>NC_139459.1:298697500-300188750 GCF_057233095.1 Heloderma suspectum
CATAGGCAGGAGATTACAGCAGTCAGCAGGCTTCATTGCCACCAGAAATTCTCCTTGAATAAGTCAGCTGGTGGGAAATTAGGATTTTTAAATGGTCTCGATAATGCCAAGAAAACTGCTCATAGCACAAACCTCTATGGGACCATTTGAGAATCAAACCCCAGTAGGGGACACCCTGCAGATTGGCTTGGAGAAAGACAGACAGAAAGACAGATAGAGATAAATAAATCAAGTAAGCAAGGAGCGGAGGCTGTTGGCTCCGATGTCAGTGGGGCGGTGAATCCATTCCGCCAGCAGCCTGGGCCCTCGGGACGCCAGCAGCCATGTTCCAGGGAGGAGGAGTTGCTGCTGCCACCAATGGCACCATCTCCTGGGCCCTTGGGATGTGTGCCAGCCGCTGACTTCCTGTTCCAGGGAGTCATCATTTTTTAAATGGCAACTCCCCGTATTTCCGGAAATAGATCCTGCGCCATTTGCACACGCAGTTGCTATTTTTAAAATGGCAACTCCCTGGAATGGAAAGACAGCCGCTGGTATGTAGGGATGCATATTTTTCCACATGACGAAAAAAAAATTCACGTCCGTCTCTGGACGGACGATGGAACAAAAGGCACCCGACAATCTGTGAAACACAGATGGAGTGGATTTTACACAGTACGTACATCCCTACTGGTATGCATCCCAAGGGCCCAGGTAAGGAGCTGAGGGCTGGCTGGGCAGTGGTGGTGGCAGCGCGTGGCTGCACTTCCAGATCGCTCTGAAGTGACGCCAAAGTGCTTTGGAGTGACCTGACCTGCTTTGTGCCGCTTCATGCCCCCTCTGCCTCACCTCGGAAGCAGCCCAAAATGGCCCGAAGTGTCTCGCTTCTGCTCAGAACTCAGGCTTCGAGACGAAGCTGTGCACAGTCCTAAAGGATATGTGAAGGCAAAATGGGCAGGACCAAACCTCCCAAATACCAGCATATTGTAGCTTAAAGCTATTACTGCTGGTAACTAAGTTTTAGGAGAGGCTTTTCACTAGGCAGAGTGAAGCAGTCACCTCAGGCTGCCAATTCTGGGAGGTGGCAGCAAGGCGCTGGGACTGTTCACCACCCAGCCTGCTCTGCACTCTGTCAGTTAGCCTGACAATGCTTTCAGGTGCATTGGAGGACACCGTTGCATCACTGGTGTTGAAGACAGATTCATCTGCCAGCCCAGTTGGCTTTTGAACACGGTGCCATCTTGTTCTTTGCCTCAGGCAGCAAAATGTCTTGGGCCAGTCCTGTTTCAGTCTTTTGGAACAGGGGAAAAGCTGCGCAAAAGCCAGGAAACCACCAAACAAGCAGTGGTTGTGGGGAAAGGGGTGAGAGCAGGAGAAGGGGTGTGTGGCCTTCTGGGGAAACTCAGAGGGCTGAATTGGGACCCTCAGAAGGCCAGATTTGGCCCCCAGGCTTGAGATTCTGCACCCCTGATACAGAAAGACCCTGAGACAAAGTTGAGGAATCCCTGTTTCGAATCTGCTCTTGTGTGCAGCCTGCATTTTGGCCTTACACCAGCCCAGCCCATGGCTGGAGGGGAAAGTCCAAGGATAGGAAGCATCTCCCAAGCCCTTACCTGTACTATATCTACTGGGCTGTGAGAAAGGGTAGAAAAAAAGAGCTGGCAAGGCTGGCATGCTCGCCAGTCCTTCCATCACGGGGCTGAGAGGGCATGAACATGCTGCCCTGGGTGGCGCCTTCCTCTTCTTACCCAGCCCTGCTAAGTGCAGCAAGTAGAGATTGTGAGGATGACCCTGAAAGCAGACTCTTCAGCCATATGCTCCTGGCTCCATGGACTCACTTACCACTACCCTTGTCCCATACCATCCAACCATGATTAACCTGCACATCTGGGCTGGCCTCGTAGGGATGGATGGCCTGCTGGAGTGGGCGCTGCTGCAAACTGGTGTACAGTGGCATACGGGCTATTTTTCTGCACAGACTTTTTTCTCCCTCTCACATAACACTAGAACCCAGGGTCATCCCATGAAGATGATTGGTGGGAGATTCAGAACAGATAAAAGGAAGTACTTCTTCACACCGTGCATAATTAAACTATGAAATTCACTACCACAAGATGCAGTGACGGCCACCAACGTGCATGGCTTTAAAAGGGGGTTAGATAAATTCCTAGAGGAAAAGTCTATCAATGGCTACTAGGCTTGATGGCTACTGTGCTACCTCCAGTACCTGCGGCGGTATGCCTATGTACACCAGTTGGTGGGGAACATGGGTGGGATGGTGCTGTTGTGTTCATGTCCTGCTTGTGGGTTCCTGGTCAAGAGCTGCTTGGCCACTGTGTGAACAGAATGCTGGATTAGATGTACCCTTGGTCTGATCCAGCATGGCTTTTCTTATGTTCTTATGTTGGTAGTATGTGCCCCAGGAACCCAGCAGAAGAGGATGAGTGCTTACATTGAGAACTCTACACTCTTCTCTGGCATTTGCAAACAAGGGGTTATACTATGTCCATTTTGTTTAACATACATATGTGATCAGATTTTCAAATAGCTTGGAAAGCATCTGGGCTCTGTGTGGGGGGGGGGCAGGGGCAGGGAGATGGAAACAGTTGTTTCATCTTTTTTTCTCTTTATATTTTTTTTCCAGATCTGTTTTGAGAAGTACCGTTCCATTTTTCACCTTTTTGTTGAAATGAGAGAGTTTAAAACACAAGGTGTGCTTGTTTTAAATAAAGTGCACATGGTTATATATATATATATATCCATATCCATATCCATATATATATCCATATATATATATTCTTATGCTGCACTTTCCTCTTCACAGATGGTGCTGTAATTATAATTTTCCTCTCTGAACTGAACTGAAGGTGTGGATGGCCTATATGAAGTCTGAGTGCAAACTATCCCCCTGCTTTTCCGATCATCCAAGCATTGTTCCTTCTACCTTTATTTGCACATAGCCATGTCAAAATGCTCGTTTTGCAACAGCTTATGCAAAACCCAAAACACCTGGATTCAGTGTTTCCTAAAGGAGTCGTCTGAAAATAGGTGATTTCTGCCAAAATGTCATGAAGATTTATGGCCATACATTTGTGGATTAAATTGAGGACAGGTGGGAGAACATTCAAGCATGCAAAAGAATGATAGCAAATGTATATTTAAGAAAGGGATAGTTATTATGACTAGTCCTGGGTAGATAAAATGGATACATTTTCTCACTGGGAGAAAAAAAGAAGGGAAGGCACCATGCTTAAAAAACAAGACTTCAACAGACAGATAATTACCAACGAGATAGTGTTTCAGCAAAGCAAAACTAAAAAGCACTCTGGAACTGAAAGCACATTCTGTATTCCATATAACCACAAGCTCTAAAAGCCACTTTTGGCTCAACCGAACAGATGTTTAGAGGTAAGTGGGCTGCTGAGATATTGAATCCACAGGAATATGGTGCCAGTATGCAGGCAAGTACTTAAGCTTGCCTTACATCACAATCCGAAATGCACTTCTCTGGACATAAATCCCACTATCAACACTAGATGTTACTCCCACGTAGGCTTAGGATATCAGCCATAGGTTTGGTCTAGTGACACAACAAAATGAGGGGGTTGAATCCTAAGTTGCTGAAATGGATCATGCCGTTTGACTGAATGGGGTGCCATTTTAAAAGCCCCCCCCCCCCGTGTGTGTGTACAGACATACATGCACATACACAACCCTTGCAAATTAAAAGCAAGCAAACAAAAACTGAGCTCATTGGGGAAAATGGTTCTGTCTCAGCTCACTCCTTACTGTGATCGTTTTCAACTTCCAGAGGAAGTTTTCCGTAGGGGAGCATTCAAGCATGTGATTCCCCACTTGCACGTGCAACCCCCCGCTTGCACCACTTCAGGATGCTTATGACCTCATTCACACTTCATTCTGCGGGGGTTCAGACAACCATCCCTATGCATTGAGAGAATGTGTGAGTGGGAAGTACGGGGCTGCATGGACTAGCCCCGCCTCCCACCACAGATGCGCACAGTGGTACACTCCCTGCCATCCACACTTCCGGCGGCCAGGTAAAGGGCCTCGACACTTGTCCGTTGAGCCCCTACACACAGTAGCCAAATGTGTGGATGGCACAGGCATGGCAGCCGGATGCATCAGGGGTGGGGCTAACTCACACAGCCCCCCGCAACCCCCCTCATGTGTTCTTTCAATGTGACAGGAATGGTTGTCTGAAGCCCCCTCCCCTTTCAGTTAAATGTGTAGGCCAGGTCTTCATTATATGGGATAAGAAAATATTCCTGCCCCTGGTACAAGTCTACATCGGGGTTGTCAAACCTCAGGCCCAAATGCCAAATCCAGCCCACTTGGGGCCCCAATATGAGCTTCCGGGGTTCCCCAGATGGCTACGCCCCTTTCCTCTGGCCTCACCCCATTATTCCTGACCTCCTATTGTTTGGTGGTTTCCTAGCTTTTGTGTGGTCTCTGCCCCCTCCCCCCACCCCAATTCTAAAGGGTTGAAATGCCCCTCCTAAGGCTTAGTTCCTGGCAGTAAGACCTTGAAGCTACAATAGGCTGGTATTTTTAGTCCCACCCTCTTTGTCTTCAGCCCTGCCCACCAGTAGAATGCTGTCCCCAAGGGCTTCTCTGAAATTGAACGTGGACCATTGGGCTGAAAGAGGTTCAACAAGCCCTGCTCTGCATGGAGGCAACTCTCAACTTTTTGTCCCCTACGGGGACAAAAGGAACATGTGTTCACTATTGGATTCACTGCTATCCTAATTTTTAATATTGTATTTGTTTTTTTAAAAAAATAAAATGCCTTTTAGATCTGACACCTTGAACACAATCATGTTCCTAGGGGGGCTAACAGAAATGTAATAAAAACAAATATACAAGATCAATGTTAAAATAGCAAAAACATACAAGAAGATATACTAACATAGCAACAAACCCATATACATAAAATAGTAGAAAACATGACAAAAAACCTGCTTAAATTCTTCTTGAATGGATATTGACAGGGGGCGGGGGAGGAGTGGTCCAACAAATATCAGTTCCTAAACTGTGTAGGGCTTTAAAGGTCAAGGCAGCTTGCAGCATTACAGTGACAAACAGCAATTATAATAATAATAACAATAATTATTATTATTATTATTATTTTAAATAATCTACAATAGGAAACGGGGCCCAAAATGTTACGGTGTATGCCTGGTGTTACTGTACATGTATTACCTGAACCTGTGGCTGAGGGAAGCTGAAAAATCAAACATTAGCATCAAAGGCAGGGGTCCCTTCATGTGCAATATGGTTTTTTTGAACATTTAAAAGTGCAGCCATGAGGCTTCTTCATACATCTGGGTGCTGGATTTTGTGAGTGAGTGGGTGAAAAAGATTTTAACACCCCTGCATTTTTTCTCAGACATCCAATTGAAATACCCCTGCCTTACTCTCAGCTGCACTGTTTTAGGATCCCAGTTGAAAGCTGTATATCTTACAAAGTTGTATAATCTTAGAAGGGGGTGTGGCTGTGAGGGGGCGTGGCTGTGACTCTCACGAAGGGACACTGCACTTCTGAATTTGCCACCGCACTACTGGCTGTCTCAGTATAGAAGATTGCTTCGGTGATCCTCTGCATGGATGAATCCAATGCCCCTGAATAAGAGTTGCAGGAGTTGAAATGCATTTCCAATGCATCTTATAGGTCTCCTCTGTATTTGTTCCTGAGACCCTGGGGGAGCCACAAATGAGGCATCCATTCATCTCTCATGCATTCTGATGGATGATGGATTTCCCATGAATTCTGATGTCGACTGTTTCTCCTGCCACATTTTTCCATTGCGAAGAAAGAAATACATTTTGATGTGTTCCCAAACACCATTTCCATACCTAACCAGTCTACGATTAGCTACGATTTCTTTATTTTATTATTATATTTACACCCTGCGCCTTTTTCCTCTTGCAGGGAATGCAAGGCAGCCTACATAATCCTCCTCTCCATTTATCTTCACAACAACCCTGTGAGGTAGGTTAGGCCAAGAATCAGTGACTGGTCCAAAGTCACCCACTGAGCTTCATGGCTGAGTGGGGACTAGAATGTGGATCTCCTGAGTCCCAGTCCAACACTCTAACCACCACACCACACTGATCACATATTTCTCTGATACCTGTGGTAGCAATGAACACAGTATCCTGCCAATTATCATCATAGCATGGGGATTTAGCATGGAGATGCTATTATGTACATTGTCCTTTTAAATGCTCAGTTCAGATTTCACTCTGAACAGACAGGGGGTGGAATCAAAATTTCTGCTTCAAATTAAAGTTTAAGCTGTTAACATTGCTGCATCCCTGGTGTGTGTGCATCTATACCATTGTTCTTTTTAGGACCTAAGTGCAGTTAAACAAGAAAAGAATTCCAGGTTCTAAATCACAAGAAATTATTGCAGAAACATATATTAAATCTGAAGCATACTGAAATTTCTAGTCCTTTTCCCTGTGTTGGAAATTAAGCATTCTAGTATTCCGCCAAAAGTGAACTGTGATGGAAAAACAGTAAATGAAATAACTACATAGCTGGGAAGTGTAATAAGAGTTAGAGGAAGTCTACAGAGAAAATATTAAGTAATTCCCAAAATCTTGGGTAACTTTACTCAGCAGATGGGCTAAGAGAAAGGGGGAGAGCCCATATAAATTGGGTTTGCAAGGTGTTAATGATTTGATTAGATAAATGTTTGCTTCTAAAGGTTGAATGCCAGGAGGAATTGTAACACGGCTAACAACTGAAACAAAAATACTCTGTCCAAAAATAACATGCTATTCTTTACACAAATGAGAGTGCCAAACATTATATTCTAATATTCCATTGGAATGCTCCATTTTCCAGATCTCCAGGCAACTTTTTATGATTGATCAGTAGAAAACATATATTTTAAGGGCTTGGATGGAACAGAAAGTGCTTCAAATGGAATATTAGTAAGTTTAAACTCAAAGAGTGGGATCCAGACTTAGCCATGCTTAGAGTGGGCCCATTGAAACCCATGGGACTTAACTTAGCCGTGAGTAACTTATCCCATTGATTTCAATGGGACTGCTTTAAGCATGACTAAAGCTGAACCCATCCCATGCTGTTCTTCGCAATATACACATGCAATATCTTAGCAAACCCTTTCCCAACCTGGTGCCTCATACCCCTGGCCAAGGATGATGGCAGCTGTAGTCCAAACACATCTGGAGGGCACCGGGTTGAGGAGTGCTAGAGCATGTTGTATGGCTAATGCGTCTGCTCCTAGGTTGGATCCAGACTTAGTCATACCTCGAGTAGGCCCACTGAAATCAATGGGCCTTACGCTAGGCATGACTACAGTAAGTCCCATTTATTTCAGCGGCTCAACTCTAATTATGACTACATCTGGATCCAAGGCCTTGTTAAGGGCTAATGTGTGAGGTAGTATCCCAGGAAAGGTCAGTCCTACTCTCTCCCACCTCCATCACAGCAAATCATGTGTGTGTGCATGTGTGCAGGGGACAGGGGGAATACAACCTGCACAGCTTCAACCTGTTTCACAGCCATCCTTCTAAACCAGATGAACTATGTAAACTGCAGGCATTGCCACCGCCCCAGGCATGTAGACTATAGGGATTTGATGCATTGCATGAGTACATCTGATTCCCAGACTTGTGGCTGTGAGCTTTTCTGCATGGGGCTGTTAATCGCTGTATCTGCTACTGGCTTCATTGCAGAATTGAGATCTGAGCTCTACACAAAGGGCTTTTCCTTTCCTGCATTTCTGCTACATAACCTCTAGGTGGAGCTGTGCTATAGCCGAAAAATGCAAATACTCCATTTTCCCCATTCTAAGAAATGCCGGGAAAATGTTCTGAAAAAAACAGAAGTGAAACTGGAGGATCAGAACATTGTCTAAAGAACCCATAAACAACCGTGAGTAAAGAATCACAAGCGCACAATAAATGTCTCATGTAGAAAAGCTCTGTGTCTTATAGCTGAGCAACATGTTCCATGAAATCAGAGTCGAGACAACCTGGACTGGAATACTTTTTACTGCAATTGTGGGAGTGGGGTGACTTTTTGAATGCTCCCCTAGTTTTATTTCATATGGAAAACAAAGCCATCTTGAAGATGCCATTTCTTGTGAGCTTTGGTTATATGAGCTGGAAGACAACTTGGATGTAAGCACTGTGTGCATAAACTTAGGTCCAGTGGAGGATGGCAGCTCCAGCATCAGTGGGGTGGCTTCACACCTTGGACAGCTCCTTTAGAGTTCTGACTGGTTCTGACTGAAACCCAGAGTGGATTCACCACCCCACAGACATCAGAGCTGCCAGCCTCCGTTGCTCAGGTTTCTGTTAGTCGCTTTTCCTAGTAGCAACAGTTCCCAGCTGGCTCACTCTTACTTCACTACAGACAGATAAACAAATTGTGTGCCTTCCTGCCAAACTACAGACAAAGCTTCGCACTTGTCCTTTGCAAACTTGATCATTGCCTCACAACTGAAGAATCAGTCTCCAAAGCCAACTGTTACTCTTTTTGCAAACTGGTAGGAGATGTGATTAAATTCCTCCTGTTCATTGTAAGCATACTTTAAAAAAATGGTATAGCAGCCACTTGTTATCCCACATCAATTACTGAGGACAGTCAGTGTGTGCCCGCCTACATAATTTCATGTCAAAGTGCTCCAGTTTACCGAAATCTCCGATTAACCTAAGATTTTGAAAACCCTGCCTCCAAGCAATATTGCAAGATGAAATTTACAGTGCACTCCTATCCATTTCTACTCAGAAGTAAGCCCCATTGTGTTGAATGGGATTTACTTCCAGGTAAGCAAGTATAAGATTCTAACTAACCACTCAAAGATCCCAATACGTTTCAAAGTAGGTTCCATTTCATCACTGAAAAAGGAGGCATTTGCTTCGCAAAGGCTGAGATCAACTGAGATCTCTACTGCTGGACAGAACGTTATACAGTGCGGGACAGCATTATACCATTATAATGGTTATACAACATTATATAAAAGACTGATACTAACAGTGGAAGATAAATGCTTACCTCCTATAATGCAATAGATTAAGAACCTAAAATGCTATCAACATTTGTACAGGAGTTATATAGGCTCCACTCGCAAATGGATACATATATGGATATTTGGTCTGCTTTTGTTGAATTTTATGTATAATCTACTTTTTCTAGAATGTTGTAGCCAACTGAAATTCATATTTTAATGCATGTAGTATGTGTGTGTTTGTGTGTGTGTGTGTGTGTGTGTATATATATATATATAATGATCTGTTTTGTTTTGTTGAAATGTACAATAAAAATTAATATCAAGAAGAGTTATCTCTTATTTTGAGCTTATCTTGTGGAATAAAGGCTGTGTTGGGCAAACTTTTTTTATTTACTCTGGTGAAGAGGCATTGTTTCAAAATGTGTTGGGATCTTTTATCTTTTATGGAGAACTACATTAATTTGCATTTTCTTTGCTGCATTGGATTGGCATTCTCTGCTGTAGTGTTCTCTACCCCACACCACTTTTAGTGGTGTTTTTCAGTGCCCTAACAGTTAAGCAGCAAGTCACACACACATTTATTCCCATGTAATATGTAACAACTAAACGTATTCCAAATCAATTACACACAGTGATATATTATAGATCCATTTTTGCAAACTCTTTTAAAACTAGTTGGATCCATAGCATCCTCTATCCCTCCAAGCCTCAGCGAGATATTACATTGCATTCCTGTTTATATCTTGGAGTCAAATTCTGCTTTTGTTAGTATCTGTGAATTTCCACAGAAATTGGTAAAATAAGACATGAATAATAATAAAAAAGAAGCCAGTATTTTCAATGCCTTTAAAAAAAAAATTCCCACGGATATGAAGGTTTCACATATTTAATGATGGAATAACAAGCAACGTGGATGTATTTGCTTTATATTTTACTGAAATGAGTAATAAGTTATTCCAGGGCTTTTCAGTTTGGATGCAAAAGTGTCCTTACTATTATTTAATTACTTTGTTTTTCTTGCAAAACCTACCAGATTTGGTTGTGTGTAACCAGTGGCTGTAGCCAAATCAACGTCTTGTGCTCCAAAGCAAATATCTTTTTGTTTGTTTCTGCACACATAATTGCATGTGATTTATAGTTGTGTACAGAATTTTATGAGAGAGCTTTGGCTGTTGGGAGGTATAGAAATAAAATAAATAAATAAATAAAACCTCATTAATCACAAATTCATCAATGCAGGGGGGAAAAGGCGGTGTAATGTTACAAACATTAGACATGTTTGAAGATGGAAGGAAGCCAGGATCCCCATCTTCATCTATCCTCTAAAGTTACACAAATGACTAACTCATCATATCAATGGTTTTCACATGGAAATATAAACACCACTGTAATTCCATACTCTGCAAATGGCTGTGGCTCTGGAGTACTTAAAATTGCCGAGAATTGTACGAGTGCTGCACATCCATTCACGGAACAAAAACAGCTGTTGAATTTGTGTGACAAGCCTTGATGGTTAAAAGAGTTTGGATATTCTCTGCCACTGAATGGCTTTGTAGCCTTGGACAGATTGCTTCATTTTCTAGTTTCCAAACATTCTGTGATGTCATCACTGAGATCTGTCAAGATGTAAATCACCATCATCTTAATGATCTCCTGTGCACTGTAAATGCACATGTAAGGGTGTCCATATGTACCCACACTGATCTGACCCACAGTACAACCTAACATGGCATAAAGGGCAGGGATGGAAGCAAAAATAGATTCCTTCTGTGTCATCTTGAAAACAAACACAATTATTATGGCATAGGTGCCTGTCACAGGAGTTAGAGTGAGCAAATGACCACCCAGAAAACTATCTTATTTCAATTTTTGTCCTCCTTAACTGGCAGAAGACTATGGCAGAGTTTGTGGTTGCCAACCATGCTACTGCTTGTCTTTGCTGCTCACTGGCACTCAAAGCTCAGGCAGAATGTATTAAATTAGCCAATGGTTCACCCCTTTTGTGGACAAACTACTTGGGACATGCTGTCTCAGCTCCTCTGGGCACTGGAAGAGTTCAGGCAGAACATAATAAGGGTCAAACTATACATGACATGGAAGTTCTGTAATTGGAACTCCGGGTGTCTTTTTATTTTACTAAAAGGAGTAGTGTGTGTGTGTGTGTGTGTGTGAGAGAGAGAGAGAGAGAGAGAGAGAGAGAGAGAGAAGAATTTTGATTGGAGCCATGGTGTAGGGGGTGTGGTAGTCTAGAGTCTAGATGTTTGATTCCCCGATTTAAATCCCCCCCCATCTTAAGCTGATATTATCAACTGCTGCCTGCATGATTTCCTCTATGTGGCTAATTGGGGTGGAGGGGAAGGGGCAATTTGCACAGGGGCAATTTGCACAGGGACAAAGGGGTAGACCATCATTTACCAAACCAAATCAGGAGGCAACTGCTCTTTGTAAAAAGAAAAAAGACATCAGGAGTTCCAATAACATGCAGCTGGAGTCAGCAAAGAGGCCAAAGCCTTTCTTCAAAAACTGCTAGGTATTCTGCCTGAAGATGACAGCAGAATACCTTTTTTTTCAGGGAGTGAAAGAAACCATGGATGAGTTTGTAGCAGAGGAGCTGAGGGAGGAAGTCTCATCAAGGCAATAAAAAAATACTGTGCCAAACTGAGATCCCGGGAACTGTCCCATTGAGGTTATCATTTGGTTCCTTCCTGTTCCTTAAATGATTCCTTCCTGTGCCTTCCAGACTGGGAGATTGTGCAGCCAGCCTCTAACTCAGGGCAGTTTAGGAACTCCAAAGAACAGAACTGCATGCAGAAGGACATAGGCTGCAATCCTAAGAACCCAATGGGACCTGCTTCTGAGTAGTACTTCTGCATAGGATTGCGCTGTAAGGGATACATACGGATGATGATGATGTAGATTTATTATTTATTTATCCAACTTTTCAACTTGTGTCCTCAAAACAGCTTACAGTATTTATAAAATGCATCACACCAAAAACCACATGCTCAAAAAACAAAACGGAAAACAGAACCAGCTCTACTGGAGCAGGAGCCCCATCTGATGTTCCCTACCCCACGTCAGTTCGCCCTGGGTGGAGGTCGTCCAACTGGAGCAGGCTCTGATGTTCTCTTTCTTTAACTAGTGGGTGACGTGTACGACTTCTGCTGAGATCCCAGAGATGTCTCAGGACTAGGTGGACAAATAGTCTGACCTGATATAAGGCAGTTTCCTATATTCCATCTGTGGTTGCAGCCTTTTTTCCAGCCAGTGCTCCTGTTCCTTTTACAGCTCCATATTATTTGGCCTCATTCCTGCAATGCTCACAGCAGTGCCTACGGATGCTCCAGCTCTACTATCGTGTTGAAACTCTGATGTTCTCCCTGCTCCCCCATCCCACCACAAGTACGTTTGGGAAAAGGAAGAGGCCAGTAGTAGACAAGGCTCTGAGGGGCTGAAATAAATCCACGAAGGGCACAATCCTATGCTGGCTGGGGAATGCTGGGAGATGTAGGACTGTTTTCTGTGCAAACTTGCATAGGATTGTGCCTTAAGATTAGCCCACCAACGGAGACAGATCTATGCAATTTGATACCCTCCCACACCCCCATTTTCAAACGTCACCCCATCACTAGAGATAGGAGTGTCACAAGTACACAAGAGTGTGTGCCCTTCTTTTCGTCTTGGATTGTGTGTGCTAACAGAAGAATAAGAGCAATCCCTCAAAGAAAAATCTTTCTTAGTTTATTCACAGTTTCTATGAGTGGAGATGAAACAAGCATTTGTAACATAACAAGAATGTTACAGCAGATATTTTTCTCAGTGGTCCATCCAATCGCATTAGCTGTTATCTACCTGTTTATTGGTGTCATAATGTGTTGGCAAGACATTTATCTTTACTAGGACCATATGAATGTCTAGTTATGTTAACATACAATGTACAAATCAAAGAGGTGAAAACAAATAGCATTAATGGAAAAGGCTGCTAATGCTCTTTGACTTTCATGCTGCCCTTTCAATGGAAAAAGAGGAACATCCTTTGTCATTGAGCAAATGGCCATGTTTTTCCACACACAGGAAAGATGGTGTGGGAGCATTAAACACATCTGCAACTGATATCCCCATCTTTTATAATAGGGTAAAAACATGCTGAACTTTGGGGTGTGCATTCATTTTGGAATTTGGAATGATTTTCCTTTACATTTATTCTAAGAGAAGTGCACTACAAATGTGTAAAAAAGAGTACATTGGGGGTACACCCATTTATACCCATTCAGGAAGGTTTACCTGTTTCCAGTGGCAGCAGATTTCTCTGACATCGCTAGATGGCTCCAAAAAGGTTGGGGACCCCTGGTCAAACGTAAGTCTCATTAATTTCAGTGTGTCTACTCTATGTAGGACTAACATTGGATACAGCCCTATAAGTGTAGGTGCTCCCCTTGATCAGGACCTCTGCATGTGGATTACCTCCTGACATAGAGGTGTACACAAGTAGGCACACCTTTGCAGATGTCATGCTGAATGCACATAAGGCAATGGGTGGGGAAACCAAGAAAGTGCATGACATCAGGATGGAGGTGGGCCAAAAACCTGATCCCACTCCCTACTTCTTGTGTTTGTCCTACATGTGGAGAAGGTCTGGAGAAGGCTTTCATCCCAGTCAATGTGCATCAGATTAAAGCCTTAGCCTGCAATCCTGAACATACATTTATTTGGGAATGAACTCTGTGGAAATATATTATTAGACTGTGAGCTCCAGCGTAAAGATTTTAGGATCCCATTGTAAGCCATGGAACGTTGACAGCTAGCAGTGCTGCAGTGAGTGAGGATCGATTCAGTTGGAGAGAAAACTCTTTGTGGTATTCATGAATAGGGAGAACCATGTGCTGTGGAGGGAAAAGAAGAACATTATTTAACATTCAGTGAAAATAATCAGCCAAATATTTGCCTCCAGGTGGTCTCCAGTTTGTCCATATGTTAGGTATGCACCTCCCACTTGCCTTTCTACATTCACAAAGATCAATCTCTAATACAACTTGATTCAAGTTTTTATTGCAGTTCAAAAGTAAAACATTCCTGTTTGCCTTGCCTAACAGCATGAAATGTGTGTGTGCTTTCACTCGTACTCAGGTAAGTCTTTTTTTATTAATAGGTCTGTGTATGCTTAGTCATTGCGTGGGATTACTGGGAAATACTCCTATAAATAATTGCTCATTTTTAAGATAATGCAAGCAGGAATTTGCTTCCACCGCACACTCATGAATGCACTGACAATATACCATTGATAACTTTTAATTATAGCTTATATGGCCATAAAAAGAGCAGCTTTTGTGGATATTCATACTCAAATCTCGTGATAATCCTTGCAAACTTTCAGATGTCAAATAACAGACCACTCCCTTTACAGCACAATAATATCCCCTTGTCAAGGAAATAGATCTTAAAACAAATGATTTTTCTATTCCTTTTGTAACAGTCAAAATGCTTAAGCAAGAATGGGCTTTATCATAGGAAAAGCTTTGCAGAAAAGAAGTGTTTGGGCTGCATGCTGCCTTCCAAACACTGACAGGAATGCAGCCAAAATATTTTGCTATGTTGCCTCATTTTATAAATGTCAGATACAGACACTGAAGTGAAACTATTTCAGGGGTGGATGTACCTAAATCATTTCAAAACATGATACCAAGGACCATGGCTGTACTGATTTGAAGCATGACTGTAGATTCACCATTATCCTGTCTAATAAATGCTGTAATCACACTTAGCAACAATTCTTTATGGGTGAATAGTATCTCCACAGAAGCTCAAAGGATAGTACTTGGGTGAGGGCAAAAGTGTAGCCATTTCAAATATCTTCGCACATGCACATCCCTGGCCTCTGTCAACTGAAAATGAAATATGTTATAGCTATGGTATGAAGCAGCAAGGATGAAAATCAAATGAAACCCTATAAAATAAACCTGGGTGTGAACATGCAGTTCATCTAGGTATTCGGCAGGGAGCCATGCTCTGAAGACTTGTGGAGGTTCCTTCCATGCGCATTTTTGTGACTGAATACTCTTCGCACAGCCAGTCAGAATGCTGTGCGAGCTGCCAGGAACCATTCATCAGATTTTTGCAGAAAAGGCTGTCAGCTCGAGCTGTAGGGCCCAGAGCCAGGCTGTCAGGTTTTGGGCTTCCAGCCAGGCTGTCATGGTCTGAGGCTGGTAGCCAAGCAGTAACTTTGATGTCTAAAGGGTTAGCCAACTGGTATGTGAGGGTGGCCTATCAGCTTAGAAATAAAATACCACACTCAAAGGTCACGGGTCTTGAAACTAATCTGGCCATTGTCTCACATAAGGAAGGAAGGTAAGCATTTTATATTGTTACAAAAAGAATGTTCAAATAATTTCAGCATTTGTTTTGATTAAAGTTTGTATTCCACGTGCTTTTCATTATGCAACTCTATTACTGCATAAAAGATTTTCTGTTGAAAAATGTTCGAATGAGCATAATTGTTCAATTTGGAGAGATTACAATGCTTTTATTTAATTAACACTGCAATAAATACTTCATTCCCTAATGAACCCCATATTTGGGGGCCATTAACTATTCCATAAATTTAGTTTACAGTATGAAGGTTCTTTATGAGGAAGAAGATAAATAAAGCTATTTAGATGAATGTGCTACAGCTATGATGGTAGGCAGCAAATAATAGCTTTTTGCTTCTCCTCCACTGCAGTTGTACCTCCGATTACAAACATCTGGGGTCTTAATAAACACCATACATTTTAATTACTGCTTTGAACATGAGTTGAGCTACAGTCTGTGAATTCGGCATCACAGTAATGTATCTTGCATTGATGGAATGAATGTGTGGTGGTAGGAAGCATCAAGTGCATTTCAGACCACATGTGAAGCCATGTCGTCACCCATGAGAAAGAAAGAACTGTGCACATAAGTTTATTTTTGAGACTGTGTGTGTCAGGTAACACTCTCCAGAAGTTGATGCCCATAGGGCACCAACAAATTCTCTCTCTCTCTCTCTCTCTCTCTCTCACACACACACACACACACACACACACACTTGTTAATTCCTTGGTGGCCTATGGTCACCAGTTTCTGGAGGTTGTTACCTGAAAGTCCCATATCACTGGTTGGATCATAGTGGTGTGCGCTGAGGGAACCAAAATGGTTTTCCATTTTACATGGAAGTCTTGGACAAGAGGAAGCATAATACTCACACTAGGGATAGTGGAAAAATTCTGGTTTGCACTTTTGAACAAATATGTGAAGTGAAACTCAGTTATCCTTTGAAATCCACACTTCTCTGAATTTTGCAATGGAGTCTTCCAGTCAAAAGATACATATAAAAATGAAGATAATAAGAGAAAGTGCACACAATAATGCATATATTCATGAAAGTAACATTCAAAATGCATTATGTTAGAACTCTGGCTAATGGGCAGTAAAAAAGTATTATAAATAAATAAATAAATAAATAATGAATATTAGGAAGATTTCTTGCGAAAATGTATGTATGTATGTATGTATGTATTTATTTATTTATTATAACCACTTGGTTACTCTGGAACATATTTCACAGAGAAAAATCAAATCTAACGGAAGCTTTAACTTGTGTTTATTGAAATATTCAAAGTGTTACATCTTTTATCTTTACAAAAGTCCCTAAATACAATGTTCTTGCTGTAAACTCCAGGGTGTCTTCTGTAAAGTCCTTGTTCTGGTCTATTGACAATTTGAATCTTGAGGTTTGTCAATGGGCACACATGACTGATGACAATGTAGATCCCTTCATGATTTGTTTACAGGCCATATGTTACTGGCATATCATTGTACTTTGGCCTGCACCTGTGTTTATAAGGTGTACAGAGACTTTTAAATGTTATTTTGTTAAATTTAACAGCTAGAGACCTCCTTTCTAAGCAATAACTACACTTTCACTGGGTTACTTTTAACTGTTTGTTGTTCAGTCGTTAAGTCATGTCCGACTTATCGTGACCCCATGGACCATAGCACACCAGGCCTTCCTGTCCTCCGCTCTCTCCCGGAGTGTGCTCAACTTCATATTCATTGCATTGGTGATTCTATCTAGCCATCTCATCCTCTGCTGTCCCCTTCTCCTTTTGCCTTCAATCTTTCCCAGCATCAGGGTCTTTTCCAGAGAGTTTTCTCTTCGTATTAGGTGGCCAAAATATTTGAGCTTCAGCTTCAGGATCTGTCCTTCCAATGAGCACTCAGGGTTGATTTCCTTTAGGATTGACTGATTTGACCTCCTTGCAGTCCAGGGCACTCGTAAGAGTCTTCTCCAGCACCACAGTTCGAAAGCATCAATTCTTTGGTGCTCAGCCTTCCTTATAGTCCAGCTCTCACAGCCATACGTTGCTACTGGGAAAACCATAGCTTTGATTAAGTGAACCTTTGTTGGCAAGGTGATATCTCTGCTTCTTACTATGCTGTCTAGGTTGGCCATAGCTTTCCTCCCAAGGAGCAAGCATCTTTTAATTTCATGGCTACAGTCACCGTCTGCAGTGATCTTGGAGTTCAAGAAAATAAAATCTGTCACTGCTTCCATTTCTTCCCCTTCTATATGCCAGGAAGTGATGGGGCCAGATGCCATGATCTTAGTTTTTTTAATATTGAGTTTCAAACCAGCTTTTGCACTCTCCACTTTCACCCTCAACAAGAGGATCTTTAGATCCTCTTCGCTTTCTGCCATTAGGGTGTTATTGTCTGTGTACCTGAGGTTGTTGATAAATCTCCTGGCAATCTTAATTCCGACCTGTGATTCATCCAACCCTGCATTTCTTATGATGTACTCTGCATATAAGTTAAATAAGCAGGGCGACAGTATACAGCCTTGTCATACTCCTTTCCCAATTTTGAACCAATCGGTTGTTCCATGTCCGGTTCTTACTGTTGCTTCTTGACCCTCGTACAGGTTTCTCAGGAGACAGGTAAGGTGGTCTGGTACTCCCATCTCTTTCAGAATTTGCCACAGTTTGTTGTGATCCACACAATCAAAGGCTTTAGCGTAGTCAATGAAGCAGAAATAGACGTTTTTCTGGAATTCTCTTGCTTTCTCCATGATGCAGCGAATGTTGGCGATTTGATCTCTAGTTCCTCTGCCTCTTCAAAACCCAGCTTGTACTTCCGGTAGTTCTCGGTTCACATACTGCTGAAGCCTAGCTTGTAGGATTTTGAGCATAACCTTGCTGGCATGTGAAATGAGCGCAATTGTACAGTAGTTTGAACATTCTTTGGCATTGCCCTTCTTTGGAATTGGAATGTAAACTGACCTTTTCCAGTCTTGTGGCCACTGTTGAGTGTTCCAAATTTGTTGGCATATTGAGTGCAGCACTTTCTCATCTCATGTTTGACCACCTCCAGCTTACCTTGATTCATTGATCTGACATTCCAGGTTCCTAAACAATATTGTTCTTTACAGCATCGGACTTTCTTTTCACCACCAGACACATCCACAGCTGAGTGTCCTTTCGGCTTTGTCCCAGCCACTTCACTCTTTCTGGCGCTACTTGGAAATTCCCTCTGCTCTTCCCCAGTAGTATATTGGACACCTTCTGACCTGAGGGGCTCATCTTCCGGCATCATATCTTTTAGCCTTGTGATACGTTCCATAGGGTTTTCTTGGCAAGAATACTGGAGTGGGTTGCCATTTCCTTCTCCAGTGGACCTCCAGTTGTCAGAACTCTCCACCATGACCTATCCATCTTGGGTGGCCCTGCACAGCATAGCTTATGGCTTCACTGAGTTATGCAAGCCCCTTCGCCACAACAAGGCAGTGATCCATGAAGGGTACTTTTAACTGTAGATGTCTCTTAATCCCTTCATGTAGGGATTCATGTAGAGACATCTACTTTAACTGTAGATGTCTCTTAATCCCTTCATGAATTGTTTACAGGTTGTATGTTACTGGCATATCATTGTACTTTGGCCTGCACCTCTATTTATAAAGGTGTACAGAGACTTTTTTGTGTGTTCATATTTCATTTTGCTCCAACTTGCAATTAACTATGTTTGTTTAATTATACTTGATATGTTTTTGATATTAAAAATAAAACTTCATAGTACATTGTTATAGAATGTAGCCTAATTCTTAAAAAAAGAAGTAGCAGCAGCAGCTTTATAGATGTAAATAAACTCCTGACTTTGAATTATCGTGAAAATGTTGTTATTTGTGGAATCTGCATGTCACGAGTTTTCCAATGAAGTGTGTTGAATGAGAATTGGTCAGCAAGAAGGCTGTCAAAAAGGTATGACCAACTAACTGCTGACTTTGCATTAAATATCTAAGTTTTCTTCATTATAATAATATTACGCAACATTATATACAAAAATATATGTATTGGGATAAATGTGCATACATTTTCATTTGAACTTCTAAAAGAAATTCCTAAAGTTTGGGACGAACTGAACTTAAGGCAGGAAAAAAGAGAAACAGAGAGAAATTGACAGGTTTGTTTGTCCCTAGTCCACATGAGAAGCCACAGTGCAAAGTAAATTGACTCCTGAATTTACCTGAAGCCATGAGGTTGTAGTGCCACCATATTACATGAAGCCGTGTGTGTGTGTGTGTGTGTGTGTGTGTGTGTTGTGGTTATGCATGTCAAGTGGCTAAGGAGAAGGGCAGCTAATGTGTCTGGCAGATGTGATGGTGCTCTGATGGGACATGGGTGGCTCACAGTGAAAGGCATCCACATCCTCTTATAATTAATTTATAGAGCCACTCCAGCATTCCTTCTTGATCAGATGAGATTAGGGTTTTACGGATTTTGTTAAATCCATTCCTTCTGTGTTTTGTGGATTGTCAGGAGTCTTTTGTTCCATTGCCTGCTCATTGATGGAGTCAGAGTTTTTTGTATGAGAATTTCATTCCACTTGCGCTAATTCACATGTGCACTAATGGGCACTTGTGCAAATGCACAAATTTGCATTAACTATTGTGCATTAGTGGTAATGCACATTAATTGATGTGTATTTGAGCAAATCCCCCCCCCCAAAGCGAAAAAATTGAAAAAAGTGCAAATCCCCCAAATCCACATTTTCCAACTTTAGCCTATGGAGGAAAATGTGCATTTTTGGTCTGTGCTTTTTTTCCCTTTGTATTTTTGTACAACTAAATTTGTGTTGTACAATTCTGGAAAGTAAAAAGAATGTTCCCAAATCTGCAGAACCCGCATGACTTGGAAAAAATGGTCTACTGCGAAATCCAGGGGTTGGATTCATAGAAATCCGAACTCATTTGAATCCATTGCCGATTTCTCTGACATCCCTAGAAGTCGTGCCATGAACCACAATGGTGTGGATATATTTGATGGAGTGATAGTTCCATGTATTCTGCATCTCCTATATTGTGCTCCTCTCTTAATTGCATTCACAATTAATTATACACATGCATCTTATGCAAACATGAATATATGATTTTTTTAAAAGCTATTAGCATCTATGTGAGTGAACATTTTTACTGGCATTAACTACAGCGATGTCTCTTGAGCAGCCAAAGGTACATGTATCCATGATACGGATAATATCGGTAGTTTCTGTAAAATAAATTAACTTTAGAAAATGATTACTGATGCTTCCAGCATCGTCTTTGAACAGAAGCAGGGTCACATCACCACTCAGCGATTTCCTTCCCAACATACTTCCTTGGTGTACACAGTTAATGATTTTTTTTAATGTCTATTTTTTTAAATTTTTTTTAAAAAAGAAAAACACAACACAACAACAACAGAAACAGAAACACAACAACAATACACATACACTAAAATATCTCTTAAGATTATAATATATCTACCTTTGGCTCCCCTTATACAACAATGCTTATTATTATTATTCTCTAGTTCTTGTCTTAGTTCTATATCATACATTGAGTTCACAGACATTATCTCCTTTCTCCTAATTTTAACAACAACAGAAAAAAGGGAATCAACCATCTCAAAGTTCAAAATCCACATACATACATATCATTTTTCTCTATTTCTTGTATAAATTCTATAAAAGGTTGCCAATCTAACATAAATTTAGTTGTTGACCCTTCTTTAATTATAATAGTAAGTTTTGCCATCTCTGCCAGCTCCATCATTTTCATGATCCACTCGCTCACAGTTGGTATTGTTTCATTCTTCCACTTTTGTGCATACAATAACCTTGCAGCCATTGTCATGTAGAGAAAGAGGGTTCCCCCCTTCTCTTTTATGTGTTTATCTGTTAGTCCCAATAAAAAAGTTTCTGGCTTTAGTTCTATAGTAGTCTTTAATATTCTTTGACCTAAGGACTGTATTCGTTTCGAAAATATTTTAGCTTTTTTACAAGTCCACCATAAATGATAAAATGTTCCCTCTTGGTCTTCACATTTTCAACATTTTCCAGAAACACCTTTATACATTTCAGACAATTTAGACAGTGACATATACCATCTATACATCATCTTATAAAAATTCTCTTTAAGACTTGTACATAAAGTAAATTTTAAAACAGTTAATGATTTAAGCTGGTTCCTCCAACATTCAGATCCTCAGATCAGTAAGATTTGGCGCTTACTCTGAAAACTATACGTCTCCATTGCCCTGTAAGATCAAGATTCCAGTGATGGACTTGGCCATTTGTATCTGAATCTGCAGTTCATACAGGTTAAAAAAAATAGCAGAGGCAGAGACGCACACTGCTTGGAATGATGTGTGAGTTTGCAGTTGGATATACAACATTTCACAAAGTGGGAGGGAACACTCTTTCTCAAAATTCTTACCTGTGCATTTAAGCTTTCAGCTCAGAAACGTGCCAGAGAACAGACCCATGCAAAAATCCCATATATTGCTGAGACACTACAGGAGAGAGAACTGAGTGAACTGAAGACCATGAAAGCTTATGTCATAATAAATTTGTCTTTTAGGTGCCACAATACTTTTTGTTGTTTTTGCTGCAATAGACTAACAAGGCAGCTGTATTCAGGCATTCTGTACACGTGATGAGAGGGAGCACTCCAGCCCCCTCCCTCTCCTTCATTGCATCCATTACCTAGGGATGTACAGATTTTGTTAAATCCATTCCATCTGTGTTTCGTGGATTGTCAGCCATTCTTTTGTTTAGTCATCCACTCATTGACAGAACTAGATTTTTTAAAAACAGAATTTCATTCTCCTTGCACTAATTCGCATTAACGCAAGTGTACATTAGTGCTAATGCGCACATAGACCAATATGCATTAGTTAATTTGCATTAGTGCTAATTCGCATGAACTAATGCACATTTGTGCATGTGCACATTAGTGCTTATGTGAATTACCACAAATCCCCCCCCCCCCAGTGAAAAACTGGTCTGCAAGTCCGCAGAACCTGCAGGACTGAGAAAAAAGCCAGTCTGTTGCCGAATCTGCAGGTCTGATGCATAGAAATCTAAACTCGTTTGAAACCATTGCAGTTTTCTCTGATATCCCTACCATCACCCTCTACTTATGGAGGGTGACTGGCTGAAGAGGACACCCTCCATTCTGGCTCATATGGAGAACCTCCATGAATAAACAACAGTCATTGTCCACAAGTAGAGGGCGGTGGTGGATGTGACAAGGGAGAGAGACGGGTCTGAAGCACTCCCTCTTGTCACATGTTTACCTTATTCAGGTACAGAATGCTTGAATATGGCAGGCTACCCCTCTGGAATTTGGCTGTTTTGTCATGGAAGGTATTCAAGGTTTTCAAATCACAACAAGTGGGTGGAAGTAGAGAACTTTCAGCATTTGGGATCACATGCTCAGTGTACCACCCAGTGTACTCCCCCCACAAATCCTCATTAGAGACTCCAAGGATTTGATCCTATTGCTTGTAAGGTTATGTGATTTAAATGTTGTAGAGTTGGAATTTGCCTTGCTCATGCTTTGTGTCATCGCAGTGTCATATGCAATGATGTCAACTGTGGTGGCAAAATTATTCAAGCGACTCAGGAAATCCCAGCCAAAAACCTCACAGAAGTCTAGTCTGCCAAAAAATGCCAACAGAACCACACATTAAATCTAATTAGGGCAATTCAGAGGGGTGGGGATGGGCTGTGCAGAGTGGACAAAGAACCTTGATATTTTTAAGGGATGGAAAAGAGACATGCCAACATTTCAGAGGGCAGAACATACCATTGTTTTAGAATTAAACTCTCCTTTTCCTGACAACAACATGAAAGCTCTCCTTAAGATTAAAAAGGAAAAAATAAAAATAGTGTGAGGGTAGTTGTTGTTGTTGTTCAGTCGTGTCCGACTCTTCGTGACCCCATGGACCATAGCACGCCAGGCCTTCCTGTCCTGCGCTCTCTCCCGGAGCGTGCTCAAGTTCATATTCATTGCATCGGTTAAATCTTACTACTGGGAAAACCATAGCTTGTATATCAGAGTAAATTCTAAGATATTTTTGAAAAAAATGTTTTTAATTCTTTGAAGTGTTTTAGGATGCAATCCTATGCTCATTTACCTCAGAATAAGTCCCATTGAACTCAGTGACACTTACGTCTGAGTAGACATGTATAGGATGTCTACATGACTGCTGGACCTAATTTATCTGTTCTGATATACACAGAGAGCAATCTTACTCACAAAGCCCTCCAAGTTCATTTCAATGGGAAAAGAAACTCTGTACACACATTCCTTTGTCATATGAATCTGTTCTCTCCATTGAAATTAATGGGACAGCTTTGCCAAGGCCTCCATCATAGCTCATACAGGATTCTGCAGTGGGACCATGGAATTTATATTAAATCATAAAATCAATTTACAATGCTGTGGATCAAAGGGGGTTGTTGTTGTTTTAGAGATATATTTCACCCCCTTACTGTTAGAACCAGAAGGGGAATAACTTCTAGTTATTCAGAGCATTTCAGATTTTACACATGGGGCGGTGGTGGGGGGAGTGTAAAGCCACTGGGTTCAATCAAGCATTACTTATATTATTTGTAATCGCAAACATAAAAAAGAAGAATATTAACATGTACTAAACCGGAAGCTGTGTTCCATTTTGTTTTAAGTGAAGAAAGCTATACCATGGCAGCCTGTGACTATCCAGTTCTTAAAGTACCATTCAACATTCTGGAGTGCACCTGAAAACAAGTACACATTTGAAATGGAATTTGTCAGGAAGTGCAGCCACCTGTTTTTGTATATTTTCAGGAAAGGGGAGGAGGGAAAAAACAGACCCCTGTTGTGCAAAAGTGAATTGTACAGTCTGTAGGCATTTTATTAAAGATGAGTAATTTTACAGCAATGAGACATAAATGTTTTAACACCAGTCTCTCTTCCTCTCTCTCTCTCTCTCTTTCTTTCAGGGGAGCTCTGGATAACGACATGCTCTGTTTTAAGCTCTTTTGGTTTACCTGGAGAAGAGGAGTGGTGTATTTTGAAAGATCCACTGTATAGTCTGGCTGATGAAAGCGTTAACCGTTGGATAACACCCCCCCCAAACCCAGCATGTTCCTTCCTGCTTGCAGCTGCTTCATTATTAGCATGTCGCCCAGTCATTGTAATTTCTCCAAGGCTCGTCTGGAAGTCAGATTGAGAATTTAGATATGACACTTATCATTGGGGGATTCAATTTAAAACTTTCCTTCTGGACTTACATTTCCCATGAAGGTACTCTATCCAAAAAAACATTTGAGCTGTCTGAAAGCTTAAACTCGGAGCAATTTGTTGCGCAAACACAAGGCACGCTTCTCTGGTGCTTAAAGCAATTGTCCTGTCATTCTGATATTTCATGTATAATGCAAAAGCTTCCTTCTTTTCAAACTTGACACTTGTCATATGGAGAGCAGTTGGCATGTGATCTGATTTTCCTACGCTTCTGATCAGAAAGCCACATTCCCACCCCACCCCACCCCCATATAATGAGAAGTTTTAAGATGATTGCTGCTCTTGCAAGCCCTGTTGGTTTCCTTTGTGGCTTGATAGTTCAGGATCGAATGAACTATTATGCTAAAGAAGCTATAGAGTCCCAGATGAATTGGAGCCCCTCTTGTGCTGTGAATATCTGAAAGTGTCTCTACATGAACCTGTGATCAGTGGCTGGAGTAAGGGACCACCCGGGTCAAGCATTGTCATTAATGAGGTATGGAGGCAAGCATCCAATTAAACAGGTATATCTCGTTGTATTCAGTCAGCAACCCCAAATTTACAGACCTCTTAGTTTTTGCTTCCTCCCCCCCCTTGGAGGCTCTTAGCCCCGGTTTGTCAGGAAGGATAGGTGCTACATTCCCTGATCCTTCTGGGAAAGGTGTTCTGCCATGGTCTCAGTCTTGCCTGGGCTGCTACATTGCTTACCCCACTGGGCTGGGTTCAGGAACTAGATTGTGAAGGTCACTGCCCTCTCCAGCTACCTTCCTGGCTTCTCTTCCCCAGCCTCTTCCAGGCATACATGCCTCTCTTTCTGGTGGCTGAGTGGCTCTGGCCATGCCCTGCCCCCAACAAACGCCCATGGATCATAAGGTCTAGGTTGGCCTGCAGCTCAGGGCCCCCCATGGGTGACATCAAATATGGGTGCCACAGGCTACAGCAGATCTGTATGGCCTCTACATGGATATGGGGGCAGGGGGAAAACAACACTCCTCTACAGGAGCATTCATCAACTTTGCTCTCCACTGCTGAGAACATAACAGTTGTTCTCCTGGTTCTTATATGTCAGGGCGGTGGCTGTATTTTCACCGATGAGAAAGTTTACAACGCTGAAGAATGTGAAAGCTATCACATGGCTGTATGCTTTTTGCTCTGATTCTGTACATGTATTGTACCCCTGGTTAGTACTTGGATGGGAGAGTGCCTGGGAATCGGGCTTCCTGCACTGAGCAGGGGGTTGGACTCAATGGTCTTGTAGGCCCCTTCCAACCCTACGATTCTATGATTCCATGATTCTGTGTTTTGCTCTGTTTTTCTGTGGCTGCCTCAGTTTGCTTGTATGAATGCAGGCAAGGAAAGAAGGATCATATATGGAGTAGAGTAGTGTGTGAGGCTCCAGAATGTATTTCATCCAAGGATCCTCTAGTCATCATGCCCTGTAATCCAATTCTGGTTACATCATCATCATCATTATCATCATCATCATCATCATTATCATCATCATTATCATCATCATCATCATCATTATCATCATCATCATTATCATCATCATCATCATCATTTCTGTACCACCCATTATCTGAAGCTCTCTGGGTAGTTCACAAAACAAATGTAAAACCATAAAATACAGTAACGTTATTTATTACATTTCTATACCGCCCAATAGCCGAAGCTCTCTGGGCAGTTTATAAAAGTTAAAACATTAAAGTACAATATGCACAGTAAAACATAATATAAAACCATGCATTTTAAACAGAATAAAATTAAAGTACTAACCAAGATAAAAGCTGCATCAGTGCAAAGATCTAAAGACACACTAATGCTAAAAGCCTGGGAAAATAAAAAGGTCTTCGCCTGGTTCTGAAAAGAGCACAATGTAGGTGCCAGGTGAGCCTCTCTGAGACGTCATTCCACAACTGTGGTGCCATCACTGAAGAGGCTCCTTAGTAGCCACCCATTTTGCCTCATTTGACAGGGGTACCTAGAGAAGGGCCTCCGAGGATGATCTAAGGGTTTGGGCAGTTAGATATGGAAGGAGATGATCCTTCAGGTAACCTGGCCCCAAGCTGTTTAAGGTTTTGTTGGTTAATACCAGCACTTTGAATTGGTCTTGGAAACAGACTGGCAGCCAGTGCAGATAATAAAGCACTGGCGCAATATGATAATATTGATCAATCCCTGTTAACAATCTGCTGCCTTATTTTGGACCATGATCCAAAAGTTTCTGGAGTTGCGAGCGGAGAAGATAGGGGAAATAAAGAGGCAGACACAGGTTCTTGGGTTCAAATTGGGCCACATTTATTGATAAATCTGCAAAGGGGAAAAACAGGATGGGCAACTCAACTGGGGCAGCCACTAGATGTCCCTGAAATGGGCAAAAACATTCAAAGCCTGTGTGGTGGCATGTCATCTCACCACCCCACAGGGCTACTACCCCTTTGGGGGGAGGTAGGCCTTCCCCTGTCACTCCCACCCGGGCCACACAACACTGGGTGGGTGAGGTGAGTTAGCCTCCCAGGTAACTCTTATCCCCCCGATGGGCTGTGAAACCCAGAGCGGGAGGCCTCAGGCATCACCTGTCACAATAACCATGCATCTGAATGCTCACCATCCCTATTCTCATCCCCAGTGCCCATCCTAACAGCCACAGGGAGTGACAAGCCTATTGCTTAGTCAAACTCCCCCCCACCTGTGCTGAATTACTTCCCGCAGGCCCCTTTGCAGATCCAACAGAAATATATCATTCCCTAAATCTGACAGGTGCATCTATCTTGCCTATAGAGCTCCCTCCTTGTCTGTAAAATTTCTGGATGAGAAATAATCCCATCTCCATGCGGGAATAGCCCCAGAACAATTTCCCTGTTAACTTTCTGCCAAGCACTTTCAGTGGCCCGCTCGTTCTCAGCATTCCACCAGAAAAGTCTGGGGAGCAAGCACAACTAAACAATGGTTACCCCCGGCCAACAGCACCTAATAACCTGAAAATCCCCTAATGCTTGAAAAATAAGGCCCTTGCCTTTTAAACAACACAGGTCATTCCCCCCAAGATGCAGCAACAAAACCTGTGGGGGGACACGCACCAAACTTGATGGAACAGGGTGGGTAAGAGGTGCTCCCACCACATGCCGTGCCTGCCAAGCCACTGTACGCAGACATGCTGGGACAGTCCGAGCTGAGGTCTGCAGCCTGACTGGGAAGCCCTCCCCAACCAGCCCAGAACACCATGCTGTGTCCATGATGCATATGAGCACACGGGTTCACGACCATTCCAATGATCTAGGGAGAACAAGAATCATGAGGGCCAGCAAACAAAAAATCGTCCAGGTAATGCACCACACTTGGGGTCCCCATTTTATCTCTCACTGCCCATTCCAAGCAGATGCTAAACTTCTCAAACATGGTGCAGGAGATGGAGCATCCCATGGGGAGGGCCCTGTCCAGGTAAAACATTCCCTGGAAACAGAACCCCAGAAGGTCAAAATCCAAAGGATTGACCGGCAAGAGGCGAAATGCAGACTTCATATCGCACTTGCCCATCAATGCCCCGTGCCCGACATTCCAGACCATGGATATTGCGGAATCAAAGGGAGTATAATGCACTGAACACAAATGCTCTGGGATCTCATCATTTACAGAATCACCTTTTGGGAAGGAGAGGTTGTGGATCAACCTGTATTCCTTCATCGCCTTTTGGGGAACAATGCCCAAGGGAGAAACCCGCAAGTTAGGGATAGGTGGTACTGTAAATGGGCCAAGAACCCACCCCCCGAGGAAACTTCCTTGTCAATTTTGGCTTTTACCAGCTGGACCATACTGAGAACTGAGTTCTGATTCTTAGAGAATTGTGCTTTACGCTTACCCTGAAAAGGGAATATAAAGCCATGCGTAAAACCTTGGTCTAGGTAAACCGCACCTTCCCTCCACGGATATCGCCCCAGGAGCCATCAAAGGGGCTCAATCCTAACTGGGCTAGGTCCCTTTTGGAGGAGGTTGATGCCCACCCCCGGATTTCCTACCCCCTTGTCCCTCTCACGTGTGATCCTGCCAACCCTTGATTCTGGGACAGGTGGTGCATGGAACATTCATGGCGAAAGCAGCATGGGTTTCAGGAACAGGAGCCTCTAGAACTGTACTCCCAACAAAGCAAGTGGTGTTGAACCTGCTGCCCACATTCAGCCGAACGGTTGAAGTGGGTGGCTGTTTGGCCACAATATGACCGCTGTCTGATCTGGCCTAGCCGGAGTCATGAACTGAAGCCATAAATCCTCTTCCTCGATGTCCCAACGGCGGGGTCAACAGTGGCCTTCATACGAAAGGCCTCATCATAGGTCAGCCAAGCCCCACTTGGACCACAGGAGTTGGTTCCGGGGGAGCTATGGAATGGCCACTGGCAAGGGATTAAGTGTTCTGGAATAACACCCCCGCCCTGAAAACAAAACAAGGTTGTTTTTTTTTTTTTTTATAAAGAATGTAAGGGAATCTCAATTGGGTGCCCCTCCCATGGCCCCAGGATTCAAGGCTGCCCAGTCCCAGAAAGACAATAGCCTCCTGCACCCAGGACTACTCCAGGGTACTCTCCCTCAGCCCCTTCATGGATCACTGCCTTGTTGTGGCGAAGGGGCTTGCGTAACTCAATGAAGCCATAAGCTATGCCGTGAAGGGCCACCCAAGACGGACAGGTCATGGCAGAGAGTTCTGACAAAATGTGGTCCACTGGAGAAGGAAATGGCAACCCACTCCAGTATTCCTGCCAAGAAAACCCCATGGAATGTATCACAAGGCTAAACGAGATGACGCCGGAAGATGAGCCCCTCAGGTCGGAAGGTGTCCAATATGCTACTGGGGAAGAGCAGAGGGTATTTCCAAGTAGCTCCAGAAAGAGTGAAGCGGCTGGGCCAAACCCGAAAGGACACTCAGCTGTGGATGTGTCTGGTGGTGAAAAGAAAATCCGATGCTGTAAAGAACAATATTGTTTAGGAACCTGGAATGTCAGATCAATGAATCAAGGTAAGCTGGAGGTGGTCAAACATGAGATGGCAAGATTGAACATCGACATCTTGGGAATCAGCGAACTCAAATGGACAGGCATGGGCGAATTTAATTCAGGTGACTATCATATCTACTATTGTGGGCAAGAATCCCTTAGAAGAAATGGAGTAGCACTCATAGTCAACAAAAGGGTGGGAAAAGCAGTACTGGGGTACAATCTTAAAAATGATAGAATGATCTCAGTACGAATCCAAGGCAAACCATTCAACATCACAGTAATTCAAGTCTATGCCCCAACCACTGAGGCCGAAGAAGCTGAGGTTGATCGGTTCTATGAAGACCTACAACGCCTTCTAGAACTAACACCAAAAAAAGATGTCCTCTTCATCATAGGGGATTGGAATGCTAAAGTAGGAAGTCAAGAAATCACCGGGATAACAGGCAAGCATGGCCTTGGTGTACAAAATGAAGCAGGACAAAAGCTAATAGAGTTTTGCCAAGAGAACATGCTGATCATAGCAAACACTCTTTTCCAACAGCACAAGAGGCGACTCTACACATGGACATCACCAGATGGTCAATATCGAAATCAGATTGATTATGTCCTTTGCAGCCAAAGATGGAGAAGCTCCATACAGTCAGTAAAAACAAGACCTGGAGCTGACTGTGGCTCAGATCATGAGCTGCTTCTTGCAAAATTTCAGCTTAAATTGAAGAACGTCGGGAAAACCACTAAACCGTTCAGGTATGACCTAAATCATATCCCTGATGAATATACAGTGGAGGTGAGGAATAGATTTCAGGGATTAGACCTGATAGACAGAGTGCCTGAGGAACTATGGACGGAGGTCCGTAACATTGTTCAGGAGGCAGCAACGAAATCCATCCCAAAGAAAAAGAAATGCAAGAAAGCAAAGTGGCTGTCTGATGAGGCTTTACAAGTAGCTCACGAAAGAAGGGAAGCGAAAAGCAAGGGAGAAAGGGGAAGATATACCCAACTGAATGCAGAGTTCCAGAGAATAGCAAGGAGAGACAAGAAGGCCTTCTTAAATGAACAATGCAAAGAAATCGAGGAAAACAACAGAATGGGAAAGACTAGAGATCTCTTCAAGAAAATTGGAGATCTCAAGGGAACGTTTTGTGCAAAGACGGGCATGATAAAGGACAAAGAAGGCAGGGACCTAACAGAAGCAGATGAGATTAAGAAGAGGTGGCAAGAATACACAGAAGAACTATACAGGAAAGAGCTGAATGTCCCTGATAGCCATGATAGTGCGGTCATTGAACTTGAGCCGGACATCCTAGAGAGTGAAGTCAAGTGGGCCTTAGGAAGCATTAGTAACAACAAAGCTAGCGGAGATGACAGTATTCCAGCCGAGCTATTTAAAATCCTAAAAGATGATGCTGTTAAAGTGCTGCATTCAATATGCCAACAAATCTGGAACACTCAACAGTGGCCACAAGACTGGAAAAGGTCAGTTTACATTCCAATTCCAAAGAAGGGCAACGCCAAAGAGTGTTCAAACTACCGCACAATTGCGCTCATTTCACATGCCAGCAAGGTGATGCTCAAAATCCTACAAGCTAGGCTTCAGCAGTATGCGAACCGAGAATTACCGGAAGTACAAGCTGGGTTTCGAAGAGGCAGAGGAACTAGAGATCAAATCGCCAACATTCGCTGCATCATGGAGAAAGCAAGAGAATTCCAGAAAAACGTCTATTTCTGCTTCATTGACTACGCTAAAGCCTTTGATTGTGTGGATCACAACAAACTGTGGCAAATTCTTAAAGTGATGGGAGTACCAGACCACCTTACCTGTCTCCTGAGAAACCTGTACGAGGGTCAAGAAGCAACAGTAAGAACCAGACATGGAACAACCGATTGGTTCAAAATTGGGAAAGGAGTACGACAAGGCTGCATATTGTCACCCTGCTTATTTAACTTATATGCAGAGTACATCATGAGAAATGCCGGGTTGGATGAATCAGAGGTCGGAATTAAGATTGCCGGGAGAATTATCAACAACCTCCGATATGCAGACGATACCACCCTAATGGCAGAAAGCGAAGAGGATCTAAAGAGCCTCTTGTTGAGGGTGAAAGAAGAGAGTGCAAAAGCTGGTTTGAAACTCAACATTAAAAAAACGAAGATCATGGCATCTGGCCCCATCACTTCCTGGCATATGGAAGGGGAAGAAATGGAAGCAGTGACAGATTTTACTTTCTTGGGTTCCAAGATCACCGCAGACGGTGACTGTAGCCATGAAATTAAAAGACGCTTGCTCCTTGCGAGGAAAGCTATGGTCAACCTAGACAGCATAGTAAGAAGCAGAGACATCACCTTGCCGACAAAGGTCCGTCTAATCAAAGCTATGGTTTTCCCAGTAGTAATGTATGGCTGTGAGAGCTGGACTATAAGGAAGGCTGAGCGCCGAAGAATTGATGCTTTCGAACTGTGGTGCTGGAGAAGACTCTTACGAGTCCCCTGGACTGCAAGGAGGTCAAATCAGTCCATCCTAAAGGAAATCAACCCTGAGTGCTCATTGGAAGGACAGATAATGAAGCTGAAGCTCCAATATTTTGGCCACCTAATGCGAAGAGAAAACTCCCTGGAAAAGACCCTGATGCTGGGAAAGACTGAAGGCAAAAGGAGAAGGGGACGGCAGAGGATGAGATGGCTAGATGGCATCACGGATGCAATGAATATGAACTTGAGCACGCTCCGGGAGAGAGCGCAGGACAGGAAGGCCTGGCGTGCTATGGTCCATGGGGTCACGAAGAGTCGGACACGACTGAACGACTGAACAACAACAACAACAACAACTCTCCCTCAGGCTGGGAGACTACCCTCTAGAAGGAAGCCCCCCCCCGAGTACACCTCCAAACTTTGGGCCAGCTGGCCCCAGAAGAAGATCAGGCTTGGACTCCTGGAGCTGCTGCCGTGCCAGGGATCCCACAGCCCCACAGCCTCCTCACGAGGGAAAGCCTGGGCCGGATGCTAGGGCAGGCCAGGCCGTGAGGCCTGGGATCGCCCGAGTGGGCGTGATCTGGGCCGCCCAGACCCTGAGGGCAAGGAAATCCCTCTGCTACCATGGCCGTTGCTGCAGCAAAGAAACTTCAGCCACCCTGTGTCTGGGTGAGGAGAGGCTGCTGCCGCTGCCTGACAGATGCTGCGGCGGCGAAGCGTCTCTCAACAAGGAGGGTGGGCCGTCACTGGTCGCTGCTCCAGGCACCTGCTCTGCAGCCAGCCGTGCATCAGAGAGGAGTTGGGGAGTGGTGCGGAGAGCTTAAGATGGCCCTCTGCCCCCTCCCCCCTCCGGTGGCACCACTTCAGGCTGCCAATCGTGGCCAAGCATGGTGCCTCACCCCCACCCGCCCCCAATGGCCCACCCAGAGGCCAAGCAAGCTGGACTCGGGGTGTGACATTTTTTGAATGAAGTTTCTGGATCATTTTCAAATGACCCCACATATAATGCATTGCAGTAATCCAAATGAGAGTTTACCAGAACATGGATGCCTGTAGCTATCTCTGTCCAGATAGTATCGTAGTCGGTATATCAACCTAAACTGATCAAAGGAGCTCCATGCCACCGAGGCCACCTGGGCCTCCAACGACAGTGCTGGATCCAGTAGCACCTCCAACTATGAACCTGATCTTTTAGGGGGAGTGCAAACCCCTCCAAAACAGATTGAATATCACTCACTCATCCAACCAGATGTTCCACCCACTAACAGTACCTCCACCTTATCTGGATTGAGTCTCAGTTTATTAGCCTTCATCCAGTCGATTACCACACCAGGCACTGATTCAAAGCACTCACTACCTCACCTGGATTTGATGAAACAGAGAGACAGAACTGAGAGTGTCATCCACATATTGGTGACACTTCAGTCCATATCTCCAGATAACCTCCCTCAGTGGTTTCATGTAGACATTGAACAGCATGGGAAATGACATAGAGCCCTGTGGGACCCGATGGCATAACTGCCAAAGGACAGAGCAATAATGTCCTTTGCGTGGTATGAGAGCCAGCATGGTGTAGTGGCTAGAGTGTTGGACTGGGAGCCAGGAGACCAGGGTTCTAGTCCCCACTTGGCCATGGAAGCTCACTGGGTGACTTTGGGCCAGTCACAGACTCTCAGCCCAACCTACCTCACAGGGTTGTTGTTGTGAGGTTAAAATGGATAGGGGAGGAGGAGGAGGAGAATGTAAGCTGCCTTGGGTTCCTTGCAAGAGGAAAAAAGGCAGGATATAAATGCAATAAATAAATAAATAAATAAATAAAGTCCTAGCACCACCATTTGGAATTGGAAATTCAAGCAGGAATAAAACCACTGCAATGCAGTACCTCCAACACCAGATAACATATCCAGAAGGATACCATGGTTGATGGTACTGAAAACTGCTGAGAGGTCAAAGAGAATCAACAGAGTGACACTCTATCCTTCTCTCAGCAAAGGTCATCCCACAGGGCAACCAAGGCAGTTTCCATTCCAAAACCAGGCCCGAAGCCCAATTGAAATAGAATTAAATAATCAGTTTCATTCAAGAGTGTTGGGAGTTAGCTGTCAACTACCCACTCAAGCCCAGGAAGGGAATGTTAGCATCTGGCCTACAGTTATTAACATCTTCCGGATCCATCTTCGGCTTTTTTAGGAGTGCCCTAATTACTGCCCCCTTTAAAGTGGCTGGCATCACTCCTCCTCTCAGGGAAGAATTGACAACTGCCTGGACCCACTTGGATATCCCCTCCTTATTAGATGTAAGAAGCAAGGAAGGGAAAGGGTTAAGCACAGTGGTGGTCAACTGGACTTGGCTAAGCACCTGCTAGATCTAGGAATTCTTATCTCATTTGTCTAACCCCTGGCCCTTTTTGCTTTTGATAGACACATATTACATTTGTGGTGCAACTGAAGGGGAAAAAAGTGTTAAAAAGATTGCCTCCTGCTGCTATCACCTGTATAGCAGGCAGTGTGGAATGATGAAAGATGTCTTATTAAGGGTACTAGGATAAAGCAGGCAAAGTTTGAAGGACAAACATTCCTAAGTATAGTGTCAAACATATAGATACATTCTGAATAAAACTGATAGAGATCTGGGGAAAGTTTCCTGGGAAAATACAATTGCTCTGATTCCAGCTTGCATTACAATTGATGTTCCAACATCTATGCAGATGAGAAGATCGCCTACACCCATGGATGGTGTTATTTCTTCTTCTACATATGTGCAGAAGAATATAGAATAACTATAATAATAGTTATTAACTTAAGAATAACTTCTCTCCCTTTCTTTGTTTCCCACAGATTTATCCATTTTGAATGAGTTACAGCACAATCTTGTGCATGTTTACTCAGAAGTAAACTCCAGTAATCTCAATAGGGCCTGTTTCGAAGTATATTTGCATAGGATTGGAGCCTTAGGCTGATAATCTTCAAAATCACCTCATCCCAAGGCAATGCCTTGTTAGTTTCTAAACTTTTTAATAAAGAAAACAAATTTATTGGCAGGTCTTTAAAAAAGAAACATATAAAGACAGGGTGATAAACCCACGGGAAAAGATAGATCTAGATAGGCAAACCATGTTCCTTGAAGTTGTATCACTTCATCTCAATTTACTCATCTTTCTCTCAGGCTCAGTTTTGTTTATTAACTCAACATAGGCAGATCTTCTGAAAACTGCATGTGTATGTACCACCTGGCCTGCTAAAAACACCCAGAGGGGCAGTCATATGAAAAACTAAGGAAGGACATCATGTCTGGGTGAAATGCAGATGGGGAAAATAATCCTGAGTGCGGCTCACTGAGATGATTTCCCATAGGCTAAAATATTGAAGTATGGGCAGGGGAAGATTATGTCTCCCTTTCACACTTCTCTATGAAAGATCTTCTCTATGAAACAACCATTGAATTGTTTTTCTTGTTACTATTATGCATATTAGAAAGTACATCAATTCCCTCAAGGAGGAGAAGCAACACCTCCATCCACTCCCCACTGATTAAAGCCACTTGCCATGGAGGAATTGTTCTCTGTAGTGGGTTGATTTCCAAACATACATAGTCCAGGCCATTGCACAACCCAACAGGGAGGGGACATGCTAAGAAAGATGTGGTTTGCACTATTCCCTGAAGGGTGGCAAGACTGGGGCTCCTCCTCAACCTAGGTGGTAAGGATTAGGAATTTCCAAAGCCAAAAGCTCTACTTAGAAGGAAGTTCATGTTAAATCATGTTGTTGCATTAAAACAGAGATCAAGTTTCTACGGTACACACACACACAATTGTATTGAAACAGCACTTATTAAATATATGATTTGGCTAATCTGATCTGAGATGGACAATTTAAAAGACTTATTGGGAAGGATTGCATTCTAGCCACTGAGGGTAGAAGGAAGATATCACACACCCCTATGTCATCATGTACAATACTACAGTCATGGTAGTTGCCATCTTGTTCTTCACCTCAGGTGGCAAAAAGTCTTGGGCTGACCCTGGAGGGGGAATACAGTAATAATTCACAGAGGGAGAAGAGAGGAGAGAGGATGTGAAAAGGACCATGAAAACGTGGCAAAAGCTCGCCCACTAAATACAAATAACATCCTGATTTCAAAGCAATTGGACAAGCTCATACAGCAGCATCCCCCACTCTCTGTTGTGATGCTGTGTGTTAAATCAAATGTGCAGGACATTGGATTAAACTCTGTGATCCAGGAAATGGTCTCAAGGCCCAGGATGCCATTATATTCCTCTCTGGCAGTTGTGCAGCTGGACCACGATTTCAATACTAAATTGTACATCACTTACTCTTGGATCTTTGCAAGGGTTATCCATGTCTATTCCTCTTCCCCATCCACATCTCACATCACGCTCTCCAAAAAGCCACATCTTTCCCCATACAGCTGTCCCCTTCAGCCCTTCCACTATTGACAATACAATGGGACAATATTTAACCCCATTGTCCTTCATTAGGATTTTCCAAGATTTGACAATGTTAGGCTTCTGAGAAAGATGTAGAGCAGCCTTTCCCAACTGGATGCCTTCCGGATATTGTTTAACTACAACTCCCATCATCCCCAACCAGCATGGTCACTGGCTGGGGGTAATGTGACTTGTAGTCCAACACATCTGGAAGGCACCAAGTTGAGAGAAGCTGCTGTTGACTGTACAGCTAGTAAAAAGGATATCATATAATCACACAACACTTATTATTCCATGTGCTGTTTCACATGTGGCATTATTCCCTCCTTCATATAATCTCTGTGTAGAAAAAGCAGTTGAAATATCAGGTGCAAAACCCATGCAGCAAGTGTCCACTTTGCCATTCCTGATGTTTGGAAGCTGTAGCATGGAGGTTTCTCTGTGTTTGGGGGGAAAAACAATATGGCTGAAGGAGCCATAAAAAGCAAGTCAAGGGAAAAGTTGGAAGTAAAAAAGCATTCTCGGGTTAAAGAACCATAAATCCTTTTAAACAAACAATTAAATCAACCCATTTTAAATTGCTCAGGTGCATTATAGGCTCTGCATCTCTTTACTAAAGGAGCTCAGATAATTGACTTGTTTCTGTGTGTGAGGCAGCTGCAAGGTCTGGCCCTTTACATGGAAGAGAATCTAGATGAAATGATAAGCACTGGAATGTATCATAAGAGGGAAAAAAGTGGGCGCTGGCAGCAGGTGTGCATAAATGCTGAAGAAAGGCTTGGATTCAAACATTGTCTAAACGCTTTTTTTAGCACACCATGCAGTATCTCACATTTCATCCCTCCCTTCTCACTGCCATTTATCTCCATTCCTCTCAACCTGCAGTTGTCCTGTACATGAAAAATGTTGGCTTATGAAAACAAGATTTCAGAAAGGAACTTTGTTAAAGAATCTCACATTGCAGCACTTCTGGTAATGCCTTTCTTCTTGAAATCCTTAGGGCTGCATGGCTTACTTCAGAACACAGTCCTCCTACAAGCTTCATATGATGCCAAGATGGACAGAGCTAAGGATAATACGATTCAAGTGTGTGTGCCTGCTTGTGCATCTTACAAGAGAAAGACCCAGTCAAGACTGACTTTCCTTAGAGCATCAGAAGATGTCTGTTTTCATGAGTTCCTGATGACCACAATATTCATGAACAGTTGAGTGAAATGAGGTCACAAGTGAGTTTGGATAGGTGATCATACCAAACCAATAAAAATAAGCAGGCCTACCCAGCTGAGATGACATCTGTCACATTGAACTCTGTATAGATCATGTGTTAAGCAAGGAATAAGCAGATTTCTCATTATCTTTCAGGGGTTCCAAATTATGTACTTGAAGTAAGGAGCTGAAACTCAGGAACCTCGGTGTCCAGCTCAATTGTGCGGTTAGGAATGATGTAGAGCGCTCTGCAGCACGTGAGAATAACATGCTGGGAAGCCACAATATGTGAGCAACATTTTTATGAAGCCCTCAGAACTTGTAGGAAAATAAACGCTTTTGTTGCTTGGTTTTGACTCACCACCACATGTTCTGAATAAGTGTATATGATGCTAGAGGTTGCTGATTTGAGTTGATTAATGCTGTCATGTTGTCAAGGAGTATAAAGGAGTTAAATGATTCAGGATGTTCAAAATATTACCCTCTTTGTCTTTGAAGGAGGCATTAGCTAGTGATGCCATTGTGACCGCTAAGTGTCATGCTGTGGGTTATACCTAAACTATGTAAAAATTTGCCCACCACCTTAGCACAATTAACATATCTCCAGCTCATGACATTTACTGTTAGTCATAGTCACTATGCACTTTCATCTGCGCTTATTTTTTTTTAAGCAAGCATAAATTGGGTAGCATGAAAATATATACAATGCTATTGCTCATCCAAATTTAAATTGCGGATTTCTAATGTGTCATTTTTCTGCTTTCCTGGGGGCCCGTATTAGTGCCCATATTTATAAACACTGCATATTTGGCTTTAAAAAACACTTAAATAAAAATACATTCAAATTAATTGATCACATAAAATCTATCATAAAAACCATTGCTAGCCGCAAAATGCTTGCCTGTGTACATTCTGATTCACCAAGCTGAAAGCAGCCTGCCAGTCATGTATGATTACGGCCTGCCACGTGTTGAACGTTGCCTTTGTTTTTCCTCAGGCAGCAAAAAGTAGGATGTTTGTCGAGCCCTTTGTGGCTGTGTTTTGTCTTGTTGGGTCATACGTTGCTCAAGCCTGTCTGTCCACTCTCAAGGACAGGGCTGTAATCCGGTGGCAGAGCACATGCTTTGCAGGCGGAAGGTACCATCTTTAAGCCCTGGGTACAGCTGGGGAAGATCCCTCTCTGATACCCTGGCAAGGTGCTGCCAGTGCAGACAATACTAACCTAGAACCCGTGGTCTGACTTGCTATAAGGCAGCTTCCTATGTACAATGGATGTACCACTTCCAGACAGTGGAGGCTGGTGGCTCTGATGTCAGTGGGGCAATGGACCCACTCCGGGTTTCAGTCAGAACCAGTCAGAACTCTGAAGGAGCTATCCAGGGTGAGAAGCCTGGAGTGGATTCAGTGCTCCACTGACATCAGCACCACCAGCCTCCACTGCTTCCAGAAGATTCTCGGACTCAAGCTTTGTTCCAGAGCCAAAGAGTGAATATGGGAATACTTCTTTATCACTCATACCTCTTTATCACTTCAAGAAGCCCAGCTTGGGCTCACCATAGTCAATATGTGGAGAAGCAGACATTAATGTCTTTTAAAAACACCCTACAGGAGACATCGAGCCATACACAAGAGTAACCTTGTCCTTGTTTTCTCCTTTGTTTGGATATGATTAAAAACCCGAATAAACTCTTAATAACCAAAAAGCGCCCTACAGCGTACCATCCCCTTGCTGGGGCTTCTAAATTGGCACAGCAGCTGGTCCATCTATGGAGCAGATGCATTTTTTGTTTAATCTGCCTTACTCCGTGATGCTGTTGCACTTTCCTTCCTCTGTTTGGGGTGTGTGTGTGTGTTTCCAGTTGGCTCGGAGGAGGTGTGTGCCATGCACCTGGGAGGAGTTAGGGCCTTGGTGGGGAGAGACAGCGTGTCCCGATTCCAGGGGACTTTGGGTAGGGGGAGGTATGGCAAGTGAGGAGGGGTGGCTCAGGTCGGAGGCCTCCAGTAGACATCTTCTGGTTGTGCCACGTGCCAGCCCCTCCTCAAACTGAGGGCCTGGTGGTTGTCTTGTCAGCCAGCCCTTGGCCCTGTGGGTGCTGCTGCTGAGCAGGGCAGTGCCTAATAAGATCTCCCTCATTCATGATCTGATTGTGGATGAGGATGCTGCCCTGGCTTGTACAACCGAGATCTGGATGGGGAGGTCTCTCCCAGTTGTGCACACCTGGGTTCTTGGTGCAGCACCAGGGCAGGCTCGTGTGTTGGCAGGGGGCAGGGGGGTTCTCTGTAGTCTACAGGGATTCCCTCTCCAGGGTTCCTCTCAGGTTGTGTTCCAGTCTGTACTTTCTGTTGGGTGAGTGGGACAGATTAGGGATTTTCTTGGTGTACCGCCTGCCTTGCTGCTCAGCAATCTCCCTGTCTGAGGCGCCCTCAGATGTGATGTTGAGATCCCCCAGGCTGCTGGTTCTCAGAGGTTTCAATGTCCATGCTGAGGCTGCAGGATCAGAGGTGGTTCAGGATTTCATGGCTGCCATGACAGCAATGGCATTGTCCCAACATGCCACTGGCCTGACGCATGAGGTTGGACATACTTTGGGCTTGCTTTTTATTATTATTTTTTGGCAGGGCAGCAAGGTGATCTGAGGGTGGTGGAACCTACCACCATTCCCATGTCATGGTTGAATCACCTCTGGCTGAGATTTAGACTGTCAGAGGCTTTTCCCCTCTGCAGAGGCAGGGGACCTATTAAGATGGTCCACCCCCAGATGCTGATGGATCCAACTGGTTTCCAGTCAGATCTAGGGCGTTTTCCAGTTGACAAGAATGGTACTCCTGTCAAAGCCCTGATCAGCCTGTGGAATATGGAGATGGCCAGGGCAGTTGAAATGATCACTCCTGATTATCTTCTCTTTGGCTGGTCCTAAGCCATTTAGGTCATTAAAGGTTAAAACCAACACCTTGAATTGTGTTCAGAAAGCAATTGGCAATTAGTGCAGGTCTTTCAGGACAGGTGTAAGATGGTCCCAATACCATGCACCAATAAGCAGCCTAGCTGCCACGTTTTGCACCAATTGAAGCTTCCGGATGCACTTCAGAGGTAGATCCACAGAGAGTGCTAGTTGGATTGTGCCCATTGCCATGAAATCCTTACTCTGGCATAAATCCAATTTATGCCATAGACATAAAGGAGGACAGCAGGGCTGCGGTGCGCAGAATGGAAGACCAGCAAGGTGATGGAATCCTCTCTAAGGGCCCAATCCTATGGGATAAGCCCTGGGTACTCATAGGCCTCTGAACTTGGAGGCATACAAGTATTCTAGGCAGAGCGGGAAGCTCCTTGTGCCTCCCACTCTGCATTTAAGCTAGACGGGCGTTTTTGCCCATTTAGTGGAGGCTTTGGGGAGTGGGAGGGAACATAGAACATAAGAAGAGCCCTGCTGGATCAGACCAAGGGCCCATCTAGTCCAGCATTCTGTTCACACAGTGGCCAACCAGCTGTTGATGGGAGACCCACAAACAGGACATGAGTGCAACAGCACCCTCCTGCCCATGTTCCCCAGCAACTGGTGTACATAGGCCCACTGCCTCTTGTTCTGGAGGTAGCACACAGCCATCAAGACTAGTAGCCATTGAGAGCCTTTTCCTCCAGGAATTTGTCTAACCCCCTTTTAAAGCCATTCAAATTGGTGGCCTGCATCAATACATCCTGTGGTAGCGAATTCCATCGTTTAGCTATGCACTGTGTGAAGAAGTACTTCCTTTTATCTGTCCAGAATCTCCCACCAATCAGCTTCATAGGATGACCCCGGGTTCTAGTATTTTGAGAGAGGGAGAAAAATGTCTTCCTATCCACATTCTCCACACCTTGCATAATTCTGTACACCTCTATCATGTCTCCCCTTACCCTCCTTTTTCCAAGCTAAACAATCTCAGCTGTTGTAACCTTCTCTCTTAGGGGAGATGCTCCAGCTACTTGATCATTTCAGTTGCCCTTTTCTGCACTTTTTCCAGCTCTACAATATCTTTTTTTTAGGTGTGGTGACCAGAACTGTACACAGTATTCCAAGTGAGGTCTCACCATAGATTTATATAAGGGCAGTATGATATTGGCAGTTTTATTCTCAATCACTGTTTCAATTATGCCTAACATGGAGTTTGCCTTTTTTATAGCGGCCGCACAGTGGGTTGCCATTTTCATCGAGCTGTCCACCACAACCCCAAAATCTCTTCCTTGGTCTGTCACCTCTAGCTCTGATCCCATCAAGTTATATTTGAACTTGGGATTTTTTGCCCCAATGCGCATCACTCTACACTTACATTGAACCGCATTTGCCATTTCGATGCCCGTTCTCCCAGTTTGGAGAGAGTCTTTTGGAGCTCTTCACAATCCTTTTTTGTTTTAACCACTCTAAATAATTTGGTGTCATCGGCAAACTTGGGGCCGATCTACATTGCGCCCGCCATAGCAATGAATTCGGTGTCCCGTCAGGTTAAACGCTCTTGCATTAAAACATGATTATTCACACTCACCCATTTTCCCCCTTGCAGTGCTTCATCGAATGCGCAAGCTCGGTTCACACTCTAGCGCTGTGCTGTTTTCCTGCGTGCACTTGTCTGATCTCGGATGCTAAGCGGGGTCGGCCCCGGTCAGTGCTTGGATGGGTGACCACCTGGGAATCAGGCTTCCTGCACTGAGTAAGGGTTGTTGTATCCCCTCAATTGAGACTAAATTTTACCCCCTCCTATTCCCCGCTCGGGATTTTTTTTAAAAAATTCAGGCGTTATCTTCACAGAATCGGGGCTTCTCCATGATGTTTTTTTTCTAATTTAGGCTAGGGATGTCAGAGAATTTCGCCACGAATCTTGGGGAGGCCGAATGCCAGTGCATTTGGCCCCCCGAAATCGGTGGCGAAACGGTCTGCCCCCCTGACCCCCCGGGACGGGACTTACCTTTGGCGAATGTCCCTGGCGGCGGCGGCTCCGGTGGCGGTTCGGCGGTGGCGGTGGCCAGTCTTCTGACCGGCTGCCGCCGCAGCCATTTCCAGTAAAAAAAACAAAACAAAAACATGATAGGCTATGTAAAGATTTATGTAGCCTATCACGGCTAGATTTTCAAAAAATACCATGATAGGCTACGTAAATGTTTACGTAGCCTATCACGGCTGAGTGAAAACAAAACAAAACCCTGCGCGTACGCAAAACCCTGCGCGTACGCATTTGCATTCCTTATTTTGGTATGTGTAGTCTACGTAAACATTTACGTAGACTACGGCGAAAATAAGGGGAACGCAAATACGCTATACGTATGCGCAGGTTTTTTTTTTTCACTCAGCCGTGATAGGCTACGTAAACATTTACGTAGCCTATCACGGCTGACTGCAGGGACTCAAATGGCGGCGGCTACGGCCGCCACCATTTACGTTCCCGGCCGGCCAGGATTCGTGGCGGGAGGGATGGGGCGCCTCCCCCCTGGCCAGAATTTTGGGGGGAGGGACGGAGCACCTCCCCCCCACCGCAAAGCAAATTTCGTCAAAGGTAAGTGACTTTCGTACATCCCTAATTTAGGCATGATCTTTGAAGCTTCGAAATTGTGAAGCTTCACAACTTCGAAGCTTCAAAGATCATGCCTCAATTAGAAAAAAAACATCGCGGAGAAGCCCCGATTCTACGAGGATAATGCATGAATTTTTTTAAAAAACATCCAGAGCGGGGGATAGGATGGAGTAAAACTTAATCTCATTTGAAGGGATACAACAACCCCCTGCTCAGTGCAGGAAGCCTGATTCCCAAGCGGTCTCCCATTGAAGCACTGACCGGGTCCAACCCCGCTTAGCTTCCAAGATCAGACAAACATGCGCACATCCAGCCCTTTGCTTGTTGCTGAGGAAATGGGGGCTGCTGAGGAAGCTATGCGATCAGTAGCTGGAAGAAGACATGAGGCCGTCGAGAGCTGTGATTGGACAGGAGGGAAATACAAACACCGCCGCATATGGACAGGCGGGGGAGGGGACTACAACTGGATATGGTAGCGAAGGTGGAAAATCAGAGCACATTAAGGGGAAATACCAGGATATTAGGGTATTGAAAGCAGGAACACGGAAGTGGGAAATTCCAGTTCCAATTGGAGGCGGCTACTGCGTAGTGTGAAAGGCGGGCGGTGAAACCTCATTGGAAGCAAAAAAAGGTGGTAAGTGTAGATCCAGCCTTGGCCACTTCACTGGTCACTCCTAATTCCAGATCATTTATGAACAGGTTGAAAAGCATTGGTGCTAATACAGATCCCTGTGGGACCCCACTATTTACTTCCCTCCACTGGGAGAATTTACCATTTCTTTCTACTTCGTGCTTTCCACTGGGGAGGCTGGGAATGGCTGGGGATACCTTGTAGCTCCATGTCCCCAGAAACTGAACAATCCTATGTCCCCCCCTCCCCACCCCAGATGCTGTCTCGGGGATATAGGCTTGCTCCCTAAACCACTTATCCACCAACTCCTAATGGGATTGTGCTTTCGATGTTGCTACTGGAGGAAGATAGGGCACTAACAAGCGACACCAATGTAAGCTCTGTGTGGCAAGCATCTCAGCTGGCCCATAGGTCTGACCTGCGTGGGTGTTGCATTAGCCCTTTATATCAGTTTGTTTATTGTACCAAGCATGCAACCACCTGCTTCATCAGATGCATAAATGAAACTGAGAAGATGGTAGCTTGAGGTACGTGGCAAGATCAACCTAACTAATAAAGTGAGAAATACAGATAAACAGGGACACAGCACAACACACCATGAACGGAGCACTGCACTAATAATAAGATACGACTGCAATATAAAACCAAATTAGAAGACTTCTGTAGGGCAGGGATGATCTGTAATCCTTGTTAAACCCTGGGAGACAACAATTATATTTCTTAACATTGTTATGCAGAGAAGCTTTTATTTAAATAAAGCAAGCTTAAGTTCAGTGATGGAATGAGCAAGACTACCACATCATTGACACTTGAATTTCAACATCTTTTCAGAGGCTAGGATAATCCTTTAGTTTTAAATGGCTTCCCAGTCTTTTTATAAAACATTTGAGGGGTCTATCACTTACAGCTCTATGAGGAATATTTAATCATCCTTGTCATATTACCTCAAAACCTGTAACTAATTATTGGAGGGCTGGCATTGTTGTATAGAATTATTAGTTTTCTGAAAATAAATAATAAAGAAAACTGCTTCTTGCTCATTATTCTCCTCCACCTTTATGTGTCAAAGGAAGAGGAGCATCTAGATTTCAGAAGAGCCTCACAACTGCACATTGGAATATATGTATTTCCATCCTTTCCCAACCTGGTGCCGTCCATGTTCTTGGACTACAACTCCCATCAGCCCCAGCCAGTATGGCCAATGGTCAGGGGAGGTGGGAGTTGTATTCCAAAATAGTCACCAGGTTGGGGAAAGCTGCAAACATGAAACTGTCCTCGTGCCACTCAGAAATGTGTTTTAACCTGTACATGTGGTGTCCACCTGTTGTTTCTCTGGCAACACGTTCCATCTGAAGGATGGGAACATTTCAAGTTCAAAGCTAACCTTGAGTCTTTGTTTTCTCCTGCAAGATCATTTTGAACCTTTCCCCATGACTGTAATGTAGATTCTGTGAGATCTTAAAATGAGTACCGGGTGAAGGATACCACCCTTTTCAGATATACAAACATATATTTGGCATGCAAATAACAAAGAGCAAACATTGACAGTTCAAGGTATGTGGATTGTGTAGAAACAAAGGATTAAAAATGTGCTCTGGCCAAGGACATTCTATGTACATGTAGTTAAACAATGTTCTCCCATTCCTGTGATAGAAAAATAAGGTACAGCTGGTGAAACTCTTCCATCTTAAAGGAGCTCTCTCAGGGTCCATCTTAGCCAATGTATGTTGCTGAGTGTCCCATGAAGTGTTCCTTACTCCTATGGCCCCATGCCATGCTATTCTTAGACTGCACTACCATAATCTTTGAGCTCCCCGTTGCCACATTGTGTCTTCCAGCCCTTCTTCCTGCCCTCGCATAACTAATTTTCCATGCTAATATTCTATGACCTGTTGACACCTCTTCTTGCTCCCCGCCTCATGTCTTTCTTAATCCATTCCATGTGCCTCTGTTTGCCTCTTTTCTATCCATTCTTGTTCTTAGTTCACTATGATCTGATATCTCTCTGGAGTCTGGCCATTCTTCTCTAGCCCCTGTAGAACTATTCCAGAATCCATATTGCCCAACCCTGTTCTACCAGATGTTGTCCTGATTTCAGTTGCACCTAGGACTGCTGGGAGAAAGAAACAAACACTGGCTGATACCCACATTTCTGAAATTGTAAAACCCAGCTCTTATTCAAAACGATTTATTAATTTATTAATTCCATTTATATACTGCCCAACAGCCAAGGCTCTCTGGGTAGTTCACAACAATAAAACCATAAAATGCAACACACTAAAACACAATGTAAGACTTTAAAAGTAGCATGTAAAACCAATGTAAACCCAAGAGCAGTTACAACCCAGGGAAAGCCCAGCTGAAAAGGTGTGTTTTTAGGAGGCGCTTGAAAGATGCCACATTTTCTACATCCAAACTGCACAGAGGAGGGGTGGGTGCTGCTACAGAGAAGGCCTGCCACCCGGGTTCTTCATGGTGACATTCCTTTCATGTTGGAATAACCAGCAATGACCAGCAAGACCAGCAACTGTTTCCATCCCTAGGTGAAACACGCAGGCTCCTTCGTATGTGGAAAGCAGAAGAAGAGAAAAAGTAGACAGAAGTAAAGAGTTTGTATTTCAACAAGGCTGCCCAGGGGTGGCAGTGCTTACATATGTGTGACACATGAGCAGGGGATGACATCATATGGATCTTACACATGTCATTGAAATCACCTTAACAGCAGCTGGATATAATGAGTATCATAGATTTTCAGATGCAATATAACTGGATGGAACTTGACCCTCTTGTCTTATTTAGGATCTCACCAGTTATCATAGAATCATAGAATAGAATAGTAGGGTTGGAAGGGGCCTACAAGGCCATCGAGTCCAACCCCCTGCTCAATGTAGGAATCCAAGTCAGAGCATGCCTGACAAATGGCTGTCCAGCCTTGTCTTGAAGGCCTCCAGTGTGGGAGAGCCCACCACCTCCCCAGGTAATTGGTTCCATTGTCGTATTGCTCTTACAGTCAGGAAGTTTTTCCTGATGTTCAGCAAGAATCTGGCTTCCTGTAACTTGAGCCCATTATTCCGTGTCCTGCACTCTGGGATGATCAAGAAGAGATCCTGGCCTTCCTCTCTGTGACAACCTTTCAAGTACTTGAAGAGTGCTATCATATCTCCCCTCAGTCTTCTCTTCTCAAGGCTAAACAGGCCCAGTTCTTTCAGTCTCTCTTCATAGGGCTTTGTTTCCAGTCCCCTGATCATCTTTGTTGCCCTCCTCTGAACCCTTTCCAGTTTGTCTGCATCCTTCTTAAAGTGTGGTGCCCAGAACTGGACACAGTACTCCAGATGAGGTCTAACGAGTGCTGAGTAGAGGGGAACTAGTACTTCCCGGGATTTGGAAGCTATGCTTCTATCAATGCAGCCCAAAAGAGCATTTGCCTTTTTTGCAGCCACATCACATTGTTGGCTCATATTCAGCTTGTGATCGACAACAATTCCAGGATCCTTCTCGCTTGTAGTGTGGTTGAGCCATGTATCCCCCATCTTGTAACTGTGCATTTGGTTTCTTTTTCCTAGGTGCAGAACTTGGCATGTATCCCTATTAAATGTCATTCTGTTGTTTTCTGCCCAGCGCTCCAGTCTATCCAGATCACTTTGAATTTTGTTTCTGTCTTCCAAAATATTAGCGATCCTGCCCAATTTTGTGTCATCTGCAAATTTGATAAGCATTATCTGCACCTCCTCCTCCAAGTCATTAATAAAAATGTTGAAGAGCACTGGGCCCAGGACTGAGCCCTGTGGTACCCCACTCGTGACCTCTCCCCAGTTTGAGAAGATCCCATTGAGAAGTACTCTTTGAGTCCGATTCTGTAGCCAACTGTGGATCCACCGGATCGTTGTTTCATCTAGCCCACTTTGAGCTAGTTTGCTCATCAGGATATCATGGGGCACTTTGTTGAAAGCTTTGCTGAAGTCGAGGTATATGATGTCTACAGCATTCCCACGGTCCACAAGGGAGGTTACTTGATCAAAAAATGAGATCAGATTTGTCTGGCAGGACTTGTTTTTGACAAATCCATGTTGGCTTTGAGTAATCACGGCATTGTTGTCAAGGTGCTTCCAGATGGATTGCTTTACGATCTGCTCCAGAATTTTCCCAGGGATTGATGTCAGACTGACTGGTCTGTAGTTCCCAGGTTCCTCCTTTTTACCCTTTCTGAAGACAGGGACAACGTTAGCCCTCCACCAGTCATCTGGCACTTCCCCCTTCCTCCATGATTTCTCAAAGAGAATAGACAGCAGTTCTGAGAGTTCTTCTGCCAGTTCCTTTATTACTCTAGGATGCAGTTCATCTGGCCCTCAAGATTTGAACTCATTCAAAGTAATTAGGTGTTCCTTGACCATATGCCTATCGATCTCAAGCTGCAATCTTGCCCCTTCAGCCTGTACTTCGCCTTTGCCAGGGGGGTCATAGACCCTCTTTTGGGAGAAGACTGAGCCAAAGTAAGAATTGAGCACCTCTGCCTTTTCTTTGTCATCTGTTATCATTTTGCCATCCTCATTTAATAGCTGAACCACCATTTCTTTCCTCTGCCTTTTACTGTGCACGTAGCTGAAGAAAGCCTTTTTGTTGTTTTTAGCATCCCTTGCTCATTCTCAGCTTTAGCCTTCCTGACGCCATCCCTGCAATTCTGTGCTATATGCCTGTACTCTTCCTTTGTTATATTAGCATGCACTCCTGTGTGCTACAGTCACAGCTAATAGGATTGGTAGGAATGGAAAACTCTTTCACTACCTAGGCAAAGTTGTTAAAATATCCACAGTCACCCACTTCAGTTCTGTGGGAATTACCCATGTCCTTCTATTGCCAAAACACAGAGTTTTCTGCAGTATCAGTCATACTAGAAACTTTCCTAAAGTCTTTTTTTTTAAACCCCTATATGTGGAGAGTCTAACCAAAAGGATTTATCAGGCAATAAACCCTGTCTTTAGGTTGAAAGATTGAGAATTTTAATTGCCATTTTAAAACTATAAATTATTATTATATTTATACTTTCTAGACTTTAGCTTGCAATTTAATTTCAGCAAAAAAATATTTCTCTCAGACCAAAATGTAACAAGTCTATATCAAAGTCTATATGAAAGCAACTATAGCTTCAACCCTATTCCCACTTACTTGGAAGTAAGCCCTATTGCACACATTGGCACTTACTTCTGAGCAGACATGTGTAGGATTGTGCTGTTATTTATTTAACATATTTATGGGGCACACTTAAGGGTAAAAACACTCTCAAGATGGCTTACAAGATAGAATACAAGTCACAATAAACTTCAAACATAAATAAGAAGCAGCAATGATAATAAAAACAAAAAACATCCAGCACAGAAAAATACTAAAATCCAATAAATAATTACAGCTAAAACCATCAGCAGGCCAATAAAACCTGTCCTATGAAAAAGCCACAGAAAACAGATGACTCTTTAAAGCAAGGGTGGCAAACATTGTTTTGGCCCAAGGGCGAAGAGCCCAGGTTGGAAAAGCTTTCAGAGGATGCGTTCCAGTGCGGATGAGGCCAAAGTAGGTAAGCCGCAGATATGGGTAGGGATGAAAAAAATTCCACACACACACCCATTGTTACCAATTTATAGTAGGAAGCTTCTACTCAGATGTAAGCATGAGCAGAATATCTGCTCACAAAACAGGACAAACTTCTGCATGTCTACTCAGAAGCAAGCATGAGAAGCATGTCTACTCAGAAGCAAGCAGTGCAGGCCTCTGCATCTCTGCTCACAAGTAAGCAGGACTGAATCACTCAGCAGCTTCCAGTATAACACATACAAACACATGGATTACCTACTCTGATTTGAACCTGCTCAGTTATTAAAACCTTAATGAGAAGGCTGATCAAACTGTTAGCACCTTCTGAGATGAAGTGGGTCTTTTCAGTCATGGCACCTTACTTGTGGAACTCACTCCCTCATCCATTTGACTAGCACCCTCCTCCTTGATGCCTTTCAAACGCCAGCGGAAATTGCTGTTGTCTGCGTGGGCTTTTAATGGAGTTCAAAATCCAGTGGGTGGATTTTCTTTGTCTTTTGTAAAAATTGTTACAAATTTGGTATTTTTGCTGCTCCTTTGTTTTTGGATGTTGGATTTTGGCTGGGTTGGATTGTTTTGTATACTGTTGGTTTTGATTATGTTGCAAGCCACCTTGGAAATTATAACTCAGAGAGAGGGTATACATATTTTAAATAAATAAATAAATAAATAAATAGACTGGCTCAAATTGGTGTAAACTGGTATTTTCAAAATGTTAGTTTCAGAATGGGGTACGGCTACCCTTGAAAGACCAGTTCCGCAGCCTGGGGGTCATTTTGGACTCCCAGCTGTCCATGGAGGCTCAGGTGTCAGCTGTGAGCCAGACAGCGCTGTATCAACTCCATCTGATACGGCGGCTGCGCCCCTTCCTTCCCGACCATCTGCTCCCATCGGTAGTACATGCCCTGGTCTCCTCTCGTTTAGACTACTGTAATGCGCTCTACGTGGGGTTACACTTGAAGACGGTTCGGAAACTGCAGCTGGTACAGAACGCGGCGGCTCGCCTGATTAAAGGCAGCCGCCGGCGAGATCACATCACTCCAGTGCTGAAGGAGTTGCACTGGTTACCAGTTGTTTTCCGGGCCAAATTCAAGGTGTTGGTTTTGACCTTTAAAACCCTATATGGTTCCGGCCCAGCCTTTCTTAAGGAGCGCCTCCAGCAGCACCAGACAGGCCGCTTAACAAGATCAGCCTCGGATGGCCTTCTCGCTGTCCCATCAGCCAGGACAGCTAGACTGGTGGGGATGAGGGAGAGGGCCTTTTCTGTGGTGGCCCCCACTCTGTGGAACTCCCTCCCTAGGGAACTCCATCATGCCCCCTCTTTAATGAGCTTCCGTCGTGAATTAAAAACTCTGTTGTTCAGGCAGGCATTTGGGGTGGGTTAGGGTATTTTAGAAAATGTTTTTATTGTAGAATTTTATTGTTTTAAACTGTTTTTATTGTATGTTGTACATCACCCAGAGTGGCTGGGTGACCACCCAGATGGGCGATTAATAAATTTAATAATAAATAATAAATAAACAGTTTGCCAATTTGCAAACTATCATCTGCACTAGAAGTAACATTTTGAATTTTTGCATGAGACTGGCTAATCTTTTCTTTAATTAAATTTTTATTATGAAATTTCAACAAAACAAAACAAAAAAAGAGGAAAAGAAATGGTCATACTACCTTTTTGGGAAAGAGATTGCATAATTAGATTATAAACTGACTTCTTTCTTTTAACCTTTCTTCCACTAATAACAAATAGTGTATACTTTTTAACAGGCTATTAGATTTAGAAGAGTGTAATGGGATGGTGTTTATGAAACAAGGGATAGATAAAGACTTTCTTCACACAGAGCTTTTATCCTGCAATTGAGATTGCTCCCTCATGGAAGTTTGCAGGCTCTTTACATGACACTGTGAACCTCCAGGGTGTCTCTTACACTAAATGCCCTTTGTTCCGTTTTTAAATAGATCGCAGATAATGAGCTATCAAATTATCCCACTGTGTTCTGCTTGAGTTCTCTCCATGAAAAGAGGAAAAGCAGCAAGAAGAGGAGCAAGATCAGTGAAAGATAATGGAAGACTCAGATACAGGGAGAAGGAGGGGGAAAGGGAAGGGGGGAAAGAAAGCGGGTGAAAAAGGGAGTTGTGATCCTGTGTTTAAAATGGAAGCAGAAGCCCCGTTTTAAATGCAGGATTTTAGGCTGGTGTAGAGATGCCCAAACAAAGGAGAAGCCAAAATCCCTGTCATCCAATGACAGCCAGAAATGTCTGCATATATCAGCATAGTTTCATATTCTGTCTCTCATACAATTTCACATTTCCTTGTGTAGCAAAAGACTTCTCTGATTCCTAAAGTGTCTAACACAGTCTGAGTCAAACGACTGCTAATAAATTTAGGCAGCAATCCTATGCATGTTTAGACAGAAAAAGTCCCACAGCTCCCAGCATTCCTCAGCCAGCCATGCTGACTGGGGAATGCTGGGAGTTGTAGGACTTTTTTTCTGTATAAATATGCATAGAATTCCGGCCTTTGTGAACTATTTCAGTCCTCCTAATTTGTACCCTATCACACATAATGAAGAATGGATAACCAGAAAATGTAGCATTCACACATCCTTTCACGCCCTGCTGCATGAGACAGACTCTGACACAGAACAGCTTTGGGGATCTGTCAACAATGAGCTGTTAGGTTCTGTCCAGGCAGCATTGGCAGTAGCCACAGGAGCATGTTATATCCCACTTCCCAGGTATGTGTGGGATTTGCCAGAGCTTGGTTGCCTGTGTTGATATGCAGGGCAGGAGAGGAGGGTTGTATCTGAGTCATGGGTTACTTTTGTGGATGATATTTATAGTTGTGGTCTTCAATTAGGACACCTAATCTTAAATTTGGACACAAGAAAACCTAATGCCTAATTTCTGGTGTACCTGTTTTGATAAAAACTTCCAGAAATGGTTCTGGGGTTAGTATATTTCTTTCATTTCTCCTTTGTTTGTTTGTTTTAAACCCTTCTCTTTATTCAGAACAGCCTTTGTTAATGTACAAATATTGTTTCCAGATTCTCAGGCAACGATCTACAGGTATGTAAGAAAATAAGGGGAAGAGAAAGACAGGAGAAGAGGTTTTGTGCCTTTCTGTGCAAACCAGATACACACATATGATTATCTTAAAGCATTTAGCACTAATGCTGCATGTCACCACAAATACTTCCTCACTGCTTCAACGTCAGTCCAAGATATTTTGCTGCCTGAAGCAGTGCCCACTCCATCTCTCTTAATTTTCTGCCCTTCTGTGACATGTAGGCAGCTAAGCCGCAAAGGCAGCCAGGGCACATCTGATTGGCCAGCCCCCTGTGTGTCAGGCAGGCAACTGAGCCAATCACTGTCAATGGATTAATCACCAAATCCTGCAGTACTCCAATATGCATATTATACAATATACAAGTTGATGATTTTTTAAAGTCCTTCCCCACTGTGTTAGAGATATATGTACAAAAGGAGTGCTTTTCAGAAAGGTGGCCACTTACGTATCACCCCCGAACAGGAAATGCATCACCAAAACAGGAGAAAAGAGGACACAGATTTGCATAAAATTTGCATATACTAATTTATATGGATAGATGAAAATTTAGAAATCATGACTAAATAGCAATACATCTCAACATAGTGGGAAGACTGTGACCAGGTGTCCTGTGTTCAGTCTGCTATCCAGGCGCTACCTGTTGGTGGGTGACTTCAAGGCCCCTGCTTCCCCTTCTTAAAGTTCATTATCATTATGTTGGACTTGGCTCAGGGAATCGTTCAACTAGAGAATGCCTTCAAACAGAGGACTGTCCCCTATAAAGTAGGACACATGGCCACCCTTAAATCTTTTATAAGCAATGCTGCAAGTTGTTGTTCAGTCGTTCAGTCGTGTCCGACTCTTCGTGACCCCATGGACCATAGCACGCCAGGCCTTCCTGTCCTGCGCTCTCTCCCGGAGTGTGCTCAAGTCCATATCCATTGCATCGGTGATGCTATCTAGCCATCTCATCCTCTGCCGTCCCCTTCTCCTTTTGCCTTCAGTCTTTCCCAGCATCAGGGTCTTTTCCAGAGAGTTTTCTCTTCGCATTAGGTGGCCAAAATAGTTGAGCTTCAGCTTCAGTATCTGTCCTTCCAATGAGCACTCAGGGTTGATTTCCTTTAGGATTGACTGATTTGACCTCCTTGCAGTCCAGGGGACTCGTAAGAGTCTTCTCCAGCACCACAGTTCGAAAGCATCAATTCTTCGGTGCTCAGCCTTCCAGCAGTTATGCAACACTAGGGATGTACGAAAGTCCCTTACCTGAACCCGAAGCTTGATACGCAGTGGGGGGGAGGTGCCCCATCCCTCCGGCCGCGAATCCTCCTGTCCTGCCGGGACGCAAATGCGTTCACCTTATTTTCGCCGTAGTCTACGTAAATGTTTACGTAGACTACACGTGCCAAAATAAGGAACGCAAATGGCGGCGCCCATGGGCGCCACCATTTGCATACGCGCGGGTTTTTTTTTTTCCACTCAGCCGTGATAGGCTACGTAAACATTTACATAGCATATCACGGTGTTTTTTAAAAAATCTAGCCGTGATAGGCTACGTAAATCTTTATGTAGCCTATCACGTGTGTGTGTTGTTGTTTTTTTAACTTGGAAATGGCGACGGTGGCAGAATCCTGCCATTAAAAGTGGAACGTATCAAGTTCTGCACTTCATACTGCAAGTCTATCAGCAACATTTCCACAAATCCATCCATCTGCTACAATACATTTCCATGTATTATGCCAATTTTGTTTAATACACTGCATGAGAGACAGAGGGGAAATATTATCCCAATATTTATACTGCAAATTCTAGCAAGATAGAGTTTGTTCAGATCAATTGATAGCATGTGGCCGACGTCATAAAGGGAATATTCGCATATGGAAACAAGTCAAGTTCACATGACCATTTCTTGTGTGGGCCACATTTTAAAAAAATTATTACCATTGCTCGATGCCCATTCTATAGTGTTGGCTGACAAAAGGAAGTCATATTAAGGAGATGTCTGCTACACTTCAGCTTTCCTTTCCAGGGGATTTGGCAGAGGGAAATGAGGATCGTGGAAGAGAGTTGCTCCAGAGCTCTGCAGACCACCATCACTGCATGGAGCACAGTTTGAGAACTGCTGTCAGAAGGGATTAATTCTTTGAAGGTGAATTAGGCAGCCCTTAAATCTATGCAAGGCTTTAAAAAGTTTTCTACAGGTGCCTAAGGGAATAAGGCATCCAAAATTCTACTAGAACTGGAGGTCAGTGGAAATTAGGCGACAGGCACCCACCTGCATTCTCCAATGCACACTTTCCATCAGTGTCCTCCAAACTTTGCTAATGGGCAATGTCTCGCTTGTGGTTTCTGCTGCCAATATGAAGAAAAATGTTTTTGTTTGCTTTTTAAATGGTATTTAGGCCAAAGACATTGCTGTGATATCCTCATCTAATACTCTAGGGTGAAGTACTTTGGCTGCAGTAGGGAAAGACCTCTGCTCCCAGCCCCACTCAGCCAATGTAGTTCTGCAGCCCAGGAAGAGCAGAAGAGGAAGGATAACAGAGGCAGTTCAAGGATGTAAGGAAGCGTGAAACCACAGGATAATAACAGTTCTTAAGTTTGGAGGCAGGCTTAGTCATACTTAGGGTAGACCTGCTCAAACCAGATATGACTTATTTAAGTCCCACTGATTTCAGCATGATTATGTCTGGATCCAACACCTAGTACTTATAAGTTATTTCATTAAGGGTTTATCTTTAACACTCACAATGACCTTGTAAAGTAGGCCAAGTATTATTATCCCCACATGGTAGACAAAAGCCGAAAGACAGCAAATGGCTGAAGGACCAAACTACACCTTACATTATTCACATTTCATTTTTGTTTTGTTTAAAACCATGCCTAAAACTGGGCACTTTTTATTTTGAAGGAAAATTAGCTACAAGTAGAAATGTCAGAGTAATCTGCAACCAAATCAAATAAGTTCAGGTTTCTATGAATCCGACACACAGATTCCTCAGCGGACTGGCTTTTCTCAAGTTGCACAGATTTTGCAAACTTGCAGCCCATTTTTTTTTCCTTTCCATAATTCCATGCAAATTTAGTCATCGAAAAATATGTAAAATAAAAAAATAGTGACTGAAAATGTATATTTCCCCCATGGGCTAAAGCATAAAAATGCACATTTTAGGGAGATTTGCACATGGGGGGGGATTTGAATATTTTGGGAGGATTTGCGCATTTTCACAAGTGCAAATTTTTGCAAATGTGAATTTGTGCAAATACAGGAAATTGGAAAAATAAAAGATTCCGTCAATGACTGGACAACAGAACAAAAGACACCTGAAAATCTGAGAAACACAGACAGAATGGATTTTACAAAATCTATATGTCCCCAGCCACAACGTCCCAATAGAGAAGAAGGGAGAGCACCAGAGGGCACTTTGCCAGGGCCTCCACAAACCTGGAACTGAGCCTGTACTTTTTCAGCTGGTTCGGAAAACTAAGCAGATGATATGTAGGGACAGGAGTTCGAAGGAATTTAGCAATATTATATGGAACATTGGACACAGTACCTGTAGGAACATGTTTGCCGGGAACGCACCAACTTGCCCGTGTGTTATGTTCTGCTCCAGGCAGTGACTTCTGTGTGGTAGCACCATGTCTGTGGGATTCTTTTGCTTGAGAGCCTCACCTGGCACCTGTGTTGTCTTTTTTTGCCAGGCAAAACCCAAGCTTTATCCCAAGCTTTAACATCTGAGATATTAGTACAGTTTTGCTATTCTGTGTTTCTCCAGCTTTGCGCAAACAGAAAGCAATTACTCCTGCACAAGTCAGGGGCATCCATTTTCATCAAACCCCCTTCCCCAAAGACTGCAGCTCCATGCCCCCACCCATTGCAAAGCTGCTCCTTTGGATTGAGGGACACTCCAGAACAATATGGGATATGGTGTAGAAGGCTGCAGCAGATAAGGGGGATTGGAGAAAATTGGGCCACTAGCTCTTTCTGTTAGTGCAAAGTAACCATTTGATATCCTTTATACTGACATTTTTATAGTAACTTCCTTAATAATTTCTGCTGAAGGAAATTCTACTAGTTTATGTTATGTAAGAAAAAAAAGTGGTATAGCAGTTTGTATTGGATTACCTGTGCAGGCAGAATGAATAGTTACAGGGGCATTCTATAGCATGGCTGCTCAACCTCCTTCAGCCCCAGGGCAGAATTCCATTCTGGAGAAGCTCTTGGGGGCCGCATTCCAGTGGTCGGTGGAGCTGAAGGTAAAAGGGGGCAGGGCTCAAAATGCCAGCATATTTTAGCATAAAGCTCCTACTGCTAGTCACAAGGCCTTAGGGGAGGCATTTCAACCTTTCAGAATGGGGGGAGGGGGAAATTGCACAAAAGCCAGGAAACTACCAAATGATAGGTGGACAGGAGAAAATGGGTGGGGCCAGGCGAAGGTGGCATGGCTACCTAGGGAACCCTGGACAACCGGATTGGGACCCCAGGCCTGAGGTTGTGCACCCCTGCTCAAACTAATTGTGAACTATTTGGCTTCTGAAGCATGCTCAAGAAATATTTAATTCTATATGAATGGATGATGCTTGACAATTTTAATGGACACTCAGTGTCTAATTATCTTAAAAATAAATGAGGCGCAATCCTATGCATGTTTAGACAGAGCAAAGTCCTACAATTCCCAGCTGGCTGGGGTATGCTGGGAGTTGTAGGACTTTCTTCTGTCTAAACATGCATGATAGGATGCACCCTAAATAAATAAAACTTTGCAAAACTGCAAATGCAGTAGGGGTGATAAAAATCATACACATTATTATTACTATTATTTTAAAGTAAGGAAATCAGATTTCCTTATTTAATTCTCTACATGTTTTTATTGGATAATGCATGCTGTTATCTGTATCCATACAATGAACATTGCTTTGATAGAGAAACAATTTTTTCACATTTTAACAAATATTTTCTAGCTTCCAAAAGTATCCAGCAAAACTACGAGTTAGGTGTATAATTAATGTGAGTGTTTTTTTAAAAATTTAACAAAAATATTTTGTAGCGAAGAACATTTCCATTAATCTTATCTACGACTGAAGAAATATGTTCACAACAGACAAAACTCCTTCATTTTGCATCTGTTTCACATACACAGATGTGTCAGGTTTACATAAACTGCCTTGATAAAAATGAAAAATAAGGGAAGAAAATGATAAAAATTGCACATACTCTTTCAGTAACACATCTTTTATTATAATAATCCATGATATGCTTTCATCCCATCTCATTATTTTTACTTGTCTGATTAACACACTTGGGTTAAAAGACTAGGCAGAAAAGTCAGGGCAAAGCAGTACATCGTTTCAAAACTGACTTGTACAGAGCGATGGTCGTTTTCTGACATTCATGGCAGGGTGGGGGCATGGGGTCAGAATTGTGTTTAAATATAGACGAAGTTAATGACAGTTGCAAAATTGGGATGTTAAATTATGATACTTGTAGAGTCTAGATATGCCAATTCCACATATATGTGTGCTAAATAAGATAAAACTAACAGGTTTGTTTCACAGAGGTGATATTCAGCCTGCTCAGAGATGTACCTGGCCTATAGCCTTTTTCTGCATTATGTTTTCAAGCTCTTCTCTTGCTTTCCCTTTTGCTAACCACAGTTGTTTTCATTCGGCTTCTTTCTCTCAGGGTCTCTTTTCTTTTTCATTTTCTGACTTCTACAACTCCTCTTTCCCCCTTTTATCCTACCTTCTTCTCACCCTTTTGATTCATATTTTTTCCAACAAAATCAATTCCATCTGTAGTTTTTTTTTTACTAGTGATGTCGCCAAGTTTTGAAATGGGGTGTGGGAGTTCAGAATTGGGTTGGAAATAACAAGCTTTTTACAATCTGAGCCAAAATCACTTTGAATTTTGGCTAGGCTCGTAAATAATCTCAGGCCATTCTGACTTGGCCCACCATTCCCCTTTCTGTTACCCCCAAACCTTACTTTGCAGCAGCAGAGATGTGCAAAGGGGCCTTAATGGAAGTACTGCTCAGCCCTTCATTTGGCCTGAAAGCCTTATATGCAAGACGTTTCCAATGCAGAGATCTTTGGGAACTGTAGTCTGCTAGGGGATTGCAGACCATTAATAAGGACTCAAATTTGTGAGCGGAGATAGGTTAAACAAGATGCAGATAACAAGCTTGGGTTGAAAATTGGGCCACATTTATTAAATACTTGCAAAGGGGTAACTAGGACGGGCATCTAACTGTGTCAGCAGCTAGCTGGCACTTCTTGGGCGAAAACATACCCAGCCTGAGGGGTGGCGGTGATCTCGCCATCCCTCCGGACTGCCCCTTCTGGGGGAGGTAGACCTTCTGGTGTCACCCCCGACCCGGTGCTGCACAACACCTGGGTGAGTGAGTAGGGTTGGTCTCCCAGGCAACCCTTATCCCCCCGCTGAGCCGCACAACCCGTTCGGGGGGGCCCTCAGGCGTCACCTGTCACCATAAGGTGCATCTGCATCCACACCATCCCTACTTTCCTGTTTTTGCCCGTCCTAGCCACCACAGGAGTCACAAGCCTAGAGCTTGTGAAACTCCCCCCACCTGCGCAGAAGAACTTCCCGCAGGCCCCTTTGCAGATCAGACAGACATATGTTATTCACTAAATGAGACAGGCGGACACCGTCCCACCTGTAACGCTCCCTCCATGTCCACAGAATTCCCTGGTGGGTGGTGAATCCAACACCTCATTCACCTGGCCATAAGCCAATTCTCTGTGCACTTTCAGACGTGCCCTGCCACTGGCAACGTCATTCCATTCCTTCCCATTGATCCATGGGAGCCGTGAGGGCTGCAATAGGCTACTTCCAGCCAGGTATGCCGGACCACCTGCATCTCAACCAAGGCCTGTTCCATCAGGTCCTCGCCTGGCTTACAGCTAGGGGTGCACAAAAGTCACTTACCTGGTCTCGCAGCTTGCTTCGCGGTGGGGGGGAGGCGCTTCGCTGCTCCCCCCGAAGTTCAGGCCGGGGGGGGAGGCTTCCCTCCTCGCCTGGCCGAAATTCAGGCCAGGGGGAGGCTTCCCGCCTCGCCCGGCTGAAATTCAGGCTGGGGAGGAGGCGCCTCGCCTCGCCTGGCCACGAAATAAAAAGTAAAAAAAAAACGCCCTCGTGATAGGCTACGTGACGATTTACGTAGCCTATCACGGCTAGATCTGCAAAGTCAGCCGTGATAGGCCACGTTAATCGTCACGTAGCCTATCACGGGTGACTTAAAAAAAAAAAAAAAGCGCGTACGGCTAATGGCAGCTCCCATAGGGAGCCGCCATTCGCGTACCTTATTTGGTCGCTGTAGTCTACGTAAAGATTACGTAGACTACGGTGAAAATAAGGGCAACGCTATTTGCGTTGCCCTTATTTTCGCCGTAGTCTACGTAAATATTTTACAATAAGGTACGCGAATGGCGGCTCCCTATGGGGGCCGCCATTAGCCGTACGCGCTTTTTTTATTTTTTAAGTCACCCGTGATAGGCTACGTGACGATTGACGTAGCCTATCACGGCTGACTTTGCAGATCTAGCCGTGATAGGCTACGTTAATCGTCACGTAGCCTATCACGGGGGCGTTTTTGTTTTTTTTTACTTTTCTTGGAATGGTGGCAGCGGCAGCCGGTCGAAAGACCGGCTGCCGCCCCCGCCCCTGACAAAGACCTGCCGAACCGCCACCGGGACCTGCTGCCGGGAGGGACATTTGGGAAAGGTAAGTCCCATCGGGGGGGGGCAGAGAATTTCTCCCCAAAACTACTTCGAGGGGCCGAATACGTTGGCACTCGGCCCCCCGAAGTTTCGGGGAGAAATTCTCCCCCATCCCTACTTACAGCTGAAGTCATTCCCTCCAATGTGCAGCACCTGGACCTGCGGAGGAAGACTGACAAACTTTGGTGGGACAGAGTGAGGAGGGGACTCCCACCGTATGCCACATCTATGGAGCCACTGGATCTTAATGTGACGGGGTGACAGAAGCTGAAGTCTGAAGACGACATACACGCCCTTCATGCAGCTCCAGACATCATAACATGCCCATGTAAGAGCACCCGTACCGGCATACGACGAGTCTGCTGGTCTAAGGAATAAGCACATTAGAGCCAGCAAAGCAAAAATTGCGTCAGGAAGAAGTGAACAACTCGCGAATGCAGGCCAAAACGCTGCAAAGCCCCATTTAAAATGTTGTAACAGCCTGAGAGAGAAATCTCCAGAGGCTGCCATGGAGACTGTTTCCATGTAATAACAGTGGGTTCTGAACTGCAAATTACCTAGGCCTAGCGGGGTAAAGCTAATGCAGAAACTGCCCAATTGCCCTTAAGTCAACAGTAAACCGTTGAATTGATAAAAAACGGAGGCCCCTCCTCAGACCCGTGGCATTCCATAAAACCCGTAAGGTGCCACCAGAGCATAATCCATTGACTTGCGTTTGGCCGTGTGCCACTGCCGTGCCCTTGCCATACCGATCAGTTTGATTGCAAATATGTACATGGGTTACATTGGGCCAGACCTGTACCTTGAAGCAAATCGAGGCCCTCCGGGACGAGTCGGCCTTGTGAGCCCAGACCAACCCTGCATTCTGTTAAGGCTGCTACGTGGAACAGGGAAAGTCTTATTGGAAAGCTCAAATGGAGGGCCATTACCCCCGGAGCCTGAAAGGGGTATCCGGAGAGAGAGGGTGATTAATTTACTAATGCAGGCAACATCTGTGCCCAACACTATCTTGCACGCTGAAACCTAAAATCTGACATGGAGTCAGTGAAACCCACCTTTGTGGGCCAGCTTGCGACTTATGGTCCCAAATATTCTGTTGTTCCTTAAGGAGACGTGAAATTGTGGCCAATGATCTATAGATAATGGCCATGAATCCTATCACTGAGGCTTTGCCTAATGTGCGGCACACCCCATCTGCTCTGTCGCAGGTGGCTTCTGTACAGAGAGCCATGGAATGCAGGCTGGCATGCCTGGCTTCAGTATCCTGGTCTCCCATAATGGAATGGGAATGGAGCACCCACGGGGCTAAGGCCTGGGAGATGTTGACCTAATTGCATGACAAGGCATCGACAATTGGGTTTGCCTAACCCGGCACATGGTGGAGCCAGAACCAGATGTTGTAACACTGACTCTGGAGCGTGAACACACTGACACATGACAAGACCCTCAAATTTCAGGAGGATGGAGAATGAATAACGTGGTCATGTTGTCATACCGAAGGGGGGGGGTGTTACTGACTTGGCTATAAGGTCATCCCACAATGTGCTTGGCGGGGGCAGCAGTCTCCACTCTACAGGCCACTATCCACAGCACGATCGGACCTGCCCTAAAAATCTGAAACCCCATGGGGTAGCGGCGGAACCATGTGAGTCCGCAGTCCGGCTTTGAGGAGAGGCTCACGCTTCCGGAAGGAGGTGCCATTAAAGCCCTACTAAGTTGAAGCCATGCCTGATGTATAACTGCTTGGAGCTGTGCCTAAAAGACCTGAAAGTTGTCCTGAGGGAAGTGAGAATAACACCTAAGGGTATCAGATAGGCTTCACCGAATGTTGCCGTGGAAGACAGGCCATCAGACTTTGTGAGCTAAGGGGCACCGAAGAAACAGGAAAGGGGAGCAATACTTGCAATAGGTCAGAACATTGACCATCGTCTTTGGACTCCATGTAGCACATGCCCCTCAGGGACCCGTGGACAGGATCCCAGACCAAGACAGCTGCCTTATGAAGAGGTGTGTCGCATTGAGCAGAGATGATCAGGGATCTTGTGATTAACTGACTGGCCCTCAGGGAAGAGAGGTTACGAATCAGGATAACTCCCTAGAGGATTTCCTGGGTACCATTTCGCGAAGGGAGATCCCTAGAGTAGCTAACGGGGTGTGGAGAAAAAAGGGGGGGCTAAAACCCTTCTGCCAGTACTGCCTTGTTAACCGCTTAGAACCTAGCATAAACCGAGTTCCAAGTTAAGACACGTTCCCCCAGTTGGGGTAGTGTCTTAAAGCCGGAGTAACGGCGCCAACCTAACTAGGCATGGGCCATCCAGAGCTGCCTACTGCCTCGGCTTTTCCAAGTGGGACCTCCCCATCCCCGGGCATTGGACAAGAGGTGCATGATTACTGACTGCTACAAGGGAGCATTCATGACGGAAACTGCACGTGTCCCGGGAGTATGTGCCCTTGGGGCTTTATTCCCTGCACAGATAGCAGTGCTGAAGCAGCGGACCCGCCATAGGCCGAGGGCCAGTGCACGAGACCTCCTGGTGAATGTGGTCACTGCCAGATCTGTTGCCAATCCCGACCGGGAAGGAGTCAACAATTGGAGTGAAAGGTCCTGGTCCAACAGGTCCCTACGCAGAGCAGGGCAATGGCGGCCCTCCTGCGAGAGGCCTCAACAAGCCATTCAGACACCTCCTCAGGTGAAAGACATTACGAGAAGGAGTAGCCCTGGTGACAATACAACTCACCAGATTAGCATAGGGATCTGATATGCCCCTTATGTGGATGCCTGAACAGGCGGGGGCAGGCAAGGGATCCTAAATTAATCTAGCAAAACCCAGTAAGATGCTGCATTAAGCGGCTGGGGTTACTGGGGTGTGACTGGCGGAGCTACAAGCAGCCCGGGTGTCCTATAGGGAGATGACATTGGGAGGGACAGCCGCCCCAGGGAGGTAACCTAAGGCGGCAACACCACGGCCCTGAAGGTCACCCGACTGGACAACTGGGGTGAGGTGCAGTCATCTCACCCATATCCAGGGCAGCCGTGTCTGGGTCCCTGGGAGCAAGGGAGGCGATGCCACTTGTAGTGCTCCTGATCGAGATGACCCATGAGAGCGGACCGCCTCCAGCTGTGGTGTGTCGCCTGGCCTGGGCGAAACCTAGGGATGGCGGAGAATTTCTCCCCAAAACTTCGGGGGGCCGAGCGCCAACGTGTTCGGCCCCCCGAACAAGTTTCGGGGAGAAATCCTCCACCCCCCCCACCCCCCGGCCCCCCCCCGGGACGGGACTTACCTTCCCTGAATGTCCCTCCCGGCGGCGGGTCCGGCTGGCGGTTCGTCCGGTGTTCGAGCGGGGCGGGAGCGGCAGCCGGTCTTTCGACCGGCTGCCGCCCCCGCCATTGCAATGAAAGAAAAAAAAAAAAGTCCCCTGATAGGCTATGTGACGATTCACGTAGCCTATCACGGCAAGATTTGCAAAGTCAGCCGTGATAGGCTACGTGAATCGTCACGTAGCCTATCACGGGTGACTTTAAAAAAAAAAAAGTGTGTACGGATAATGGCGGCCCCCATAGGGAGCCGCCATTCCCCTTCCTTATTTGGTCGCTGTAGTCTACGTCAATGTTTACATAGACTACGGCGAAAATAAGGGCAACGCTATTTGCGTTGCCCTGATTTTCGCCGTAGTCTACGTAAACATTGACGTAGACTACAGCAACTAAATAAGGAACGCGAATGGCGGCTCCCTATGGGGGCCGCCATTCGCGTACGCGCTTTTTTTTTTTTTTTTTTAAGTCACCCGTGATAGGCTACGTGACGATTCACGTAGCCTATCACGGCTGACTTTCCAGATCTAGCCGTGATAGGCTACGTGAATCTTCACGTAGCCTATCAGGGGACGTTTTTTTTTTTTTTTTTTTACTTTCGTGTTTGCGGCCGGGCGAGGCGGGAAGCCTCCTCCCCGGCCTGAATTTCGGCCGGGCGAGGCGGGAAGCCTCCCCCCCCGGCCTGAATTTCGGCCAGGCGAGGCGGGAAGCCTCCCCCCCCCGGCCTGAACTTCGCGGGGGGAGCAGCGAAGCGCTCCCCCCCACCGCGAAAAAGCTGCGAGAAAAGGTAAGTGACTTTCGTTCACCCCTAGCGAAACCCCAAGGAGGAGGATGTTGCATGGATCGCTGCTGACGGAGATGCCGCAGGAAGGTGGACCGCCTACAGTGGTGGAAAGCTGCCATGGTGAACCTGCAAAGGCGAGATGGAGACTTCAATGGCGTACGGGTGCACTGAACCCAGAGACGAGCTGAAATAGAAATAAGTAGCGAGCGTTGGGTCTGCTGTCGTGTTCACTTAGGCTGGACCAACAGGATCCTTGAAGAATGCTGAACAAGAATTGCCACCCAAACCAGGTCCGTTATCATCAAACTCAGAATCGGGCTTTGGTAGCAGACTGTTGGGGATGGGAGGCAGGGCTCTACTCTTCCGGGGCCCAACCTTTCTCGATCTTTCAACCTTGGCCCTTCTTGGGGGGGGCATGATGTAGAAAGTGAGGTAGCTTGGTATGACATTGGCAAGAAGAAGCAAGGGCCCGTGTGCCCGGACCAGTCCAACACATCAACCACCACCCCAAGAAGTAAATGCGGCAAGGGTCAAAGCAGATAGCAGGAGGTTCCAGTGGGCTAGTCACAGCGCACCCCAGGCAACAGGCGACTGTGCCGCCATTACCGCCAGACGGGGGGGACACCCTCAGTGTCTGGCAGTGGCTAGAGAGGTGAGCTCAAAAAATAGACCCTCTCTCTGTATGTGTCTATGTGTTCACGGTTAAGACACTGTGTGTCTAGCCATTAACTTTATTAGCTTATAGGACAGGGATGGAGAATCTGTGGCTCACTCAATGGCTCTGCAGGGGTTCAGATAGAGTTTTTCTAGCCCTATCAGGAAATGCCGGGACTGGACCTGGGACCTTCTGCATGTCCAGCAGGGGCTCAGCCTTAAACGATGCCCCTGGAAAGGAGTCTAGAACCTGGGACTCTCAAGTCCCAGTCCAACACTCTAGCCACTATAACACAGTGGCTTTGAAGGGGGGGCGCAGTTGCTGTCTGCTTTAATCCCGGCACCAAAGAGGCGCAGCACGGGCCTGTGGCCACAGGAGCCACTCCTGAGCACGGGCGCCCCCAGATGGTTATTTTGTTTTGTTTGTTTTGTGTATTTTCAAGTTTCTTTGTGTATTTTTTTGGGGGGGATGTACGTGCTGCCTCCGTAAGCTCCCCACGCTCGCGGGAGGCAGCAAGGGCTGGCGCCCAGGCCCGTGCAACCGCCAGCGAGAACAAAAGCTTTTTTTTTTTTTTGGCTGAACGTTGGAAACTGCCTTATACTGGGCCAGACCATTGTTCCCTCCAGCCAGAGTGCCAACACTGCTCAACAACAATGGCTCTCCAGGGTTTTCCGGCAGGATTCTTTCCTAGCCCTGCCTGGAGGTGCCGGGGATCAAACCTGGGACCCCTGGTTTGTCAAGCAGGCGCTCCCCCCCGGTGGGGGGCGCAGGCGCCTGGCTGCAGATTTTATTTATTTATTTATTTAGGGAGTGCGGTCACCCCAGCAGGGGAGCGCGCCAGGAGGCGCCGTGCCCGGGGGCGCGCCTGCACCCCCCCGCGCTCCTGACGGGCGGCAAGCGCCGGCTGAGGGGGCGGCACCCATGCACACGCGCCTTCACCACGACCCCCGGCAGCCCCGGGGCCGCGGCAGTGTAGGCGCGCAGCAATCCACCGGAGGAGGCGAGCGGGGGGGGCGGGTGCCCGGCCGCTGGAAGCGCGGGAGCCACAGCAGGGAGCGCACCGGAGGCGGCGCGCCCGGGCCCGTGACGTCACAGTCGCAGGCCTCCCCATCGGGTGAATAGCGCCAGCAGAGGGGGCGGCACTCGCGCACACGCACCCCCCCCCGCAAGTCCCGGCAACCCCGGGGCCGCGGTGGTGTAGGAGCGCGGCAATCCGCCAGAGGCGGCGAGTGGGGGGGCGGGCGCTCGGCCACCGGGAGCGCAGGCGCCACAGCAGGGGAGTGCACAGGAGGCGGCATGCCCGGGCCCGCGCCGTCCCAGCCAACGGCACCCCTGTCGGGTGAAAAGCACCGGCCACGGGGGCGGCACCCCCACAAACGCACCCCCGCTGCGAGCGCCGGCAATACCGGAGCCGTGGCAGCGCAGACACACGGCAACCGCCCGAGTACAATGAAGGGAGGGCGGGCGCTCGGAGGAGCCTCGGCCAGGCGGGGCCGCGCACAAGGAGCAGGCAACCGGCGCCTCCCCTGGGTGAGTGGCGCTGGCGCAGCCGCTTCCACTCCTGCCGGCGCGACCAAGCGCCGACCATGAAGGCGACGGCGTCCGAGCACATGCGCCTCCGCCGCGGCTGCCGGCAAAGCCGGAGCCGCAGCAGGCGCGCTGAGCCCTCGGGACCACGAAGGAGGAACCGAGGAGAAGGAGAAGTTCAAGTGGCTGGAACGACAACGACGACAACGACAGTTTCCAGCAGGCAGGTGTCCTTCGTTGTTTCTCGGCGGAGCTGTAGTTCTCTCAAGCTGCGTCGAGCCAGAGAGCTGAGATTGGGAAGGGGGCTGAGTTTAAGTCAACTCAGCCTGCCCCTCCTTGCATGGTGGTGCCACTGGGGTGCACCAATCAGAGGCCCCTACGTCTTGTCACTCCACCCGCCTGCAATGCCCCCCCCCTTTCGGCCAGACAAGCTGGCACCGTGGTGAAGGCATATCCTGGCAAACTACAGTTCCCAAAAGATCTCTGAGAGCCAGTGTGGTGTAGTGGATAGAGTGTTGTCCTAGGACTCAGGAGATCTGCCATGAAGCTCGCTACGTGACATTGGGCCAGTCACTGGCTCAGTCACAGGATTGTTGTGAAGATAAAGTTTATTTTATTTTTTGTTTTAATCTTTCTTGTCTGCCTTTTGGGGCAGAAGCTCTCTTTGAAAAACATGGGGAGGAGGGGGAGTATGTGAGCTTCGGTTCTTTGCAAGACGAAAAAAAGTGGGATATAAGGGTAACTATAAATTAAAGAAAAGAAAGATCTCTGCATTGGGAATTTTCTGTCAATAAGGCTTTGGGGCCTAATGAAAGCCCAAACAGTAGCCTTTCCCATGGGTGTCCTCCTTGCTGCTATTGGAAACTAACGTTCTAGGGAAAGGGATGGGGACAGGAAGATTTGCTAAGGCCAGGGGTGGGTGGGTGGCTACAATGAAGGAAATCAGCTACAGCGCAGGCTGGGGCCAGTGGCCGACTAGTAGAGAAGCATTTGGAATGGACCAGATGTTTCTGAGATTTCAGAGATGGGAAGCATTGGCCCATTTCTAGTTCTTTCTTCCTTGATGGCCCCACATAGTTTTTCCATTTCTCCTTCATCTCCTTATCTAACTTTTCTTCTTCTACTTCAGTGCCTTCTTAGATTTCTCCTTTAAAGTTCTTTCTCCATCTTTTCTATCTAATTATTACCCCATTTTTCTTCTTTTGTTTTCTTTGAAAGTTCTGAACTGGGTTATTTATTCCTGCTTTCCTTTTCTTATGGCTAATTTACTCTTTGAGGCTTTTCAGGCCGGCCTTTGTTCTTTTTACTCTAGTATAAGAGTGCAATCCTATGCATGCTGGCTGGGGAATACTGGGAGTTGTAGGACTTTTTTCTGTCTAAACATGCACAGGGCTGTGCCCTTAAAGATAGTAAGATATTTCTTTCTATCATTTCCAGTGATCTTCCCTTAGCTATCAAGAGAAGATATTTCTTCTATTTTTTATATTGACAGCTACTCCCATATTCTTAATTTTCTGTTTAGCCTCGTGTGGCGCAGAGTTGTAGGCGGCAGTATTGCAGCCGAAACTCTCCCCACAGCCTGAGTTCGATCCCAGCAGAAGCCAGGTCTCGGGTAGCTCAGGTCGACTCAGCCTTCCATCCTTCCGAGGTCAATAAAATAAAATGAGTACCCAGCTTGCTGGGGAAAGGTAGTCACGACTGGGGAAGGCAATGGCAAACCATCCCGCCATAGTCTGCCATGAAAATTCCAGCGAACGTGGCGTCCCTCTAGGGGTCAGTAATGACCCGGTGCTTGCACAGGAGGAACCTTTCCTTTCCTTCACTTCCCCACCACCCCCTGTCCCTGGCCATTATTTTAATGACGTTTCTGTCAACAGTTTTCTGTCTTTGTGTCTCAGCATTCCTCAGGTTTGTGTTCGTGGTCTGTTTCTGACTGTTCACTTCTTAGTAACCTCATTTGTTCTTTTTGTTTTCAGAATCACATTTTTTCTTATTAAACTTTAACTTCCAACACCATCTCTTTTCCCCTTTGTCCCGTCTTGTATTTCTGATTCTGATCTTTTTGATCTCAATGTCTGAGTAACATCTAAAGCTTAGTTTGGAAAACCCAGAACAAATTGTTTTCCTTCTTTTCATTTTTAAAGTCTTTTCTGCTTCTCATAGCGCTGGATTGCATGTTATGGGGAACATAGAGATACAACCAAAAAGCAGCATGCCTGGCAAGTTTGCCTACTCCTCTTCCTTCCTGAAGTATTATCTGGAAGTATTTATTATGTGATGCGGCCTCATCATATTGTGACTTTTTCTAAATACACACACACACACCATTTCATTTGTTCTTGTTGATTTTTTTGTGGAAACTGTGGTGCTGGTGCATCACACAATGGGCTTTTCTACATGAGGCTTTTAACCTGCCACTTTACTGAGGCATTTGCTTCTGGATTCTTTGTAGGATTAAGTTCAGCTCCTTTACACATGTTTTTTTTTTTTCACGGGGGGGGGGGGGCTTTCTCTGCCTTTCTATATGTTCTCTTACACAACCACTAGGTGGCACTGTGGTATAGCAGAACTGCAGTAATACTTCAGGGATTCATGCCACAGTTCAGGAAATACCAGACTTTCCTCATTAGAACCCCCCCCCCCCCATACTGGTTGCAAAGAACGGGAGAGGCACTGGAGGATGACATGACTACGTCATGTAAAGCACCCACAAACTACTGTGAGTGAGGCATCAGGAGCCCACAATAAATGCCTCATGTGGAAAGGCTCAATAACTGCAACTGGAGGAGTAGTGGCATCCCTATGGCCCGTATAATACATACATAGGCTCTTACTCCTTCAGTTGCTGATTTTATGTAGCACTCCTTTGATCTTGTGTCCATGGCATTATCTTCCTTATATTTTTCTCACAAGACAGATTCTTTTGCCAGATCTTGTTCTGTTTTCCTTTTACTGCCATTAAGCTTTCTCCTTTTCTTTCTCTTTCCAGTGCAAAAGGGCTTTTTCAGTCTTAAATCTTTTCTCATCTATATTAATGCAATATTGTATATTCTGGCCATCATACTTCACATCTTAGTACCTTCACTTCTAGCAAGATTTAGACAGTTTGCTCACTGTTATGTCCACACTGTGTGGCCAATAATGCTCAGTGTTTCAGGCCGTGTGGATTTTTCCTTAAGACCAACCCTGTTCTAGTTATTATGTGGTGTAGAAACTAACCCCAGCAATACATCTGGGGTTGCTACACTTCTTACAATACATCTGGGTTTGCTACACTTGTTGTTGTTCTTTTAGCAATTTAACCTTTACCCAACAGCAGGCATTTGAATCATTCTGTGAATCTCCCCCCACTCTCTCCTACCAAAATCTGAAATGGTATCCCTGGAGCTGGGTCTAGTTGCTGAGACATCATGCTAGAGCTGTGGCATTGTATCTTATGTGCTGTTCAATTTAAGTGGAAAGCTGGAGTTTAGGATCAGCCCTCAAAACAGGTTTTAATGTACAAATTCCAGTTTAAGTTGTTTGTGGGTGTGCAGTCTGATCCTATGCATGTTTACTCAGAAGTAAGCTTAATCCCAATTAAGTTTACATAGGGTTGTATCCAACCCTGAACAGAAAATGCTGGTGGAATTGTCCCCCCCCACCAGCACTCCCCCCCCGCACTCCCCCCAAATCTGCTTCAGAGAATTGGAGGACTCTGCAGAGAAGATATGGAAGGGGCACATGGGACTTCAGTGGGGAGGAGAGCAAGGATGTTGAATTTAACCCATTGGATTGCAGTTAACCCATTGGATGCCAGTTGAATGCCAGTTTACACCAGATAATGCTCTACCCCCCAAACACTTACAAAGCATCAGCAGATTAATAATAATAAAAAAGAAAACATCTGCCAACATAACCACTCATCAAATGCAATGTGCTACTCTGAGAATTATTTCAGTAAAATAACTTGTGTGTGTTCAGAATACATAATCCTGCCATTTCAAAGGATAGCAATCTGTTATTAATAAAGCAAGGCGGGTACACCAATAGTTTTCTGCATAATATTTTTAATTAAAACTTCTTCTTTCTAACTCTACCAAATTCTTTTACCCCAGAACAGAAGCTTGGCTTGAAACACCAACAGAAACAAGAGGACACAGCTAAAGTAAATTAAGTACTAACATTTTGGTGGGAAAGACATGTGTAATAAGTTATTCAACATGTGGGTCTAAATGTTTGTCCCCTCTTTTCTTAGTATTTTCTGAAAAGTGAAAGATTTTTTATATCTGGCAAAGTAAAAAAGCTGTTTATACTCAATATTTTAAATCTCAAATGGTTTCATTTATTGAAGTACAGTTTATTAATATTGAAGCACTAAACATTTAATGAATGTACTTGCCCTCTAGAGAAATGCGTCACTCGTTCGCTACCCAATTTACTTTGAAGAAGTAATAAGATTAGATTTAGAAACCGTTTGCAAAAATCTGCTCATTGCATATCTTCAGTATACCCATGGGAACTAGTAATATTAGTGCTTTATTTTGATGATCAGTACATCTAGTTAAAGATTAATAGAAGCTCCGTATTTACTAGATTAATGAGATAGCAAATAAAATGTATGTTTCTATATTGGTAGAATTAGTTAGAGTCAAATCTGTGTATAATGTGTACACTTGAAGTCGATCTAAATATTAAAAAGATGACCTTTGCTATAACATATCATTAGATGGTAGTCTGTCTTAGGTACAGTTGGAATCAATGGCCCATGTCGTACAAATCTGGGCAAGTGACAGACTTTACGTGATGATGAAGTGCTGTGCATGTCCTTCTGATTACTGTGTTCTCTGAGCATTTGCCTTAATGCTCAAAGTGTACAATGCCTCCTCTGCCTGCAAACCCAACTCCCTCCCACAATGGCCCCCCCAAAAAAAACATTGGGGAAGGTAGTGGGTGGAGGTGACTCCAGAAATGATGGGATGGGAAAGACCCATTTGGCTTGTGGTCTGGTTGGAAATGATGTTCTCACAAGCCATATTCAGGCATTTCGATTCTCTGTAGGGTAAACATGTGAGGAGAGGGAGCACGCTAGCCCCTCCCTCCTCTGTCATCACATTCGTCACCCTGAACTCATGGAGGAAAACATTCTGAAGAGCAGAGCCTCCTCTATCTGTGGAGGCTTTCCGTGTGTTTCAGGATCCTGTTTTTCCAGGGTTCTGGAGAGATTCCACAGGTACAAGAGGCTCTCCTCCTCTTCAGAAGGTCACCCTCCACATGTAAATAAGCACCGCTGCAATGTGTCTTTCCTATGACATTTGAGTTACAGTAATAAAGGAGGTTAAAAAGGAGGAGGCAGCAATGCAGTGCCTCCCACGACTACATAAATATTTTTTGTGAACTGCCCAGAGAGCTTCAGCTCTTGGGCAGTATAGAAATGAAATGAATGAATGAATGAATAAAATAAGTAATACTGGAAGGGTCTGTCTAGAGACTAACTGTAGCTGTGTCTTAGGGAACAGGGATTTCTTCACTTCTCTTATGTGTTTGTCCAAAGACAAATCTCAACATCCCCTCGCACAGCTGAAAGTTTTTCAAAGTATTTGGAGGCCTCCCCCCCACCCCAGAAGTCATGTGGTATTTCCCTTGTTTCCATTACATTTTGTGGAGCTAAAATATTTTCTAATATGGGGAAACTCTTCAGCTACATTCAGTGATAGTTGCAGTCGGCAAATGTTGCTACACCGAATGCCGTTTGCACAGTCTAATCCTACATCCAACAAAGAAAGAACGTGACGCCATCCAAAGAAAGGATCTGAGGAGCAAGGAGGAAAGAATGAGAGCTAAAACAAATAGAAACAGAGCAAATGAAAAAGGACAAGCTGCAGGGCAGGACTGACAAACAACAAGATTGCTGACAGCTGGCGTGACATGGCACATTCATGTCAGCAGGATGTATTCGCAGATGGATTTGGGAATGTCTTGAAGTGGGAGCCCAGTTGCCTTTAGCCGCACGTTCATAGTGGGACGATTGAAACAGTGTTCGACTTATAGGGGGTCCAGAGGGGGCTTGGCTGCCCTTTTGAGATGGGAGGGGGACATGTTTGATTCAAACTGCAGGGAGTCAGAGGGTGGGGCTTGTGGTTTCTATTATTGGCCTCCTTCCTTTATCCTTTATAATTTGAGCACTGAAGAAAATCCAATACAAGGATAAGCGCAGGCAGTGCTACAGAAGATATGAAGCCAAAACCAGCACTGATCAGACAATGCAGCAATTGTCCAATTGTTTATTAAAACACTCCTAATTTTAGGGAGAAAAAAAATTATTTGTTGCCTACATTCTTCATTTCTAACCCATCTTTTGGCTTTAAATCCCCCAGGCTGGGTAATAATATAAAATCAGTTTTAAGAAAACGTACTACATTTAATCAGTAAAATGTATTAACATTCCTGAAAAATCTCAAGCACATCAGTAAACACCATCCTCTAACCTCCTGGCAGCCCCCAAATACAGGTAGAATGAAAGGCCTTAGCCTGCTTTTGAAAGGGTAAAGCAGATGCAGCCAAGGGACTCTCACAGGGGAAGTCTACTCTAGTATACAAGGGTTGCCACCACAGAAAAGACCTTGCTCCTGGTCACCTCCCTTTATGTTTCAGAAATGTTAAAAGTACAGAGAGTTGTATCCAATGGTCCTTGTGTGAGTGGAAGGGAGACCACTGGTGGAATGGATTTTCCCCCTGCAACTACCTGCTCCAGAGGGTTGAGGGACCCATTGCACAAGCGAACTTCCACTTCTGTGACATTGGCTCCAAGCCAGCACCTGGATCTGGTTTGGTTATTGACAGCACATCTCTGCTCATTCTTAAAACAATACTGGTTTTTGCAAGGCCCCAAGGTGGCTAACAAGGGAGCCAGGTGCAAGACCCCAAGGTGGCTAACGAGGGAGCTGGGTGCAAGGCCCCAAGGTGGCTAACAAGGGAGCCGGGTGCAAAAGACATACACTTAGAATTCAAAAATTCTGAGCCCAGGAATTTGGTTTGAGTACCAGAACTGAATGGAGTTCACAGTTCTTCCACACAAAAATCCACTCCTGGTTTCCCCCGCAGGCAACTTCATTGCTATTATTATACAAGTGGAAGTCAGACATCCTTGCCAATCTAGAACAGATCACCCAGATATCTAATAGTAGTTCCTGCTCTACATTCCATTTGCCTACTTCAGAGTTATGTCATCTACCTTTATTTCAGGGGTGCAGAACCTCAAGCCCAGGGGCCAAAGCTAGCCCTCTGTGGGTCCCAATCTAGCCCTCTAGGATTCCTCAAAAAGCCATGCCCCTTTCCCCTGGTACCATCCTCTTTTCCCCAACCAACAATAATTTGGTGATTTCCTGGCTCATGTGCAGTTTTCTTCCCCATTCCAAAAGGCTGACATGCCTCTCCTAAGGCTGAGTTACTGGTAGGGATGTTAGAGAATTCCACCACGGATCCCAGGGGGGCCGAATTCCAGTGAATTCAGCCCCCTGCCCCACCACCCTGCGAAAGACCCGCGAAATGGAGCCTACCTGGCTGCAGCGGCAGCAGCGCCAATTGCGTCCCTACGCAAGCCCATGATAGGCTATGTAAATATTTACGTAGCCTATCAAGGGCTTGCATAGGGACGCAAATGGCGTCCCCTATGTAGGATGCCATTTGTGTCCGCAGCAGCCCGGCAGCAGCTGGAGGCCCTGCTGCGGGTTGGCCCGGCCGGCGGTTCCACGGCCTGGCTGTGGAGCGGAGCCGGCCGGGCAGGATTCCGGGAGGGGAGGAACGGATCACCTCCCCCCATCGAGGATTCTGGGGGAGGAACGGATCGCCTCCCCCCACCTGCAGAACCCGGCGGAGCCAGGTAAGCGGGGTTTTGTACACCCCTAGTTACTGGCAGTAAGAGTTTGAAGCTACAATATGCTCATATTCTGGCCCCACCCTTTTGCCTTCAGGCCTGTCCACTGCTAAGGATGGACGAAAGTCCCTTACCTGGTCGCGCAGCTTGCTTCGCGGTGGGGGGGAGGCACTTCGGTTCTCCTCCCGAAGTTCAGGCTGGGGGTGAGGTGCCCCGCCCCTCCCGGCCGAAATTCAGGCCAGGGGGGAGGCGCCCCATCCCTCGCCGCTGAAATTCAGGCTGGGGAGGAGCGCCCCGTCTCCCCGGCCGCGAAATAAAAAAGTACATTAAAACACACACACACGTGATAGGCTACGTAACGATTTACGTAGCTTATCACAGCTAGATTTTCAAAGTCAGCCGTGATAGGCTACATAAATCGTTACGTAGCCTATCATGGGTGACTTTGAAAAAAAAAAAAGCGCGTATGCAAATGGCGGCGCCCACGGGCGCCGCCATTTGTGTTCCTTGTTTGGGCAGGGGTAGTATGTAAGATTTACATAGACTACGGCGAAAATAAGGGCAACGCAAATAGCATAGCGTCTACGCTGTTTGCGTTCCCCTTATTTTCGCCGTAGTCTACGTAAATGTTTACGTAGACTACACGTGCCAAAATAAGGAATGCAAATGGCGGCTCCCATGGGCACCACCATTTGCGTACGCGCTTTTTTTTTTCTTTCAAAGTCAGCCATGACAGGCTACGTAAACATTTACGTAGCCTATCACGGTGTTTTTTTAAAAATCTAGCCGTGATAGGCTACGTAAATCTTTACGTAGCCTATCATGTTTGTTTGTTTGTTTGTTTTACTTGGAACCGCCGCCGAACCGTCGCCGCCAGGGACATTCGAGCAAGGTAAGTCCCATCCCGGGGGGGGGGGCGGGGGAGCAGACCGTTTCTCCAACAATTTCGGGGGGCCGAATGTGCTGGCATTCGGCCTCCCCGAGATTCATGGAGAAATTCTCTGACATCCCTAGCGCCGAGACAGGAAAGTGCAATTTTCTATGAGAAGAAAACTGATGCATTGGTTGGTTAAAGCAAATGATCAGCCCACCTATCCCATAGATGTGTCTCATCTATGCTGATATTTCCCAACACAGAATCTTGAAAACACAAATATTCTTTCTTTCTGGATTACTTCTGAAATCTGAAGACTGCCTATAGAAATAGCTATTATTTCCCAATTAGCTGTCAAGTGTCAGATAGTGAATCCTACTCCATGTCAGTTTTTAAATACTGGACATAGTGATGTCGGAGAAATCTGCAATGGAATCAAATGAATTTGGATTTCTATGAATCTAACTTGTGGATTCCTCAGCGGATGGGCTTTTCCCAAGTTGCATGGAAGCCGCAGACCATGTTTTGTTTTGTTTTTTAACTTTCCAGAATTTTGTGCAAATTTAGTCATAGAAAAATATATAAAATAAAAATAAGGACTGAAAATGCGCATTTCCCCATAGGCTACAGCATGAAAATGTGCATGGGGGGATTTGTGCATTTTGGAAGGATCTGTGCATTTTTGCAAGTGAGAATTTGCGCAAATTCAGGAAATTGGAAAAAATCCAATTCTGCCAATGAGCAGATGATGAAATGAAAGGTACCTGAGAAGCCATGAAATGCAGACAGAACAGATTTTACAAAATCTGTACATCCCTAACTGGACACTCTTGCAGATGCCAAATATTGTTGGAAAATTAACACTTGCTGGTCAATTTTCAGATACTGCTCCAGAACTCCCCTGCAGTCCCCCCAAATTGTTGGAGTATTTCTCCTCCATGACTCAGGAGTCCAGCAGTGACATGGACTTTGAGGCCAAGGAATCAGTGGTGCCAACAGAAGAAGCTCCAGCTCCAAGCACCACTGCAGTGCTGCCAAGGACCCCTGAGTTTGGTCTGCCAGAGACCCCTGAACCCATGCTGCTGGAGACCCCCTAGCCTAACTCCAACACAGCTCCATGGAGCCGATGCACCAACGCTGACAGCATGTCAGGCATGAGCTCTTGAAGAGATGGGAAATGCAAGGCTACAGGCCAGAGGCCTGTCTCTTTAAGGTTTCCATCCTGTAGGAAAGGGTGGAGTCTGGGACTGTAGCATAAAAGGCTTCAGTTTGGTCTCAGACCTAGGGATGTACGAAAGTCACTTACCGTTTCGCAGATTCATTCGCGGTGGAGGGGAGGCACTCCATCCCCCCCCCCCCGAATCCTGCCTGGTCGGCTCCGCTCTGCAGAAATTCCATGGAGCCGCCGGCCGGCTCTGCCCGCGGTTGGACATCCAGCCTCTGGGCAGCAGGGATGCAAATGGTGGCGGCCGTAGCCACCGCCACTTGCGTCCTTGTTGTGAGCCATGATAGGCTACGTAAGTATTTACGTAGCCTATCACGGCAGGCTTAAAAAAAAACAAATGCGTACGCAAATGGCGGCGGCTACGGCGGCTGCCATTTGCGTTCTGTATTTTTTGCCATTTTAGCCTACGTAAATATTTACATAGGCTATTACAGCGAAATAAAGGGGAACGCAAATGACGTAGTGTAAAAAAAAAAAAGACAAGACTGTAAATGGTGGTGGCGGCAGCTGGTCGGAAGACCAGCCGCCGCCGCCGAAGCTGCCGAAGCCGCCACCAGAGCCGCCGCCGCCCAGAACATCCGCCCCAGCTAAGTCTCCTCCCGGGGGGGATCTGCGGGGGAGGCGGGGGGTGGCAGGCTGTTCCGCCACAGATTTCGGGGGGCTGAATGCACTGGCATTCGGCCTCACCGAGATCTGTGGCAGAATTCTCTGACATCCCTAAGCCTATCACAGCCTCCGCAGGGACGCAAAAGGCATCCGTGTGTTAGCCGTGATAGGCTATGTATGTATTTACGTAGCCTATCACGGCTGTGAAGAAGTGAATGGCGGCCACAGGGCGGCCGCCATTAGCAAGTCGGCGCCGACGGAAGCAGGTAAGTGCTCCGTTTTGCGCGACTTTCGTGGGTTGGGGGAGGCGGGGGCTTCGTTCCGCGATGGATTTTGAGGGGCAGAATGTATTTGCATTCGCCCTCACCGAGATCCATTGCGGAATTCTCTGATATCCCTACTCAGACCTGGTCAGAGCAAGTTGCTCATTGAGAGCTCTGCTGGGTGGTGCAACTTCTGGTCTGCCTTGTCTTGTCTCCTGCCCTGTTGTTTTGCTGTCTGGTACTGAGCCCAGTGGGTTTCTGCTCAGACCAAAACAGGACATCCCCCTGGACAAATTTGGTGGAATTTTTGTGCCCCCAATTTCTCTGCCCACAAATAGGGTTGAGAATTTTGAGAGGCCATTTGCATACAGCTCTAATTAATAGTAGTTTAGGTTGGCTGCCAAATACTATCAAATACTGAGAGTACTTGTGATAAAGAGCAGGGACAAACATTTCCTAAATAAACAAACAAACAAATAAAATATCAGTGACCAAATATTGAGAAACACTGACAACAAATATTGTCGAAAGTCAGATATAAAATATTCTGCAAATATGTGCCATCCAAATTCACACGGGGAAAACAATTAAGAGAAGGGAGAGGGCATAGAAACATAGAATAGTAGGGTTGGAAGGGGCCTACAAGACCATCGAGTCCAACCCCCTGCTCAATGCAGGAATCCAAGTTAGAGCATCCCCGACAGATGGCTGTCCAGCCTCGTCTTGAATGCCTCCAGTGTGGGAGAGCCCACACAAATTCACTTCAGCTTTATTTTTCACTGGATTATCACTGATGATGATAAATCTCACACTAATACTATGCATCATCCTTGCTCTTATCTCTTATTTTATTGGGGGGGTTGAGAAACAATATTCTACAATGCCAGGAAGAAGTACAAATTTAGACGCTCAAAATTAATATTTAAGTGAACGTTTTGAGAATATAATTAAGCATTAACAAGGTAGATGGTTGGCTGCTATAAAGCAGTTTATCTTGTGTGTCCAATCCTCTGCCTATGGAATATTTCTTGGCAAATATAACATGGGAAAGAATGCTGTCCTTCACCTCATGTATGACACTTCAGTAAACCGATGGTGAAAAGTTTCCCCTTATCTTTTGGTGCAATAGCTAGATGGAATGTTCCGTGCTCAGCGGTATGTTGCTGAACACCAGCTGCTGGGGTATAAAGGTGTATTGCCTTTTTATACTTTGCTGGTGGGCTTCCCAGAAAATCACTGCTGGAAAAGGAAACAGGATGCTGGACTAAACTGAACTTTGGTCTAAACCAGCAGGGCTGTTCTTGTTGTTCTTCTTCTTCGATAGAAATTTTACCCAGTCTGTAAAGTGGAACTGCTGTGTACACAACATGTCGGGAAGCACTTGAGTACATGCTCCTGACTGTGAGCATGATATAACGTGAGACACAGGGCACTCCCACATTTATGCACATATGTCTCATTCCTGAAATCAATCCTTCCTCTGCCTTTTATTTTAGCCCTCCTATACTGGGAGGCTTGGATCAGGTGTCAGTGCATACACTCTGTGTTGCACATTAGTCATGCACACAATGCATGTATGGTATTTCCAGTTGATACCTGACAAGACACATTACGTCACCTTCCCAAACCTGGTACCTTCCAGACATTTTGGACTACAGCTTCCAGCATTCCTGACCATTGCCCAAGCTGGCTGGGATTCATGGGAGTTGAAGTCCAAATCATCCAGAAGGCACCAGGTCGGGGAAGGCTGCATTAAATTATGCATGTGGTAGGGACATATGCATGGGCCTGCAGTACCACCACTGTGTCATCTTTTAAGTGTGCATTCTGTCTGAACCAGCCCTGCTTGTTTTTAAAAAAATGGAAATGGTTTTCATCTTACCACACAAATGGAACCTGAGTTAAGGAACCAGTGATGATGTTTTCCACAGAAACTCTCAAAGCAAAGACCTGAAACTTCTCCCTTTCTCCACACACACACATGACACTTTGGCCTCTCCCAGCCCCCCTCAAGGGCATCACCCTCCCCCAAAGCCCAGGCAGTTTGGCCCACCAGCTTGTGTGCAAGGTGCTGGTAAAATCTGACTTTTTCCAGGAAAACTACCAAAGCAAAGAGCCATAACTTGTCAACATTTTCACAAACATGTGTGACACATGGGCCCATCCCAGCACCCCTCGAGGGCATCCCACTTGCCAAATTCCAGGCACTTTGGCCTACTGGCTTGTGTGCAAGGCGCTGGCAAACTCTGAGGTTTTCCAGGAAAACTCCCAAAGCCAAGAGCTGTAACTTCTCCCCACCTCTGCCCCTGCCAACACCTCGAAGATGCCTCATATTGCGCTGGATTGTTTTGCCACACAGTGGAGTGTTATTGGAATAAGAAGGTGATTAATAGAAAATACTATGTGTCTCGTGATTTTTAAACACTGCCTTGAAATTTGGACGTATAGTGTTGGTGGAAAAACACCCTAGTGGGACACGGACACGGACACAGACACACAAGAGCTAAAGGAAAGCAGAACTACCTAAGCAAATGACGGGTGTCTTTAATTCATTGTTTTACACTTTATGTTCTTTTAGGGAAGGCAGGGTAACTTCAAGAAATATAGTACAGCACAGGCAGTAAGATAAGAGCCTAGATAACTCAAATAAAAATTTAAAAAACCCCTTCTTTTATTTCTGTTTTGGGAGGAGCACAGACAGTTCACTTCAGCATGGGCGGGGGGAACAAACACTATAGGCTGCTATAATATGCCTTTCTTTAAGAATTTAGAAAGATAATAGTAAATGCTTGAATATGACTTAAAAGGGGGTGGGGTGGAACATGCCCAGCCAGAAGTCAATGTTTGCTTTTAAAAACTGAAAAAAGACTGAGTTTTTAAAAGTCTAAAAGAGACAGCGTTGACAGAGAAAAATGACAAGGAAATAGAATGGAGAAAGCGGAAGTGGCAGTCGACCTTAAACAACCAGCGCAGCCTTTTCCAGAGTCCAAAATAGAGATAAATAAACAAACACAGGAATGGCGGGGGAGGGGAGAGTGTAGCAGCAACAACTGAGAAAAAGCTATGTTAGTTTGAAAAATTATGGAAAGGAGAGATGAATCTAATCAAATACAAGTAACAAACAAGTCAGAGGTAGCAGGAAATAGGAGAGGGCAGCTGGAAGAGGTGCTGCAAAAGACGCTGTCCCAAAGGGGACGGAGTATCAAGGAGCGAGGAAATGCTCCCAGTACAACCAAGCTGTTTCCTTTTAATTTAAATTTTGAGGAAAGTCTTGTTGTTGTTGTTGTTCAGTCGTTCAGTCGTGTCCGACTCTTCGTGACCCCATGGACCATAGCATGCCAGGCCTTCCTGACCTGCGCTCTCTCCCGGAGCGTGCTCAAGTTCATATTCATTGCATCCGTGATGCTATCTAGCCATCTCATCCTCTGCCGTCCCCTTCTCCTTTTGCCTTCAGTCTTTCCCAGCATCAGGGTCTTTTCCAGGGAGTTTTCTCTTCGCATTAGGTGGCCAAAATATTGGAGCTTCAGCTTCATTATCTGTCCTTCCAATGAGCAGTCAGGGTTGATTTCCTTTAGGATGGACTGATTTGACCTCCTTGCAGTCCAGGGGACTCGTAAGAGTCTTCTCCAGCACCACAGTTCGAAAGCATCAATTCTTCGGCGCTCAGCCTTCCTTATAGTCCAGCTCTCACAGCCATACATTACTACTGGGAAAACCATAGCTTTGATTAGACGGACCTTTGTCGGCAAGGTGATGTCTCTGCTTCTTACTATGCTGTCTAGGTTGGCCATAGCTTTCCTCCCAAGGAGCAAGCGTCTTTTAATTTCATGGCTACAGTCACCGTCTGCGGTGATCTTGGAGCCCAAGAAAGTAAAATCTGTCACTGCTTCCATTTCTTCCCCTTCTATATGCCAGGAAGTGATAGGGCCAGATGACATCATCTTAGTTTTTTTAATGTTGAGTTTCAAACCAGCTTTTGCACTCTCCTCTTTCACCCTCAACAAGAGGCTCTTGAGATCCTCTTCGCTTTCTGCCATTAGGGTGGTATCGTCTGCATATCGGAGGTTGTTGATCATTCTCCCGGCAATCTTAATTCCGACCTCTGATTCATCCAACCCGGCATTTCTCATGATGTACTCTGCATATAAGTTAAATAAGCAGGGTGACAATATGCAGCCTTGTCGTACTCCTTTCCCAATTTTGAACCACTTGGTTGTTCCATCTCTGGTTCTTACTGTTGCTTCTTGACCCTCGTACAGGTTTCTCAGGAGACAGGTAAGGTGATCTGGTACTCCCATCACTTTAAGAATTTGCCACAGTTTGTTGTGATCCACACAATCAAAGGCTTTAGCGTAGTCAATGAAGCAGAAATAGACGTTTTTCTGGAATTCTCTTGCTTTCTCCATGATGCAGCGAATGTTGGCGATTTGATCTCTAGTTCCTCTGCCTCTTCGAAACCCAGCTTGTACTTCCGGTAGTTCTCGGTTCGCATACTGCTGAAGCCTAGCTTGTAGGATTTTGAGCATCACCTTGCTGGCATGTGAAATGAGCGCAATTGTGCGGTAGTTTGAACACTCTTTGGCGTTGCCCTTCTTTGGAATTGGAATGTAAACTGACCTTTTCCAGTCTTGTGGCCACTGTTGAGTGTTCCAGATTTGTTGGCATATTGAATGCAGCACTTTAACAGCATCATCTTTTAGGATTTTAAATAGCTCGGCTGGAATACTGTCATCTCCGCTAGCTTTGTTGTTACTAATGCTTCCTAAGGCCCAGTTGACTTCACTCTCGAGGATGTCCGGCTCAAGTTCAGTGACCGCACTATCATGGCTATCAGGGACATTCAGATCTTTCCTGTATAGTTCTTCTGTGTATTCTTGCCACCTCTTCTTAATCTCATCTGCTTCTGTTAGGTCCCTGCCTTCTTTGTCCTTTATCATGCCCATCTTTGCACAAAACGTTCCCTTGAGATCTCCAATTTTCTTGAAGAGATCTCTAGTCTTTCCCATTCTGTTGTTTTCCTCGATTTCTTTGCATTGTTCATTTAAGAAGGCCTTCTTGTCTCTCCTTGCTATTCTCTGGAACTCTGCAGATCAAAATCAAATGAATCGAAGGAGCAATTCCTAGGAATGCATGTGCACACGCACACACACACGAGATCATCCACCCACACCAGCCCTCTCCCAGAGACACAGCTAGCGCAATAACTGAATGCAGCCTTTTACCAAAGTATATATACCGCCTTCCTCCACCTCTCTCTGATTGGAGACTGCTGGCGTTGGTTCTGGCTGAGAGTTCCTAATCGCCAAAGCACACTCCCTCCTCTTCCTGCGCTCACTTTCCTGCCTCCCTCCACCTTCCGGCCTCTGCTTGCCTTCCCCCTCCCTCCTCCTCCTTCTCAAGCCCCTCCACCTGAGTGTCCAGAAGTTGATACATTTCGGAGACAGCCTGTCTGGACTGTTCAGGCATTAAGTAAGTAGAGCTCCAAATGTACAAGGTGGAGGAGGTGCTTTGTGGCTGAATGCCAGCTTTGCCCCAGGGCGCCTCAGTATTGCTCTGACCCACCTTGTATCATGAGGGTTTTGCTCCGAATAAGCCCGCTCCCCTCATTTTTTGTACTTCGTAACGAGCCCTAGATGTTACAGAGCTCTTTGTCATTTATATTTGAACAAGCACTTGGCAAACATCAGTGAGCAAAGCTTCTGCAATTATTAGTTTAGAGATCAAGAGTGGCATCATCAAAGCTAATGGAAATAGAATGACAATAATATTATCTTGAATGGGGGTGGGGAGCAGACAGCTGTAAAGAAAGAGCATGGGTGCATAAGTGGGAAAATAACTGCTGCACCAGACCAGCAACTGACTATTTCACTTGACCCTTGGACTTGCTATTTTCATTCTGTTGCTCTAAGTATTAGTACTGAATTAATTCAGATCCCACTGTGATGAAAGGACTAGCATACCAGACTTCAAATCATGCCCACTCAGCAATGAAGTTCATTAGGAGGCTCTGAGCCAGTCGCTATCTCTCTGCTTCACCTACGCAAGGTTGTTGCAAGGATAAAATGGGGGGGGGGCGGGTCACCAGGTATGCAGCCTTGAGCTCCTTGGAGGAAAAGTAGTATATAAATGTAATAAAGAATGAAATTACACTGATCAAATTCTGTTCAGATTAGAGAGACTGAATGTGTCAGTTAATTGAATCTGTTATAATGGACATTTCTGTGTGCAATCTGCTTGTGTTGGTCTGGATTATTCTTGTGACAAGCAGTTGTAGTAGATGGCCTTGTTCCCTTTGGATTCTATGATTTTATGTTGCATTTCATTCTGCAAGGCCCAGTCTTCAATGTTCATTCATTACAGTTTATAGTGTTAAAGAAGAGGCATAGAAACATAAGAAGAGCCATGCTAGATCAGACCAAGGGTCCATCTAGGCCAGCATTCTGTTCACACAGTGGTCAACCAGTTGCCCACAGGAAATCCACAAGTAGGACATGAGTGCAACAGCACCCTCCCACCCATATTCCCCAGCAACTGGATTACATAGGCATACTGCCCCTGATACTGGAGGTAGCATATAGCCATCAGGACTAGCAGCCATTGATAGCCTTCTCCTCCATGAATTTGCCCAATCCCCTTTTAAAGCTGTCTAAGCTGGTCATCACTACATTTTGTAATGGCAAATCCCATAGTTGAACTATGCAGCATCTGAAGAAGTATTTCCTTTTATCTGTCCAGACACACAGAACTACGATCTTAAGTAGGATCCACAGAGTGGCCCCTGACCTGGAAGTACCTCCTTTGATTAAGTTCTCCCTGCAACAGGAACTGCAAAAAAGCAGAATTCTTTGATCACTCCACAGAAATGCCCCATACAGTGCTTCCAGGTGAGGCTTTTATGGCGCCATCATTGCCTTCAACTTGTAATCCTCCCATGTTTTCCCACCATTTCTTCCATCATTTCTCTTACCACAAAAATCAGTTAAGAAAGAAACTCTCTGCTGTGCAAAGCCTTCTCACTGGTAGCAATAGGAATTCTCCACCTGGAAGCAGCTCATGGGAGTCAAAAGTAAGAAACGTAAGTATCCATTTGTATTTCCATTGGGTAGATGCAAATTATTTAATCTAGGCCCATGCAACCTGTGTGACACATTAAAGCAAAACACAGTTTGTCAGCCATGTATCTTGGAAAGCCAAGGGCTTGAAAACCTCCAGTTTCTGAGTCCTAGATGGCAACAAAGCACGTTTATTGCAACTGTGGCTATATTCAGCTTCATGTCTAACAACTTGGACTGGCCTGATTTAAGACAGATTTATTAGGGCCATTTAAGACAAGGAGGTGCTTGGGAGATCTGTTGTCTCCCTGTCTCCCTTGGGCTTGTATTCTCAAATACTCAGCATTTCTGATACTCCACTGGTAGGGAGAAATTAGTTTGGTTCACAGTTTAATGCGAATATATCTGATTTCACACTTTTGAACCAGTACATGAACTGAAACTCAGTTATCCTTTGAAATTTGCACTTTTCAGAATTCTGCAATGGAGTTCTCCAATCCCCCCAATGTGCACAAAAATGCATTATATTTGGGAAAAGTGTACACAAAATGCACATATTAATGAATGTAACATTAAAAATGTATTATATTAGGAAATTGCTTGCCAAAATGTGTATATTAGGCAAAATTGTGAATGAAAATGCAGATATTAGGAGAACTGCACACAAAAATGTGCATTAGTTTTCATGCAGACCTTTAAAAAATATCCTCAAAGCTTGGGATGAGCCAAATTTAAGATTGGAAAAATTCTTAACATTCAGGGATGAACCAAGTTTAAGATTAGAAAAATGAGGAACAGAGGAAAAAAAGTGGAGTTGACAGATTCGTCCATCCCTATCCACAGGAGTGCCCAACATCTTGCATCAAGTCTTGCAACATTAAAGATGATATTTGTCTCCACTGTAAGCTACAGGATAGCTGGCTCTTGCCAAAGCCTGTCAAAATCAATTGCTCTTTTGCAAAGGGATTACATGATGGCAACTTGAAAGCAATTGATTCAGAGAGTTCTGTGCTACTTGTTCTGCTGTCAGCAATGCAACCTGACTCCAGCTTGAACATCCTCATTCATTCACAGCTGGGGAGAGAAATCCAACTACTCGCTTCACTTTCATGTGTACCCCTTGTGGCTGTTCAACAGAATTCACCACAAGGCTATTGATTACTTTTCCATTCTGATTCATGGTTTTTCTATCCTTGGCTGTCCTCTCCCACTACTTTCCCCTGCCACTCCCCCAAACATACAACTACAAGGGATTTTGATGTAAAAGTGCGCTGATTCCCTGTTTTAACAGATGAGGGGGAGGAGAGAGAGAGAGAGAGAGAGAGAAACTCCCAGTGGAAGGTAAGGGTAAGTTTGCATTTGTGCATTAAAGCCCAGCAGAAAGCAATCAGCAATATGAGAATGTAGCCTTGAACACTGGGGTACAACTTACCATATCCTCTTTTTCCCATGGTCTCCAGCAGAGCATCCTTTCTCCCAGCAAACCTACACTACCTTCCCTACCAAGACTTTGGTTTCATTTGCACATCAGCTCCAAAAATGAACAGGTCTGCTGGGATGTCTTATACATGGTCACTGACTGAGCTGAGAGAAGGCCTGTATTCATCAGCATTATCATCATGCATTTTTCATAGTGTGGGAGATTCTAAGGGGCTTTGAGTTTCTTTAAAGGGAAGTGCTGACAGCTACCCTAACCATAACCAGACATATTGCACATAAGGAGGCAGGAAGGGGAGAGAGAAAAGAGTGGCTATCTACTACTACATGGTGGCTATATTCCTTACAATAATAGTTCCTGTGACTCCACAAGCTGGCTGTGCAATGTCCTCTGTAAATCTGTCATGGAGTGCCAAGAGCTGAATCAGAAATGGTGGCACATTCAGCAGGTGGCATTTCTCCAAGAACATCTGAAGCAGCTCCTTCAGTAACAGCTGAAACAAAAGAAAGTCCATTGCTTTGGATGCAAACTCCATAGAAAAATAACTATCAGAGAATCGCCACCATGAATGCAGAAGCAGCAAGAGCAGCAGCCAACTCTCCCACTACCACCCAAGTCAATGCTTCGCAGTTTGGGAACTCTGCCTTTCAACAACTGACTTTCCAATCCTCTGTTGCAATTTCACTGTTCCAAAAGAACAATCCTCTGTGTCTCAGTCATTATGCCACTCCTGCAGCATCCAGACCATCCCGAGCCACTGCCACCTTGCATATTATCCATCTTGCCAAGCATATGAATTATGAAACCATAGGACTGACAAATATCCAAAGGTTCTCTGCTCCAACTCAGCATTCAAAGCACACATTAATATCTTTTAAAGTATTTTGAAGTATTTTTATGCGGCTTCTCAGCCAAAAAGGCTCTCAGAGCGGCTTACATATAATCAATTAAACAAGACAGTCCCTGCCCACAGGCTTGCAGTCTAAAGACAAAACACACAAGGAAAAAGGTATGAGGAGGAAAGAGGAGGGAAACTTATTCTTTCAGTAGGGCTGGTAGAATGGCTCCACTCTCCCTCTTATCTCTCTCTGAACAACCTGTTGGAATGGCTGGTGGTGGTCATGGCTGAGGGAGGAGGAGCCTTCATGAGGGAGGTCTTCAGCTCCACAACATGCACTATAATCAACTCACTGGAGTAAACTATGTGTAAAAATTTGATTTGGCACAATCATTATCATCATTAATCCCCCCCCCCCATTGCTGCTGTTTTATTACTCTCCCATACAAACAATTTTTGTGAAGTAACCTTTTGTGCATATCCCTATCTAGGGGGGAAAGCACACCTTTATATCCCTAAATAACAGTTGGGAAAAGTATATTTTCCACCCCTCAAAAATGTTCATGTGATTTGGACTTTGTTTCTGAGCAAATGTCTATAGAATTATGGTATAAGTCCCATAGGATTGAATGTAACTAATGCCTTAATTCTAAATACATTTGCCCAAGACCACCAAAGGGTTGCTAATCCGTTTATGCACTTTCGGAGCCTTCCTGCGCTCATCCAAAACTGTACCAATGAGGTCAGTGTTCTATCTGTGCTGATGACCTGTGCAAGGTGAAGTGGGGAGCTGACATTTTTCTGACATTGTTTCCCCACTAGCATCACCAAGGGATCAACAGTATGACAGCACTGCTGATCCGTTTGCCTCCCCGTCGACAGCTGGTTGGCGATTGTGCGAACAGGATGCTGGACTAGATGGACCCTTGGTCTGATCCAGCAGGGCTCTTCTTATGTTCTTACCCAGTCTTTCCCAACCTGTTGCCCTCCAGATATTTTGGGCTTTATTTCTCATCAGCCCAGCCAGCATGGCCAGTGGTCAGGAATGTTGGGAGTTGTAGTGCAAAACATCTGGAGGGCACCAGATTGGGGAAGGCTGGTCTATACATGCAATGCAGAAGCACTGTGCTCATAACCCAAAGCCATTGTGGGATAGTGGATAAAGTGTCTGACTTACATCAGAGGAACCCACATTCAAATCCACCCTCAGCCATGAAGTTTGTAGGGGAGTCGTAAACAACCTAGCCTACTTACAATGGTATCGAAATTTTTTTTTTTAAATGAATTAATATAAAATGGAATTACCCCCTGTATGCTGACTGGAGTTTCTTTAAGGGTTGAATACAAATGTGATAAATAAAACACTGGATGGATTATATTTGTTAGTCTTTTGGATGGACAGTCCACACAATAATCTGTTTCTACATATCAGTTGCCCTCATTGGATCATGGGCATTATGTGGAAGTTGGTGCCATTGAAATCCAATGGGCTTCTGCATTTAACTCTGTGTTCAGTTGTGGCCATATTAGCTTAAATTCAAGGACTTCAGTTGGATTGTGGGTTAGGTTTAATTGATTAAATTCAACCCAGATCCAACCCCCTCTGGGTTTTGAAAGATAACAGTACATTCAACCAGATCATTAATAAATCCTGTATCATTCCAGTCCCACCCATCAGTGCTGTCAGTTCCATAAATTGAAGCTCAGCTTGAGTCACGAGAGAAAAATTGCTTTGTGGTCTCATCCCAGCTCCAGTTGCTTCACGTCACACGCCCTGGTATGTTTTGACACAAGTGAGAGTGTACGTAGTGCAGAACTGGGGGAGAGATGGAGGCACACAGGCTGCCAATGAGAATTTAGAAGTATTGCAAGCATGCTGGCTCCAGGGTTTTGAAGGCCCCTGAGCAAGACAGCCTCAATGGGCCCACTCCCTTCCTTTCCCACCACCATGGTCACCAGCTGCTTTTGCTCCTCATCTCATCCTCTTTTTCATCTTTGCTACCACTTGTTTGCCTGGCAGACAGAGAGCCAGTAAGCAAGCAAGCAGGGGCATCTCCCGCTCCTCCTGGTCACCGTCACGATTGACTGGGCCAGAACGAGAGGTGAACAAGCAGGTTGCAATGGCGAAGAGTAAGGACAGCTCCAGGGGGGCTCTTTTCAGTGGGCCCCTTGGCAAGAGCGCAACCACGCCTACCCTTGACACCAACCCTGTCACCAGAAGATGATGTCAGGGGTGCTGGTGGTGAGAGGTAAATCCCTCTTTTTCATAAGGACCATCTTCAATAAGGCTGTCACAGCAAGACTTTTCCAAGCAAAAAGGGAAAGCAGGCCTGGGAGTAGAAAACACTGTACATGGAAACCAGCAAAAGAAACAGCCAGCCCCAGCATCAGCATGCAGCTTCCATGGGCAGCTGCTAGGAGGTCTAGAGCCCTCCACTGACATCTGCCCTGGGCCCTGTGCTCAGCAGTAGGAGGCTAGTCACCATTTTATTTTTCCCATAATGCCCTCCTGATGTGGTGTTGCTTTGGAAATGTAAATGGTAGCTTACTTATCAGAGTGCTGCTGCCACCTCCACCAAGAGGTAAGCCTGCCAGGTACCCACTGATAAAGGATGAGGCCCACTAGAGAGCTCTTTGCTGACAGCCCCCTCAAACCTGGAACCAGGTCTGGCAACAGCTGTGGTCCAGACAGTTACCCAGTTGGCCAATCCATCTACATGGCAGAGGAGAGGGGGCACGTACCCCCTTCCAAAAATACCAAAAGTATGATGTGTGATGTGGGCCATCTCTGTGAAGATCCATACTTGAAAGAGCCCAGTTCATGCAACCTTTCCCCTCTTCCACTAAATTTTTGGGCATAAATTGGGCTTTCAGACTTATGGGCCTCTGCATACATCGCACATTGAGATGCATGGTTGAGGTCACAAGAGCCACGTGCCCACTCCTCTACAGAGTGAAAGGATTTGGTCAGTTCATAATTCTGTCTTGTCTTCACATATTTTAGAATTATGGTACATCCTGAATATTTTAAAAATCATCTGTAGACATGCATCCCAATCTTTGGACACAATCCAGCCAAAGTTATGCACTTTCCCATGCCATTAATTTCAATGGGAGACCATCAAATTGGACCTAACACAGTTTAACTTTGGCTCAATCACACTCTGTGGGACTTGTTTCCAAGGCAGTGTACTGAAGACAGAAACAACGGAATGTAAGCCAAGCAAGTAAGGACCATGTCACTTCTGTGGTCTGCTCTGCACCAAACATATTAAACCCATCTCATTGTTTAGATTTTTAAATAATCATTTTACACAGTAGTCAGTATATGTTAAATCTAGGCTTGCTTATTTATTTAGCTTTTAAATTAATTCTACTTGGTAGAAAGAGGAAAAGGGGATTTTATTTCATCTTTATTAATGTTGACAGATAGGCATTTATTCATACTTTTTTCTTTTTGCCAAAATACAAGAACAAATACATTAGGATAAATACTCCAGTACTTACAGTGTACAGATTACTTGTGTGGAATTAAATGGCACCTAGGCCAAAGCAATAACTTTCAACACTCGGTCGAGTTATGTTGGCCGTATTCTTGCATCCCAATATCTTTGCTGGGGTAGTGGGGCTTTTTGGCTGCTTTGCCTCTAGAAACTCCTGGGCCCTAAAGAATTACAGCGTACTTATGGGCATATTCACACTGTCAGTGCTGGCTGCTCTATTGATTGCTTGGTTGACCTGTAGAATAGCAGATTGGTCACTGCCACTAACTTGGCAGCTTCTAGGAGTGTCTCCACTCTCCTCCCACTCCATCAATATAGGTCCCCTGATTTGGGGGTGGGGGGTGAACTGGGGGGTAGATGAATTATGAGGAGAGATTACTAGATCTCATGAGGCATTTGGCTCAGATGGAAACAAACCATTGTAAGGTGGGTGGCTACCTGGAAGAGGGCCTTTTCTGCTGTGGCACCCCAGCTATGGAACCCCCTACAGAGGGTTGCCAGGCACCTATGTTGTGTTCTTTATATTATAATTGTGTCCAATTATAATATAAATTATTGTTCAAAGACTATGCCATGGCAGAAAACTTTAATTTCTGCCCCCATAGTCATCCAGTGTAACTATTCTGAGCCAGGTGAATCCAAGTGGGTGACTCCGCTCTAGGATCAAGCTGCCCTTTCCTGGCTGTGTTCATGGCTCCACATTTTGCAGACAGTCACTCAAGTTTAAATGTAGAATCCATGTTGGAGGCATCAGAGGCTCAGACTTGTCCCATTTATTTGGATCTGTTTGCTATCCTACTCTCCTTCCAGCATCCCATATGTGCTTGGGGAAGTGAGATGGATAACCTATGGGACCCACTAGTCAGCTTGGATTATGACAATACTGGCCTTGGCTAAAGAGTTATATTTTGTGACACAGTAGGAAGAATTGGGATACTTGTAGTCAATAAGCCTTGGTCGCTCCTGGGCTGCATGTACCCTCAGCATGTGCCTGGATGTATCACAGTGGTGGTCAGGAACATATTTTGCCCAATTCCATCTGGTGAGAAGCCTTCCCTTATTGTCACATGCGGACATAGTAGGTTGATTTACATTGCACTAGATCAGTGGTCTACGGGGCCCTGTTGCCTATTTGGGCTCTCCAAGGTTACAGTGGAGTTTTCCCCAGCCCTGCTGCCTGTGCATGTTCAACTGGAAATGCCAGGGACTGATGCTGGGGCCTTCTATGTGTGACATATGCTCTCTGCCACTGAGCTAGGGACCCTCATATTCATAAAGCCTGCTCATGACACCCTTTTCACAGTTCTGTTGTTGTGCCAAGTCCAGACAGCAACCATACACAGAAAAGTTCTCATCTGCCACATGAATACCCTCCCTTTAGAAACTCTCCAAAGTCCAAGCCTGAGCCTCTTTGGGAGGCGTGGTAGATCCCACCTCTTTGGGCTAGCCTGTGGAAGACAGGGTTGAGCCAGCCAAGGGCTGGCAGATGGGAGATAAAGTATATTTCATTGCTTGCAGTTTGTTCTATTTCATTCTGTTTTGCATTGTCTACCTCCACAAACTGGGTAAGCATGGAGGCAACGAACTATACATAGAATCATAGAATCATAGAATAGTTGGGATGGAAGGGCCTACAAGGCCATCGAGTCCAACCCCCTGCTCAGTGCAGGAATCCAAGTCACAGCATCCCTGACAGATGGCTGTCCAGCCTCGTCTTGAATGCCTCCAGTGTGGGAGAGCCCACCACCTCCCTAGGGAATTGGTTCCATTGTTGCATTGCTCTAACAGTCAGGAGGTTTTTCCTGATGTTCAGCCGGAATCTGGCTTCCTGTAACTTGAGCCCATGATTCTGTGTCCTGCATTCTGGGATGATCGAGAAGAGATCCTGGCCTTCCTCTCTGTGACAACCTCTCAAGTACGTGAAGAGCGCTATCATATCTCCCCTCAGTCTTCTCTTCTCAAGGCTAAACAGGCCCAGTTCTTTCAGTCTCTCTTCATAGGGCTTTGTTTCCAGTTCCCTGATCCTCTTTGTTGCCCTCCTCTGAACCCTCTCCAGTTTGTCTGCATCCTTCTTAAAATGTGGTGCCCAGAACTGGACACAGTACTCCAGATGAGGTCTAACCAGTGCTGAGTAGAGGGGAACTAGTACTTAAGAAATACATGCACGCGTACTCAATGGCAAGGCATCTGTTCCTTTAAGAGCTTTGAAGCAAGAAACACTGTGCAATAGCAACAGGTGTTTTCCCCATCACTGCAAAGCTATGGTAGGAGAAACTGCACCTGCAACATGTTTGAATTCTTAAAAGGGGAGATGCCTTGTCCTTCTTGGAGTACTGTGCCTTTAACTTGAATGCTGGCATCAGCTGTAAATAGCTCAGTTTAGCTGTCTTGGCCATGCCCATCAAGAAAAGAGATGTTGGCCAATTATCTGGATGAAATTAGGAATGTGTTCTTAAAAAATCAAGATTGGTACCACTAACAGATTTGGCCAGAATCTATTTCCCTCTTTCTAAACATCATTCCCGGTCCCACAGTTCAAAAATAGGATTGCTTTTGCTACTGAGCTTTTAGTTGTGGCTTGGAAAGGCATTGTTGATACAGGCGTCATTCTTTGGTGCTTGGCCTGCAGGTGTGTGGGTAGCAATTCTCTTTTAGGTCACCGTACGCTGCGAAGTAGTGGGTGGCAACGACCATGTCTTCTTTGATCCTAAGCAACCACCTTATTTTTGGATGAAAAACCATCTATTTGTGGTTTTCAAATTATGGAATGAGCTTAATTAAACTGTAAAACATTAAGCAGCAGGAGGAAAGATGATATCCCTGTGGGAACAGAAGGGAAAAGTCAACAGCCTCGGTGACTTGGACAAAATAAACATAAACGGGTAGTAAAAATAAACCAGCAGTTTCCAGTTCAACCCACTGACCTTCTGGTTGTGATAGGTAAAAAACTTTTCCTCAGAGAAACAGGTTTTTAAAAAGCCCACGTGGTAGCTAGCATATGTAACCATTTGCTAAAACGGCTCCTCTTCATAGTCCTATTCATAGGGGGCGGGGCCAGTGTGCATGACCCCATCACTCTACCCACTTTAAGCCCTCATGAACTGCAAGAATTTCAGAGAGAGAGATTTAAAACAACAACAACAACAATGTGGGAGAAATCAAAACTGACAGATTCATCCATCCGGGCAGAACCTAGTGTCATGCAAATCATCTTTTCTTCTCCAGAACCCACACATGTGATTTGGATTCCAGATAGAATGCCATTAGGTGACAACTCTAGGGAGGGCAACATCTTGGCTGAACAAAATTTAAAACCATATCTCCTCTAGCATTCCTGTCTTCAGGGCTACTGGATCAAAGCAGACCCTGCCTGCTTCGGTCTCATTCTTGTGGTGACCCCGCTTTTTTATCCATATACTTCTCAACCTTTCTATTGCCAAACAGTTATTTCTATGATGTGGGCCCCATGCCTGGCAGTTGTGTATTTATTGAAAATGTATTTTTGTGGAGTAGCATAAGAGCTGGAGAGCAGGAACTTGAAACAATCTTACAGGAAAGAAATTACTCATGGCTAACCTACTTCTACCCAGAACTTGACTAGATTGTGTCTGAGGAAGAAGGGAAGGAATAGATTATATTTTGTTAATTTGTGGTTGTGACATACCTACTGCTGATTAGTGCTTTCTTTAGGCTGTCACTAGTGGAATTGTTCTGCGCATGATATGTTGACTTCAGTGGACAACTTTGCAGATGCCTATGGGATGGCCATCATAGCATCCAAATTAATTATTATGGCATTGCTCATTTTTGAGCTGCTGGTAAATAAGCATATCATGACGTTCGAGCGGCAACACAGAGGTGGCCATCTTGCATCAGACTCTGTTGACTCATTTCAGTTTAAAGATAAAAAATCCAATCTGAAGAACATCCTCCTCCAAGATACATTTCAGTGCAGCCTGTAGTAGCTTCGTGGTGGCAAATCCAATTAACTGCTTTCTCGTATGAAATGTTTCTCAATAGCTTTCATATGAGTTCAATAGAAATATTTCTTGCAGACACGTGGTTTATGCAGTGCATCTTCCTATAAGTTTGGGTGGGAATTCCTTCTGGCATCTGCTTGAGACTCACCCTGCAAGATCTCCTGAGAACCCTGTTAGAGCTGAAGCCTGTTTGCATCTCTTGTCTTAAGGCATTTATTTGTCCAGAAGTATGGTGAATTTATGAATGATGTGAAAGAGACGTTAGTATAGAGGATCTATAAAAAAAAGCTAACCCAGAACTGTGACTCACATTAACTTGTTACAACATGTGGAGTTTCCAGCAGTATTAAAAGGAAGGCTGTGTATTTTCCTTTTGAAGGCAGGGCTGAATTAAACACATCTGAGATGTGATTATGGTCTCATAAGAAAGGTCCTTGGACCTACATCAACATGACAGATTAGAACATTATGATTCCAGAGCAGAGGTGGGCAGATGGTGGCCTGCAGTTCTTCAGTGGACCAGTAGCCAATTTATGGTGGACTATGTGGACCATGTAGTTGAACCTCTTTTAGCCACATTCCAGTGGTCGGTGGGGCTGAGTGCAACAGGGGTGGGGCCAACATAACCAAAAATATCAGCATATTTTAGCTTACAGCTCCTGCTGCCAGTAACAAAGCCTTTCAACCTTGAAGGATGGGGGGATGGGGGGCAGGGAATTGCACAAATGCCAGGAAACCATCAAACAATTGATGGGAAGGGGGAAGGGGGTGGAGCCAGGGGAAGGGGTGTGGCCATCTGGGAAATCCCAGCGGGCTAGAGTGGGATCTAAGGAGGGCTGAATTTGGCCTCTGAGCTGGAAGCTCTGCACTCCTCATGTAGCATGTGCTGGCTAGTGGGATTCTTGCCAAGTATGCTGAAGTATATGACCATTGGTCTGGCCCAGGAAGGCACTGCTTCTGTTCTTAAGCAAGAGTGCATATGTAGGATGACGTAACGTAACATAGCTCAGTCATGTGGCAGGCAGGACATTCCTATGCTAGTGGGACAGCGAAAATCCAAGGCAGAAAAACCACAAACCCAGGGCTCGCACCAGGAGAGCATAAGGCTGGACACATAGGATGAGCACTTCCTGTGTGGTTGCTTCTTAAAAATGCCCAATGTGATGGGATACGTTTTCTGCACAACCTGGTCTCACAGTCCTGCAAACACAGCCCACAGCCACAGAGAAGCAGGTTGTTTGTTCTGAGCCAAGGCCATACATGGTCAGAATGTCCACTAGCAACTGGCTCCCAACACGGTCAGATCCACACTGTGGGACATTTTTAAGCCACACAGAAAATGGTCATCTGTGTTTATCCTAATACTGACTCCAGTCGCAAAAGCAGGAACTCAAGGACCTCCCTAGCTGAGTTTAACGTTTGTGTGATCCAAAGAATAGCATAACATGTGAAAGTCATTGCTTCACTTGATAAGCACTGGAGGAGGAGCACCAAACAATGAGATTCAGCCGATCTCAAAAAATTACCAGGAATGTGACAAAGGTGGTTGATGAGACAGGTCAGGGCTCTGTAATAACTTACAAAGAAGGAGAGCAATTTCAAAACCTGTATGGTATTTGACTAGCAGCCAATACAGGTCCCCCCTTTTCCCAAGTACATTAAAGGCATTCCTGTCATCTCCTCTTCATAAGAAACCCAGCTGCCATATTTTGCTCAAACTGGAGATGATGTAAAGGCCATAGTTTTCTGAACTTAACACAAATCCAGCCTCTGTTACAAGCTGCTTCACTGTAGATTTTCTGAAAAATCCCATCCTTGTACAACTCAGAAGTTGCTGTGTGACTTGCAGATCTGTTTCAGGAGGAGTTTATGAGATAGGTCCATAAAATCACAGAACTGAAAGAACGAAAAATAATTTACTTACAATGGCAACACTGTGCAGGGAAAAACATGCATCACTTCCACATCTGTGCAGTGTGATCCTAAAAGTTGTTACTCAGAAGGAACGTATACTGTAGTGAGTGTGCTTAGGATGAGAGCCTTATAGAACAATCCTATGTAATTTTACTCAGACATGAGTGTTACTGGGTTCAATGGGGCTTACTGCCAGCTTTGTGTATATTTATGTGTTACTCAATTTATTTATTTGATTTGTACCCTGCCTTTCCACCAAGAAAATGGAGCTCAAGGCAGTGTGGAGCCTTGGAATACTGGTGTTGTGTGCTTCACCAAAGTTGGATGGAAGCCCTGCTTCAACCATTCCTGCTTTCTGAGCCACACATGCCTAGCTACTAGAAGTGTGCACTAACCACAATATTCAACTCAGATTCAGTGATTCGGAAAACAGTCTGATTCTGCTCAGATCATTCAGAGCTTGCCCACTTCAACTCAGGTACTGAACCCGAGCCGAGATTCAGAAATCTGAGACTTCACACCTGGGAAATTAAAGCTGGCTATAATTTTTTTTCTGTTTGTCAGATGAAATTTGCAGGCAAAGTAGCCCCTTAGGGGGGATTACACCTGCCACATTTCAGAAAAGTAGGTGCAGTCGTTTTTGTGCACAATGTTATATTTAGATTTTTTAAGGGAACTGCTGATAACTTACTTATTTCCCTTCTGAGAGAATCAAGCCTACCAAGTTTCAGATGAATAGGTGCAAGACATTTTGTGCAAGATCAGCCTTTACATTTTAAGATGGCCAGTTCCGACCCCTTGAATGTATATATGCGACGTTAGGATTGTTTGCCTCAGTGTGCATCATTTTATACATCTTGCATTGGTCTGGATTTTGCTATTTCATTGCCCAGTTGCCCATTTCAAAGAGATGCTTTCAAAACTCTTTGCGGTCCACTTGAGCAGGGGTGGGAAGACTTCAGGCTTGCAGAATCTACTTTGTAAGTCTAATAGAACCCCGAGATGGTTCAACCAGAGCCTGGTACAGAAGACATACACTCAAGCCCTCTTGAGGTGTTCTACTTACTGTGTTGCATGAACATGGGAAGAGAGGAGCACTTCAGTTCTGCCCTACTCCATTGTCAAATCTGCTGCCCAATACGGGATGGTCTGAATAGGACAGCCTTCAGTATTTGTGGAGGCTCTCCACGTGATTAAGAAGCCTGATTTTCCAGATTACTTAACCACGTGGAGAGCTTCCATGAATACAGAAGGCTCTCCTATTCAGGCTGTGGCCTCCATGCATACAGGGTGACAGATGTGTTGATGGAATGGGCAGGGCTCCTCTCCACAACACGGTAAGTAGAATGCCTGAAGAGGGCTTTTGATTTGAATTAAAGAATTCAGACAGAGCCCAGGAATATGTTTTGAGTACCAGAACTGAATGGAGCTCACAATCCTTCCACACAAAAATCCACTCCTGATTACCCACCCCCAGTTTTCTTCGTTTCATTTTGCAGTTGCCATTATCAAACAACTGGGAGTAAAACAATCCTTTCTGGTCAAATCAAGCAGAGATCTACCACTAGATCCCGATCTACATTCTGCCCACCTTGCAGTTGGGTTTCCACCGTCCTCAATAAATTGGTCTTCTCCGCAGACTTTGCCACTTCACAACCTCCGGATCATTTATGGCTAAATATTCTCACTGGCCCAAATGGCGCTGCTGTGGGAAAGGGCTGGGGGGACCTTCCATTTTAAGAATAGAGCCTTTAAGCAGAAGCAAATTATTCCAGCTCAGAGAGGAAAGGCAAATTTCACTCCCACCCACCCCGCTTCAACTACTAGCAGAATTCTGAGCAGGTCAATAAGGGAAGAAGAACTCAAGAGAAAGACGGATTGCATTTCCAGATGGGATATCAATTGGGAAAAATGTCTTTCACCACAGGAAGGCTCTCTGAACAAGCCCAGGCCCAGCAGAGAAAAAAGTCAATCTGATATAGATATATTTCAAACTGAATTAATTCAGCTCAAGGTAAAATTAATAAAAAGCAGGATATGTACTTCCCCCTTTACAGTGCATAGAACATTATATTAAATAAATACAAATGTATGTGCACTGTATTATTTGTAACAAAAATAATATCCTCACAGGATTTATATTATCTTTTATATTATGCTACAATGAATGTGGCAGGCTTTAGTGTATATTTTGTGCAGCACAGAGAGGCTTAGTTTAAATACCAGGAGGAGAGGAAAAAAACAATCCCTCTTGGCTGGAGTCAGGTTTAAACCAGGTTGCCAGTGCCTACGCAAAGGCCTACTTTGGACATAATGTTGCATCATGCTTTAGTGTTACATGCTGCGAGGAGGACATGGGAAGATTTGCTTCCATTTTCAAATAATCACAGTTTATCATTTCATCCAAACGCTAAATGGCTGTTAATCAAAAATGGTTTGGGGAAACTGTAAACCCCAGTCTAAACCCCAGTGACTGGACATGCAGAATATGCAGCCAAGATGGCGGGCAGGGTTTTGGGTACAGAACAAGTAGAAGCGAATGTTTTAGTGTGTGTTAATAGTTCTCCAGACAGAGCAATTGAAAACCTTGTCCAATGTGGCATTGTAGTAACTACTTAACCTCAAGTGAGGGAAAAGAGGGGGAAAAGGTTTGTGCAGAAACAATGTGCAAATGAGGCAATAGAAGAAAATGAAGAAAGCAAGCTTGGCTGGAGACAAAGATGTAGTCAAGAAACTAGCTCAAAAGAAAAAGGTGGACCTAAAATGGACAGGACCTTACAGAATTAAAGTGGGCAATTGGTTTGTAACTATTCTGGTCACCACTCTAAACTGGATGTTTTCAGAGTCTAACGTGGTGGGCAATTCCACCTCCACTGGATAGACAGGATAGAATGCGATAGATTGCCTTTGTGAGTCTTGATAGCTATATAGCCATAGTTTTCCCTTTGCTATACTATTGCTTGTTACTATGTTTCCTTAGTGTTTCAGTCAGACCCGAAAACCCATTGGATCAATTTAGTATATGAGTTCCCTGTTTGTTCTGAGACTGTTTTAGACACTTGATTGATTTTAAGAGTTTATTATTGTTGAAGAATGCATTGCTGGCATTTGACTGACGTAGTGTATCAGGAAAAGGAGTGGGACCACTAGAAAAGCCAAAGGAGGAAACCCTTGTGAGTTAAAATATCAGATTAAGGAGATTTGAGGGCTCCATGTTGATAGATGCAACGCCTGATTTTGGATTGGAATGGTGGTGAAGAATACCCCATTTCTCTTTTGAGACTGTAGATAGGACCCCTGAAGGAAATAAAGGGCCTGTTCTTCTAACTGAAATGAAATGTATGTATATTGTTGACTTTAGAGCAATGGCTCATTGTCTGTTTTGCCTATGGTTCACTCCGTGTGGCATTTTCCCAGCAGTAGTCAGCCAGATTTTCTCAGCAGCATTTTTTGGGTTATAGCAACAAGACAATGAAAAGAATGAAGAAGTCAACAACTTGAATTGGTATAAGGCAAGTAGGGGTAATAAGGAATGTATAAAATGAATATGCAGATAGTCTGATTACCAAATGGCTGGGGGAACATGGCAAGCTTAGTCTATCTGATGCACAGATGCATTGCTATGAAACAGTATAGTTAAGTCCTAGAGAAATAATTGAAACTATATAGAGAAATCCTGAAGGAGTTTATTCGAGTGAAAGGGGATAGAATAAATGCTATTACACTGTAACAAGTTGAGAGTCACCTACTGCAAGTATGGAGAGTTCATGCAACAACGTGGTGAAACACCAAGACAAACCCTTCCCTTAAATATATTAAACACACCGGACATGGATCGCCTGCTTTGGGACTTGATAGCCCCTGAAGATGAGGAAGTGGATGAGGGTGACATCTTTCCTTGAGCTATTTAATAATGAAATTGAGTATGAGAACTGGGGTCTGTAAAGACCCATATTTTGTTGTCCCCCTTTTTTTGTTTTCCCTTGTTTTTTGCTGCAGGTATGTACGTTTTGATGTTAAGAATTTATTCGCGAAGAGCCCATGTTTAGTCATGGAGTTCCAGAGCCCATGACCGTACAATGTATGGCAGCTTGTGTGTTGTGTTCTTTTGATTAATATTCTTAATCCTTCAAATCTTGAGCCTGATTATGAGTATGATGATGTAACCCCATCCTTGGAACCACGAAAAGATAATTCATGTAAACACCAGAACACATGGCTTATCTTGATGTTAGTGAAGCACACTGACATGACCTGGAAGTGGAAAGATAGCCACAGTACAATACAAAGTCCTATTATGACTGTGCAGGTATCAGATCCAATGGGATGTGTTTGGTGGACACAAGATGGTGATAAACATATTATACATGGGGGGAAAAGTAATATAACATTCCAATTTGATCTGTATACAAGTAATTTAAGTTTGCCATCCACATTGGGTTTCACCATACAAATGTGGAACAAGTCCTTGGAAAAGTGGATCAGTAAACATCCTATTGAACAACAGTGGGTTAATAATAGCTTAACATGGACAATAGTCACTTATGGGAAAGATAATTTTCGGATAAAAGTAGAAGGTAAAGACATGACTTGTAATCTTTCACTTTGTGTACCATATATGTGGACATATTTCCATCGGAAGGCTCCAGTGTCTCCTATATTTAAACATGTTCCTCATATAGCCCAGAGTAACAAAACAGAGTTACAACAAAGAATTTTGGAAGCCCCTAGAATCTCCCAAGACACTGTATTATTGTATTTCCATAATGTGAATGTAACTAGAACCCACCCACAGTGCAAACATTCAGCTGATCCTATATTTAAGGGATTATGGAATCAAGCTACAAGCGAGATCCACCACAGAAGGAAACAGGATTTATTGGGCACCATTCTGGGAGGTATGGGAACTGGGGCAGGTATCCTAAATTCATATGATATTGAAGTTACAGCTAACAAATTATCAAAATTGGGAGAGATACCTGGAAGATATCAGACCCCATTAACACATAACTTTGGAATCTTGCAGGATGAAATGGAAAAAACAGTTCGGGTGCAATGGCATGCATGGCAATTGCTGGGACAGCATATGCATTTTTCACTGACGCAGGTTCTAGGATTGGAGAATGAAACCGGGATAGCTTTGGCGTGTGCTACAATACAATTATATGCAATTCAAAAGGCTGTAAGTCTTTTAGGGTTTACTTCCTGAGGAGTTCTGGAATAATACACAGTTATGGAACAACAGAAAGCTTGGGTGGTATAAAATTTATTCATTTGATTGGAATAAGCACTACTTAAGGGGAACATTGCAAGTGCGTATGATGTGTATTAAATAGCTATAGTTAAGACTAGCTACAGTTTAGACACAACAACAAACTGGTCAGTTAAAAATGGAAGTGACCACTTCTGATCTCCTCCTTACGGTTGTGAGGGAGAAGTGGAGTGATGGGAGGAATGCACATGCCTGAGGCTCATTCATGTAATGCTAAATCATAGTTTAGCATTACATCTGAATGAGGGCACAGAATTGGCATATTTAAAACACAAATATTACATACTTAAAACAGATTTAATTTACATACATCGGTGCTACTATAAAACTTGAATTGGCCAGAATTAGCTTTGCCGTTCATAACATATGCCATGATACTTTGGACCCAGCCCAGTCATTCTCATATGGGAGCTGATAGGAGTGCACAGCACATGAAGTCCACATGCAGTATTAGAGGGAAGAGCTGTGTTCTTGCTGCAATTTATCCATTCCAAAAAGTATATAACTGTTTTCTAGGAATAAAATTCCTGTTTGAAGGCAGCATAATATTTTGAGTATTACATATTTACAGAACTCCCAGGATCTGAATTATGTGTGCAAAATTCTCCATTCATTGAAGTAAGTGGTGACTATCCCAGTTATTTCACTTGGCTTGCACTTTCTGCATTGCAGTATATATGTGCTGGACTACCACTCCCATCAACCCCAGCCAGCATGACCAATGACCATGCTGGATGGAGGCAATTGGAGTGTAGTCCAACATGTCAGGAAGACACCAGGCTGGGGGAAGGTTGCAATAGGCGATTGTGTCCCTGAACAAAACTCTGTTTATGATATTGCAGAACACAGTTCATGTTCATCGGTTATATAGCGAATAATTCAAGGAGGGCATATGTATTTCTAGAGCACATGTAACATGCTTCAAGGTATTTATTAAATTAACACTTTAAATAATGAACCAATCCCTTCCATTGAGCCTCTTGACATATATCCAGAATATGGAGGCCACATCATAGGAAGTGGCCAGCTGCAAAGTCTCACACCAGCCATTGCCATGATGCTGATCAAAGGAACTATGACAGCATCTGGGAGATTCCAGTCCATGCAGATGTTCCACATATGGCCCATTCTCTTGTGCATATAATTCTTGGGAGGGAGAATGCAGCAACTGTTACTGCAGATCTCTTGTACCCAAGGACCCCATCTGTATTGATCAGGTTCCTCTTGAAGTTAGGCGATCATAGTTGGGGCATCAGAAGCTATAACGAGGAAAAATACTTTTTCAGCAGTTGAATGTAGCTTATCATGTGTGGATAACTGGAGCATTCAAAGGTAGCAAACCTTAAACCCTTCTGAGACCTTCATCACATTTTCAAGAGCAAATTAAAGGTATGAAATGGCTAAGAACAAGGACAACCAAAACTATGGCCAATATTCTACAAGCCCAGCTGGCTTCTTGTACATAAAGAAGAGCTATTCGAGATAAACATGGCATGAGAAAGAGACAAGGGACTTTGTAGGTGGCTCAGAAAAAAAGAGCAAATTAGGAGGCTTTTTCATTCTCTAACATGACTTGCTCAACAATAGAAAATGTGGTGCAGCAGATCTGAGAAGGTTTTTAGATTTGCCACCTTTGAATGTTCCAGTAACCCACACATCATAACGTACATTCAACAGCTGAAGATATCTTTTTCATGGTTATAGTTTCTGACACCCACAAACTATGATCGCCTAACTTCACAAGTTTTCTTAATATTTGTTGTTTTGAAGTTGGCAAATTATATTACACCATTACCTCACCAACATACTGTGCTTTCCAATTAAACTTCTGTGTCAGTCACAGAAATCAGTGAGAAGGCTGATCAAAATCAGCATCAGGAAGTTAAATATATACTATGGGTTGGATCCAGATTTGTCATGTGTATCTCTACACCAGCATAAAATCCTGCATTTAAAACGGGGCTTTCTGCTTCCATTTTAAAGGCAGGATCACGACTCCCTTTTTCATGTGCTTCCTTTTCCCCCACCCCTTCCCCCCTCCTTCTCCCCATATCTGCGTCTTCCACTATCTTTCATTGATCTCGCTCCTCTTCTTGCCACTTTAACCCTTTTGACGGAGGGAACTGAAGCAGAACACAGTGGGGTAATTTGATAGCTCATTATCTGTGATCTATCTATTTAAAAATGGAACAAAGGGCATTTAGTGCAGGAGATGCCTTGAATGATCACAGCATCATGTAAAGAGCCCACAAACTTCTGTGAACGAGCAATCTCAATTGCAGGATAAAAGCTCAGTGTGAAGGAGCCCTTGGAGTAGATTCATTGAAATCAGTGGGACTTATTTGTGACTAATTTAAGTCCCATTGATTACAATGAGTATAGTCTAAGTATGGAACCAAGCCCTAGTGTATCATTGCTGGAGTAATAATCTTACAGGACACTTTGAAGGAAAAAATACTCATGCTGGGTGGATATCATTCTACTCTGCTATTCCCAACACACAAATGGGCCTTGGAAACCACTTGGAAGGTCAAGGTAACCAACAGTATTCAGGAGGGGGGGGGATGCTGGACTCTTTCCCTGAAGAACTTCTAATTACAAATGCCTTGTCTAAAACATTGACTATCAAACTTCAAATCTGTCCTTGAACCTGAAATAATAAAGGAAGTTCTGGAACTGAAGATGGAACTTGCAACACCCTTTACTCTGAGGCAGGAAGGGGCAAGGGTGGGGGAAGATGGAAGGGAAAATTGAATCCTGTTGAAAATTGTGGATGATTAGTAAAAAACCAAAGCATATATCCTATGAAAAGTTTTCCAGCAGACATACCAAATCTGAAAATGTTATACAGATCATTCACTGCAATTCAAACAGCTATAAATATAGTAAAGCTCTCTGCTCTCTTTCAGGAAAAGTGAATAAGATGTGGGAGAGGGCATGGAGAGAACACCTAACAAAGCCAAAAAAGGCATTAAGAAATAACATGATCTCATAGGTTAGAGATACAGAGATGTCTCCAAATTTACAGTATTTTAAAGGGTAGCAGGGATGGACAAATAATCTCTTTTGAAGATTATTATTATTACTATCGTCATCATCATCATTTCTATACTGCCCCATAGCTGAAGCTCTCTGGGCAGTTTACAAAAGCTAAAACATCAAAATCCATTATACAGCTATGTATTTTTCATGATCTTCTCCATACGTTTCCCACAAATAATTGCATGAAAAGTAAACATCCTTCACAAGACCAGGCAGGATTGAAGTTCCTCCTGAATTGAACAGAAGTCACTCCTTCTTCTATTCAATTCAGGAGGAACTTCAATCCTCCTGAAACAAATTATGTATTTATTTATTTCATTTCTGCTATGTTTATACTGCTTAATATCCTAAAATCTGTAAGTAGTGCACAGCACAATACATATATAATGTAGTATTTTATTTAAAAAAAATAGTAAGAAGAGTATAAAATCATAAATAATAAAAACATTACAACAAAGATGATAATAATACAGAGCAGTGTCATAATCCAGTACAAGCCAGGGAAAGCTTGTGTAAACAAATATGTCTTCACAGGGCATTTAAAGCTCACCACAGGCTTTTCCTCTCAAACAACACTTGGGAGCCTGCTCCAGAGGGTGGGTGCCACTACCAAAAAAGCCCACTTATGTGTTTTCCCTCGTGAAATTCTATTGGTCATGGATGACCAATAAGGCCTCCTCAGAAGATCTCAGGGGCTGGTGGGGTGTATATAGGGGAAGGCGGTCAGCTAGATATCCTGGTTCTGAGTTATTTAGAGCTTTGTATGGCAACAACAAAACCTTGAACATAGCTCGGTAGCATGATGATGTTGATGATCTACACTTCGTATCAAAACATGACAAAGATAAGCACAAATAGATGTAACATGATACTAAATCAAAATGGTATTATGATAGTGTACCTCCCAAGCCAAGGGACCAACCTGGCCCATCCATGAGCCAGAGAAGGAGCAGTTGCAGGAATGACTCATTATCAGCTGCTCGGATGAGTTTTTCCAAATTTTAGAAGTGCTAGCAAACTTGCAAAACTCATTTGATCGAAGATGATAATACTAAGTTGATTGTACATCATGAACAGCGATGGGTCTACTGTACCACTTTGAACTCTCTGGAAATGATTGCATGTTGTCAGCCAAAATCAATCCACCCACCCTTAGGAAAGAAAATGCTTCTCTATGATTACATCTGTAGTTATCTCATTTAGGTGTTCTGGTGCTGAATATGGTATCACTTTGCCTAGTTCACGCATAAACGCAACTGCAAACATTTTTACCTGCATAATTTTCTGTGAGTCAGGCAGCTGTTAAGTAGGGCCATTTAAAAGGCCAACAAACCGAGATTCTCAGTTGTTTTGAATTCACTTTGCACAACTTCAAATGGGTGTGTAAGAGGCAGGTGTGTTTCACCAGTTTCCAAGTGGCCCAAGCAGAAAACAAACCCAGGTACTTTTTTCATCTTCTTTAATTAATGGCATATGATGGGGCACTTATGTCAGTTGTCTTGAACAGGTCTGTTATTGAAATAGTGTGCTGAAATAGTTTTTAGCAATTTAGGGTGCAATCCTATTCAGATAGGCGGCTGCCTCTGAAATTGGAGGCGACTGCCAATCCAGTGCAGGGCAGGAGAAGCACGGAGAGGATCATTCCCTCCGCGCTCTTCCTGCCCTGCATTTTTGGCAAGACAGCTGATTGCTGCTGTGTAGCCGCAGGATAGCAGAGTGGGGGAGAAGGCTGCTGTACAACACATTGCATGTTTCGTACAGGCATTTCCACCCTCCCCGCCCCGGAGCACCCCCTGGAACACCCCTTTTCGGCTGCTCTGCACGCCTCTTGCGAGCGTGGTGGAGGATGAGGCTGTTCCATGCTGCCTGTGAGGCAGTGCGGAAGTGGGAGGAGGTCGGTTCTCCAGGAACCGACCTCGGAGTGCGAGCTCCGAGCTCAGTTCCTGGAAAACCAGATATCCTATGGCCATCTAGCCGCTGTCTAGCAGCCATAGGATTGCTCCCTTAGGGTGCAATCCTATGCTTGTTTAGACAGAGAAAAGGCCTACAACTCCCAGCATTCCCCAGCCAGCTTTAAACCCTTAATCATTTTAAATTTTGTACCTTACATTTCTTTTAGACCATATTTTATTGTAATATTGCATTATAATGCTTACAATGTTGTAGTTTTGTATTTTTTTGTGAATTGTTGTGAACTGCCCGGAGAGCTTCGGCTGTTGAGTGGCATCGAAATGGAAGCAACAACAACAACAACAACATGCAATTTCTGTCCCATGACCCCTGCATCATTCTATCCCATAATAAAACTGATACAGGTTTTATTCACATTCGCTTTATGCTAGAAACAAACTTTTGGAAGCCCCCAAAGCACATCAATTATAAAAAAATGATTTTAACGTTCATGGTAAAGGAAGTTAAAACTTCCGAGTTAAAGCACTAGATTGCTGTGTAGAGCTCTCTAAGGACTTCTAACTGGCACGATAGATAGAACTATCTATAAAATTTGGACAGATGGCAATTATATCATAGCAGAAATACAGGACCTTTGGGGGGAGATATATATATATATATATATATATATATATATATTGATAGATAGATAGATATAGATATATAGATATATATATATATGAAAATTCTTAAAGCAAAGTAGCAGTATCTGAAAGGACAACAGGTAACATTTAAATAATTTTGCTTTATTTCCTTAATAAGAATAAGAATAACAACAACAACAACAGTGAATTATTATTAATAATTCATTTCAGAGTTGGAGACACTGGGTAGGAATGGGTAAGAATTTTGTTTCAATTCACTTCTGAGAAGCATTTACCAAAATTCACAAATGTCTTCATATTCAAAATGGAAATAACTTGAGATTTTGAAATTTTGAATGTGAAAGAAAGCAAAACTGACAAATTCATCCATTCCTACTTGAAATGGGAGTAGGGGAAGGACTACCCCTCCCTGCCCTTACTAAATGGCATGCATAATTTCTCAATGGTGAATAGGATGAATGAAACTGTGAAATTCAGTTCAGCTCAGTTTCTCATTTTTCCAACATTAAGTTCATTCCATCCTCTTTCTGCATCAATTTGCTATTTTTTTTCTTAAGAACTCTGCCCCAAAATTCATCCTTTTCATGTGTATTTCTAAAAATATATGCATTTTTGTACACAGTAATATACACTTTTTGTGCATACTTTTCCAAATATACACATTTTCCCCAAGCAATTTCCCCTAGTATGATCCATTTTTGTGCACTCTTCCCCTAGCATATGCATTTTTGTATGCATTTTGTGCACACATTTACTTGTTATATGCATTTTTGTGTGCATTTTTATTATTATTTGTGAACTGCATCAATGAAGTTGGGAAAGTTGAATAACAGCATATACGTACCTGGTTCATGTGCAGGTTTGAAAAGTGTGAACTTGGTAAGTTTGCATTAAAATGTAAGCCAAACTAATTTCTCACCCAGCCCTACATATGGAATAGCTGTCACTATAAACAATGAAATGGGCTAATAAATGGGTAATAGGTATGATGTGCAAAGGTACAAATCAATTTGCTTTAAAAAGTAGTGGTACAGAACGCGGCAGCTCGCCTGATTAAAGGCAGCCGCCGGCGAGATCACATTACTCCACTGGTTACCAGTTGTTTTCCGGGCCAAATTCAAGGTGTTGGTTTTGACCTTTAAAACCCTATATGGTTCCGCCAAGCCTATCTTAAGGAGCGCCTCCAGCAGCACCAGACAGGCCGCTTAACAAGATCAGCCTCGGATGGCCTTCTCTCTGTCCCATCAGCCAGGACAGCTAGACTGGTGGGGATGAGGGAGAGGGCCTTTTCTGTGGTGGCCCCCACTCTGTGGAACTCCCTCCCTAGGGAACTCTGTCATGCCCCCTCTTTAATGAGCTTCCGTCGTGCATTAAAAATGTGGTTGTTCAGGCAGGCATTTGGGGTGGGTTAGGGTATTTTAGAAAACGTTTTTATTGTAGAATTTTATTGTTTTAAACTGTTTTATTGTATGCTGTACATCGCCCAGAGTGGCTGGGTGACCAGCCAGATGGGCGATTAATAAATTTAATAATAATAATAATAATAATAATAATAATAATGATGATGTCCTGTATTGCTAACATTACTTATCATTTTGTATGAGGTATTTTTGAAAAAGAAAAGTCACAGCATGCTTTTAAAATTCATTGTTGTGGTTACCAATACAACCTTGCATATATCCATGAGCTGGTTGGCCCTTCAGATTTCGCTGGGTCTTGCCCCCCACCCCAGTCCCATCACTGCAAACTCTAAAATGGTGCCCCTTGAGTAGTTCAGAATCCAGTTTCTTGCTTTGATTAGATCAGCAATTCTCTCTTCTCTTTTTAACTAATGAGATGCAATGGAATTACCTTCCTTCCTTTCTTTCTTTCTTTCTTTCTTTCTTTCTCTCTCTCTCTCTCTCTCTCTCTCTCTCTCTGTCTCTGTCTCTGTCTCTGTCTGTCTCTCTCCATATCTCAATACAGCTCCCTACAGTTCTGAGTGTTCTAGGGGCATGGCTATGGGAGTTGTCATGATGAACTCCTGCACTCCAGAATTTACCACCACACCATTGGTTTGTTTAGGATCTATCAATCCAGATGACCAAATATCAAATCCATCTGGCATGCCTTTCTTCCTGACCTGGATTTCACCCATCTTTTAAGGTCTTTGTGTAGTTTCCTTACTATAGCAACCCAGTAGCCCATTCAAACTTCCACGACTTCCATCTTCTTCACACACACACACACACACAGAGAGAGAGAGAGAGAGAGACTTTTTACTTATGCCTGTCTCAGTGATACTGTCGAAATTAATATTTACCTGGTTCTGCATATTGATTTCTCCAACTTGCAATGTTTTTCACAAAATGAGTGCCGCCTCCCCAAGGAGTTCTTCTCCAGCTCAGAAGGTAACCCAGTGTTCCATCCACAGGTCAGTAAGGTACCTGAAACATTTAGTTTCACAGGACACCTACGTACTCAGTAAAGAAGCCGGGCATCCTGGAAATGGATATATCTCTGGACGCCGTACGCCTGGGGTGCTGCCATGAGCATGCTCAGCAGTGTCACTAGTACAGGGAGACTTGGGACATGTAGCTGTGTGCCCTACTCAGTACACAGGTGCCCAGGGAAGTTACCAGGGAAGTGCAGGCACCCAGAGAAATGGCCTGTCCTGGGGTTCCTGGTGCCCGGGAGGAATGGAGACCTCACAGGAACCTCCCGATCACCACTGCTGCAGCTGGTGATTATTTATTCATTTCATTTCTATTCCTGCCCAATAGCCAAAGCTCTCTGTATTTTAAATAAATGTTAAGTGAAATGGTGGTGGGGCAAAACTTGAAGGCTTATTGGGGGAGCTGGGAACTTGTAAGTAATTTGGGGTGCTTGTGGGGAATGGGGGGGAAGCATCTGAGTTTCATCCCATTCCCAGTGATGTCATCAAGAGCAGGGTTTCTGAATTTCAAAATTGGGTTCAGGGCGGGAGAACTATTTGTGGGTAGGTTGGTGGGTGGACAGAGATTATATGTGTGTGAAGCTTGTATTAGGGCCAAACTACACATTCCACTAATTGTGCTGGAGTCGTTGAACCTGCTATTTTTCTTTACTTTTGTGGAAGCACATGTGATCCTGATCTGGATTTGAACCATGGTGCTCCAGGAAGGGCAGATTTAAGCTTGCCCACCCACTTCCCCCCCCCGAAATTCTCCCACCACCACCACCCCGTGGGGAGGGGGGTTAAAAGAAAAAAGTCTCAGTTGAAATCAATGCTGACTTTTCTCTCTCTTTTTAACCCCCTGCAGGAGGGAAAACAGGTAGGCAGGTTTAATCCTTCCTCCCCAAGCACAATGGTCCCAATCTGGATTAGGATCACACATGCTTACAGAGAGGTAAACAAAAATATCAGGGTTAGCTACACCAATGCGATTAGGAGAATGTGTCATTTGGCCCTGAGCTGAGTTCAATTCCATGCCGATCTGAGGGGAGTTTATCCATCACTACAGCCCACCAACTTGTGGGACTCTAATGTACATGCCTCAGAGAAACTTCCCTCTGTTAAACTGTTACTTCCTATCCTAGTTACTTCCTAGTGTAATCATTTCAACTCTGTGTTCCAAGGCACCACATGAATCCCTTCAACACAAAGATTGAGTCCTTGAAGTGGTGCATTAACGGCTGTACATGAAGTTGTGTGTATAATCTGATTATCATCTGACAGGAAACATATTATGAGGCAGAAGTCAGGAGGACTCTGGCTTGGAAAGACCCCCCCCCCCCATTGCAATGCAATAAAAAATTATTGAGAGGATGCTTGGATGAGCAGCCCTGTTTCTTTGGGAATCGGACCATGACTACATGGTCCTTCTACACCTCGTAACAGAGCATGTCAGCATAGATCTTAAAATCAGCTTGCAGTTTACTATCTTTTAACATCTTTTGGATTCTTTCCTACACTGTTTATAGAGATGATGGTCTTGAGTTTTAAAATTCCCTGGACGCCGGGACCAGCAGTGGGAAGCTGCAGATGGTGCACACATTTTCTGACTGAGGTTATGATGACATCCATGAGAAAAAGTCCATTTCTAGAGGATAAGAATGTAGCAGTCATCACTGCTTGATGTCAAGAAGTTTCTCTTTTAAAGAGTGCAAGAACCCTTAAGCTTCACAAATTTTTTTTTAAAGCCCAGCTGTAGCAAGGTAAATGTGATATTCCCATTTCCTGTGCAAAATTAGGCCACCCCCTGCACCAGTTGTACAGAAATCAAAATAGGAACCATTTCTCTCATTGCCTTTCCCTAAATGCTTTATGACTCATGTGGAACAGTCCCTAGAAGACGTACAGTCTTTGTAACTTGGGACTAATTTATTGTTTTGCCTATCACACTTTTACCCTGCAGTTACTTTAGGAAACTCAGAGTGACTTACATGAAGCTCCCAGTTGTCCCCTCATCCAGATACTTACAGATGCTTAACTTCAACAGTTCTACCGCATCAGGGGCTCCCAGGCAATCCAATGAACATCTCAGTGATATTAAATATCCTAAGTTCTGATTAGTCAAATGTTTGTCTAAAAGACTGTTCACACTTCTCAGTTTCACCGTAACAAGGGTAGGCACACTTCAGTCATGCGTCACACTTCAGACATTGTTTACTTGGACTTCCAAAGGGCTTTTGACAAAGTCCCTCACCAAAGATTCCTGAGCAAACTTAGTAGTCACAGAATAAGAGGAGAGATCCTCTTATGGATCAGTAACTGGTTAAAGAACAGAGAATAGGAATAAATGGTAAATTCTCCCAATGGAGGGATGGAAATAGTGGGGTCCTATAGGGATCTGTATTAGGATCAATGCTTTTCAACCAGTTCATAAATGATCTGGAATTAGGAGTGAGCAGTGAAGTGGCCAAGTTTGCCAATTACACCCAATTATTTAGGGTGGCTAAAACAAAAAGGGATTGTGAGGAGCTCCAAAAGGATCTCTCCAAACTGGGAGAATGGGCATCCAAATGGCAAATACGATTCAATGTAAGCAAGTGTAAAGTGGTGCACATTGAGCCAAATCTCAACTTCAAGTGTAACCTGATCAGATCTGATGGGGGTGACCAACCAAGAAAGAGATCTGGAGGTTGTGGTGGACAGCTCGGAGCTGGGAGAAGTTTGGTAGTGGCTTGGGGAGGCATCAGCATTGTCAGTCTGAAGGGCCCATTGAAGCTGGCCCTCCCGGTAGTATTTTGAATTCTATGGTCAAATAAAGAACAATATTTAAATTCAAAAATCTCCTCTTCTGCATGGTAGGGATGGCGGAGAAATCCGTCATGGACTCCAATGAAGCCGGATTCTTTAGAATCGGGACTTCCGCCCCGAGTCTGTGGTGGAATGGACTACCCCCCCGCTGCCACCCCCCCCCCCCGAAATCCCCCTGGGACAGAACCTACTTGCCACTGGCCAGTGGGGCCCATCTGCTGCCATCTGCTGCTCAGCTGCAAATGCCGTCCAGTGTAGCAGACGCCATTTGCGTCCTTGCTTTAACCATGATAGGCTACGTAAATATTTACGTAGCCTATCATGGCAAAGAGCAGGGATGCAAATGGCATCCACTATGCCATTTGTGTCCCTGTTCTTTGCAGTAATAGGCTACATAAATGTTTACGTAGCCTATTCCTGCAAAGAACAGGGATGCAAATGGTGTCTGCTATGCTGGATGCCATTTGCGTCCCAGCTGCCAGAAGTCCGCCAGTGGCCAGAGCCAGCCGGCAACTCTGTGGACTCACCGCGGAGCAGAGCCAGCCGGCAAGGATTCCAGGGGGAGGGACGGATCACCCCCCGCCCCCCTGCGGACCCCCTGCGGACTCCAGGTAAGGCTCTTTCATACATCCCTACTGCATGGAGCATGTCTGTGTCATGAATAACACTGTAATAAGGAATATTCTTATTCCTAGAGCTGTGTCTCTAGGAATAAGAACAAAACTGTTGGCCTTAGCCTTTGATCAAACATGATGTTTCAAAGGAAGAGCGTTTTATATAACAATATTTTCTCTACTAGAAAACAATTTCTCATTACACAGCCAGCTCTTCAGTTTGTATAAATGGAAAGTGATGGTTGCATCCATGCATTTCAAGTCATGGTATATAATATCATTAAATATGATTTTATAATCCAGCTTGTTACAATGCAATTTGTTGTCAAAACAGAAAAAAAGTGGATGGTCTGTGAAGGGGTGTGTGTGGAATAATAAGGTCCCTACACACACAGATACACCCTTTTTGGGGGGTGCAATGAACTTGGTACTCCACATGTTCCTTAGTATGATTGGCTGTAATAATATCTAAGGCTGCAATCCTAGATACACTCACCTGGGAGCTAATGCTCTTGAACTGAATGGGATTTACTTCTGAGTGGACATGCGTAAGATTGTGCTGAAAGGCGTGTTAACAAGCCACAACTCATTAATGCTAATGAAAATGTGCAGTGCCAAGCTCACCACACCAGACAGGGGCGTGGCAGGGTGGAGGGTGACTTGCTTTTTGCTGCCACATTGCCGATCCACCTCTCTCTCCCACACAACTCATCCTCGCTGCTTTGGCAACCATCAGAGTGACAATTGCACTTCATGATCATGCTTAACGCTTCTCTCTGCCTGCCCACATTTTCTGAAGCAAGAGTGTTCTCTGTGGACAGACTAGTCATCAGCAATATGTCCCCTTCTTTTCATGCTAAACACTGTAGTTCAGCCTTCCCTAGCCTGGGACCAGCGGTGTAGTGGTGGCGGGTTGTGCTGGGGCGTTGCGCCGGCACTTTTTTTGAAGCCGGCCCCCAGCCGGGTTGCAGTCTGTTAGGGAAGGAGGAGCGAGCAGAGGGAGTGCCGGTGGCTGGAGACCTGCAGCCTCCTCTCTCACCCCCCCCCCCGCTTCTCCTCCTCAGCTCTTGGCTTCTCTGCCCGTCCCTGCTCCGTGCCTGGGTGCCCGGCTCTGCCCTCGTCTTCTGCAATATCAGCCACCCGTTCAGGGCTGCTGCTGCAGCTGCTGCAGCTGGCCACAGCAGCAGTGGGGCAGGGGGCGCTGCCACCATTATTTACTTATGGGGCTGGGCAGGTGGCTGGTGTGTGCCAGTTCTTAGGATTTATCACACAATTCTATGCATGTTTACTCAGAAGTCAGTCCCACTATGTTCAATTGCTAATTGGGCTTTCTCCCAGGTAAGTGTGCATAGGACTGCAGCTGCCTTCCCAAGATCTCTGTAAATTTAATTCGAAATAAAGACCCACTGGATTGCACTGTTAATTCTTGAACATTAATTTCTACAGTAAGCAGAATTGCCAAATGCAACCTGCTCTGTCAGCTACACTTTTTGGTACAAGGTTGGCATGTATCCAGGCAAACAGACCCTGGTGGAGGGAAGGGAAACAGAAAAAAAAATGTTTGGGGGAACAGGAGAAAGAAGGTGTGTGTGTGTGTGTGTGTGTGTGTGATTCAATCCAGCTAGGTGTGTGGACATTTCTGTTGCAGGATGGGAGAGATATAATGAAGGAGCTTAGGAAATGCTAATGGGTAATGTTGGGGTGCTAAGGGAGTGTGCAAGAGGGCTGTTTAAATGAGAAGGGATCTGTCCATGAGGGCTGAGTTGAGAGAGTGAAGCTTCCGTAGAGTATCATATTTCGAAAACCTAAAATGTTTGTGTGTGAGTGAGTGAGTGAGTGAGTGAGTAGGTGAGTGAGTGAGTGAGTGGAAAAGATTTTAACACCCCTACATTTTTTCTCAGAATTGAAATACCCAATATTTTTTCTCAGTATTTCCAATTGAAATACCCCTGCCTTACTCTCAGTTGCACCATTTTTGGATCCCAGTTGAAGGCTGTATATCTTACAAGGTTGTATAATCTTAGAAGGGGGCGTGGCTGTGAGGGGGCGTGGCTGTGACTGTCACAAAGGGACCTTGCACTTCTGAATTTGCCACCACACTACTGCCTGGGACCCTCCAGGTGTGTTGGACTACAACTCCCATCATCCTTGACTGCTGACTGGGGATTATGGGTTTTTTAATCCAACACATCTGGAGGGCGCCAGCTTGGAAAAGGAGTGCTGTAGTAGGATAAGGCATCATCGTTAATATCTTATCCAATGTGTGATTCCAACCTCCCGGTGAAAAACGGGCTGCTAATTCAATTTTTTTGGCTTTATAAGTCACTAACTTTGCAGTATGAAAATAAAATCCAAAGCAGATTGATCTTTTTTCACATGTTCCTAAGAGCCTCAAACATATTGAGATATGAGAAACACAGCAGGAACTAAGGCGAATGCTGAAGTCTGACAGTCTTTCACTAAAAATGATTAATGGTAAAACTAATGTGTCTGTGCGGGTAAACTGCAGCCTGAAATGACACTAAGACATGATGCTATTCTAAATATTTCCTTTGCTAATTAAATATTTTCATACTGCAATAAAACTCCACATAAAGACAGTTTAAAAAAAAAAAAAATCCACCTAGGCCAGGATCCAAAGGACCATGTCGCAGAGAACTTCTGCATGCACAAAAGCACTCTAGAGGCCTCCTTCCGGACTGCAGTTCCCCCACCCCACTTGAGAACCTGCTCCAAAACCTTCCGGAATCTTCAAGGGTGGCCTACAGAAGGTTACAAAGAGCTCTAATTGGGAAAGAATTTGAGGAGGTCCTGCGGCAGGCACAGAAGTATTTGTGCATAACCATGGGTGTCTCAATCCCAGCCATTGTCAGCAGGCAAGTACGTTCAAAGAGTTCATTTGCATACTGAAAATGGAAGGGTAAATCAAAACCACAGGCATGCATCCAAGTTGTTAGTTTTGGGAATCAGATTTAGTTCAACCCATTCTTGTATCCAGGGATAACTGTGAATCCAGTGCAAACCATGCATTTGAATAGCTGGGTACATGGTGATGAGAGCTAAGCAAGCTGAGTAATTCTTAAAGGGTAATTATGGGGAGATTTCTCACCAAAATGATTTGCATTTTGTCTTGCCATATCAGCTCCGGTATAGGGACTCTGCCTATTTTGTTCAAACAGGATATTTGTTCCTTACATGTGCCCTGGACTGACTGCCTATGGTATCACTGAGAAATCCTTTTTGCATGGTGGGGTGGGGGGATGCAATAAGAAGGGTAGTATCCAAACAGGGCCACTGTGCAGCCACCGATTCCACTGCACGAGCTGGATTCAGCGCACTGGAGATTTAGCGCTGTGCACGGCAAGGCACAACATGAGCAGAAATGCTCCTTTCAAGATCAGGACAGGTCGCCAGAGCTCTGTTTTGTGAGCTCGACTAACCTGCCCTGTTCCAGAAAGGAGCATTTCTGCTCATTTCCCGTTCCTATCTGAAGGTGCATGTTGGATACTGCCCAAAGTCTTCCCTAGCCTAGGGCACTAGTTCTATTTCTGGTGGTGAGATCCTCTCTATCTATGAGATCCTATCTGTCTGGTGGTGTCATTCCTGTAGTGTAAGGCTTCTGCCACTCTCAGAAAGCCTGCTTCTATTCTTGCACAAGTGTCAAATCCAACATTTTGATTATGCTCGCACAAGATATTGCACAAGGCTTTGCACAACTCACTACAACAACAGTACAACTCACTTGAGGTGTTGCTTGTGATACTTGTGCTAGTTGTTCCACTACTGGTTACACAAATATTACTGGAACAACACCAACTCTTGTAATTTTCCTGCAAGCGTAACATTGGATGTAACCCAATCTATTTATTTATCCATATTATTTATATACCACATTTTCTTCCAAGGTGGCCAAGGATCTCTCCCCCACCGCACGCATTTTATCCTCATGACAACCCTGTGAGGTCGGTTAGGCTAAAAGATAATGACTAGCCAAGGTCACCCAGTGAGCTTCTTGGCTGAAAGGCATTTATTTAAAGCCCAGACTCGCCAGTTCTAGATCAACGGTCTAACCACTACACCACAGTGGCTCTCTCAAATGTGCCAAGCCAGGACCTCAAGCAATCAGTTGCCATGCAGACGTGCTCAAATGCTTCTGAAACCAGAATAGTTCTGGAGCAAAGAGGCTGGCTGTTGGCATCACTTAGGAACATCTTTTAACCCAAACCTGTCCTTCCTTCTACATTTCAGTCTTAAATTGCTGCAAGCTGAGTCCTGCACAACCACAGAGTGGGACTATATTGATAAGAGCTGGCTTAGTTTTCAGGGAGCCCCGTTAAGTTCTATGGGACACCATCTGTAATTTGGGGCACTTCTGGGTAGGAAAAAGGTATCCCTGCCCCAGAGATTGGGATCCCCATGTTGGATGCAATAGACACGCTTCTCTTCACACATTTCCCATACTTCATACTGACGTTTTTCTTCCCTGGTATATTTACAGTTGTGGTTCAGTCTTTAGAGTGTTGGACTAGAACCCAGGAGAAACGGGTTCAAATTCTCACTCAGTTTGAAACAGGTTCTGATTTGGACCTGAGGCAAAGGGGGGGGGTGTGCTGAAATGACAGACATCAGAGTAGTCCCAGGGACATCAATGAGCTGATTAGTGCATTGTATTCCATAAGACAGCCAGTGTGATCCAATGGATAGACAAGGAGCGGGCTTGCTGTTGTCCCAACCATCTCTACAGTCATGGACATACTAACAATGCTACTACAGCAGACTTCTCTGTTCTCTTTAATAGCTGAGCATTCTGTGCACACAGGGGAATGTGTCTCAGAGCTGCTTCTGCATTAAACCAAGTGTGAGGAATGTCTTGTGCATTCAGGGGAGGGTAGCTCAGAGGTAGAGCTCCTCCTTTGCATGCAGAAGATCCCGGGTTCAATCCCCAGAATCTCCAGTTAGGGCTTTAAAAAATCCTGCCTGAAACCCTGGAGAGGTCAGGTTGTCAGTGTTGGCCGATACGGCCGTACCGTATCTATGTGTGGGTTAAGAGTTCCCGCTCTGCAACGAGATGCTTGACTGGAGTGTTTGGATTCATATACCTGTTAAAACCCTGGGTTGGATCCAACAGCTTCATTCTGCCAGCACAAGGATGCCACGGTGGAACAGGACTTCAATGTCCTCCCCTCCCCTCTGCAGCACCCCCCAGGCCCCCTCCAAATCTGCTTCAGGGGGTTGGAGGACCCTTGGGATGAGATTTGGAGGGTGCGAGTGGGCTTCAGGGGGAGGAGAGGACACAGAAATCCCGTTCTACCAGCGGTCTCCTTCCACTGGCGGAACGAAGGTGCTGGTTCCAACCCCATTTCCTTGGCCAATTCACGGCCTATCAGTCCCAGTTCCCATTTCTAAAAAGGGAATTTTAATGAACTGCTCACAAAGTTTCTGTGAGAATGAATGACGTCATTATTGTCAGGGCCGGATTTAGGGGCAGATAACACAGGTGAACATGCATGCAACTCGCGCATCAAAGTTGTGAGATGGGCAACGAATGCATTTCGAAAATAAGGCATTCAAAAAGTGAACAACCAGAGCGGGGTGGCCTAGGACTGACCCTGATCACTGTATAGCACTCTACACATCTTGGAGTGCTAGCGGAATGATTAAGATTTATGTGCAGGAACAGTCTATTTCCTTCCGTTATATCATTCACGCACGATGTGGGGAAAAAAATACTGAATGAGGTTATTCGGATCACGGCTTTTCCCACAGGAAATCTCAAATGCTATGCATCCCACTCGTATGTCCCAGTAGCTTTTCCTCCATAGCACATCTACCTGGAAGGAGCTTCTTTAAAGAAGCTGAAACGTTTGTGTGCTGCTTACTGTTTAGCTTTAGTTGGTTTAGAATTGCCTTGGGCCCAGAGAAACACATTTTTGGACAGCTTTTAAAGAACAGTCGTGTGCTTTGAACTTTTCCTTCCACAGGCAAATCCTAAATTAATGTACACCAGTAATGATAGTTTGCAGGAGCTGGTGCACTTTGTTTTGACAAACTTATTTCCTGAGTAGGTGTATTAGTATTAATAAATGTAGGAGTTTAGAGCTGTAATTCTGTGCTCTCTAAACTGGTGTAAGCCCCATTGAATATCATGGGCCTTATTTCTGAGTAAACATGCCTAAGACTGGGCTCTGTAAACCAAAATGGGCAAGACCACCTTGCATGGCATGTTCAGTAGAAATTACCTCCAAGGGGTAATTGCTTCGCCTCCTTTCATAACCCCTTACTCAAGGGTGGCCTGGTGTAGATATGCTTGTCTTGTAAGTATGGGAGGTGAGAACTTGTGGAAGATTCTGTGTTTTTACTTCCTACAACAACAACAACACAACAACAACAACAATGTTATTTGTAGACTGCTTTTTCATTGTAAACCATGCCCAAAGTGGCTCACTGCATCAGAGTGGAATTGATTGATTGATTGCATTTATATCCTGCCTTTTTTCCTCTTGCAAGGAACTCAATCCTCCTCCTCCTCCACTTTATCCTCCCACAACAACAACCCTGTGAGGTAGGTTGGGCTGAGAGTCTGTGATTGGCCCAAAGTCACCCAGTGAGCTTCCATGGCTGAGTGGAGACTAGAACCCGGATCTCCCGGCTCCCAGTCCAGCACTCTAGCCACTGCACCACGCTGGCTCTGCAGAATTAAATATGACAAAATTTCAAGATAATTGTGGGGGAGGGTGATGGCTGATTATCTAGACCATGAGTGGGCCACTTGTGGCAGTCCATATGTTTTGGCCTATGACTCCCATGATCCTTCACCATTGGCTTTGCTGGCTAGGGCTGATGGGAGTTGTAGGCCAAAATGTCTGAGGGACCACAAGTTGCCCACCCCTGATCAGAATCCATTTCAATGTGATTTCAGGGCTTTTGCGAAGAAGCCCCGATTCTGCGAGGAAAGCACCTTAATTTAAAAAAAAAACATCCGGAGCGGGGGATAGGAAGGGGCAAAACTTAGTCTCATTTGAAGGGATAGAATAACCCCCTGGTCAGTGCAGGAAGCCTGATTCCCAGGCAGTCACCCATCCAACTACTGACCGGGGCCAACCCCGCTTAGCATCCAAGATCAGACAAGCGCACGCAGGAAAATAGCACAGCGCTCGAGTGTGAACCAGGCTTGCGCATTCGATGAAGCACTGCAACGGGGAAAATGGGTGAGTGTGAATAATCATGTTTTAATGCGACAGTGTTTAAGCCGACAGGACACTGAATTCGTTGCAATGGCGGGCGCAATGTAGATCGGCCCCATATGCCTCTGAATACCAGTTGCTGGGAAACATGAGTGGGAGAGTGCTGTTGCACTTATGTCTCGTTTGTAAGCTCCCCATAGGCAGCTGATTGGCCACTGTGGAAACAGACTGTTGAACTAGATAGCTGTTTGTTCCAACACAGTTTTTCGTATGGTCTTATGTACCCTGATTAATTGTACTCATTTTCCTCTCCCTGCCAAGCAAAGACACTCCCTGCGATAGATGCGAAGATGGACCCTTGGCCTGATGCAGCCAAGCTCTTCGTCTCTTCACTGTTGTTCACTGTATTCTACAATCATTGTAAAGGCCCACCCTGTTTTACCTCTGTTTGTTCCATGAAAGTAGCTTCCCATTCAAACCAAGGCACTTTGTCTAAGGATGAACACACCTTTTGGAAGGTAGGTCAGGCTCTAATTTGTTACCTCTCCAAAAAGGCAAAGCAGAACTTAATCTCACCCTGCTTCCAGGTGCAGGCAGATTTCCATGAATACCTAACTTGCAAGTAACTGTGCTCTGTAGAGAGGATAACCACTAAGAAACCACTCCCCACCATTCATCATTTGCTTTTGATTTATATCCCTGCAAGCAGACAAACAGTCCTGTTCTTTCTGAATATATTGCTTCTGAAAACAGTAACCAGAACACAGCTGTTGATGAAAAGGGTATTTGTCTTCCACAATTTACATTTATTTCCACATTTATTTCAGTCATAGAGGCCTTTTCCCCTTGTCTCTCTTGTTTTTCTTTCCTTTCAGTGGCACTTCCCCAGTGTGTCAAGCTCTCATATTTTTATGATATGATATTCTATGATATTCTATGATAAGATATACATTATTTTCAGGTTCCTCCCTACTATATTCAAATTTAGAAAGAGAGCCAGCCAGAGGAATTGTTCCTGTCTTTGTGTTTTCCAGCCAGCCTAAACAACTTTATTAGAATAGTTTTCTCACAGGGTAGGGATGGGGTTCATTCCATTCGCATTTTAATGCAAACTTAGCTAATGCCATATTTTCAAACCAATAACTGAACGAAAGTTCTGTTATCCTTCCAAATTTGCACTTCTCCAAATTTTGCAGTGCAGTTCTCCTATTTAAAAAAAATGCATATAAAATGTGTATATTAGGAAAAAGTACAAAATGCATTATATTAGGGCATATTGCTTGCAAAAATATGCATATATTAGGCGAAATTGTGTACAGAAATGTACGTCAGGATAAATGTGCATGAAAAATATGAATTTTTGTGCAAACTTTTAAAAACAAAATGCTCAAACTGGTGTGGGAACAAGATGAACTGAATTTAAAATTGGAAAAATGAGAAACTGAAATTGACAGATTAATCCATCCTTACTGACAAAGCACTTCCACTCATGGAAAGCAAGACACCAGTTTTTTACTTTCCCTCCTACCTACTGCAGCCCTCCTTGCTGTATCCCATACTGTTGCCACGGTTCTCCCAACCCTCAGGAGCAGCATGGCAGTGGAGGGAATTTGGGCTGTCAGATCAAATCAGTAAAAATCCGGTGCCCAGCATTTCACAATGCACTTTCCATTTCTGCACAAGCACCATTAGATACAACCCACACCGCTTTTTATAATACAGGCTCATAAAATTGGAGTGGCAGCAAAGGGCCACTTAGAGTACAAACCTGTGCATGTTTTGACAGAAAAGAAGTCCTTCAACTCCCAGCATTCCCCAGCCAGCATGGGGACTTGTAGGACTTTTAGACTGGAGCACTGGGCGAAAACAACAGAATGAAATTTGACAGGGATAAATGCCAAGTTCTGCACCTAGGAAAAAGAAACCAAATGCACAGTTACAAGATGGGCGATACTTGGCTCAACAACACTACAAGCGAGAAGGATCCTGGAAATGTTGTAGATCACAAGCTCAATATGAGCCAACAATGTGATGTGGCTGCAAAAAAAGGCCAATGCCCTTTTGGGCTGCATTAATAGAAGTATAGCTTCCAAATCCCGGGAAGTACTAGTTCCCCTCTACTCAGCACTGGTTAGGCCTCATCTGGAGTACTGTGTCTAATTCTGGGCGCCACACTTTAAGAAGGATGCAGACAAACTGGAGAGGGTTCAGAGGAGGGCAACGAAGATGATCAGGGGACTAGAAACAAAGCCCTATGCGGAGAGACTGAAAGAACTGGGCCTGTTTAGCCTTGAGAAGAGAAGACTGAGGGGCGATAAGATAGTGCTCTTTGGCTGAATCTACACATAGCAGTTATACTGTTATCATACCATTATCATAACTATTGGTGCCCATTGGTGTCATGGGTACCAATAGTTATTATGATAACGGTTTGATGATGGTATGTGTAGATTCAGCTGAAGTCCTTGGAAGGTTGTCACAGAGAGGAAGGCCAGGATCTCTTCTCGATCATCCCAGAGTGCAGGACATGGAATAATGGGCTCAAGTTGCAGGAAGCCAGATTCTGGCTGAACATCAGGAAAAACTTCCTGTTAGAGCAATACGACAGTGGAAACAATTACCCAGGGACGTGGTGGGCCCTCCCACACTGGCGGCATTCAAGACGAGGCTGGACAGCCATCTGTCAGGGATGCTCTGACTTGGATTCCTGCACTGAGCAGGGGGTTGGACTCGATGGCCTTGTAGGCCCCTTCCAACCCTACTATTCTATGATTCTATGACTTTTTCCTGTCTAAACATGCAGAGGTTTGCACCCTTAGTCTTGCCACAAATACCATTTGCTCGCACTTACACACTCACACACACACAGATCAATCTATGCTACATAGACTTCAGCCTACCCCAGAGCACAGGTACGTATGAGTTGGAGCCCTGTTGGAGATTCCACAGAAGCGGCATTTCCTTTCTATTTCCCTTCTGAATTGTATCATTTTTAGACTGTAAGCCCATGGGAAGGGCCCTTGTTGATTTCTAAATGTTGTACCTGGTACCTTTTAAGTGCTTCTAGATTAAGCGAAGATGAACCATGGTGGTTTGTGCTTCTACTTCCCGTGCCGTGCTTCTGGGTCTGCTTTGAAGGAGAGATGGCGCATCTCCCCCTTTGAACAAGATCTGGAAGCAGAGGGAGAACGAGCACAAATCGGTCTTTTGTGGCACATCTAAAGTGTGAAGACAAATGCACAGAAGGAGTAGAGGAAAACCCAGCCAGTCAGACTGAAGGAGACATCCCTCTTGGTCCCAGGGAAATTGCAAAGAGCAAAACCTATCCATTGATAAATTTAATTAGGCAAAACTTCATGCCCCCAAATGTCCAAACTAGCTGCAGCACTTCAGGTGCAATCCTATGCATGTTTAGGCAGAAAAAAGTCCTACAACTCCCAGCATGCCCCAGCCAGCATGGCTGGCTGGGGGATGCTGGGAGTTGTAGGACTTTTTTCCTGTCTGAACATGCATAGGATTGTGCCCTTAACGATTTAAAAGTAGGGATGTGTGAGAAAACCGCTCTGTCAAGTTTTTTTTATGGATTTACCCAATGCACACCTCCTGGACCCTAACACAATTTGCAGCTGAAAATCCATATGCTTTTAATGTGTTCTGCAAAGCAAAAAAAAAATGTGTTCGACAATATGCACACGTTTGGAAAATATACAAAGAAAAATGCGTACATTTCCAAAATGTGCACACACTTTAATCAATGGGTTTATGCATCCCAATATGTGTACATTAAAAATGTGCACAAAAATGCATACAGTATGAAAAATGCGTACAACTTTCTGTACCCATTTTTATTTTTAAATTGCACAAGTTCTTGAAGAAATGGGACAGAATTAGCCTGGCCTCTTAAAACCAACAATTTTGGAGAAACTGAGATTGACGGGTCCATCCTCATCCAAAGGAATGGGAGTGGGGTGGTGGTGGAAGAATCAATGTCATATATGAATGGAAAAATATCTTTGACCCATAATGGACCTCAGCTGACACTCCACAGTAAATACCACAAGATATCCTTAATACAGACGGCTATTTTAGCCACTCATTTCACTACTCACATGTGGTAAAATTCTTCCTGCCACTTGGCAGAATGATACAGATGGCCGGTGTAACCCTGAGAGATAGATTAACCTAGGATGAGTTCCATCTGAGCAAATATGGATGACTAACCAGTTTACCAAGTGGTTTCAAACACACCACATTAAATTACCACTTGGTAAATGGTGATCTGTATTTGTATTTAAACCATGTGGTAAGTTCGTTGACAAGAATAGGATTCTTCGCTATCCAGTAGCTCAGCATGTCACATTTTATTAAACCAATTCTTTTTTTCCTGATTTCCAATGACTTTAGTTTCTTCACTCCCCACACCCATTTCTTTAATCAGTCCCTAGCCATCCTCAATCATTGTGAAATAAGAAACCTCTCTTGAACTTTCTTGTGCTTTTATAGCCTGTGGAACAAATGTATGACACACAAAATGTTCTTGGACAGTGAACTGGTAGGCCTTTGAACTCCTCCTGGGCTAGTGGTCAGTTTGCATTTGCCCAATTTATTCCATCCTGCCAGTTCGCCTTAACTAAGACAGAATGTGGGAATTCCATCTACTGTTTGTTTAGGTGGCAATATCTTTGCAGGGGTCAGTATGCACTGAAAGCAATACCTGCAAACAGAAGTAGAGAATAAGCAGTTTTCATCGGGAAGGAGAAAAGCAGGAGGAGCACTCCCTGGCCATGAAGGACCACAATAAAAGCTGTGCCAGTTGCAAAACAGCCAGGTCTTCAGTACTGCCAGAGGTAAAGAGCAATATCCAAGTAACATACTGAGGGAAAGATTACAGCCTCAATCCAGCTCTAATTCGATGCAAGAATTGGCTGTTTTGGATTTAGGACAGGAGTCTCCATCCTTCTTGGGTCAGTGGGCACATTTGGAATCTTGAGAAAGAGTTGTGGGCATTCTCACAAAATGGCTGCCATGGGGCATGCCCATTCATTAAAATGGCTACCACAGTGGGCCATTCATTTCCCAGAAGACAAACCTGTGAAGCTAAAAGAGAAGTAATTTGCCCAAGAACCTAAATACAAAGCAGAGGTGGGTGTCTGAGCTCCAAAATACAACAAAACCACGCTTTTGAACCCAAGTAAAGATGGCTATTTGCGTTGTCCTTATTTTCGCCGTAGTCTACGTAAATCCTTACGTAGACTACAGGTACCAAATAAGGAACGCAAATGGCAGCTCCCTATGGGGGCCGCCATTTGCGTACGCGCTTTTTTTTTTTTTCAAAGTCACCCGTGATAGGCTACGTGACGATTAACGTAGCCTATCACAGCTGACTTTGCAAATCTAGCCGTGATAGGCCACATTAATCGTTACATAGCCTATCACGGGGGTGTTTTTTTTTTTTTTTTAACTATCCTTGTGATGGCGGCGGCGGCAGCTGGTCGAAAGACCGGCTGCCGCCCCCGCCCCTGACAAAGACCCGACGAACCGCTGCCGGGACCCGCCGCCGGGAGGGACATTCGTGAAAGGTAAGTCCCATCTTGGGGGGGGTGGCGGGGGGGTGGCGGAGACTTTCACCGCCGATTTCGGGGGGCCGAATGCATTGGTGCTCGGCCCCCTGAAGTTTCAGGGAGAAATTCTCCCCCATCCCTAATCCCTACATAAAGCTCTAAACCAGGAGTGCAGAACCTCTTTCGGCCTGAGGGTCGAGTTCCAATTCAGGGAAGCTGTCAAGGGCTGCTTTCCAATGTTGGGCAGGACCGAAGGCAAAGGGGGCGGGGTTAAACATACAAGCATATTTTTGCTTACATAGGAACATAGGAAGCTGCCTTATACTGAGTCAGACCCTGGGTCCATCTAGCCCAGTATTGTCGGCACTGACTGGCAGCAGCTCTCCAGGGTTTCAGGCAGGATTCTTTCCTTGCCCTACCTTGAGAAGCCGGGAATTGAACCTGGGACATTCTGCAAGCAAAGCAGGTCTCTATCACACTGAGCTACCTAGGTCTTACTGCTGGCAACTACACCTTAGGAGAAGCATTTCCACCTTTTAGATTGGGGAAAAAAAACTGAACAAAAGCTGGGAAACTACCAAACAATCAGTGGTTGGGGAAAGGGGGTGGGACCAGGACAATGGGGGCAGGGCCTTCTGGGGAACCCCAGGGGGCCAGATTGGAACCCTGGAGGGCCAAAATTGCCCCCCCCAGGCCAGAGGTTCCACACCCCTGCCCTGTGTGCTCTGGGTCCAGTGTAACTTAGTGAGTTCTTCCTCGAGAGGCGCCAGCACTTGAGAACTTCCCAGGAGAATCTGCTCTGAGTTCACTCAGCCAGAGCTCAGAAGCCTTTCTCTGCTACATGGAACAGCCTTGTCTGTGCTTGCTGATTTCAGGGAGGCTGGTGAAGACCAATGTCATCTGCCAGGTTTGGGGGAAGACTCCCTACTAGAGCCTCATGTCGCGCAGAGTGGTAGGCGGCAGTATTGTAGCTGAAACTCTCCCCACGACCTGAGTTCGATCCCAGCAGAAGCTGGGTCTCGGGTAGCCAGCTCAGGTCGACTCAGCCCTCCATCCTTCCGAGGTCGAAGTACCCAGCTTGCTGGGGGAAAGGTAGCCATGACTGGGGAAGGCAATGGCAAACCAGCCCACTACAGTCTGCCATGAAAACGCCAGCATAAGCGGCGTCCCTCTAGGGGCGAGTAAAGACCTGGTGCTTGCACAGGAGGAACCTTTCCTTTTTTTCCCCTACTGTTGCCTTTCTTTCTTTTTAATCGAATATATGTTGCTCTGTGGTTGTTAGATAGTGATTTATTTTGGCTTTGCCTTAAATTCCATATTGTGAAAAGTTTATACAGACATACAAAAAAAATGGAATATAAAACTCTCTAAGAACCCTTCTACTGACAAGATCAGAAGCACTTTGAGTTAGATCTAGGATCTGCCTTCGGCGAGAGAAAGGGCTCCACTCACGGAAGGTCTCTCCACCCAATTTAGAGGGATTCTCCCTCCCCCCACATGCTACAGCTGACCCCATTTAGCAGGGTCTACTGATTCTATGAGTAGCATTTTCAGGGGGCAGGAGGGGATGCCATGGGAAGGAAAGGACAGGGAAGCCCAATTCCAGAAGCGCAGTTGATCCACCATAAATCTGGATCCAATCTTTGCTATATGGGGAAGATCAGCCAAATGTATGCAAAAATGAAGTTGCCAATCAAAGTGACTCCATACAATGGCAATCTCATTTACCTGGCTCTCCCACTGCACAGCCAGCCATCAAGCTATTGAGATGAATGGGTTCCTGCTGAATCCCTTTTGTCTTCAACAGCCGCAATAAAATGTTCCGCGCTCATGGCACAGAGGTTATCATGAAAGATTTTACAAGCCTCCATACTGTTCCAGAAGAATGCAAAGAGAACACCAGTGCAATTGCCTTCATAAAATGTTTAGAATTGAATCATACCTATGTGGAAATTCTGTGTTTGTAGATGTGAGTGTTTCTGGAACACCTTTTCTGGACTGCAGCCTCCAGCATCAACCACAACTTGAAAATGGGTATAACTGGGAATGATTTTTTTAAAAGGCAATAAACATTTGTCTCATTCCAACAAGAGAGAACCACGTGCACGTATTACAGAGATGTGTCTCTGAATGCAATGTTCAGAGAGAGAAACTGTAGCTCAGTTGCTCATCCTTTTCATTCAGAAGGTCCTGGGCTCATTCCCTGACATCTCCAGATAGGGCTAGGAAAGGCCCCTGCCTGAAAACATGGGGAGACACAGTCAGTCATTGTATGTAAGCCAGGGCTGGGCAGAAGGAAGATCTCCAGATGTTTGGGACCCCAACTCCCAGAAGCCCCTGCCAGCAAGGCCAATGGTCATGAATGCTGGGAGTTGAAGTCCAAAACATCTGGAGATCTACTTTCTGCCAACACCTGATATAGACAGTTCTGAGCCAGATGGACCAATGGCATGCATGGGTAAAAAGGCAGCTTCCTACATTCATCATGCTGCTCCTCAGGTCTCTGCTGAATATGATGGATGCATCTCATGTGGATTTATATCCCCAGTTTGATCACAGCTTGGGCTGGCCTTAGTATTATCCTATTTTATATCTCCTCAGGCAAATGTAACTTTTGAAACTCTAAAGTACATGGTTTAAACTTTAAGTGCAGACTCGCTTTAAAGAAGAGCCAATGTGGTGCCATGGGGTAGTGTCCAGTTTGGACATTCCTGCCCAGGCAGCCCCTCTCAGCCTAGGATCACTTCACAGAATTTTGCAATAAGAATGAAATCAGGAGAATTGCGCTAAGTGGCTTGAGCTCTTTCACTATTGTAGCAAATGAATATAAATTCATTAATAACTGGTATACATAAGGTTTTTCTTCATTACATTTATATCTCAGCTTTTGTTATGGAACTGAAGGAGGCAAACATAGACTTCCCAAGCAGTCAGTCTCCCATCCAGGCACTGACTAGGCCCAAACCTGCTCAGCTTTAGGAGGTAACTATGTATTATGCCCTCAGACCATGGTCTCCTTTCCACTGTGCAATTGGGCTTTTCCTTCCTTTACATAACAGGTCTGGTTGGGCCCAGCTCAGATGCTGAAATCAGTTCAGTAGGATTTGTCTGGCAATATCAGCAACATTTAGGCAAACACATCATCTGCTGCATGAAAACACAGGTATAGATGAACTCAACACATGCTACAAAGCCTTGGGCTGACTAGGCAGCAGGCATGAACTTCTTTATAAACACACCACTGAAAGCTATGGTGGGCACCTGTCGGAGTCACCTCTTCCGAGCACCCTCCTCTCTATTACGTATGTATGTATCGCTCAGCAGGAATGCTGCTTTTCCAAATGCCTTTCAAAAAGGTAGCGCCAGAATGCTAAACAAGTATCTTCCCAGTTGAGGACATCATAAATAAGCAACTTCCAAGCTTGTTTCTCCAGTGAATGGCCTTTGATCAGGTGAACTGTACCTTTCAGTGAATTGGCTAGCCCTTTAAAAGTATCTCAGGCTTCTATGCACCCACTCTTCCATGGGCCTTGGTTAGGTGGCACACACACACCCGGGATTTAGTTTAGGGGCAATTCCAATGCCTATTTTTAACATGGTGGGTGCATGGTGAAATCAATGTTTCAGGGGATTTTGCCACAGCAAACCAGGCTTGCCACATCCTTCCACATGGGTTGAGGCTGTCAACAAGATAGATTTGGTCCTTCCAAACACCTCTTCACTGTATCCAAATCCCTCAGTTTAAAAACAAAACAAGTTATGTTAACCACACCAGATATAACCTTCATGGTTTATTCTCATTTTAAAAAGTGATGATCTGAATCAGAGCTTGGCCAATGGACACAAATGAAATTAAAGGAGCCCGCTTTCACATTTACTCCAGTTTACCACATAGGATGTGTGCATGAAAGCAGCCATGTATGCACCTGCCCTGCAAGATTAGGAATCAAAAGGTACTCTGCGCGCAGTTGTGGACACATACATACATAGTATGTACTTGAGGATCTGGAACCACACATATAGGAGCAATCAAGTGGTTGCTATTGGCAGCTTTAATATATTCCAGGGATGGGAGGAGACTGGATGTAGTTTGTGCCCAAAGAGATGATTGGGATAGTCATAAGCCTGTAGACAGGCTGTAAATTTAGAGGTGGGGGGGGCTGGCCACCTCTAAATTTGCTGTGCCCCCCTACATTTCTTTACAAACCAATAATTTAAAAAGTTTACCATTTTGTCTTTAAAAGGCCTGCAAACCAGATGAACTGCCCCCCTACTTTTTTGGTGCCCCCGCCCCCAGAATGTTTAGGCAGGCTACAGATCTGGATAGTCAGACAGCACTAACCACATGATCTGCCACGAATGTACAAGAAGTTGTGTACATCTTCCCCCACAGGGACCAAAGTTTTCCATTCATTTGTAAGTGAACTGGAATTAGGAGTAAGCAGTGAAGTGGCCAAGTTTGCCAAAGACACCAAATTATTTAAGGTGGTTAAAACAAAAAGGGATTGTGTGAGGAGCTCCAAAAGGATCTCTCCAAGCTGGGAGAATGGGCATCTAAATGGCAAATGTGGTTCAATGTAAGCAAGTGTAAAGTGATGCACACTGGGGCAAAAAATCCAAATTTCAAGAATAAACTGATGGGATCTGAGCTAGCAGTGACCAACCAGGAAAGAGCTCTTGGGCTTCTGGTGGACAGCTCAGTGAAAATGTGGACCCAGTGTGAAGCTGCTATAAAAAAGGCAATCTCCATGTTAGCCATAATTAGGAAGGGGACTGAGAATAAAACTGCTAATATCATACTGCCCTTGTACAAATCTGTGGTGCAACCACACTTAGAATACTGTGTACAGTTCTGGTCACACCTAAAAAAAGATAGTGTAGAGCTGAAAAAAGTGCAGAGAAGGGCAGATAAAATGATCAAAGGGCTGGAGCCCATAGGGGAAGGCTACGGCAGCTGGGACTGTTTAACTTGGAAACAAGGTAAAGGGAGACATGACGAAGGTACAAAATCATGCATGGTGTGGAGAATGTGGATAGGGAGACATTTTTCTCCCTCTCTCATAATATTAGAACCTGGTTCACCCCATGAAGCTGACTGGTGGGAGATTCAGGACAGATAAAAGGAAGTACTTCTTCACACAGCGCATAGTCAACCTATGGACTTCACTTCCACAAGACATAGTGATGGCCTCCAATTTGGATGGCTTTAAAAGGGGATTGGACAAATTCATGAAGGATAAAGTTATCAATGGCTACTAGTCCTGATGGCTATAAGCTACCTCCAGTATCAGAGGCAGTATGCCCATGTACTCCAGTTGCTGGGGAACATGGGTGGATGGGTGCTGTTGCGCTCATGTCCTGCTTGTGGATTTCCTGTGGGCAGCTGGTTGGCCACTGCGTGAACAGAATGCTGGACTGGATGGACCTTGGTCTGACCCAGCAGGGCTCTTCTGATGCTCTTATGAAGCAGCACTTCCACACTTCACAGCTTCATGCCCAGATCTTAGAATCAGGGCCAGTTTCTTAACTGCCTGGTAGATGAAGCTAACTGAGAGCACAATCTGTTTGAGAGAGAGACTGGTAGAATTACTTGGGGTTCTAGGACATATATTGTCCTAACAACTACTCCGATTGTGATTGCGTCACTTGCAATTTTATTGCAAACTACAATGATGAGAAAAATCTATCTGTTCGTTTTAAAATTGAGATGTAAAAATATTTTGATAGCATATTTATTTCCGTGGGATTATACACACACACACTTGAAAAGGCCTGATAAAAAAACCCAAGAAAGATAATAAGAAATTCCACGTAGCTGGCGGGGGTGGGGGCAAGCAGTAGTGAATGTTTTCCATAACATATACTTTAGGATGATTTCTTAAGTTGGACAGAACATTTGGGGTGGGGAGGCAAAAGGGTGGTGGCTACCAGTTTGCATTTCTTTTCTTTTTAATGGCTCAATGAGTAACGTGAAAAACAAAACAAAACCAGAGGGTTAAGAAATGGTGAGAAATATTTCAGTATTAAAAGTAAACTTTAATTTTGGGGAAAAATATAAACAGCCCTAAGAGCTCATAAAAAGGCTGCCACTGCCTTTGGCTTTTCTTACCAGGCCTTCCTATTACATGCACTTGAACATTTTCACCTTTGTTGGAGATTGTAGTCTCCATGCTATAGGATGATCACCTAGCCCTATACTGCAATCCTTCTAAGTTGTAACTTACCATATAGAAAAATATTTATATTAATTGGACTTATAGGCCACCTCATGTAAATTGCTCCAGACAGGTAACAATATACTAATTATTCTACCTTATTCCAACCTTGCACCATCTCCAACACTCATACAAGCTTAAGCAGTTTTCCCCAACCTGGTGCCCTCCAGATGTTTTAGACTCTGATTTCCATCAGCCCCAGGCAGCATGGCCAATGGTCAGAAATGTTGAAGTTGTAGACCAAAACAACTGGAAGGAACCAGGTTGGGAAAGGCTGGTCTTGGGCTTTAGCAATGTGCCATGTGAGGTTATATGGGAATGTTTCCTATTGTTATTTAGTGATCTATAGATAAAATGTGTGCACAGATTATTTGACATGAAAGCAGTCTAACTCTTTTTGGCAAGACTGCAGTTTGAAAGAAATGCTTCAAAAATTATAGACCTGCTGTTAGGGTCAGAAAGCTATAAAGAACCGACACTGACAAACTTGACTGAAATCTAAAATCCTCTCCCTGTAGGGGAGACTGTAATGTAGCCATGCTTCTGCTTCCAATATATAAATTTGTTAATTTCCCTGTTATTGGAAAGAAGAATTTGAACACACTCCAGTCCCCCCAGAAATGCTGACCTGCACAACTGGAGGTCGGCATTTTTGCAATAAAGAACACTGGTCAATATACAAGTGAAGAAAAACGGAACCAGATGTGAGTAATCAGACCACAGAAATTGCATTTACCCAGAAGTGCTATTTTGAAGCGCACTATATGTTGATCTTCTGTTTTGTGGCAGAATACATTCCTGGCACCCAAAGAGAGTTTCAGTACATTAGGCTAGCCCTTAAAAAAGAAAAAGAAAAAAGCAACTAATCTCTCTGATTTGCTGATGTGGCAAAGATTTCGAGAAATCAAACGTGGAGTGGACCAAGTCACGCTTGGTGTATTTTAGTATGTCCCTTTTCAGCCAGTAAAATCTTCCTTGCTTCTAGGTTTTTCCAGGAAAGATTCTTTAACACTGTCACATACTCTGCTTTCCAGGATACAAACACTGGTTCAGAAGCTTCTCCTTGCAAATCGACCTTCGTTGTATAATAATAGTTAAGGTAACTGTTCTGGTACTTTGAAATACACAGGACTGATTTGTACAAGATTTCTGAAGTCACAGCTCTGAGTTCACTAAATTCTTAATACAGCGTACAAGGGACTGAATTCATTTATTGTTGCTGTTGTTGTTTTTAAAAGCAAACATTGGCAAATGTGAATACAAAGTAAGGATGAGCCCAGAGAAGCAAAGAGACCATGAAAATAGAAGGCTCTCACTGGCTCCCAGCATTTTCAATGGTACCTGTCAATTTTTAGAGCTACCTGTGGGGTAGAATAAGCAATCCTCTACCTCCTGGCACACTCAAGATGTAACACGCGCACACACCTGCAGAAAGGATCAATAACAAGTTTATGCCTTCTACTTATGCCTGCTTTGGGGGGGGGGGTATCATTTCCAGCTTTGATCATAGCTCAAGAACACAATCCTATTCATATCTACACAGAAGTAAGTCCCACTGAATTCAATAGAGCTTACTCCCTGGTGAGCATGCATAAGATTTCAGATTTAGCCATGTGACGGCAAGATTATAAGCCTATCAAAGATATGGCAACTTGACTGGACCATCAGTATCAAACTACTTTGCACTCATGATCTTACAATTAATATATGAGCTGGTTTTCATCACATACCCACTGATGGACATATTGCATATATTCAGTATTCTAAATTCTCATATAGTTATTGAAAAATGAGACTTATTCCAGACTTAGCTGTACTTAGAGAAGATCCACTGAAATCAAATCATTACTAACTTGTCCCATCAATTTCAATGAGACTACTCAAAGCATGATTAAGTATGGATCCAACCCTTTATATGTATGGGCTTAAAAATCACGGAGAAGTGAAAACTAGCTTTCTTTTCTTTCCTCCTCACTTTTAGCTCTTCAGGATCTCTCCCTTTTCCTGTTTAAAATGCAACTTGCAAATTGACATGAAATCCAATACAACAAACACAAAACAAACTTTCAACAATCAGCTGTTCAGCAGGGGAAAGGAAGCTGAATCTGGATCCCTCATCCCGAATACAGATCTGCCCTCCCGCTGAACAACAGATCAATGCTATTTTAGCTTTTTCAAAAGAAAGCCCTCCATGAGCTGTTGGCTCAGGGAGGGGAAAATGCAGAGGCAAAGATCCGTTTGTACACATGGTTTCTTATGCAGCTAAGCATACACATATGTGTATAGACCCTACCTGGATCAGGGGAAAACTGTTTACTGCAAGTGAGAGCTTAGAATTCTCAAAATTGTAGTAGAATTTAACAGCAGACTCGGGGTTCTATTCTTTACCATAATTTGATATATTTATAATGCTCTTCCATATTGATCTTAATTATTTTAAGAAGGAGTTTGAGTGCTACTTGTCTATTCACTGCAACATTTTTTAAAGAATCAACATTGAGCATTTGTTAAATAACACCCCATTCTAAAAGAATTTAAACTATCTCCCAATATATATAACCAACATTTTATTTTTATAGTCTATCTTCCATTATGGCATAAGCCTTTTTTGTAAAAACCAGTGAAATATACAAATCACACAAGATGAAAATATGTACATTAAATGTACAGAACAAAGATGAGGACATAGTAGATTTACATAGTAACTGAAGAACACAAGTGAAATATTTTACATTAAATAGAATTTTAATAGCTAGGATCATTAGACTCCTCTCTGCACATAGACAGGAGTCACTATAAAGAATAAGTGATTCAACTTTTTTTTTAAAGGATTATGGTTTTTGTATAATAAAAACCAAAAGTGACATATTCAATGAACTAGTGCTTTATTTTTATTTATTTATTTTTTTAAAAAAAACCGTTGACATTGGTTTGCAAACACCAGGAACCAGGGAAGTAAATATTTCTTTGCACAATAAATTAAGAGCAATCATCATTTGAAAAGCTGATAATCATGATGGCATTAATGAGACAGTTCATAGGCTTGTGAGAAATTAAAGTTTCTAGTATGGCAATACTAAGTTGGAGGCCTGGCATTCCTTCCAATCCAATCTGCTTATATTTATTGGGCACCATAAATTTGGGATGAGGTCTTGGAAGCAATGAAAGAACGTGCCGAGTTTGTGGCAAAGGAAAGAGAATTCTCTTTTTACATTAAAACTGGGCCACCATTTGTATAAGAAATATGTCTTGTGCGTATCTCTTTCCATTATCAGCAATAACACCCTTGCAGGAAGAGAGATTCTAAACTGTCATAAACTCATGTATTAAAGCTTTCCATATTTATAACCCAAGAACGCAACCAACAATGGAGGATATGCAGAAGACGCTTTCACTAAATTGAGCTGGAGGATACTACACTTTCTGGGAGGGAGAGGAGGGGAAGGGGAAAAGTTTCTTAAATTGTGACTGGCTTACCCTTCAACACTCATGTATTATGAACCCCCCGCCCTCAAAGAGGCTAGAATCCAACCCAAATAAAAACTCTGATATGATGTGTGTGTGTGTGTATTTTTAAAGAACGGGGAGGGATTATGATAATATGCTCAGTCTAAACGAAGAAACTGCCCTGAACAGCCTTTATCTTATTCTTTTTTTAAAGAAGAAATGATTGGTATGTTGTTTGTATTGACAACGTATATGTATAAAAAAAGGGGGTGGGGGTTGAGATACCAGACACCAGCAGACCATAGTTTTTCCCATATATAAGTAAACTGCTCCAGTACAGTCTGAGCAGTTTGTGTATAACTGCAATATATTTTCTAAAGCATTGTGCATTAAAACAAACAAACAAAAGAAACACAGGATGATAACGTGGGTATTGTTGCCACACTGCATTTTGAACCGTAGTAGCCACTTATTAAAATATCAAACACTTGTGTCACCAACTCAGTGTTTTCCCCAATTCCACAATGCTATGAGTCAACTTCCATTTCTGAAAGGGAACCAACAACCCGCAACACTTTAAAAATAAAGAATTAGTTTTCAAAACAATTCTTTCTTCTTTTTTAAAGGACTTTGCAAACTGCACGCACACTACAGCTGCAGTTTCCAGCACTGTCAAACTAGCACACACACTTTAGGAAACTCCACAGATAATTCTTCAATATTCTTTCAAAGTAAGGCAGTAAGGCTTTCGAAATGTGCGTAACTGGAGATATGCATGTTTTACTGGAAGCAGCAGTGTTCCAAATTCTGCTTTGATCTTCACTGTGCAGCCAAAGTTGGATTTGCTTCCTCTTGTTTTTGCTAGTTATTTGAGGCCAGAATGGTTCTTAACCCATTCAAATAATACATTTTCATCTTTCTACTGAGACTCATGAGAAAATGCATTGTGCAAGCAGTGCTAACAAGAGAACTGTACTTTCCCGTCCTAAGACTTGTTCATGTGCAGTCCTTTGTTGACATCACCCCACAATGCATACTCCCAGGTACTCCAGGCATAAATGAAAAACACCACGTTAAAATTCATGGGCCTTTTGATGTTACCTAGCAGCAGAGCTCTGGCTTTTAGGAATTTATGCTTTCGCCCAGACCTTCAAGTTGCCACACGACTGACAGTGGGGAAGATTCATGCTAAACCTTATTGATATCCCAATCAGTGTTGCATCTGACTGTTTTGATTCTTCTTGGTCACTACAGCTAAGAAGAAATATCATGCACAGATTTGTATGTCACCACATCCATATGGGTCATGCTCCGATCCAAAGCATGGAACACGGATACCTCATCAGCTGCGTATGTACTATGTCCCATGAGACTATATGGGGATAGGGTGAATTTCCCTTTGACCTACTCTCTCTCTTTTTTAAAAGTCTTAATTCCAATCGTGTAAAATAAATATTCTCTCAGGTCCCCCCCCCCATTATTGCAAAAAAATATAAAACTATACACAGTCTGAGCTGGATGCAGCAAGGTTTCCCATCACTTCTCTTTGCAAAAGATTTTTTAATATATAAACAAGAAAAGCAACCCATTGGGCTCTATAAATAAGAGTGGAGATCCTCTCGGGGCAAACCCCCCACCTCCGCTGCTAGAGCAGTGCAGCTCCTCCCACCCATTCCCACCTATTTGCAGACAAACTGGTCCACGATCTCTGTGCACTTCTTGCATTTCACGTAGCAGCACCAATGGAACTTGCAGTGGCAGCGCTCTGTCTGCACCGTCTTGAACTGGTCATAGCCCCGGCCACAGCACATGAGTTCACAGCCATCCATGCCTTCCGAAGTCTTGTTGCAGAGCCGGCCCTGGGTGCCCAAGGAGCCAGTGCTCTCGTTGCGCACGCAATAATCGGGGCTGGGGTCAATGTACACAAGGTCGTGGATGGTTGGCGCATTGAAGCGGCTGTTCACTTGCACCAGCTTGCCCCGGGTGTTGAGCTTCATAGCTGCAGCACTGTCATATTTCTCCTTCAAAGCATCGCCGACCTTGCGGAAGTCGGCCAGCTGCAGCCAACAGGTCTTCAAGCTGCATGATCCAGATACGCCGTGACATTTACAAGCCACATCTGCCAAGCTATACACTGTCTGTAGGAGTCAGAAAGTGGGAGACGGTGAGTGCAACTCTTACAAAATATACCTCTGCCTAAAGCAACCAAGAGGACAGCTTCAGATAAACAATTTCATCCATCCATCCATCCATTCCATTTCTATATCGCCCAATAGCCAAAGGCTAGATCTACAATACTGCTTTATGGTGGTATTGAAGTGCACTGATAACTGTTGGGGCACATTACACATCCGGTATACTACTTTTGTAGTGTTGTTTCCTGCTTTTGATCCCACATTATCCGATGTACCGCAGCAAATGCCTACATGTATCCTACGAGGTATAAATGCACAAGAGGGATATAGCGTTACCGTGATGGAATCGTAAGGGTATGATGCAAGGTGTTGATCTGGCCAAAGTTCTCTCGCTGGTTTGCAAAAATTAAGTAAATTTCAATTTACAGCATCTCCTCCCTTGGCTCAGTATTGTCACTGTTCCAGGGTAAACCCATTCTCTGGCATGTCCTGTTGGCATCCTTCAAAATGGTCCTTATTGTGAGGGATGATTAAGACTGGCTTTACTTTCTTTCCTTATCTTTTAAAAAAGTTCCACCTGTTCTAAAGTGCCAGCCGTCACAAAATGCCAAACGTAGGATGCCCTACACACAAAAGAGGAACTTCTGATAGATTTGCCTGTCAATGGGTTACGTCTGTTTGTTTCTTTGTTTACTGAGCTTATTTGTCAGCTTTCATCGAAAAATTATGCAGAAGAATGAATGATGAATGAATATAGGAATGAATGATAGAAGCAGAAGTGAGTCTGGTGTGTATCTCTCTGATCAGCAGGGAAACCTTCCCTGTAGGATATCAAGTTACTGAAAATGCAATATCTTCACTAGCCGTGGGGACAATATTGAAAAGTAGCCTAGAAATTGCTGAAATAAATAAATAAGCATCTGTCATGTCTAAATTGAAACAGACTCTTGTTTATTTTGCAGTCTTTCTAATGTTCTCAGACGTGGTACTGTCACCACATGGAGGCTGCTATAAATTACTCCATGGAAAGCCATTTACATTCAATGGCTCCCTGCATGAACTGGGCATTTTTCTCCACATCTCTATAGGTGTGTGTGTGTGTGTGTTTTCCCCTTGGCCTGGTAGACTGGCATTGAGAAGAGAGGGGTAATAACCTAGTGGCAGACCACATGTTTTGCACGCCAAAAGGTCCCAAGTGTCATCTTCAGTTAAATGTATCACAGGAGTGAACAGTATCGGACTACATGGACCAGGGGTCTGGGTCAGCTCCTTATATCATCACCAGTTTGCATGCATTTGCCTATAAACAGCTCACCATGTGCTGATGGCCATGACATGGAATTATCAGAGTGTGCTCCATGTTGCAGCTGGCAGAGCCAGCTCCAGATTTGAGGGAGCCCTGAGCTAAGTGCCCTGACATCTCCTCTAGGATGCCAGGCATTGACACCAGGCCTGCCAGCTGGAACGGGGCTGAGCTTCTGATCAAACTGGTGATCTGTAGCCTGATGATAGTTTCTAATTCATGGACCTTCATGGCTGACGAAATCCCCCAAACACTGTAGCAGTCAGGGAAACGCCCTGATCTGAGGTCTCATATGCTCTCCAGTGTGCACATGGGATTCTTAACTGATCCATGTCTACTGCTTCCTCCACTAACATGCACAGGCAAGCCCTTGCCAGCAGGGAAACCCTCTGTAGGCACTGGAGCTCCTGGGCCCATAAGACCCCGGGCTATCATGCTGGCAGGGACGAGCTCACACTGCTAAATAGACTGCTATATCAAGAAGTTGTTTTGAAAATCAGATCGTGGATTACAGAATGGCACGTCTGGTTTACGTAGCCAGGCCTAGTTCAGATGGTTTGGTCCTTTTCACTGGCGAGCGCTAAGCTGTTGAATTCCTTTCCCCTTGAGGTCAGGCTGGCATGCTACTTCCCTTCCTTTGGGAGGGGAATGGAAGCCCATTTATTACACTGTGCCTTTTCTGTGTTGATTCCCCCACTGGATAGGTCACTAAATAATCTGCTGTTTTTCTTGTTTTTGTAACTGCACCTTTAAGTGCATTGTCATCTTAAGGGATATTGTTTTTAATTGTTGTTCTATTATTATTGGGAACTCCTTTGAAATCCATTACAGTATATAAATACTGTAAATAAAATAAGTAAAATGGTTTGGCCATTGGAACATGCTTCAGGATCACAATTCCCTCCTCCCTCAATGCAGCCAGTGCTGCAGATAATTTTAGACCCTAGGCTTAATGGTCTTCTGGGAGCTCACGCTGGACAGCCATGTATCTACTTCAGTTGTGAAGCATACAACTAGCGTTCATCCTTTCTCCCCCCACCACCATCATTCCAAGCCCTACAACTGCTTCCACGTTCCTCATATATATCCCCCAAAACAAAACAAAAAATGGATTGCCTACCCTGATCTTAAAAAAAGGAAGAAAAAGAAATGCTCTGAGTATGTGTCGTTTTACATTGTAAACTCACTTAAAATGATAGCACCATCATGACTATGGAAATAAAGTGAAGTTTGTGTCTGCTGTCCTGATAGAAAACACATTTACTTGGGAATAAGCATCAGTTTGTTGTAGAAACGAATAAAACACGTTTGTATGATAACAGCAGCCCTGGTGGGTCCCAGCATGCCCATGCTCGCCCAGCTGCCAATGCCTGGCCTGTTTGCTGCTGCCCCCATTACCTGCCACTTTTTGGGCTGGACTTCTTCCACCACTAGAGAGAGCCCATTCCCTCATCCACTTCCTGGTTTGTGATAACCATAGTTTGCTCTGATGTCCAAACTAGGCTATGCTCACTAAAACTAAAGCTGTGCTCAAATGACCTCTCAAAATACTCTGCCCTACTTGTGGACAGAGGCATTACGGGAACAATTTCTCCAAGGGGAGGAGAAATTCTCCAACCGTTTCTCACAGGTAGGGGTCCCCATTGGCAGGGGTTGTAGCACAGTTTCTTTCTTTTTTCCTAAAAGCATTTGTTTTTTGCTCTGCCACTGCAAGTGGCAACAGAGCCAACTGTGTTGGCAGCCTGGGCCCCACTTTGCATCCTCCACAAGGCAGGTGTGAGGGGGGCAGTGTTGTATCCAGCTCCAGGGAAGAGGTGGGGCTAGTGCTACACCAAAATCTGTCCTCCAATTTCCTGACAGTTTTCTTCCCTCATCAAAGAGGTTTCCATTTTTCTGCTTCATTTTCAGGGTGTTTTATAGCTTATTTTGGTGGTGTTTTTGAGTTTAATGCCTGTGAGGTGGCTGAGGGTTCTGTGTGTGTGTTTTCTTTCTGTTGCACATCTCTCCATTACTCTGCAGCCTCCCAGGCTGCCCGCACTTCTGGATTTGAAAAATCCCTAAGGGAGGAGTTAACTCATGTTGTCTTCCCTTAAGCACAGGAAGCCAAGGAGGCTACAGGCTGCCAGAGAAATGACTGTACAATGAAAGACAAGACACTTGCGCACAGGTAAGTAAGGTAAGTACAAGAACCCTGAGCCCAAACCCATGAGAATTTCTACAAAATTGTCTTCTCCTTTGAATTTTTTTCCAAAAGCCACTTCTTTTCTATCAGATTGAATGAGAATGGTCAAAAAAATGAGGAGATATTTTCGGCATAGCACTGCAGCAAACCATAGTTTTCTTCTAAACCAGTGAAGCCGTTCACTGGGTGAAGCCACTGGCTGGTGGTGAGGAAGGGCCTTCCCCCTGTTACCTTTCAGCGCCAGAAGGCAGCCATGGCAGGTGAGGCAGCCAATACCCTGCAAGCTCGCTGGTGCCAAGCGGATGGCCATACCGAGAACAAGCGCAAGCTTCTTTTCCCGCCTGAGGCAACCAAACATCCTGGCAACAAAGGCACACTTGCATGGGGCTGGCTGTGGTGCTCCCAACCTCCAGCACCATGTCCTGGCTCAGAACAGCAGTGGCAGGTCAGGCCAGGTCAGGCTCTTGGCTCACCACACCTTGAAAGGGGGCTGGCTGAGACTGGCTCAGCAGCCAGACTCAGAAGCCCGCTTCAGAGTGATCCTCACGGAAACATGATACGTTCAAAAGAATCCAACTTCTAAAAAGGCATCAGCCAGCCAGCTGGTGGGATTAGGCAGAAGAAGTATGGCTTACAGTGCAATCCTAGGCATGTTTTCCCTGAAGCAAGTTCCGCTGTGTTGAACGGAGCTTACTCCCTAGTAACTCTATTTAGGATTGCAGCCTTAAAGGGAAAGCTAGGAGACATTGTGCATGCACTGGGTGCCAATTTCCCCCACTAGGGTGCCATCCTATGTGTGCTGAGACAGGAAAAAGTCCTACAATGTCCAGCCTCCCAGGACCTTTTATTCCTGACCTCACATTCTTGCCCTCTTTATTCTCATCAGCGTTTACTTTTCCGATCTTTCATCTGGCCATTGTCTGTTCTTTTTTCCTACATTTCCAATGTCTAATCAGGGGTGTTCAACCTCAGGCCTGCGGGCCAAAGCCAGCCTGCCTGGGGTCCCAATCTGACTTTCCCCAGATGGCCATGCCCCTTTCCCCCTAACCACCGACCATTGGTGGTGTCCCCTTTTTTGTGCAGTTTTTCCCCCATTCTAAGAGTCCAATCCTATGCACGTTTAGACAGAAAAAAGTCTGACAATTCCCAGCTGGCTGCAGAATGCTGGGAATTGTAGGACTTTTTCCTGTCTAAACGTGCATAGGCTGGCACCCTTAAAGAGCAGTTGCAGGGGCTGGGCAGCCATAGATGGCACATTCCAAAAAGGGAAAGAAAAAATAGCCCATGTGCAACCCCCAGAATCCCAGCCAGGGTAAAATACACCACTCGTATGTCCAAGCTGAACTTATCTTCTCCCTTTAAAAATAGAAATAATCAATCAGTAATACTTGACCAGTCCGTTGACTGGCTTGCAGATACTAGGCTTGCATCAGATTTTCTGGTTCTCTCTCTCCCACCCTCCTCCTGGAAAGACGTGCTGCTCCTACTGCAGATTTTCCACCCTCTGTTCGGCAGCTCCCTCCCACACCAATCTCCATGCACAGCTGAGTGACTCCATCCACAAGAGAAAACCCCCAAACACCTCTGGGTGGGGGACAGGCCCGACACCGCAATATCCTCTTTGTAAAGCCTTGGCAATGGGACCTTGATAATTTACCCTGTATAAATAGACATGAGTCAGTGTTGACACAGCCCCAAAAATCCTGGGGTCTGACACATTAGGTGGATGCTGAATGCCGCTTCCACCCAGCATTAAAAAAAAAGTGGGGAGGGGAGCTCAAATGCTGCCAAGTGCCATTGCAGGAAGGCGGCTCAAAGGGGGTGGTAGCAGGGAACCACTCGAAGCCAGCCTAGGCAACTGTGAGAAGCCATTTTTCTTCCGTGTAGCAGCAAATTGGCCTTTCCAGGGCTTTCAGATGCCTTCTTCTCACATTTAAATGCTATTAATTTTCAATTATCCTTTCTCTTAATTCACCTAGAAACAAAAGTGTAAAGTCTCCAGCTGCCTACTTCTGGCACCGTCAATTCTAGGAAAATAATGACTTTGGCTCCCTCCACTTCAGGGCAATAAAACGAAGTTTACACTCATTCATTTAAAAGATTCTGAAGATTAAAAAAGCTATAAAAACCAACTTCAACCACAGAGGAACACGTTTTCTAATAATACAGAGGAGGTGGGTGTTTCTTTTCACAACCTTACAAGGAAGAGTGAAAACAGCCCCCACGCAAAAACATTTCACTCCCGCAAATACGGCACTTCTTTTGCCTTTTCCAAAAAAAACCCTGGATTGGTTGGAAACCTAAACTAATAAAAATCTATTCTGCAGAAAATTCACTGTGACTTCCACAATTTTACTAGAACCATCCAGTAGTGGGGGTGGGGGGTAGGGAGGAAGGGAGGAAGGAAATCAGGCAATGGCCCTTGTATCACCACTCGGTTTGTAAGGTCCAGCTCCTGTTCCCTTTCATTAAAAAAAAGGAGTGGGCAACTTGTGGCCTTCTAGATGTTATTGGACTCCAACTCCCATCATCCCTCACCATTGGCTAGGCTGGCTGGGGCTGGAAGCTGCAGTCCAACAACATCTGGAGGGCCACAAGTTGCCCACCTCTGATTTAAAAGTTAACATTTTCCTTCCATATCTAAAGAGAAGCACTGCATGTCTCTCAGCAGCGACAACAAACGAGAGTTTTTTTCTGAGCTCACTCAGCAGGTTTCACAAGAAAACCAATTCCAAAGAAAATTTATCTTACGAAAGACAAGCATGCACAGACGTATACATATTAATTAAAAAGGGAGCTTGGGAACGATACAACAGCAGGAATGGGTTTGGCATCGTGGTAAGAACCAAGGATGGAAAAAGCTCTCCTGGGCTACTTACCCTCCTCCCTGCCTCGTTGTTATGGAGGTTCATCAAGATCCTAGCACTCTCATAAGATCCTTTCTGGTATATTCTCTCTCGCTCGCGAGCATCCACGAACTCCTTGGCAAAGCGGTATCCATAGTCAATGTTGTCCCCACAGCCACCCCACAGCCAGTCCCGAGGGAGATCTTTTGGCCTAGCTGCCCTGCTGCAGCCACAGGAAGAGAGCTCCCCCTCTCGGCAGGCACGGCTCATCGCATTGACCACCCCGGCTGCGCTGACAGCATACGTGAAGGCAGTCTCCCGGCTGCCTGCAAGGGAAAAAGGAGTAAGAAAGAGGCTCGGCATTACAGGCCAGCACGCATACATTCCTTTTTTTTTTCATTAAAGATATATTGCCTTTAAATTACGAGTACACGTACACACACAATTAATGTACTCTTGAAAAAGTAAACTGTAACATGTGAACTCAGTACAACATTTCACCAAGCTTGTTAGTATTAGATAAAGCTCAGATTGGGGAAAATGTCACAAGAATCCTTTTGTCTAGTACACCCGTTTTGAAAGGAGCTACTTAAAAAGTAATACACCATCTTGAAGTGTCTAAGCTAAATAATCTAGTAAGAACGGATCGATCAGAGGAGGAGCTTCAGGTCTGGCCATCAGCTCCGTACGCTGACAGAGAAAAATGGCTGAAGCCTTCTAGAGAAATGCATTCTATATACAATTGCCATGCATTAAAAGGTTTGAAACAGCTTTTTCAAGAGAACCTTTGATAGAGACAAGATGTTGGCAGCTCAAGTGAGCTAGTTACTGTCTTGAAGGAAAACCTGTTAGTTAATGCATTACCTGGAACCAATTTGCCCCCAAAGAATCCATCTTATACAAATGTCATTCCATAGGAGCTTAATAAAATCTACAAGCTACATCCTCCTGTTCCGTCAGGGCTTAGCCAAATCATGCAACCTCCTGTAGCCATCTAAAACAGTAGCTAAGGAGGTTGTCACCAAAGGTAAGAGGGCTCCCCCCTCCTCTGTAATTTGAACACTGACATATCCTTTACAGAGCAATGGTCCCACTCCTCACAGCTTCTCACAACAGCGGCTTCCAGATGAACAACAGAATCAGGTTAAAGCTATTTCGTAGGTGTACTCCGAAAGTTTCTAAAAGCCAGAGATTTGGGGGGTTGTTTTGTTTTACAAAAACAATTTTGAGAACTTTATTATCACAAAAAGGAGCTGTTTACCCAGGACCCGCCTTTCAGAGACCCCAGTCTTCAGTGGGGTCTTTAGATATTTATAAACATTCACCTCATCTTCAAGACCACTTGGGGAAAATCCACCTGGGGAAAGCTTTGCTATAATGACTGTAATCATTGATTCTATTTGATGATATTAGAAATCACAGACAACCAGAGGTGTTTTAGAAATGGATCAGACAGATGGTTTACACCAAAGTACACAATGATTTTAAAGAGTTTTGCATGAGCACAACTTCTGAATAACCTTGTACTATATTGGCCTGCTAGGTACACTTAGCCTGCAATCATATACACATTTAGAGAAATCCCATTGAATTCAATGGAACCTACTTCTGAGTAGGGCTGTGCTGTCAGCTTTGTGCCTGTGTAGAGATTTATCCCAAAACAATTCCTGATCATGTCTTAAATTCAACTTTAATATGCATCGCATAATGTTGGAGGAACCCTGTGATTCTTTCTTGAGTATAATTCACGATGAAGTTCACAGGAGCTTTGCCTCTCTAATCCACTTGTGCATAATACATATGGCTATCATATATGTCTTGCTATCATTTAGAAAAATTCCACATTTAGGCTCTTCTCCAAAAGCATATTTTAAAAGGATCCTTTCAAGTGTGGACACGGGCAAAAAAATTAAAAATGGGTGCATTTCTAAGAGAAACAACAGATGGAAGACATTTATTTGCAAGGGGGAGGGAAACCTTTTGAGCAAGTTTATCCTCTGCCATAAAACTCATTTTGTAGACCACAGTATTAGACTGTAGAAGCATGTGTAAAGCAAGTATCACCAACCTTGACGGTATTGGAAGACTTACTGCCAGCAAAGTGTTAGTTTATTTAGATGGTCTTCACCCTGTGCTAGACATAAACATGCTTTCTCTATCTCATCAAAATCTCTCATGTCCATTTCAAAAAGAAAAGGAGGGGGGGAATCCCTTCTTACACTTATGTAATTTTGAGAGAAAGTCTTCAGAACAAATAATAGGATTTGCTGACGTTTCTCCAAAGATAGTTGAAGCTGTAATCTTTCCTGCTCACAGTTTGGCTGTTTAAATATCCTTGACTTCAGTGCGATTTTGGCCCAATTGTGTAGAGTGCAGCCTCGGTTTTTATCAAGCTGCAAGAACTTATTCAAACATACGATAAGATACATTACATTTACTTTGAAGAGTAAGCTTTGAAGAGCTTTCTCAAGTTGCAGCAGAGACTCCCTGATTATAACCAGGGCAGTAGAGTTTTCCTCAACCCTAGGAGGCTGAATGATGAACAAGGTTTTGTTTTTGTTTTTTGTTAAGAATTTTCCATTGGTTTGTTATAGTTTATTATTACCTTCTCCCTCCAGGGAAAACACACACACACGAATATTCCCTAATATTATGCAACCAACTTTCCAGGATCTTCAGAATCAAGGAAGTCACATGTTTTATTTGAGCTAGCAATAGCGTGGAGCTCTGATTCACATCTGATTGAAATTAATGCCAAAGCATGCACTGCTTTGAGGAATCAGAGTTCGAACTGTTTGGGATGATCAGCCTCTGGAAGTAGATACAAAGAAAGATGCAACTCTAATTCAAACTCTAATTCTAATTCTCATTATGTTTGGGTACCCCCCTGATGGGTTACTTGCCATTTCAGGAGCAAAGAGGGCAGTTTGTGCCTATTAAAATTAATTAGTGTTTTGCTATTGACTGAAATTTGGACCAGCATTACTCTGAAATGTTACATAAACCTCCAGGATTTCAGGGTGGCTACATCAAATCTTTATCACCTTATAATTCCTCCAAATCAAATCAGCAAAGGTGTCCTGGAGAAACATACAGATCCAGGGTCAGGGACCAACTAGCTCTATCTTCTATTATTACGGCACTCACTGTCAGAGATTTATAGCACTGCAAGATTGAGCGGTGTTTCAGCGGGAAGCGGGCATTTGAAGTAGAGATCTTGTCCCACATTCAAGGGAAACAGCAGCCAATCAAATAGTTTATTCAAGGAAACTAGGCCCAACTATGAAATGACAACACATACTTGTTCTCAATGAATACACTTTTCAGGATCTTATAAGAGCTGGGTACACACATTACACTCACTTCTATTTTCAGCTAATCTAAGTGGCCAATTACACTGGTAAATCAAATAAAATAAATGCAGATGTGTTATGGGGAGGAAGTAGAGGCCTGAAACCAGTGGCGACCCGTTCCAACACTATGGTTGCAAATTTTGCATAAAGAGACCATAGCAACTTAGACATCAGAGAACCAGTCTTCAAACCCTGGCTATACCTGTGCTAACATCATCTGAAGTTGATGCTTAAGGTTTCAGTAATTTTCAGGCCTTTGCTGTTCTGTTTTTGTTTACTTTTCAGTAGGGGGCAGTGACAAATTAACTAGTTATTCTATGCCTCCCAGTTCCTAAAGCATCTATAATGCAAGATGGCAGGAAAATGCTTCAGTCTTCAAAAGGCAAGTGTTTCCACTTAGTGCATTTTATTTTTAAAAAGTCATGGAAAAGGTTTAATCTGAGATTTTGTGAAGCTTATTTTTTACATAAAATTAACTTCTAGGGTAAATGTGACTTAACAGCATCCCTTCAAGCAATGCAGAAGCCTAGTCAATTCATAAATGAAGTTACCTTTAATCTAATTTTAAAGTCATTCCAATCCTTCCCTATCCCATTTCAAAAAGAGGAATTTAGATTTAGGAAAATTAGATTTAGATGTCAGCATTTTGAAATGCTACTATATGCAAGCTATGAGTTTTACTTGGGGGCGCATGGGAGGAATGGAGGTACAGTTTTGGAGGGTACCGATGCCATTATTGTAATTGGGGAAAAACATCAACCCCATCAGCCATTACAGTGATGCTGCTTTTGACCCCAATCCCGCACTCAGGGGAATTCAGGAATCAGCCCTTTTACAAATTAAGCAAAGGGAGAGTTTGCGCTGATGTGAGCTCTCCCGCAAAAGGGGAATTGTCAGGAAAACTGAGAGAAAATACACTCTCAGCACATAGGGACTGGAAGATTGCGACAAGATAGCATTTTTAATTAACAATAATAATGACTGAAATGCCCGCAACGCCTACATGTGTACTTTGCCTTGGCGAAAGTATACTGACTGCAAGTGCCAATGTATTTCAGTTCTAAAGTGAAATCTCCTTCAATAAAACAAGATTATTTTGTCTGCAGAGAGATTTGGGCTGCAGATCCAAACATACCGAATAGGGAGTAAACTCCACTGAACACAATGAGACTGACTTCTAAGTTATTATGCACAGGACTGCGAGGGAGAGCGGGCTGCATATAAAAATAATGGTATGGAGCAGCCTTCCCCAACCTGGTGCCCTCCAGATGTTTTGGATTACAGTTCCCAGCATTCCAGACTATAGTCAGGAATGCTGGGAGCTGTAGTCCAAAGCATTTGGAGGGCACCAGGTTGGGGAAGGCTGGTATGGAGGAAACTGGTGTATGGTTAACCTGAAGACAAATTCCCTTGTTACTCAGCTTTGGAATCCCAGACATAAAAACAACCCTCGGCGAGACAAACACCGCTACTTATTTCCATGCTCCCTCCTTTTAAATTTAGATATGGCTTTTTAAAATCCACACTGAGGTGAGATGAGAATGGCAATGCTTCCCTTCCCTTCCTACATTACCAGTGATCTCACATCTGCTGCTGACTTCACGGAGGGGACCATCTCCGACTAAAGGCAGTTTAACTTTCCCCCTTCTTGACAGGTTTCAATGGCACGTAAAGAATGCCACTGGCACATTTTCCTAGCACACAACATTATGTAAATACCACACATACGCTCTCCCAGGCACTTCCTACCTATCTGCATGACTCTGCCAAAAACAGAGTTATTATCCACAGTGCTACAATTCCATCTTCTGTGGCGAAACTGGTACTGGCATTCCTTAATTCCTGTCTTTGCCCCCTCGCCAATGTACTGCATGTGGTCCTGGTACAAGTGGCAGAGTTTCTTTTGACCTTGAGAGAGCCCCGCCAGCTGGCTGCACAGGGGCTGGGCTCCAATGATGTACACCTCTGGCATCTGAACAGGGTTCATTGGATTCATGTGGCTCATGCCCAGAGACCTGTGAAAAGACAACAGTTACGTTAACAAGAGGGCAGTTGGATGCACATGGCACATGCATTCTGTCGGTGTGGAACTCAGCCCTAGAACACCAAGTCCCATTGGTGTGCTGAAAACAGCCGCCAAAATGCAGAAAGAAAGAAAAACGGGGGGGGGGGAGTCTTCAGTTTTGTTTAATGGTTGGGAAGCTAACGCAAACCACATGCATGAAGTTATCAAGACAGACATCCAATTATGCGGCTATCTGAATATAGCCTCCCCCTCCCCCCAACCCTCTAGGATGTCTCCCTCCCAGGCTTCAAATTTCACACTCTCCCTACAGATTTGTTTTTAAGAACCTGGAAAAAAAAAAATCAAGATGATCCCCCGCTACTGTTTAAAGCTACGGGCATACAGATGGCACTCCATTCTCTAACGTAATTTTCCTAAGACTGGAAAAGCTAGAGAACCATCCTCGCCAAAAACTCATTTTGATTATCAATAAAATATAACACAGGATATAACACAGGCTAGATACCTTAGATGTGACTATACAGAATTTCACAAAAGAAATTGCTGTCATTTAAAATTCCCAACCAGAAATCACACACAAATAGATCTAGGTACTAAATACATTGTTCATCAAACGTCTTAAAAACTCCACATGAGCCTAGTTTATTCTTAATGATCAAGTTACAGCAGAGTGGTATAACTTTTACCAGAAAGGAAATCCCATTAAGTTTAATGGGGCTTGCTCCCAGGTAAGTGTGCATAGGATCGCACAGCCTCACTGCCTTGATCCTTTCAGAGTGAAACTAACAGCATGATCGGAAGCCCATGATTTGATGTTCCATGACTTGCTTTTGTGCACATGTCGATGGACGTTCCCATTACAACTGCACATTTTATTTAGTCCTAACAGTACTGTTTATTCCAAACCAGGATTTAAACAGCTACATAAACGCAGGGAGGTGGTCCCATCCCATCCACCAAAGAGCAGGAAAAATGGGTCCACTGTGGATCCACAAATCGGGGGTTCGTATTTATAATTTCCCCCAGCACACCTCCCAGGAGCAATCTAGGCCTTGTTCATCTAGAAACTGGATTGATTCTTCTTCTTCTTCTTCTTCTTCTTCTTCTTCTTCTTGGTATTGATGATGAAACTGACTACGCAGTTTAGGGGGAAAGGGGGAAAAAAGCTTACCACCAAGAGCTGGCCTCTATCACAACTTGGATAAGCGCAGAGAAGACAGCCAGCCCCAAGAAGAGGTACTTGCAAGTCATTGCCCCCGTCCACCAAGCTCCACCTTGGACTAGCGCTCCCATGGACTTCTGGAGGGGAGGGAAGAGAGAAGAGAGAGAAAGAGGCTGACGGAGGGACTTTTTATGGCGTGGCTCAGACCATCTCTAAAGTTGAACAAAGCGCGGCCCCGGGCTCCTTGGGGCGGCGGGGGGGGGGGGAGGCGGCGGCGGCCCTTCTCCCCAGCGAGTTCCTTGTGCGGCGGCCAAGCCCGCGCCTGGTGCTCCAAGTGGGTTCCCCCGCCCAGCTGCCCCACCGCGACAATCCCGGTGAATCCCCAAAGCAGCCTCGATCCTGAAGGGAAGCTAAGCAGCACCCAGCCCACCGGTCCTCCCCCCACCCACGCACCCACCCCCACTCGCCAACTTCCTCCTCCTTCCCCCCCAACACAGAGAGCGAGCGAGCGAGCGGGAGCGAGCAGGACCTTCCAGCTCCGCGGGCGCTTCCCGATCAGCCCCGCGATGCCAGGAGCAAGCGGAGGAGCCGCAGCGGCCGGACGGCCGGTGCTCTGGGCTGCGCGGGTGGCGGAAGGCAGCGACGCGGACAGCCGCCGCTCCGAAAGACGGCCGAGGCCGCCCGCCCTTCCCTGCCCCCGCCGCCCCCCGCGTAAGTCGAGGCGAGGTTTCCAGGGACGGGACGGGACAGGACGGGAGGGCGCCGTTCGCGCTGCCGGCGATCCGCCTCGGCTCCCCAAGTCCTCCTCGCCACTCCGGTGGCGGAGGCACCCTTAGGTGGACCGGCCTCCCGCGGCTGCCCTAGCAGGAGAGCGCGGTGATGGCGTGAGAGGTGGAGGGCGGGCGACACACAGACGAGAGGTCAAGGCGCGCCAACGCCTCCCCCGCTCTGGAGCGGCGCGCCCCGGTGTTGCTTTTTGGGGAGCGGGCTCCGCGGAGGCGGCGGGGGGGGGGTTAATAAGAGGAAGGTGGCCGCACCTGGCTGGCGGCGCCCCGGGGCGGGGGCAGCCCCAGAATGCCGCCAGGCATGTTCAGCCTCGGGCAGCCGCGAGCCAGAGGCGGCGGCCCCTCTCGCTTCCTCCTCCGCAGCGGTGGCTGCTGGACAGCAGCGGCAGGGCACACGGCGGGCGAGCGAGGGGCTAACTGGGTCGCGGGAAAGTGTTCCCAATGGAGAGCGGGGGGCCGCTTCCCGCCCTGCTCATCAGCGGGGGTAGGAAGGGGGTAACACGGGCTAGAGGGAACGTCCCAACCCAGCTGCCCTCCCCTTTCCCCCCGGTGGACCGAGTGCCGCAAATCCTCGTTCCTCGCTTTAAACGGCGCCGCGGAAAGCCTGCTCGGACGCCACGGCGGCGACCCTCGCCAGCTTCACGCGGCGCGCTCAGGAGTCCGGCGACGCGCCTCAGAGCGCTCACTCCGGGATCAAGAAATCCGAGGGGATTTCAGACGGGGCTTCGCGGGCGGCGACGGGCCGTTTCAGAGCTGCTTTCCGAAGCAGGCGCGACTTTCCCTGGAGCTGCTTCGGGGGGGTCCCGTCGCTTGAGGGCTGCGGCCTTTTTTCCCCGACAACGATGGCGCCTCCCCTCTGCTCCGGAACGCCCGGGACCCCGCTCCGAAGCCCCGCTTCAGTCCATTCCAGGAACCGGGGCTGCTCTCGAGTAAAAGCTGCGCGAGCTGAGGCCGGCGAAGATGGGTGTGGCGCCTCTCGCTCTCCCGACGCCGCCGCCGCCACGTTCGACAGCGGCCAGCGGTTTTGCGCGGACCTTCAAAACCGACTGGACTCCGGGTCTGTGTGCGCCACTCAAGCCGGTGTAGAAACAGAACCACGGAGCGAGCTGAAAGCCTTCCTGAAATGCGATCTGCGGCCTAGGAGAGCAGCGGCGACCCTCTATTAAGCACCAGGAAAATAAAGTCCCACCGAATTCAGCGCGCCAACAAGGCTTCAATAAGCCTTATGGTTCAATGAGCCATAAGTCTTCGGGTCTGTTGCAGGGTCATTTTATTGGCCCGATTTACCAGGCCGGTACGAGGGGCAGGACGACGCCCTGACAGAGAGAACCCACTTTTTCCCACTCGGAGATACGACTCAAGCAGTCAATTTCTTCACGGCCTTCGATTTAACCCGACTGACAACCCGACCCGAACCATCCCGGCCACGTCAAGTGGAAACACCTCGTCCCCCAGAAAAGCCGGCCTGAGGACGCCAGCCGCTGCCGTCGGAGGGGCTGAAGACGGCTCGGCGCGCCGGGCGCTTCTGCTCGACGGCAGCGGGCTGTGCGCGTCCCTCGGCCGAAAGGCTCCGTTTCGCGGACTTGCTCAGACAAGCAGGCTTTGCGGTCCCGCCTCCGTGGATCGGGTTTTCCCGGGCTTCCCAAAGCGGGGCTTCGACGGGAGAGGGCGGGGGCTCCCTTTGCCTTGCGCACGGCCGCGATCGCGTTCAAAGGAGAGCCGCTTTCCTCCCACGAGGCGACCGACTTGGTGCTGGCGGGACAGAAAGAGGCGCTCGCAAAAATGAGGGAGGAAACCGGGGCACCGTCAGCCCGGGGAAAGCATCCCCGGCTCCGTCCCGATCTGCGGTTCACGCTGCGAGATGCGCCCGGACTTCGCCGTCTTCGCAAGGAGCCTTGCGCGCTCTGGGCACCGGGGGGGCGGCGCGCCTGGAGAGCGCTCATCCTCACCCCCGCAGGGCTGCGCTAACTCGGCTTTTTAAATTCTTTGCAAAGACGCAGTCAGGACAGAGCCGGGAGACTCGCGCGCCCCACACGCGCACGGGGGGGGGGGCGATTCCGCCCCGCAGCGCGGCCTCCCCGAACCGGGCATTACACAAGGCTGCAGGAATTTGGGGGAACAGGCCGGAGGGGGGTGCGCGTCTAGTGACGGCGCCCGGTTTATTTCCCCAGCAGTCTGAAGCGCCTGTGAGGAATGCGGAGAGTTCATGCCCCATAAAGCCGTCCACGCTCCAGCAAATTTCGGGGCGGGGGGAGCAGAAAGTCAAGTGGCAGGCAGGCAAGGTGTGTGCGCAGCGCGGGTGTATATTTAGGCAAAGCAAGAACAAAAAAAGATCCCCCTACCCCAGTGTTGGTGAGCCGGACGGGGTACCCCCACGAGGGACCCCGCAGAGGTTCAAGTTGCCCCCTCTGCTACAGGTTCCCCGTGCGGCCTTGGGCCTGTTCCCATCCAGCCTCCCTTTTCCCTCTGCCTTCTGGGGCTCTGGCGGCCTACGTCACCGGGTTAGTGCGGGAATTAAGTTGCGGAAGCCTGCCGGGCGCTCGCACACGTTTCAAAGCGCCGTCTGAACAAGGTGGCAAATCCGCGCGCCCCGTCTGAACTCCCACTTGTTCCCCGACGGCAGCGCGTCCTCAGAGCTGCATGCAGCGCCGGCGCAAGGCGGCACGGGGGTGGGGGATGCTGCGCGAAGTGGAGGAGCAAAGTGGTCCATGGAGGAACGATCCAAGGCGGGCATCCAAGGGACGGACCAGTCTTTGCCAGGATCACGGGGGGGGGGGGGGTCGATTTTCCAAGGCCAACCACTGGATGGTATTCCAGAAAGTTTTTCTTTCCTAAAGGCAATTCCCAATGGGGAGAATCATGCCAAAGCCTTCGGTTGTGACCGTGACACCCGCGGGACGTTTCTTCGAAATCCACACTGGGCGCAGTCGACGTTCGTCAGGGGAAGCCCCATTCAAACTCCCGGGCGCGCAGCGCCGAAGGACGAGCCCGGGGGGGGGGGGGGCGTTCTAGGACGTGGCTGCTCGGGCGACCTTCTGAGAATACAAGCGGGAGCATCCTTCATCGTTTGCGAAATGAAGTCCACGGGCTTTGAAAAATTGGCGGGGCAGGCTGGGTGGCTGCGATGGAGACTGCGAGGGCTAGTAGCCCACCCGCCACCCCCGCCGCCTGGTTAAGCACCGCAGCCTTCGCTTACAGGGAAGCCATTCTGCGTCTCCGCCAATAGGGGGCACCCTCAACCGTGAAACCAAATCCAAGAGCTAAGAGTTGAGCAGCAGCAGAGCTGGAGGAGAAGCGGACGTCGATTCGTGTGTCCCTCTCTTGTTACAGTCAGGACTTACTGGGATTGTTCGAGGAAGCCCGATCTAGAGCGAAGAACAGCCCAGACCGAGCCGGGGGGGGGGGGGGGCGCAAGGGAGAGGCTCGACGCTCCGCGCCATCGAGTCACTCCCGGTCATTTGAGCTCTTTTTGGGGGGAGCCTAGGGACCGCTCGAACCGAGCTGCCCTGAAGCCAGTTAGGACGGAACCATTTTCAAACTTCGCGGAGAGCCGGTCTCAAAGACGGCCCCCGCGTCGAGTTTGCAGCTCTGGTGAAAAGGAGCTCCTTTACCGATTCCCCTCCCCTCCCCATATACAGGGGGTCTGGAAAGCCTGTTAGGGCATCTGGTTTTATGGCCGCCGTTTTAATACTAGCTCTGCCTTGGGTAAGTGGGCACGCAGACTGCAGCCCTCTCGGCTCTGGGGGGTTGTAAAACGCAGGAACAATTGCTGAGACGGCCCGGCTCGACAGCTTTCGAAGCGAAGCCTGGCCAAGAACGATCCGGCCCCCTTGACCCGGAGGGTTTTTTTGTTTTTGTTTTTTGAGGGCGGGGGGAGAAAGGCTTAAGAAAGGAGGCCAAGGCATTTTATGGGCTTCAGTTTTAAAACAAGGAAAGCCACTCACACACTCGAGCGCGGGGAGGTGGAAGACAAAGATCTCCCTTTCTCCCCACATTATCCCAAATAAAACCAAAATCCCCGGGCCTTTTGCTCAGGCTCCCCGAGCATCTCCCCCACCCCAAAAGGAGAGTCATTCGCTCCTAGGTGGAACTGAACTCTAGTTGACCCCGCGACTGTAACTAATTTAGCATACAATTGACAATTAAAAACAAACACACACGCGGACTCACACCCGTTTCAACATGGAGCCTTAAGAGCATCAAAGGGGCACCAAGGCGGGGGGTGGGCCGAGAAAACCCTCTTTCGTCCTCCCCCTTCCAGCACAAACGGAACCCTTTACAGAAAGTGACAATACGCAGAAACGGAGAGCAAAATTTGAGGGGGTGGGGTGGGGTGGGGTGGAGGAGGAGGAGAAAGCCATCCAGGTTTTTCACTGGCCATCAGCCAAGCTCCCTTAAAGGTACAGGCCTCTCCATGGCTGCCATCCCGCGGTTCTTCGAGAGCAGTCCGCACGAAAGCACACTGCAAAAAGGTGCCCTTTTGGAACTCCACGGGCTGGGCTGGGGGCCCGAGACGCGTACGGAGTTGGGACCCCGCACTGAAAGGGCCCAGAGGCTGTCCCAGGGAATCGATCTTCGTACATCTCGCACAACGAGGAAAGTTGAGCGGGGGGAGGGGCAGAATCGAAGCGGTTTGGAGCAACAGGTTTGTCAGGCGACTGGAGAGTTTCGACGGGGGGGGGGCGCGCAAACGGATACTCGGGATTGAAAGAGATGAGGTCAGCAGAGGAAAACCTAGATTCTCTCTCTGCTTCCCTCTCACTCTAGTCAGTTTCACCTTAAGCCAAATATTTTGAGAAATCTGAACCAGTCGCCCCCTTGTCGCGCCCTCCTTCTCCGATGAGCGAATTTTCAGGCTCTCTCGCCCGGGCTTTCTAGTCGATCTCACCCTGACTTAAGAGTTTGGAAAAAGCCCGGCCATCGCCCTCTTTGTCGTCTCCCCCGCCCGCCCGCCTTCCGAGCGAGCGAATTTCGAGCACCCCCGCCCCAGTCCCCAGTGTTACTCACCTCCATTGTTGGGAGGGGGAGACGAAGACCAAATTTAGAGGGGGGGAGGTGAGAAGACAAGCAGGAGCCCGAGTCTACTTTAACAGCCAAGTAATCCAAGCGAGGCGTCCCAAGCCCGGATCGACGCGGTCTCCTCCGCGGCAGCGAGCGGCGAAGGGTCGCCCCGGCCGGCGGGCCGGTCGCCCCAGCGACGGAGCAGAGAAGCCTCCTCGGCAAGGTCCATCCGCGATCGCGACGAGGGAGGCGGGGCGGGGGCGCGGGATGCCCCCGCTCGGCTCCGGGCTCAGCCCGGGCGGCGGCGGCGCCGCAGCCCGCGCGCGCGGGGCGCTCGCTGCCTCCCGAGCGCGCCTGCGAGCTGCCCGCCGGCGCGCGCCTCCGACCTACCCGCTGCCGCGGGGCGCCCCGGGCTGCCGCGCCGTGCCCAGCCTGGGTCCCTGCATTGCGAGCTGGGCAGAGGCGAGGCGGGCTCCCGCCGGGCGTCAGCGAGCGAGGCGGCGGCTCCGGCGGCTGCCCCAACCCATGGCCGGCGCGCCGCGTCCCCTCGGCCTCCTCCTCCTCCGCAGATCACGCGCTGTGCCGGCGGCTCACGGTCGCCGCGGCTCGTCTCCTCCGCCGGCGCGGGCGCGCTTCTGCCCTCGCCGCTCCTCCGGCGCGCAAGAAAAGTTGCAGCGGCGACGGCGTCTGCCGGGGGCGGGGGCGGGGGCGGGCGGGGGCGCCCTCGCGAGGCGCGCATGCGCCCGCCTCGGCCTATTGCAACCCAGAGCGAGCTCCGCAGCTCCCGGCCCGGCGCTGGGAGAGATGCTCGGCCGCTCCGCCGATGCCGGCCGCCCCGGGCCGCAAGGCGGCCTTCTCGGAATTCACACCCGCCTCCTGCGGGCTACCTAATCCGGACTAGCTGCCCTCTGCCCCGGCATCTGCTCATTTTCTCTCAAAACCTGAAAGCCGGTGTGGTGTCGAGTGGAGTGGCTGGCTAGGGCTGGGAAGACCCGAGTTCAAATCCCCCACTCAGCCCCGAAGTGCACGGAGTGACCTTGGGCCACCCCACCCGCTCTCCACCCCAGCCCTCCCAGCCAGGATTGTTCCGAGGGTGAAATGGGAGGGGAGAACCGTCTATACCGCCTTCCGCTCCTCCTGGGAGGAAAACTACCATCTAAATCTACCCAGTCGATCCCTGAATCAGTACTGGAGTCTAGGTTCACGTACATGCACACAACCTATTGACTGCTTACTGAATCTGTGCAATCAAATCCCGAATAACACGAGGAAGAAATTACTCAGCTCAAGGTGACAAATCCGTAATTACACTGGACGTTACTTCACTTGATTATTTTTTTAATCTTGGTATTATTTCCCCCCCCCCCGAATATTTATTGGGTGTGTGTGTGTTTAGATTGTTTTACAAAGTTTTGAGTACTAAGGATGAGGTAGGAAGTAGTTTATTTGTTTGTTTGTTTGTTGTTATTCAGTAGTCTCCGACTTGTTCACGGAACGTCAGGCTCAGGACTGACCAATAACCCCGATTTAAAACGTGCAGACAGCTCTTGATTTTTGACTATATTGTGTCAGCCTTTCTCCTCTGGAACGAGCGGGAGGCTTCTTTAGAACAGCGATGTGCGTGGGATAGACATCTTAGGTCAGGGCAGAGCTACTCGTCTGTGTGGACAAGTGCATTCCTATGCGTGCTTACTCTGAAGTGAGCCCCACTGAGTTCAACAGGGCTTACTCCCAAGTACGTTCGCATAGGATTAGAGCCTCAGGGCTAAATCTGGGTCGGACGTATCAGCTCAGCTCCAGGCAGTAGAGTGGTGGCAAATTCAGAAGTCCAGGGTCCCTTCGTGACAGTCACAGCCACGCCCCCTTCTAAGATTATACAACTTTGTGAGATATACAGCCTTCAACTGGGATCCAAAAACAGTGCAGCTGAAAGTAAGGGAGTGGTTTTCAATTGGACGTCTGAGAAAAAATGCAGGGGTGTTAAAATCTTTTTCACTCACTCACTCTCACACAAACATTTTAGGTTTTCAAAATATGATACTCTATGGAAGCTTCACCCTCTCCACTCAGCCCTCATGGACAGATCCCTTCTCATTTAAACAGCCCCCTTGCACACTCCCTTAGTGCCCCGACATTACCCATTAGCCTTCCCTAAGCTCCTTCATTATCTCCCCCTCCAACAGAAATGTCCACACACCCAGCTGGATTGAACTACACACACACACAGAGTCATGTAGTGGTGAATTTGGAAATGCAGGAGTTCATTGTGACAGTCTCCAAGGGCAGTCCAAAAATTTCAGGCAGCTGTGTCGCTCCATATCAACAAACCAGTTCTAGGAGTTTTCATCTCCATCAGGAGCACGTCTTTGGTAAAGTAAATAGGTCTTAATTGCCCATTCCAGACCAAGTCATCCCAGATACTTTGCATTCCAACATGGAAAAATATACTGTTGGTTGGAAAATTCATTCCTCCTCAAAGCTACAGTGAGGATCGCGCAGCTAAGCTGAGAAGGAAGGAACAGGGAATTCTGAGGGGGATGGCAGATGACATCAGAGTCCCTGCTAATGAAAAAGTGCCAGGGCTGCATCCCTGCAAGCCCTGCCTCCACTACACCACTGGCTCCAGGGTTTCATCACTGCCCAGGCTCAGCTCTGCAATGCATGGAGTCACAATTAAAGAGTGCATCTGGGCATGAGCAGAGTGGTTTCCTTCAGGAATGAATAGCTATATGACCAAGACAGAGGCAGTGCCTGCTTCAAAAGCACGACCTTGGCAGTAATATGTGCTCAGCCTTCCCTAACCTGGCGCCTTTCGGGTTTTGGGACTACAGTTCCCATCATCCCTGTCCATGCTGGTGGGACTGGTGGGAGCTGTAGTCCACATCTGGTGGGCATCAGGTTGGGGAAGGCTGGCTCAGAGCCAGCGCAGGCTGGTGACTCCCATGTCCGTGAATCCGCTCTTGGTCTCAGTCAGAACTCTAAAGGAGCTATCCAAGGTGCTGAAACCGTTTTGGGGGTAGGGCTCAGCACCTTAGATAGCTCCTTTAGAGTTTTGGCTGGTTCTGACTGAAACCCAGAATGGAATTACAGCCCCACCGAAATCGGAGCCACCAGCCTCCACTGATAAGCATCCTCTTTTCCACAGGGGCCGACGGGATGCTCCTGGGAAGCCCACCCGCAACACACGATGGCAAACGCCCTTCTCCCGCTGTTGCCTTTCAGCAAGCAACTGGTGTTCAGCGGTAGAGGGCCTTTGAACGTGGAGGCTCCATCATCAAGCAGCAATCACCATGAATGGGCCCTCGAGGGACTTCCCCTCCACGAACATATCTGATCTCCTTGTCAATGCATCGAAACGGGCCAAGAATACTCATCTGTAGGAAGCGACCTTGGACTTGGAGAGGCACCTCAGAGGCACAACGTACGGGGGTGCCCACCCCACCTTGCCAGAACTGGCACCGCTCTCTTGGCGTGCAGAGAAGACCGGCCTCCCTACAGCGTTTGTGAATTCATCCCCCAAACCAGGCGGATTCCCCCCTCCTTTAGGCCCTGCGGGTCGATAATGTAGTCCTCCGAGGCCCCTATTCTAATCATAGTATTGGTGTTAAGCGATCCGGATCATCCTCTTGCACCTAAATATGCTCACCCAGAAGGATGCCATTGAAGGCATAACCATCTTCGCAAACTCCAGTAGCAAAGTTATTCATGGTTCGAGCCACAGTCCAATGCAGAGCTAACCGCACTTCACGCCCAACGATCCTTTCTTAAGGGCCCGATCCTTAGACAGAAAAAAAACGCCCTACAACTCCCAGCCTTCCCCATGGCTGGCTGGAGAAGAAGGGGGGGGGGGGATGTAGGACTTTGTCTAAACATGCATAGGATTGTGCCTAAGTATGCTCAAATTAAGCACATGCGTAGGATTGAACCCTAAGTCTCTGGCAGAGATGGAGCTTTCTCCACTGGCTAGATGGGGGCAGTCTGAGTTTAAAGGTCGTTTACCAGGTGTGTCAAGGCTTTTTAAAACTAGGCGCTTAAGATAGAGACCTTAGGTGAGTGGTGTATTGCTGCGTATCTCAGCCTTCCCCAGACTGGAGTCCTCCAGATGTTTTAGACTTCAGCCCCATCAGCCGCAGCCAGCATGGCCAATGGTCGGGAATGCTGGGAGTTGTAGTCCAAAACATCTGAAGGACCCTAGTCTGGGGAAGGCCGGTATACGCATTCTGTGGGATATATATTCTATGGTTGAAGCATTCGCGAAAGATAGACAGTATTACAACTGAAATGCATGAACATACAAAGAATGAAGTTACTACGAGTAACTTTATTTCTAGTGCAATTTATTTATATGCTCGAGTAACTCAGACTAACTATAATAACTATAATCGTGTAATTTCTTAGACACCTGCTAAAAATAAAGTTGCAACCCTCAGCGCCCTTAACCTGGAAGCAAGCCCGTGGGACTTACTTCTGAGCAAACGTGGTTAGGATCGGGAGGGGCACACATCTTCCTTCCCTCCCCGAGACTTAAACCCTTCTGTGGCTTACGATCCTGCGTTCTCTTCCTCGGCCTTACGCCCCCTTGGGCCCAGCCAGAGCGACTTCCGAGCAAACGTGCATTGGATGGGGCTGCCCGCCGGCCGCCGGCCACGGTCGGTTAAATCAGGAGGGGTCTGAATGAAAGGGCTCGCCGGAGCTTTTGTCCTCTCTGGCCTTTGTAGGGCTCCGCCAAAGCCGTCGCCCGGGCAGGCAGCCGGCTCGCTCCCCTCCCCTCCCCTCCCCTCCCCTCCCCCTCTCTCCCTGCCGTGGCCTTGAGCGGGAGTCCCCTGGACACCCGCAGCGGGTCGCGGGAGCGGGTCCCTCTCATGCAAGGGAGCTGCAGAGAGTGCAGGGCAAGGGCGAACCGCTGGGAAGGAAGCGCTCGATGCGGGATCGAAAACAAATAAATAAATATTTTTTAAAAAAAAAATCACCACCGCCGCCTGCAGCCGATGGCCCGTTCCAGTCTCTTGCCACCCAGCTCCCGTCCTCAGTTAGGACGAGGGGGGGTATCGGATCGGAAGGGAGGTGTCAAACGATAGATAGACCCAAAGGCTGTTTACACGGAAGCAATGGGACTCACTGCCAAGGCGGTGTGTCTGGACTGCAACCTTGGATAGCTCCTTAGTTGGGGAGCGATCCTACGCATGTTTACACAGAAAAAAGGCCTGCAACTCCCAGCGTTCCCCAGCCGGCCATGCTTTTTTCCTGTCTAAACATGTATAGGGTTGCGTCCTTAAGAACATAAGAAGAGCCCTGCTGGATCAGACCAAGGGCCCATCTAGTCCTGCATTCGTTCACACAGTGTGGCCAGCCAGCTGCCCCCCGCGGGAAACCCACAAGCAATTGTTGGCAGTTTTGCAGGAGGAGATCCCTGATTCTGCTGGGGCAAATCTTCAACTTGTGCCTGCAGAACAGAACGAAGCTTCATAAACCCCTTAAGCCTTGCAGTAACTTTCCCTAACGAGATGGCCAAACCAAGCAAGAGCAGCTTGATCTGCAGAGTTATTAAGCGGCCTCCTCCCACCCTACTTTTCCCACGGAAATTAAAGAAATGAGGTCCTGATCTTCTAAACGCCTTTACAGGGAGCTAGGGTTGTGTGGTGCAAGTTGTGAAGTCATCGGATTAGCAGCACACTGCCATGGATGCCTATTCAGAAGGAAGTCCCATTGATTTCATTTGCACTGACTCCCAGGGAAGTGCTACTGGATTTCAGCCCTCTCATGCCTGAACTCACTTAGGCAAGCGCCCTTTTCTCAACCTGAGCCCTGCCCTGCATCTCCTGCAATGAAGAGAGACAGATATTGATCACTGTGATGTCACTGACAGAGTGCCTGGGATGCAGTTGCTAAACATTACAGCTATACTCACCAAGCAAAGCTACAATACTGTAAACTACAGTTGGGGAACATGTGGCCCTCCAGATGTTGGTCAACTCCAACTCCCATCAGCCCCAGACAGCATGGCCAATGGCCAGAGATGATAGGAGTTGGGAGTCCAGCAACACCTATTTGGGGGGGGCGGGGCACAGGTTCTCCACTCATGCCCTAAAAGACCCAGCTAAATGCCAGTAACATCAGTGAAAAGAACAAGTCCTGTGGCATCTTAGGGCACAATCCTATGAATGTGTCAACAGAAAAAAAAAAGTTGTTGACTTTGCTGTTGAAACATGCGGAGGATTGTCCCCTGAAAGACTTACACATTTATTTTGGCATAAGCTTTTGTGGATTAGAGTCCATTTGATAAAGTTTAAGCCAGTGGGACTTAATTCCTAGTTCCCACACCACGTCCTCCAGTCTGCAGCTTACCCTGTCCATGCGACCAAAGCGTCTCCAGTCTCCACTGTCTTGGCTTCCTTTCCTCTGTTGTTTCCCTGGGTTGAATTTTTGATTATAAATTCCTCAACATGGAGGCCTGCTCTCTTATACCAACGTCCCCCAACCCAGTGCCCTCCAAATGTTTTACAGCACAACTCTCATCGGCACCAGCTAGTACACCCAATGGTGAGGGATTATGGGAGCTGTAGTCCAAAACATCTGGAGGGTGCCAGGCCAGGGGATGCTGTCTTATATTGTGTGAAGTGCCATGCACTGTGTCCTGTGTCCCTCCAGATGTTGTTGGACTGCAACTCCCATCTTCCCTAGCCAGTACTGCCAATGGTGAAGTTGCAGTCCAACAACATCTGGAGGGCCATAAGTTGCCCACACCTGTCAATGCCATATGAACCAACCAACCAATGTTTCCCACAGCCTCAAGCTGCAGTCCTAAGTAGCCTTGCGTGGAAGTATCCGTGGGACTCCTTGCTGTCACTGCTTCTTGCTGACTTATCCCTCTGGGCCCAGTGGTGTTTGCCCCATTGCCAGGGTGTGAGGAAGCAGCATCAGTGCCTGGACTCATGACAGGGGCAGCCAGGCAGCTTGAAGTCGAGGCCCTTCAGGCAAGTCAGCAGACAGTGATGGAGAGGACTCGAGGAGGAGGAGAAGCTGCCACCACCATCCAGCAGCAATGTCAGGAGTCTCCAGGGACTGGTGGGGCCCCTGACAGTGCACCCACCCAGAAAATCCCTGACCACGCTGACCACCAATGCCCAGCTTGCTAGGGCCTCCCTGGGACTGCAGCCTCTGGCCTCATCCACTGACAGCGAACCAAGGACCAGCGGGAGGCCGCCTCCCAGGATAAACATCATGGCAAGGGGGCGACAGACCTGGCCCCAGACCTCAGCCAGAGAAGGAACAGCTGCAGGGAGTTGGTTTCACCCTTTCTTGCCAGAATGGACACCTATAAGAAGCAAAGAAAAAAAAAACACCTGAGGCAAACTGGTGCCTGAGTTTTGCTTTCTTTCCTCCTCCCACCCAACCCCTTTTCCTTTTGTGTCATGTCTTTTAGAGTGTAGACCTGAGGGCAGGGACTGTCTTATTCTTAATCTATGTAAGCCGCTTTGGGAGCCTTTTTTGGCTGAAGAGCAGGGTAAAGATGCCGCAAATAAATAAACAAAATGAGGAGCAATTAAAAATTCTGTCACTCTTTCCTTATGGCCCCAAACCCATCTTGTTCCAAAGCATTTGGCAAAATTAATGGGGCCAACTGATGAGAGTTCAGGTCTTCTTTAAGACTCAGCTCAACCAAGGTCATTTTGGGACTCTGTGGAAGCTGGAAGTTTGCCCACTCTCTGGTTGGCATCCTGGTTGCAATCTCATGTGGGGTAAGATATCCGGAAGAAAACTCCACAATTACATGATATTTCATTTATCAATGTTATCAAGGCCAACCTAAGGCATTTTGCTGCCTGAGGCAAAGCAGCAAATGGCAACCCCTTTAAGTTAAGGCACATAGTACCCTTGAGCATGCATAGAATTGCCTTTAATGGAATATTTTGTATCAGAAGAAAGAGCAAACATAATCTACACTGCTATGCAACCTACCTCCTCTTCCCATACAGCTAAACTTGCGGGGCCCTAAAGAACTGAGGCAGGGCCAGAGATTAATCCCCCGCCGCCGCAGCGGCCGCCCAACACACTTTTGGCTGCTTTTACCCATGAGGAATTACTTATGCAGCCTGATCTTATCCATGTTGGGGGAGCTCAGGAGGAATGGCTGGTGAGGGGCTGCTGCTGCCGCCACCCCCCAGCATTCACCCCCTAAAGCGGCTGCCCTCATCTTGCCTAACAAGAGGGCTGGCCCTGGGTGGTATGCTGTTGTTTCGTTTACTTATATCCTACTCTTCCTTTACAAAGGTCAGAGAGTGACGTCTCATCAGGTGTTCTTAGATCACTTAGGGCACAATCCTATGCATGTTGAGACAGAAGAAAGTCCTGCAGTTCCCAGCATGCCCCAGCCAGCATGCTGGGGATTGTAGGTGGGAATTGTAGGACTTTCTCTCTTTCAACATGCATAGGATTGTGCCCTTAGTGAGCTCTGTTACAGCAAGCAAGAACCAACGGCCACGAGAGGAGATGTTAGATTGGGGTGCTGGGGGTGCTGTGACATGTTGGTTGGTAGGTCTTCCTTGATATTTCATTTGCACCTACTCCTGGCTCAATGTTACAGTAAACTGAGAAGGATGGCCATCTGGACTGCAACTGCCCCATGACAGCCTAGACCAGGGGTGGGCAGAAGGTAGCTCTCCAGATATTTTGGACTTCAACTCCCATAAGCCTCTGCCAGTGTGGCAAATGGTTAGGAATTCTGGTAGTTAAAGTCCCCAAGAACTAGAGGTCTACCTTTTGCCCTCCTCTGGTCTAGATAGCCTGCAGCTTCCTTATATTTGGAGAGGAGTTTGACCTTCGCTGGCAGTGGCAGCAAAGGGTTCAGCTCCCTTTCAGGAATCGCCTGGAGCTTTTGCTTTGCACCGCCTGCCAGCACATCTGCTTTTCTGCTTACAGCACTCACTCTGTATTGCCTGAGAATTGCCGAAAGCCTATTGGGCGGACTGCCCTGACATTGGGGTAGAGATCTGTACCTTCCAACTTCTGTCGGCTGCTTGAAATGTGATCGCAAAGATTAGCTCCTGCGCTTCTCCGATGGGCCCCTCTCTTTTGTGTGATGTTCAAAGGGAATGTGCCCATCTATAATAAATATCCCACAAGAACCATGTTTTGCCGACTCTCAGGCAGGCCTGGTTCGCACAAACAGCAGATGTGGTAGGAGAAATGTTTGTGGATTGTACCTTTTTGGGCTGTGGGGCTAAACCACAACACAGGGGGTTCTCTATTTGCACGGAACATCAATGGGCCAATTGAGACATTCCTACAGTTTGTTTTGGATGTCCATTTAATCTGCTTTTAAGGTTCTCTGTGCTCTGGACTCTGCAATTCCAAGCACAGGTAAGAATAACACAGGAGGTAGCTCAGTTCAGGGTTGAGCAGAAGATAGGTTGGGATCTACCTGTAGATCTCTGGGTGATTTGATGGTGATGATCACCCACTTACTGGGTGATCAGTAAGTATTTCTGGGGAGCAACAGCTTTTCCACCTAAATTAGGCTTCTGAAATAAAGAGAGTTTGGGGTAACCAGGAATGGATGTTTGAAAGGACTGTGAGCACAGATGAGTCCTGATGCTGCAAACAAATCCCTAGGCTCAGAACATGCTCAGACGCATCATATATAACGCTTATAACACTTCATGCATCTGATGAAAACTTATGCCAGAATAAATGTGTTCATCTTTCAGTTGCTACAAGACTCTTTGGTGTTTTTGCTGCCACAGACTTAACAGAGCTACTCCTCCAAGAACTGTTCTCTAACTCTATGCATTCTTTAACTCTCTGAATGTGCTCAGTGGCACCCTGTTCTTCCATTCTAAGTCTATGTGTTCTGTATATTATGCTGGCGATTGGTGGCTCTTGGGAGTCAAGTAAAAAAAAGAAAGAAGTAGAACTGGCAAGCCTGACGTCTGTCCAGCCCTTCCCAAGTTAGTTAGGGTGCAATCCTATCCATGTCTAGATAGAAAAAAAGCCCTACCTGCTGGGAGCTATGGGACGTTTTGCTGTCTAAACATGCATAGGATTGTAGCCTTACGCCCTTTTGAGCTGGGCCATTGCATAGATGAATGCTTCGGGGCAGGTGGGGCGGGGCGGGGCGGGGCGGGGAGTGGACGCGATTCCTTGCACGGGCAGCCGCCCTTCTCATTTTCCATGTACCGGGGAGTCTCCTTCTCCTTCCTCCTCCTCCAGCGGAGAACCATGCAGTTCCCCGCCTTGGCTGTGAAGTGGATCAGCCCATTAACGGTTGCGCTACCCCATCTGCTGTGTCTGTGAAGGAGGCCTAAGCAGCGCCCTCTCTGCCGTGTTCCCCCGTCGGTGCAACGCAAGACGACGGCAACCTGCGAGGCGGATGCCTCGGGCAACGGTGTAAGGAGGATGGGCAAGAGCCGTGGTGGGGGCAGAGACGAGGCGCCGCCGTCGCCGCAAGACAGGCGTGCCCTGGCCCCAGTTCCCTGCCTCCCTCCCTCCGTCCATGTGCAGCAAGGCAAGAGCCCTTCCTGTTTGCACTCGCCCCTTAAGTACTTGATCAAACGGAGCCCGCAGCATGGGCCGAACTGCACCCAGCGCCTTCATTTCTCGCTGGAGGAGGCTCCAGGGCCCATAAAATCCTCCCGATTACCCTTCCCCGCCTGAACTCTTATCTCAGCCCCAGAGCCGGCCTGTTATCGGGCATTTTTATGATCCCTGATGGTAGCTGGGTTCTGTTATTTAGCAATCTCCCCCCCCCCGGGGGGGGTGGAGGCGGATCTTCCCAATCTCCAGGGCGGAGGTAACAACAGAGGGCGAAGCCGGCCAATGCTTTCCCCGCCCCACCTCCTCCCCTCACAATGGAGCTTTCGAGCAGCAAGAGTGACGGTCAACAGACAACAACGTAAGCGGGCAGGCAAATAAATCAAAAGGAAAGGCGCGAGTCCTCAAGCGCTGGCAAGCGATGCAAGGGGATCACGTGGGTGGCCGGCTCCATTCACACATGCCTGCGCCTGGCTCTGGGAAAGAGCCTTTTTGTCATCCGCAGAGGCGTGGCATGGATTGTTCAGGCCAAAACAAGGAGAAACCGAGGGCACAATCCAGCCAAAGTCAAGCACTTCAAAGCAGGGCCCGTCCCAGACATGTCGGCACCAGAGGTGGAAAATCCAAGTGGCTCCCTCCCTCCACATGGCTAAATAAGGACCATTTGCTGATCTTTAAGAGCACCCCAGACCTTGCCTCGTCCTGCCTTCTAAGGCCTAGTTCTCATGTGCAGTCTTTTGGTGGCTGCAACATCAAGAGATTACTGGCATCTGTGGATGAGCCATAGAGAGAACGTCCCACTTTACCTCACGACACAAACAGCAGTTCTTGTCAATGGGAAGCCTCTCAGTACACAGATGTAGTCGGAAATGTACTTGTGATGACCACCATGTATTATTATCATTTATTACATTTCTATGCTGTCCCATAGCTGAAGCTCTCTGGGCGGTTTACCAAAGTAGGTGTGCAAGCCAGCCCAGAGTGTTGGCTGATGGATGCATCCATGTATCTGTATGGGCAAACCAGCCAAGTCCCACCAAATTCAGCGGGAGAGTCAAAAGTGTGCATTCAACTCTACCGCAAACAATAATGGAACTACTGCTTGGCCAATAGATTGAATCCAGAACCATTCGGCTCAATAGGACTTTGCCAGTTGCTCAGTGGTAGAGCATATACTTTGCACACAGAAGGACCCGAGCTGTGCACAAATGGCCTCTCAAAATTCTCCACCCTTTTTTATTTTGTGTGTGTGCTGCCACTGCAAGCGGCAACAGCAGCGTCAACTATGTTGGCAGGCTGCCCCCCCGCCGCCATTTTGCATCTACCACAATGCCGGTGTGAGGGGGGCAGCATTGTGTCTAGTTCCAGGGAAGGGTGGAGCTACTGCTGTGCCACAATCTGTCCTCCAGCTTCCCTAAAGTTTTCTTCCCCATGAAAGAGGCTTCTGTTTTTCTGATTCTTTCTGAGGGTGCTTTATAATTTATTTTGGTGGTGTTACAACTGTGAGGTGGCCTAGGTGTTGTGTGTTTTCTTTTTGTTATACTTCTCTCCTTTGCTTTGCAGCTGTCAGGCTGCCTGTGCTTCCTAATTTGAAAAAGCCCTATGGGAGGAATTACCTCATGGTATCTTCCCCTGAGCTTTCAGTGTGGGAAGCCGAGGAGGCTACAGGCTGCTGGAGAAATGACTGTGCATTGAAAAACAGGACAGTTGTGCTCACCTCCTAAGTAAGGCAAGCCCCAAAATCCCAAACCCAACCCATGAAAATTTATCTGAAATTTTCTTCACTACTGATTTTATTTTCAAAAACAATTTCTTTTCTATCAAATTGAAAGAGAATGGTTGAAAAAATGTGGGAGGAATTTTTGGCACAGCACAACCCAAGTTCAATCCCTGGCGGCTCTAATTAAAAAGGGAGCAGGTGATGGGAAAAACTTCTGCCTCTGAGACTCTGGTTAACCTCTGCCAGTCAGAGTAGTTTGACCTAATATAAAACAGCTTCCTATGTTCCTAATTTGATTTCAGTTGGATGTGGACTTCACCCAATGAGTGTGTGCCTGTGTGCGTGCATGCGCGTGCGTGTGAAATTGAAACACATCCACAGCAACAACCCAGTCACTTCCTCATATGTCTCATACAGATTATAATATCCATACACAGAGTGCCCTCTTCACAATACTGTGAAAAGCAAAGACAAGACAGGCAGGAACAACCAGAGGGCTTAATGGTTTACATTTTTTGTGAGCACACCCAGACCCAGTGTTACGTTTGAACTGGTTGCACCTTTCCCTCCTACTGTGCAGGAATGAGTGACATATGCTGTAGCAGGCTGACCTTTTATTTTCCCTGCACTAGTGCCGTCACAGTGTCGGTGAGTTCATATCGTCCATCTGTATCATAAAGCCAGCTAAAATGTAAGTTGTGATGTTGATCCTCCCCTTGTCACTTCCAAAAGAGGCCGAGGGCTATAGCCCCGCAGCACAAGGTTGGCCACAAAAGACAAGAGCCAGAGAGAGGAGAGCCCAGGGGCATCTATTTTGTTGTCCAGAATTGGCTTCCCATAAACTCCACCCCACATGTACTGCCTGGGGTGAGACTTTCAGTCAACCCCATGACCAGGCAAACTTGCAGTGTGGGGGAGCTGTGGTTAATTGTGGCCCAGTGTTGCATATATTCAAGACTAAATGTCTAACAGTGTAACCCCTGCAAAAACACACCCTAGCACAAGAGCACTAATAGAAGAGGTTTTTTTTTTAAAAAAATACCTCATTATAAACAGATATAGGTGTTCCTGAAGAATAATCAGCTGTGGTTTGAAACATAAACTAAACCCCCCAAATGCTGCCCCTGGCACATCCGCATCCCCACATATGAGAAAGACTAAATTATAACGTGTAATATTGAGGGAGCAGAAAGATATGCACAGATTCACCCTGTCTCAATGAATCTTATATTACTGAGTAGACATCTTTCTCTTGGTATGTCCTACATGGAAAATCAATCAATCAATCCCCATATTAAAAAGAACTTTGATTCATTCAGCAGAAATCATAATCGAGAATGCAAAAACTACAGCGCTCTCTCTGCAGACACTCAGCTCCAAGTGAGGTTTAAAAAAATTAAAAAGTAGTCTTTCTTTCTTTCTTTCTTTCTTTCTTTCTTTTAAAGGAAGAGCAACCTGGGTTTTATGCCTAGTAAATAATATTTTATTGCCATTGGTTTACTGTGGCATTTCAACGATCCCCTTTAGGAGTCTGCAAACTGCGCGGGTTAAAGGTCATTTCTCAAATCACTGGAATTAGTAAAACATAGCAGAAAACTGTAAAAGGGGGGAGGGGCGGCGCAGTAAAACAAGCCCGCCCGCCTGAAATAAACCAATAAAGAGCCCCTCGAGCTGTTTGCTTGGATGTTTCTCAGGGTGTAATTGACCAATGTCGTCGGCAAAGGAAAACACCTAAAAGCGGGCGGGGGCGGGGGAGAGGTCATCAAGAGCGAGGGAGGCAGGGAGGGGCGGAGGCGCAGATCCGACCCAAATCAAAGAGACCTCCGCATCCTTTGGGGAGCGGCTCTGCAAGTCTACCAGCGTTCCTCTTTTTCGAAACTGAAATCACGAAGGACAGCGTTTTTAAGCAAAATGTGATTTCTAAGCAGCCGCGACGCCTTTGGAAATCGTCACATACACACGCAGGGGAAAGGCAGGATTTCAAGGCATTCTGCGAGACTGGGAAACCCACCCCACCCCCACCCCAATCCCCCCACCCCAGTGGGGGCTGGTGGTTCCGATTTCGGCGGGGCTATAAATCCATTCTGGGCTTCAGTCAGAACTCCAAAGAAGCTGTCCAAGGTGCTGAACCAATTCTGGGGTGGGATGCAGCACCTGGGATAGCTCCTTTAGAGTTCTGGCTGGTTCTGACTGAAACCCAGAATGCATTCCCAGCCCCACCGAAATCGAAGTCACCAGCCCCCACTGCCCCCCCATGCCCCCTCGCTGTGAAAATAGCTGGGGAGGCAAAGGGGCGGGGAGAAAGGCTCGACCGCGCTGCACGCCGCTCGGATTTCCCCAGCTTTGTTTTCCATCGTTTTATGAAAGGAGGGCGGGCGGGGAGGAATTGAGATCTGGAGTAACACGGGATTTATTTTCCTGGTTTTCACTGCAAGCGATCAAAACGGTGGCGCCGGCAGAAAGGCAGCGCTAATTCAAATACTGGGGGAAATATTGCCAATGTAGAGAGGGTGTGCGCGTGTGTGCGTCGCATTTGATTTTCTCATATTATTTATTTGATGAATGAAAAAGAGGGGGAAGCCACATCCTCTAACAGCGCAGACCTGTGCCCACTTTCCTGGGAGTAAGTACCATTGAACTCAGCGGCGCTTACTTCTGAGTAGATGTGTTTATCTCTAACAGCTCTTTTAAACCACTCTGGGCTCTAGGGTCTCCGCATTTGATCTGCTGATCACAGGGCTGGCGCTGCAGTAGGTTTTCAGCTCTCTGTTGGGGAGTGGGGACACACAAGAACGTGCGAGAAGAGGCATTTCCACAACTCCCTAAAGAGCTATACGGACAGACGGATTGGCCCCATGCCCCAGACTACAAGCGAGGCCAAGTTAAGTTGCTAAGTGCGATCTGATGCCTGTTTAGACAGAAAAAGGCCCTACGACTCCCAGCATTCCCCAGCCAACTGCTGGGTGGGGATGCTGGGAACGGTAGGACGTTTCAGAGTAGATGTGCACAGGATTGCATCCCGAGTTGACCAACGTGTTCTGTTCATGTTGTTCAGTCGTTAAGTCCTGTCTGACTGTTCGTGACCCCATGGCCCACAGCAGTCCAGGCCTTCCTGTCCTCCGCTCTCTCCCGGAGTGTGCTCAAGTTCATATTCATTGCATTGGTGATGCTATCTAGCCATCTCATCCTCTGCCGTCCCCTTCTCCTTTTGCCTTCAGTCTTTCCCAGCATCAGGGTTTTTTCCAGAGAGTTTTCTCTTCGCATTAGGTGGCCAAAATATTTGAGCTTCAGCTTCAGGATCTGTCCTTCCAATGAGCACTCAGGGTTGATTTCCTCTAGGATTGACTGATTTGACCTCCTTGCAGTCCAGGGGACTCGTAAGAGTCTTCTCCAGCACCACAGTTTGAAAGCATCAATTCTTCGGTGCTCAGCCTTCCTTATAGTCCAGCTCTCACAGCCATACATTACTACTGGGAAAACCATAGCTTTGATTAGACGGACCTTTGTCGGCAAGGTGATGTCTCTGCTTCTTACTATGCTGTCTAGGTTTGCCATAGCTTTCCTCCCAAGGAGCAAGCGTCTTTTAATTTCATGGCTACAGTCACTGTCTGTGCTGATCTTGCAGCCCAAGAAAGTAAAATCAGTCACTGCTTCCATTTCTTCCCCTTCTATATGCCAGGAAGTGATGGGGCCAGATGCCATGATCTTAGTTTTTTAATGTTGAGTTTCAAACCAGCTTTTGCACTCTCCACTTTCATCCTCAACAAGAGGCTCTTTAGATCCTCTTCACTTTCTGCCATTAGGGTGGTATCATCTGTATATCTGAGGTTGTTGATCATTCTCCCGGCAATCTTAATTCCGACCTGTGATTCATCCAACCTGGCGTTTCTCATGATGTACTCTGCATATAAGTTAAATAAGCAGGGTGACAATATGCAGCCTTGTCGTACTCCTTTCCCAATTTTGAACCAATCGGTTGTTCCATGTCTGGTTCTTACTGTTGCTTCTTGACCCTTGTAAAGGTTTCTCAGGAGACAGGTAAGGTGGTCTGGTACCCACATCTCTTTAAGAATTTGCCAGAGTTTGTTGTGATCCACACAATCAAAGGCTTTAGTGTAGTCAATGAAGCAGAAATAGATGTTTTTCTGGAATTCTCTTGCTTTCTCCATGATCCAGCGAATGTTGGCAGTTTGATCTCTAGTTCCTCTGCCTCTTTGAAACCCAGCTTGTAATTCCGGTAGTTCTCGGTTCACATACTGCTGAAGCCTAGCTTGTAGGATTTTGAGCATAACCTTGCTGGCATGTGAAATGAACGCAACTGTACGGTAGTTTGAACACTCTTTGGCATTGCTCTTCTTTGGAATTGTAATGTAAACTGACCTTTTCCAGTCTTGTGGCCACTGTTGTGCATTCCAAATGTGTTGGCATATTGAGTGCAGCACTTTAACAGCATCATCTTTTAGGATTTTAAATAGCTCAGGTGGAATATAGTAATCTCTGCTAGCTTTGTTGTTAGTAATGCTTCCTAAGGCCCACTTGACTTCACTCTCTAGGATGACCAGCTCAAGTTCAGTGACCGCACTATCATGGCTATCAGGGACATGAAGATCTTTCCTGTATAGTTCTTCTGTGTATTCTTTCCACCTCTTCTTAATCTCATCTGCTTCTGTTAGGTCCCTGCCTTCTTTATGCCTTATCATGCCCATCTTTGCACAAAATGTTCCCTTGATATCTCTGATTTTCTTGAAGAGATCTCTAGACTTTCCCATTCTGTTGTTTTCCTTGATTTCTTTGCATTGTTCATTTAAGAAGGCCTTCTTGTCTCTCCTTGCTATTCTCTGGAACTCTGCATTCAGTTGGATATATCTTCCCCTTTCTCCCTTGCTTTTCACTGCCCTTCTTTCTTCAGCTACTTGTAAAGCCTCATCAGACAGCCACTTGGCTTTCTTGCATTTCTTTTTCTTTGGGATGGATTGAGTTGCTGAACAATGTTATGGACCTCCGTCCATAGTTCCTCAGGCACTCTGTCTATCAGGTCTAATCCCTGAAATCTATTCCTCACCTCCACTGTATATTCATAAGGGATATGATTGAGGTCATACCTGAATGCTTTCCTGGTTTTCCCTACGTTCTTCAATTTAAGCCAGAATTTTGCAAGAAGCAGCTCATGATCTGAGCCACAGTCAGCTCCAGGTCTTGTTTTGACTGACTGTATAGAGCTTCTCCATCTTTGGCTGCAAAGGACATAATCAATCTGATTTCGATATTGACCATCTGGTGATGTCCATGTGTAGAGTCACCTCTTGTGCTTTTGGAAAAGCGTGTTTGCTATGATCAACGTGTTCTCTTGGCAAAACTCTATTAGCCTTTGTCCTGCTTCATTTTGTACACCAAGGCCATGCTTGCCTGTTATCCCAGTGATTTCTTGACTTCCTACTTTAGCATTCCAATCCCCTATGATGAAGAGGACATCTTGTTTTGGTGTTCGTTCTAGAAGGTGTTGTAGGTCTTCATAGAACCGATCAACCTCAGCTTCTTCGGCCTCAGTGGTTGGGGCATAGACTTGAATTACTGTGATGTTGAATGGTTTGCCTTGGATTCGTACTGAGATCATTCTATCGTTTTTGAGATTGTACCCCAGTACTGCTTTTCCCACCCTTTCATTGACTATGAGTGCTACTCTATTTCTTCTAAGAGATTCTTGCCCACAGTAGTAGATGTAATGGTCACCTGAATTAAATTCAGCCATGCTTGTCCATTTTAGTTTGCTGATTCCCAAGATGTCGATGTTCAGTCTTGCCATGTCATGTTTGACCACCTCCAGCTTACCTTGATTCATTGATCTGACATTCCAGGTTCCTAAACAATATTGTTCTTTACAGCATCGGACTTTCTTTTCACCACCAGACACATCCACAGCTGAGTGTCCTTTCGGCTTTGGCCCAGCCGCTTCACTCTTTCTGGCGCTACTTGGAAATTCCCACTGCTCTTCCCTGTAGTATATTGGACACCTTCTGACCTGAGGGGCTCATCTTCCTGCATCATCTCTTTTAGCCTTGTGATACGTTCCATGGGGTTTTCTTGGCAAGAATCCTGGAGTGGGTTGCCATTTCCTTCTCCAGTGGACCACATTTTGTCACTCTCCACCATGACCTGTCCGTCTTGGGTGGCCCTGCATGGCATAGTTTATGGCTTCCCTGAGTTATGCAAGCCCCTTCACCACAACAAGGCAGTGATCTGTGAAGGGGGTTTTGTTCATACGATTTCCATATTTATCTATCACATTTGTACCCCTCCCTCCCTCCCTCCCTCCCTCCCAGGAGCTCAGAGCAGGATCCTTCTTATTCCCACAACAGCCATGTCAGGTATTTCAGGCTAAGAGATAGGTGATGTGACTATCCAGTGAGTTTCATGGTGGAACAGGTATTATTCCTCTTGTATTTACTACAGGTTTCCTGATCCATGTCTCCATGGCCAAACAGACAGTGTTGATGACATATAAAACATGGCAAAATGTGTGCCTTTCTTGGCCCGGAGATGACTGCCTGTGTTGGAAAAGGTAATTTGCCTTTTAAAATGTTTTACAGGCTTTAAACTGCTTATTGTGTCTTCGTCTGCAGCAAAATCCTGTCCATGTCTACTCAGAAGTAAGTCCCACTGAGTTCAATGTGTCCCAGGAAAGTGGGTATAGGAGTGCATCATTATTGTTTTATATAGGCTCTCCTTAAGACAAGGGGTTGGATCCAGATTTAAACTGGATCAACTACACTGGCAGAAGTGGACTTCGCCACACCTTCTTCTCATGGAAGCTCCTCCAGCATCCTGAAGATGCTATCCAAAGTTCAGGGAGACCCTGCTGAGCTGTGGTGTGTGGGTGGGAGGGGGAGACCCCCCCAAATCAGAGACACCTTCCAGGAACTTCTCAAGGAAGATCCCTTCCCACTGCAGCAGATCCTGGATCCAGCTCAAGTTCCCCAGGTGACTCACAAACAAAATACAGTATAAAACAAATTTAAAGCTATTAGAACGAAAACAATTAAAACCCAGATGACAGTGTTATTTTATTTCTGCTGGTTTATCTGCTGCTTTAATTTTTAGATGTGTTATTATTTATTGTTATGTTTACTTTTATACTGTATTGTTGTGAGATGTTGCCCTGAGAATATTTACATTGTGGGGTGGCATACAAATACAATTAATCAATTATTAACTAATTAATTAATATGCAAGGGGACTTTCAGAGCCCATTCCTGTGGCCATACAAGAGTGCTGTTCTCTTTTTATTCTGTCCACATTACCTTATGCATGTGGTGAACAAGAAATGTGGTTCCCTGATTATGAGCTCAAACTGTAGATTTGTGCTCCAGTCCTTTCTAATCTGAGCTGAACAATGAGTGGCATGTAAAATCAGAATGTGTGCTTGTAATGGATCCATTTGGTTGCTGGCAAACTTCACTTCCAAATAAATAGTTGTGCAGATAGATACGTATTTGCAGCATGTGTTTATTACATTCCTATTCCGCCTTTCCTTCTATATTGATCTGGCAAATCTTGGTAACAGGACCAAGATTCTTTGTCATAGGGTCCTGAGAAAGACCGTTTATGTTCATGCCTTGAGGTATAATTTGATGCGATGTAATATAGCCAGGAGATCATGAGGATTGAGTGGCTGCCATAACTTCAAAGCTTCAGATGTTTGCTTCGAAGTGACTGTTCTTTAGCACTACCCAGGAGACACGTGTGACTTAAGGAATGTCACGGACATGAACAGTCATTGTCCCCCATACTGGATAAATATTTCTGTAAGTGGAGGTTACAGCCCAATCCAACAAAGACGGAAGTAACATGCTTCCACCTTTGGAATAGATCAGCAGGCAGAGACCTCAACGTTCAATTTAAGGGAAACCGGCTCAATCACAACATGCATCCCAAATATCTTGGGGTCACACTGGATAGGACACTATCCTATAAAGAACACTTGATGAAGACTGCTGCCAAACTGAGAAGTAGAAATAACATTCTACACAAACTATGCAGCACTACCTGGGTCTCAACAGCTGATACGCTGAGAACGACCACACTCAGTCTGGTTTACTCAGCAGCAGAGTACTGTGCCCCAGTGTGGCTTAATAGTCCACACATGAGAAAGATCAATACACAACTGCAACTGACCAGGGAAGATGAGCCCCTCAGGTCGGAAGGTGTCCAATATACTACTGGGGAAGAGCAGAGGGAATTTCCAAGTAGCGCCAGAAACAGTGGAGCGGCTGGGCCAAAGCTCCGGCTTAAATTGAAGAACATAGGGAAAACCGCTAAACCATTCAGGTATGATCTCAATCATATCCCTTATGAATATACAGTGGAGGTGAGGAATAGATTTAAGGGATTAGATAGTGCGGTCACTGAACTTGAGCCGGACATCCTCAAGAGTGAAGTCAAGTGGGCCTTAGGAAGCATTACTAACAACAAAGCTAGCGGAGATGACAGTATTCCAGCTGAGCTATTTAAAATCCTAAAAGATGATGCTGTTAAAGTGCTGCACTCAATATGCCAACACATTTGGAACACTCAACAGTGGCCACAAGACTGGAAAAGGTCAGTTTACATTCCAATTCCAAAGAAGGGCAATGCCAAAGAGTGTTTGAACTACCATACAATTGTGCTCATTTCACATGCCAGCAAGGTTATGCTCCAAATCGTGCAAGCTAGGCTTCAGCAGTATGTGAACTGAGAACTACTGGAAGTAGAAGCTGGGTTTCGAAGAGGCAGAGGAGCTAGAGATCAAATCGCCAACATTCGCTGGATCATGGAGAAAGCAAGAGAATTCCAGAAAAATGTCTATTTCTGCTTCACTGACTATGCTAAAGCCTTTGATTGTGTGGATCACAACAAATCATGGCAAATTCTTAGAGATGGGAGTACCAGACCACCTTACCTGTCTCCTGAGAAACCTTTACGAGGGTCAAGAAGCAACAGTAAGAACCAGACGTGGAACAACCGATTGATTCAAAATTGGGAAAGGAGTACGACAAGGCTGCATATTGTCGCCCTGCTTATTTAACTTATATGCAGAGTACATCATGAGAAACGCCAGGTTGGATGAATCACAGGTCGGAATTAAGATTGCCGGGAGAATGATCAACAACCTCAGATATACAGATGATACCACCCTAATGGCAGAAAGTGAAGAGGATCTAAAGAGCCTCTTGTTGAGGATGAAAGTGGAGAGTGCAAAAGCTGGTTTGAAACTCAACATTAAAAAACTAAGATCATGGCATCTGGCCCCATCACTTCCTGGCATATAGAAGGGGAAGAAATGGAAGCAGTGACTGATTTTACTTTCTTGGGCTGCAAGATCAGCACAGACAGTGACTGTAGCCATGAAATTAAAAGACACTTGCTCCTTGGGAGGAAAGCTATGGCACACCTAGACAGCATAGTAAGAAGCAGAGACATCACCTTGCCGACAAAGGTCCATCTAATCAAAGCTACGCTTTTCCCAGTAGCAACGTATGGCTGTTGGAGCTGGACTATAAGGAAAGCTGAGCACTGAAGAATCGATGTGTTCGAACTGTGGTGCTGGAGAAGACTCTTACGACTCCCCTGGACTGCAAGGAGGTCAAATCAGTCCATCCTAAAGGAAATCAACCCTGAGTGCTCATTGGAAGGACAGATCCTGAAGCTGAAGCTCAAATATTTTGGCCACCTAATGTGAAGAGAAAACTCCCTGGAAAAGACCCTGATGCTGGGAAAAATTGAAAACAAAAGGAGAAGGGGACGGCAGAGGGGGAGATGGCTAGATAGCATCACCGATGCAATGAATATGAACTTGAGCACACTCCATGAGAGAGCGGAGGACAGGAAAGCCTGGCGTGCTATGGTCCATGGGGTCACCAAGGGTCGGACACGATTTAATGACTGAACAACATGAACAGAACATGTTGGTCAGCTCGGGGTGCAATCCTGTGTACGTCTAGACTGAAAGGTCCTACGGTTCCCAGTATCCCCACCCAGCGATTGGCTAGGGAATGCTGGGAGTCGTAGGGCCTTTTTCTGCCTAAACAGGCATCAGATCGCACTTAGCAACTTAACTTAGCCTCGCTTGTAGTCTGGGGCATGGGGCCAATCTGTCTGTCCGTATAGCTCTTTAGGGAGTTGTGGAAATGCCTCTTCTCACACGTTCTTGTGGGTCCCCAGCAGAGAGCTGGAAACCTACTGCAGAGTCAGCACCGTGATCAGCAGATCAGATGCGGAGGCCCTAGAGCCCAGAGTGGTTTAAAAGAGCTGTTAGAGCGCAATCCTAGACACGTCTACTCAGATGTAAGCACCGCTGAGTTCAATGGGACTCTCCGGGAGAGAGCGGAGGACAGGAAGGCCTGGCGTGCTATGGTCCATGGGGTCACGAAGAATCGGACACGACTTAACGACTGAACAACAACAACAATGTTTTTATTGTAATGAGATACAATGTGCCATATGATAAATAAAATAAATAAATCTGCCTTTCCACCAAGAAGCTTAGGGCAGTGTTCCCCCCTTTTTATCCACACATCAGCCCTATGAGGTAGGTTAAGTTGAGAGATAGTGATTGGCTAAGTTTGCCCAATAAGCTTCATGGGTGAGTAGTTTCTAGTGTAGAACCCAAGATTTGAGTCAAAATGTTCAGGCACATTCCTGTCCAATCATTTTGTGAGAAATTAGCCTGCTGCTGTCTTTCAGTGTGTTTAGACAATGAGTGAAATCTAGGGATCTCAGAGAATTCCGCCATGGATCTCGGTGAGGCCAAATGCCAGTGCATTCGGCCCCCTGAAATCTGTGGTGGAACAGCCTGCCCCCCCTGCCCCCCCACGGATCCCCCCCAGGACGAGACTTACCTGGGGTGGATGTTCTGGGTGGCAGCGGCGGTTCCGGCGGCGGTTGCGGCAGCTGGACTTCGGACTGGCTGCCGCCGCCATTTGCACTCTGTAGGTTTTTTGTTTTTTGTTTAACAAGGACGTGATAGGCTACGTAAAGATTTTAAAAAAAAACGCGTACGCAAATGGTGGTGGCTACGGCCGCCGCCATTTGCGTTCCTTATTTTTCGCCTTCTTAGTCTACGTAAATATTTACGTAGACTGTTACGGCGAAAATGAAGGGGAACGCAAATAGCGTAGTTGGCGCTATTTGTGTCCCTTTCTGATTTGCTGTTTTAGCCTACGTAAATATTGACATAGGCTAAAACGGCGAATCAAAAAGGGATGCAAATAGCGCCCGCTACGCTATTTGCGTTCCCCTTTATTTTCGCCATAATAGTCTATGTAAATATTTACGTAGACTAAGACAGCGAAAAATAAGGAACACAAATGGCAGCGGCCATAGCCGCGGCCATTTGCGTACGCGTTTTTTTTTTTTTTACCCAGAGCCCTCCGTGGCCGGAAATCCGGCTGCGGATGGCTCTGGCCTGGGCTGGGCCTGGCCGGCTGCTCCGCGGAGCCACCGCGGAGCACAGCCGGGTGTGGAGGATTCCGGGAGGAGGAACGGATTGCCTCTCCCCCCCCCCGTCGAGGATTCCGGGGGGAGGGATGGAATGAATCCCCCCCTACCATGAACATAATCTGCAGAAAGGTAAGTGACTTTCGTACATCCCTAGTGAAATCACAGCTATGATCAACATTTAGCCATATGGAAAAATTTAGAGTTAACACTTGTCTGCATAAGTATATCCTGTACATTCTGAACTGTAATTTTTGGTTTACCCTTGTGGAACAATTGATTTACTGCTAGTAGAAAACAATTAAGGGAGCAATCCTACTGGGATAGGCGCCCAGCTCCGAACTCAGAAGTGACCGCCTATCCAATGCAGGGCAGGAGAAGCGCAGAGGGGATCTATCCTAACCAACCTATACTATGGCAGTCTAGCTTCTGACTAGCGGCCATAGGATCGTGCTGTAAGAAATCCAGAATTTCCACTGCACCACACCACCTCAATAAAAGGCTTCAGATCCATGAAGAATCTAAGTCCCAGGATTGGTCTGAAAGCACATGCAGCAGCCACCTTGCTGAAGCTAAGCAGGTCTGGGTCTGGTCAGTGCTTGGAGGGGAGACTGCCTGGGAACCACATGTAGCTCCCTCGAGTTCCACAATGGAAGAAAGGCAGGATATAAATAAATAAATAAATAAATAAATAAATAAGAAAACATTAAGATATTGTAACATTCAAAGTGGTTATAATTCTGTGTTATTGATAATAGACCCATTGTTTGTAATCCACCCAGAGAATATTGGCTATTGGGCAGATTAAAAATATAAATAAATAATGCATAAATGAATAAATGGGCAAGTGTCATTGATTTCAGTGGGTCTGTTCTAAGTATGACTAAGTCTGGATCCCACCCCATGCCTGGGCACTGATCCAGCAAGGCCCCATCCACAGATGAAAATGCTCCCCACGATATTTTCAACGGGCTGTTGTAGAAGCACAATGTCTGGCATTGAGCCCAGATACTCCTGCGTGCATTCAGCCCTCCCTCCTCAACCCAGTGCTTATGATTAGAAAGGGCCAGTTACATTCAGGCATCCCCTTTCCTTCCCCTACTGATCAGCTCTTTCAGACGGGAAGGAACAGGAGACCCACCAGGGAAAGGAAGGCCCACTTTGCCCCTGGCCAGAGCTGTGAGCAGAAGGCACATGACATAGCAGCCTTCCTGAAGCTAAGTGGGTCTGGCTGGTACCTGGTGCCAGACTGCCTGGGGACCCCACACTTGCCACCCTGGGTGGCATGATGGAAGACAGGTGGGCTGTAAATGTCATAAACAATAAGGTATGCCACAGAAGAATGATGTACAACATCTGTCAGTAGTGCATTTTATCAATGGATGGCTGTAGTAGTGGGTTGCCTGCATTGGCAACAGATTGGACCTTGAGCTCCCTTCCATCTCTATGATTCTGCAGTTCAATTTTGCATATTGAAAATTCGGCTAATGCAAAGCCACATGTATTTTCAGACATATTGAACAGACTGAACTTCTTCAAGGAGAAGATAAAATAAAGACACATTCCAGGAAGCACACTTTAAAAATCTTTGCTAATCTTTTCTTTTTTTCTTTTTATTCCCAAAGGAATAGAACAGTGACAATGAATAATTTGTTAGCGAGCAGAGAGCTTTCCCTTGTATTCCCCAGAAGTTTACTTCCCTTGCCTTGGGGCTTAGCTATTGCTCATTTATTTCATAGAATCACATACAAACCCATTAATAATAATGTCCAATCTTATGTAGCTGTTTTACTGATGGCAGCACTACAAGTGATGACTTTTACCATCATGGTCCAGCTGAAGCTGCATCCCAGCTCTGAGGAACAGAAGAGAGACAGGTGCTGTGGCCTCAGCCAGTGCATTATCCCCTAATCATGTACTGCTGAAAAACTGCTGGACCAGCAGGTGAAAGGACCTGAGGATACATTTGGCAAGAGTGATTGATGTCTCCATCTTGGGTGCACCAACAGCAGACAGCCTGACATTAGGACTGGCCTATATGTTCCAGAATTTAATTCAAATACAGTTTTCCTGCTTTGATGTGATATTTCAAGCTGGTTGGATTAGGTCCTGGATCTGCCTTCCTTGAGAGGAAGGGCTCCACTTGAGGAAGGTCTCTCTGCATGGTTTTTGGGGACAACCTCCCCCCCACCACCACACCACAGCTTGCCCCATTCAACAGGGTCTCCTTACTTTTGAGTAGATATGCATAGGATTGCACTGCAGCAGGTTTTTATTTAATAAAAAACAAAACCTTCTCAACATAAGCAATATGGTTATATATCAAGACTAAAAATGTAAACAGTACAAAACTACACAGACCTTACACACACACACACACACACACCCCTCCACCACCGCCAGCATCAACAGCAACAGTCATGCCATCTTTACAGTAGAACTAGCTCTGGCTTAGAACATTTATGACATACCAAGCAATAATGTATGAAAAGATACCAATATAATATAAAATTATCTGTTTTTAGACTATTTCCTCTTTGTTTTATATATGCTGTCAAACTCTTCAGTGTGGCTTCACTCCATATTTTATGTCACTATTCCATCCTAGAAGGGAATTTATAAGTCTTCTATTTGGCAGCAACCAACATTCTTGCTGTTAAAAGCAAGATATTAATCAGTATCATATTTGGCATATCCACTAATTCATTTCAATTGCCTAACAATCACTCACCTCTGGGTCCAATAGTAAACTATACCCATCAGATCACATACATTAACCTTTACAATTTTGATATGGATTAAGAAATCCATAGCGATGTAGCTGTAAGACAACTCCTATATACATAGAAGTTGAAGACAAAACTCTTCACTCTTTATGCTGGTACAATTTGAGAACCCCTTAAGTGTGTGTGTGTGTGTGTGTGTGCGCGTGCATGCATGTGCAAATGTGCCTGTGTGCCTGTACAATCCCCTGGCACTTCCTGATGCAGCTCTTGGGGTCGAAAAGGTTGTGCAGCTCTGGTTCCTTTGGCATGCTTACCTAGAATTTAAGGGTACCTTTGGCATGCTTACCTAGGATTTTTTTATTTGCAAATATAACAACAAGAAAAACAAAAAAGGAGGGGGAGGGAGGGAAAGGCCACAGAGAGAAAGAGAAAAAGAAACATCATAAAAGATATCTGTACATAATAATCATTACTCTTAATAAGAAAGAAAGAAAGAAAGAAAGAGAGGAAAGGAATGATTTAACACTTCTATTTCATATATAATATAAGCAGTCCATATATCTAAATAAGCATCCATATGAGACTGAGAGCTTACCTAGAAGGAAGTCCCACTGAGGCTGTTCGCATGACATGACAGCCCGCCATATCTGAGATGTGGCTGCCCTACAAAGGGTGGATAAAGGGACACCTTTCCATCAATCTCTTCTGGTACTACTCATATGGAATATGGTACTACTCATATGCTACTGACTTGGTACCACTTGGTTTTGCCATTCAAAACACCACAGAATCATAGAATCATAGAACAGTAGGGCTGGAAGGGGCCTATAAGACCATAAAGTCCAACCCCCTGCTCATTGCAGGAATCTTAAGTCAAAGCATCCCTGACAGATGGCTGTCCAGCCTCATCTTGAATGCCTTTGGTGTGGGAGATCCCACTACATCCCTAGGTCATTGGTTCCATTGTCGTATTGCTCTAACAGTCAGGAAGTGTTTCCTGATGTTCAGCCAGAATCTGGCTTCCTGTAACTTGAGCCCATTATTCCATGTCCTGCAATCTCGGATGATCGAGATGTTGGCCTTCCTCTCTATGACAACCTTTCAAGTACTTGAAGAGCGCTATCCTATCTCCGCTCAGTCTTCTGTTCTCAAGGCTAAGCATGCCCAGTTCTTTCAGTCTCTCCTCCGAGGGCTTTGTTTCCAGTCCCCTAATCATCTTCATTGCCCTCCGCTGAACTGTCTCCACTTTGTCTACATCCTTTTTAAAGTGTGGTGCCCAGAACTGGACACAGTACTCCAGATGAGGCCTAACCAGTGATGAGTAGAGGGGAACTAGTACTTCATGTGATTTGGAAGCTCTACTTCTATTAATGCAGCCCAAAATAGCATTTGCCTTTTTTGTAGCCACACATCACATTGTTGGCTCATATTCAGCTTATGATCTACAACAATTCCAAGATCCTTCTCGCTTGTAGTATTGTTGAGCCAAGTATCGCCCATCTTGTAACTGTACATTTAGTTTATTTTTCCTAGGTGCAGAACTTGGCATTTATCCCTATTAAATGTCATTCCGTTGTTTCCTGCCCAGTGCTCCAGCCTATCAAGATTACTTTGAATTTTGTTTCTGTCTTCCAGGATATTAGCTATCCTGCTCAATTTTGTGTCATCTGCGAATCTGATCAGCATTCCCTGCACCTCCTCCTCCAAGTCATTAATAAAAATGTTGAAGAGCACTGGGCCCAGGACTGAGCCCTGCAGTACTCCGGTCATTACCTCTCCCCAGTTTGAGAAGATCCCATTGATAAGCACTCTTTGATTCTGTAGCCAACTGTGGATCCACCTGATAGTTGTTTCATCTAGCCCATTTTCAGCAAGTTTGCTAATCAGGATTAGGGATGTTACAGAATTCCGCCACAGATCCCAGGGGGCTGAATTCCAGTGAATTATGCCCCCCAGAATCCGTGGTGGAATGGAGCTCCCCGCCCCACCACCCCACGAAAGCCCCACGAAACGAAGCCTACCTGGCTGCGGCTCCGGCTCTGGCAGCAGTGCCGGCAGTGGCAGTGCCAGCCGCTGCCGGGCTGCTGCGGCCGCAGATGGCGGCCATCGGAGCAGCCACCATTTGCGTCCCTATGCCAGCCCATGTTAGGTTACGTATATATTTACGTAGCCTATCACGGCTAAAGCAGGGACACAAATGGTGTAGGGGATGCCATTTGCGTCCTTGCTTTAGCCGTGATAGGCTACGTAAATATTTACATAGCCTATCACGGGCTTGCACAGGGACGCAAATGGCGTCCCCTATGTAGGACGCCATTTGCATCCACAGCAGCCTGGCAGCGACTGGAGGCCCTGCTGCGGGTTGGCCTGGCTGGAGGTTCCATGGCCTGACTGTGGAGCGGAGCCGGCCGGGCAGGATTCCGGGGGGGAAGAACGGATTGCCTCCCCCCCGTTGAGGATTCTGGGGGGAGGAACAGATCATCTCCCCCCACCTGCGGAACCCAGCAGAGCCAGGTAAGCGGGGTTTCATACACCCCTAATCAGGATATCATGGGGCACTTTGTTGAAAGCTTTGCTGAAGTCGAGGTATATTATGTCCACAGCATTCCCACAGTCCACAAGGGAGGTTACCTGATCAAAAAATGAGATGAGATTCATCTGGCATGATTTGTTCTTCACAAATCCATGTTGGCTTTGAGTAATCACTGCATTGTTTTCAAGGTGCTTACAGATCAATGGCTTTATAGTCTGCTCTAGAATTTTCCAGGAACTGATGTCAGACTGACTGCTCTGTAGTTCCCAGGTTCCTCCTTTTTTCCCTTTTGAAGATAGGGACAACGTTAGCCCTCCTCCAGTCATCTGGCACTTCACCCATCCTCCATGATTTCTCAAAGATAATAGACAGTGGTTCTGAGAGTTCTTCTGCTAGTTTCTTTATTACTCTAGGATGCAGTTCACGTGGCCTGGGAGATTTGAACTCATTCAAAGTAATTAGGTGTTTCTTGACCATATGCCTATTGATCTCATGCTGCAATCCTGCCCCATCAGCCTGTACTTTGCCTTTGCCAGGGGGGTCATAGACCCTCTTTCGGGAGAAGACTGAGCCGAAGTAGGAATTGAGCACGTCTGCCTTTTCCTTGTCATCTGTTATCATTTTCCTGTCCTTATGTAATAGTTGAACCACCATTTCTTTCCTCTGTCTTTTATTATGCACATATGTGAAGAAAGCCTTTTTGTTGCTTTTAGCATCCCTCGCTAACCTCAGCTCATTCTCAGCTTTAGCCTTCCTGACGCCATCCCTGCAATTCTGTGCTACCTGCCTGTCCTCTTCCTTTGTAGCTTGGCCTTCCTTCCACTTCCTATATGTGTCCTTTTTTGTTTTCAGGTCATCTCTAAGCTGTTTGTGAAGCCACATTGGCTTCTTCTGTTGTCTTTTGCCTTTTTTCTTTTTTCTTCTGCCTTAAGTCTCACTTATTTCAATGGGTCTACTCTGACTATCTGGATCCAACTTATTATATATAACTATATAATAAATATAATATAACTATATAATATAATAGGGGCCGTGGTGGCTTAGTGGTTAAGACGCTGAACTGCAGACCGGAAGGTCGGCAGGACAGCAGTTCGAGACCCGAGACCCGAGTGCCGCGTGACGGAGTGAACTCCCGTCTTCAGTCCCAGCTCCTGCTGCCAACCTAGCAGTTCGAAAGCAAGAATTTGCAAGTAGATAAATAGGTACCGCTTTGGCGGGAAAGGTATCAGCGTTCCGTGCACCGCGGTGTTCAGTCATGCCGGCCACATGACCATGGAAGCATCTTCGGACAGCGCTGGCTCTTTGGCTTAGAAATGGAGATGAGCTCCACCCCCTAGAGTCGGACACGACTGGCTGGGGACACCTTAACCTTTATATAATTAATATCTGTTAGAAATGGGGGAGGTCTCCATTTGGATTTATCATATGAGGTGGTCCTATAGTAAAAGTACAGCTTTTTGGAAAGAGATGTTAGATATTATTACATAGAGGTTAGCCTGGTTAGATTTTACCTGTCACTTGAGTCTGTCTCTCCCTCATATGGATTTAGTAAAAAATATGATCGCTGCTGCAAGATGATTACAGCCAAGAACTGGAAGTCATCACATAAACTGGGTAAAAAAACCACACCGCTTATTAAAACCATGGAACATAATGTAAATGAACAATCCTATTATATAGAGAGACAAGAGAGAAAATCCAGAAAACTCAGGTCACTAGAAGACTTCGGAGAAGGTGTTCAGGATTTATTTTCCAGCGGAACAGCAAACATCAAAAACAGAGCCTCTGGTACTGTATTAACAATGTTTTAACACAGGACACTATCCAGTCAGTGTGGGGCTCTGGCGTGATGGGCAGAGTGTAGAGGCCTCCACATACACCTACATCAAGAGACCCTGGGCAGGTATGTGTTCCGAAGGCAGCCATATACTGCCCCAAGGGCCACATACCATGCCACAGTGGTGTGAGGCGTGTATGTCCATAGCAGAGAGCACATCAGTGACTCACTGATCAAAGCCTCCCACCTAGTAGATAGATAATTCATCTGGTTCAGCCTGGGCTGGCCTTCACACACAGATGTTGCCTCTTGCTCAGAATGTCCAGAGGACCAGCAGAACCCAGGGAGTTTGGCATTGTTCTTATTATACTAGAATCTGGGGTCATCCCAAGCTGAATGGTGGGAGATTCAGGGCAGCTAAGAGGAAGTATTTCTTCACACATTAAAACTATGGGATCTTCTACACAAGAGGTAGTGATGGCCACCAGCTTGGATGGCTTTATAGGGGGCTTAGACAAATTCATGGAGGATAAGCCTTTCAATGGCTATTAGCTGTGAGGGATATATATTACATGCAGTATCAGAGGCAGTAGGCAGTATGCCTCTGAATACCAGTTGCTGGGGAACATCAGCAGGAGGCGCTATTGTGTTCATGTCCTGATTGTGCCCTTCCCATAGGTATTTGGTTGGCCGCTGTGGGAAAAGACTGCTGCACTAAATAGGTCTTTGGTCATGCTGGCTGGGGTATGCTGGGAGTTGTAGGACTTTTTTCTGTCTAAACATGCATAGGATTGTGCCCTTATGCTAAAACATGCTGGCATTTTTTATTTTCGGGATATTTTTGCCCTGACCCGTTTACCTTCAGCCTCACCCACCACTGGAATCCACTTGGAATCCACAAAATTATGCATGGTGTGGAGAATGTAGATAGGGAGCCATTTTTCTCCCTCTCTCAAAATACTAGAACCCAGGATCATTCCATGAAGCTGATTGGTGGGAGATTCAGGACAGATAAAAGGAAGTACTTCTTCACACAGCGCATAGTGAAACAATGGAATTCGCTACCACAGGATGTAGTGATGGCCACCAAATTGGATGGATTTAAAAGGGAGTTAGACAAATTCATGGAGGAGAAGGCTATCAATGGCTACTAGTTCTGATGGCTATATGCTACCTCCAGTATCAGAGGCAGTATGCCTATGTACAGCAGTTGCTGGGGAACATGGGCAGGAGGGTGCTGTTGCACTCATGTCCTGCTTGTGGGTTTCCCATGCTCAGGTGGTTGGCCACCGTGTGAACAGATGCTGAGATGGACCCTTGGTCTGATCCAGCATGGCTCTTGTTCTTATGTTCCTGAGGACATCTCTGAAAATGGATTTGCCCCTCTGGATGAAAGAGGTTCGACACCCCTGCCCAAAAGGATCAGTCTCACAGTTTGCCGTGTGTGTGTGTTCCTAAATCTATCACTTTTACTGGAGGCACAGGTGACCTCAGTGGCATGAAGCACCTTTCATCAGCTTAGACTGAGATACCAACTGTGATCCTCTCTGGGCAGAGATAGCCTTGCTATAGTTATCCATGGTCCAGTAACCTTTTCTTTGGGTTCATGCAATGCATTTGTACACGGGGCTGTCTTTGAAAACTTTCAGCTGACTCAAAATAGGGCAGGAAGAAAGTTGATGGGGACTGGCATTTTTGATCATAACATGCCAGTGTTTTTCACTGACACTAGCTGCCATTCAGTTTCTGAGCTCAATTCAAAGGGCTGGTCTTAACCTATAAAGCTCTAGAGCCCCGCCCACTCACTGAACTCCTCAGGAGAGGGGATGGGATGCCACATGCTCCAGGGCTCTGCCTTTTGGCTACCAAGAACAGAGGTGCCTGTGTTGCAGGTCCTGCTGACCTGTGGAACTCCCTCCCCATTGATATGCAGCAGTTGCTGGCGGTTTTGCATTTTAGGCACCTGCTTTTATTGTGTCTGATCACTCAGACTTTCCCGGCCGTGTGACCCAGCTAAGTGTATTGGTTTCATTGGTTCTGTGATTGTTTTATCTTTAATCTCTATTTTTATTGTTGTGATTTGAATGTTGTACACCACTGTGGTATTTTTATGTTCAGCGGTATATAAATTTGTACTAAATAAAAAACGAATGAACAGCTTGGGCCCAGTTTACCTGAAGGGTTGTCTCCTTGCATATTGACCTGTCTGGATCCTAAGGTCATCTTTGGAGGCCATCCTCCAGGTGCCAAGGGAGGATCAGCCTGCCGCTACCAGAGAAAGGGCTTTTTCAGTGGTGGTGCCCTGATTGCGGAAAGCCCTCCTCGGACAAGCATGCCTGTCGCCTGCATTGTGGTCCTGTTGGGGCCAGGTGAAGAACGCATGATTTTAATTATTTCTTTGTTTTAGTTATTTATTACATTTCTATACTTCCCAACAGCCAAGGCTCTCTGGGCCATTCACAACCATTATTCTCCCAGGCATTTAAAGAGTTTCTTAAGGTCGTTTGGCGATCATTTTAAAGACCCTTTGGGATCATCAGTGTTTAATTTTCTGCGGTGGGTATTGGTCCATTATTGCTGGTTTTATCTTATCTATTTAGTTTATACCTTATCTAGGTACCTTGTACCTAGTTTTATCTTATCTCATTTAGTTTGTTATCTCTTTGAGGCTTTGGTTTTAGTGCTGTTGTTGCTGTTTTTAAATTTTGTAAACTGTCCAGAGGACTATGTTGAGTGGGCAGTGCGGAAGTGTTGGAAATAAACAGAAGTTTTGCTGGGGAGGCATGCTAAAGAAGATCTCAGATAGATTGGGGTGTCCAGCATCCCTTAGCAAAGATTTAAAATTTACTATGCCACAATATCTCAGGGGTTCGGAGGGGGCCGCAGGAAGGTACAAGGTAGGGTGATTGCATGCTGGTTGCAGTAGGACCCAGAAAAACCTTATGCTGCTGCATGCCACCTCTTGCTCCCCTCCAAGCCCCGGGGGTGGAGCTTGATCAGTCTGATACACCTCCATCTAGCATGGGATTCCTCCCCATCCCCCAAGACAGTGACGACACAAGGGATGGATGATGCAGCTATGCTCCATGGTCCACACAAATCTGGGACAGATCATACCCTAGGTTTGTTTCTCAGTTCTACATCTCTGTTACAAAAGGGAGCGGAGGCTGTAGAAATGGCACATACACTGCAACCTAGAGATGTATACACATATTTCTTGTGTATGTATACTGCTTCCCTAATTTATTTATTCATTTCATTTCATTTGTATTCTACCCAATAGCCAAAGCTCACCAATGGATAGATGAGATTCTTGTGCTTATTCCTTTGTGTATGTTCATTTATTCCATTTGTCTGAATGACTGGGGATTGCTGGATTAGTGTGATCGTAGGCTGCAGCCCTCACACAGCCCTTATTCTGGAGTCTTCTGGGTGAAATTCCATGGGTCCATCACTACTCCCTAAGAAGCAAGTGCGGATTGCATCCCTAGGAAGAGAAGTGGTGAAGGGAAGTGATTAATGCCTTTTTGTAGGAGCAGGTTGTTTCCTCTCACTTAAAAGAGGCAGTAGTAAGAGCTTTATTCAAGGACATTTCCCTTGACCCAGGAGACGTATCTATCTATAAGCCAGTCTAAAATATACTATTCTTGGCTAAGGTGATGGAGAAGGTGATGACGTTGCAACTCCAGACTCACCTGGCTAAAACTGATTGTCTGGACCCATTCAAATTCGGCTTTCGGACTGAGATTGCTTTGGTTACCTTGATAGATGACCTATGTTGGGAACTGAATGCGAGGAGTGCAACTCTATTTGTTCTCTTGGACTTCTTGGTAACCTTCGGTAAAATCAACCATGGTATCCTTCTGGACTGCCTGGTGGGCCTGGGCCTCGGGTGGTGCTCTTTTGCAGTGGTTTCTGCCCTTTCTGTTGGGCCATATGCAGAAGGTAGTACTGGGGGATTACTGTTTGACTCCATGTCCATTGGTCTGTGGTGCTGGTGTCTCTCAAGGTTCTATCTTGTTTAATATTTTACATGAATGCACTGGATAGGGGTCATTCAGTGCTTTGGAGCAAGGTGCCATCAATATGCTGATGAGACCCAGCTCTTGTCACCTAATACCAAGGAAGCAGCCGAAACCCTTGAGCATTGACTGGGTTCGATAATGGACTGGATGAGGGTGAACAAGCTGAGTTAAACCCAGATGTAAGTGTTGGTCAGTAGAAAGCTTGACTCAGGGATTGGGATTCAACCTTTTCTGGAAGGGGTTGTGTTCGCCTCTCCCTGAAGAACCAGGTCCATAGCTTGGGGGTGCTCTTTCACCCTATGCTGTGCCTGGATCTTCAGGTGGTGGCAGTGGCAAGGAGTGTGTTTGCACAATTATGCTTGGTGCGCTGGCTGTGACCCTTCCTGAACTGGTCTAACTTGGCAACAGTTTCCCATGCCTTCATTACATCATGTTTAAACTATTGCAATGCACTCTCCATGGGACTACCCTTGAAGAGTGTGCAAAAGCTTTAATTGGTGCGAAATGTGGCAGGTAGGCTGCTGACTGGTGCATTCTATCACAACCATATTACACCTGTCCTGAAAGACCTGCACTGGTTGCCAATTGCTTTTGGGGCTCATTCAACATGTTGGTTATGATGACATTAAAAGCCCTAAGGACCTGGCTATCTAAGGGACCCGCTGTCTTGCTATGAACCTGCCCATGTACTAAGATCTGCAGGAGAGGCCATTTTGAGGGCGCCATTATCCACAGAGGCCCATTTGTCAGGCACATGGGAAAGGACTTTCTCCAGTGTCCAAATTATGGAATCCGCTCCCCCAAGAACTATGATTGGCTCCTACCCTCTTGGCCTTTAGAAAGGGTGTACAAATGCATCTTTTCAATGTAGCCTTTTAAAATGTGTAGTTTCAATGTTTTAATGTTTTTACCATTTTTAAAATGTTTTTAAATCATTTTTAAATCATGTTATGGTTTTATTGTTTTAAATTGCTATACATCACCTTAATGGCTTTTTAGCAGATAAGGTGGTATATAAATGAGAATGCATGCATGCATGCATAAATAAATAAATAAGTGAAGTCAATGCTTGCACACACAGCCATTGGGAAATCTAAGAAAGCCAAATGTGGTAGACAGAGCAGAACATGGCCAAATCTGTATATGATCACATATTTGCCTTTGGGGTAATGCACCTTAAAAAAAAAAAAAAAAACAGCTAAAAGATGAGCCTACTTGAGTTGCATTAAGAAAGCAGCCAATAATTAATCATTTTCTCCTATTGCCAAGCTACTCAAAAATGACACACAATCTGCAGTGTTTTGTTGCATTTTTTTTCCGGACTGGAATCTAAAAGCTAGCCCAAAGTGAAATCAGATTGCTCAAAATATTGGTCAAAGCCTCTTCCTACCAATGTGGTATTCATTTGGGCTCGATCTCCTGTATTTAATCATAACTGTTAAGCTTGCCTTTGTAGTGTAATTGCAAAATTGTACTAAGAATCTGTTCTGGAAAAAAAAAGGCAAGTGTCCCTTGCATCTCAATTCCTGTGGTGCAAATAAAAATATGCATAACATCAAAACTATCTCGTCTACCACTGGCTTTCTCGTAACATATGGGTTATGTAAGCTGCTTCAAAATGTCTTGGTTATGCAGATAGGACAAAAGTTACCAAAACATAAAGATCTGATTTTAAAAAAAAAAAACCTTGAGGAACTTCCTAACTCTACACATGGCTGAACTGCATAAAAGCATGAGACTTTTATCATTGCATCAAGGCATCATGCTTGATTGGTTTCATCTGTTCTGCCCAAATCGAATAAGCAATTATTTATCTTATTTTCTGTCTCTGTTTTCAGTGTCTTTGGCTTGGAAATAAATTGTGCTCTTACCAGAATTGGGATGCAATCTTAAATCTGACAAGTCACTATCAGGAGAGCGGGGGGAGCCTTTTCAGAACAGCAAGTTCCTACATAATTCCTCTTTAGGAATTCGTAGTTTAACAAACAGACGAGGTCATGTGTGTCACAGGGAGCATTTAGAAGGAGTAAGAACCAAGAGGGGAGAATGTAATCCTCAGAACCAACTGATTAGAAAATGGAATCCTTTGAAGAATGGCTCATTCAGAATAATCTTCTTTGAATTCTGTGATGTGCTTCAGTCATCTTAGACACCTTAACAAATAGAACATAATCCCTTTGTCCAGAACATCAAACGGGCATGGTACTTAGAGACCAGCCTTGGGAAGCGCTGAGCGCCCTCCACTACAATTGCAGACAGTGGGAGCAGAATGTGCTCATGCCAGGAAAAAGAGGGGGGGGGAAGCCTGCAGTGATCTGAGTAGGTGTGTGTATATAAGAAAAATTTTGTGCAATAACAAATACCAGCGTAATAGAATTGATTTACTAGGCCGATGTACCACGAATTTCTAGATTACTGCTGTGGCGGCCACTCTAATTATACTCAAATTAGAGTTCAACATTCCTTATAGCGATGGCTGCCAGCCTGGTCAGCTTTAAAAGGGGATTCAAGAAATTCATGGAGGACAAGGCCATCAATGGCTATTAGTTATGATGGCTATATTACCCCTGCTATCAGGGGTGGTAGGCCACTGTATACCAGTTTCTGGGAACCTGAGTGAGAGGTGCTCTTGCACTCATGCCCTGTTCGTGGGCATCCCCTAGGTTGGCCACTGTGAGCACAGCATGCTGGACTAGATAAGCCTTTGGTCTGATCCAACAGTTTTTCTCATGGTCTTAGGCTCTTATTGTCATCTGCGTTAATGCAAAAAGTAATATTAAAGCTGATTCACAGGCTACACACTCGACTTCTATTCAGTCTCTTCCCCCTTTATTTTGTCAGCTCAGTGCATGACAAAGTGGTCAGCGGAATATTTCGCCCATCTGCCAACCTGATGGCGTCACAACAAATGGTGGTACAGTAGGCTGGAACCTGATCCTATGGCGGAGTATTCTGGTGACTGCCTTGCCATGGGCTGGGCTGGAAGCATGGACTGAAAATCAGTCCCCATATAAGTGTTGGTGTGATTTGGCCCCTGAAGCACATTTTGGAAGCCATCTGCACATGTATCTTCCTTGGAGAGTCTCGAAACTCACACCACAATGGAGGGGCTGGGTCTTTTCACAAGGGATAGGGTTAGGTAAAACAATCCAGCCTCCTGACTGTGGGCATGGAAGGGCTCTTCTTGGGCACACAGGTCCTGGGGGTCAAATATGCATGCTGCAGCATCTATAACCAGCCCCACAAGAGCTACAGTACATGAATGCGTGTAGGGGGGCATTATGTAAATATCAGGGTCTTGGAGACAGGACCAGGTAGAGCAGTGCAGGTCCTATGATCTAGTCCTGTAACAGGTGGAACTTGGGTGGCCAAATTCTAGCTACCTCTTCCCACCCAGCCTCAGAAGCACCAACTTGTGAAGCAGCCTTCACCAATGTGGTGCCCTCCAGTTGTTTTGGACTTCAACTCCCATCAACCCCAGCCAGCATGGCCAGTGATGTCGGATGATGGGAGTTGTAGCCCAAATTATCTGCTGTGCACCAGCTTGGGGAAGGCTGATGTAAAATAACATGCCAAAGTGGAAAGTTTCTGCCCTGTGGATTCATGTCCGTCCACACATACACGCAAGGACTGAGAGTTAGCACAGCCTAGTGGCTAAGGGCGCAATCTGATGCATGTTTGGACAGAAAAAAGTCCTACAGTTCCCAGCATTCCCCAGCCAGCATGTATAGGATTGCACTTTAAGTGACTGACCTGTAAACCAGGAAGTCCTAGTTCAGTTCTCCTCTCTGCCAATGAGCACACTACCCCTTAAACAGGCCACCATCTCCCGGCTACCCTCCATATGCATCCGCAGTATGAATACTATTGGTCTACTTTATTGGGTTGTTGTTAATCTCCCTGAGATCATGTATGGAAAGTGCTTTGATTGCTCAGAAAGTACTATATTAATAATGGTTGCTTTATTGGTGTTGTTATATATAAAATATTGGTTGTTGAGTTTGTTTGCTGAGCACAAGAATTACTTGTAATAAACATTCAGAAGTGATGAACTGGAAATGATCAGATATTCTTCATATCACTTGTGAAAATGCCCATAATGTGTAGCCCTTCTATCTTCTTTCTTAGAGTAATCCATACACTTGTTATACGTTGTAGAAAGTGATGCTTTTAGAACAGCTGCCAGTTGTCAGGAATCTCCTTGGGATGCAGTCGCTGTTGGGAAGCATATTTTAATTTATTTAGCATATCCATATCCTATCTTTCCACTTTTTGTTTTTTAAAACCCACAAGCTGGTTTCCAATTAAAATACAGAGTATAACACATCGTAAAACAAAATATCAATATTATTCCTGAAAGACTGCATGGGGCATTGTTGCCAGTGGAGTTTGACAGCCCTGACTTAAAGAGCTGTGTTGGCTGCTGACTTTCAAGGTGCAAACTTTGGTTTGCACTGTAGCTAAAGCAGGAAATCAGTGGCTGGGAACATCCCCATTGTACCTTATTACAAATACCCGGGATCTGCGAACTTTCCTGTATCCCCACAGCTCTTCCATATCGCTAGCATCATTCACATAGCTGCATGTTTTTTTAATGATTATAGTTTGATCTGTTTTTTCATTATGCATCTCCTTATTACCCTTAGAATCTTAAATGAAATAAACAAAATCAGACAGGGAGGAAACTTGAACAAATGCCTTTATGACAAGGAAATAGTTCGATATTATCTTAGCAAGGAAGGAACTGGATCCATGCATGTTGCAAGTGTGTACTTATAGTTTGACATTAGGCACTGAAAATTAACTGAACAATTAAAAAAAAAACTGGTCATACAGAGAAATGAAATTGCAAGTGTATGCTAAACTTTTGTTTATATCATGGGTGAGGAATGTTTGGCTCTCCAGACACTGGTGGACTGAAACTCCCATCAGCCTTAGTCAAAGAGGCAGTGGTAAAGACTGATGTGAGTTGCCATCCTCCAACATTGGAGAGCTACATGTGCCCCAGCCCTGGGGTATACAGTGTTTTGGTGTTGTGCCACTGATGTTCTGCCACATTCTGCACCTAGGAAAAAGAAACCAAATGCACAGTTACAAGAAGGGGGATACATGGCTCAACAACACTACAAGCGAGAAGGATCTTGGAACTGTTGTAGATCACAAGCTGAAGATGAGCCAACAATGTGATGTGGCTGCAAAAAAGGCAAATACTATTTTGGGCTGCATTAATAGAAGCATTGCTTCCAAATCTCGGGAAGTACTAGTTCCCCTCTACTCAACACTGGTTAGGCCTCATTTGGAGTACTGTGTCCCGTTCTGGGCACTGTACTTTAAGAAGGATGCAGACAAGCTGGAGAGGGTTCAGAGGGCAATGAAGATGATCACGGGACTGGAAACAAAGCCCTATGAAGAGAGACTGAAAGAACTGGGCATGTTTAGCCTTGAGAAGAGAAGACTGAGGGGAAATACGATAGCGCTCTTCAAGTACTTGAAAGGTTGTCACAGAGTGGAAGGCCAGGATCTCTTCTCGATCATCCCGGAGTGCAGGACACGGAATAATGGGCTCAAGTTACAGGAAGGAAGCCAGATTCCGGCTGAACATCAGGAAAAACTTCCTGACTGTAAGAACAATATGACAATGGAACCCATTACCTAGGGACGTAGTGGGCTCTCCCACACTGGAGGCATTGAAGATGAGGCTGGACAGCCATCTGCTCTGACTTGGATTCCTGCATTGAGCAGGGGGTTGGACTCAATGGTCTTGTAGGCCCCTTCCAACAGTACTATTCTATGATTCTATGTGCTTGGGGCTTTACAAAATATCAAAGGACATGTGCCTGCCCCAAAGAGCTTACAGACAGTCTAAAATTCAAGGCAGGAGAGATAACAGAGGACAGGGAGGGAAATGGAGTCACAAGTAAATAGGGGAAGAATACGCGTATCTTTTCGGTATGTCATTCCCGGTGCCCCTCATTGCCACACAAGTGCATCTCAACAACCAGTGCCACACAGCATGACTGCAAGGGTGGCCTTGGGATCCCATGTTCATGCGCTGTGGTAGCATCCTGCACTGGGCAGGGGGCTGAACTAGATCAGGGGAGGTTGAAGCTTAGGGGTGTTGGTTCCGGCCTGGCTGGGCTTTCAATCCAGCCCTCAGGGGGTCCCCAGATGGCCACGCCCCCTCCCGCTCCCCCAAGCACCCATCATTTAGTGGTGTCCTGGCTTTTGCACAGTTCCCCCTTCTAAAAGGGTGACGTGCCTCTCCAAAGGCTTAATTAGTGGCAGTAAGATCTTTGAGCTAAAAGGGGCTGGTATGTTTTGGTACTTCTGGTATTTCTGGCCCTCCCCATTTGTCTTCAGTCCCACCTGCCGCTGGAAGGCAGGCCCTGAGAGCTTCTCCAAAATGGACTCTTGCCCTCGGGCTCAAAGAGGTTCAGCAGCTCCGGACTAGAGAGCCAGCATGGTGTAGTGGCTAGAGTGTTGGACTGGGAGCCAGGAGACCAGGGTTCTAGTCCGCACTTGGCCATGGAAGCTCTCTGGGTGACTTTGGGCCAGTCACAGACTCTCAGCCCAACCTACCTCACAGGGTTGTTGTTGTGAGGCTAAAATGGAGAGGAGGATACTGTAAGCCGCCTTGGGTTCCTTGCGAGAGGAAAAAAGGCAGGATATAAAGGAAATGAAATGGAAATAGACATAGATGACTTCTGAGGACCCTTCCAACTCTGGGATTCTAAGAGGGATGATGATCTCAAAGCTGCCTTGGAATCCTAGGGCTGCTGCCGTGAATCCTAGGACAGGGCAGGACAGGGTCGGCCCTGCCACGCGGCAAGGTGATGTACCTCACTTTAGGCAGTACCACTGCGGCGGCGGGGAGGGGTGGCAGGAATTGGAATCTGAAGCGTTGGCCCTGGTGGGCAAGGAGGGTGCTGTTTTGGCTGTGCCTCAGGCAGCAAGATGCCTTTGGCAGTCCTGGGACAGCGCTGTAGGGTGGAAGTGGAATACAAATGATGACAACGGCTGAGGAACAGTGGAGGCTGTGATGGGGATCTCCCCTAAAGCGCAACACAGAGAACTGGAGAGGAGCAGGTCAAGGCCACTTGTTCTGAAAGACAGCTTCCAGCACAACGCCTGCTGTGCTGGGGAAATTGGATTTCTTCTGGAAGAGGGAGACAGCGTGGAGCAAGGAAGCAAAGGGCTAATGTTTTAGTACTTAGTGCTCATCTTAGTTTTTTTAAATGGGACAGGGACCCGTTTTATCTTTGTAAAGGGTCTGGCATATTCCTACTAACTGTACAAATAATAATAAATAATAAGCCACACCATAAAACGGTGCCCTGGGTAGCACTACCCTACTTTTGTACCGTCGCAATCAGCATACCACAGGATCTAGTGGAGGCTGGTGGCTCCAGTGCCAGTGGGGCCGCACATCTGCTCTGGGTTTCAGTCAGAACCATTCAGAACTCCAAAGGAGCTAGTCAAGGTGCTGAACATATTTGGGGGGATAGGGTTCAGCACTTGGATAGCTCCTTTGGAGTTGTGACTGGTTCTGACTGAAACCCAGAGCAGATTCACCACCCCATGATATCAGAGCCACCAGCCTCTGCTGACAAGATCCCTGACCCGCATCTGTGCCAGGGCAGATGTGCTGAACCAGCTTTTAAAAAAACAGATCAGTATGAATTATCTAGGCCTGGGGTCTTCAACATGGTGCCCCTGAGCACAAATGTACCCACAGACAACTCTCTTGGTGTCCACCAGGCTCACTGTCCCTCCTGAATTTTATTTTATTTCTTACGATTTTAAAAAGTATTATTTTTTTCACAGCAAGACTGGCCTGCTGCAAAGCAAGGTGCTGCCCTCTAGCGCCATCTATATTTACAGTCAAAAGAGCGGTTTTGTGTTTTGGAGCTGAGACATGACCTCTGCTTTGTAAATTAGGTTCATGGGCAAGTTACTTTTCTTTTAGTCTCACCAGTTTGCCTTCTGGGAAATTAGTGTTCTGTGACTGGTGATGCCCACTATGGCAGCCATTTTATGAATGGGCATGCCTCCCCATGACAACCATTGTGTGAAAATACCCACAGCACTCACAAAATTCCCAGTGTGCCTACCAGCCCAAAAAGATTGGGGATCCCTGCCATCACAATAGGCACTGATGTAGTCCTAAAGAAACTACAAGTGTGTAAGTGTGTGTGTGTGTGTGTGTGTGTGTGTGCATTCAGTGCCCTTTCAACAGGCAGAACTGTTTTCATCTTCTGAGTCTGGCCATGGAAAACCTCAGTCCACTCTGGAACTTATAGGTGTAGAGATCTACAAAATATGTTAATTGTGATCCACTAGCCTACACAAGAACCACATTATTATTATTACTATAATAATAATAATAATAATAATAATTACTATTATTACATTTTTATTGGATTCCCCCCCAATATAGAAATAATATAAATGAACTGAAGAAAATGAAAACAATGAATCCATAGAAAACCAGAAAATACAAGACACGCAACCATATAATTAATAATCATACAAAATTCATCAAGTCCTTTCAAATAGATCTGAGTTGCTATGAGAAACACTGTACTGAACCATTTCTGTTTATACATAAAATAAGCATAAACATACGTAAACATAAACCACCTATCAATAAATGAGTCCATTTGTGTTGACCATCAGACATCCACACTTGTTCAGTCAATTTGTCCATCAACACTGAATCCCATAAACGTATGTACCACTGAACAAATGTAAGTGGTTCTAATTAGTTTTCAGTTGATGACCAATTTCTAAAAGTAGAATTTGTAATATGGAAAGGATCTGAGTGGTATCGTCCAGCCCAATATAGTGCAGTAAGATATTTCATACTCAGCATTCTGAATAACTTAGCCAGTTGTGGCTGTAAGGGCCTCTCTCTCCCGCCCCTTCTCTCATACACACACACACATAGCATTTGTAGCATGTGATCAATACAAGTATAATAAGATTTACAACACAATCAGGAGCCTGTCTCCACTAGACCATGGCTATAAATGTAAGAGTGAAGATAGGTATCAAGAGAGACTTCTCAGGCCCTCCCTCAGCCATGGTCTGAGGTCAGCTTCCTTTGGGCTTTGTGGCTGAAATGAGAAGTGACCACATCAATGGCTCAATATATTACCTCCAGTATCAGAGGCAAAATGCCCCTGAAAACCACTTTCTTGGGAATATGAGTGGGAGGGTGCTCCTGTGCTCCTGTCCCACTTGTGGGTTTCTTATAGGCATCTGGTCGGCCACAGTGAGAACAGAATGCTGGACTAGATAGGCCCTCAGTCTGACCCATCTGGGCTCTTCTGACGTTCATATCAAGAAATTAAATGCTGGCTCAGCCATGAGTCTTGTCCATCCACCAGTTGTGATGGGTCGTCCATCTTCTTTATTTTAAGTTCTGCATGACCATTCATTTGTTTATCCATTCATTCACCAGTGTCTTAGTTAAAAATGCAAGTTTTAGAACAATTTGACACTGCACTGGAGATTGGAAGGGAGTTTTCTTGGTGACATCATGGGGTGGAGGAGAGAGGAGATAATCAGCACCATGCCTAGACAGCATCTAGGCTTGGTGCAGTACCAAGCCCCACCTTAAGAACTTGACTCTGGAGAGGAAAAATACATCTGGACTGAATGCAGTGAGGGTATTTCCATTATTGATTCCTGGAACAGTGTTTTAAACATGTATACCAAGCAATGTGTTTTATCTGCAATGTAAGCACTCTGTTGGTAATGCAAAGCTTTTATTGTTATTACAGTGTAGTCATTTTATAATTAATTCATCCAACAACATGGGGTAAATTCTACCCCAGGCGCACTTCTCATTGCAGAATTCATACAGGAGTAGACCTACAATGTAGTCCTCACTGGAGATTATCACCTGTACTACATTAAACAATGTCCCCCAATTTCAGCTGCTTAGCATTTACAGCTTTCTTTGCGAGCGGAGATGGGTCAAAGAAGACGCAGACAATAAGTTTGGGTTGAAAACTGGGCCACATTTATTGAAAATCTCTGCAAAGGGGTAACTAGGATGGGCATCTAACTGTGTCAGCGGCTAGCTGGCACTTCTTGGGCAAAAACGCACCCAGCCTGTGGGGTGGCGTCGATCTCGCCATCCCTCCGGACTGCCCCATCTGGGGGAGGTAGACCTTCCCCTGTCACCCCCTCCTGGTGCCGCACAACACCTGGGTCTCAGTGTAGGGTTGGTCTCCCAGGCAACCCTTATCCCCTCGCTGAGCCGCACAACCCATTCGGGGGGCCTCAGGCGTCACTTGTCACCATAAGGTGCCTGTCAGGGTGCACCCTAGCTGCCTCTTACAGTCTACTCCAATAGCCAACTCAAGACACAGACAAAATGATTCTTTTCAAGGCTTTATACTTTTACAACTTGATGACTCTTTCAGAGGCTAATCACCAGCGACTAAGCAAGCAACAGCACTGGGGAAAGATAGCAGAGTAGCCTATGCTCCAGGTAAGGCAGTTGGTCCTCGTTTGAAGGGAAACCACGGGAAGACTCTGAACTTATGGGCTATGGAGAGGTCCCCCCTCTTACCCTTGGGTCCTCGGGACACGACCGTTGTTTGCGCACCAAACGAGCGCTACGCCTCCTTTCTGTGCCCTCCATCTGTCGTCGCTCCCTGCATCTGCACCAAGCATCCAGCAAGCCCCCCTCCAGCGCTGTCTCGCTGCCAGGGTCACTATCTATCCCAGGAATGCTGGCAGGAGGAATCTCTGCCAGCTGCTGTGCCTGTGAGAGATGAGTGCGCTGCTCTCCCACGGATTGCTGTTCCTTCTCAGAATCAGAACTGCTCTGGGGCTCTATGGGCTCAGTTTCCACCCTGACAGTGCCTCTGCATGCACACCATCCTTAATCTCTTTCAGCTTTTGCTCGTCCTAGCCGCCAGCTAAAGCGTGACCCATGAGATTGTCCCTAATTCACCTACAGGACACACTCAACCCCAATAACAGTGTGATTTAGGCAAAAAGACTCACAGTAATAGGCCAATCGAACTGTGAGCTAAAAATTCCTACATGGCTCCCAAAGGGGCAACTGGCAAGAAACTCACACTGCTTAGGGGAGGGTAGGAGGGAGCTGTGTGAGCAAGAGAGCTGAGATTGGGAGGGGGGCTGAGCTTAAGGCAATTCAGCCTGCCCCTCCTTGCCTGGTGGTGCCACTGGGGTGCACCAACGACAGGCCCATACATCCTCTCACCCCACCCGCCCGCAATGCCCCCCCCCTTCAGCCAGACAAGCTGGAGCAGGGGGTTAGGGCATTTCTGTACACAAAAAGCACCTGGGTCAAAAAATGTCCCCCAAACCCCAATTGAATCCCATGAGGCAGAGTGACCCCCCCACACACACACACACTCACAGGTGGCAGATTAGGAGGGGTGGTGGATCGTATGCCCACCACTACTGGGAGGAACCCCCAGCCCCCACTTTGCAAAAGTGTTCACCCACCCTGGTACCTTCGCTGGCTGCTCTTGTGGCCCATGCATTTCTCCAGAGCAGCTGTCCACCCAATACATTGCTCAGAGGACCACTTACAGTAAGGCAGCGGGCTCTCTAGGTAGCCATGGTAGCTGCTTTCCTGCTGTGGCAATGCTGCAGCAGGAAAGCAGCTGGTATAGATTTCCAGAAAGTCCACCAGGCCCAAATGCCTCATTCTAACCCTGGAGACTTCCTGGAAGGATCTGTCAGAGAGAGACATGGGCTAGCAGCGGGGCGGTAGAGGGCAGACGGCAACCCACGCCTTCCTTCCTCAGGTGGTGGTGGGACATCTTGCAAAGCCCCTGTGTTCCAACCAATGTAACATGTTTGGGTTAAAAAGGCCAGCGAATACTGATCCCAGGAAGCTGAAATGTTCCGCTGAACATTTTCTTTCTGAGATCCAAAAAGAGCAGGGAAGGGGAATACCTCCCCAGATTATTTATTTATTTATTTGTTTAGCCATTGGGGTGCTCTTTTGTCCCAAGCAATGGGAAATATTAAAATGAAAAAATGTCCCATTGGGATTTTAAAAGTGCCACATGATACAAGTAAGCAGAATCAGGGCACAATCCTACGCATGTTTAGGCAGGAAAATGTCCTACAACAACTCCTAGCATTCCCCAGCCAGATATGCTGGCTGGGGAATGCTGGGAGTTGTAGGACTTTTTTCTGTCTAAATATGCATAGGATTGTGCCCTTAAGTGCATTTCGTAACCGCACATATGGCTTTGCTTGGGGGGCATTTCACTACCCCAGGATGCATCTGAATGTGGCTTTGTGTAATAAAAGATGCTGAAAACAATTCCTGCCAGTTTCTTTGATTTTGTTCCATAAAGGTTAATACACTGTAATTAAGATTTAAAATAGAAGTTTAAGAGGGGTGGGGAAGACTCATTGCAATAGGAAAGCTTTGCTATTAGGAGTTCAGCTGGACCTTCCCAAAGATTTCAAAAATCCACCTTTAATAGAAGCAGCTACAACTACTGTACTAACTGGAACATAGCCTTGTTCACTATTCACAAAAATACTTTTGGAGGAAAACAGGACTAGAAAATGAGGAGAAGATCCAAGAAAAAGGATGGAAACCAGGTTCCACAGCTATATAGAGACAGCCTTGGGTCTTTAAAATAATTAAAACCTGTGAGCTGTGGTATGCCATTCAAATATGGAAGCATCGAAAGGAACAGATGAACACCTATAAATTAATTTTGAAGCACTCCTGAATGGGGAGAAGGGGAAATATTTTAGACATAGAGTACTTGAATGTCACAGGGAGATGTAGAAACCAAATGCACAGTTACAAGGTGGGAGATACATGGCTCAATGATACTACAAGCAAGAAGGGTCTTGGAATTGTTGTAGATCACAAGCTGAATATGAGCCAACAATGTGATGTGGCTGCAAAAAAGGCAAATGCTATTTTCGGCTGCACTAATAGAAGTAGAGCTTCCAAATCACGTGAAGTACTAGTTTCTCTTTACTCAGCACTGGTTAGGCCTCATCTGGAGTACTGTGTCCAGTTCTGCACGCCACACTTTAAGAAGGATGCAGACAAACTGGAAAAGGTTCAGAGCAGGGCAACGAAGATGATCAGGGGACTGGAAACAAAGCCCTCAGAGGAGAGACTGAAAGAACTGGGCATGTTTAGCCTTGAGAAGAGACGACAGAGGGGAGATATGATAGCACTCTTCAAGTACTTGGAAGGTTGTCACAGAGAGAAAGGCCAGGATCTCTTCTCGATCATGCCTAGGGATGTACAAAAGTTCCGCCACGGATCTCGGGGAGGCCGAATGCCAGCACATTCAGCCCCCTGAAATCGGTGGTGGAACGGCCCGCCACCCCCCTGCCACCCCCCGGGATGAAACTTATCTTAGCGGCGGCTCCGGCGGTGGTTCAGCGGTGGCAGCCGGTCTTCCGACCGGCTGCCACCGCCACCATTTCCAGGTTAAAACAAAAAAACATGATAGGCTACGTAAAGATTTATGTAGCCTATCACGGCTAGATTTTAAAAAAACACCGTGATAGGTTACATAAATGTTTACGTAGCCTATCACGGCTGACTTAAAAAAAACCAACAACAACGCGCGTACGCAAATGGCGGCAGCCATAGCCGCCGCCATTTGCGTTCCTTATTTTGGCATGTCTTAGTCTATGTAAACATTTACGTAGACTAAGACGGCGAAAATAAGGGGAACGCAAATAGCGTAGACGCTACGCTATTTGCGTTCCCCTTATTTTCGCCGTCTTAGTCTACGTAAATGTTTATGTAGACTAAGACGTGCCAAAATAAAGAACGCAAATGGCGGCGACCATGGCCGCCGCCATTTGCGTACGCGCGTGTTTTTTTTCTTAAATCAGCCGTGATAGTCTACGTAAACATTTACGTAGCCTATCACGGCTGACTGCAGGGACGCAAACAGCGGCGGCTACGGCCGCCGCCATTTGCGTCCCTGCTAGCCAGCAGCTGGATGTCCAGCTGCTGGCGGAGCCAGCCAGCGGCTCCGCAGAATCACTGCAGAGCACAGCCGACCAGTAGGGATGTCAGAGAATTTCTCCACGAATCTCCAGTGGAATCTCCAGTGGAATCTCCACGAAATTGGTGGAGAAACGGTCCGCCACCCCCCCGGGATGGGACTTACCTTCGGCGAATGTCCCTCCCGGCGGCGGCTCCCGGAGGCGGTTCGGCAGCGGCAGCGGCCGGTCTTCCAACCGGCTGCCTCCGCCGCCATTTCCAAGTGAAAAAAAACAACAACAAACCAACAAACGTGATAGGCTATGTAAAGATTTACGTAGCCTATCACGGCTAGATTTTACAAAAACACCGTGATAGGCTACATAAATCCTTACGTAGCCTATCACGGCTGACTTTGGGGGGAAAAAAAAGCGCGTACGCAAATGGCGGTGCCCATGGGCGCCGCCATTTGCGTTCCTTATTTGGGCACGGGTAGTCTACATAAATATTTATGTAGACTACAGCGAAAATAAGGGCAACGCAAATAGCGTTGCCATTATTTTCGCCGTAGTCTATGTAAATAGTTATGTAGACTACCCGTGCCCAAATAAGGAACGCAAATGGCGGCGCCCATGGGCACCGCCATTTGCGTACGCGCTTTTTCCCCCCCCCAAAGTCAGCCATGATAGGCTACGTAAGGATTTACGTAGCCTATCACGGCTGACTGCAGGGACGCAAACGGCGGCGGCTATGGCCGCCGCCATTTGCGTCCCGACAGGGGACGAGATTCGCGGCCGGGGAAACGGGGCGCTCTCCCCCGGCCAGAATTTTGGCAGGGAGGGATGGGGCACCTCCCCCCTGGCCAGAATTTTAGCGGGGAGGAACGGAGCGCCTCCCCCCCACCATCAACATAATCCGCGGAAAGATAAGTCACTTTCGTACATCCCTAAAGAGTGCAGGACACGGAATAATGGGCTCGTGTTACAGGAAGCCAGATTCCGGCTGAACATCAGGAAACTCTTCCTGACTGTTAGAGCAATACAACAATGGAACCAAAGATCTAGGGAGGCAGAGGGCTCTCCCACACTGGAGGCATTCAAGACGAGGCTGGACAGCCATCTGTCAGGAATGCTCTGACTTGGATTCCTGCACTGAGCATGGGGTTGGACTCGATGGTCTTATAGGCCCCTTCCAGCCCTACTATTGTATGATTCTGTTACTAGGCCAGAACTATTCTTTGTGACTTGCTCCTTTTCTATGCCCAGGGCAGATATATTCAAGTATGTGATCCCTTATCTGTAGCCTGACATAGTACAGCAGCCAACAAACAGTTTTTATGACATGATCTGTTGTTTGTGTTCTATACATGTCTCATTAAAACCTCTCTGTTAGTAGTTAGGAACATAAGAAGGTGCATTATACTGAGTCACACCATGGGTCTACCTAGCCCAGTGCTGTCGACCCTGACTGGCAGCGGCTCTCCAGGGTTTCAGGCAGGAATTTTTCCAGACCTACCTGGAGATGCCGCGGATTGAACTTGGGACCTTCTGTCTGCAAAGCAGGGGCTCTACCACTGAGCTACGGCCTCTCCCCATTAAAGTGACATGTTGCTCAAATGCTGCATGTCAGGTGGCTTAAGTAAGCAACAAATGGTCACAGTACAGCAGTGCTTGGGGAAACTGGTGAAGACTTCTGGGGTTCCACTGTGTTATGGAGTTGGCAAATAGAGGAAGAAGGAAGAAAGTAGGCTGGCTGGCTGGCTGGCTGGCTGGTGGGCACACAACAAATGAGCTACTGTTGAACAATACATCCCTATTTCCCGGCAGAAGTGGCCTGGGTAATTAATTGGCAAGGTGGTAGCAATGGCTGGGCAGAGGGAGTGGATGCATCAAGAAGACTAAGTTATTTCTCCCCTCCAACTCACCAGCTGCCTGTGCATTTGTGGAACCAAACACGACATGACATGCTACACCCAGTGCAGATTACGGGTCCTCCTTACATTTCCTTATATTCTGGAAGAAAGTTAATACCGTTAACATTCCCATTGTGATCATTATGTTTGCATCGCTTACCTTCACTGTCGGCATGCTAAAGGAAGTATCAAAGCTATTGTTCCACACATCTTCCATGTTCTTAGTGAAATCTCTGTATTAGTAGCTAATCCTTCGACATCTGAACAAAGAGTAAGTCTGCTATCCTAGATACACACTAGAGAGCAAATTCTACTGAATGCAGGAATTAGATGGAATTCTGAATGATTTATGAGGAAGCTCCACACCTACACCCACCTTTGCTGATAAACGTAGTGGTATGTTCTGCCTCATTTCTAGACAGTTCATATGGCTCTCTCTAGGGAAGGGGTGGGCAGCTTTGGGGGCTCCAGGGGCCAATCCCTCAGAACCCCCCATGCCCACACCACCACCACCCTTGCCACACACCAGCAGTAGATTTCGGCAGTAGCAGTGCAAAACAATCAGCAGTTTGCTACCAAACTTTGACAGAAAACAGTGATGGGGGCCTAAAATGGCCAAATTTAGCTTTAAAACAAAGCCTTGAAAGTTAACTTTTGCCTTTTAGGCCACAATCATAGTTTGCTACTGAACTTTGGCAGCAAACCACTGATTGTTCTGCTACTGCTGCCACCGCTGTCACAACAGCAAATTCAGTCCTGGGGAGCGGGAGGTGGGCAAGGCCTTGACTTAGAGCCAAGGGGTCCACACACAGCCTGCCACCACTCTAGGGCCTAGAATCTAGGCACACTGCCTGGACTGAGCCAGAATATCAACAAACAGGCCAACACCTTCTCATAAATATCCTGCTCCATTGATCTTTGATCTTTAAGGGTCAAACTATAATAACAGCAAAACACTGTTTATGGAGGAAGAGGGTTCAGTTCATTATTTAATTTAAATAGCTGTATCAGCTGATATCATAAAATGAATTTTAATAAACTATACTCATTCCACGTATGATGGCAAATACACAAAGCCCTTGTCAATTTGTAATACATGGCTTACACCTCTCTTTGTTCACCCCAATCAATAATGTATCCATAATTAGTCCCATAAAGCAGACAGAAGAAAGACAGCACCGAATCGCAAGTCATGTTAGTACAAATTACTCTGACCTCTCCCAGTCTTTGAAGAAAGGGCAGCCATTCCTCTTTAAGGCGCTGGAGCCACGATGAGGCTTCCAGAGGAGGCCTATCCGTCACTTTGTGCTTGCCTAACCCGGAGCCCGTTTCTTATCACAGGGGCTGGCCTGGCCTTTTCCTGCGTTTCTCCGAGCCCAGCGTTTTATTGACCAACCGCTGTGCTTTAGACTTGAGCTCATGTTCTCTGAGGAAGTGCAAGTGGTAGTTATGCAAGCCTTTCCTTCCCTGCCTTGGCAACGTTCGCCAAGGAGATTTACAGCCCTCAACTTTCAGATATTTCGGAGAAATGGGTTGTTTAACTTGACTGAGAATCATTCTGACATGGGAAACACAGTCAGAATTTAAACAGATCCTCCCAGAGCCAGTCATCTGAAAAGGCCTGAGATTTAACAATCACGCTGTCTCCTTTGTATTTCTGTGCTGTAATTAGCTGGTGACACACTGATTTGAAAGTGATGCTGAAAGGCTAGGCTCTGGCTCACTGACTGACTCTTGACCTGAACTGGTGAAGCAGGCGTTGTGGCATCAATATGCCCCTTGGAACACGATGCTCACAAGTGCAGAGTGGAACGAGTGTGCAATGTTTTACTTACTGATCCCAATTAACCCCCCACATGCACATGCACACACACACAGTGAGGGCACATCGTTGTTCTACGACACGAATCAAGAGATGACAAACGTCATCCCAGTATTGTTTGACGTCTCAAAGTTCAGAGAGATGTGGACATGTGGGTCAGATCCGGACTCCATGGTGAATAAATAGCCCCCTCCCACCACCCCAAATTCTCCAGTCTGGCCATTCAGGCACCATAATGTGAAATCTCTGCAGTGCCGGCTCCAGGCTTTTGAAGGCCTTTGGGCCAGACACCCTCAATGGGTCCCCTCCGTGACTCTACTTTCTCACCACCATTGTCACTGGCTGCTGTCATTGCTGCTACCACTTGCTGGCTTGACAGGCAGAGAACCAGTGAGCAAGTAGGCGGTGGCATCTCCTGCTCTTCCTTCTGACAGGGACAGAGTGAGAGGCAGGTCAACAAGCAGGTTGCAGTGGTCAACAGGAGGAGCATGTCCAGGGGGTTCTTGTTAGTGGGCCCCTGCAGGGAGGGGTGAGTCCTCAGCAGGTGCCCAACCGTGCCTGCCCTTGATGCTCTCCCTGAACCTATAACCACAGCAGGGAATACAAGGGGATGCCACTTCCATGCTTCAGAACGAGGGTTAATATTTATGGCTCCATGTGCAGCCTTCACCCTCCCGGTTTCCAGTGCTCAGCCTCAAATTCCCAGCCTCCAGCTTTCTCTCACTGCAGCTTCAGAAAACTCATCAACTGTAATTTGATGACAGCTCCTGACTGGTACAGAGCCACTCAATGGGCTTTATGGCCTAACTGGACACCTAGCGGACACTCAGTCCACTATACCTCACTGAACTTTTACTTTATAAGTGTAAAATGCAGAGTAGATGGCAGGGATTTGAGGCTGACTTTGTGTGTCTGTGAGTGTGTGTGTGTGTGTGTGTGTGTGTGTCTGTATGTGTGTGTTATTTTAAGGTAGACCACACACAAGACTGATGTCAATCCACCCTTGTGTTATGCGACTAAATAAATAAATGTGAATAAAATAAATAAATGTGACCGAGTGTTGCTTTTGCTAAACAACCTAAAAATGAGGCCTCTCTGGCCATTAATACTGATTTGTTTGACTATACCTTCATTTGACGGGATCTGTCTTTTCTTTATAGTACTCTGCTATCTGATTCATGCAAAGGGAAACAACGTCCTTTTCCCAGGCAGCCATCTACTTCAAAGCTGAAAAACAGGCCAGGGTACTGGGTAGTGTGGTGAGGGGGGATATATACTCAAGTATATGCACGTTTTGTGAAAATGTGGTGATGATGAAGACGGTTTTTACACACCAGTTTACAAGTTTTATTTCAAAACTAGGGATGTCAGAGAAATCTGCAATGGAATCAAATATGTTCAGATTTCTGTGAATCTGACCCACCGATTCCACAGTGGACTGGCTTTTCCCAAGTTGCACGGATTCTGTGGACATGCAGACCATTTTCTAAAAAACCTTTCCAGAATTTTATGCAAATTTAGTAATAAAAAATGCATACAATTAAAAAAAAAACCAGCTGAACGTGCATTTCCCCCATAGGCTAAAGCATAAAAATGCACATGGGGGGGAGGTATTTGCAGATTTTGAGGGGGATTTGCACTTTGGGGGAGATTTGTGCAAATGTGAATTTGCATAAATTCGGGAAATTGGGAAAAATCTGCTTCTGTAAATGCATGGATAATGGAACAAAAGGCACTGACAATCTGCGAAATGCAGACAGAACGGATTTTATATCCCTAGGCAAAACACCCTTCCCTCTGATTCCTTCATGGTATGGGCACTGTTTTCTCTTGTGAAGAAAGGGTTGGGCAGCAAAGCCTTTCAAAGACAAAGTCTTTAGATTAGGGATGTCAGGGAATTCCACCATGGACTCCAGTGAGGCTGGATTCTAAAGAATCTGTGGCAGAATAGACACCTGCCACCCACCACCCTGCGGAATCCCCCCGGGACGTAGGGATGGCGGAGAATTCCGCCACGGATTTCAGTGAGGCCGAATGCACTGGCATTTGGCCCCCCGAAACCAATGGCGGAACGGCCTCCCCCCCGCCCCCCCACGGAACCCCCCTGGGATGAAGCTTACCTGGGGCTGATGTTGCGGCAGCAGCAGCGGCAGCTGGTCTCTCAGCCTGCTGCTGCGGACTCAAATGGCGGCCACCACGCCATTTGCGTAGCTGCCTTTGCCATGATAGGCTACGTAAATACTTACGTAACCTATCATGGCAAGCAAAAAAACACAAAAAACAGCATACACAAATGGCGGCGGCTATGGCGACCGCCATTTGCGTTCCCTTTTTTTCACTATTTTAGCCTACATAAATATTTACGTAAGCTATTATGGCGAAAAAAAGGGGAATGCAAATAGCGTAGTGGGCGCTATTTGCGTTCCTTTTTTTTCTCGCCGTATAAGCTTACGTAAATATTTATGTAGGCTAAAACAGCGAAAAAAAGGGAACGCAAATGGCGGCTGCCGTAGCCACCGCCATTTGCATACGTGTTTTTTTTTTTTTTCCAGAAGGCTGCCCAGAGGCTGGATGTCCAGCTGCAGGCAGCCCCAGCCAGCGGCTCTGCAGAATCTCCACGCAGCAGAGCCGCCCGGATTAGGATTTCGGGGGGAGGTGCAGAGCGCCTCCCCGCCACTGCAAATCACCCCGTCGAAAAGGTAAGTGACTTTTGTACATCCCTACCGGGACGGAGCTTACCTGGGGCAGATGCGGCGGCGGTGGCTCCGGCTGGTCTTCCGGCTAGGGATGTACGAAAGTCACTTACCTTTCCGCGGATTATGTTGATGGTGGGGGGGGAGGCGTTCTGTCCCTCCCCCCGGAATCCTCAACGGGGGGGGAGGCGATCCGTTCCTCCCCCCCGGAATCCTCCATGGCCAGCTGTGCTCCACGGCAGCTCCACGGAGCAGCCGGCCAGGCCCAGCCCAGCCCAGAGCTGTCCGCAGCCGGATTTCCGGCCGTGGAGGGCTCGGGGGGGGGGGAACCGCGTACGCAAATGGCGGTGGCTATGGCCGCCGCCATTTGCGTTCCTTATTTTTGGCCATCTGAATCTACGTAAATATTTACGTAGACTATGACAGCGAAAATAAAGGGGAACGCAAATAGCGTAGTGGGCGCTATTTGCGTCCCTTTTTGATTCGCCGTTTTAGCCTATGTAAAGATTTACGTAGGCTAAAACGGTGAATCAAAAAGGGACACAAATAGCCCGCTACGCTATTTGCGTTCCCTTTTATTTTCGCCGTAATAGTCTACGTAAATATTTACGTAGACGAAGAAGGCGAAAAATAAGGAACGCAAATGGCGGCGGCCGTAGCCGCTGCCATTTGCGTAAGCGGTTTTGTTTTGTTTTGTTTTTTAACCCAGCCATGATAGGCTACGTAAATCTTTATGTAGCCTATCATGTCTTTCTTTTTGTTTTTTGTTTTACAAGACAAATGGTGGCGGCAGCAGCCGGTTGGAAGACCAGCCGCCGCAGCCGCCGCCGCCGCCGGAGCTGCCGCCGGAGCCACCCTGCCCGGAAGATCTGCCCCAGGTAAGTCTCATCCCAGGGGAGATCCACGGGGGGGCAGGGGGGGGCAGGCCATTTCACCACAGATTTCGGGGGGCTGAATGCACTGGCATTCGGCCTCACCAAGATCCGTGGCGGAATTCTCTGACATCCCTACTCCTCCTGGCTGGCTGCTGCCAGGCTGCTGTGGCCGAACATGGCGGCTGTCGTAGTGGCCGCCATTGCGTGCTTGCAGGCAGCTGTGATAGGCTACATAAGTATTTATGTAGCCTATCACGGCAAAGAGCAGGGACGCAAATGGCAGCTGCTACGCCATTTGCGCCCCTGCTCTTTTCCGTGATAGGCTACGTAAGTATTTATGTAGCCTATCACAGTAAAGGTGGCCACGCAAATGGTGTAGCAGCCGCCATTTGCATGGCTGCCTTTACTGTGATAGGCTACGTAAATACTTACGTAGCCTATCACGGCAAATAGCAGGGGCAGAAATGGCGTAGCGGCCGCCATTTGCATCCCTGCTTTAGCCGTGATAGGCTACGTAAATATTTATGTAGCCTATCATGGGCTACCGTAGGGACGCAAATGGCGTCCCCTATGCAGGATGCCATTTGCGTCTGCACCAGCCTGGCAGTGGCTGGAGGCCCCGCTGCAGAGCGGAGCCAGCCAGGCAGGATTCAGGAGGGGAGGACCAGATCGCCTCCCCCCCCATCTAGGATTCCGGGGGGAAGAACAGATCGCCTCCCCCCCCCCAGCAGATGCCCCGACCAGAACCAGGTAAGGGATTCCTACATCCCTACTTTAGATTGGCGACAAAACCATAAGAAGCTAGCTTTTGTGATGTCAGACCACTAGCTCACCTAGCCTGCTCGAGGATTCCGTGGAGCTGCACCGGCTATAGGGCCGCTTACCTTGCCAGCCAAAGCCGTTCGCCTCCTCCGCGCTGATTGCCATTTCTTTTCTTTTTTTAAAAAAACCTGGCGATTGGCAGGATGTGCCCATAGACTTATTTATTTATTTATTTATTTATTTCTATACCGCCCAATAGCCGAAGCTACTTATACACAAATAGAGCCATGAATCTTGCGTATAAGCCTATGGACACATGAACTTATATGCAAGATTCATGGCTCTATTTTGTGTATAAGTCTATGGGCACATCCTGCAAATTGCCATTTTTTAAATCGGCAGGATGTGCCCATAGACTTATATGCAACATAGAGCCGTGAATCTTGCGTATAAGCCTATGGACACATAGACTTATACACAAGATTCAGGGCTCTATTTTGCGTATAAGTCTATGGGCGCATCCTGCCGATCACCTTTAAAAGAAAGAAAGAAAGAAAGAAAGAAAGAAAGAAAGAAAGGGCGATCAGCGTGGAGGAGGCGAATGGCTCCGGTGGAAGAAGCAGCCGAGTGCCGTTCTGCCTCCAATGCTCCTGGAACAAAGGTAAGTGGTGCTGATCCTCTGTGGATTCCTGAGGTTGGATTCTAAAGAATCTGGCCTCATTTGAATCCGCAGTGGATTTCTCTAACATCTGTACTGCTCGGTATTGTCCCACAATGACTGGCAGTAGTCCTACAGGGCTTCAGACGGGAGTATTTTCCAAGCCTACCTGGAGATGCCAGGGATTGAACCTGGAACACTGCTTGGAAAGCTGATGCTCTACCACTGAGCCGTGGTTTTTCTCCAAGTCAACTTTCACCTACCCAGATAGTTTATCTTGGCTCTGGGAGGAACAGAGGGCACTTGCCCAGAAAGAAGGCATGGTCCATGCCCTCTTGACTGTCCTTTTTATTGTTGATGTTGGTTTGTGTTGCATTTCACTTATGAGAGTCTGTTTTGAAATGGTGTTTTCTAAAAGGTTTAAACATATCAGTTGGTGTCTGTGGGAGAAAGAGGGAAAGAAAGAATGAGGGAGGGAGGGAGGGAGGGAGGGAGGGAGGGAGGGAGGGAGGGAGGGAGGGAGAGAGAGAGAGTTTAAAATTGAACTGGCTCCAAATCAGCATCCGGTGACAAGAAAAATCTGGAGGAAGTCCCGGAGTGGGAGGAAATCTCCCAAAGCAGCTGTCAGAGGGGAAAGCAGCCTGCCGTGTGCATTGTCACAAAGTGTTCACCCCCTAACGCAAGAAGCAGGCGCTGAACCCTGATGACAAGCATCACCCAGGAGCAGCAAGGCCTGGGGACACAGGACACCAGAGCCTGAAGGTGAGCAGCAGCCGTCGCTTGCCATCGTAATTGTCGCAGCTACTGCTGCGTAACTAATGGCGCCATCATAGAAGACATCGAAGCCCCTGCCTGCACTGCGAGTCACACAAGGATCTCCTTGACGGGCAAGAGAAAGCAGAGCAGAACGCAATAAGTGGAGTCTCCACAAAATATTGCAGTGTCTCTTCCATCCTGATAGGAGTGCTCCTGTTCAGGGATCCAGCCAGCCGTTTCCTCCAAGCAGGACATTCCTCAGTCCCCCCGCCCCCCAAGCTTTCCTCCAGTGTTCTTTCCTAAGTCACCATCAGCATTTCATGGCTGCTGAGCTCAATCCTCACTGGGTTGCTTTTGAGGTAGTAAAAGATCTGAGCTGGGGGCTGAGGCTCTTGTTTTTTTAAAAGACAAGCTTCATTCTGTCTGCATTTCACAGATAGTCAGGTGCCTTTTGTTCCATCATCCACTCATTGATGGAATCGGATTTTTACCACGTTCCCAAATCCACGCCAGTTCACATTTGCACAGGCTGCATTTGCGCGAATTTGCACTTGCAGAACTGCCCAAATCCCCCCCAAGTGCACATTTTAATGCTTTAGCCTATGGGGGAAATGTGCATTTTCAGACGGTGTTTTGTGGATATTTTAAATGTATTTTTCTATGACTAAATTTGTGTAAAATTCCAGAAAGTAAAAAAAACTGGTCCGTAAGTCCACAGACTCTGTGTGGCTTGGGAAAAGCCAGTCTGCTGTAGAATCCACAGGTCGGATTCACAGAAATCCGAACTCATTTGATTCTGTTGTGATTCTGTTCTCTGACATCCGTAGCTGGGGACAGATCAGTGGGGTGTGGGGGCTTGGATCTGCTGGATCCAAAGTCCCCTGGTTCTCTGGCTGGACAGTGACACCCCTTCGAATGGGGAAATATGACACCATCCCTGAAGCTGACACAGCTATTTTCCCTCCCATTGAAATCAAACTTATAGAAAAGGAAAGTCTGGAGCCAAAACACATGGAGCAAGAGAAGATAACAAGCTGTCCCCACTTTCTGCCCTGGCTGTTGTGAGCCCAACAAGACTTAGGAAGTGGTGGTTGCTCTGCCACGGACTCTCCCATACCCCTGGGACTGATCCACCTGTGAATCTTCTACACCATTCTATTCTTCAGAGATGATGACCTTACCTGTGCATTTCTTTTGGAGCCCTAATAATAACATCAGCCAGGACAGCTAGGCTTGTGAGGACAAGGGAGAGGGCCTTCTCTGTGGTGGCCCCCCACTCTGTGGAACTCCCTCCCTAGGGAACTCCGCCATGCCCCTTCTTTAATGAGCTTCCGACATGCACTGAAAACTTGGTTATTCAGGCAGGCATTTGGGGTGGGTTAGGGTATTTTTAAATAATGTTTAATGTGTAATTTTACTGTTTTAAATTGTACAGCTGTACATCGCCCAGAGTGGCCAGATGACCGGCCAGATGGGCGATTAAGAAATTTAATAAATACAAATAACACTCCCATTTTCAATGACAGGTTCAGACCTAAGCAATGTCATCTTGCGGTGCTCACCTGGAAACAGGGAGGCATTCTCTTGCACAGCCATGCTACCAGATAGGGAAAGAGGAAATAAACAGTGCAAAAATCCTCCAAATTCTGATTCTGTAAAACAAATAGAAATCTTAGTAACGGACTTTGTCAGAGGCATCACGCTGGTAGTGGAACTCTCTCCCAAGGGAAGTTCCACTGGTTCCCAACTTTGATGGGGGTTTTGGGCAGCCAGCCAAGGCTCTGTTTCCATGTCGATGGAAAGAGAAGCTAATGGAGGAGTACTGAATTTTTTTTTAAAGGAATCAGCTTTGCTGTGATGTGGTCCATGCAGGGCTCCACGAGCAGGTTCTCCACACCAGTAAAAATAGCTTCACAGAACATACTTCCTGGTGGGGGTGGGAGTTGGAGTGAACATCATCTGACTGGCAGGGGCTGCTCAATCAATCAGAGAGGCTTCCCCCTCCCCCCTTTTCTCCTTTCCCCTGAAAGTCCAGATGCACCTGCATTTCAGGAGCAAGCCTCACTGACCACAATGAGTAGACACACATATGCTTGTGCTGGGATTGTTGTTGTTGTTGTTCAGTCATTCAGTCGTGTCCAACTCTTTGTGACCCCATGGACCATAGCACACCAGGCCTTCCTGTCCTCCACTCTCTCCCGGACTGTGCTCAAGTTCATATTCATTGCATCGGTGATACTATCTAGCCATCTCATCCTCTGCTGCCCCCTTCTCCTTTTGCCTTCAGTCTTTCCCAGCATCAGGGTCTTTTCCAGAGAGTTTTCTCTTCGCATTAGGTGGCCAAAATAGTTGAGCTTCAGCTTCAGGATCTGTCCTTCCAATGAGCACTCAGGGTTGATTTCCTTTAGGATGGACTGATTTGACCTCCTTGCAGTCCAGGGGAGTCGTAAGAGTCTTCTCCAGCACCACAGTTCGAAGGCATCAATTCTTTGGCGCTCAGCCTTCCTTATAGTCCAGCTCTCACAGCCATACATTACTACTGGGAAAACCATAGCTTTGATTATACAAACCTTTGTCGGCAAGGTGATGTCTCTGCTTCTTACTATGCTGTCTAGGTTTGCCATAGCTTTACTCGCAAGGAGCAAGCGTCTTTTAATTTCATGGCTACAGTCACCATCTGCGGTGATCTTGGAGCCCAAGAAAATAAAATCTGTCACTGCTTCCATTTCTTCCCCTTCTATATGCCAAGAAGTGATGGGGCCAGATGCCATGATCTTCGTTTTGTTAATGTTGAGTTTCAAACCAGCTTTTGCACTCTCCACTTTCACCCTCAACAACAGGCTCTTTAGATCCTCTTTGCTTTCTGCCATTAGGGTGGTATCGTCTGCGTATCTGAGGTTGTTGATCATTCTCCCAGCAATCTTAATTCCGACCTGTGATTCATCCAACCTGGCGTTTCTCATGATGCACTCTGCATATAAATTAAATAAGCAGGACGACAATATACAGCCTTGTCGTACTCCTTTCCCAATTTTGAACCAATCTGTTGTTCCATGTCTGGTTCTCACTGTTGCTTCTTGACCCTCGTACAGGTTTTAGGATTTTAAATAGCTCAGCTGGAATACTGTCATCTCCGCTAGCTTTGTTGTTAGTAATGCTTCCTAAGGCCCACTTGACTTCACTCTCTAGGATGTTCGGCTCAAGTTCAGTGACCGCCCTATCATGGCTATCAGGGACATGAAGATCTTTCCAGTGGACCTGTATAGTTCTTCTGTGTATTCTTTCCACCTCTTCTTAATCTCATCTGCTTCTGTTAGGTCCCTGCCTTCTTTGTCCTTTATCATGCCCATCTTTGCACAAAACGTTCCCTTGAGATCTCCGATTTTCTTGAAAAGATCTCTAGTCTTTCCCCTTCTATTGTTTTCCTCGATTTCTTTGCATTGTTCCTTTAAGAAGGCCTTCTTGTCTCTCCTTGCTATTCTCTGGAACTCTGCATTCAGTTGGATATATCTTCCCCTTTCTCCCTTGCTTTTTGCTGCCCTTCTTTCCTCAGCTACTTGTAAAGCCTCATCAGACAGCCACTTTGCTTTCTTGCATTTCTTTTTCTTTGGGATGGATTGAGTTGCTGCCTCCTGAACAATGTTATGGACCTCCGTCCATAGTTCCTCAGGCACTCTGTCTATCAGGTCTAATCCCTTAAATCTATTCCTCACCTCCACTGTATATTCATAAGGGATACGATTTAGGTCATACCTGAATGCTTTAGTGGTTTTCCCTACATTCTTCAATTTAAACCGAAATTTTGCGATAAGAAGCTCATGATCTGAGCCACAGTCAGCTCCAGGACTTGTTTTTACTGACTGTATAGAGCTTCTCCATCTTTGGCTGCAAAGTACATAATCAATCTGGTTTCGATATTGACCATCTGGTGATGTCCATGTGTAGAGTCGCCTCTTGTGCTGTTGGAAGAGTGTTTGCTATGATCAGCGTGTTCTCTTGGCAAAACTCTATTAGCCTTTGTCCTGCTTCATTTTGTACACCAAGGCCATGCTTGCCTGTTATCCCGGTGATTTCTTGACTTCCTACTTTAGCATTCCAATCCCCTATGATGAAGAGGACATCTTTTTTTGGTGTTAGTTCTAGAAGGTGTTGTAGGTCTTCATAGAACCGATCAACCTCATCTTCTTCAGCCTCAGCGGTTGGGGCACAGACTTGAATTACTGTGATGGTGAATGGTTTGCCTTGGATTCGTACTGAGATCATTCAGTAAACACAAAGATGGAAACCAGCCCCCATTTTAACCCACAGGATCTCTATAATGAAGGGTGGAAGTAGTTTCTTCCTAATGCAATAAACCAAACAAAGGAGAATCATAGCCTTAAGATCGCGCTTTACCACACTTGGAGAATTTGTGCTTTAAACTATGCCATGTCAATTGAGGGGGATCCCTGGTTCTTCTGTGGGCATTCAGAGGGCAAGCCTCATTGACCACAATGGGGGTTACTTCTGAGGAGACACTAATAGGTTTCTTGTGGGAAAGAGACCAGTAAACATGAGTAAGTTTCTTCTTAAGGCAATAAACCAAACAAAGGAGAATCAGAGCCTTGAGATTGCACTGTGCTTTGTCAAATGAGGGGGTTCTCTGTAAGTTCTGTGGGCATTGAGAGGGCAAGCCTCATTCAGCACAATGGAAACACCCCTTGACTGGGGTCACGGTGAAAGGCACACCCCTGGGCAGGGCTAGCATACCCAAGGTCAATGAGGGGATTGGGGACACAGCAACTATACTGGGGAGAACCCAACTTGAGGAAAAGAATCGGACTTTAAGCAGTCTCAGGAAATCCGGTTTTCCCCTGATAAAGTCCGAGGTGGCTGCTGAATGGCCACAACGTCATGTATCCCTAATGACCTCAACATGTAGCCGGCTCAGAGTAAATTACTTGTGGAAACACCCCCCCCCCCAGACAAAGCTGCCAAGCTTTGAATGGTTTTTAAATGGGTTTTTAATACTTTTCTGTTCTGCACATAATTGTTTTAAAGGGTTTTTTTAAAATTTGCTTTGAGTCTTTACCATATTAAGCCATATATTTATGGTTTTAAACTGGCTTGTGGACCTTCTGAGTGGAAAAATCTGTATTCCCAGCATCTAACATTTTAAAGATCTCCTGGACAAATATCGACCAGCAGACTTTTGCATGGCTTATATAGCCTTCTTAAAGTAGGACAATCTAGACTGAGTTTGGTGCATTCCAGAGGCCTCTGGCTTCATAATCCCTATATACTCATTTCTTGCAATTGGCTGAGGCATCTGGAGTCATCTGATTGTTCATCATTATGTCATGAGGTTGAAGACCTGCTCTGGTCATTAGCTGCCAGAACATCTGGAGGCCACTTACTTATTTGAGCTGGGGACCTGGAACGGTTTTTGAAACAGCTGGACATGCAGCTTCTTTGCCTAAAAGCATGTTCTCCAGAGTTGTTAGATTTCTCTCAGAGGATCCTTTGATATAGCTGAAAATGGAGTATGCACTTCTATGTTCCAAACTGACACATCACAGACTTTGACCCTATATCACCTTCATGAATATCATAAACACATTTTTAAGCAAATGATTGGAAGATTGCAATTCTGCACTAAAAATATTACGGTTTCTGTTACCAGAAATCATCTTACTACTGAACTATTTTCTATCACTTGTCTCAGTATCTCTGAGGTATTCATTTATCCAACTATTTATCCAACCATAAAACATACTCCCTTTTTTCTGTACTTTAATTTTAATTTTAATTTTTTTTTTGCTTTATCCATTTTTATTCTGAAAGAGGGTTGTATGACATTGTACCAATAGGTTTTCAACATTCTCTCAGTCTTAGTACACATTTTGTCTGTTGGCAGAATTGTAAGTTGTTTCTTCTTTGCTAGGCATTGTGGAAGAACAAATTGGATATATTGAACATTGTAGTGTGGTGTAGCGGTTAGAGTGTTGGACTGGGACTCGAGAGATCCAGGTTCAAGTCCCCACTCGTCCATGAAGCTTCTGGGGTGGCTTTGGGCCAGTCACTGATTCTCAACCTAATCTACCTCACAGGGTTGTTGCGAGGATAAAATGGAGAGGAGGAGGATCATGTACACTGCCTCGAGTTCCTTTGAGGAAGAACGGTGGGCTATAAACAACAACAGCAGTAGCAGTAGCAGTAGCAGCAACAGCATCTAAATATTGTGGAAAACATGAGAGCAGCCCTGCTGGATCAGACCAAGGGCACATTTAATCTAGCATCCTATTTCTGACACTGGCCAGCTGGATGCTTCTGGGAAGTACACAGGAAAATCATGACAGGAACACCCATCCTCCATCTGAACATGGCGATTCCAAGGGATCAGGTAGGAAGGAGGCAGGACATTATTAGGAGGCCCAAGTCCCTGCTTACCTGGGACCCTCTTTGGACCAGCATGAAGGGCTTGATGGAGAGGGGAGGCTGCCAGGTGATCTCAAGCTGCATGGCTGTTTGATAGGCAGAGCCCTGGGAGCAGACCAGAGACAGCAAGTTCCCTCTCTGGCCCTCTTCTAGGGGATTAAAAAGGGCCTCCATGTGGCTCCTGGCCACATCCAGTCTGGACTTTTCAGGGAATAAACACAGATTGGGCACCCCATACCCAATGAAAAGCCCCCCCCCCCCAGGCAGGAGCCTAAGGGTTGCGAGGCGAGGTGAGGCTACTGATCAGGTAAGGGGCTGGCATGCTGCTCCCATACTCAGAGCACAGGATGAAGGGGGCTTTGTGAACCCCAATCTCCTGCCTCCAGCACACAGGCCAGGGAGAATGACTGGAGAGAAGGCAGGCTGACCATTTACCAGATCTGTGCCCCATGCAATGCCAAACTCTGTAAGCTGTAACCAATAAAGATGTGGCCACATTAATTTAACCCCAATACTTTGACTGTGTGTGGTTATTTTATTTTGACCTCACTCCCTGTCCACTACCCAGTAAGCACTGTTGGAATACCCCATTAACAACTATTTGGAAGTCTCCAAATAGCCCACCCATGCAAAAGCTAACTATGCATCATCAAGGCTTCCTTTGCAACATGAGGCCCAGAAAGATTTGGGAAACGTAGAGTTATGCATGACTACACAGAATAATCTTTAAAATCCCTTTTTAAAAGAGCTTTAGCTCTCCTTTAAAAAAAATATTTAAAAGATGAACTCATTGTGCGCTAATTATTCAGAAATGTGTCATCATGACTGTTGCCCTCATTCCCATCTTTCAGTAACATGACCAAAATAAATTCCATATGCTGAACTGTGCAACAAGGCAAATCTGTCTTCCTACATGCCTTCTTTTCTGTATTATATAACAGGGCTTGCACAGAAGGAGTTACTCGTGGTCTGAATCCTAACTGACTTTATGGAACTTTGCGGCACTTGCAACATTTGTTCAAATCATGGATTTGGGGAGTTCTGGTAACATTTAGGGTTTGTTGTTTCATGTCTCCAGCGAACGACATCCAAGGATTCTGGAAGTTAATCTATCTGACATACAGTCAGGGCCAGAAATATTGGAACAAGGATAACTGTTTTGGTAGTTGGCCTCTGTACACCACCACATTGAAGTTGAAAGGAAACACACCCAGATGGGAGCGAAGTCAGGACTTCCAGCTGGAATTCAAGGAGTCTGACAAAAGTGGGGCACTTTTGGATTCAGGAAGGACAGCCAGTGGCATACACACACACCCATCGTTGGTGGCTCATAAGTAATGGAACGAATGGCTGACAAGCAGCTGCATGGCCAGGTGTGGCCTGTTTCCTGGGCACCCCATGACCAATCAAACAGATAAAAGGCCTGGAGGTGGTTCTGAGTGTTACATTTGCATTTGGTAGCTGTTCACTGGAACCCGCAACATGAGGTCCAAAGAGGTGTCTATGCGAGTGAAGGAGGCCATCATTAGGCTGAAGAAACAAAATAAACCCATCACAGAGATAGCAAAAACAATTGGAGTGGCCAACACAACAGTTTGGAACATCCTGAAAAAGAAGGAATTAACTGGCAGGCTCAGCAACAGCAGAAGGCCTGGAAGACCACGGAAGACAACTAAAGTGGATGACCGCAGAATTCTGCTCATGGTGAAGAGGAACTCTTTCACAACATCTAGCCAGGTCAAGAGTGCTCTTGAGGAGGTAGGCATGTCATTGTCCACATCTACAGTCAAGAGACGGCTTTAGGAATGTAAATACAGAGGCTTCACAACAAGGTGCAAACCACTGGTAACTCTCAAGAACAGATAGGCCAGATTAGCCTTTGCCAGCAAACACCTGAAAAAGCCTGCCCAGTTCTGGAATGAGATTCTTTGGACTGATGAGACTAAGATTAACTTGTACCAGAATGATGGGAAGAGAAAAGTATGGAAAAGGAAAGGAACAGCTCATGATGCAAAGCATACCACATCATCTGTCAAACATGGTGGAGGCAGTGTTATGGCATGGGCATGTATGGCTGCCAATGGAACCGGGTCACTGGTGTTTATTGATGACCTGACTGCTGATAAAAGTAGCAGGATGAATTCTGAAGTGTATAGGGCTATACTTTCTGCTCAGATTCAGCTGGATGCTGCCAAACTGATAGGACGCCGCTTCATATTGCAGATGGATAATGACCCGAATCACACAGCTAAAGCTACCCCAGAGTTTCTCAAGGCAAAGAAGTGGGATGTTCTTCAATGGCCAAGTCAGTCACCTGATCTCAACCCAATAGAGCATGTTTTTCACTCACTGAAGACAAGACTGAAGGCAGAAAGACCCACAAACAAGCAGCAGCTGAAGGCAGCTGCAGTAAAGGCCAGGCAAAGCATCTTGAGGGAAGAAACACAGCATTTGGGTTCCAGACTGCAGGCAGTCATTGACTGCAAAGGATTTCCATCCAGTTATTAAAGGCGATCCTTATGTTTGAAATGATGTTGGCTTGTTCCATTACTTATGAGCCACGAACGGTGTGTGTGTGTGTGTGTGTATGCCAGTGGCTGTCCTTCCTGAATGGTTAGTGCCCCACTTTGGTCAAACCCCTTGAATTACAGCTGAAAGTCCTGACTTTGCTCCAATCTGGGTGTGTTTCCTTTCAACTTCAATGTGGTGGTGTACAGAGGCCAACTGCCAAAACAGTTATCCTTGTTCCAGTATTTCTGGTCCTGACTGTAAATGGTGGGAATACTGAGATAAATACGCATTATGCATGTAAGCAATATCAGATCCTGATTCTATGAGATGTATGGCCATGACATTTCACTGAAGATAGAGATGGAGTGGAAGCTTATTGTTCGAATGGGAAGACCACGAGGCCAGGAACCCCATCCATAGCTTTGCCCATTGCATGGAAGTTTATATCAAACAGTAAAAATGGAGTGTATTTCTATAGTATCTCCTGTTCTCTCTGGGCCTTTATTTTCTGAACGTACCTTATTTGGGCAAGACACAATTTTGGAGCACAGCAAGACATATTGTCTTGTAATCTTTGGAGAAGTGATGTGAAACCTGGAAACAAACTGAAAATGCATTTGTTCCTGATCGTCAATTTCCATCAACAGTCTTTTCCATATACTTCCTGGTAGGCATTTTGGCAAGAGGCAAACACAGTTGATAGAGGTCACTATGAGGTTTCTCTCCCTTGCTCTTTTTCAGAGTCCGGTCTGGTCCAAAAGCATAAGTTAAGGCCACAGTGTGGAAGGAATTTCCTCTGTGCAAACCCTTTTGAAATAAATGGGAGCTGTGTAAGAGCCATGCTGCGGATAAGAGAATACTTGTACTTCTATATGCTTCCCCATTCTTTAGTATGGAGCTTGTGCCGTGATGGATTTTTCCTAATGGATCAAACCCTAAGTGAATGTATGAAAGTTTTCTTAGGCTACAGTGCTAAGAGAGTAAGACCCATTGAACTCAATGGGACTTACTTCTGAGTAGACATGTATACAATTGGCTGCTACTGTGCACACTTAATTCAAATCATGGATTTTTAGAGTGTTCTAGAATCAGAGATGGGTGGGTGTTGGGTCAAAATTTAAATTGGATCAATTGATCTGGTGGAAGTGGGTTTCCCCACCCCATCCTTCCTAGGGCAGCCCCTCCAGCCCCCTGAGAATGCTACATAATGGGTCAGGAGATTCTGCTGAATGGGGTGAGCTATGGTGTACATGGGGGGGGGGGATCTCCAAAAATCAGGCGGACAGACGTTCTGCAAGAAGAGATGTTGCTCTGCACAGGGTCAAACTCCATTGTATTGGATAAGGGGGGTTCTTCATCACCACAGAATGACCTCTAGTCTCATCCCACAAACACATAACCTCAATGTTGCATTCTGAAACTGGCTCTTCATCTGCTATGTGAGGTTCACTGTGGTTGTGTCTGCTACCATCTATGCAGGCCAGTTGCTGGATCCAGAGGTTTTCCTCCTCCCACATTTGCACACTTTTGTTCCTCTTAGGGATGCTGGAGAATTTTGTCTGGTCCTCATTTTTAAGCAAACTGACCTAATTTGCACTTCCCGGACTAATATGCAGATTGGAAGACAGTTATCTTCTGGATTTTGCACCTCTCCCAATTTTGCAATGCAGTTCTTGGCTGAGGAATTGTATATGAAAATTCTTATACTAGGGAAAGATGCACATGAAAATAAATAGGAATTTTCATGCAGTTTAAAAAACAAATTTGCAGAATGATGCAGAAATTGGATGTGACAGACTTATGATCGAATGCATGCAAAATTGACACAGACCAGATACACATTGATTTGTATATCCTTAGTTCCAATATAGAAATTAGATCTATGTGTAGAAACCAGTTTCCATTCCTGGATCACTGTTGCTGCAACAAAGTCAGTACTTAATTGTAATGATACAACACATCATTCAGAAAGAAACCAGATTTATTTGATAAATATAAACGAGCCGATCAACACCAAGCACTTCTCATACACATGATAACAATGTTATGAACTCTAAATACCTTGGTACTTAACACTTCTACGAGACATAAAAATTACAATGACTGTTCTAAAACATGCCCACTGGTAATTTCTAAGGATTCCTTAGTTTCATATCAATGTCCTTAACCACATGTCAAGATCACAATCCAGAACATGCCACTCACTTGAAGGAAATCATTACAAGAAGCACTATCAAATGAGGGTCAAAGGTAAATAGGGAACACTGACCAATTGTTGCAGAACATCACATTCAAACAATCACTCTACACCAAAGGAAAATGCAGGTATAGGTTGTGACACATCTGAAGTCTTTTCATAAACACTGTTTAAAAAGGAAATCAAAACCCACTTTCAAATGAAAGTCAATGTGCATTTACATGCATACTGGATACACAAAATTAATGTAAATACAAAATTCATTCTGTAAATTTAAATGAAAGAATGTGCAGTACAAGCTCGATCCCACAGTAAAATAATACTTACCTCAAATGTTAACCAAAAGATTTGTTTGACTTTTTTTTTACATTTCAAGGGGGAAGAAAACTACCAAACATTGTTCAAATAAAATGTTTGCCCAACATCACAGTGTTTATTGTAAACCCAGAGATTCTATTTTGTTGTATGAAAAAGATTTTCCCCCAGACATCATAGAATACCATGTGAAATGGGGGGAAAAAACACAACTTTAGTCAAAAATGTCTTCTATAGAGGCTGAGTCTTAGGCCTAGATAAAAGTTAGGATCAATACTGTTAGCAATATGAGTGGAGAAAAAATGCCTCCAAAATAATACCTGTGACAAAATTGGCACATACATATAAATATCTAGCTATACAGTTTTGTTTTTTAAGAACCCTATGTTTTCCTAGTTTATTTCCTACTTCAAGTATTCAGTTGCAGAATGAAGGTAAAGACCTGACTGTAAGAGACACAGAAGGCACGATCTTCTGCAAAGCTCTCCTGCACGCGCCCCACTGGAACGAATGAATGGGGGCTCCGCAAGACCTCATCTCACACTCATGCTCCTTTCATTTCAGTGGAGCTTGCACAAAAGAACATTTCAGTGGATTGTGCCCAGACAGTTGTCCCTTACTAAGACAACAACTTTGTCCAAAGAAACACATTTTGTCGTCCAAGTGCAACATTTGTCATATGTGCTAAAGAAACTCCCAGGAGCTTTGCTTTTTAAAAAACAAACAAAAGCAAACAGAAGAACAAACCCCAAAGGTTTAAAACTCCATTAATAGTCAGAGGATACATTTAAAACATAAACGAATATAGATTATCTATGCTATACAGGTTTTATACAGATTTATTATCCCATGGACCGAATTTAATTACCTCCAAGCAGAAATTCTGCTTGAATTCAGTGGCTCTAGAATTTCATCAGTAATGATGGTGCAACCAACTAATAAGTTACAGTTTTCTAGACAAATCATAATTTCCAGGAGGCTAATATGTATGGCTCTTACAGGATGATCAGGATTAATTGCACCAACCATTCAAAAATAATGACTTTTTTTTCTAAATTCAGTGCAAGGTTTTAGAAATATCCTGTGCAGAATCATCTTTTTTTCCCTCATAGCAACAACAACAAAATTACTAAGAATTAAGGCCACACATGTTTAAATACAGGGGGAAGCTGTCCACCAAAGACTGCTGCTGCTGGACATTCATTTTCATTCACTTGAAAAAGAGAGAGAGAGAGCCTAGCACACATCTTATCAAAATGAACGGAAGCTAAACAACGTAAGTGCCTGGTGGACAGCACATGTTGTTTTTTTAGAACTGCAGATAGTAAAGATCCACGTATATGAGCTTGGAAGTGCTCCTTCCACTGACAGACAGACGTGCCAGTAAAAAAACCGAACCCTTGCACGCACATTTATGCCAGACTGAATGAAAATGCTCATTAAGGGAAAACCCTTACGTTGGGGAAACAGCAGATATTTAATAATCAGTAGTATTCTGTCACTACATATAATAGGTTCAGAGTTCCCACCCCACCCCCACCCCCTGCTTTTCCCTCCTGGCATGTGCTTTAACATGTTCACATGTATTATAATTTTTGATGTTGGAGATAATTTTCAATGATCTCCTCATTCAACAACACTTTTTTCTTTAACATCTAAAATACAATACAAACGATGGTAGGCATTGTTTCCCTGTTCAGAAAACAATGATGAAGGGTCCCTTCCTGTAAAGGAGACTTAATGCATATATTGAATAATTACAACATTCTTATTTTAATTAAAAAAATTAAGAGTCCCAGCTTTTATATTAAATATTGTTCTGAATTTGGACGATAAAAGTTTGATACATCCTCATAGATGCTTGCATATATGTATACAAATATGTGCATACATGCTTGGTTCAAGCTTTTATCATCCAGACATACATCAACCACTGTATATGAATAATTTCTAACCAATTTAGACTGCAAACCTATACACACTTAGCTGGAAGTAGGCCCCATTGAACTCAGTGGGACTTACCTCTAAGAAGACATGTATAGGATTGCACTGTTAGATGCCCCATGCATTGTCAGAGACACACACCATATTTTCATATGCCCACAGTTATTAGTACCAAAAATTGATTTCATTTCCAACCTGGCCCAGAGCTTAATACCGGTGGTTACACTATCAAAATGGTTTGAATAACAGTAAAGATAAGAAACAGAGGAGGGTAAAGACTTAGCTTTTATTACCCTGAAAAGCCCACCTTACTGGGGTATGGCTAATGCTGACACCATTATGTAACAGCTTTCTGGTACCTGTAATAATCTAATGCTTTAGAAGTGATACTCTAGAAGAAACTAAACAGAATCAGCAGATGATGATACTGCGGCTAATAGAACCTCAATTGCATATTAAAACTAATAGAAATCTGTCAAATTAAAGATCATGTTTCAATGAACTTCATTTAGTAATATTCAGAACAGATGGTAACTTGGTTAAAAAAAATTAAATAATTCATATGACCCCATTAAAGGAAATGAAGTTCTTCTAATTTCCAATCAAGCCCCCTTAATTGTTTTCCAAAGTATCTCACTTCGTAAGAGATTACAAGAAATAATGCAGAAGACACCCATTCATGCAGCATATTGTTTGATGGCAACCTTCGTGTGCCCCACCCACTTCGGTGCTCTTTCTGGGACAAGGTTCAGCATCCCCCCTGCAGTGGATCGTCATCCTCTTTCTCCTCTCATCGTCCTGCAGTGCTGCTTTTTGTTTGCTTCTTTCTCCAGCTCCTCTGATAACTGCAACACAACAAACCATTCAAGCTGTTAGTTGACATGGCTGCTGGAGAGAGTGGGATTTTGTTCGGGACAGTGAAGGCTGCTGGAAGATGTTGTTTTATATACCACACAGTGGAGGCTGGTGGCTCCGATGTCAATGGGGCTGTGAATCTGCTCCAGGTTTCAGTCAGAACCAGTCAGAACTCTAAAAGAGCTGTCCAAGTTGCAGAACTCCTTTAGAGTTCTGACTGGTTCTGACTGAAACCAGGAGCAGATTCACAGCCACACTGACATCGGAGCCACCAGCCTCCACTGACCACACATTCCTCTCTGGGCTCTCAAATCCAGGTACGATAACCTGTTTTGTGTGCCACTATTCAGAGATATACAATCTACCAATGCAGACGGTGGTGTGGAGGTGCCAGGACTCAAAGGGCCTCAGCGTCAACACTTTCTGATGAGCAGAGAGGCTGACTTCACTCCCATCCTCCTTGCGATAGAATTCCTTGTGATGTTTGAACTTAGCTGCAATTGTCTCAGTTTGGGGGGGAAATACATTTTCCCAACAAGAAAATACTGTTCCCTGTTATAATGGAAAGTATTTTGCAGTAGGTTGGTCTTGAATGGGAAATTAAGACCCATGAGCTTTACAAAACACCTGTTCCTGGTGCAGATGAAACCTGCTAGAACTGGTTTGTTGACTTGAATCAACACAGATGCCTACATTCTGGGACTCTCCTTGGAGGCGTAGCTACAGGGATTAGTACTTGTGCACTTCAACATTTACAACTACACCACTGATGGTGGACCTTTGTCTCACAGGAGGCCTCCCAGTCTCCATTGCTGTGCTTCACCCAGGGGTAAACAATTCCTTGCTTCTAGCGTTTCCAGTGGATTTGAGTGATGTCTCTTCATCTGCTCTGGTGGTTAATAATGATCTATTTTTCAATTAAAGGTAAAAGGTAAAGGTGTCCCCAACCAGTCATGTCCGACTCTAGGGTGCGGTGCTCATCCCCGTTTCTAAGCCGAAGAGCCAGCGCTGTCCGAAGACGCTTCCGTGGTCATGTGGCCGGCATGACTGAACACCGAGGTGCACAGAACGCTGTTACCTTTCCCGCCGAAGCGGTACCTATTTATCTATTTGCAATTTCTTGCTTTCGAACTGCTAGGTTGGCAGGAGCTGGGACTGAAGACGGGAGCTCACTCCGTCACGCGGCACTCGGGTCTCGAACTGCTGTCCTGCCAACCTTCCGGTCTGCAGTTCAGCGTCTTAACCACTAAGCCACCACGGCCCTTTTAATTACTGGGCTTATTATTATTATTGGGCTTATTTATTGTTTTCTTTTTGAAATGATTTTTTTGAAAAGATATTGCACTTTTTGTTGGGTTTCTTGGGTATTCTTATGGAAAAGGGATGAATGCAGAATTAAAACAAAGAAAGAAAGGTAATATTTCATCATTCTAGTTACTGGGGCTCATGATCAGTTGTTATCTGATCTGTAAAGAAGATCTATCGAAGGTAGTCTGCTTCTGCAGGAAGGACCCAACATGGTTCCTATACTACCCTTTACTGGTAAACTGGAACTATCTTGCTAGGCAGGTAAGTTTCAGGGCGCACTGAAAGCCAGGATTGTGTCATACCTTCACTGGTTAAGACTATCCATTGAATCATCTTGTTTTCCTTTTGAACTCCAAATATGGGTAACCTGAGTTGAATGTGAGGGTGAAAAGAGACATACAATCAAAATGTGGTGGAAGTGGTTTGGACACACATTTTCTGTTGAGAAAACAAAGGCCTCCGCATGCAGCAAATGTGATGGAGCCACTCCCACTTCATTTCAGAATGTACGTCCATCTTCACCAAGGTCTGCTGTCTATCCTTAACCATATATTTGGGCTAGTCATGCCCATGAGCAAAAGTTTCAATGGCAGAAATAGTGTTGTCACTGTCTCAAGAGCTCCCTTCAGCAAAACAGGACTTGCATGGTAAGCCCTCAAAAGAAAGGCACCCTGAGTTTAGTGGGAGCTATTTTAAAGTAAGGGTGTATAGCTGGGGTGGGAAATCTCAGGCCTGGGAGCCCCTCCTAAGGTCCCAATCTGGCCCTCTGGGGATTCCCCGAATGGCACGTATCCTTTATAGGTGACACCTCCTTTCCCCTGCCCACCAATTCATTTTCCAGCCTTTTCGTGGCTTTCCCCCCCCCTCCATTCTGAAAGGTTGAAGTGCCTCTCCTAAGGCTATGTTAACTGGCAGTAAGCTACAATACACCAGCATATCTGGCATTTTGGCCCCAACCCCATTTTGCCTTTGGCCACACTCTGCTGGCACATGACCCTCAAGAACTTCTCTGAAATTGAGAATGTGCCTCAGGCTAAAAGGCGTTCTTCGCCCTTCGGGCAGTTTCCAATCGGACACTAACGTAAAGTACGTTGCACGAGTGTAAGAGACTGCTAGCGCATTGCCAACAGGATTAGCGGATGCAATGGGACTCCTGGGAAAATGTGCCAGCTAATGCTATTGCTGTTGCACTAGCTCAAGGTGATTTATACTGGATACTGCTTCTGATACAAAGGATTTTAGTGTTTACGTCTTATCCTCGACGGCTGGCTCTGCTCCGCAGCGACTCCGTGGAGCCGCCAGCCGGGGCAGCCCGCAGCGACATCCGGCAGTTGCTGGGCTGCGCAGGGGCACAAATGGCGGCTGCCGTAGCCGCCGCCATTTGCGTCCCTTTTTTTTTTGCCGTGATAGGCTACATAAATATTTACGTAGCCTATCACGGCAAAAAAAGGGAATGCAAATGGCGGCCGCCATAGCCGCTGCCATTTGTGTCCCTTTTTTTTTTGCCGTGATAAGCTACATAAATATTTACGTAGCCTATCATCACCTCCACAGGGACGCAAATGGCATCCCTGCGTTAGCCGTGATAGGCTACATAAGTATTTACGTAGCCTATCACGGCTAAAATGGTGAAGCGAATGGCGGCCACAGAGCAGCACAAACGGCAGCAGGTGAGTGCTCCATTTCGTGCGCCTTTCTCGGGGTGGGGGGGCGGGGGGCTTCATTCCGCCATGGGTTTCGGGGGCGTATCACCGAGATCCATGGCAGAATTCTCTGCCATCCCTACTGCAGATACATGAGCTCATTCCACAATTCATAGGATGGGCCTTCCAAAACAGAGTGTATTACTCCATCACTAAATCATAGTTGGGGTTGGGGTGGGGGGTTCCAAATCAAGTTGTCAGGAATTTGAGTGAGCTTTAACAACAACGAGAAAAAGGCTAAAATATTTACAGATTACTATAATGGGTCTTGTAACACTTTAAGACTAATTTATTTGATGGTGGACTCTAGTCTAAGAAAAGTTATGCCACAATAAATTTGTTTGCCTCTGAAGTGCAACAAAGGTGGTTGTTTCTGTAACAGGCTAATATGGCTACTCTTTTGAAGTATATACTTTTATATACAACAGTGTAACACTTTTAAAGTATTATATGTATATAATACATATGCCCACATGCGCACTCAGTGCAATCTGATATATATATATATATATCAGACTGCACTGGCTTTCTCAAAGATAAATTACATAAAATGGAAATTTGGATCCTAACCAGTTGCACCGAAGTGTAAAATAAAATTGTAGTCTTTTTTCTTCATTTTACAAATGACATGCATTACTTCAGTACTATATTCAGAAATAATCTTATTCAGAAAGCTTTTTCCTTGACATCACACAGGAGGAAAGTATAGAACAAATCCTTTGCAGTTTATTGGCATATTAAATTTACTCAGCTTGTGGTTCAAACATTATACATAAAATTACCCAATGGTATTATCATACGGTTATACATGCATTTCCAACATGTCTGTGCATTTCACTGTGTTTCAAACAAAATGCTTTTTGCATTTTGTCTTTTGCTTTTTAACAAGAGAAGTGTTGAGAAGATTATTTTGGCTAAAATAGTTTGGGGTGATTTTTTTTACTCTGAAAACATGCGACACGACATACATGGACAGCTGATAAATGGTTGCATAGTATAGATGCTAAATATAACCTTTTAGGTGGCTAGCCCTCATGGTTACAAAAAATATATTGAAATCTGGTGAACAAAATTTGCTAAAGTCTCAGAAAACAGTGATTTGTGACAAGGCGTCTAAAGGCCAAGACTCATAGGACCTTTGAACTCATACTTCCTTGTCTCGTCTGTTGGCCCTCAGTAGCTTACCCCAGCCCTAATTAGTTGTTACTAATACATCCCAATATCTCATCCTTCCCATCTCCATTATCCTTGCATGCATCCAATTCTATTAAAAAATTAAAAACTGGAGAAAACCAAAAATATCACCATAGTAATAACAATAATAATGTATATTTGAATTTCATGTGCATGGTTTCTTTTAAGCAAATAATGGGGGTTATTCTGAAGCAAAATTATTGACCTATCATCTATACTGGTCAGGTAAATGATGATTGCAATTAGTGTATGTGCAGCAGCAGCCCCCAGCTCCAGAGTTCAAAACAGTTGGGGCCTGATCCAAAACTTTTTGACATTAATGGAGAGATTCCCATTGACATTCAGATCCAACGCTGGCACAAGAAGAAATGATTTCTACAGAGTTGGAAACTTTGGGAGTTCCTGAAGTAGATCGTGTTACTAGCTCTGGCACATAAAATCTTTGCAAACTTTTTATGAAAAGTGTAAGTCAAAGCACGCATTGCATTTTGTCCACTGCACATAGTTCCCATTCTTTTGTATGCTGAGGACTGCTCAAAGAGACAGACGAAGCACCCATGTGAATTAACAAGACGCACATGTTCCAGCCTGAAGGACGATCTATTGGCCCTTCTTTCTCTTCTTTGATAGCAGGTTGGGAGCTGAATAAAACTAACTTACAATTTCCCCCATGTTCTTGATATTTTCCAAGCTGAAATACCCATGCAATTCACCTTTACTGATGCTGTTCAAACCAAAATTCTGCTCAAATAAAGGAATAATAAGGATGAGCAATGAAATGTAAAATGCAGATTTATTTGTTAGCTGTCCCTTTAGCCTTCATAGAGCATAGAGCAGTATCAAAATGGTTGAATAAACTCCCTGCTGCTGCCCATTCCTCAAGACATCACATACACGTACATCACATACATTCGGATGAAAAAAGGAAAAAGAAAGAATCTGCAGGCAAGAAATGCAGAAAAATAGAATACTGCTTTCCAACACCTGGCAGAGTTTAATATCATTTATATTTCTTTCTTTTGGACTGCAGCATGCAGAACACACAAAACACACAATACTGACAACCCGCTCATAAACAAACCACTTACACATAAGTGGTAATACATTGTCCACATACATTGATTTCAGGAAGTGTATTTCCCTAGTAAGCATCTTGCAGCATGACCTATGCATGTGTCTTCAGAGGTAAGTTCCATTGAGTTCAATGGGGCTTCCTCCCAGGTATGTGTGTATAGGACTGCAGCCTTAGGGTTCCATTCCGAGTGCATACCTGTGCCCAAGGTAGCAGCACTCCTTGTCTGTGCCTCAGTGCAAAACCAGAAGTATGGCAAGCTGCTGTATAGAGAAAAAAAAGGTATGACGCAGCTCAGGATTCCTGGCACCAAGATCACATGTTTCTATGGATTGGCTGTGAGACTCTTGCATAGGCTGAGATTCTGGATTAGGCCAGACTGTACATAGGAACGATGTGGCTTGTGGCTGTCAGGTAACCCAAATGAACACATTTCAGGGTCTAAAACAGAGGTGGGCAACTTGTGGCCCTCCAGATGTTTGGCCCGTAACTCCCAACAGCCATAGCCAGCATCGCCAATGGTAAGGGATCGTGGGAGTTCTGGCAAAAACATCTGGAGGGCCACAAGTTGCCCACCTCTGTTCTAAAATAAACTTCCATACAGAACCACAAAGAATGTTCCCCCACCCCCAAAAAACTTACTACACCTTCACAAGCCTTCAGTGAAAGCTACTGGTGCACAACACCACCGGCACTGTCAAGCAAATACTGCATAGGGATGTGAAGATATAAAAGGGTTCTATAGGTTGTAACTATTCTTCAGATTGTTTTCCTTTTGCATAAAGGCACCTGCCTGATTATCAGACTTTGTACTTCCTGCCCTTTCCTTCCCAGGGTGATTTGCAGAAGGACGCTGAGAGCCAGGTAAACACAAAGGGGTGGAAGGGGAAACTGTTTAATAACACTAGTAAACTCAGGCTATTTTTGACAGCCTGGGTTAATGTTCCAAGTGTTTACAGCAAGCACCCAGACACAAAAATAGATACCCATTCACCAAACCCTAAAGTGCCCTCTTCTAACATGTTACACGCGGGGCACACCTAAAAGGCAAACAACTAATATGGTAATGAATGAGTGTGAGAAAGAGGAGGAAAGAAACACACACACATAGAAAGAAAGAGAGAGAATCCCAGTTTAACAAGACAAAATTAGCCTTTTGTCCCTGTACACAGCCATTTTGCTCCTCTCTCTGCAATGTGTTGCAATTAAACCAGGAAATCTTCAGTTAACCATAGTTTCTTCTCTTGTCTGAACCAGGAAACCATGGTTGCCAGCTTTGGAACAAGCCCAGGTCTTAAACTATGAAGTTGGGTTAAGATCTTGTCCCAAAACTGGTAACCATAGCTTCCCAGTTTGGACAAAATGGGTAATTATGGATAATTGAAGACTTCATAGCACACCTCAGAGGGAGGAGCAAAGGGGCTGCATCCATAGGCAAAAGCTGTGCTCATATCTCAGCTTAATAAACCAAGATATGATCATCCAAACTAGGCCACTGAGGGAGAAAGGAAGGGACAAAATAATTATTTTATGACTTGAAAATGAGTATCTAATTAAATGGAAAATAAAAAATACAATCCCACTCAGTTATCTCACTCCCATTTTGTCTTAATATCTTTAAACCTGTTACCTGAATTTGCTCTCAGCAAACTTTAATGAAGCAATTATTGTGCTCAGAGTATAAGAGCACTGTTATCCAGTCATGCATTTACCCTGGTATAAGCAATATGATAACTCTTGCCTGAGAGAGTTTACAATCTTTAAAGATCCGCTCATTCCTATCCTTTCTTATTATTCTTAGCATTTAGAGATCCAATCTGAAAGTATTCGTCCATTGATTAATAGACTGAATTATCTGGGTGTGTATTAGTAGTTACCCCGGCACTTTTGCCAAGTTCACCTTGTGGTCACCCCTCCCACCCCCTCCCGTCCCACTTGTGGAAAACTCTAAACTGAATGATACCTGCTAGGTAGATATGGAGCTGAACATGCCAGTGAAGTAGGCTGGACCAGGACATCCTTAGATGTCTTGGCACTCTGGGCAAAAGGCTAAAAGGCTCCTCTACTCCCTACACCAGATCTTTCCTCATATGTGACCTTGGGATAACGGATGCCTCCTCACACTCCTGCATAGCGCTCTGGCTTGTGGGCCCTGCTGGAACCTCCTTCACCTTCCTTTCTCACAGCCACATCCAACCGCCATCTCATGCTGTGACTCTCAGCCAGTGGTGTAGTGGTAAATTTTGAAGTGCCCATAGCCATGACAGTCTCCAGAGCCACGTCCCCAAGGAGAGTCCAAAAATGCAGGCAGATGTGTAGTTCCATATCAAGAAACCAGTTCAAGCAGTTTTCTCTCCACTAGGAGCAGGCCTTTTGTAAAGTGAACGGGTCTTAATTGCCCATTCAAGACTGGGCCACCCCCAGATACGTTACAACAGGGAAGGTTTATTGTTGCTGGGAAAATCCCAACAGGCTGCTTTGGGTCACCCACCACATGCCTCAAATACAGCAGTGCCACCCACCCTCCCACTGCCGTGGAGATCCCTTGACTGTAATTGTGCTTCCTTTCCCCCTTCCCTATTAAAGGCTGCCTGTGCCCAACCCAAGCATTTGGAAATTTTGCTCTGTGAAATGATGGAGTGGTTTGGAAACTACCTATTAATTTCACAGTGCCACTACCAGCCCACATTACAGCATAGCTGATTCCCATGGGACTACTCAAGCCATGGCCCTGTGTATGTGACTGAGATTCCAAAGTCCCACCATTTCAGCCAACGATGTCATCATCACTTCAGAGCAGCTGAGGGTAACATGCCCTCCCCCTACTGTTGCAAGCATTGGCAAACCTCAGTCGCTTTCAGCCTAGTTGTGAACACAACACACAATACCAGAAGAAAATGTTTTGCAAAAAATAAGACGTAGCTAACTGAGATTTTCCTAACGTCAGTGAATGATGCGGCATTATCTAAATGAGTCCACGCTTCTCAGTTCCTGCAGCTTTCTAGAAACTGTAAGTTTTGGAAGTGTAAAACCACAAACACACACACACACACACACATATATATATCTCAAAGGCCTGATTTAATAATCAAATACCTTCTCTTCCAACTGCACATATGTTCAAAATATTGAGCAAACAGAAAGACTCTGAAAAATTTCTTTTTTTAAATACAAAATTTCTGTTAACTTGAAATGGAAAAACTGCAAATACCAAGATGCCAAAGACACCTAAGACACTTGCTGAGTTAAGTGAAAAGGTAAAATCCAGTTTAAATTTATAGCATTCCTTCAGTGTCCCTCTAGGAGTTTGGCGTCTTGCCAGTGTTCCTTGTTAAAAATTTGTTAAACGTGTTTGGCATTAATGCAAACACAAAGTACTCATTTGTTACAAATTCTAATGGAATGCATTCATTTAAGGCAATGAAGTAGTTACCAGAAGAGAAAAAAAATGTTCATTAAGTACATTTTAAAAATACAATGATGTATGCAGTGCATAACTATGGCGCCCCAGTGGCTATATAAATATCTGACAGAATAACCACAAGTTGTGTTTGGTTTGAAACTGGAATCTTTTAAACATAACCAATAGAACAGAAACTCGTTTTGTTTGTTGTGAAAACTGATGTTAGTCTTTATTGTTTAGAACTAGTAAAAATAACCAAAGTTTTGGTGTCTTGTTTCTTATATCTCAGACCAATAAAAAAAAAGCACAGGTTTAAGTAAAGATGAAGGAAATCTCTTCATTTGAACTGTAAGCAAAGCTTTGCATGTTCTCTCTGGAAAACACTAAATCCAGAAAACAACACAGGTTTGGTAATTCAGGCATCAACCAACTGAAAATAAATCTGAAGGAAATAAATTGGATTAATCTTGTCAATATTTGGAAATGTATTTCGATAGTGCTAATCTGTATTTAAAAAAGTTAAAAAGGTTATATATAGAATTAGAGGGAGAAAAAGTTATCATTAAATTCTTGGAATAGAAGCATTCTGTTTACTAGTACACATTGTTTCAAAGATTACATACAGTGAAACCATGGGACTACTTTGTAGACCATGATAGAACTACTGTAGTCCAATGGAGATGGGCAGAGAAGGCATATGGGTAAATCCCTGCTCAGCTGCCTTGGGCAAGCCAATCATTCTCAGACCCTGAGTGTTAAATGGGAATAATTATGATTGACTTCATACAGTTGTTGTGAAAACAATGTAATATTGTAACCTGCTTTGTACATTAAAAAGTGCTATATAACTGAAATAATAATGATAAAAATAACTAGCAAAGGGTCTATGACAGGCTATCTTTTCATTTTCCAATAAAGACTCACAGTTGAGCTTTGAGCTCTTGGCTGCTTTACTACCTGAGCCATGGACTAATCTGCTATGATGTCACATGTCTGGTCGACAGGACTTCATGCCTCCCCCAACTCCTCCAGCCATTGGCCAAGCAGCTGAACACTAAGGAGGCTTGTGTGAACTCAGAGCAGACCAGCCAATGACATCTCAATATTTGAACTGTAAGGTTCATGAGCTACATTTGTGGAATTAAAATATAGGGCATTTTCACATGAAGTTTTGTGGTGAAACGTGGTAGAGAGGAGACTTGATACTACTTATAAAGAAGCAGAAGTTTAGAGAATGCCACTTGAAGATTGTAGTCCTGTACAGTCGATGTGGGAGATCGAAATTATTTGTTTAAGATCCCAGATTAAGGGAGAAATATCTGCAGAACTTAAAAGAATATTCACAGTGAAACACACCCAAAGAGGCAATACGGATATGCTCCATCACATTTTATTATTTTTGCTTTGAATGCATTGTGCAATAATGTTAATCAGCACAAAGGATCTAAAGCTGAAAATGCAGCTGGTGTCTGAATTACTGTATGGATCTGATGAACTTCCCAGGTTGCCAAAAAGAACAAAAGAGAGAGAGAGAGGCTAGAATCACTAAACTGGGTTAGGAATAGCAGCAGATGATCTAGGGATTCATAAAATGAAATGGATCAAACCCTCAGGGTACTGAGTGTCCTTGAAAGTCACCATGCAACTCTTTGACAGAGCTAGATGAAAATGCTAACCTTGGCTATTTAGGCAGGATGCTTTCCTCACTGGGAACGGCTGTAAATCAAATCTGCAAAATGGACAAGACTTGATGGATTTCCCCACCACCACCACATGCGCATATACAACAACATTTACTCCGTCTCTTATATTTATCTATGGGTATCAAGAGCCCAGAACACAAGTCACGGAAATGTAAGATGGTCTAATGCATATTTCTTCCCCAATAAGTTATTTCCACATTGAATTCTAAACTGAATTCTACATTGCTCTGAAGAGGCTTGGATCACGTCCCAGGGCTGATAATGAAATGTCCCTCATTGCTTCTGCTTGCAGGGCTTTGGATCAGGGCTTTGGATCAGGGCTTTGGATCAGGGCTTTGGATCAGGGCTTTGGATCAGGCTCAGAGAAGAGAAGGATGAGCAAACTGTGTAAACACACCTTTATTTACACAGCTCCATTTGGCCGTATGGCTTGTTTATCAAGGCATCTACGCTTCCCTGTAAGAGTCTGAGTATCAGGCTCCTGGAACATGTTGCTAAGCTTTGAAGTACCAAAGAAAGAGAAAGTGTGGAGCTGACGCAGCTCAAATAACAAAGAGGGTCCCTACGAGATCCTCAAAACTGTCAATATTACCGATCACTTAATGAAATCTGAAGGAGGCTCGTTTTTTCCCTCCTTGCTGATGTGGAATGCCATCCATTCTCATGCTAGGGACTAATTATGGGGCCTTTCTTGGAAGATCAAGGTTTTGCGATCTCTGCTTCTTAATAACATGGTTTGCCTGTCTGCCACCTGGGACGCGGGAAGGCGCTCCCTTTCACTCCTAAACAGCAGGCACCGCCTCAGGGCAGTGCAAGTGCAGGCAGGAAACCAAGCCATGTTCAAGTCAGTTAACCGCTTCAGTGCTGGCCTTTCCGTCCTCGGAGTCAATGCCCTGAGCAGGCAGTAGCAGCAACCCCAGGCGGAGTTCTGATGGTTGACATCCTGTGACAATGGCTCCTATACGAGGAAGGAACTGATTGGTAATGTACTACCCAGGCTTTAGGGCAGCCAAATTTCGGGAGGTGACCTCGTCTGAAAGAATAAAATGCCGTTTTGTTTGCGCTCAGTTTTTGTTTTATAAGTGAGGAGGGAAGTGGTTAAACCAAAGTTGTGTTGAGAGCCCCCCAATCTATGAAGTCATCTTATTAGGGAGTTGTGATGCCCTATTTGCCCTAGGCTGTGGCTTGTCTGCTCCACTGAAAGATTTCCTGCTGAGACCTTTGTGGCATAACAGGAGATAGAGAAGGCTGCGGCAATATATGAGCCTCAGGTTGGAGCAGCCAAAACAGCAGGAGAACTAAGCTGTGAAGAATTAGACATGTAACAACTTAGTAAAAGCACAGGCAGCAATTGAGGTTGGCCCTTCTGCTGTTGACACATTCTGGCCCCTGTAGGTTGTGGTCAGTAAGCCCATTAGAGATGCACTGTGGCAACAGAGTGCTAAGCAAGTTCAATGTGTTTCTGTTTTATTTCTAAATACTGGGCAAGAGCAGAATGAAACAAGACAGCAGAAATACATCAGAAACACAGTCGTGGCTGTCAGGGAGGCAGAGTTAATTTGCAAATTATTTTTGGCAGATGGGGGGGTGCTGATTTGATTTTTTTTTTTTTTTTGCACTGTAGTTTCCATGTGATGCACACTGTGTGTCTAATAATATATTAAAAAGGAGAGCAGCAGCCAAGGGATAAGGTTCCCTTTTTATTCCAGAAAAGGCATTCAGGCTAAAGTGCTCATTGAGTTACAGGAAAATAGAAACAGAAGGCACAAACCCACTCAATTCCCATTTACAATCAACCTCACTCAATGGCAGATGCACTAAGAAAATCAACAGTGGTCAGAAAAAGGGGATGGCACACGAGTATATACAAATACATCGGGCTGTATCCCATCTTAGTCCTACTTAGATTAGACCCATTGAAACGAGGGGGACTTGCGTTAGTCATGACTAATGTAAGTCCCATTTGTTTCAATGGGTCTACTCTAAGCAGGACTAAGATTGGGTATGACCCATCACTTGGGGGGGGGGAATCAACTGAAATGGGGTGAAAGGAGCAGCAAGCAGACAAATAGCACTCACAAAGGAAATAAGTCAATCCTGGTAGACAGCTAGACTTTCCCTCTTTTTTCCTTTTAAAAAGAAACAGCATGTCAGTTAAGGCAGACACTATGCTTGATATGCTTCCTTGAAAATGCTTATTTCCAGCCTCCTTAGGGATCATGCAACTTGGGAGTGGTGTGAGGTTTCTGTTACCTGCCAATTACGGTAACCACAAGTTCCTAAAAACAGGGAGGATTCTGTGTATGTGTGTGTGTGTGTGTGTGTGCGTGCGTGTATATATGTGTGTGTGTGTGTATATATATACATACATACATACACATACACACACACACACACGGCTTTTGCTCTTGTTTTTGTAAACTTGAGAGCCAGTCAACTGGAGGAGTCACCAGCCAATTCAGCTCTGCAAAAGCTGCCAGTGACAGCTGACGGAGTGCATGCATGCCTCGAAATCTTCTTTGCCCACAATACCCTCTTACATGTTGCCACCCTGTTTTCCAAAACCACATCAAAAGGATCTGCTTAGGAGTTCTTAAGCCCACCTGCCCATCATGCCTTTTTCCTTTCCCTACACCACACTTTTTGCTGCTCTTGAACCACGGTGCCCCCTCCCTTTATCTAGCTTCCGTGTCCTGTAATGCCCCATTTCCATCCTCTTTCTCTTCTGCCCTTACTTTTTCTTGCTTCTCCTGCTGCATCCATCTGTACTGCTGTTTTGGCTTCAGAAATAACTCACACAATCATCAGTACCATTTTGTTTATTGGCTAGCCACATCAGCTTCAGCGTGGGTCACAAAACCACAGGGAATTTGTTCTCAAGCCAATGAGAAGAAGAGTTGCTTAGCCAGTGTAACAACCTGAGTAAGTGGTTTGTGGACTGAAACCAAAGAGATTCTAAAACAAATCATAATTAAACAGCTAGACCTTTATGCTTGTGGTTCAACAATGCTTGCTGATTTTATTACAGTAGGGCTGTAACAGTGCCAGGGAAAAGTCACACATCAGGTCCTCTATGTGCAATTGCATCCTTGGGGATAATCAGGACACATTGTGTGTGGGTAGTTTTGACTGAGTCAGCCCTATCAATGCTAAAGTTGTATCCAAAATCTCAGGCCAGTAGGGAAGCAATCTGTGTATATGTGGGCTCGGATCGGGGTGATGCACTCTCTTTTCCCCAATGTAAACTAATAAGCAAGGTGCTTGTTGGGACATTAACCATGCAAGCCAACCCATATCTACTCAGAAGCCCTATTGAATTGAGTGGGGCATACTCCCACGTAAGGGAGTATGTAAGTGTTGTAGCCTTAAAGCCCTTAATGTCTACCATAAATGAGGGGTCACCTTCTCCCATATACACCCATCTCACACCTTAAGAACTTTAGCCGAGGCTTTGCCTGAGGTTCTTGCTGGTCTGTGGGCCCTGGCTGATGCCCAGCCATGCTGAGAACAGAGGGTTGCCTGGGAAGCCGTTTCCATCCAGTTCAGTTTGAAACGCCTGTAGCATTCTCTCTGGCAGGAGGTCCTGCCAGAGAGAATGCTCAAGTTACAGGACTGGACATTGCAGAAGGTAAGATGTGGAACGATGAGGATACCAACCCAGGTCAATTTCTCCATTGTATCAGAACAGGCAGTTAAAGCAGCAAATTGCCTTAACAAATGTCTGAAATGGGTGGTGGAATGGATGAGAGCAAGAGGCTGAAAGCCAATCCGGACAGAATGTAGCTATTGGTGGTGCCCTGGAACCAGTGCCTGCTCTGGAACCAGTGCACAGTCTTGTCCTTAATGACCAAGTCACAGTTTGGGAGTACTCCTGGATCCTGCCCTGTTCCTGAATATCCCGAAAGTGGATGTTGCCAGGAATGTTCCTCTCCCCGCTGCTTTAGACACTTCACCAGCTGCACCCTCTCTGGGAAAAGGATCTCTATTACCCTGTTTCAACCTGGTGCCCTCCAGATGTTTTGGACTACAACTCACAGAATTCTTGACCATTGGCTATGCTAGCGTGGCCTGATGGGAGTTGAAGTCCAAAACATCTGGAGGGGACCAAGTCGGGGAAGGTTGGTCTATCCTGTCGTATATGTCTTGATAACTTCAACAATAGACTATTGCACTGCACAGCAGTTCAGAAAGTGCAGTGGGTCCAAAATGCAGCTGCACAATAGGGATGCATGGATTTTGTAAAATCCATTCTGTCTGCATTTCGCAGATTGCCAGGTGCCTTTCGTTCTGTCATCTGCTCATTGACAGAATCAGATCTCCCCCAATTTCCCAAATTTGTGAAAATGCACAAAACTGTACTTGTGCAACCCCCCCCCCCATGTGCATTTTCATGCTTTAGCCTATGGGGGAAATGTGCATGTTCAGTCAGCGTTTTTATTGTACGTATTTTTCTATAAATAAATTTGTGTAACATTCCAGAAAGTAAAAAACTGGTCTGCAAGTCCACAGAATCCATGTGACTCGGGAAAAGCTAAGGAATCCATTTGTCAGATTCATAGAACACCAAACTCATTTGATCCTGCTTTGGATTTCTCTGATTTCCCTACTACGCAACTGATAGTTGACGAATCATATTACTTCATTCCACCAGCTGTCAATATGTCCCTAGCCTAATTTCAGGGCTAATTTCTAATGAAATCACTTCAGATTTCACTAAGCAATTGGTAATAATGACAGTTTTTAGGATCTCATAGGGATCTCTTTGTTATTTGCCATTTAAAGCCTTCCATGGCTTGGGTACACAACCCTTCAGGAATGGTATCAACCTTTTCAGGGAGCAGGGCCTTTTGAGTGGTATCCTTCTTGTGGAATGTGGCTTGCCTTCCCCTTGCTGGCTCCCACTGGGGCTGCAGGAAGCAAGTGAAGGACATTTTTGTTCCAAAAGGCCTTTAGGGATCACATGTTTTAGTTGCCATGCTACGTGTATTTGGAATTGCTCTTAAAATTCTTGCTTTAAAATAATTCTTTTAATGCAATTTTCTATCAACCTTTTATTATTGGTAGCCAATTTGAGGTCCCAGAATTAGGTGGAACGGTGGGAGAGAAACACACTGAAGACATAAAACAAGATACATTTGGGAGTCACTGGCCTTAAGGTGAGAGACAATCGAAGCCATGAATGTGAAGACAGCACCCAGCACAGAAGGAGAAAATGGGGAGCGTCCAACGCCGCCATTGTGCCTCTGCTAGTTGTGTTGCGCCAGTGGGACCCACCGCGAGCACAACAGGAACTAGCACTTCTTAAAGCAACCCCAGAAATGGGTGGAAATGCTCATTTCTAGAACAGGACAGATCAGCGGACTGCCCTTCTGTGAGCTTCGCTGCCCTGCCCTGTTCCGGAAAGATGCATTAATGCTCTTTTCTGGTTGCTTTAGAAACTGCTAGCTTCCTGTTGCACTACTGGTAAGTCCTGCTAGTGTGGGGGCAGTGTAAGATGCTGCCCAATGAGAAACATAGGAAGGAGGGTAAGGATGGACCACTGATGAGCAGTGCTCAAATTACATGGGAGCAAAGAGGACTTAACATTTGTGATGACTTCCTTAGCTATGAAGGTTATGATTTGGCTAAAAGAAGAGAGGGGGTATTGGTGCACTTCATTAAGGGCTCCCTATCTTTGTCCCCATAATTTCAATACTGCTTATCGGGGCATGCAGAAGATAAAGAACAGCCACCAAAGAGAAAGAGAAGTGCTTGAACAAACAGAAGACTCAGGCTCATTTCATGTATTTCCTGGAATAGCACAGGCTACTTGTGCTACCCCCCAGATAGGGATGGGGGAGAAATTCATTTGGTTCACATTTTAATGAGGATGTACCAAATTTCACCTTTTTGAACCAATATGTGAACCGAAACACACTTATCCTTCGAAATTTGCATGTCTCCAAATTTTGCAATGGAATTCTCCAGTCCAAAAATTGCTCCCCAAAATGCATAAATTAGGGGAAGTACATACAAAAATGTGTGTATTAGTGAAATAAAGATCAAACATTAATTACTGGGTAGTATAGCTTTGGCTTCGGCTATTGGGCAGTATATAAATAAATAAATAAATAAAATTAGGAAATTTTTTTACAGAAATGTGCATATTAGGCAAAAATGTGCATATTATGCATGGTTAGGGTTGATTGCTCAAAGTTGTTTTTAGATATATGTTGTCTCTGTGTATACTGTTTGTTTGTGTGTTTTATGTAAATGGTTTTAAAAGTTCGTATACTGTATTTTATTTATTTATTTTAATGTTTTTAAATCTTTGTAAACCATGCAGATTGCTGTGGGGTGGAATAGAGATGCTAATAATAATAATAATAATAATATTCAGAGAAATGGTCACAAAAATGCATATGATTTTCTTATGAATCTAAAAAAACACAAAACTTTAAAGTTCAGGACAAAATGAACTCAGGATTCAGAAAAATTTTGGTGTCTCAGAAAAATGAGACACCAAAATTGACCGATTCATCCATCCCAATTCCCAGGACACTCTTGGGGACATAAACAATGTAGCCACTCTATGTGACTTATGAGTAGGCCTAGAAGTACGTCTCTAGAAGGGAAATGCATTTAGCAAGATTAAATAATCAAAAGTGTGGCAGGCAGCAGACAGATGTGTTCTGGAACTAAAGAATGTGTTACAAAATAAAATGTGTGCTAATTAAACCTTTTTGGTTGTGCAAGGCTTACCACGGGTGCTACTCGTTTTCTGCATGCTAGTCTTTGGTCATAAATATGGTCTCTCAGGCATTACAGCAGTAATGATCTTATAAACATTACTGCCAGACAAAAACCACAGCACTGGTATATCAACTCTCTTAAAACTGTTGTCAAAAGCTGCTGCAAGTTTCACAGCACCAATAATATTTACTGATACAAATGTGCCATCAGCAGAGGATCCTAAACATAAGCTGAAAGCTGAAAGTTATGTTCCTCCTGCATCTTAATTCCATCCTGCTATGAACACTCCCTTCTGCCTCAAATGAAAGTCTGCTTTGCTACATTTCAATAGACTTTCTTGGTGCTCCAGCTGTTAGATAAACTTTCACGGATATTTTTGTGACAGGTACAAACCTAGACAGGAAACCTTAGGACAAAATCCCAAATTAATTATATGTCAACATTCAAGCCACAAGAAAGAGCAATTGTCATAAATTTTTGAAGGTTAGAATCCAGTTTTAGTTGTAGGGTGTTTGGGTGTGTGTGTGTTTAAGGTCTTCTGACTCACTTCCAAGCCAGTGCCAATAAAACAGTATATTTTACATTCTCGAACAGCTTGTTTTGGCTAAACACAGAGTAAAGATGTTATGATTTCCCCTTTTCAGAAAAATGAATCATATAAAATGACTAGAGGTAACATAGAATAGAGCAGAATTTACAAGGTAAAATTTCAAGGGGAATTTGTGCCAGGAGAAGTGCTTCAGGGATTGGGCTGCAAAAAATGTTACATTCTCTAATTGCATCTATTTTAATTCGAGCAGGCATATGAAGCACCTGAAATAGGGCCTTCTCTAGGACTCCACGGAGGGAAAGGTGGATTGTCAAAACAGCCAGATGCACAGGCAGAAACCACCACCCACGTCCCTTTCCCTGCTGAACTGTTTAGCAACCATCACAACTATACAGGGCAGAGGGAGATATGGTGGGGGAGACAGTTGTGTGTTCAGGACAGCGGGGACCATAACAGGGTCCTGGTTGTCCCCAAGTGGTCCCCCAATACAAATAACCTGGATAGCCTTGGCAGCAGTTCCCCTGGGTTGAAAACACTGTTGGTGAATGCCAGGTCGGTGAATGGTAAGACAATTTGTACACTTGTACAAATGCACCATGAGGGGAAAGATTAGCAAGCTTCTCTTTCTTTGAATAAAAAGCACGCTCTGCACATGTTCAGGGAATGGACAAAATGAGGAATAAACACACCAGGGAATATGAAGAACTATATTCTTCCATTATGTGTATGTATGTGTGTGTGTGGGGGGGGGAGCTTCTCCCTCAATCCAACTGTTTCCCTGGAAACCCCCCCCCCCCATTCACCCAAGGTTCTTCTGAGATAACTAACAGGAGGTTTGATAATGAGATGGATGTGGAAATACAAAGCTGAGCTGGGGGCAAGTGGGGTGCTGACATGTGTAGGAATAAGTCACATTGAACTCAAAAAGACTTACTTCTGAGTAGACATGCACAGAGTTGGTTCTCCTCTCCATTTTAGCCTCACAACGTCAACAACAATGCTGGATGTGGAAATATAAAGCTTAGCCGGGAGAATAATACCTCGTGCAGGGCTCCAGGACCGGCATGGTCGTTTTAAAAGGTTTTTCTTTCTTTAAAACAGCGTTGCTTTAAACAAAGAGTTTATTGCCCAGGCACACCTAAGACAACCTTCTTTTGGGAAGCCCCTAGGAAGAGGAAGTGTTTTGGCTGAAAGTAAATGGAGATGGGGATTTCAATTTAAAAAGAACACTCACAAACAAGGCGGTGAGCATAATTCATTTTTAAAAAAAACTTAAGTATTTCTTATCGGAATATACTACACTGTGTTTTTATTTATGAAAATTTCACGACTCTTTGCGGACACGAAAAAAAAGCCACACGAGGGCTGGCTCCGCAGGACCTCGTGGTGCCATTCTGCAGAGGATTCCATGGCACGGACTGAAGGGAATTTGATCCCATTTCAGCCCGTGGCGGAATTCTCTGACATCCCTACTTCTGGGGAGGCCCTTCTCTCAGCCCCACCACTGTCACTGACACGTTTGGTGGGAACCTGGGAGAAGGCCTTCTCAGTGGCTGCCCCACGGCTGTGGAACATCCTTCCCAGGGAGGCTAGGATGGCTCCCTCTTTGATGTATTTCTGGAGGCATACTAAAACATTCTTGTTCCAGGAGGCCTTTGGGACATAGTTGGAATCTGCGGGTAAGCTGCTAAAATGCTGTTTTAAAATGCTGTTTTAATGTTTTAATATAATTTTAATTGTATTGTTGTTTAATTCATATTCTAACTTTTGTATATTTTCATATGTTTTAATTGTATATGTTTTAATTTTCGTAAGCCTCCTTGTGTCCCAGTACTGGGAAAAAGGCGAGATATAAATATAATAATAACAACAACAACAACAACAACAACAACAACATTTAGGCTGGTACCTTGGGAGAGACTCTCTCATGGATTCTACCCTTTGCCACTTATAGTACAGTCATCTTTGGTGTATTCCAAGAGAGCCCTGAGGTAGTTACACCCCATGCCAGCAGCTATCACCATCTGAAGCAGGCTTCCCTAAGAAGACACAGGCAGCTGTCAGGGACAGCCTGGTTTCTTTTCTTTTCCTTGGCAGAAAGCATCAGGTAGGTTGTGACAGGCAGCAAAATGCCATCCCCTCATCCTACGCCATACAGGAGGCTGAGTGAGCTCATTCCTTGTGCTGGAGCACAGAAATTTACAACAGGAGCACAGAAATTTGCCCAGAAAGGGCAAAGTGCCCTTCAGCCCTGTGCTGCTTTATGCTCCGCCTCCAGTCCACTTGATGAAACTTAAACAGTTGCTTTAGGGACCCATGTGAACAAGGCAAGAAGTTCCTGGAGGAGTGTAGCATATAAATCCAGAGTTAAACTGGACCAACCACGCTGGTAGGAGTGGCCTTCCCCACCCCCTCCTTCCCATGGCAGCCCCTCCGGCCCCCTGAAAATACTACACAGAGAGTCAGGAGACCCTGCCGAATGGGGCGAGCTGTGGTGTGTCGGGGAGGGGCATTCCCTAGAATCAGCTGGACAGGACTTCCACGGATATGATTTGATTTTTTTGACTGATTGATAGAACCCTTCCTCTTGTGGAAGGCAGATCCAATGGTTCCAACAGCCACATGGGTGGAGCCCTCTTCTAAGCCTCTCTCAGCACTGCTGTCAGCCACTGTTTTCTCTCCACCCCCAACTCCCATCAGGGCCTGGCATCCTCTTGGGTTCTCAGTAGCAGAGCGTAGAAGCCAGTTGCAGCAAGTGCTGTGTCAATTGCTATCATTGACGATATCTTTTAGAATTGCAGGAATGCTGAAGCTGGGAAATGAAAGTAGATTGCTGTTTATCCATTTCCCCACATGCTGCACTGCAGGTGCAAAGTGATTGGGGTCATATGCATGACCAACTCAGATTTATACTAGTGGTACACTATTTCAACATCATTCGTAGATATTTCTTGGGGTATAGCACTGTTAACAACTATTGCTAGATAGAGGCTGGGTACAGTTAAGAGATTTCTGAGACTTCAACTATTATGATGTATACTATCATTGTCCATGGTATACATCCCACCATGGCTTCTGGTAAAACTGGTTTTACACATCTTCACAATGTTGCATCATAAGCTGAAACTGGCACTAGTGCAATAGAGGTACATGCATTGGGTGTGATGGTCCTGGATGTCACAACAGGAAAGGAGGCATGACTGAGACAACAGTGCACCATCCAAATAAGAAATCTCTTGCAAAAGATAAGTTAGTGAATACGGAAGTTTCACATTTTTTAAACAACAATGTTGGTGTTGGATTGAAATTGTTCCACTCCCACAGGCTAGTATACTATTTGTAAAAAACATGAAAAGGGAGCAGCACTATTGACTTGATCAGTGCAGGCTACAGGTTTTGAGGGCTCTTGGGCAAATGGGCCCTTCCTCAGTGCTTCTACCTTCTCACCGCCATTGTTAGCAGCTGCTATTGCTCCTCATACTCTTTGTCATCACTGCTACCACTTGCTTGCTTGTGCAAGTGGTACAGCCAGTGAGCAATAGGTAGTGGCATCTGCTGTTGCTCCTTCTCGCCACCACCATCATCTGGGCTACAGCATGAAGCAGGTGAACAAGCAGGTTGCAATGCTCAAGATGAGGAGTAAGTCCAGGGGGCTCTTGTCAGTGGACCCCTGCTAGGGTGTGGGTCCTTGGCAGGTGCCCAACCATGCCGACCCTTGATGAAGGCCCTGTACCTGATTGATAAGATGTGATGGATTTTTACTCCAGTAACCAAGGGGATGAGGATCGACGAGTGACACGGTGAAAATGCACTGGATTTTCACCGTGAAAAAAGCTTCTTTTGAAAATAAGAGGAAGAGGAAGTGTGAAGTGACAAGAGCAGAGGTGTTGCACAAACTGGTGGACAAGTGTGGTGGGGGTTGGAGTAAGGGCAACTTAAGACTTACCTTTTAAAGATTGAAGCACCATGTAACAGAGTATTCTCGCCAACTCAAGCTTTGCCCTCGTTTGTTATTTTATGAAGAATTAATGTAAAAACTGGTAAAAATGACCAGAACCGTGAAGAGTGAAACAGCATAGCTTAATTGTGAAAAAAAAATCTAAAATGAAATTAAAGCTGAGATTCAAAGTTGAAGAAAATGTGGCTTGAGAGATAGCCATGATTCGAATGAAGCAAAATGGGAATGCTTGGATTATGAGGTAATGTATCAGAGGTTACAGTACGTAAGTTATTGTTTGCGATGAATCCAGAGAACCCCCTCATATCAAATGTCTCAAACTAATATATTCAGTGGGTTTGTCAAGGTTCCTTGTCTCCACAGGCTTTTGAAGGCAGGATTTCTACCTTTGCAGGAGATGAAGAGTGACAGGGAAAAGGGGAGGAGGAGAGGCCACGGAGAATCGGAGAGGATTACATTTAATGCTGGTTAAGTGAATAACGGTAACCTGCTCAGTGAAATGTATTCACTTACAGAAATGTGCCTCTCCTTGTTATGTGTGCTGCTGGGCTGAAAAGCCTTTAAGGCAAGGTAATTTTCAACAATTCAGAACTCCTATTGATCACTAACAACTCTTTGAAGGAACACATGCCTCACACTAGTTGTGACCAGAAACTGCTGTGAAAGCAAGTGGAATATTCCATACAGCTGATAAAATAATAGCTGGGAGGTAGTGCCAAGGAAAGAGAGGATTATTCCCTTCCCAAGAATTATCCGACTACCTACTGATCATAGCATTTACCTACTTTCATTTATGATATGTGTCCCTGGTGTTAGTTTATTTGCAGCCATAAAAAAACACCTCCCATTTTGTATAAATAAAATTAAGGCCTTGCCTGCACTAGTAGTTTACAGTGGTGGGTAAGTGCCAAGCTGAAGTAAATCCATTGCAGTAAAAAAATCTGGAACCAGTACAGTATCATTATGCAAATTCGACAGAGAGGATTTGCAAAGGAGGATTGTGTGCAGTTGGGACCTTTGCGGGTCCATGTCAAAATATTCTATTACGTCATTTAGAATTATATATTGCACTGGGAGGAGAGGTTCTCATGAAATTTCACATATTTCTTTTAAAACTATTTGCTTTTATTTCAGAACAAGGAGTTCATATTTCAGAAATATTTGGGGCACAGTGCAGCTACCATTAAGTAGGAATGGAGGAACCTGTCAATTCTGGTTTCTTTCAGTTTCTCATTTTTCCAGTCTTAGGTTTGGTTCATTCTGAACTTTAAGAATTTTCTTTAAAAGTTTACATGAACATTTGAATGAATTTTTGTGCACATTTTTTTCTAACACACACATTTTGCAAGCAGTTTTCCTAATATAATGCACTCACTACTATGCACATTTTTGTGTGAACCTTTCCCTAATAGACACATTTTTATATGCATTTTTTATTCGAGAACTCCATTAAAAAATTCAGAGAAGGGTGAATTTTGAAAGATAACCAAATTTCGATTTCCATATTAGTTTGAAAGTGGAAAAATTAGGTAGGTTCACATAAAACTGTGAACCAAGCAAATGTCTTCCCATTCCTATTGTTAAGCTCCTTTAATTAATTTCAGTGAGAAACAGTTAAGAGCACAGAGTTGCAAACTTTTCAACCAGTCTCTGTAATTATGCCTCTATGATAGAGATGTACGGCTTTGTAAAATCTGTTCCGTCTGCGTTTCGCAGATTCTTAGGTGCCTTTCATCCCATTGTCCACTCATTGGTGGAATCAGATTTTTCCAATTTCCCACATTTGCACAAATTCACATTTGCGCAAATCTGCACTTGCAAAAATCCCTCAAAAATATGCAAATTCTCACCCAAAATATGCGTCCCACACCGCCACAATGTGCGCATCCACCCAAAATGTGCATTTTCATACTTTAGCCTATAGGGGTTTTCCAGTCTTTATTATTTTACATCTTTTTTCCATGACTACATTTGTGTAAAATTCTGGAAAGTAAAAAACAAAACTGTCCACAAAATCTGGGTTGCTCAGGAAAAATCGGTCTGCTGCAGAATTCGGGGTCAGATGCATAGAAATCTGAACAAGTTTGATTCCATTGTGGATTTCTCTGACGTCCCTACTTCAAGAGAAACTTCCTAAGCAGCAATTAGCAAGTGGTAATGTTTATCTCTAGGACATGACAAGCTTCACCTTCTAATTCCTGTAGATAAAGCATGAAGGTTCAACTGTAGAAGCTGGCTTAAAACTTGGCGCATGTGCTTAACTCTTCCACTGAAATTAAGGGGACTTAGAAGTGATTAATTTGGCTGGATTGTGCCCTTGATCTTAAATACTTAACTGAGCCACAGTGAACAGAGCTCTACTGGAAATTGTCTAGAACAATCGAACGCTGAGATTTCCAGCTGTATGCTGGTGAACCACAAAACTAGTGGGGATAATTGCTGTGCCTAGTTTTTAACTTTAATTTTACATTCACTCAAGAAGATTAAAAAATGTGTCAAGATTATTAGAGAATGATGTTTGTCCTTTTCTTTGTTTGTCACTAAGTTTGCAGACAAATGCCCTTTTCTTTTCATAATGCCCTGCAAACCAATGTTCTTCCTTCTTCTTCTAGCATGACATTGATGTGCTGCAAAAACATTTGCTTTTGATCTCTGATCCATTAGTTAATATTTTTGAGTAGGGAAACAATGAAGTTGACCCACCCCTTCCCATTTTTTTAAAAAAATGGTTGACATTTCAGAGTCATTAATCCCATACGTAGTAGGGTTGAATGAACAGATTATGAAACAATGAGAAGTGGCCTGAACCACTCTTTTATTAAATTCCAATCGTTTTTTAAAAAGGACATGCACAGAGACATTAACACTGTCATTGGTTCCCTCTTCCAGGGCTCCTAAGCAAACATCTCATTTAATTAACCATTCCTTCACTTTTCATCAATGAAGTACAAGAAACTATCTTTCCTCCATGGCCCTTTTCTTTATAAATTGGACACAGGGTACAACTAATTTGTTCAGGTGTTATCTACATGTTTAATGTAGCATTAGGCATTATTATATCTAATTACAAATTCCCACTAATGCAGTATCCCAATTATGATGATTCTAGGAAACTCTAAGATTGGGTCTAGACCAGCACTCTTGTCAAATGTAAGCTCATGTTAGCTTTGTCCCTCTTGCAAATCCTTGACTGTTATATATAAGCACTTCTTCCTCCTATACATGCAGGTCTGGGATCGCTATTGTTATTTTCTGAATAAAAGGGCAGTTGTGCACCTTGATCATTTTGACCGAGTTTAGAAAAAAAAATGTGTGTGTGTAAATAGGAGTGTGGGTACCATGGTGGAAATTCACTATTACATATTGGAGAAGAGGTGAAGACTCTTCTTCTAGCCAATCATGCAAAAGTTGGTACCATATGAACAACAACAAAGCCTATATCTATGTTTTTTACAAAAATGATGGCACAAGATTTTATGAAAAGAAATGAAGCCCAAATAGCAGCACATGCTCATCTGTATATAACAGTGGCATATTTTACAATGCAACATAACACAACAAAAAGCCTGCCAGCCTGGGCACATCCTAAATCAGGAGTGGGCAACCTATTTTCTGTCAAGGGCTACATTCCCTTGGAGGTAATCTGTCAGGGGCCACAATTTGGCAGTGGGCAAGGCCAAACTCAATCATGAATAGGGCCAGAGACAAAAATTGGTGGGTTAACCTGTTATTTCTCTTTTTGGCATCCCCTTTCTCTCTCTCCCTCTTCCTTCCCATCTACATGTATAATTTAGGGCTCTGACCCATGAAAATATTCAGGGTGACTGGAGGTTTCATTGAAGGGGGAAGTTTCACACACCTCTTCTTGCTTACATTATTGTGTAGTGTTAACCACATGTTCCAATTGCTTTCCTCAGTCTGCAACTTTGGCAGAATGTTTAAAAACTGTTGTTGTTGTTCAGTCGTTCAGTCGTGTCCGACTCTTCGTGACCCCATGGACCATAGCACGCCAGGCCTTCCTGTCCTCCGCTCTCTCCCAGAGCATGCTCAAGTTCATATTCATTGCATCCGTGATGCTATCTAGCCATCTCATCCTCTGCCGTCCCCTTCTCCTTTTGCCTTCAGTCTTTCCCAGCATCAGGGTCTTTTCCAGAGAGTTTTCTCTTTGCATTAGGTGGCCAAAATAGTTGAGCTTCAGCTTCAGTATCTGTCCTTCCAATGAGCACTCAGGGTTGATTTCCTTTAGGATGGACTGATTTGACCTCCTTGCAGTCCAGGGGACTCGTAAGAGTCTTCTCCAGCACCACAGTTCGAAAGCATCAATTCTTCGGTGCTCAGCCTTCCTTATAGTCCAGCTCTCACAGCCATACATTACTACTGGGAAAACCATAGCTTTGATTAGACAGACCTTTGTCGGCAAGGTGATGTCTCTGCTTCTTACTATGCTGTCTAGGTTTGCCATAGCTTTCCTCCCAAGGAGCAAGCATCTTTTAATTTCATGGCTACAGTCACCATCTGCGGTGATCTTGGAGCCCAAGAAAATAAAATCTGTCACAGCTTCCATTTCTTCCCCTTCTATACGCCAGGAAGTGCTGGGGCCAGATGCCATGATCTTCGTTTTTTTAATGTTGAGTTTCAAACCAGCTTTTGCACTCTCCTCTTTCACCCTCAACAAGAGGCTCTTTAGATCCTCTTCGCTTTCTGCCATTAGGGTGGTATCATCTGCATATCGGAGGTTGTTGATAATTCTCCCGGCAATCTTAATTCCGACCTGTGATTCATCCAACCCGGTGTTTCTCATGATGTACTCTGCATAGAAGTTAAATAAGCAGGGCGACAATATGCAGCCTTGTCGTACTCCTTTCCCAATTTTGAATCAATCGGTTGTTCCATGTCTGGTTCTTACTGTTGCTTCTTGACCGTCGTACAGGTTTCTCAGGAGACAGGTAAGGTGGTCTGGTATTCCCATCACTTTAAGAATTTGCCACAGTTTGTTGTGATCCACACAATCAAAGGCTTTAGCGTAGTCAATGAAGCAGAAATAGAAATTTTTCTGGAATTCTCTTGCTTTCTCCATGATCCAGCGAACGTTGGCGATTTGATCTCTAGTGCTTCTGCCTCTTTGAAACCCAGCTTGTACTTCCGGTAGTTCTCGGTTCTCATACTGCTGAAGCCTAGCTTGTAGGATTTTGAGCATCACCTTGCTGGCATGTGAAATGAGCGCAATTGTGCGGTAGTTTGAACACTCTTTGGCGTTGCCCTTCTTTGGAATTGGAATGTAAACTGACCTTTTCCAGTCTTGCGGCCACTGTTGAGTGTTCCAAATTTGTTGGCATATTGAGTGCAGCACTTTAACAGCATCATCTTTTAGGATTTTAAATAGCTCAGCTGGAATACAGTCATCTCCGCTAGCTTTGTTGTTAGTAATGCTTCCTAAGGCCCACTTGACTTCACTCTCTAGGATGTCCGGCTCAAGTTCAGTGACCGCACTATCATGGCTATCGGGGACGTTAAGATCTTTCCTGTATAGTTCTTCTGTGTATTCTTTCCACCTCTTCTTAATCTCATCTGCTTCTGTTAGGTCCCTGCCTTCTTTGTCCTTTATCATGCCCGTCTTTGCACAAAACGTTCCCTTGAGATCTCCGATTTTCTTGAAGAGATCTCTAGTCTTTCCCATTCTGTTGTTTTCCTCCATTTCTTTGCATTGTTCATTTAAGAAGGCCTTCTTGTCTCTCCTTGCTATTCTCTGGAACTCTGCATTCAGTTGGATATATCTTCCCCTTTCTCCCTTGCTTTTCGCTTCCCTTCTTTCCTCAGCTACTTGTAAAGCCTCCTCAGACAGCCACTTGGCTTTCTTGCATTTCTTTTTCTTTGGGATGGATTGAGTTGCTGCCTCCTGAACAATGTTACGGACCTCCGTCCATAGTTCCTCAGGCACTCTGTCTATCAGGTCTAATCCCTGAAATCTATTCCTCACCTCCACTGTATATTCATAAGGGATATGATTGAGGTCATACCTGAATGGTTTAGTGGTTTTCCCTACGTTCTTCAATTTAAGCCGAAATTTTGCAAGAAGCAGCTCATGATCTGAGCCACAGTCAGCTCCAGGTCTTGTTTTGACTGACTGTATGGAGCTTCTCCATCTTTGGCTGCAAAGGACATAATCAATCTGATTTTGATATTGACCATCTGGTGATGTCCATGTGTAGAGTTGCCTCCTGTGCTGTTGGAAAAGAGTGTTTGCTATGATCAGCGTGTTCTCTTGGCAAAACTCTATTAGCTTTTGTCCTGCTTCCTTTTGTACACCAAGGCCATGCCTGCCTGTTATCCCAGTGATTTCTTGACTTCCTACTTTAGCATTCCAATCCCCTATGATGAAGAGGACATCTTTTGTTGGTGTTAGTTCTAGAAGGTGTTGTAGGTCTTCATAGAACCGATCAACCTCAGCTTCTTCGGCATCAGTGGTTGGGCCATAGACTTGAATTACTGTGATGTTGAATGGTTTGCCTTGGATTCGTACTGAGATCATTCTATTGTTTTTGAGATTGTACTCCAGTACTGCTTTTCCCGCCCTTTTGTTGACTCCATTTCTTCTAAGGGATTCTTGCCCACAATAGTAGAAATGATGGTCATCTGAATTAAATTCGCCCATGCCTGTCCATTTGAGTTCACTGATTCCCAAGATGTTGATGTTCAGTCTTGCCATCTCATGTTTGACCACCTCCAGCTTACCTTGATTCATTGATCTGACATTCCAGGTTCCTAAACAATATTGTTCTTTACAGCATCGGATTTTCTTTTCACCACCAGACACATCCACAGCTGAGTGTCCTTTCGGCTTTGGCCCAGCCGCTTCACTCTTTCTGGCGCTACTTGGAAATTCCCTCTGCTCTTCCCCAGTAGTATATTGAACACCTTCCGACCTGAGGGGCTCATCTTCCGGCGTCATCTCTTTTAGCCTTGTGATAGGTTCCATGGGGTTTTCTTGGCAAGAATACTGGAGTGGGTTGCCATTTCCTTCTCCAGTGGACCACATTTTGTCAGAACTCTCCACCATGACCTGTCCGTCTTGGGTGGCCCTGCACGGCATAGCTTATGGCTTCACTGAGTTACGCAAGCCCCTTCGCCACAACAAGGCAGTGATCCATGAAGGGGGTTTAAAAACTAGGGATGTACGAATCCCTTACCTTGTTCCAGGTAGGGCCGTCTGCGGTGGGGGGGAGGCGATCCGTCCCTCCCCCCGGAATCCTCCCCGGCCAGCTCTGCTCTGTGGCAAGTCTGCAGAGCCGCCGGCCAGGGCTGCCCACAGCCGGACGTCCGTCCACTGCCAGGCTGCAGCCGCAAGTGGTAGCTGCCATAGCGGCTGCCATTTGCATCCCTGCATTAGCTGTGATAGGCTATATATTTACATAGCCTATCAGAAAAAGAGCAGGGATGCAAATGGCGTAGCGGACGCTATTTGCATCCCTGCTCTTTGCCGTGATAGGCTAGGTAAATATTTACGTAGCCTATCATGGCTAAAGTAGGGAGAGAAATGGTGGCTGCAGACCGGGGCAGCCATTTGTGGCCACAGACCAGGGGCAGCGGATGGACTGGACGGCCGACACCAGGTAAGATCCGTCCCGGGGAGGTTTCGTGGGGTGGTGGTGGGGATTGCTCCATTCCGCCACGGACTCTGGGGGAGCGGATTCTAAAGAATCCGGCCTCGCTGGAGTCCGTGGCGGAATTCTCTCATATCCCTATTAAAAACAGCAACAATACGTGCTTCTTTCTGAGGCAATCTCAGCCACTTGGGTATCACATAGTCACCACTATCTAGTCATAATGCACCCAGTCAGTTTTGGTTATGTGACAATTTCAGAAAGCTAAATCAGAGTGATGGTAATTATTTCTGCCTTTGCGCTGAACAAACATTTTCACCTTGTTTTGTAGCCCACCCTCAAAAGTTACTAAAACGAGAGAATGCATTTTGCAGGGGTGATGGGTGTTTTGGGGTGTTTTTGTGTTTTGTTTTGTTTTCAAAATGTGCCCTCTATTTTAGCTCAGCCCTAGCATGAAGGAGAAAACTGAATCCATCAAGAGGTTTTGTGCAAATATTGACACATATGAACCTTAAATTTGATAATTTGAAAGTGTATAATTACCAGGGCTGTGCACAGATCTGTGCAGGATGCCACTGCAGACCCTCCACATCAGCCCTGCTTTGACTCGGACCAATTCGGAACCCCTCCGCTTCGACTCAGTTCTGGATCCGAAGTGAGATTCAGATATCTGGATCACTTGGTTTGGGTGTTTTCCCATTGACTTGCATGGGAAAATAGAAATGGCCATAACTTTTTCATTTTTCATGGTAAATACATGAAACTGGGGGGCCTCTCTGCCAACATGGAGGGGATCCCACCTGCCAGATTTCAGACAGTTTGGCCCAGTATGATTTGTGCTAGAGTAGGTGCAGTGAAATTTGATTGTTTGCACAAAACCCCACAAAGCAAAGAGCTATGCCTCTCAGCCCCACGCCACCTCCTCCTGCTGACTGCTCAGCTGTCAAAGACTGCTAGCCATCTCCTGCTCACAAGGAGGAGACAGCTAGTGAGTGGCAGGGGCATGCGCCACGCTGCTGGTCAGCTGTCCTTGACAGCTGACCAGGTCGGAGGAGGAGGTAAGGCATACACACCCCGCCACTAGCCATCTCCTGCTTGCAAGGAGGAGACAGCGAGCGAGCGGTGGGGGCATGTGCCATGCCTCCTCCTCTTCCTTCCTGGGTGATTCACAGTGCTTTTTGCGTATAGGTCTGTGTGCACATAGACTTCCAATCGCCATGTTTTTTAAAAACATGAGAATCGCAGCAGACACAGAGGGACAGCCGAGCAAAGCAGGGGCAGGGGCATCCGGAGAACCCAGACAGGGGTGGGTTCTCACATCGCTAAGTAACACGACCAGAATGAGCTCTGTCTCTGAAACACAGCCGTTTTTCTCCAGTTATTCAGTCTTCCCCCCTCCTCCACCACTGTCACTGACTGGACATTGCTGGGTTACATTCAGCACCGATTTGGCAACTAGAGTTTCCACTCACTAAGGCTCCCTCCCTCCCTCCTCCTCCTCCCTTCCCCCTTCCCTCCTCCTCAACCCCTTGCTGAACATTCTTAGGTTGATACTTTTGGCACCAGGCTGTCTGGGTTGCCCAGAACAAATCACTGGGTCAGATAAGGCACTTCGTATACAAGCTGCTTCATTTCTGGGCACCTCGTTGCTGTTCTGCTCCACCTCATATCACGCGGGGGCACCTCCGAAGCAGCCCACTTTGACTCGTTATTTGGGCTTCAGACCAAAGCAGTGCACAGCCCTAATAATTACATAAACTTTAACAACTAGCTTTAAACTACAAATGTTTCCATAATAAAATAATATTTCTTCAAAAATTATAAAGTGCTAAGTCTGGTAGAAATAATAGTTTTAAAAACAAAATACAATATTCCTTGGAAAAGATTTGTACTTTACTTAACATTTTAGAATGTTTTGGTGAGCCCATCCCCCTCCCCCAATTAATCTGTGTGTTTTTTTAAATTTGTTTAGCAGCAAAAAAAGAAGAAAAGAGTAGAATTCCCATATGTTAAGATATTCATGCTTTGGATTATGGGTCATACATTTTTGTTCAACTACAATGAATGTGATGCCATTGATAGAATGATAGAAGAGGTTTTTCAGTGTTTGTGGTGGTGAGCTACCTCTGGTCGAGAAAGCCTTGCCAAGCAAAAAATCTGACTCTATGGTTCACTGTGTGAGGCAAAACGTTGACTGGATCAGCTCATGTGAGAGCCATTTCACCAATGCAAGGTCTCAAGTTATGGTGCTCTTTCAAGACAGCCAGATAAAGGGGGCTGGGGTCAGAGAAATGGAGCTAATGCCAGTCTATCCCTGCAGCAATACCCTATAAATTGGCAGGTTGCACCATTCAGTGCTGACAATCAGTAAAAAGGCACACCATTTCCCTAATGTGAGTGCATGCTTGAATAAGTGGGAATTTTGCCTCATGGTCCAATCAAGTCTCACACTAAGACGGAAAGGTTAGAAATGGCCAGTCTTCCGTAGGGAAGTCTGCCTCATAATCTCAGCACACTTTGCTAAATGCTGATGTATGCAGCTTGTACATCTGATCTTTGCCTCTGCATGGTAGAAGGAATTTAGGAGGCACAGTTTTGCAGTTCCAAGCTCAGATCAGTGGGAGAACAGATGGTTTAGTATAGGCACATTCAAACGATTATCTGTATGAAATAAAATTAAACAAAAAGGCAGCAGTGTGTGCTATCATTTTTCTTTTTTTTAAAGAGTTAAACCCTTCCTTATACTGGTTATAATACCAGCAAAATCGGGTATTTCTATTCACCTTTTCTTCTCTGTCCATTGAAAAGAACCCCTGTTGTTATTTAACCATTTCAAAACCACCATTAAAATATATATTTTTGGATTCAAACAAAACTCTTGTTTTTTCCTCTCCCTCATATGGCTAATAATAAAGACTCATGGTAAATTTCCCTGCAGCTGCTTTCAGTTCATTTTAAGTCAATGAAACCTATATAATCCTCTAATATAGTCAATTGTTTCTTTTCTACTAGGCCTGAAGGGTTCCAGGCTTAGACATGGAAGAATTACTGTTTTTCTTTTAAGCACCTATTAATATTTTGCCCTTCCAGCATTTCATTTTTTTCTCTTTCTCCTTTGAAGGCTTTCTCCTCCTGCTACATTAATGTTTAACAATTAAATCAAGCTGAAAGAGATTTGGGGCAATCTAGACAATTACTTATTGGGTAGAAGAACAGGCCTTTAATGTAAATGGGAAACATCTCTGAAATGGTGGTGTAAAACCCCACAACTAATTACATAATGTTCTGCATCTGACAAAACATAGATGAGAGAATGCAAATAGAAGCACTTGTAATATCAGGAAGAAAAGCTAGAACGATAATATCAACCTATTATCTGTGAAAATAGAGTAACTTGTAGGATACTGGGCTTTTTGCTACCAGGTATTTATGGGGCGGGGTGGGGGAGAAAAAAAACATTACTATGATATAGGAAAACAAGTATACTTTGGCTATGTACACTTGGTCTCTCAGAAGCCTAACCCAGAATGGAGTATAACAACAGTAGCTGTGCACTTCAAATAGTTGCCCCTACCCATCCCTGTACCCACTCAGATTCTAACTGTATTAGGCTCAGCCTAATTCATACACACATCTTCTCTTCCCTCCCCCACTCCCCCCCTCTGCCCGACACACACACAATCTAGTCCAGAGTCTCTTGTCCTCCCTCTCTTCACACATATGCAGCCTTCCCTATCAAGCCTGGGTTCTCACTCCCCCACTCTGCACTGCTGTAACCTATGCTGCCTGCTCTCATTTCCTTCATCCCTTCTCTCTCTCTCTTTCTTATACACGCACATGCCACTGCACAGACAACCATGTCCCTCCCTCCTGTGTCAGCTCCCTACTAATACCATACCCAACTTGCTCACTTATTCCGTAGGAACTTATAAACATACGAAGCTGCTGTAGACCAAGTCAGATGCTTGGTCCATCTAGCCCACTACTGCCAACGCTGACTGGCAGCAGCTCTCCAGGGTTTCAGGCAAGAATTTTGCTAGCCCTACCTGGAGATGCTGGGGATTGAACTTGGGACTTCTGCATGCAAAGCAGGTGCTCTACCACTGGGCCATGGCAGTAGAGCACCTCCATCCATCCATCTATCCATCCATCCATCTTTCTTTCATCCATCCTTATGCACGCCGGCTCCAACGTATAGTCCGAAGCCATAATACTGACATCTTCCCTCTGTTTCTTCCAAGACCTCTAACTTATGGCTCACATCCACACTTCTTTCTCTCTCATCCAACCACTTCCTTTCCAATGCCTAGTCACCTAAGAGTTCAGCTGGCTAGCCTCTTCTGCAGATAGGATGGAACCTAAGCATCTCCCTCCCAACTGCATCCTGGTCAGTGACAGCAACTCCTGCTTTCTACCCTCTCATTGTTTATAAAAAAATCCATCTGTACCAACTCTATACCTAGCCAACTGTCTTCCCCTTATATACCAAACTGACCCGATTTGGTATGGCGGGCGGAGGTCTGCTTAAATGTAGTGGGGAGAGATTGCATTATTGGTGTGCTCATTGAAGGGAAGATGATGTGGGACATAACTGGAAAGTTGAGAGAAGAAGAGGCAGGGAAAGAAATGCCCCCTGAAAGTTGTTCCAGTAGCAAGGGAAACAACCAAACATATTTTCATGCAATCATTTTCAGACTACTAGTGCCCGTGGCGACACAGACTTTACACTAGTTTTTATATAATCCACTTAGAAACCTTAGGATATCAAGAGGGATACAAGTAGTTTAAATAAATGAATGAATACATTTTCATCATGGCAAGAACAAATGTTTTTATACAAAGGATGAGGTCACCCTCCCATCCAAAAAAGTGGAACAGTGAAAGCACTCATTATCCTTTTGATGGTGGTGGTGCGGGGGGCGGGGGGGGGGAGTCGTAGCGTCTCCTTGAAGCCAATGGGAAATTTCAGTACAGTTCTTGTCAAGAACCTTATACTGAAAGATCTGCAACGTGGTATTGCACTGTTGTTGTTTTATTTGATTGAATGTTACAAAATTTGAAATATGCAAGTCTCTCTACAGCTGTTATTAATAATAAATTCTGAATGACATCATCACTAGTACCCTGATCATACTTCAGCATGTATGTTCCATTGACAGAGGTCCCAGTTTATCAAAATGCTAAATCATTTCACATATTTACCATAATGACCACATATTGACCCTAAAGGGAAACAAAATCAAGTAGATGTCTCCCACTGGTGTTCTTATAATGGAGAAATAGGAGTCCCTCATGGGCAAGATGCCCTTTTGGCTCCAACCCTTACATACGATGTTTATAGTATGCTTATACAAATGTACATCTTTCATCCTTAAAGAGTCAACCTCTGCCCAGTTCTGCCAGCTCTGACATTCAGCAAATTATTTTCTTTTAATATTTTGTATTCCCCCCCCCCATGCCGATGAATACTGACATCTGCTGGTATCAAAATGCTTTTTTTTGGTTCCATTTCTGTTTGGTGTCAGAAAATTCTTAGCAAAGCTCCTCTACCAGTTTCCAAATGTGTGGCATTCTCCTAAGCAATTCTTGTGCAATATGTAAATAAATAAATAAATAAATAAATAAATATTTCTTGTGATTGGGAAAATAGCAATAATGTGGGCATTTGGGCATGTTATGGCCCCCTGTCATGGCCCTGCTTCGTTCCAGAGATGAAGCACATCCCGGAAGAGCCCATGTCAGAAGACCAGGAGGATCCTGGGCCCTTGGGAGAGATGGCTGCAGGTCCATTCCCACAAGTAGTTGGGGACTCCACCTCTGAGGCAGAAACTGAGCTTCTTGGCCCCCAAGAGCATCGTTGCAGGCAGGCAAGTAGGGCTCCTTTGAGAAGGAGTGCTCAGTTACAAAGGATGACTCCTCGAGATGAAAGGACTCTTCGTGAGCAAGGCCCTTGTCATGAGCAGGACTTTTGCTAGAGGGCTATAATGAAATGCAGCTGAGCCCTGGGTGAGGTTCAGGAAGATCTGGCTATATAAGCCTTCAGTTTCAGCCTAGCTGGTGCTGGACCAACATTGTTCTATCAGCTCCAGTTCCATGTATTGTTGACCTTGTCTTGTGATTGAACCACTGTGCTACAGGCCCTTGACTCCTGGGTCTGCTTCTGCTTGACTCTGCTTCTTGGACTACGTATTGTATCTGACTGCTTATCTGTGTTTTAACCTTGGCTGCACCTCAGACCTCTCTTCTGGAAACTACCTACTTGCTTGGTAATACTGTGCTTGACCATTTGCCTGCTTAACTGACTTGCTTATTGGATCCATCCCTGTATTTGCCTAGCACAGAGACTTACCCAGCCATAGCAGCAAACCCTGGCTAGAAGAAAAGTAAAGAAGGGTAGAGCTACATGAAGACAATATTAAAAACAAGTTGTACTTTGCCAGACATCAGAAATTAATTTGAACTGGGGGAGAGATTAATACATGAGGGAAAAAAATCATTCTGCTATTGAATATCACCGAGCTATTCCATCATTTTAGTTGGAAGCAAAAACATCCCAGTGTTACATAATCTTATTCTCAGTGCAAGGAAAAATGTTTTTGGCCAGAAATTTGGATTCCATCACCTTAAAAAAAAGTTAAGATGACAAACAGACTACTATACAGTAGATATTCAGCCAAACAAAAATCATTATGGCACTTCCAGGAATTAAAATCCTTCATGCTCTAACAAAAACAGCCATGACATAAGATTCCTGTGCCTTCAAGGTTTTTAAATATATATATTTATATATATGCATATATATGTGCCTGTCTGTTACTTGCAAGTTATCCATCAACATTGGTTGAGCTACTGTGATGTCACAGAATGTTCTAATTGCTACAGAGAAAGGTGTAAACGATAGGATGCTGACATGTGGTGCAGCTTCTGTAACAGAGGGCAAGGGTTAATTTGGACGGGGAGAAAGACTTACACAATGCCTAACAACAATAAAAATAGTGTGCTGTTGGAGAAGTGAGGGGGGGAGAGATGGGAATTCTGGACAGGCTGGGAACATAGAAGCTGGGAAGGAAGATAGCACCGAAGATAGGGAAGTTTAGAGACAGCAAACACAAAGGCACTGTGATTGAAGGAAGGTGAAGAAGTGGACTAGGAAGAAGAAAGCTGGAAGAAGAATTGCGGATGAACGCAGACACTTTAAGGAAAGAGAACTGGCCTAAAAAGTTCCAATTATAAACATCTCAATCCTCCAGTTTACCTCTTTCCTGTGCTCTGAAGCCTTACAGCAAGGTGATTTAAGTTTAAACACCTATCCTCCTCCCTGATCATCCCTGTAGGAGGGGAGTACTCCTTTTCTAGGAGAAGAGACTGTCACAGGCTAAGATACGGTTCATCCAGCCAGCACTGGCCTGTCTTCCTCCCACCCCCTTGCTCAGGCTGTGTCACACGACCCACCACATCATTGTCCCATCTGTGCTCAGAACCAAGGGGAACTAGTGTTTCCTTGCCCTGACTCCTTGCATTCTCCCTCCTCAAGGGTTTTTCTTACTGCCCCGAGTCTCCTCCAGTGCAAATGTAGGCTGCAGGGACACAGCAACGATAAACCACAACATCCCAGGGGCTGGCCACACTTCCTGCAAATGTGGCTAATTGGGAATCTGCAGTTATAAGAACATAAGAGCCATGACAGATCAGACCAAGGGCCCATCTAGTCCTGCATTCCGTTCACACAGTGGCCAACCAGCTGTGCATGGGAAACCCACAAGCAGCACTTGTATACAACAGCACCCTCCCGCCCAAGTTCCTCAGCAACTGGGGTACATAGGCTCACTGCCACTGATACTGGAGGTAATCATCAGGACTAGTAGGCATCGGTAGCCTTATCCTCCATGAGTTTTCCAATACCTTTTAAAGCTATCCAAATTGGTGGCCATCACTACATGTTGTCGAAGTAAATTCCATAGTTTAACTATGCCCTGTGTGAAGAAGTACTGCCTTTTATCTGTCCTGAATCTCCCACCAATCAACTTCATGGGATGACCCTGGGTTCTAGTATTATGAGAGAGAGAGAGAGAGAGGAAAATGTCTCCCTATCCACATTCTCCACACCATGCATAGTTTTGTACACCTCTATCATGTCTCCCCTCGTTCACCCTTTTTTTCTAAGCTAAATAATCCCAGATGCTGTAACCTTTCCGCATAGGGGAGATGCTCCAGCCCCCCGATCATCTTAGTTTAGCCCTTCTCTGCACTTTTCCCAGCTCTACAATATCTTTATTTAGGTGCAGCAACCAGAACTGTACACACTATTCCAAGTGTGGCCACTTTTATTTTTGGTTCTTTCCTAATTATGCCTAACAAGGAATTTGCCTTTTTCACAGCAGCCGCATATTGGGTTGACATTTTCACCGAGCTGTCCACCACAACCCCATGATCTCTTTCTTGGTCAGTCACTGTTAGCTCAGATCCCATCAGTTTATACTTGAATTTGGGAAGTTTTTTTGCCCCAACATGCATCACTTTACACTTGCCTATGCTGAACCACATTTGCCATTTAGATGCCCATACCCCCAGTTTGGAGAGATCCTTTTGGACCTCCTCTCAATCCCTTTTTGTTTTAACCACCCTAAATAATTTGGTGTCATCAGCAAACTTGGCCACTTCACTGCTCACTCCTAATTCCAGATCACTTATGAATACGCTGGAAAGTATTGGTGCCAATACTTATCTCTCTGAGATCCTACTGTTTACATCCTTCCATTGGGAGAATTTCCCATTTGTTCCTACTCTCTGCTCTCTGGTTCACTTTGGCCTCATCACACTGCTCCTAGCGAGCCTAGTGGTGGTGTCAGGAGGAGAGCGTCAGAGCCCTCACAAACCTGTAACGGGGCCAGAGGCTTGCTTCCTGGGCCCATCTGGCCCCAGGCTATATATGGCCCTGGAGGAGAGAGCCAGAAAGGAGAAGACAAGTAGAAGAGGACTGAGGAAAGACCCTGCACAAGTCCTACAGATAAGGGGCTGTGAAGGAGGAGCCAGGGAGATCAAAGAGATTCTGGGTATGCATGCCACAGGATGAATTCTACCCATTTATACTAGGGGTGTCAAACTTCTTTCAACTGGAGGGCCAAATTCAGTCTTGGAGAAGCTCTAGGAAGCCACATTCCAGTGATAGTCGGGGGCCTAAAGCAAAAAGGGGCAGAGCCAAACTGTGAAAACTACCAGCATATTTTAGTGTAAACCTCTTACTGCCAGGAACTAAGGCTTAGGAGAGGCATTTTAGCCTTTTAGAATGGCCAGGAGGAAGGCACACAAAAGCCAGAAAACCACCAAACAATTGGTGGTCAGGGGGAAAGGGGTGTGGGGAAACCTGGTGGGCCAGATTTGACCTGGGGGCCTGAGGTTCAACACCCGATTTATACTAACTAGTCAAATCTCTGGCAGTACATCTCTAGGAGACCTTACTGAGCAGTTATACATTTATTTGCAGTCCTGGGGAGTGGGGGGAGTTAGATTTATCCAGAGTCATGTTTTTCTAGACTTAAATAAGGTATAAACATTATGGGATTCTGAATGTTTCTATATAAGTATTGGGAAGTGGCGGGGGGAGCAAGACAGCAGATAAACAATAGAAATACACAGCAGGCTGGGTTCCGAAGAACCCCGTGTAGGAGCAGGATGCGCTTGGCTGTGTCCTTCCAGCAGCATTCTCCAGCACCATGTGGCATCTGCCTCTGGAGGGTCTCCCACCGCTCAGGAGTGGCTTGGGGAGGGAAGATCATAAGGCTCCAATGCACTCAAACTCTTTTGTGCATGATCCTTTGGATCTCTGCAACAGATTTCAAGTAACCCAAGAATAAGAGTTCAACAAACAAGGAAACTGGGATACCAGACTCCTTCCTTAGATGGATCGAGAACAATCTGGGCTCCAGACTCTAGGATGGATATTCCACCAGCTCCTTGTCAATATGCTCAGAGCATTACTCAGTTTTCATCATTAAATAAATATTGGATTGAGATTAATACAACCAAAGATTCTCTTCTGAGTATATTGGATGCCATCACAATTAAAACGTCAACATTTCGCTGGCTCCAGTGAATATTGGCGGTTCAGTAAGGAAAAGACTGGATTGAGACACATGCTTTGGAACTGCCAGATTATAACAGTTTTTGGCAAGAAAGATTTAGACGTTTTAATTTGGTGTTGGGGACCACCTGCTCCTTTACAAGCTATTCTAGGCATTTTTCCTAGAACATGGGGTTTGCTTGAGGAGCAACAACTTTAGTTTTGCTGAAGTTTTCTTGTTGCAAAGGAATTCGTATGAAGATATTGGAAATCTGGATAAACTCTGCGTCTAAAAGACATGCTGCCTCCTTCTTATGCATACCAAAGTAAGTAATGCTTGAATACAAAGGGGTTTCCAATGGAGTAAGTGTGCCTATGCAGCCTGGATCACTGAAATGTACATATTACTCTCTTGGAATATTATTTTCAGCCAAAGGGAAAAGTTAGAATTACTTGAACAAATACGTTGACATTTTTAGTGTGTTAATGTTATAACGTATTAAGTCCCCTTCCATTAGTAGCTCTCTCCGCTTGTGAATTACACAGACAGCTGAATTAATAACAAGTAAGGAGTATTTATTGTGATAATTGTGTGTGTGTTTGTATTCTAAAACAAAAAAATTCTTAATGGGAAAATGAAACTGAGAATGACCTGACATTCATTTTGAGGGCTTATGTTATATCTGCATGCTGGAAGTCCCAAGCTGCATACAATGTCATCTCTTAACATACAAGGCCAGTTTATCCTGGCAGCTGCAGCCTTTACAGCAATCTGGAAGCACATTTTTAAAGATGTGTGGTTGGATCCATGATCTGCCTTCCACAGAAGAAGGGCTTCACTCACAGAAGGTCCCTCAACCCAATTTGGGGGGATTCCCCCACCCCACCTGGAGGGGCCACTGTGGGAAGGATGGAGCAGGGAAGTCCACTTCTGCTAACACCATTGATCCAGCTTAAATCCGGGACCAACCCCATGATCCAACTACCTGAGCAACTATTATACATTTTTCTCCACAAATGTTGGATCAGAGTAGACTGATCAGGGTAAAATTATTGAGAGATACACCCGATATATGGAACAGTTCTAGAAAACAGGAAAAACCCCGATGCTAAGCATTTAGCAATCAACCCATTACCATTCTGGCTCTTTGCATATTTGTGGGTGTTTGGCAGCAAAAACAAAATTCCCAGCTCTAGTCAAAAAACTTGATGGGGCTAGTTGCATATGAACTGCCAGTGCTCAATGCCCATGAACATTAAGCGAAATTATTCCCTGAATTCAGCAGTCAGGCATTCCAGACACTATTCACAATCTGTTGAAGGGATTCCAGTAGTCAGGACAAAACATAAGGCAAATAAAGTCAAATATAAATTGTTCCTGTTGTTTTTGGACAGGTTTGTCTGGAAACACAGCCAGCCTCTGATTTTATTCCAACATCCCAGCAACAAAACGAAAGCAAAGAAAGCCTCGACATTTGGCAAACAAGAATTGTTTTTTTGTATTTTGGTATACCGTGAGCATGCGCTATGTTGGCTTCTGTGCACAGAGCAGAGAGGTTTGGGTTGTTTTACCTGAACTTTCTGCAAGTGACAAAAGAATATTTGTGTCAACAATATCTTTAAAAGATAGTTCTGTGTCTGTGTATACTGAGGGCCAAAACCGACCATATTTTAAATCTGTATCTAGCATCTATGTCTTGCTTTTATTTTTGCTCTAGAGTAGCACAGGGGCTACACTGGATCCTGCACCTACTATTGAGTAAGAATGAAAAACAATGTTGCTGCTAGGTACAGAGTTAAAGCGACGTCTGGTCTGGCCCCGAGTGTCTTTTTGTTTTTTAATCTGTTGCTTAAAAAACATGCAATTCTTCTATCAGTGTCAACCACCTGTCTAGCACAGGAACCCTTACATGCAAGTCAAAGTAATGAGAAGGAACCATTATCTGTCTTCCTCTTGTCTCGAGGCTGCGAACAAGGGTGCGTGTCCGTTTCAATTTGAAGACACTTAAGGAGGCAGCTGCCTATCACCTCAGTGTGGTGTAGTGGCTAGAGTGTTGGACCAAGAGCCGGGAGACCCGGGTTCTAGTCCCCACTTGTTCATGGAAACTCACTGGGTGACTTTGGGCCAGTCACAGACTCTCAGCCCAACCCACCTCACAGGGTTGTTGTTGTGGGAGGATAAAATGGAGGAGGATTATGTACGCCGCCTTGGGTTCCTTAAGGAGGGGAAAAAAGGCAGGACATAAATGTAATAAAATAAAATAAATAATAGCAGCAGCCCTTGCTGGGATCTCAATAAGAATGTATATAACAAGAGCCCTGCTGGATCAGACCAAGGGTCCATCTCGTCCAGCATTCTGTTCACACAGTGGCCAACCAGCTGCCAACCAGGAACCCACAAGCAGAGCATGAGAGCAACAGCGCCCTCCCACCCATGTTCCCCAGCAACTGGTGTACATACGCTCACTGCCTCTGGTACTGGAGGTAGCCATCAGGACTAGTAGGCATTGATAGCCTTTTCCTCCAGGAATGTGCCCACCCCCCTTTTAAAGCCATCCAAATTGGTGGCCATCACTACATCCTGTGGTAGCGAATTCCATAGTTTAGCGATGTGCTGTGTGAAGAAGTCCTTCCTTTTATTTGTCCTGAATCTCCCACCAATCAGCTTCATAGGATGACTCCGGGTTCTAGTATTTTGAGAGAGGGAGAAAAATGTCTCCCTATCCACATTCTCCACACCATACATAATTTTGTAGACCTCTATCATACCTCCCCCTACCCCAATATCACACCACCACTGCCAGAAGCATTCCCGGTTCTATGAGAAAATCCAATTCCTTCCTTCCTAGACATTTTGGGAGTTCCCTAAAGCACATGAGAAGTTGCTCCTTGAGACATACCCCACATGTTCTTTACTAGTTGGCATGTATGCAAAAAAGAAAAGAAAAAGAGAGAGAGATAGGAGAAAAGTAGCAACATTTGATGTGATGCAATACTGCAGAGACATAATCTTTCTCTGAATTCCTGTACCTGGGAGGAAACCGTATATCACAGAAATACATATATTCATCCTTTTACCCATGCCTCACTCTTTTTGTTCTCTTCCCATATCTAAATTTACTTTGTAAGCTTTTTGGAGCAGGGATCTTGTGTTTCACAGAGTAACAGAAACAAAAGACAACACACATTGATGTAGAGCAGCATTGCCAAATTGTGCTCTCCAGATGTTTGGACTACAACTCCCATAACCCGCAGCCAGTGCAACAATGATGTGTAGTACAACACATCAGGAGGGCACCAAGTTGGGGACAGCTGATGTAGAGAAAGTGCTGTACTGCTGTGGGACCGCATATGCTTTGAATGCAAAAAAATTATATAATGCAAAAATGCAGTATATAAATACTGCACATGAAACCCCCCCACACACACCCTCTGTATCTCACAAGCAAAGATCAAACAACTGAGGCCTACAGCAGTTGACTTGTTTTGGAGCAATTACTCTTGCTTATCCATTACAGGTGTTGTGTACTCATACATGACAGAATCATTGTAGGCATTCCCATTTTACATTGGAATACTTTCCAACGTATTCATTGTAGGCATTCCCATTTTCTCATTGGTCCCCGCTCCCCACCACAATGCACACACTCTGTCTCTCTGACTATATCATCATCGTATTGTTAAGATATGTTGGATAGCATGACAAACTACAGAATTAATAAATCTTTTGATACAAAGATCTGGAAACCAGTTGCAGTACATTAAAAGCCAACTATCCTGTCTCAACTCGGAGTGCCAGCAAGGCATTCCGTGTGGCACAGTCAGTGGGAGGCATGGCTTCATTAATACATATGAAATCTGTAAGGCTTTAAAAGTCTTGTTTCTTTGTTCCGTTGCTGGGCCATTTATTTTTTATAGCTTATTGTTGCTGAAGGGTTGCTTTGAAACAATGCCACTGGCTCCCACGGGCATCTTTATTCAAGTTCACTCAAGTAGGACATAACGAGAAACATTTTAAAGTCTTTCCTATTACAAAATAGATCATCATTATTGTTAAGAGGTTCACTCTCAAAATAATTAAGATTGCTTAATCCCACCTAGAATAGAAATTGCACCACCCTTAAAAGTCTGGTTTGAATGACAGAATAAAAAGCAAAATAAAATATAGCAACCTTGAACTCAAAGCGGTTATCAAAGACGGTCTAGAACAAAGGAATGTGGGGGAAACCATCATGGTTTTTAATTCATTCATGTTTGGTGGGTGGCATCTAGAAACACATTTTATCTGCCATCAGCCCCTCAAACATATGAACTGTATAAGGAAAATCATTGCCCAGCAGGCGTTAGGTTCCTGTCTCTTTAAGAAAGCTGCTGAAGCAAGGAGTTGATTCGGTAAAGAGACATCAGTAGTGAGGGGAAAATTCACAGCGAGAGAAAGAAAAGCCTGGTTTGGGATGTATTCAAGATGAAATAAAATTTTAAAAAATCAAACAACGCAATAACCAGAACAGCAAAATGAAATATATCATAATAAAAATAGCAATGTTATCTATAAAGGTTGGTCACCCCACACTTTTTTCAAAAAGCAGAGTGATTTATGCCTTTGGCATGTACATAGGCCCATTTAATTGTTTATACCAACAGACATTCGGTATATAGAACTATTAAGCTGACTGGAGATACAGATCCTGCTGAGGAATAATCACATGGTCTGAATATGGGCAAGGAGCATCCTGCCCCTTTCCTCCCTAGATGATGCCCCACTCACCACCTGACTCACACACCCAAAGGTAGCACAGAAACGGTTTTTAAGCAAGTACACCAGTCTGCCATTTCCAACAGCAAGCTGGGGTACCTACTTGTGAGGAGAGCTTTGATATGGAGAGCTTGCGTTTCCTGATTGATGTGCCTGTAGAAGAAGCAATCATTTTGTTGCCAAATTCACTCCTTTAAAAAAAAAACAGCATGATTTACCCCCTCAGGAGAAAAACTGACCCAACCAATGGAAGCTTGCAAAACATTCTGGCCTTATAACAATGAGTCCGCTCTCTTAAACAGATACGCTAGCAGGAAGGCCATCTCTGCCAGTTTGCCACTTGCAATGGCAGGCAGAATGCGTGCCCCTGAACACACATCCTAGGATGCCAATTCAGGTGGCAAACCCGCTACGGCCATTGTTCCTTGCATGACTGTCAGGGAGTACCTCTTTAATGAGGATACAGCTATCCATAGTCATTATGGCTATATGCCATATATGCACTATAGATGCTGGGGAACATGAGCAGCTAGGTGCCATTGCACTCATGTCTTCCCTATAGGCTTTCCAGAAGCATCTGGTTGGCCACTGTGGGAACAGAATGCTGGACTAGATAGGCCTCTGGTCGTCTTATGTTCTTCCCTCCTTCCCACCCTTAGAAGTGATCCTGTCCAAGATGTGGCTGGGAGTGCCAGATTTTTCTGGGACATATCTGAGGGGAAACAGCCAGTGCAGACACACCCTAAAGAAGCTGGCATTCCTTGAAAGGAAGGGTCTAGGAACGACAAATAACAACAGCATGATAATTAAAAAAGGGATTTGGAAATACAAGAAAGAAAAGGGAAGACAAAAACAAAAAGCTTGAGACAAAGTGGAAAAAGGCCAAGAGAGAATCAGACTAAGCATCTTTGGGGGGCGGGAATAAAAGAACTGGGTTTTAGGGAAGAAAAAACGTCTGTCCTATTCATCGTAGGGATTGTGACAACGTATGTGATATGAAATTGCACCACAGGGACCAACCTTGGAGAGTCTTCTTTTCACCTTGATTTGGGACGTTCTATAGAACCACCCCCCATTAGTCATCAGATTTTCTGAGTGGGAAGGAGAAAAGAGACATAAGAAGCTGACTTACACCAAGTTAGACCATTGGTCTATCTAGTTCAGTATTGTCTACATTGTTTGGCTGTGGCTCTCCAGTGTCTCAGACAGGAATCTCTTCCAGTTCTACCTGGAGATACCAGGGATTAAACCTGGGACCTTTTGCATGCAAAGCACCTGTTCTACCACTGAGCTGTGGGCCACATGCAGCCTCCTGCAGTGCAGCCTGCATCACTGTTGTTTAAACCCCCCAGCCACTTTAATTTCCCCTCACCCACTCCTGATGCCTCAGCCATGTGTACTGATGCCAAGCAGCTTCCCAGAGCTGCTGCCCACTTCCGTGCTGCTCTAGGAAGCCAGACTCAGACGGCCAGCCTCTCAGTGCTGGAGGCCAGAGTGTCTCCTAGGAGATGCAGTAGCAGCCACGATGAGAGGTTCCTATGACCATGCTGCTCTAGGAAGTCATTCTCAGAGGGCCAGCCTCTGAGTACTGGAGGCCAGAACTTTTTCTAGGAGATACTCTGGCAGATGTTGTGAGAGGGCTCTCTGTAACAAGGAAGGGAATATGGAATGATTTTGAGCTTTTCCACATGAGGCTGTTAAACCACTGTATCTACTTTCGGTTTGAGTGCAAAATTGAGATCCGAGCTCTACACAAGGAGCCTTTCCTTTCCTGCTTTTACATAATCTCTAGGTGGCGCTGTGCTATAACAGAATAACACCATTACACAAATAGGAAAATACATTTTCTTTTGCTTCCACAAATAATACACAATTGTTGCTGCTCTAGAAAAACCCAGGAAAGTGAAACTGGAGGGTCATGGCACCATCTAAAGAACCCATAAACAACCATGAGTAAGAAATGATAAGTGCACAAAAAATGCCTCATGTAGAAAAGCACTGTGTGCGTGGGTGCACGCACGCACACCTCCCTGCCAGATGCAGCCCTCAAGGCTGAAAGGTTTGTGTACCCCTGCCTTAGATATATTATAGTGAGTATCCAACCATTCTCCTCACACCATACTGTCAGTCAGGGACCCTTAAAACATTTGCCTAGCCATTGTAGGAGTTACTTTTCCCAAGTGGCTGGCAAAATTTAAATGACCCAACCATGCAGGCCAATTGTGCTGGCCCTAATTACAGAATCAGCCCCTTGGAGGAAGGCTGATTCTATGGAAAGACCCATGGCAATCAACTGTTATCCATGTGGCTGGATCATTTAAACATTACCCCAGCCACATGCAAGTGACACACACATGGCTAGAGTAATGTTGAAGTAGAAATGTACTGCACCCCAGGCAAATACAGAACCATCCATTCTGTGTTGCGAAAGGCTTTCTCCTGTTTGCCTCTGAAGGAGTAAAGATACCAGGAAACTGGAGAAGGAGAAGACATTTCTCTGCAAGAATTAGTACATAGGAAATGCCCCCTGTGTGCACAGCAAGAGCTCCTACTCCATCATCTTGATGCCTGTGACTGGGAATGCTACTTATTCAACAAAGGAATACAAGCACAACTTCATTCCCCGTTGCCACTATCAACAGACTGATATAAGGAAAATTTGCAAAATCTACTCTATGGGGTTTTATGGTTTGGAACTTTCCCATGGGTACAGGCATTGTACCTCACATGCTCTCCTTATAAACTGGTGAATTTAAAAGGCAACTGCTGCCCATTCAAACTCATTTCTGACGTGAACAGCATATTCAAGTGTCCTTTCCTCTATGGCTTACCAACCTAGCACATTTTGCTTAAGAGAAGGTAAACGTACCAGCATAAGGTGAGAGCTTAATTACCTAAGCATTTACATGACTTTAATGAATAGCTGCTTAAACCTCCAGCAATTTTGCACATAAATATCTGACCCCAGGGTTGTTGTAATTTATAGAGTTTCCATTTATGGAAAGTATTCTAGGGTTTGCAGGGGGGGGGGAGGGGTTGCATGACCACATACTGTTTCTGCACTACAACTGGACTATTCCTTTTGTTGCTAGTTCTTCATTCTTTTTGACCTTTTCCATTTTCTTGCTAAAATAGTTGGAATTGGAGCTCAAAAAGGTACAAGTGCAATCCTAAACACTGTTTCATTGAACTCAGTGGGACTTACTTCTGAGTAAACATGCGTAGGATTATCATGAATAGCATGGAAAAGTTCACTATGAGTTGGCACTTATATCACAACTTCTATTCTAGTAGAAATTATGAGGGAGCGCCTCAGCATGTTCAACAAAGGGCACGATCCAACCCAAATTAAACCATTTTCAACTCCATGGATTTCAGTAATACAGTGCAATCCTAACTGCTCACCATCCCCTAGACATCAGGTCCCTGGAGCTGGTATAGCTAATTTCTTCCCATTTATTTCAATGAAGAGGGAGAAAATTCCCCTGAAAGGAGACACCCCAGGTTGAAAAAGCCAACAGAGCCACCCCACAATCCCTGCCCTGGCCAGCATGAGGTGGCCAGACTTAAGAAGTAGTGGAGGATCTGCCACTTTGCTCCATCCCCAGTATGGACTGCTTTCTTAAGCATGTGCTTAAATCTTTACTGCTGAAATCAGAGTTGATGAATATTGATTTTCATGTCAGGATTTGCATGCCCTCTGAGTCCTAAAAATCAGCCTTTGGGGGCTTATGCACGGTCTGGTTTGAGCTGGGATTTGGGTCCAAGATGAAATTTGTGGGGAGGGGTCATAGCTCAGTGGTAGAGCCCCTGTTTGCATGCAGAAGGTCCCAGATTTGATCTTCAGCATCTCCAGGCTGGGCAGGAAAAACTTCTGCCTGAAACCCTGGAGAGAGCTGCTGCTAATCAGTGGCGCCAGTACTGGGTCTGACTCAGTACAAGGCACCTTCGAACTTCAACCTATGTTCCTAAATCCAGCCTTACTGAAATTCATATTTGTACAGGGGGCACTCACAAAGGGCAGTAGCAAAAGCAAAGCAGAAACTAAATTATTTGGGTGTGGCTCCATTGGATATCAACAAAACTTAGACTTAAGAAGTGTTTAGCGTGAATTGGACTGTGCCCAGAGTCATTTGTCCATTTCCTCAATTGATCTTCAAAATTCTCTAATTAGCCATGTGCCTGTCTTGGTATCGTCTCTCTCATTTTAAACAAAAGTTTTTATGGATATACCCAGTCTCACAGCACTTCTGACTCCTTTGGAAACCTTAGTCTTTGAAATGTGTTAATAACATCATGTAAAATGTTAATGAGAGAGGTTAATGGAAATTTTTATTTAATTAAAGCTGTGCCAGAAATATGTTTGCATTGTCCAAACTAGTACATAAATTATGTCACCCAGAGCCTTGTCATATTACCATTTTAATTTAAAACTACGATCCAATTATGATCAAAGCATGTAATCTTTCATCTTTGATTTTGAACCAGAGTAATACGTTGATCTTCTACATAACAGGATATTTTGAAGCAAAACACTAAGTGTGCTTTACTTAATGTTGGGAAGGTTAAACTGGATTAGGGGATAAAAAGAAGCTATAATGTCTCATATTTGACCAAATACCAGAAATGTAATAAAGGCAATATTTGTATGACAATGCTACGATTTGGTTTGGCAATGAATGAAGAGACAGGAAGAGAAAACCTAGCAGCTATGAATGAAAAAGTAAAATAAGTACCAAAATCTCGTGCAGGACTTTTAAATATATATCCCCCTCCACAAACAGCTTTGAAACGCACAGAGTGCAGAAACTGATAACAAAGGAAAGCCTCCAAGAATGTTCTTTTGTTTTCTTTTTTTAAAGTAAAAAGAATTTCTGCATTCTTAGTTGGAAGATGGAAGCCCTCCCTTCTAAACAATTAATCTTGGTTGACGAAGGGAGAGTGGAATGAGGGGTGTCCAAAGACACAGTAGTCAGCCAAAGATATGTTTGCTTAACTTTTATTTGTCTCTGAGCCAATGTAAAACAGACTATAGTGCTAATATGAGTTCTTTCGAAATATGTTTCCGCTCTTTAGGGAATATAGGAGGGGAGGGCCGTTTAGTTCAAAAGGGAGGATTACAACGTCCAGCACTATTATTCTTCATTACAAGAGCATCTAGAGAACAGAGTTTCATATGGGGCCGTATTGTGTTAAGCGCTGCAAGAAGCTGTTCTCACCCCCAAGAACATATTAATTCAAAGAGACAGAGCAAGTGGAGGATGGAAAGGGATATATGGGAAAATAATAGTAGGAGTGCAACTTTAGACATCAGACTGTAGGAAGTCAGAAGCCAAGAACATAACCACTTGATAAATAAAAATGAATCTATTCAATTGGCCCTGGACAACTTAAAAAAGAAAAAGAAATGGCCTTTCCAATCGACACAGAACCTATTAATAGCCATGCTGAATTATACCAGAGGCGCAGAGTGGTAGGCGGCAGTATTGCAACCGAAACTCTCCCCATGGCCTGAGTTTGATCCCAGCGGAAGCCGGGTCTCGGGTAGCCGGCTCAGGTCGACTCAGCCCTCCATCCTCCCGAGGTCGGTAAAATGAGGACCCAGCTTGCTGGGGAAAAGGTAGTCATGACTGGGGAAGGCAATGGCAAACCACCCTGCCATAGTCTGCCATGAAAACGCCAGCGTAAGCAGGCGTCCCTCTAGGGGTCAGTAATGACCCGGTGCTTGCACAGGAGGAACCTTTCCTTTCCTTTCCTTTCCTTTCCTTTCCTTTCCTTTCCTTTCCTTTCCTTTCCTTTCCTTTCCTTTCCTATATAGATAGTCCAGCATTCTGTTCACAGTGGCCAACTAGATGCCTGTGGGAAGCCCACAATAGGACATGAATGCAACAGCACCCTCCTGCTGGTGTTCCCCAGCAAATGGTATTGAGCTACATATGGTCCCTGATACTGGAGGTAATATATAGCCATCATGACTAGTAGCCACTGATAGCCTTTAAAGAGGGATTAGAATTTGTCTAATCCCCCTTTAAAGCTGTCCAAGACTTGCGATAGGGGTAGCAAAAGTGTTTTTCCCCAAGGAAAAATGTGGCAGAAAATCAGTCCAGCTTACATCTATGTTTATGTCTTTAAGAGCTAGGGGTGTCGGGAGGGCAATTTTTAGGGGAATATGGAAGAAAAGTGGCTGAGCAAGTAGGGACTCACCCAAGACTAGTGACTGGATCCCATGTTGTTGAAGTGATGTTGTTTATAAAGCTCCTAATGGTGCTTAACAAACCATTTTAAGAGTAGAACCATGCAGAATGGGTGGTTCAAATGGCTACTACCCACTTTAGTACTGCCCCCTCCCTCTGAATCTGGCCTGCTGGTCTAGTGTACATGCTCCTCATGTGACCTTGGCAACCCCAAGTGATTCCATCCTTCAACTATTACTGGAGCAGTGTGGGATCCAGGGAAGTGGAAACCCTGCCACTCCAGGGATGCATCAGTTGGGTCAGAAGGGAACGTGAAGACTTCAGATATGCAAGGCTGACTGGGACAGCAGGATCCAGCCATTTTATCTGAGGCAGGAAGAGCTGTGTAGAAGTTGCTGTAGCCATGTTACCACCAACTTTTTGACACAGCATTTAAATAAGTCATGAAAGATGTTTAGCACATGGGATGGCCAAATGTAAGTGCTCTGGCTACATATTCCTAATGCCACTCCTGCTGACATGCAAAGCCATCGAAACCTGTGGTTCTGTTCAAGTTGTAAATGAGGTTGATTCGGCACAGTTCTGCAGTGTCAGAGGAGTGATCAGCATGAAATCAGAGGTCTATCTTCTGTGGCTCTATTAACAGTGACAACCAGTATGTTTGTGGAAGTGACAGATTGAGGCATTTAGTAGAAACATTTGACTTTTTTAAAAAAAATGTACTGTGAACTCTTTGGAGGGGGTTACACATCAGTGCAGGACACATTCTTACTCTAAACAGTTTTTGAAGGTAAAGCAAAAGGCTTTAAACAGTTGAGCTTTCTAAACAGCATTTTTCTAATGTCTCACTATCTATGTCATTTAGAAATTCTGTCTCCTTGATGATGTCATAATGTGCAGGGAGAAATGTTAAACCACTATTTTAAAACAACTCTTTATACATTACTGGGTGGGTTGGTGGTAGAAGCACAGTGAGCATTCAAAGCATTTCTAGTCCTGTATTAACAAGAGCCAAATGATGGGGTAATACACATTTGGCCAAGTTTTTTGTAAGACTACAGGAATGTTCAAGCTTTAGCTAAACATGGTCAGTACTTTAGCATGAAACTTGGGCAATTACTTCGCCTTCCCTGCGAATCCTTTGAGATTCCTGCTCTCGATGTTTGTTCAAATTGTGCTTTGCTATGCTATGAAACCTGGCACAACCTAGCACGACATGCATCATTCTGAAGAAAATGGGAGAAGAAACGAACTGCTAATTTGGTTGTTTATAAGGATGAAAAAATGAACTGCCTGATTGTGGAAGGGAGTTGAAGCTACTATGCATCTCATGCAATCATGCCTTATCCAAAGAGATAGGAGCAAATTCTGCTAGCCAAAAGGCTAGGTGCACATGACACAGGAAAAATTCTTAACCAGAACATGCCCATGAACGTACCAAAGGAAAACAGCAATGTTTTCTGAAGGTGAAGACTGAAGACTCTGAAGACAAGAGTCTGCAGTAAATCAGGACTGCCCCACTACTTATGCATAACTCCAGCAAAATTCTCCCCATCCAAATTTCTCTCTCAATTCAGAGGCTCCAAATTAGCTGACCTTTTTTGGCAAATGGCACTAATCTGCTTTTGACATCTGGACTCAGTTCAGATAATTGAGAATGCACAGTTTGATGAAGTTTTCAACCGGTATCACTTTTTTTTCCTCTGACAGTTTACTAATGGGGGAGCAAGCATATGCATTTGCATCAAGATTCCAATTTGCACTGTGAGTTAAACTGATGTGTTCATTTCCATCGGTTAACCTGTAGGGTAAAAAAAAAAAAAGCACCAGCAGGAAGCAGCACATAGCCCAATCCTGAAATTAAGTTTAGAAATGATCCCAGTTAAACTGGAAGGCAGACAGAACAGAATGCAGAGCAGAGCCAAGCCACAAAATCATGAAATGGGATCAGGGGATATCTGCATATCCTTACTTGTGCCATAGCCTGCTATTATAGCTAAACAGGAAAGCTAAGGCAAGAGGAAGACAGGAGAAACCAGGAAAAGTTGGGAAACCAGCAGAAGACAGGCAAGCCCATCCTGCACAAGATGACATGGTGGGGAAACAGAAGTAATCTGCTCATCCTACCAACTGCTTAGGATGTGCAAAGCAACCACTACCACCACCCAAGGACTTTTCACTCTTTCCATATTCATTCTGAAAGAAGTCAAGCATACATATAGTTGTGTGATTCACAGATTGGTGTGCTCTGGTATACACGCATGAATCTCCTGCACACATGGTGGTCCCTACTCATTTTATAGAGGCAGCTAATCTACACGAGCAAAAGTAATGTGCATACAGAGGGGCTCCCTTTGCTGAAGTGAACAAAGAAGCTATCTGGGACAATATCAGACCTTCTGTGTTCATATAGACTATTAGCACAGGGTGGAAATACAAAAGTTGGGTAGGAAAAGAAATCAATTTTACGTGTGTTAGGTGACAGTGTAACTTCAGCACCGAGAAATGCACCCATAAGATTTTGCTGATAGCAAAATTCAAGGCACATTTTGAGGTTCTTGTTTGGGCAAAACATTTGAGGAATTTTGAGAACTAAGAGTTTTGATAAAGCTAGTGATGAGATGTATCATTAAGATGCCACCAAAGTTTATGTCAAGTTGAAATTTGATGGAAACTTGACTGTTACTCCTCACTCAGCCAAAATATGAGATAGGTAAAACCAGATTTGATAAGACTAGTACAATTTCTTGGGCAAGAGCTGGATATCCTTACAACCCTAAACCTAATAACAAGTATCAAAGGTAGTCTGGAAAACAATACCCACAGGACAAGGCAGATGGAATGGAGAAAGACCACTGGACCTTCTCCATAAAGCACCAAAGATTTTGCTCAAGCTCCATCTTAATTCTGCCTTTCCCTTACCAGTTTATAGAAACCCACCTCATTCCTGATGCATACAAAGCATGTGGTCTACTACTGAACACAGGTAATTAATCATGAACACCCCCACACACACTCTGGGATTGAAAAACGGTACATGGCTCCCCAAACCACCCAAAGTTGCAAGAACATTCATTCCTCAGTGTTCTGGAATCTTTTGTTTGCTGTTACGAAAGTCCTTTCTTCTCGACCTAGTTTCAAGGATGCCCGAGAACACTTTATTCTCAGCTTTACTGAAACAAGAGTTAAAAATAGAAGAATTAAAATAAATAAACAATGCATTGTAACATATACTTTCACACAGACTGAGGAGGGAAGAAAGAAAAAGACAATGATATAAGGTTCCTCCTTGCCATACAATGTGCAGATACTAGCTGAGTGTGTGAACACTCAGGAGAGTTCCTAAAGCTTGGACACTCCAGCTCCTGCTTTTAGACTGGGAAATATCTCTGTTAAGTTGCAAGCTTGCTAATGATTTTCCCAAGGGCTCTACGATTAGAAACTTCAAACAATTGCACTTAGAGCCTTTCCACACCAGACATTTATTGTGTGCTCATGATTCCTCACTAATGGTAGTTTGCAGGTGCTTTACACAATGTCATTATCCTCCAGGGCCTCTCCCATTCTTTGCAACCATTATAGCATTTTATTTTTCTAACAAGGAAAATCTGGCATTTCCCTGAATGAAATCCTGAGTATTTGCGCCATTCTCCTATACCACAGTGCCGCTTAGTGGTTGGGTAATGGAACATATAGAAAGGCAGAGAAGGAAACCCGCCCCCCCAAAGCATGCATAACAGAGCCGATCTTAATCCCACAAAGACTACGGAAAGAGAAGCCTTGCTAAAGTGGTGGGCTGAATGTGTCATGTAGAAAAGCCCTTAGAAAGATGGGGCTGGATTCAGGATCTGCATTCTGTGAGAGGAAGGGACCTTTCATGTGAGGAAGGGTTCCACTCACATAAGGACACTGTGCCTGATTTGGGGGGATCCCCCCTTCCTCATACACCTCAGCTCACCCCATTCAGCAGGGTCTCCCAGCTTTCTGTAGCATTTTTAGGGGGCTGGAAGGGCTGCCGTGGGAAGGAGGGTATGGGGGATTCCACTTCCGCCAGTGTAGTTGATCCAGCTTAAATATGGAGCCAACCCATGATCTTAAATTGTACATTTCTATTATTCTCTCTTCTTTGACCAACACAGAGTCCTTGGGCTCAGTTCTACAGAAGAACATTGGCCTGTGTGCACCTATGGGAGGATGCTACACTTCTGGATGTGGTATTATCTAGGTGGTAGAAGTGTTTTGGACAAATTCCAGAATGAAGCTTATCTAGCTAAATCCCCCACAAATTCCTGTTCTCAGCAAAAACAGCTGCCCTGTAGCTGTGTATTGCTGTAGCACATGATTAGTGAGCTGTGCATGGTTCATAAGATGCAGAGATTCACAGCAATGGTTATATCATACTACCCTGGGAAATTATTTTGGTGTGTAGTATGAATAATATGTTTAAGAATCCCTTTGGGATGAACACTTGATTACCACTAAATTATCTCTGTGCTATGCATTTGATTCTTGAAGTGCTTTCTTCAGCCACATATATTTTATAATAAGCATAGCATTCTGCAGAAAAAAATGCAGCTCCAGTAATCATCAGTTCAGAACTGTTTCAGAAGGTAAATTTTAATCTCTTAATGGTCCCTTTCTGACAACCTACTAATCTTTTCATTAAGCAGGCTTTTCATCAGCTCTATTTCACACATCACTGCAACTTGAAGGGTTAAACGACCTAATTACATAGGAGAAGTTTCCACTTTTAAAAGCACATTAATTGTTGTCTGGAACCTTCAGCGTACAGCACATTCTCACCCATGGATCAGTTTCTGACATTTACTTTACAAACAGGCAGTGACTAAGCTTCAAGAAACAAATGTCAATACAAAGCCTAGCAACGGCCTACAATGTGTACAAACTTGAGAAACCTGCTATCCTGAGAAAGATGCTGTGCCAAATCATAGTCCTGAAGATCATGGAATGCAATATGCTGTGCACATTTTTCTTCCCCAGCTGAAATCCAGAAACACTGGGAAATGGTGCTCATCTAGAAGATTCACATGAAGCGATAAACATCTTTGCTCATTGTCATTAGGCTATAAATCTTGTTGCTAGCTTTGCATTTCATTGTTCTGCTGTTTGTCTTCTGACAATGAGTGTCTCAACTTTAAATGAATAAAAGCACAAGCAGAACTCATCACGTTCTAGTTCTTAATTTTTCTCTTACTAATAAGCACCAGACTTGTTTGTTCGTTTTCTTTCAGACACATTGGCTTCTCATGGTGTGCATGTCATTACTTGTGATGGACAAGCCTCAAGAGTTTTGTAGGTTCAACTAAGCCCTTAAAGGTCTGGACAAATAAATAGGGATTATCTGAAGCTTTAGAGTGCATGTCGACCGATTATCTATATTTCATTTGTCTTCCTTTTTTAACATCAACTTTCTTCACTTGTCTTCTTAACCCAAGAGTTAAAAGTAGATTTCAGGGGGCCAACTGAGATTATTCATACACTCGCTGAAAATTTCATTCATAGTAGCTAGGGGTGTCAGAAAAATCCACAATGGATTCAAATAAGATCAGATTTCTGTGACTCCAACCTGCTGATTCCACAGCAGATTGACTTTTTCTGAATGGTGTGGACTTGCGGACTGCTTTTTAACTTTCAGGGTAATGTACGCAAATGGATGCTTGCACAAGTGCGCATTTGTGCCAATGCTCATTTGCAAATGAATGAAATTATTGTACAAAAAATCTCATTCCGCCAGTCAGTGACTGGAAAACGGAACAAATGACACCTGACAATCTGTGAAACACAGAAGGAACAGGTTTAACAAAATCCATGCACCCCTAATAGTAGCCCTGATACTGTGGAATCACCTATCTTCAAATTGGACCTGAAGAATTAAAACACAGTTTTAGTACAGTAGCAAGCCACTAGTTAGTGTTCTCTATTTCATCACCTGGCTGATGGTGATTTTGTCACCATCAAAAAACAGTCCCAGTGATAGGTCACAATCACTGTCAGTGTTGGGATCCAGATCAAGGACAATAACCAACAGAGAAACATCTGGGCTGGTGCTTTACCTATGCCTTTGCTACTGTACAGATTTACCAAGCAAGGGAAGTTCCATCATTCTGGTAAGGGGAAACATGCATCATTCTGGTAAGGGGGAAGGTATCAGTTTCCCCTGTGCTCCATAATACCTTCACGTAGCTGATTCCCCACCCCCACTCCCCCAAATCTTTTTGATTATATAAAATCACATTAACATATTGTCTGTGGTCATGTGAACTATTCCCTTTGAAGGAAGATGTTCAGATGAAGTCAGGTCAGACCCATCTGACTAACCTAACCTTCTAATAAGTTGATACTATTGGTAGCTTCCTGTGAAACCCCATATCGACTGGTCTACAGTCCCACTGTGATCTTTGCATCTTGTCTAGGGGGCATCTGAGATCACAGACCCAGTCAGCACTAGAAGGGCAAAGGATATATTCCCTGAGTTGTGTTTTTTGATAGTTTACCACTTTAGGGACTCAGCAACAATGAAAGGCAAACTTAGCCTCTTGTATGGATGCTCATGTGCTTGACTTAAGGTCTCCAGGAACCACATCTGCAATAAATGCATTAGGTTCTGTTAGTGTACAGTCCCCATCACAATGTGCAATTGTTGTTCTTGCTGTTGCTAAGGATAACTGAGGGATATGCGCTAGGAATGTGCATTCAGATGAAGCATGAACACTGAACCAATGCCTGCAAATTTCATCCAATTTTGTCAAAATCCAAAAAGTTATAGCCACTTATTTCCCCATCATAGTCAGTGGGGAAGGCAGGAAGCTTCATAAAATGAACCAAAATGAGGCTCTGCTTTGGATCTGAACTGAAGTGAGATGTCAGTCCAAAGCACCAAACTGAAGTGACCCACTTTCTAAAGCAGGGTCTGAAGTGCTTCCCCCACCCATCCTGAGCACACTCCTACACATTAGGTCCTAGTAGTATGCAATCCCATTATGAAGTGTAATATTTCTTTGTGAGATAATTGAGGGATATGTGAACATGTACATCCAGGGCAGGCTGGTGGATCTGATTTCAGTGGGGTTAAGGTTTTATTCTGGATTTTAGTTACAACCAGCCAGAAGTCTAAAGGAGCTATTCAAGGGGCTGTACCCATTTTGGGAGTAGGGTCAAGCACCTTGGATAGCTCCTTTAGACTTCTGGCTGGCTGTAACTAATACCGAGAATGGAATCTTTCCCCACCATCATCAGATCCAGCAGCCTCCCCTGTGTACATCTCTTAAATGCAGGGGTTTAAGAAAGACATCTACTTACAGAAGCAGAAGAATAATCTCAGAGATAAAGAAAGACCACTACCATTTTCCTCCAGTGTTTCTGAGGTGGGTTTTTCTTTTCTTTTCCAATGTTCAAATATGAGATACCTCTCTTTCTCTTTTTTAGAATAGTGAAATATTTCTGATAGCACCAAAGGCCTCTCTGATGGCACAGAACTATTTCAATGAATTCCCACTTCTAGCATCATCAAGGCATTGTTGCCCTACTTTTTGTCTTGCCCTCAGTTCTGAGAGGAGCTGGGAATTGCCCCACAATGTCAGCTGGGTAGTATATCTGGGTGCAAAGTCAGTACAGTGGATTCTTTGGGTCTAGTTTCCATTCGTGTGGGCCAACAGGCATCCCTACAAAGAGTCAGAAGGGGTTATATCTTTTATTCCTACAGTTTTGCCTTTAAATGGATTTTTCTATATTTCTGTCTTCTTTTTAAAGTTGCTGAAAGGCCTCGTTGGTTGAACCAATATGCCCCCCATATAAACAGGCCAGCTACAGGTTGTGGCCATGAGGCCATCCCAACCTAGTACATTCAACAAAATTGTGTCATATCCATGGCTTAGTTGGAGCAAAATGTATGCCTAATAACATGACAGGTAGAAACCAGAAAGACTGGAAACGTAAGTATGTATGGCTTTCTTCACCTACTAAATATCACTTTTTTAAAATGTAACGGTGCAGTTGATCATTATATCACAATTGCCAGAGCAATTCCTCCAGGCTCCTGCTTTGCATGACAGAAACAAATGAGTAGGAAGAAGCTACAGCCAGATGGATCGTCCAGCCCATGTCAGTTTCACATGCATTCATTCATTCAAAAGTTTATTACATCATGTTTCCCCATTAATCTGCTCTTTTTAAAAAATACACAAAATTTTGCCAATTTTAGGGTGTATGTTTCCCCACAAAATATGGGAAATATTTTAACATTAAATCCCCATTCTTATACACATATTGGTACTGTTTTAGAGCTGGGAACTGTACTGCAAATTTGGAGAAGTACGAAAACCAAAGAATAACTGTATTTCAATCTGCATATCAGGCTGGGAAGCACAAATCCAGTTGGTTTGCTTTAAAATGGACCAAATGGACCAAACAAAATTCTCGAGCAGCCCTAGAAGACATTAGTCTCCACATCCTTCTTATGCGGAAGCTGCAGAAAAACTTAACCAAAGTGGGGGAATCTAGAAAAGTGTGGTGTAGTGGCAAGAGTGTTGGGCTGGGAGCCGGGAGATCCGGGTTCTAGTCCCCACTCGGCCATGGAAGCTCACTGGGTGACTTTGGGCCAGTCACACACTCTCAGCCCAACCCACCTCACAGGGTTGTTGTTGTGAGGATGAAATGGAGAGGAGGAGGATCATGTAAGCCGCCTTGGGTGCCTTGCAAGAGGAAAAAAGGCGGGATATAAATGCAACAACAACAACAACAACAATAATAGTAATAATAAGCTTTCAAGAAAATTCCAGGCAGAGCTCATGCTTGTACAGTCTCATCTAACTGTACCCTCACATGTGATGCTCTAGAGACAACATGTAAAAAAACCAACCATTATACACCAGAGATAAATAGTCTTACATTTAGAAACAGGAAAAGATAATTAGGGTAGTAGTAATAGGTAGAACCTGAAAGAGGCATCCTTTTCTTTACATTATTGCACTTTTTGTTCATGATTAATTTCTTCTGTAGGTTTACTAAAAGAGATTTGACTTGTGTGTCTATCTCTTTAAAGAAAAACAGATGTGCCTGAGGAAGCCATTAGTGCTCAATAAGGTGTCCTATGTCTGATGGGCAAACTGACCACAATAAGCTTCCTAACCATTCTGATTAAACAAATAAAGGAGAAATACAGATCTGGCTTTCAATAGTAACGGATTTAAAAGCTCTCCAAAGAGATCATTATCTGAGCAAGATCTGTAAAGAGAATCTTTGCAGAGCCTAATAATGTGGCAGAGGTAAGCACTTAAGATATCCATAGTTTCAAAAAAGCCCCCTATGTAGAAGACTACAAGGCAACATATATTTGGAACCTTTAGCCTGGAAAAATACTTTAATGAGGGGTGAGATGCAGCCCAGACTTGTGGGAAAGTTTCTCTTTGAGGATCTTTTTTTTTTTTTAATACCAATTACTCTTCAACACTATCACATTAACGTTTTTGGCATAAGCAGATAATTAAAGCAGAAGAGTGGTTTTTCCAGTACTTTTGCATCTGCTGTGCTCAACACTCTTTTCTGACACTTTTAGGCTGTCACACTCATTTCTTACTTTGGCATGTTATATAAACACTGATTTCAATTAAGTCAAGAATTCAAAAATTTTTCAGCCCTTTCATCTTTTTAAACTCATGACAAATTATTAATTGCTATGATTATTGTTTCTTGTTTTCAGAGAAGTTTACACATTGAAGAGGACAAAGTTGCCAGCAGTTCAATGTTTTTCTGTTGCATCTTTCAAATTGGCTTCTTTTATTTTAGCCTGTCTCCTCTTAATGCCTAACAATGACTGTTGCTATTTTGTTTTTCGTGTGTCCATGCTCAAAGATCTCTCTCATGTTCATGTGCTTCTGCTTATATCACAGTAAAAGAACAATATAAACTTGGGCACAAATTAAGTGACACCCAAACTTCTCTGGGAGAGGCATATATTGAAATGTTTATTCACTGATTTTGTCTATGCAGTATTTCTTCTGTTCTTAAAATGTCCACCTTCCTCCATATGTATGCACTTGCTAAAAAGGGCCATCTCAGTTGTAGGGATGTACGAAAGTCACGTACCTTTTCGCGGATCCTGTTCGGGGGGGGAGAGGCGTTCCATCCCTCTAGGGATGTACAAAAATCACTTACCTTTCGGGGATTATACTGATGGTGCGGGGGGAGGCGTTCCGTCCCTCCCCCCGGAATCCTCGCCTGGGTGGGGAGGCGCTCCGTTCCTCCTCCCCCCCGGAATCCTGGCCGGCCGGCTGTGCTCCGCAGCGATTCTGCGGAGCCACCGGCCGGCTCTCCCAGCAGCCGGACATCCGGCTGCTGGCTATTAGGGACGCAAATGGCGGCGGCCATAGCCGCCGCCGTATGCATCCCTGCAGTCAGCTGTGATAGGCTACGTAAATGTTTACGTAGCCTATCACGGCTGATTAAAACCCCCCAAAAAACACGCGTACGCAAATGGTGGCGCCCATGGGCGCCGCCATTTGCGTTCCTTATTTTGGCACGTCTTAGTCTACGTAAACATTTACGTAGACTAAGATGGCGAAAATAAGGGGAACACAAATAGCGTAGAGTCTACGCTATTTGCGTTCCCCTTATTTTCGCCATCTTATTCTGTGTAAGTGTTTACGTAGACTAAGACGTGCCAAAATAAGGAACGCAAATGGCGGCGCCCATGGGCGCCACCATTTGCGTACGCGTGTTTTTTGGGGGGTTTTAATCAGCCGTGATAGGCTACGTAAACATTTACGTAGCCTATCATGGTGTTTTTTTAAAATTTAGCCGTGATAGGCTACGTAAATCTTTACGTAGCCTATCACTTTTTAAAAAAAAAACACTTGGAAATGGCGGCAGCGGCAGCCGGTCGAAAGACTGGCCGCCGCAGCCCTCGCCGCCGAACCGCCTCTGGAGCCGCCGCCGGAGCCGCTGCTGCCAGGAAGATCCACCCCAGGTAGGTCCCATCCCATGGGGGGCGGGGGGCGGGCCGATCCGCCACCGATTTCGGGGTGCCGAATGCGCTGACATTCGGCCTCCCCGAGATCTGTAGCGGAACTTTTGTACATCCCTACGTCCCTCCCTCGGAATCCTCAAGCGGGGGGAGGCGATCCGGTCCTCCCCCCCGGAATCCTCGACGGCCGGCTGTGCTCTGCGGTGGCTTCGCAGAGCAGCCAGCCAGGCAGGTCCAGGCCAGGGCCATCCGCAGCCGGATTTCCGGCCACGGAGGGCTCTGGGTAGACCCCCCCCCAAATGCATATGCAAATGGTGGCGGCTATGGCCGCCGCCATTTGTATTCCTTATTTTTCGCCGTCTCAGTCTACGTCAATATTTACGTAGACTAAGACAAAGAAAAGAAAGGAGAACGCAAATAGCGTAGTGGGCGCTATTTGCGTTCCCCTTTCTTTTCTTCGTCTTAGTCTACATAAATATTGACGTAGACTAAGACAGCGAAAAATAAGGAACGCAAATGGCGGCGGCGGCGGCAGCCAGTCAGAAGACCATCTGCCACTGCCGCCACCGCTGAAGCCGCCGCTGGAGCCGCCGCCGTCCGGAACATCCGCCCCAGGTAAGTCTCGTCCCGGGGGGGATCTGCGCGGGGCAGGGGGGTGGCAGGCCATTCCGCGATGGTTTTCGGGGGCCGAATGCACTGCATTCGGCCTCACCGAGATCCATTGCGGAATTCTCTGACATCCCTACTCAGTTGTAGGGATGTCAGAGAATTCCGCCACAGATCTCAGGGAGGCCAAATGCCAGCGCATTTGGCCCCCTGAAATTGGTGGCGGAACAGTCTGCTCCCCCCGCCCCCCCCCGGGACGGGACTTACCTTGGGCGGATCTTCCTGGTGGTGGCGGTGGCTCCGGCGACGGCAGCTGCGGCGGCCGGTCTTTCGACCAGCTGCCACCGCCATTTCCAGTTAAAAAAAAAAAAAATGTGATAGGCTACGTAAAGATTTACGTAGCCTATCACGGCTAGATTTTTAAAAAACACCGTGATAGGCTATGTAAATGTTTACGTAGCCTATCACGGCTGATTTAAAAAAACAAACACGCGTATGCAAATGGTGGCGCCCATGGGCGCCGCCATTTGCATTCCTTATTTTGGGACGTCTTAGTCTACGTAAACATTTACGTAGACTAAGACGGCGAAAATAAGGAGAACGCAAATAGCGTAATAAACGCTACGCTATTTGCATTCCCCTTATTTTCGCCGTCTTAGTCTACGTAAATGTTTACATAGACTAAGATGTGCCAAAATAAGGAACACAAATGGAGGTGCCCATGGGCGCTGCCATTTGCATACGTGCGTTTTTTTTCTTTTAAATCAGCCGTGATAGGCTACGTAAACATTTATGTAGCCTATGACAGCTGACTGCAGGGACGCAAACGGCAGCAGCTACGGCTGCTGCCATTTGCATCCCTGCTAGCCAGCAGCCGGATGTCCAGCCGCTGGTGGAGCCGGCCGGCTGCTCCGCAGAATCCCTGCGGAGTGGAGCCGGCCAGCCAGGATTCGGGGGGGAGGGACGGAGCGCCTCCCCCCCCAGTCAGAATTTGGGGGGGAGGGACGGAGCACCTCCCCCCCACCATGAATGTCACCCTTCGAAAAGGTAAGTGACTTTCGTACATCCCTACTCAGTTGTGGCATCCCATTTCATAGAATCATAGAATAGTAGGGCTGGAAGGGGCCTATAAGATCATGGGGTCCAACCCCCCTAAGGAGGCTTACCTGGTGCCTACTAGGGATGCCAGAGGAATCCATCGGGGGGTGGAGCTCACTGAGTTTTCTTCAGCTCAGCCCCCCAGACTTCAGCTCATTTCCTGCAAGCTGGCCCTACTCGATGAGCATCAGGTTGGGCCAGTTCACAGATTTTCCATTTCATTATTTGCATAAATAGAAATGTGTGCAATTTGCAACTGCAATTTGCATAATTTGCACAAATTGTAGCCATAATTTGCAACTTTTCTGGCTGAAATTTGGGCAAATTATGCAAATTGCTGCCAAAATTTGCACCAATTTCTATTTACACAAATAGGAAAAAATGGGAAAAGGTCCCAGATTTTGGGGAAACCTGTGGCTCAGCTGGCAAATACAAGCCAAGCTGGGGTGTTGTGGAAATCGGGCAAGCCCCCAAAGGGCCAGATTTCCTGGCAACAGACGACATTGTTATATTTTCAACACTAGGCCTTTCTTTCTCCTCAGGCATTTTAGAAACTTGGGTTATAGATTTTATAACTGTTCTTACATATCTTGTGGTGTTCGTTATTTTGTATTGTATCACATATTATTCTTTTAACCATTTCTATTGCATGACATTATTTCAAATATTTGTAATCCATCCAAAGAACATTCACTATTGGGTGGATCAAAAATAAAATAAAATAAAACAAAATAAATAACAGATCAATTAAATTCTCTTCCCCCAGGGCCCATGAATCCCAAGAAGCTTGCTGGCCACCATGCATCCTAGCTCACTCAACAGGGAGTGGAGGATGGGAGGGCAGTGTACATCCTTCTCTGAACCTGCAATTTTCCCCCTCATCATAGCCATTGCCATGAATCAAGGGCCCTTTGTTTTCTGTTTAGTAAATATCAGGTAGGGATGTCGGAGAAATCCATTTGGGGGGGTGGAGTTCAATGGGTTTTCCTAGGCTTGGCCCCCTAGACTTTGTTTCAGTTCCCGCTGCAGCTCCCAATTTGATCTGCAGTGCGTCAGACCAGTTTGTGAATTTTCCAGGAATTTTGCAGATTTTTTGAAGTCTCTGCAATCTGTGCAAATTTCTGATCAATTTGCATAAATTACAGCCAAATTTACATAATCAGTGCAAATCAGCAGTATTTTGCACAAATTCAGCCGTATTTTGCGCAAACTGCTCAGAATTTTGCGCAAATTGCAGAACCTTCAAAATATGCAAAAAGTTCCCAGAGTCCAGGGAACAGCCCACAGCTTGGCTTACAGATCCAAGGCTCATACGAATCGTACACACCACAGAACTATGTCAAGCCAAAAAAGAACCAGATTTCCCAGTGACAGAGATCCCTAGCCACAGGGCAGGTCTGGGACTATGGCAGCAAAAGGAACAGATTTAACTGTTTGCCCCATTTTGGTCACACACATACATACCACTGAAGCTGCTTTTTGTTAAACAAAAAACAGTCACTGCCAGTTGTGTGATTATCATGTTTGGTTTAGCCTAATAACAGAGACTTTTCTACAGTGGCACTGAAACTAAGGGGGCTCTCTCACAGGGTAGTTTGTTTCACCCCTATGCTATTTACCTTCCTGTGGCAGGTGAAAATTTGTTTTGGAGGGAATCTGGAGCGCCCTGAATGCAGAGAGGCTTCTCACACAGGGCCTGTTTGCACTATCAAACAGCCTACCATAGCTTATTTAAACCACTGTGGCTTGAGGAGCTGGCTAGCAGCCATTTTGAATATTCAAGCCACAACTGCAGCTTGTTGTGTTGTCTGAACCTGGTGGGGGTAGGTTATACAAGTGCAAATGTAGGTTATGCTGAAACAACCCTTGTAAAACCCATGGCCTGTTTTAGGGTTATGCGAGGGGTTTTTAACCCTCACACAGCACAGCCTGCCTGGTTCGGATGATATGAGAAGCTGCGGTCATGGCTTTAATGTTCAGGATGGTGGCCATGGGCACCATGGCTTGTGGCTTAAATAAGCCATGACAAGCCACAGAGATTGCGCAAACCTGGTCACAGCCTAGGGGTGGAGTGACGGTACCACACGATGTCAACAGCCTATTTGCAGGTGGCAAATTGAGGCAGCTGTTTCAGAGCCCTTTCAGGGACCAGTTTTGGGGGGAAGAAACAGGGGCTTAAATGGAAGCAAAGGGGCTTCTTACCTTTATTTTCCATTTGTTTTCACTTTTAAAAGCTACTGGCAGCAGTAGCAGAGTTCTGGCTGCCACTGTCTTCCTTCGCAGAGTGCTCTCGGAAGACGAGAGAGGTGGCAAGGGCCCTGCTGCCGCCTCCACACTACCATCACTGGCAGAACCAGTAGCTTTTAAAAGTAAAAAAGGAGGGGGAAGAAAGGTAAGGATGCTCCCATTTAAGTCCCACTTCTCTTCACAAAACAGCCTCAATTGATTTGCGCAAGTCCTTTCTACCCATTTCAGGATTTGCCTGGTCCTCTCCCTTCCAAATTGGGTGAATCATGGAATGGAAAGAAAAACAGCACAGACATGCACACACGTGCTCTTCGTAGTCTGTGGGGAAAAGGAGGTGGGGACAGCAGTAGAAGAAGGCAAGGAGTGGGACTGCAGATTTTTGCAGCAGGCTGGGGAATATGAAATCTAGAGGAGTAGGGGGACAAGAAAGGGGAAGGCAATTCCTTGCTGATCTCCACCCTCCATCATACCATAGAACATACAACCACCACAGGACAAACTTAATCCATTGTAATTAATTAATCTAGGATAACTCAGATATCCATTCAATTTAAGCTGTCACTCATCCATTTTCATTTTGTAGCACCATCAAGAAAATGCTACATTCCAAACTATTATGTGTAAAATGCAAAATGCTCCAGGTCATCAGTGTTAAACAGTTCCCTCCCACCCAAAGTATACTGCATTCATGAGATTCAGAGGCTTTTAGGAAGAAGGGACCCACCCACCCTGCTCCCCAATTTTAAAGGAACTGGATTCCTAATGGAAAAAAGCAAGACTACATGATAAAATGTGCAATGTTTATAAAACGCAGTTATCTACAGACACTCTCTTCTCATGTATGTGTGTCTGGGAGGGGGGGGGTCAACCTTCTATCTTATTTTATTACCCATCTTTCTCTGCTATCATTGGATGGGAAAAAAAGACTTTTGCAAACAGGTAATGCTGCAAAAAACAAGTCGTTGGAGATTATCGAAATGTTTTTTTAATTTACAAAGCAAACCAAAAAATTCCTCTGTATCATACATTCTAAAAGCTGCCTAATATTTTGCAGGCTTCCCCCTGTTCCACTTGCACTGGCACAAGGCAAGGAAGCAACCACACGAACCTTAAAACCAAGGTTTTAGTGTGGCAGCTTTAGGATCAGAACAAAAGGACCATGGGTTGGATCTAGATTTTCTCATTCTTAGAACAGATCTAGTGAAATAAATGAGACTTAAGTTAGTTATGAGTATATCTGGATCCAACACCCTGGAAATATAATGAATATAAGTGGCAGGGGGAAAAAAAATGGGAAAGGGAGGAGGGAGATTGGAATAATGTACTTAAGGCACAATCCTATGCATGTTTAGACAGAAAGAAGTCCTACAACTCCCAGCATTCTTCCACCCAGCCATACTGGTGGGGCATGGTGGGAACTGTAGGACATTTTTCTGTATAACAACATGCATAGGATTGCACCCTTATTCTCTTTTCTTCCTTTTATCTTCCTTTTATCTATAATAATGAAATATGCCTGTCTGTGCCATAGTGCCACAGTCGTGAAACCTAGACACCTGAAACTCGGCATGCATACTAAGGAGACCCTAGGAGTGTTGCACTGCAACGTTATTTTTTTGATGCGTTAATGAATTTAAATGTGTCCACATGTTTGACACCTGCAGCACCATCTTCAGCCCCTTCTCTAACTAGTGCATACCCTTGCAGTCAACAGTTTGACACTGGGGGGAATAGTCTGAGGGACAGAGTTATACAGCTGCCTCTAACCCCCTGCTGTGGGACAGCCCCCCCCCTCAGGGGAATGAAGTGGCAGATCTCCCCCCTCCCTCAGGGGGCTACAGGGATGCACCAAGGCAGGAGTCATTCCAAGAGGTGCCAGCAGGCATGGCTTCACTCAGACAGTGCAGCCATAATGTGTCCAACTCTGACAGCTGCAAAACTTTGACAGCTTTTCTGTATCAATTTGGTGAAATTATGAAGTCCCTCTGGTCCATATCATGGAAAGTGAAGCCAAAGTTCTCGGAGTTATCATGTGTAACTGCCTCTCTGAACATGCCATATGGGATCACCGCCCTGCCTCTAAATCCCTCCCTAAAATACTCACCTTCTCTGCACAGTATCCCTTTATTCTTCATTTCCACTTCTAACCAAACTTTAAGGTTTGCCTACATTGCTTCCTCCATCCCTTGTTTTCCTTCCCTCTCTTGTTTCTCCACTCTGTTTTAGGGCAAAACTAAACCATGATGATGACAAGTACATCCTTGCATCTAAGGCAGGTTGTATTAAAATTCAAATTGCATCACCTGGGGGGAGGTCTGATAATTCTGCTTATTAACAGGATCAGACCCAGGGAATGTAACCCTTTCCTACCTGCTGTGGTCCTGGGGGAAAATCCCTCCTCTGAAGCTGGTATTTGCTTTGGGTGGAATTCCCCAGTTGGTGCCAATTGGCCCTGCAGGAGTAATTTCTTGAGGCTGTAGTGGGGCTGGGTGAAGAGGAGGGACTGGAAAGCTGTGTTGCACAAGCAGAGTTCCATTCCTGCTTCTTTGGACTCAAGCCGTTGAATTTGCTATTAATTTTGCAATACAATTGTTCATGATTCAGATGTTGTGATACACTTCTAATTACAGCTCTGCAGGTCAGGACTAGAGGAGGCTAAGTTACTATGTAGTTGTAATATACATGTATGGAGAGTGCTTTGGTCATTATAGTCAGTGTGATGCAAGGAATGAATTCCCAGATTTATATACAGCAAAGTCTGGTTCAAATACTGTGAAGCCCACTGGGTGGCCTTGAGAAAGTTATTATCTCTTGATGTAAACAACCTCACAGGGTTGTTGTGAGGCTAAAAATACTGCTTTGTCCTCCCTGGAGGAAAGATACAGTACTAATTCACAGACATGTTTATACATTTAAATGTTCATCACCATCATCTACACGATGCTCTTCACCGCCAGAAAGGAGATCATGTGTTAAAAAGGTTAATTCTAACATTACTCTGCAGTCTAGTGAAGATATATTGTTACATGGCTATGAAATCAAATTGTCTTTTAAATCCCATTTCAAGCATCCACACATTCCATGTTAAGCTGCAATGCTTAATTTAATATTGGCATGTCAGCGGTATGGATTTTAAACAATAGACTACACAGCCTGAGGGACACAGAAATAGAATTCAGAAGGTGATATAATAAGTTTGAAGGGTAGTTGTAACTTTGAGATGAGGCAGAAAAACAAAAAGCGAGGACTACTTTACCACGTATGCCAGGAACTAATTGCAGTCACTATGTGAATACGTTGCCTCAGGCACTCTGTTCTGTCAGGCTGAAAAAGATGTCCACGCCACTGTCATGGTCCACAGTCTACACATGTTCCCAATGTAGCTGATTATTCAGAGCTTTCAAACAGCAAAAGGTCAACAACTGTGAGGGGCAATAATTTTGTACTTTAATGGCATCCTGCCAAAATTTTATCGAGAAGAGCAAGGATAGTAGAAGGACATGATGGAAAATAAAGTTAGCCATCTTTTCTTACTAAACTACTGACTAAAAATGAATTTAAAAAGTTTAATTATAAAAAGAACCCTGCTGGGTTAAGGCCAGAGATAAGGCTATCTCATGTTGGCTCAAGTTCCACAAAGCCAGGAAATTGGAAGCTAAGGTTGATACCTTAACTGACATGCCCCGTGATCAGTGATGAAGTTGTGCAATGCTGTAAGTTGTGCATCCTTACAGCTTACCTTCCATGCACCCACACTTTTCCTTGGTCAGCAAAATTGCCCCATGTTGTCCTGGTCCTGCATTGCCTTATGAAGCACCTAGCATTACTGCTACAAGAGGGCTTCCTCTCCCTCTCCCCCATCCTGCCAGCTATTGATGTAAGCAACAAACTGGCATGGCTCAACTCATAGGAGGATTTCTCTAGCAATACAGTGAAACTCAGATGCTTCATAAGGCAAGACAGGAACAGGATAACCTGGCGCATCTTTGCTGGTCCCAGACACTCTGTTCCCCCACCCCCATCTATACTTGGGGCAGAAAGACCAAGGAAATGTGTGGATTCATGGAAGGTAAATTGTAAGTAAGCACAATTTCTGACATTGCACAACATCATCACTGATCATGGGGCACGTCAGTTAAGGCTTCAGCTTCCATTTCCTGGCTTTCTGGTGCTTGAGCCAACATGGGACAGCCTTAATTCTAGTCTTAAACCTGCAGGGTTGTTTTTTTTTAAATCATTGAATGTTCCTAGTTTTTGAAAAGGAAATTCATAATTACAGTGTTGGCAATCCTACGCTCTTCCCAGTATATTTGAATCTGTTTTCTTGCGAGAACCTACATGATTAATGTGATTATAAATAATCTTCTCAACTACACACAATTACAGACAATGTCTGAATAGAGCTAGATTCTCACAGCCATCTCAATGAGCATGCATAGCATGTTCAATGTAACATGTAAATATGTGAGACGCGATCCTCGCATGTCCTTTTCCCACCACACAAAGTGAGAGCAAGGAACAGAGCAGTTCTGCTGCATGTCTGCTTTCAGAAAGGTGGCATAAGGCCCTGATCCTTCTGCCCCCCTCACCTGTGCATTCCATCCCGAGCCCTTCCAAATTCCCTGAGATCACACTGCAGGCTACTTTAAAGATGTTGCTAGGTGTTCCCTAGGTGTTCCCCCCTAAAGAAATTTATGATATGCTGCGTTGCAGCTTAGAGTAAAAATAACAAATTATCAATTTTTAGCATTTTTTTTAACTTGCCATATGTATGGCAAGTTGTATCAGATTGATCTGAGATTTTGCACAAATGTAGAACTCATCCAATAGATGATGGATGCCAATTTTCAAGTTATTTGCTCAACAGGTGTAATTTATATAAGCAGTAACTGAAAAACATTCATTGACCTGCAGCAGTGATGTTTACTATGTAGGCACAGACATACACATTCAGTCCTGCCTTTTGACATTCTAATCCTTCAAAACGTCAGTCATGACATTTGATCCTTCCAGTTGGCCTGTTGTGACTGTAATTCTCCCCATGCTTCCATAGCCCTTTTCATACGTTTCCTCCATGTCTATCCTGAATGCACAAAGGAACACACTGACCTCCATGCATTCAGCAGACAGAATGCATGCGGTTTCATGCCAGGGTTCCTGATCGTGTGGAGGAGCCTGCATGAATACAGCTGTACATGCAAAGAAGCCCGTTCCATACATCTGCTGAATAAGTTGCTGGCTTCTTCCAAATATTAGGAGATCAGGAATTCACTCCGAACTCAGCTATGCCACAGCTTGCCAGAAGCCACACTATGAAAAGGAAAGAATTAAGCCTTTGTGTCCATGATGCAGCTATGTAATTTTAGATTCTGGACCTAATGGTCTTATGCTAGAGATGCTGGAGAAATCTGTTTGGGGGTTGAGTTTGATGTATTTTTCTAGGTTCGGCCCCCTGGACTCTGTTTCAGTTCCCACTGTGGCGCTTGACTTGGTCTGCGGCAAGTCAGGCCAGTTTGTGGATTTTCCGGGCATTTTGCGCATTTCCCCTGCAGGTTTCACAATTTGTGCAAATTTCTGAGCAATCTTCACAAATTAGGCTGTAATTTGTGCAAATTGCTCAGGTGGTCATGGGATTGACTTCACTTATTTTAAAATGTGGCCAGCCAACCCTGCTGCGTTTAGGGGTCCTTGTGCTCATTCTGCTGAGGTGGGCCTGATGGCGCCACTGTCTTGTCTTCCTAACCCTGTGACAGGTTGCTTGCCCCAGCAGAAAGGGGAACTGGTCTGGACTATTGGAAGATCTGAAAAAGCGATTCTCCAAGAAAGAACTGTGAGAGAAAATCACAGAAATCTAGAGGTGCCACTTAGAACTGCTCACAGGGCAATGGTAGTTACAACCCATTAACTGGATCTATGTACTACATATGCATGTCAAAGAAGCAAATCGCTTTGCTTTTTTTTAAGGATGAAAAAAGGATTTGACCTGTGTTGCTCTAGTTATAATGAAATTTTTTCCCCCGAATTTTATCTTACAGTGCTCAGCCCCCCATAGGGGTTCCCGCAACTTCTTTGCTTCGCTAACTACCACCACTACAACAAATGTTTTTAAAATACTCCGCTTTGGGGGGCAAATTATTCTTGTATATATCTACGCTATGGAAAATCTTGCCCTCTTCCCATTTAATCTCTTTGCTCCCACCCCTGTTGAAATTTGAAATGTTGCCCTGAAGGAATCGCATTTTGGGGGCTCTGAACTTTAAAAACAACAACCAGAAAAGTTCTTATTGATATTGCTCCTGGGATAAGTGAAAGCCAGGATTTCTGATTGTGAATAAGATTCTCGCCTCCACAGCTGGATACACCAGAAGGGAACTGCTCCATCTTTATATTTGGAATCTTGCATAAGCTAGAAACATGTATCTGTGTTTCATCTTACTGAGAATCAGTTCAATTTGCCATTATTCTCAAACATTATTTATTTGTTTATTACAATTATATACTGCCCAATGGCCGGTTCACTTATTACAGCTTCCTATAATTGACACTGTGACACTGGGTAACTATTAAGGTGAGTGTAATGTGAGCCCTGAGTTCATTGGGCTGTATTCGCCCCAGGAGCATAATCAAGTCACCTGTAGTGTTAGCGGGGCCTAGAGATCCATAATGCTTGCTTAAGTTCATTATTGGTGCAATTTCCTTGCTAGTAAGCCTCTGAGCATGTGAAGATGAGTCAAAGGCCGATACATTCCACACTAATGAGCCAGAAGGCCTTATCACTGCTGTGCCTGAGAAGCAGAGGTTGTTTACCTTAAAGCTACAGCTGGCTGTGCTGAGAACCAAACACTTCTAGTCTATGCTGGGAATGAACACTAGGGGTGCTTGCTGCTGTTTTGCTCCCTCATGGCTAACATGTATGGTATACGACCCATTGTACCCCATGGCTCTTGGTTCAGAGAAGCTGTCTGATCCAACCATTGGGTATGCCTGTGTGCTGTAAGTTACCCAATAAAGTCTCCTTGTAAGTAAACCTTGGAATCTGATTTATGACTATCTTGGCACCTCTAAATTAAGAGGTCGATGCCCACGGCCGGAGCAACACATGGGCCCACCTCCTCCTCACCATTACAGCCAACCACGCTCCTTCTCCCTCTGGCCCCGGGCTAGAGTGCAGGTGAACACGCAAGCAGGCAGTAGCCGCGACTTGCAAGCAGGTGGCTGCTGCTGCTGCTGGTCTTTGCTGCCATTGCGCTTGGCCGCCAGTATTCTCTGAAGAGAAGGGGGTGGGCATTAGCGACAGTGACAAGGAGCAGCAGCAGGAGCTGTTCACTGGGTGGAATGAGATGCCTGGCGGACAAGCTGCATGATGCCGTAGCTGCTCCTTGCTGCTCACTCTCTCCCATACGTTCTCTGGGCCAAAACAGACATCACTTGAAATTCGTATCTAGCAGCTCCAGGTTGGTTTGTTTCATTTTTATCTTAGAGTAGGCACAGGGGGGCTGATCCAGATCTTGAAAGACCCCTACCTGCTATGCTAGGCCCGCCCTGTGCCTATTTTAGGGTAACAATGAAGGGGGGGGGGAGATGAAGCTGCTAAATATGGATTTAAAGCAATGTCTGTTTTGGCCCCTGCTCTCAAGCATCTGTCCATTTAAACCTAGGGAGTTTCTCTTCCACATCTTTAAGGCCCTTTGAGGCGTAAATTTAGAAAAAGCCTGTCTCTGTAAAGGTGACCAGTTCCCTTAGGGCTAGCGTCAGGAGGAAGGAAGCACCTGCAAAACATCCACTACCACCGCTGAAGCAGGAAGCCTACTGCCAGTTGCCAGACCTTCGTGTTGCTCTTCCTCCGTCCTGTCGCCAACAGCTTGCCGCTCTTCTCCCTCAAACAATAGGGAAAGAACGTGAGTGACATAGGGCGGGGAGGAGGGGGGACAGCAGCAGCTGTCACCCACCTACTCCCCTCACTCTTTCCCTATGGATGGTTGTGGAGATCAGGCCCAACGGTTTCCCATCAGCACTTGCATGTTCACTCACTCTCCTGTTCTCTTCCCCTAGTGCTACACCCATTTCAACGTGTGCACTGGATCAAGAAGCAAGTACAGAATCTTAATTGGCAATAACTTGTAACCTCATCTTTGACATCTTGGGAAAGATTTTTAATTTAGAAGAGCACTAGAGAGAGAATTTCATTCAGTCCTTTTTTCTTTTCTTTTTATAAGGACTTACCAAAATTCACAGATTTTTTTTAATTATTATTATTTACAGTATGTTTACCCCTCTTTTCAGCCCAAAAAGGCTCCCAGAGAACAAAGATTAATAATGAGACAGCCCCTGCTTTCAGGCTTACAATCATAAACGGGATGGAAAGAACGGAGATTTTAAATTCTAACATGGGAAAAAAGAAATATGAGACTCTTGTTCATCCAAGCCCAGAGCTTTGATGCTTAAATCTTTGAAGCTGCCTTACCAACTTCAGCCTCTCCTGGACAGGGATAGCTTGACCATGGTGGTACAGGCATTAGTAACCTCAAGACTGGATTACTGCAATGCACTCTATGTGGGGCTGTCCTTAAGGCTGGTCTGGAAGCTGGAGCTAGTGCAGAATGCAGCAGCTTGGCTGTTGTCAGGAGCTGCCCCTTTTCAGCGTGCAACTCCTTTGCTGAGGGAACTGCACTGGCTGTCTCTTCACTACCAGGCGAGGTTTAAGGTATTAATACTAGTGTACAAAGCCCTAAACAACTGGGACCAGGATGCCTAAAGAGTGCCTCCTTCCTTACCAACCTTCCCGGTCACTGAAGTCATCAGAAGGCATGTTCCTGGTGGTGCCACATGGACCAATAGCCCAGTCAGAGTCCACCAGGAAAAGAGCCTTCACTGTGGTGGCCCCCTTCCTGTGGAACTCCCTGCCTTTGGAGGTCAGGCAGGGCCAACATTGTGTTCCTTCCGGCGCCTCCTGAAGACATTGTTATTTTGAAAGGCCTTCCTTGAGTGACCAGCCATGGTTTATTAAACTTGGCCTTATCAAAACTTGTCTCTTTAAAAATGTTTTAACTGTTTTAACATGGTGTTTTATTATTTTATCCTTGCTGTTCACCACTCCGAAATCTTTTTGATGTGGAGAGCTATATAAATATTGTAAATAAATAAATAGAATAAATCTTAAAAATCTGGGCCTGAATCCTTGTGTATTCAACCATGCCTGTGGTGCTGAATTAGGGGTGCCACCTCTTTTTTTTCTGACAGGCTCCTAGTCTTTGATAGCTACATGGCAGGCAGGGACAACATGCTGGGAATAGCTGTATACCTATTAATTTGGCCAGGACGGATGGGTGAAAATTTCGTTTTTGATCATTTTTGGTAAGAATTTACCAAACATCTGCACAGTTCTTCATATATGAGATAGAAAGAACTTGAGATTTAAAAAAAAATCTGAATGTGGGAGAAAGCAACACTGACAGGTTCATCCATCCAAAAAGAGCACCTTGAGATCAAATAAGACAGTGAATCTCTTGGTTGTCTGCCATTTCTTTTTCAAACCCTGATGAAGCATCCACCCCTTTGATCCAGGTGGCCCATTATTTTTGCCAGACCTTCCTCTTTCAGCAGAGCCAAACAGCTTGATAAGACACATTATTTCTGCTATATTATCTCAATGAGCTATATCCTAATTTTCAGCACTTTCTCATCTACCACTAGACCAAACTAGAGTCAAATGTTGACTTCATAGATAGTCCCAGACACAGTGACATACATTCTGCTACTATTGCTACCAGTTTTAAAACATTTATTTAGTGCCAGTAAAAAGCTACTAATGCAAATGACACTGGCAAATATGTGTAACACAAAGATCATGGACAGGAAGAGCAAGAGTAGTCTTTCGTCAGAAACCTAATTCAAGTGCAGTATCAGGAAACGGGATTTAGTACTGACACAGATTGCTAAAACATTTAAAATACACATGTGTTTTATTTAAATAGTGCTGAATTTCTGGGCATGCTTTCCAAATTCCTTTAGTTTGCTCTGCAATTAGAATCAGATTTGGCACATTTCTGTAGCAATGCTGGAAAAAAATTAAACAACAAACCATATGTATATAAAATGAATATAAATGAATGTAAAGCTTACTATAAACCTGGGATGGCTAAGGAAAACTTCTGGCACAAATGAAAATGTGTGCATTTTGAATAGATGGCATGATTACAAGCAACCATACCAGTGATAGATCTAATGTCACTAAAGAGCCGAGGTTCACAATATTTATGTCATTAACAGCTTTGCTAAGGATTTCTGTAGAACTAAAGCGTATTTCATTTGTCCATAAAATAGCACATTCATTAACAGCCATAGTCACTGAAAAGTTTTGTTAAATAATAAGAACCGTGTTTTCTGAAAGCTTTTTAGACCAACCCACAGCAAGCCCAAACAAATGTAGAAAGCTGACAGCTGATTTCATAACACTTTTTCATAACAGAGCAGGGGTGGGCAACCTGTGTCCTCAGGGTCCCATGCAGGCCTCAGCCTAATTTTGAAAGCTCTCTACAAGCAATGAGCTCAGAGTTTTGGCACAGGTGATCTGTCCTTCCCCAGCAGTCCACCGGGCAAGGAGGAGAAGGCGACAGAGAAGGAGGAGAGAGAGAGAGAATGAGAAAGGAGGGCAGAATAGTCTTTCCCAGATTTATATGTACAGAAATGATTTTTTTCTTTTCTCACTGAGTTTGGGAAAGAGGTCCCCTCACATACAACTTTATCAGGCATCTATATGTTGGTATACTTGCTGGGCTTTGGTATGGGTTGCATCTGGTCCTCATATATACTATAGATTCTCAAAACAGTCATCATGGCACCCAAGAATTTCTAGGAAGTTGTACATGTGGACACCTAGAAAATTCCATGTTACCACACACCTCATTTAAAGCTTTTACTGATTCTGGATTTATGTTATAGTATTAGAAGCCTGTTGTCATTATGATGATGTATGCTGGAGCTTTGAGATTTATACACTGCAATTTTAACTGCAGACACATAATGCAATAGCTTAATCCGACAGTGATAGTTTTGATGTATTTGCTGCTTCAATAATGTTGGGAAAACATTTTTTTGGAGGGACAAAATATAAATAAAATAATTTCTTATAAAAAGGAAAGTATAAACCTTCCCCTAAAATAAGAATGCAGAGTAGAATATAAGAGTAGAAAGAGAATATAAATGAAGATCAGACAACTATGCTATTGCTTGAGAATAGAATACAAGTAAGTCGTCGGGTTTCAAAATGTCAATAATTCACTTTTTAAGTACAGATTGTAGGTTCTCCTGAGACAGCTTAACTATGGTTTTCTGTAAGATTTACTACAGATAATGCCTGGTGATATTTTAACAAGTGCGGCTAGAATCCTGACACCTTTGAAATTAATGGTAAATTTACTCTCAGTTCTGTGGGAAAAGGATTTACTGAATAAGGGCACAATCCTATCTTGATAGTTGGCAGCCTCCGAAGTCAGAGGCTACCAAGTGTCCAATACAGGGTGATTCTTGCCTCTGTGCCCCAGCCGCCCTGTATTTTTTGACAGACAGGCAGTTTCACCTGTCTAGTTGGGGAGCTTTGGAGCATGGGAGGGGGGAAGGCCATGCAGTACATAGGAAGCTGCATAAAGTGGGTTCCACAGTCTCCACCTCCGCCCCCGGGACTGCCCCCTTTTCCCCATATCCACGCTCCATTTCTGAATGCAGATACGAGGAACAACCTTGATGGCTACAAGGGGCTGGGGGAGTGGGATGGGAGCACAGTTTCTGGGTTCTGAGGTTGGAACCCTGGTTCAAACACTGGATCCCAGAAACTGAAATTCCTTACATCCCCCAGATGTACCCTTAGAATCATAGAATAGTAGGGTTGGAAGGGGCCTATAAGACCCCTTAGTTATGTCTTCGTTGTTTACCGCTTTTCACTGTTTGGGATTCTCCAGTGCTAGGTTAACTGTGCACTTAAATAGCAATACCATATTAGCAATAAGTGCTAATATTCCAATACTAATTTGCAGAATCACAACTTTTAAAATTAATCCTACCTAGACTCTTACACTAGTGTCTGATAAACATGTATAGGGTCACTCATTCACGTATTTCACAGTTAGGGTAAGGTTTTCTACTCAGTGACACTTGTTACCATATCCATTTCTTGTTAATTATAGTGGCATCATGGTATTTTTTGGAATATAGCAGAATAGGGGAATAAGTTAGGAATGTTTTCTTTACTGATGAAACATGATACTTTAAGTTTACAAGAAAATTGGATTGCAGAATCTGAAGTCGATAAGATCTCACTCAATAGGTTTTGAGTATGTATTCTTCCTGCTGTTACAAAAGTAGATAAAGGTAGACTAGTTGGTGAACTGGCAACGCTTGTCAATTTAAATCTGAAAAAGCGATGAGAACAGAGTTAACGCTTGAGAAGACCTCATTTTTGGCAGTCAGGCTATGGTTGGAGAACTGTTCTTCATTTATTGTGGTCAATATTTACATTCCACTAAAAATTCAAAACCTTATACTGAGTCTATTTGGCAGGATCTCCTTTGGGGGGTTGAATCTACCACTGCACAGAGACTGTGATGCCCATATTATGACATTATTATAGTTTCTTCCTTAGACATAGATGCAGGTGATAATTTATTTTTTTCAAGAAACTCTAGGGACTCAAAACATAATCAAACATTTGAATGACAAGCGGTCACTTGGACAGTAGAGGGGATTTTATGTATATTTCTCCCCAGGATACATGCGTTGTTGATTTTTTTCAGTGTTCCCTCAGTATGATGTCATGCATCCTGGGGTATTGATGTAAGGGTGCAGTGATCACCAACCAATAAAGACCACCTTTAAAATCATGAAAGTAATTTCGGGAGGGGGAAACTGAACTGATGGGTCCTAAGCACCTAAGACCAAGTTTCAGATTGTATTAAGGAGTTCCTTTAAGTGATGTTATGTTAAAGTTTTGTATTACTCATCATAACTATATTTTTATCTCTGGTTGCAACTGTTACATTTAATAGCAGACAAGGTTCAATCAATTTTGACTGATCCCTCTAAGTCTCCTCTGGTGAAATGTAAAGGAATTGGGGTTTTCATAATCATTACTAGGCCCTTTTGGCAAATTCCAAGGCTATTCCTTGGTATACCAAGCTTAAGTATCGTCAACATGGATTTGAAAACTCTCTCTGATATCACTAGTACATGTCATGTAATGTTTTTTATCCTTCTTAGATTCAACTTAATGGCCTCCATAGTTCTTGAGGGAAGATCTCAAAAATATGTTGTAAATAAATAAGTTAAAATTTGTATTTATGGTACTAATGTGGTTGAGGTTTCACAACATTATCTGTTTTACTGTTCCTATTACTGCTAATGTGTGCTTGTTTTTACTATATATGTTGTACTGAGAGTTTCATCTGTAGGGTGACTCATAAATGAAATTACTCAAAAGGGTATACCTTGTTCAAAAAGAATAGACACAACAGGAAGGGAGGGAGAGTAGCATTGTATTTAAGTAATGTATACATCTGTGTGGAAATTCATGATTCTGAGAAGGGAAGACCTGTTGGAAGCATTTGGGTAAAGAAGGAGGGAGGGAGAACCAAGAGTGATATTGCTGTGACAGTTTACTATTGACCAGCCAGCCAGCCTACCCCTTCATGGATCACTGCCTTGTTGTGGCAAAGGGGCTTGCGTAACTCAGTGAAGCCATAAGCTATGCCGTGCAGGGCCACCCAAGACAGACAGGTCATGGCAGAGAGTTCTGACAAAATGTGGTCCACTGGAGAAGGAAATGGCAACCCACTCCAGGATTCTTGCCAAGAAAACCCCATGGAACCTATCACAAGGCTAAAAGATATGACGCCGGAAGATGAGCCCCTCAGGTCGGAAGGTGTCCAATATACTATTGGGGAAGAGCAGAGGGTATTTCCAAGTAGCGCCAGAAAGAGTGAAGCGGCTGGGCCAAAGCCGAAAGGACACTCAGCTGTGGATGTGTCTGGTGGTGAAAAGAAAATCCAATGCTGTAAAGAACAATATTGTTTAGGAACCTGGAATGTAAGATCAATGAATCAAGGTAAGCTGGAGGTGGTCAAACATGAGATGGCAAGATTGAACATCGACATCTTGGGAATCAGTGAACTAAAATGGACAGGCATGGGCGAATTTAATTCAGGTGACCATCATATCTACTATTGTGGGCAAGAATCCCTTAGAAGAAATGGAGTAGCACTCATAGTCAACAAAAGGGTGGGAAAAGCAGTACTGGGGTACAATCTTAAAAATGATAGAATGATCTCAGTACGAATCCAAGGCAAACCATTCAACCTCACAGTAATTCAAGTCTATGCCCCAACCACTGAGGCCGAAGAAGCTGAGGTTGATCGGTTCTATGAAGACATACAACACCTTCTAGAACTAACACCAAAAAAAGATGTCCTCTTCATCATAGGGGATTGGAATGCTAAAGTAGGAAGTCAAGAAATCACTGGGATAACAGGCAGGCATGGCCTTGGTGTACAAAATGAAGCAGGACAAAAGCTAATAGAGTTTTGCCAAGAGAACACGTTGATCATAGCAAACACTCTTTTCCAACAGCACAAGAGACAACTCTACACATGGACATCACCATTTGGTCAATATTGAAATCAGATTGATTATGTCCTTTGCAGCCAAAGATGGAGAAGCTCTATACAGTCAGTCAAAACAAGACCTGGAGCTGACTGTGGCTCAGATCATGAACTTCTTGTTGCAAAATTTCGGCTTAAATTGAAGAACGTAGGGAAAACCACTAAACCATTCAGGTATGACCTCAATCATATCCCTTATGAATATACAGTGGAGGTGAGGAATAGATTTCAGGGATTAGACCTGATAGACAGAGTGCCTGAGGAACTAAGGACGGAGGTCCGTAACATTGTTCAGCAGGCATCAACTCAATCCATCCCAAAGAAAAAGAAATGCAAGAAAGCCAAGTGGCTGTCTGATGAGGCTTTACAAGTAGCTGAGGAAAGAAGGGAAGCAAAAAGCAAGGGAGAAAGGGGAAGATATATCCAACTGAATGCAGAGTTCCAGAGAATAGCAAGGAGAGACAAGAAGGCCTTCTTAAATGAACAATGCCAAGAAATCGAGGAAAACAACAGAATGGGAAAGACTAGAGATCTCTTCAAGAAAATCGGAGATCTCAAGGGAACGTTTTGTGCAAAGACGGGCATGATAAACGACAAAGAAGGCACGGACCTAACAGAAGCAGATGAGATTAAGAAGAGGTGGAAAGAATACACAGAAGAACTATACAGGAAAGATCTTAATGTCCCTGATAGCCATGACACTGCGGTCACTGAACTTGAGCCGGACATCCTAGAGAGTGAAGTCAAGTGGGCCTTAGGAAGCATTACTAACAACAAAGCTAGCGGAGATGACAGTATTCCAGCAAGGAGGTCAAATCAGTCAATCCTAAAGGACATCAACCCTGAGTGCTCATTGGAAGGACAGATACTGAAGCTGAAGCTCAACTATTTTGGCCACCTAATGCAAAGAGAAAACTCTCTGGAAAAGACCCTGATGCTGGGAAAGACTGAAGGCAAAAGGAGAAGGGGACGGCAGAGGATGAGATGGCTAGATAGCATCACCGATGCAATGAATATGAACTTGAGCACACTCCGGGAGAGAGCGCAGGACAGGAAGGCTTGGTGTGCTATGGTCCATGGGGTCACGAAGATTTGGACACGACTGAACGACTGAACAACAAGCCAGCCAGCCAGCCAGCCAGAAGACATGGATGATATCTTCCTGGAATAGATAACAAAAAATGGCAAGCAATAGTAGTAATAAGGGGGGGGGGGGTTGCAACTGTCCTGCCATCTGATGGAAGTCTAACACTGAAAAGGCTGGAATATCCAATAAGTTTTTGACTTATCTTGCTGGAAATTTCATCTCTCAGAAGAAAGAAGAAGGAACAAGGGGATCTACTGTCCTGGACTTAATCCTGGTCAACATGAAAGAAATGGTAGATGACATGAAAGTGGCAGGAACCTTAGGGGAAAGTGACCATGTCCTCTTGGAATTTGTGATGGAGAGGACTGTGAAAACTGAGATTAGTCAGACATGTACCTTGTACTTTAGGAAAGCCAATTTTAAAAAGCCCAGGGGAAAGTTGAATGGGATCCCATGGCTAGAAATCCTGATGGAAAAAATAGTTTAAGAGGATGGAAGATCCTGAAAACTGAAATATTAAAGGCACAATCATGAGAAGGAAAAACTGGGGATATTAAAAGAAGCCTATATAGCTGCACAGGGAGCTCTCTGATGAGCTGAGACTCCAAAGGTTTATGTGTAGGAAATAGAAAGATGGACATTTTACCAAGGAGGAGTACAAGAGAGTTGTTGTAAGGATGGTGTCAGGAAGGTGAAGGATGCTAAAAAAAAACAACAACAAAAAGGGCTTCTTTGGCTATGTTAGGAGTGAGAAGATCAAGGAAGGGGGCAGTCCTCTGCTTAGGGAAGATGGTGAAATGCTAACTGGTGACAGAGAGAAGGCAGAACTTCTCAACTCCTGTTTTGCATGGATTGGACAAATCTACAATTAGGTGGATCCACAGCTGGTTGAGCAACCATTTTTGTTGTTGTTTATTCGTTCAGTTGCTTCCAACTCTTTGTGACTTCATGGACCAGCCCACGCCAGAGCCTCCTGTCGGCTGTCGCCACCTCCAGCTCAAGGTCAAGTCCGTCACCTCCAGAATATCATCCATCCATCTTGCCCTTGGTTGGCCCCTCTTCCTTTTGCCTTCCACTTTCCCTAGCATCAGCATCTTCTCCGGGGTATCCTGTCTTCTCATGATGTGGCCAAAGTACTTTAGTCTTGCCTTTAATATCATTCCCTCAAGTGAGCAGTCTGGCTTTATTTCCTGGAGTATGGACTGGTTTGATCTTCTTGCAGTCCAAGGCACTCTCAGAATTTTCCTCCAACACCACAGTTCAAAAGCATCTATCTTCCTTCGCTCAGCCTTCCTTATGGTCCAGCTCTCGCAGCCATAGGTTACTACGGGGAATACCATTGCTTTAACTATGTGGACCTTTGTTGTCAGTGTGATGTCTCTGCTCTTAACTATTTTATCAAGATTTGTCATTGCTCTCCTCCCAAGAAGTAAACGTAGGGATGTACGAAAGTCACTTACCTGGTCTCGCAGCTTGCTTCGCGGTGGGGGGGAGGCGCTTCACTTCTCCCCCCGAAGTTCAGGCCGGGGGGGGAGGCTTCCCGCCTCGCCCAGCCGAAATTCAGGCCGGGGAGAAGCGCCCCGTCTCCCCGGCCGCGAACTTCAAAAGAAAAGTAAAAAAAAAAAAAGCCCCGTTGTAGGCTACGTAACATTTACGTAGCCTATCACAGCTAGATCTGCAAAGTCACCTGTGATAGGCTACGTTAATCATCACGTAGCCTATCACGGGTGACTTTAAAAAAAAAAAAGCGCGTACGCAAATGGCGGCCCCCATAGGGAGCTGCCATTCGCGTTCCTTATTTGGTCCCTGTAGTCTACGTAAAGATTTATGTAGACTATGGCGAAAATAAGGGCAACGCCCCTGACGAAGACCTGCCGAACCGCCGCCGGGACCTGCCGCCGGGAGCGACATTCGTGAAAGGTAAGTCCCATCCCGGGGGGGTGGGGGGGCGGAGAATTTCTCCCCGAACAACCTTCGGAGGACCGAATGCATTGGCACTCGGCCCCCCGAAGTTTCGGGGAGAAATTCTCTCCCATCCCTAAAATGTCTTCTGATTTCCTGGCTGCAGTCAGCATCTGCAGTAATCTTTGCGCCTAGAAAGACAAAGCCTGTCACTGCCTCCACATTTTCTCCCTCTATTTGCCAGTTATCAATCAAGCTTGTTGCCATAATCTTGGTTTTTTTGAGGTTTAACTGCAACCCAGCTTTTGCACTATCTTCTTTCACCTTCGTCATAAGATTCCTCAGCTCCTCCACGCTTTCAGCCATCAAAGTGGTATCATCTGCATATCGGAGATTGTTAATGTTTCTTCCAGCGATTTGAACTCCAGCCGTGGCTTCATCATCAAGCCCAGCACATCGCATGATGTGTTCTGCATACAGGTTGAATAGGTAAGATGAGAGTATACAACCCTGCCATACTCCTTTCCCAATCTTAAACCAGTCCGTTGTTCCGTGGTCTGTTCTTACCGTTGCTACTTGGTCATTATACAGATTCCTCAGGAGGCAGACAAGATGACTTGGTATCCCCATACCACCAAGAACTTGCCACAATTTGTGATGATCCACACAGTCAAAGGCTTTAGAATAGTCAATAAAACAGAAATAGATGTTTTTCTGAAACTAAGAATGCTAATTAATGGCTCAGCATTCTCCTGGAAGGAGGTCTCAAGTAGAGTGCTGCAGGGTTCTGGTCCTAGGCCCTGTGCTATACAACATTTTTATAAATGACTAGATGAGGGTGTAAAGGGGTTGTTTATCAAATCTGTAGCTGACACAAAGCTAGGAGGAACAGCCAACACCATAGAAGACAGGATCAAGATTCAAAAGGATCTCAACCGGCTGGAACACTGGGCTGAATCTAACAAGGTGAGATTCAACAGAGATAAAGTCTTGCCTTTAGGTACAAAAAATCAAAGATAGAAATATAGGTTGGGAAGACCTGGCTTGGTAGAAGTACATGAGGAAAGGATCTTGTGGAACACAAGTTAACTATGAGCCATCAGTGTAAAGCGGCAGCTAAGGAAGCCAGTGCATTAACAGAAGCATAATGATCATAGGAAGTAATAAGCCCTATCCAGGCATTCTGTACCTGCACACACACAAGGAAAGGCAGCATGTTAGCTCTGCTGCTCTCCTTTGTCACATTCACCACCCTCCACTCATGGAGAGCGACTGAAGAGGAAAGCCCCTTCTATCTAGCAGACTGTCTGAAGAGGAGAGCCTCCTCTATCCATGCAAGCCAGAATGATGGAAAATCTGTGTCCTTGCTCATGTGGAGAGCCTCCACCAACAGAGGTCACTCTCCTCTTCAGACAGTCACCCTCCACAAGTACAGGGCAATGCAAACACCTGAGGGGGCAGGGAGGCTAGAGCGCTTCCCCTCCTTGTGTGTTTACTTACTTACTACACAGATGGAATACCTGAATAGAGCTGTAGTTCTGCTCTATTCTGGGTTAATCAGACCAATGCTGGGCACCCTATTTTAAGAAGGACTTAACAAACTGGTGTCCATCCAGATGGGGCATCCAGGACGGTGAGGAGTCTAGTGGAAACCAAGTCCTATGAGGAACGATTAGAAGAGCTGGCTATGTTTTGCCTGCAGAAAAGAAGTTTAAGGGGAGACATGAAAGACATTTTCCAATATCTGAAAGGCTTCATGCAGAAGATGGAGCAGACTTGTTCTCTGTTGCTTCAGAGAGCACGACTTGAACTAATGGGTGGAAATCGCAGGGAAGCAGATTTCAGCTAAACACTAGGAGAAAATTTCTAATTGTTGTTGTTGTTCAGTCGTTCAGTCATGTCCGACTCTTTGTGATCCCATGGACCATAGCACACCAGGCCTTCCTGTCCTCTGCTCTCTCCCGGAGCATGCTCAAGTCCATATTTATTGCATCGGTGATGCTATCTAGCCATCGCACCCTCTGCTGTCCCCTTCTCCTTTTGCCTTCAATTTTTCCCAGCATCAGGGTCTTTTCCAGAGAGTTTTCTCTTTGCATTAGGTGGCCAAAATAGTTGAGCTTCAGCTTCAGTATCTGTCCTTCCAATGAGCACTCAGGGTTGATTTCCTTTAGGATTGACTGATTAGACCCCCTTGCAGTCCAAGGGACTTGTAAGAGTCTTCTCCAGCATCACAGTTCGAAAGCATCAATTCTTCGGTGCTCAGCCTTCCTTATAGTCCAGCTCTCACAGCCATACATTACTACTGGGAAAACCATAGCTTTGATTATGTGGACCTTTGTCGGCAAGGTGATGTCTCTGCTTCTTACTATGCTGTCTAGGTTTGCCATAGCTTTCCTCCCAAGGAGCAAGCGTCTTTTAATGTCATGGCTACAGTCACCATCTGTGGTGATCTTGGAGCCCAAGAAAATAAAATCTGTCACTGCTTCCATTTCTTCCCCTTCCATATGCCAGGAAGTGATGGGGCCAGATGCCATGATCTTAGTTTTTTTAATGTTGAGTTTCAAACCAGCTTTTGCACTCTCCTCTTTCACCCTCAACAAGAGGCTCTTTAGATCCTCTTCACTTTCTGCCATTAGGGTGGTATCATCTGCGTATCTGAGGTTTCTAATAGTGAGAGCTATTCACAGTGAAACAGATTGTCTTGGGAAGTGGTGGATTCTCCTTCATTAGACATATTTAAGCAGAGGCTGGATGGTCAACTGCCAGGGATGCTGTAGCTGGACCCTGCAGCGCAGAGCCTACATTGAGCAGAGGGTTGGACTAGATGATCTCTGAGGCACATTTCAACTCCACGATTCTAAATGAATCAATCAATCAATCAACCTGGAAGAACATGATTGTGGGCCTACATTTCATCTTGTATAGATGACTTACATATGTCATTAAAATACTGGCCTCTTTTGCCTTGTTAACTTCTTCTGATTAACTTCTGTTCTGGGGCTTTATTTATTTATTTATTTATTTATTATTACATTTATATCCTGCCTTTTCCCCTCCAGGGTACCCAAGGTGCCTTACATGATCCTACTCCTCTCCATTTTATCCTCGCAACAACTCCATGAGGTAGGTTAGAGTGAAAGTCAGTGACTGCATGGTGTGGAGAATGTGGATAGGGAGTTTTTTTCTCCCTCTTTCATAATATTAGAACCTGAGATCATCCTATGAAGCTGATTGGTGGGAGATTCAGGACAAATAAAAGGAAGGACTTCTTCACACAGCGCAGAGTTGAACTATGGAATTCCCCACCACAAGATGTGGTGATGGCCACCAACTCGGATGGCTTTAAAAGGGGGTTGGACAAATTCCTGTAGGTGAAGGCTATCAATGGCTACTAGGCTTGATGGCTATGTGCTCCCTCCAGTACCAGTGAAGTGAGCCTATGTACACCAGTTGCTGGGGAACATGGGCGGGAGGGTGCTGTTGCACTCATTGCTTGCTTGTGGGTTCCTGGTCGACAGCTGGTTGGCCACTGCATGAACAGAATGCTGGACAAGATGGACCCTTGGTCTGTCCCAGCAGGGCTCTTCTTATGTTCTTATTACTGACCCAAAGTTGCCCAGTGAGTTTCATGGCTGAGTGGGAACTAGAACCCACATTTCCTGAGTTCCAGTCCAACACTCTACTCACTGCACCACACTGGCTCTCTAAATACAATTAATCAATAGAGTTTGGAACTGTAGGAAGATGGGAAGTATTTTTCAAAGTGATAAAATTCCAGGTGTCAGCAATGATGACAACAATAGTGAATTAAGAAGGAGGGGGAGGGGGAGGAGAACGAATGTATCAGCTGGAGCTCTCAGAGATGGAAACTGGTGCTTCTGGAAGCTGTTCAGATTTGAAATGGCCTCCTGCTTCAAATGCTGATACTGAGGATTTTGATAATTGAATCCCTCCTCCCTTTCACTGGATCACAACTGCACTCCTGAATACGTTTATTTTTTTTTTAGGTCACAGAGATTGGGGGTGAAAATAACTTTTAGTTTTATAGTTTTATTTTTATTTTTAACCCTGTAAAATAAGATTCATTCCAGAAATACTAATCTGGAGGAATCACGGATTCCAACATGGATCAGTTCCACTCCAGTAAACATATTTGGTAAAGCAGACCATCAGCATCCACGGAAGAATCCAGCAGAGGCAGATACCATAAGCATCATTAATATTTATTCAGTGCTCATATTCAGATGTGTGTTTCAGTAAGCAGGCCATTGGCATGTAAGCTGGTCCATTGGGTAGGGTGCTGTCTTTATTCTGTATTTTTTACATTTCATCTGTGTTTTAATGTATTTGTTTTATTATTGTTTTTGACCATGTTTTTATCTATTTGTTTTTTAAAGTGCCTATGATTGTTAGACACTTTGGGCACCATTTTCTTGGTGGAAAGGTAGGGTGCAAATTGAATAATTTTAAAAACAAACACACCTAAGAAATCTCCCAGAGAGCAATATTTTCTAATGATATTGCTCTATAGGGGGAGGCTAAAAGCAACTGCCTCTGATGTTCTAGGCTGTCTTGCTAGCTCCATTAGTGGCATAAAACCTTCTTCTCTGCTGAAGACAGCAATGAAAGAATGTCATTGAAGGATATGGGTCAATAATTGGAAAGACTTTTCTGGTGAGCAAGCAATTAGTCAAAGGCTGTTTGGGAATAACTACTCCCTGAGTATACTACTTGCCTGAAGAATATCAAGCCTGAAGTGGGATCTCACAGGAGATCGTGACAGTAACTTCTGTGATCAGAAAAATCACAAAGTGTAAGTGAATACTTTGTAATTATAGAAGTCAGCACTGAGTACTTCTGAGTCCCCACTTCAGACATTAATTGAGAGAGAGAGAGAGGGAGAGAGAGAGGGAGAGAGAGAGAGAGCAAGCAAGCAGGTTGGATCCAGGACCTGCCTCCCATGAGAAGGGCTCTGCTCACAGAAGGTCCTTCTGCCTGATTTTAGGGGATACCCCCCTCCCTCCCAAACCACAGCTTGCCACATTCAGCGGGGTCTCCTGTCTCTGTATAGCATTTTTAGAGGGCTCGAAGGGCTGCCATGAGAAGAAAGGTGTGAGGAACTCCACTTCCGCCAGTGCAGTTGATCCAGCAGAAATATGGATCCAACCCAACATCTGCAGTGCACAGCCCCTAAGAGATTATTTGTGCTTGATCATTATTCCACTCTTTCTCTCCTTTAGCATTCTTTCATTGTCTGTTTACACCAGTGAGAGTCAGCAAGTGCTGCAGTGAAGTAGACTACTAGGGTTCTTTCATTAAAAAATAAATAAATGACATTATATGCTAGAACTACATGGTGGGCAAAGTATCTGCAGACAGACTCCCCACTGGCCCAAACTATGTGAATTACTTTTGGAAATGTTTGAATACATATGACATTGACCACAAAGACTTGCTTTTCTTCCCTTTTCCACCCATTGAGGAAAATCATTAAAGTCATTAAACACAATGGGGGGAAAGGGGAAATATTAATCTCATAAACTTTTGAAACTGATATGAAGCAGCTGTTTTTCTTTCCCGTTCATTTTGCAGTTTCCCCCTCTTAGCGGGAGGGGTGTATGCTATGGGGTGCTACTTTGTCACTGCGGTAATTTGTTAATCCTCTTGAGAGGGGATTCTTCTCTTATGCCTTTAATGTAAAAATCATGTCACCACAGTTGTATGCAGTCTGCCTAATGTTGTATTTACGATTTCAGACTGCAATCCTATATGTGCTTACTTGGGAGTAAAGCCCTTGCACACAGTAAACCTTATGTCCAAAAATATATACAAGGGATTGCACTGTTAGAGTAGTTCAAGGCATCATAACAGACAATTTTGCCTCAATATATGAAGATCTGAGAGAGCAAGATGAATGTTTGATTAAGGACACAATTCTATGCATGGTTAGACAGAAAAAAGTCCTACAGCTCCCACCATCCCCAGGCAATCCCCAGGGAGCAATCTTATGGCCACTAGACACTGTCTAGAGGGCCATAGGATATGCTCTTTTCCGGGAACCGACCTCAGAGCCCGTGCTCTGAGGTTGGTTCCCAGAAAACCGACCTCCCCCCACGTCCACACTGCCTCCAAGTCAGCGCAGAGAAGCCCCATCCTCCACACTCGGAAGAGGAGCACAGCGCCACTGAAAAGGGGCGGGGCTGGGGGCGTTCCAGGGCAAGGAGAGTGGAGCTGCGTGTACGACACATCCAATGTGTCGTACAGCAGCCTCCTCTCCCAGTCGGGCCCCCTGAGACTAGACAGCCAAAACCAGCTGTCTAGCAGAAAACAGCAAGGCAGGAGAGGCGCGGAGGGAACAATCCCCTCCGTGCCTCTCCTGCCTTGCTTTGGATAGGCAGTCGCGTCCGAGTTTTGAGGCAGCCACCTATCTTGATAGGATTGCGCCCTAAACCACAAAATCCCATTCCCATATCTGTTACAGACTTCCTTGTAACTTTGGCAAAGGTGCTAAATAGTCACTGGTGGTTTGTGCCAAGGCCTTGCACTATCTGATGTTGCTGAATGGACCTTGTTGTGTGTGTTTGAAAACCAATCCTTAAGAAATCCTGATTTGACAATAGAAAGCAAAGGCAACTTTAAAAATAATGTCCATAGGTTGGATCCAGACCAATATTTAGAGCAGACCCATTGAAATCAATTGCATTTATGTTAGTCATGGCCAGCTTAAGTCCACTGATTTAACTGGGCCTACTCTTAAGTATGACTAAATCTGGATCCAACCCCCTGTCTCTGGTTATTAATTTTCAATCTAGTTAATAATTATTTTCCACAAGTGTTATATAAAATCACTATAAAACTCCAGGTTTTTTTTTTTTTTAAACTGATTCATGCAAACTGACCATCCATAGCTTGCCAAAAAAATCAAGAATAGAAACTTTGCATTGTGTAAAATAAAATTAATAGATGAGGCAGCACCTCCCTCTCTCTCTCACGCACACACACAGAGAAAACTTTAAACTCAGCAAATCCAAAGGTTACATTTTTGAAAAGCAGCATAGTTTTATGCAAATGTGTGATTCCTTTTCATTTACCTGGAGTATAGAGTGAATATGTGGGTCAAAGAAACAGATAACTCCTGAAGAAACACTACATATGATATGAAACACAAGGGAACAGTCTGCCTAAATAAAAGGCGCTTCTCTTGATAAAAAGGCATGAGACAGCCACAACCATATATTGATATAAAATTGTTTGTCAAGCTGAATTTAATCTAAATGTTTCACTATTGTCTTGAAATTCTGGAAATATTTAATAATTCATATATATCAGAGAGGGACAACATGTGGCCCTTCAGATGTTTTGGACTACAGCTCCCATGATCCCTCACCATTGGCTATGCTGGCTAGGACTGATTAGAGTTGTAGGCCAAAACATCTGGAGCACAAGTTGGCCAACTCTAGTATATATGAGTGACAGCATGTTGCCATCTTGCATTATATCTTCCCACAATATTGACTACATTTTATCTGCACATACACAGCCACTTTAATGTAAATGCAAAAAACAAATTGTTTAGCATGCATTCAGTATGCAAAAGGTCTTGTTTAATGAATGATAGGGAGAATGAGGTAAAACAAAAAAAGCAGCCATTTTTAGCAGCTTATCTAGGATTGTTGATTAGAATATTTTTTTTAATGCATGTTCCTGTCATAGGCTCCTTTCAAAAGATTTGGCTTATTGTACATTCTGCCCCTCTCCACTTCAAGTGCTGTCATTGTAGAAAAAGACCATTATCCTTTCCAATAAAATTTCTGTAAAACAAGCAATTTTCAATTTAGGAGCAGGTGATACTAAGATATCTCCCGAGGGTGGTGTATTTTGTCTTTATACATGACCAAACAACACAGTTACGATGGAAACCGGATGTTCTTCAGCCCTCGGATATAATGAAAACATCAGCATTGTATGTCATTGTGGAACTAACAGTTTTTACTAGAACCATTTGACATTTATCATCACCTTCTATGAGTGAGTTCTAAGCAAAAATAAAGCAAACCATTCCTTCCTGGACTGTGCCTTCCTAAGGAGACAGATTTTTAAATTTAATTTGCATCTTTTTATGAAACAGTATGTCTAAATAGTTTTCTTTCTGTATGAAGGAAATGAACACAAAAGAATGGCAAAAAAAGTCTCCTCTGTGTGGTAGCTTTGCCTGCTCATTGTAATTCAGTCTGCTTTCCACATTTCTCTCTCATCTGCCTCCTTGTGCCACAGCTTCATTTTTTCCTCTCCTGCTAAGGGAGAGGTGGGCAACTTCAGAGGATCCAGGGGCCAATTTCTGAGCCCTGGAACCCACTGAGGGACACACACATACATGCCACCAAATGTCTGTGGAGTGTGAGCAAAACTCTTGATGCAAAACTGGGAGTGCAAATTTGTATTAAAACAAGATGTGCACTCCTGCATGCCTTGTTTTAAAGAGAAAATGCTGCTTTTTGCTGCCATCCTGCCCTGCTGAAATGTGGTGGCGACGTGCAGGCAGCGGGGGTCACATGTGGCCTGCAGATAACGTGTTGTCCACTCCTGTGCTAAAGGAATACTCTCTTGTTCCTTCTGCTTGCTTCTCTTTTCTTTGTGCCGTGTATTCCTCATGCCTCCATAGCTTTGTACAGAAAGACACAAAGGGGACACATGAAAGTATGGAGGTGGGATTGGAAGTATGATTACGGGCTTTACTCCCATCCTTTGGGTATTTAAGGTCCCAATCCATGTAGACTCCCTCTTCATGATCTATACCCAGCAAAAATGGCAGGCACAAATCATGCAAACAGGACATTGAAAGGATGGAGAAAGGGCCGCCAACCACTGTCTTCATCACCCCCTCCATGTGTTCATTTGTACACTCAATAAGTTGGATCCAGCTAAAGCCTGCTATGGACGGAAGCAGGGAGGCTTCGGGTCCAGCAGGGAATTCTGCTGGTGGAAGTGAGGGTGGGGATGAATCAGGATGGATGAATCTGTCAATTGTGGTTTTTCTCCGGTATTCATTTTTCTATTCATAAGTTTGGTTCATCTAGAACTTTGAGCATTTTCCAAGGCTTACGTTCAGCTTGTCCCAACCTTTGAGATATTTTTTTTTAAGTTTGTACGAACATTCGTAAGCATTTTTGTGCACATTTCTCCTAATATATGCATTTTTGTATGCATTTTTGCCTACTATGCATGTTTTTGCAAGCAATTTTCCTAATAGAATGTATTTTTGAATGTCATTTCAATGCATTTATTGACTGGAGAACACCACTGCAAAATTCAGAGAAGTGCAAATTTCAAAGGATAACTGAGTTTCAGTTCGCACAAAGTACAAAAATTAGGTAAGTTCACATTGGAATGCAAAATGAACACATTTCTCCCCCATCCCTAGGGGAGGTGATCTTCACTGATTTCCCTCTTTCCCTGCAGTCCCTGCTGCCCCCATAAATCTGCTCTGGGGGACTAGGGGACCCCCAGACAGGAGGGGAGGTGGCACTCTGGGCTACAGATGGAGGGGGAATTGGCAAAGATCACCACCCTCCTTCCCCATGGGAAAATTCTGAGTGGATCTCCAGCTCCACTCAGGGACTGTTCCCAGTGGCGGAATAACAGCTGGATCCAATGACTGCATGGCTCATATCTTCTCTGCTCAGCTCTTTCCTCATTAGCAAAACTAATGAGGAAACATTAGTAAAACATTAGCAAAACTCTATGCTTTTCTCTCTTCCTGCCACCCCTGTATTTATTCAGTGTTGATATGGCACTAACAATATACTACGTGATGTAAAGACAACAAGAACACACGCTACACAGGTGAGGAGAGCAAGGGTACTAATTTCTGTAGTAAGCCTCTGGTTCCCACTTTTGCATGGATTAGCCTACTTCTCCCTCACATCCACTTTCCGTGCTCTCTTGCTTGCCTCCCCAGCCCCTCTCAGCTCCTCACACCGCCACAAATAGTTTCCTGGCTGCCTAGAGGTCTTATTATAGCAGAAAGACAAGATAGGTCTCAGGGGTGAGGAGAGCAAACAGTGAGTGGTGGGGATGGACTAGCATTAGGGAAATATCAATGCAGATGTGGGCAGCTGAGGGGGGGAGAACCGGGCAAGAAGAGACAGAAGTGAGGGAGGAGATTACATTGCAGCAGATCCTTTAGTCTGTTTCTCTCCAAAGCTAAATCACTGCGATGGATGGGAAGCAAACACTTACTAGAGACATTGGGTTGGATCCATTGCTTCCTTCCAATGGTAGTAGCATTCTCTGAGGGAAATTCCATTCAGAATGTCCCCACTGGCAGAAAGGGGGCGAGGCCTTTCTTTTTTGCTGATTTCCCCCGCTGTTCTGGAAGGTCCCCAACCCTTCAGAGCAGGTTTTCAAGGAGCACAGGGAGCTACACAAATTGCCTTCTCCCACATCCCACTAGTGGAAATGCTCCACTAGATCAGAAGCTTTCTTCAGATGGAAGAATCCCTTCTGTCTGTAAGAGCCAAATGCTGGATCCAACCCATTAGCTATAGCAAGTCCCTGCTATAAGCACCTTGAAGTGCTTTATAAAGGGAATAGTCAACCTCTTTTCCTTGTTTATGTCTCACGCCATGTAGCAGAGGGAGACGTATGCTATTATTCTCTAGATATACTGATTCTATATATGTGTATGCATGTCCGTGGCATTTATAGACTGCTTTTTGATAAAAATCCTCAACAAGGGTACTGACATAAAAAACAATTCAATAAAAATATCAATCAAATTAAAACAATATCAATTATGCTACAAATTAAACTACAAATTCTAAAAATGATTTCCGAAATTAGAACAAAAGAGGCCAGTCAACCAAAACCAATCTTCCAACATCTCTGGCCAAGCAGAAATGACTTTAACTGATGTCAAAAAGAAGCCTGAGTAGGTGACAGGGATGTTTTGAAAGGAAATCACTCAACAATTCCAGAGCAGCAACAGAAGAGGTAGAAGAGAACCTAGGCTTCCCATACATAATATGGTATACAGGGCAATGACTCATAACACCTGGGGGGGGGGGTGTCATAAGGGAAATGGCATTCCCTGCAGTATTTGGGCCAAAACCATTCAGAGCTTTAAAACCAAAGCCAGCAGCTGGAATTCAGCTTGGAAATAAATAGGCAGCCACTGAAGTTGCTTTGAAGTTGGTGTGAAGTTCACATGTCAAAGAGCACCTAGGCTGTACATGTCCTTTGGATTTAAACCTGAAAGTAAATCATCGCTAGTAAAATGGGATTTTGATTACTGCAATTGATGTTCTTGGGGTGGTTTTTGTTGCACAATCACACATTTAGGACTGTGCATGTCAGGACATGGAGTGTTTTATACCTTGTCAATAGAGGACATGCTTTGGACCCTCCCCTCAGGTTCATGCGGCCTGCATGGCAACAACAGGTAGGACATGAACCTTCCCACTCAATTCCTTCCCAGCCTTTCTGAGAGCCCCCCAGCCCACCCCAAATTAAGGCACTGGAGAATAACATGCATGCAGATATGCCATGTGTACAAATATTACGAGAAGAACTACATTTACAGGCATGCAAACACCAATTGTATGTGGCCTGTTGTGCAGAGAATGACCCCTGCACATTTAAAACAATGGTCATTCTCTCCAAGACACATCACCCCAGCCATCACAAGCTGCTACGGAACAGGTTGGAGGAGAATTCTCCTTTCAGCTTTGACACTGATTTAAGAGTTTACTTCTTCTAAGTGGGCAACGCTCCAGCCACCCATACGTTTGTGACTCTGTGTGGCACCGCACAAAGAAGTGGTAGAGAGGCTGTAGCTCAGTGGTAGAGCATGTGTCTTGCATGCATAAGGTCCCAAGTGGAGAGCTGCTGCCACTCAGTTTTGACAACATTGGGCTAGATGGACCAATGCTCTGATTCAATATAAGGCCACTTCTCATGAGTGAGAAGATATTCACCTGTGTGCTTGTGCACTATGCTATAAGATGCTAGTTGTGAGGAGAAGCAAGAACATCTCGTCGCTAAAGCTCTGGAGGATTCAGAGTGTGGGACTGCATGGAGGCCATGCAGCAGAAGCGGCAGGCCTAGAGAAATACTGTACAATTTATTGACCTCTGAGTAGGAATGGTGTGGATGCCTGACTGGGTCTGTGAGTCCATTGGGCTCCCCCCAACACATGCCCCAGACTGCGCCTGCCAAGCCCCTGGCCTTGCACTGCTTGCTCCCTCCCAGATGTTCCCCACACTCACCCAGACACATCCGCAAGTGCCTGCCATTTTGCCAAGTTTATTTTTGTGGAAAAAAGAGGAGGTCATTAAAAATGTACATATTCAAATATGCACAAATTCAGGCTGGGAAAGGCTGATCTATGCAATACTAGATGGCCCATAAATGGCCCATTTACACTTCTAATATTGTGTACATCAAGCTTTCCCAGCCGGAATTTGCACATATTTAAATATGTGCATTTTAATTACCTCCTTTTTTCGTAAAAATAAGTTCGGCAAAATGGCAGGCACTTGCAGATGGGATCCAGGGTGAGTGTGGGGGCTCAAGCGTGGGTGGCTCAGTGAACTTGTGGGGGCTCAAGCAGGGGCAGAGTTTAAGCGGGCTCCTGCCAATACCGGACGGGGCTGGGTTCATCCATCCCTACCTCTGAGCATAAGGAATTGTTTAATTTTTGTAAAGGAACATGTTATTTTAATAATCATGCTTAACTGACCAATATTATTCAACAATTTTTGAGGGAAAGCTGGCAATTCTGAGTTCTAGCGGAAAAGAAAGTGGTCAAAGGTTTGTAATAGTTCGTGGGTGACAGTGTAAGTTGGATGGATGGCGTAAAATACTTTCAAAGAAAATGATAGGCCGATGCTTCTATTAATCCCATTTTCCACACTCCAAAAACCAAGGATATTAGAATACAAGAATGAGGCCTCATCGGGCTGGCTGCTCATTTTGCAAATTCTATAGGACAATAGCATGATTCTTAGTTAAAACAGATGGAAAAATGACTTCAGAACAGAGTTATAGAAATATATGTTAATCCATTTAGTGGAATTCCTGCTCTTCCTCATACATTCTGTTTTTTTAATGCTGGCTTTGATTGAGAATGTTAATATACTGAATGAATCGTTATACAAGAAGGCAGATCTCCACTAGCCTTTTTGCAAAACATTATTTCCAGAAGTGTAGCTTGTTGTCATTAAGTGTATTTAAATCTTTGTGCCTACATCATGAATTCATGAATGTATAATTTGCTTCCCTTTCTCTAATCATTCATTATTTTGGAATCCTGCCTGTATGAGAAAAAGCAGATCTGCATAGAGATTTACCAGTATACCACTTAATTAGAATACAAAATACAAAACTGGTGGTGAGCCATCCTGATAACTTAATATTGGCTTGACAACTACATCTGGGAATTTAGGTCAGAGCAATCTTCCCCAACCTGGTGCCCGCCAGATGTTTTGGAGTACAATTCTCATCATTCCTAGCCAGCATGACCTATAGCCAAGCCAACACATCTGGAGAGTACCAGCTTGGGGAAGAGTGGGTTACAGCCAATGGACAGTTAAACATGGGCTACAAAAATAGATACCTTAAGGCAAATGGTTACTGAACACAGCTCCATTAAACAAGGCACCATATCCTTATACTGATCATTTCTCAACAGTTACACAACCATATTTCTTTTAATTTTCTTTCACTTAGTGGAAATATATCTTGAAAATGCACTTCGGCAACAGTCCATTTTTATTTCACATAACAGGAATCCAATTAAAACACCATGTCTAACATGGGATATATCTATATATTTCCAAGCCTTATTTTTAAGCCATCCTGAAAAGTATGGTGATCAACCGTTATCTAACATTCTTACTGACTGTGGTCTCACTGTGTGTGGCAGCTTTCCATCTAATTAGCTGGGTTACTAAAGATCCAGAGCCTGTTCGCGAGTGCATATTCATGGCTAACTGCAGCAACAAGTGATTACTTGCATGTAAGAAGGAGCAATCAGAGATTAATCACCACCGCTGGAACATTCCTATCACCTGATGCCACCTGACGGACAATATTTTCCAACAGAAACAGTTCATGCACTTTGTTGGGAGTCGAGAGTTGATGGTATACAGAGTGCTCCTGACCCCCAGCTGTAGCTTGCTGGGTGTGGGGCTTAGGATTAGGAAGAGGTATCCCTCCAATGGCTCTCCGTCAGTAGGATGGGCTTCACTACTATGGAGCCACCTGCTACACCCATGAAGAGCAATATGGGCAGAGCTGTGCCACTGGCAAAGTTCCCATGGGCAAAAACCAATGGAAGGCCTCAAAACGGAGTATTCTAAGGACAGGGAGGAAGCTGCCTTGGATCTGCCAGATCTGAGCCCAGGATCGAGCCGCTCACCCATGCTAGCTACGGTAGGAGTTTCCCTTGCTGTTGTAACCAATGGGAAGGTAAATTAAACAAAAACAAACAGCACCACCAGGAGAAAAAGAAATGACAACAACAACCCCTTTCCCCTGGCTGGCATGAGGCCGCAGGACTTTGGATGAGGTGGCAGATCTGCCGTTTCATGCCCCGTGAGCCCACTTTGGATTGCACTGTGCATTAGGAGAATTTAAGTGATGCATATGCTTGTGTGAACCAGTCCCACAGTTATTTGGAAACAGATTATTCCTATTGTCTGGAGAAACTGTTCTGCTTAAATCACACCAGCCTTATTGGCTCAGGTGGATGCTGCTAGACCACCCACTATTTCAGTGCTTGTATAATAGATGTTTATGAAAATACACTATTCTAATTACACAACTCTAATGTCTTTATTGCAAAAGAATAAAACTGTTTAAGATCCAGGTACCAAAAATGCTTGAGTTTAGTGTTATTCATGTGAAAGTCTTGACTTTTTAAAAAAGTGATGAAATAATGTTTTGCCTTCAGTCAGTGTAATTAAAAACATGCTTAAGGGTGCACATATGCAGTCAATATATGAAATCACTATCAGCCTAGATATAAAATGTTCTGCTGTTGATTCCTCTTAGGTAGCTTTTTGGGACAACTATTTGTTGTGCATTCTTGTAATGGCCAATCTTTCTGTGCTGCACTAATTCAGCATGGAAAATGATCATTTAGGTTATCCTGGTTTTGCTTAGCACTTAAAAAAATAAATTTTCTGACCCCTGCTACTCCCACTTAGGAACAAACTCACCATACTTCCAAGTCAGAAAATTACTTTCAATTCTACTGCTTGTAAACCAGAATGAGGCACCTTAAATGAAGCAAAAGAAGGAAATTAGCCCCAGATATAGCTGAATGCTGGCCATGTGTTTCTGAAATGGGAATCCACAGGCCTCTTCTAGAGCTCCCTCATCACCAGATCACTAGACATATAAAATGTGAAAATCAAGACATAATCTGGGAAAGAGTCTGTTGCAATATAGCAGACAGAAATACATCATATTTTTTGGCTTACATACTTTTTTTTTTCCAAAGGGCAACATTTGGCCAATGAATAGAATGTTTTTAAAGACCCTCCCAGCCCCCAATTTATAATGAAAGGTTTTCCATGTTTGAGATACTATATTTACTTAGTTCAAATATTTATGGGTGCAATGTATATACAGTATTGAACAAAACAGAAACCAGATTCATTCCTTAATGAGTGAGAAGGAATAGACTACATACAGAACTAAATATACCATAGTGTGAAGGAGGGTGGGGAAAACCCTGCCTAATACTTTGTTAAGCCAGCAAACCTAATAAAATATCAGTCTTCACAGCTACTGGACTGAAGAACAAAAACAAAATAAATTGGTATTAGTTTTTGTTCATTATCAGATTTTTGGTTTTAGACAAAGGTTAGAATGTTGAAAACATCTTTGAATTTATTCAGCTGTTCTTGCAGTTTCATGTTTCACAAGTGCCTGCTACACTGTCTGTGTTCCCATATGACTGGATTAAAGCTATCTGACAGGCTGGTTAAAGTTATTAGAGCAGCACTGAAGTGCTTGTTCAAATCCTCAGCCATCAGTCATTGACAATTTGCTATATTCAGAATGACATCTCAGTTTTTTTAGGCAGGAGAACTTCAAGGTCAATACATCGACGAGGGAGGCATTCCAGAGAAGTATATCTATGTATGCACTAATAATTGTAGGAAGGTCAGCATTTGTAAAATTAGAAAATTAACAGCACTGGTAATCATTTTCTTTGCTTCATACCTATCTTGTGCTTCTTCTAGGCATTTCAGAGCAGTATTTTAGCCTCACAACAATCCTGTGAGGTAGGCTAGTCTTAGATATAGCTTCGGCTATTGGGCGGTATGGAAATATAACAAACAAACAAACAAACAAACAAAGGAACTTGTTCGCCTCAAGCCCACTTAGGCTACAGTCCTATACATACTTATCTGGGAATAAGACCCATTTAATACAGAGATACTTACTTCTGAGTAGACGTGCATAAGATTACACTGCTAGTGAGCTTCCGTGATGAGTGGGGATTTGAACCTGAGTCTCCCATAACCAAGCCCACCATTTTGGACATGCAATTGTTCTGGCTGCCTAGGGTTTATTGTAGCCAAACAAAAGACTCTGCCACTTGAGGGCTGAAAAAAAAAAGTCTACTAAGAGGGGTTAGAACATTGGATGGGTTTTGTGCCTGCACATCAAGATGCTTTAGACTTGCAACAGAGGTATACTTTAGTGTACTATGACTGAAATTTCCAACGTTACCTCGTTTGGATGGTCTGGGAGATTGCATAAATGAACAGGGGGAAGAGCAGACGAGGTGGTGGTGTCCCAGGCAGGTACGTTATATAGGAGGAAATCTCCTTCCACCACCCCCACCCTGAGTGCAACATCTGTTACTGTTTGTGAGTCTATTCACAATTCATAATAGATTCCAGCTGCCTTCTAGTGGAAAAATGAACATATAAAAATTACATTGCAAATAGTGTCTTTGTAGATCATCTCAACAGAAACTAGGCATCAAAACAGTGCAGAGGCAAGCCTGAGCATAGCTGCTAGATTTTATCTTGGCACTGTTGACAAGACAACTCTATATTTATTAGTATTGTGGCTGCCACAATCACAATTAGATACTTATATCAAGTGTGTGTGTGTTTCAAATTGCATAACTGCACAGGAAGACTGTCTTGCTCCTAGTTTGTGCATATCAGCACACTACTAGAAGCACGGGCAGCAATACAGACCAGAAAATGTATAATATGATGTGAGTTTTTTCATGCTGCTTGCCCTGTGTGAACTGTGTAGCCCATGAAAACCTTGCAATTCTTTAAATCACAGCACACTGTTCATGGGCACCATATGGCCGGTAGGTCTTGGATGCACTGAATGAACATGCCCAGGGTCATAAAAACAATGCTCCAAGAGACATTAACTGCTATTTATAACTAGGGATGGGAGAAGAAAATTGTTCAATTGTGGCTTTTAAAAATGGATTTACCCATTTTGCACCTTCTGAGTGTATATTTGGTACGCAAGACAGATATGAGTACCCAAATCCCCATTTTTACGAGCTTTGTGATGCAGCACCTAGGGGAGGAAATGCGCAAAAGATGCACATATTAAAGGAAAGTACACACAAGTTGCATTATATTTGGGGGAAAGTACATGTAAAGCTGCCTTAAGGCAAATGGAAAGGACTTGGGGGAAATACATCCATTTAAAAAATGTGCACTAAAATGAGTACATAGAGAAAATCCTCCCCCAAAAGGACACAAATTCTGCACTTATACAGAAATGGGATGGAACAAGCTTGACTTTAAAAATCCGACAATCTCAGTGAGAATGAAATTGACAGATCTGACCATCCCTTTCTATAACTGTGTTCAACCTTATTTTAAAAAACAACTGGAGGTTTTGTCTGGAAGTGCTAAAGCTCCTGGCCAAGTAATGAAATGAGAATTCCAGCCAACTCACTCCCAACCACATGCACACAGCAGCTATTCTTCCTACCTACACTGAGCAAGTCAAGAAAGGGTGCTTGAGCAGGTATCAAGCTCTGCCCTACTGGGCTAGTCACCATAGCATGGAAAATGTTTAAACACATTTGCATACTGATATAAACCCAAGAAAAATCCTATACACAGTCCTTCGGCAATTGAAGCTAAATGAATACTACTATATTGTACATATGTGAGTGATATGGGTAGCACCAGTTCTGACCTCCTTGGCTTAAGTAATTTTTCTATTTAAGAAATGAAAGTTATCATATGATTCAATGCGAGCTACAGTGGTAGAAAATAGGTTATGCCCTAAAACACTGTTTTCATTTTATATGTTTGTGTTATTTTCAGATTTAAACTGCTAGCCCACAGCCTAGCAATTTCACAGATCAAAATTATGTCATGCATGCTTCACAAGGACTCCATTGAGCCCTAGAGAATCCTTTCCCATGTGTTTGGCTGCGTGTGAGGAGGGGACAGGTGATGCTGTAGCTTCCTTGCTTTGTGGATCATATTGCCATAATTAATTTTCTATCTAATATACTAAAGCCCTAATCAAGTTACATGTAGCTATTGCTGCAAAGCACTGGGGTTTACTAGTTGTGACTAGCTTTTTCCATTGTTTTCAGTAGACTAAAGTTACAGCTAACTTTAGCAGAATCCTGTGTAGTGTCAGACTGTTTAATTTCCATTGACGTCTGTGAGATTTACACAGCCAGTGCTCAGGATTGCTGCCTAAGTGAATACTGCCCAAAGGATTATCTACACATCTATTCAAGATGATTTTTAATTTCTATTAGTATAAAAGCTAAAGATAGAAAGTACTGAAAACTAAACTGTCATTATATAAATTAAAAATAACGTGTTACAAAAAATGTAAAGATCCACTTCTTAAATATGAGATTGGTAATAATGTGATGATTTATTTCAAGACCTTAACTGCATAATCCTGTCCATGTCTACTCCGGTGTGTAGGGCTGCAGCCATAATTTACGTCTCCTTTTTCTTCTTTTTTTGAAAAAAGGATAACTCAGAACTGTATTTATTTAATTTATTTGTATTTATTAAATGTATGTACCACTTAACACAGGAATTTACCAAAGCCATGTATTATAGAGATTAGGGGGAAAAGAGCTTTGTTCTTGTTTTGAGTTAGTTAGCTTAACTTTTGCTCTCACTTACTACCATGTTATTTGTTTTTATTATTTATTTGATTTGTACCCCATCTTTCTGCCGAGAAAATGGCACTTAAGGTAGCATTTTCATATTTATACTTCTTAATTCCCATCACTGAACACAACACTGTGACTTCTGTTGCAAATCCTGGGTTTAAACTCCAAACAAAGAAGTGTTTATACTAAAATGATATCCAGACATATATTATATCGTATATATTATAGTATAGTATAGTATAGTATATTATATTATATTAATTGTATCATATCATATCACTTCATGGACCATTTTAAGTTTGGTCATCCATTTAGACTACAAACGGACTCTGAAGCTTTAATCTATCTCAAAGTGTCCCTCTAAGTATATTAGCAATATCTCAGGTATGGAAATGTTATATAGAATATCAGCACATTGACTCTGTCACGCCATCTGTGTGAGCTGCGGCCTCCACAAAAAAACCTTTTACATACTGAAATCATTATCTCTCTGAAGTCTGCAGCTGGCATTTAAAACTTATTGATGGCATGGGTATCAGTGGCTCAGTAGGCAGCCCTTTTTGCCTGAGGCTCACCAGGTCATGGGTTCACATTCTGCTTAGAGAAAAAGCTGGACATGTTCCAGGATTGTGTGTGGGCTGTGCTAGTCTCCTAGGGGGCAGTCCTTAAGACAGTAAGTGAAACCATGTATGCTTTGTAGATATCAAAGCTCTCTTCCTAATGGCAGAGGAAGGAATGGGCAAGGAAGCTACATTCTATATGCCTACAGCGAGTGAGAAAAACCATGCTGTATGAGAGCAATTTACAATCACGAATTTTGGGGCTTCCTAGAAAATGAATTTAATAATTAGGCACAGGTACATATTCACAAGTATTACTTGTGGACAAATACCTACAAGGGTAGGACATTAGGCAGAACACCATTATAAATCTGAATGTAACCTGCTCTGGTGTTAATGCTCTGATGCTTGGTTATCCCAGATGTCTCCCTCCTCCTCTTCTTTATAGACAGGTAAAGTTGGATCTCTTGAAGGAACTGGGGATCACACTCTAGGCAAAGGTTGGACAGGTGATCAATATGCAGCATGAGATTTTGCCGTGGCAATGTGCCTCCAACAGTGACTGGATCATCTAGTCAAAAGAAACAAAGCCAACATGTAACATTCTGCCTGAGAAAGAAACCAAACAAGCCCTGGCTGAATCTACACATAGCAGTTATGCCGTTATCATACCGTTATCATAACTATTGGTACACATGACACCAATGGGCACCAATAGTTATGATAACGGTATGATAATAGTATAACTACTATGTGTAGATTTAGCCCCTGTGCATAATGGTGGGAAATGGTGTATTCATAAAATAAGGACTGTAAGTATTTAACTGAAAGGATCTTTCACCACTAAAAGGTCAAGAAATCAACTTTGAAGCAGAACAGTCTGAGTACTTCTGGAACCAATATATAAAATCAGTAAACATGGGGAAAGGAACATTTCTCTACTCCACAAATCAGCCTAACTTAACTATGCAGTTATTTGGGGTTCATTTCTTTGTCTTCAAGTGTGTTTGTTCTGTGATAAACACAATCTTCACTTAGACCCTTAACATTCCTCAAAAAATAACAATGGTTAGCTAAGTAGCAGACCCATGAATTACATTGACTAAGGACGCAATCCTATGTATGTTTAGGCCGAAAAAGCCCTACAACTCCCAACATGCCATGGCTGGCTGGGGTATACTAGGAATTGTAGGATTTTTTTCTGTCTAAACATGCATTGGATTGTGCCCTAAGTACTTTCAGACTCATAAAAAAAGCCCAGAGTGACTCCAAGTTTAGCCATGGTAATGGTAAATTGAGCTAACTTCACGCATTAGCTCAATTTAAGTCCTGTTGATTTCAGTGGGTCTTCTCGAAGTATGACTAAGTCTGGATCCAACCCTATGACATGACTGTACATTGAATCTTGAAACCTGGGTTAACAGAATCATCTGTTAATTTTTACAATGAAGTCAGCAACTTGCCTACCAGATAACAGCAATTCCTCCCCCACCCCATGTTCATTGATTTTATACATGAAATCAATAAACCTGATACTGAGATTCCCTCACCACACTCCTGATACATGGGAAAGAATGCTAAACACAGAAACTATGGCTTGGTTCAGAGAGGATTAAAAACAAATATTGAAAACAAAGTGCTCATAATGAAATCAATTCAAAATCCAAAATTTAACAAGAATTTCCTCCTTGATTGTCAAAATAAGTCAATGTAATTTAAAGTCTTTAGTGTGCAAAATAGCCATACTGGCATATGCTCCAGTTTAAATAGACATCTACATTACACAACTTCAAAACAAAATAGAAAAAGCTGCACAGTAAGACAAATGTGCTTTACTACATAACAAGAACACATTTCATAAAGGACTGGAGCATGTCCTCTTAACCTGTGACAACAAACTTGTTTATTTAGTTTTCTTCTTAGTAAGAAAGCAATTAGTTTTTTCTCCCAATAAAAATATCCTTATGCATTTATAAACACTACTGGTAATTATGTAATTACCTTACCCAATCATGTTAAATTGCTGTCAGTTAGGTTCCCACCACTGATTACCTATATAGTCTACCAAATCTAAATGAAGTCTTTGCTAAAGTGCACTTAGTGATTTACAAAGGTGTCTCTATGATTCTAAAAACCATAACAGCACCATATTATTTGCTATAATCACCCAGTGTCCAAGGTCAAGGGTAGATCTCACTGAACTTCTTGTATAAAAATCCTCAAAAAACACAGAATTAAACACTTGGCTTATTTTTGGGTTCCTTGTCATGACTTTTACATCTAATAGTAACCTTTCACCTCCATACGTTAAAAACGCTATAATTATGTAATTAAAACTAATTGTGTAATTTAACCTATACATTTTTATCCTACAGGATCTAGATCAATTATTTTGTTCAGTGGCCTTGGAAGTTTTCATAATCTGAAATAAAACAATGGGGCTTAAAATTAAGGAATAAGAGAACTACAAATTACTCAAATTAATATTGTCAAGGGGCCATTTACAAGTAATTTAATGTAAAATAAATCCAGTGATAATGATCTACTCAGAAAGCCACCTATGAAATGTTTTACAGTTCTTTATACATAATAACTTAGGAAATATTACCACTCAGAAATATTAGTACCTTCTCATATTTGACTAGCCAGAAGAGATAACAATAGATCCTTTTCCTGTATATATTCACTCTCCTCACTTCCAGAGTTTATATAATAGATACTATAATGGAAAATTTCAGAGTAACTGAATAAATCCCAATTAATGCGATCACTGAGAGGCTGACATTGTTACAGGAAGTTGTGTCATTTTGCTCAACTCCATGGAACAACCATTTTATGAAGCAGGAGATTTCTCTTCAGTTAATAGACAATATTTACCTGCTGTATTGTGCTTAGAAAAAGAAGAATCACTTTGCAGCAGGGCTGTAAAGGGCTGATCTAAAACATTACGGACCTCATAGGAAGCACAGCAAAAGGTTTTTCAATATGGCAGCAGTATTTGAAGGTTGCTTCCTTTGTGTTTTGGTGCAATGGTATGTAGTATCAGTATGCCACTGCCACAGATCCCTAGAACAGCTCCACTGACATGGAGTCTCTGATGCACAGAATCACAGAGTTGAAAGAGACTTCAAAGACCATCTAGTCCAACCCCCTGCCACTGCAGGAAATCCACTACTGCAGCACCTATGGCAGGTGGCTTCCCAGCCTTTCCTTGGAAGGAGAGTCCACCACCTTCCAAGGCAAGCATTTTGTTCCATTGACAAAAAGTTGGTACCATCAGGATGCTCTTCGTAATGAAATCATTTCTCTTGCCATTTGAACATATTGGTTTGGTTCCTGCCCTCTGGAGCAATAGAAAAAACAAAGTTGCTTCATCATCTATGTGAGCATGTGCTAATCAGCTTTCAAATGGCATGCCTTCTGCATGGCATGCCATCATTTGGCAGGGGGCGGGGACTTTTGGATAGTACTCAAATGGGAAGGTGTAAATTAATCAGCTGTACAAGAGACTGGATTCCCTGCTCTTGGGTGCATCTGAGACACAAAGTCTGCCTCTCTAGAGCCAGCTGATCTCACACATTATGCACTCCAAATGCTAAAGGGTAGAGGAGGGATGACATGTGGTAAGTGCTTGGTAGGTTGCCCTCCATCATGCTGGCACTGGAGATTTTACACAGAATTGGGAACTTAGAAATGCAGACAAACAAACTTCTACATAAAATACTCTCCAGAGCCACCCCAGTGAAATGGTGCTGCCTTCATTCCCACCTCTCTTCACTAAGTCCTCTCCACAATTCATACTCAGTACATCATTTAGAACTGCCTCCCGCTTTCTGCACCTGCTGAACGGAGAAAGTGTTAGACAGCCCTAAATTAGGTAGCGTATGTTTCTGCTTTTCTCTCACTGCCATTGCAGCTGGCTAGCTATGACAGTCTCTCTGTGCAGCTATTTAGGTTTTACACCCCCTTCCACGCTGGTCTCACGTTAGCGCCTTTCCCTGTTGTTGTTGTTGTTGTTGTTGTTTTTATAACATATTTTAAGGGAGTTGTGGCCTAGTTCAATTCAATCTTGTGTTCTCTTTCTTTCCCTCCCATTCTGCAATTGCTACCTGTGTGTACAGTAACAATATTCCTCTGGACTGTCAGATCATAGGACATAGGAAGATGCCTTATACTGAGTCAAACCATGAATCCATCTACTCAGTATAGTCGACACTGGCTGGCAGCAGCACCCCAGACAGGATTCTTTCCTTACCCTGCCTGGACATGCCAGGGATTGAATTTGGGACCTTCTGCATGCAAAACAGATGCTCCGCCACTGAGCCACAGCGTAAACTTGACTGTGGCACCTTCCTGGCTGTAGTTATGAGACAGAATTCTGAAGACACCAGGGCCATGCTTTCCTTTTTGCATTCAGCTGCAAATATCCAGGTGCACATTTAAATCACTGCTGCCATTAGTTAAAAACAAGGGAGCTGCAGTCTTCCCTTTGTAGGTCTCTGCTTCCATTTATTTAACCAGGGAAGCAGCTATTTAAATACAAGCGTGCCATTTCCAACTGATGTGAGGGATGTGTATTTTGCACTTGTGTATCTAGGTCTAAGTACAACATGTAAAATGAGATCGGGACATTAGAGGGACTGCTGAACTGACCCAGCATGATAGCCCTTTATTCCCTCTCATATATTTTCTTTCTCCACTTCTCCAATCATCATGAGAACAATCTGCCAGAAGTTTAAATAAATCATGGTAGCTGCTAGTCTTTTTCTATCCTCCCCACACCCCATACTTTTTTCCTCCCTCCTTAAGACATGACATTTGTCGGCATTTCAAAAGACATTTCTCCTTAGCTATATAAAGAGCGTCGCTTTGCTTGGCAAACCCAAAGCAGTAGACGTAAAGCAGTAGTGAAAACAGACAAAAATAGTACACACACACACACACACACACACACACACAATCTTGCTGTGTGAGGCCAAGTTTTAAACAGGGTGCCACAGAGTGTACATTTGGAAACTACAATACTGAATTGTGTTATTACCTATCTAATTTTGATATTATTATTTTTACAAAATTGTATGGCGCTGCCTTCTGTTAAAATCATATGGCATACCACATGGCATAAAAGGGAAATATGACCTTCTCTATCCATACAGCAGACAAATCCTGTTTGGATTAGTATAATTATTATTTTGAATTATACAGTTTTAATTTTTTTTGAGCAGCTACATGTACTTCACCTACAGTTAGAGCTTTTCTCCCAACCAAAAAAAGGCCAGCTGGTAAATTAAGCCAGCATGAACATTATATGTACTGGTTCCTTTTGGATAAAACTGAGTACCTTGTTGCTAAACTTGTTGCTTAAATGAATAAGGGTGCAATGCTACGCATGTTTAGCCAGAAAAAAGTCCTACAGCTACCAGCATTCGCCAGCCAGCCAGCCTGGGGAATGCTGAGAGTTATACATCTTTTTTCTGTCTAAACCTGCATACAATTTCACCTTAGTGTACGAGTTTGTTACTAACCAGATTTGCTCATCTTCTATGTATCTTTATCCTACTTTAAGCCTTCTACCTGAGTCCATTTTCTCCCATTTCACAGAAGGGGATTTACACCTATTAAATGTTCACAATACAAAATTTTCATAAGTTCTTTCAGTGAGCTCTGCATGTCCAAAGAAGAAAATTTATGAAAAGCTGATGTGCCTGATGGAGCATCTAAAGACAACTCAACCTCACCCTCTTTTAATTTATTCCTGCTGCAAAGTAAGACGCAAAGCCTAGGAGCTTCTAACGACTGATATTTATGCATTTATAAAGTGCCCACAGTTTTCTAGGTGCAGTTCAAAACTTAAACGATGATACAGACTGTCCCCTCAGGCTTACAAGCTAAAAGACATGGCACAGTAAGAAAACAAGTATGGGAAGGGAAAAGGAAAACAAGGAAATTCAGGTCCTGAATTTCCACTTTCAGTTATTAATGACCAGATGGAATGGTGACTGAGGAGACTGCTCTGGGAGAGGAAGAGCCAAATAGCACTTGCCCCCCTCTGAGCCAATGGAGTAGGGATGTCTGAGGAATCAGATCCTTGTGAATTCTGATACAAAGAGACCTAATCCACACCTGTGTGGACTGGAACTTACAATACAATCTTATACATATCTACTCAGAGGTAGGTCCCATTGAATTCAATTTGATTACTCCCAGGTACGTGCATATAGGATTACAGCCTTAGGGTGCAATCCTATCAGGATAGTTGGCCAACTATGAACTCGGAGGTGGCTGACTATCCAATGCAGGGTGGGTGGAGCATAGAGGCTGGACAGCAGCCTCCGTGATCCCCTGTATTTGCAGCTAGACAGCCAATTTTGGTTGTCTAGCTGTGGACATCGGAGCGGGAGTGGGGGAGGCTGGATGGCACATAGGAAGTGTTGTAATGATGCTGCCGCAGTCTCCTCCCCTCCCCGGGGAATGTCCGCTTTTTGCCCAATCTGTGCTGTGGTTATGAGCATGGAGACAGGGAAGAACCATGCTGCCTATGAGGCAGCAGCAGAGAGGGCAGGGAGCATGGTTTCTGGGAACCAAGCTCAGTGCCCTGGCTCCGAGCTCAGTTTCCAGAAAATGAAAAACCTATGGCCGTCTAGACACTGTTTAGCAGCCATAGGAGTGCTCTCCCCATTATTCATTGGCTTTTGCATTTCTCAAATGTTTGAACATAGCTCCCAGCTTTAAAAACCCATCAAAATGTGTTTAATCCGTCTATTTTGATTTTAGAAATCCATATTTTGAGAGGAAACACATTGAAATTATGTATTTAAACCAGAATTTTCAGGCAAATTATTATTTTTTAAACGCAGATTAATGTGGAAATGGGACGGAGCAGACATAAGTGAATACATGCTAAAAACATAAATATCGTTAAATAAATAAAGCGACCAGACCAGAAATGTAACATCAGTAATGGAAAATACTAATTTGTCCATCACTATGATAGAGAGGGCTGTACTCTTTCATCTCTCCTTCAGCAGCAGCTAAGTAGAATGGCTGCTAATATGACTACCTATCTACCACACATTTTGTGATGTGTTGGCACTTGGTGTGTGGTAAAATTCTCTGGGTTTTTTACTCATTTATTTCACATATTTACTCCAATTTTGTTAGCCACACAGATTTCCATGGTAGCTAACAAAATTACATTAAAACAATAAAATTAAGGGGTTGGATCCAGATTTAAGTTGGATCAACTGTGGTGGCAGAAGTGGTCTTCCTCACTCACTCCTTCCCAGGGCAGCCCCTCCAGCCCCCTGAAAATCCTACACAGAGAGTAGGGAGATCCTGCTGAATGGGATGAGCTGTGGTGTGGGGGATGATCCCCCCAAATCAGGTGGGAGACAGACCCTGTATCCAGCTTAAGGGATTTTAAAAGAACACCCCAAACAGTATAAAAACAGCAAATATCTGACCAGCATAAAAGCATCATTGGAGTTAAAAGATTAGGAATAGTGCAAAACACTACAAAAGCTAAAAAGTCTGGGGAAATAACAGGGTGTTGCCCCTAAGAATGGGTGACAGGCAAACCTCCCTGGGCAGCACACTCCAAAGGTGGAGTACCACAACCTCTCCTCATTTCTCTCTCCACCCACCTCACCTCTGATGTTGGAGCTGCCTTGAGGAGGGCCTCTGTAGATAACCTGGGTGCAGGGGCAAGTTATGTGAGAATAGGCATTCCTTCAGGTATCCCAGTTCCAAGCCATGCAGGCCTTTAAAGATATGCACCATCGCTTTGGATCGTGCTCAGAAATAGACTGGAAGGTTGTGGAGATGTTTGTAGAGAGGACTGAGCAAAAATGGCCTCCAAAACTTCTCCACCCTATTTGCAGGTTATGAACGTGTGTATGTGTACAGAATTCGCGTGAATAATCATGTGGAGTGACAGAATTCTCCAATAGCTGGAAAAATAAAATTCCTTAGTGAAGTCTCTTCTGAGAACTTCCAGTTCCATTAATATGGAATGAAACTCTAGAGTTATTACTTCATAATAGTGGATGAAGGAAGCAGTAGGCTAAGAAAGGAGGGCTGGAAGGAGTAGGGGCCAAGCCCAATGCTTCCTTCAGCAATGTTAAAATAATACGAAACAGCATTAGAAATGGATCCACAGCTGTGCCCCAAATCCTCCATGAGCAGAGAAGTTGCTGAGGTGGATTCTGCAGAATAGTCTCTAGGGGGTGCCCTAAAATTCTCCAACAGTTTGTGGGGAACCTGAAAAAGAAAATTGCTAGGGAATCTCATAGAAAATAATTTTCCGAAAAATTTTAGTCCAGAGAGAAAGTTTCACCCAATGAGATATATTCCTGACAACCAGTCCCACTTTGAAACCTAGCGGCTGTATGTTTCACTCATTGCAGTTTCTGAGCAGTCTTCAAACGCAGCCCCTCATACTGTACAACATAATACAATACCCCTTCAGCACTAGGCTGGATCTGTAGATGGGTTATAGGTATTTGCCGGATTGGGAGCTGACAGCCTAATCCTATAAGCAACTGCATGAACACAGCCGCACTGGCTTCGACAATGGTCTTCTCTACCAACACCTTGTGGCAGGATGTGGAGTTGTGGGTTTCCATAGGTTAGCTGCTGCTGTTGCAAACCAAATGTGGGGTAAGATGACCAGCAGTCTTATACAGCAAGGCAGTTCTTAGATTTTCTACAGATTTCTCTCTGAAGACAGGCCCACCAAATGCTTGGGGGTGGGGGGGTTAGATCACACCTCAGTCACAAAGAACATTTTTATGAGCTGAGTTTATAAAGGTTAGACATAGATGAAGACAGTAAGATTCTATCATATCACAGGTAAATCACAGAGAAGCTACTAAGAGTTGTTTATATAGGTCCAATGATGGTTGCTGAGCCCAAACCTGGAAACACTGCAAAGACGAACAGTGCCATTCCAAGCCATAAACCTCTAAGTCTCCTGCCCCCTCCCCTCTCAAGTACTTAGTATCCATTACAAGTCCTGGCTCACACCCTCCCATGAACCCCTTCAAAGAGAGAAGCATTTCCCCATTATGATTTTAGACATTGGAGTGGCTAGTGAGAATACTCCAATAAGTTAAAACCATAATATGGGAAGGAATTTTGATATAGCACAATGGCACCGCACTCCTCGTGTTGCTCTCATTTTGATTCTTACCCTACACTGTTCCTTTAAGATTATTATTCCTTATTTATTAAAATTAGAAAAGTATTCTTTCAAAATATGGACCTATAGTACTCACCCAGAACATTCACAGAATTCCTAAATCAGGTCCTTTCGAAATATAAAGCATACATTTATCAGCTAAACATCCCGCCTCATCCTCCATTTTGCTTGCAATATGTCAGTCATGTCTGCAAAGAACAAGATCCTGCTGTTTTTAAAGTCAAACCCCTGCTGCTATTTGGCCATTCCAAATATTCTGTCGTAGTTCGCCTAATCCAATATTTTTCAATATCTCCATATTTGGATTCCTTTGCAAATCCCTTTTCTGCTCTGTGTGTGAGGTTCTGTAAAGTGGAAATAAAAGATTTAATGTGCTCTTTCAAAAGCAAAAGAGATTTTTTTTCCTCAAAAGAAAGTTAAAGAAATAGTCTAGAATTCCTCTGGTACAAAATTATTATGCAGTATAGTGTTCTGCTTTCTTTTACAGCCCATAGATTGCCCATATTATTTAATTGCACCTTTACTTCTTTTAAAAGTCAGATTTAGTTTGGAGTGTGTTACTGATTAGGATCGTTCACTAGGTTTTCTGTTCTGTTTTGTCAAATGCTGACCTTTGTCTTTCTAATCTTCATATACAAACCTTTTGAACAGTATGGGCTGAAGTAAAGAAAATATTCAAGACAAAATCATAACGATTATTCACCATTTTTATTTGCTGCTTCTTTTGCCTATAAACACCTCTTGACAATTCCTGATTTTGGTCCTCATATACAGCAAAAGTGTAAACAAAGCTAAATCTGTAAGCTAGATTGTAATATTGCAACAACTAGTATTAGGAAACGTTATTCTATAGATCTATTTTAGCTGTGATGGAGCATACCAGCAAAGGGATAGGCCAGTGAAACCTGTCAACCATAATAATCAGTACATAGATTCTGATTCTGGTACTTCTTTTCCATTAATGTAAAAACCATGTTTGACCAGATAAGTAAAGGTAAAGGTGTCCCCAACCAGTCGTGTCCGACTCTAGGGTGCGGTGCTCATCCCCGTTTCTAAGCTGAAGAGCCAGCGCTGTCCGAAGACGCTTCCGTGGTCATGTGGCCGGCATGACTGAACACCAAGGTGCACGGAACACTGTTACCTTTCCCGCTGAGGCGGTACCTATTTATCTACTTGCAATTTCTTGCTTTCGAACTGCTAGGTTGGCAGGAGCTGGGACTGAAGACGGGAGCTCACTCCGTCACGCAGCACTCGGGTCTCGAACTGCTGACCTGCCGACCTTCCAGTCTGCAGTTCAGCGTCTTAACCACTAAGCCACCACGGCCCTATGTTTGACCAGATAGTGGAACATTAAAAATGGGGGGGGGGATTATGGCTGAATCATTGCAGCACCATTCAGGTCTCTGGAAACGTCTCATCTGTACATTGCAGGCAGTGTGCTTTTTGGATCGCCTTATTTCTCCTGACTCCTTTCTTCTGAGGTGTATTCAAAGGTGATTATACAGTACAAATTTTCTAGGGCTATTCTGGCTGAGGCTGGTGAAAAGATGAGCAGAGATAGAGATTTTCCTGGCACCTATATCACATTTATTTATTTATTTATTTATTAAGAGACTTATATCCCAAATTTCTCTCATAGAAGAGCTTACAAAAACAAGTGGAAGACCAATGCAAATACAAAATTAAATTAAACTATAGCATATCAGCTCCTTCATGGATCACTGCCTTGTTGTGGCGAAGGGGCTTGCGTAACTCAGTGAAGCCATAAGGTATGCTGTGCAGTGCCACCCAAGACGGACAGGTCATGGTAGAGAGTTCTGACAAAATGTGGTCCACTGGAGAAAGAAATGGCAACCCATGCCAGTATTCCTGCCAAGAAAACCCCATGGAACGTATCACAAGGCTAAAAGATATGACACTGGAAGATGAGCCCGTCAGGTCGGAAGGTGTCCAATATACTACTGGGGAAGAGCACAGGGAATTTGGGGAAGAGCACAGGGAAAGAGCACAGGGAAAGTAGCATCAGAAAGAGTGAAGCGGCTGGGCCAAAGCCGAAAGGACACTCAGCTGTGGATGTGTCTGGTGGTGAAAAGAAAATCCGATGCTGTAAAGAACAATATTGTTTAGGAACCTGGAATGTCAGATCAATGAATCAAGGTAAGCTGGAGGTGGTCAAACATGAGAAGGCAAGACTGAACATTGACATCTTGGGAATCAGCGAACTCAAATGGACAAGCATGGGAGAATTTAATTCAGGTGACCATCATATCTACAACTGTGGGCAAGAATCCCTTAGAGGAAATGGAGTAGCACTCATAGTCAATAAAAGGGTGGGAAAAGCAGTACTGGGGTACAATCTCAAAAATGATAGAATGATCTCAGTATGAATCCAAGGCAAACCATTCAACATCACAGTTATTCAAGTCTATGCCCCAACCACTGATGCCGAAGAAGCTGAGGTTGATCGAAGACCTACAACACCTTCTAGAACTAACACCAAAAAAAGATGTCCTCTTCATCATAGGGGATTGGAATGCTAAAGTAGGAAGTCAAGAAATCACTGGGATAACAGGCAGGCATGGCCTTGGTGTACAGAATGCAGCAGGACAAAGGCTAATAGAGTTTTGCCAAGAGAACACGCTGATCATAGCAAACACTCTTTTCCAACAGCACAAGAGGCGACTCTACACATGGACATCACCAGATGGTCAATATCGAAATCAGATTGATTATGTCCTTTGCAGCCAAAGATGGAGAAGCTCTATACAGTCAGTCAAAACAAGACCTGGAGCTGACTGTGGCTCAGATCATGAGCTTCTTATCGCAAAATTTCGGTTTAAATTGAAGAATGTAGGGAAAACTACTAAACCATTCAGGTATGACCTAAATCATATCCCTTATGAATATATAGTGGAAGTGAGGAATAGATTTAAGGGATTAGACCTGATAGACAGAGTGCCTGAGGAACTATGGACGGAGGTCCGTAACATTGTTCAGGAGGCAGCAACTCAATCCATCCCAAAGAAAAAGAAATGCAAGAAAGCCAAGTGGCTGTCTGATGAGGCTTTACAAGTAGCTGAGGAAAGAAGGGAAGCAAAAAGCAAGGGAGAAAGGGGAAGATATATCCAACTGAATGCAAAGTTCCAGAGAATAGCAAGGAGAGACAAGAAGTCCGTCTTAAATGAACAATGCAAAGAAATCGAGGAAAACAACAGAATGGGAAAGACTAGAGATCTCTTCAAGAAAATCGGAGATCTCAAGGGAACGTTTTGTGCAAAGACGGGCATGATAAAGGACAAAGAAGACAGGGACCTAACAGAAGCAGATGACATTAAGAAGAGGTGGAAAGAATACACAGAAGGACTATACAGGAGAGATCTGAACGTCCCTGATAGCCATGATAGTGCGGTCACTGAACTTGAGCTGGACATCCTAGAGAGTGAAGTCAAGTGGGCCTTAGGAAGCATGACTAACAACAAAGCTAGCGGAGATGACAGTATTCCAGCTGAGCTATTTAAAATCCTAAAAGATGATGCTGTTAAAGTGCTGCACTCAATATGCCAACAAAATGGAACACTCAACAGTGGCCACAAGACTGGAAAAGTGTCTCCAGTGCCGAACCCCTCCATGCGGTCCAGGAGAATACCGTGGTCAACGGTATCAAAAGCCGCTGAGAGGTCGAGGAGAACAAGGAAGGAGCATTCGCCCCTATCCAGAGCCCTCCTCATATCATCCACCTAGGCGACCAAGGCCGTTTCTGTCCCATGCCCAGGCCTGAAGCCCGACTAAAATGGATCTAGATAATCGGCTTCTTCCAAGTGTGCCCTCAACTGCATTGCCACCACCCGCTCAATCACCTCGCCCCAAAATGGCAGATTCGAGACTGGGCGAAAGTTGTTCAGAACTTAGGGATCCAAGGAGGGCTTCTTTAAGAGTGGTCTTATCACTGCCTCCTTGAGGGCTGATGGCATCACTCCCTCCCACCACCACCCTGATTCCCTCACCCAATTAGGGTTGGCGGAGAATTTCTCCCCAAAACTTCGGGGGGCCGAGCGCCAACGTGTTCGACCCCCCGAACAAGTTTCGGGGAGAAATTCTCCACACACCCCGCACCCCCCCGGGACGGGACTTACCTTTGGCGAATGTCCCTCCCGGCGGCGGGTCCGGCCGGCGGTTCGGCGGGTCTTCGTCCGGGGTGGGAGCGGCAGCCGGTCTTTCGACTGGCTGCCACCACCGCCATTCCAAAAGAAGAAAAAAAAAACGCCCCCGTGATAGGCTACGTGACGATTAACGTAGCCTATCACGGCTAGATTTGCAAAGTCAGCCGTGATAGGCTACGTAAATCGTCACGTAGCCTATCACGGGTGACTTAAAAAAAAGCGCGTACGGATAATGGGGGCCCCCATAGGGAGCCGCCATTCGCGTTCCTTATTTGGTTGCTGTAGTCTACATAAAGATAACGTAGACAATGGCGAAAATAAGGGCAACGCTATTTGCGTTGCCCTTATTTTCGCCGTAGTCTACGTAAAGATTTATGTAGACTACAGCGACCAAATAAGGAACGCGAATGGCGGCTCCCTATGGGGGCCGCCATTTGCGTACGCGCTTTTTTTTCTTCTTTTTTTTAAAGTCACCCGTGATAGGCTACGTGACGATTTACGTAGCCTATCACGGCTGACTTTGCAGATCTAGCCGTGATAGGCTACGTTAATTGTCACATAGCCTATCACAGGGGCGTTTTTTTTTTTTTAACTTTTTAGTTCGCGGCCAGGCGAGGCGAGGCGCCTCCTCCCCGGCCTGAATTTCGGCCGGGCGAGGCGGGAAGCCTCCCCCCCGGCCTGAATTTCGGCCGGGCGAGGCGGGAAGCCTCCCCCCCGGCCTGAACTTCGCGGGGGGAGCAGCAAAGCGCCTCCCCCCCACCGCGAAAAGCTTCGAGGACCGGTAAGGGACTTTCGTGCACCCCTACACCCAATCTCTCTCTGCATCCCATAATGAGCCAAGATGGGCAAGGATCAAGTAAGCAGGTGGTCGGCCTTACAGATGAAGCACCTTGTCCACTTCATCAGAAGGAAGAAGCTGGAACAGATCCCACAAAACTGGTGTGTCACAGACCGCCTCCTGCTCGCTAACTGTATCCACAGTACACAGAATAACACTCCTAATCCGATCAATTTTATCTGCAAAGTGCCTTGCCAAGGCCTCACAGGAGGCCTTAGAATGCTCCAGCGGTTCCGGAGCCACTGGACTGACCAGGCTCCAGACCACTTGGAACAGCCTCTTGGGACAGCACTCTGCAGTAGGGATGTACGAAAGTCACTTACCTTTTCATGGATTGTGTTTGTGGGGGAGGGAGGCGCTCCGCCCCTCACCCCGGAATCCTTGACGGGGGGTGAGGCGATCCGGTCCTCCCCCCTGGAATCCTGCCCGGCCGGCTCTCCTCCGTGGCGGCTCCGCGGAGCAGCCGGCCAGGGCCGTCCGAAGCCAGATTTCCAGCTGCGGACTGGCTGATGCGGACAGAAATGGCGGCCGCTGTAGCGGCCGCCATTTGCGTCCAGCTTAGGGATGTCAGAGAATTTTGAAACCAATCTCGGGGAGGCCGAATGCCAGCGCAGTCGGCCCCCCAAAATCGGTGGCGAAACGGTCTGCCCCCCCGCCCCCCCGGGATGGGACTTACCTTGGGCGAATCTTCCTGGTGGCGGTGGTTCCAGCCGGTGGTGCGGCGGCGGCAGCCGGTCTTCCGACCAGCTGCCGCCGCCACCATTTCCAGTAAAAAAAAAAAAAAAGTGATAGGCTACGTAAAGATTTACGTAGCCTATCATGGCTAGATTTTTTAAAAAATACCGTGATAGGCTATGTAAATGTTTACGTAGCCTATCACGGCTGATTTAAAATCACGGCCGCCATTTGCGTTCCTTATTTTGACATGTCTTAGTCTACGTAAACATTTACGTAGACTAAGACGGTGAAAATAAGGGGAACGCAAATAGCGTGGACGCTACGCTATTTGTGTTCCCCTTATTTTCGCTGTAGTCTCTTATTTTCGCTCAAAATAAGGAACGCAAACGGCGGCGCCCATGGGCGCCGCCATTTGCGTACACACAGTTTTTTTTCTTTTAAATTAGCCATGATAGGCTACGTAAACATTTCCGTAGCTTATCATGGCTGACTGCAGGGACGCAAACGGCAGAGGCTACAGCCGCCGCCATTTGCGGACCTGGCCGGCCAGGATTGGGGGGGGAGGGACGGAGCACCTCCTTCCCCGGTCAGAATTTCGGGGGGGAGGGACGGGGTGCCTCCCCCTCCCAGCCAGAATTTCGGAGGGAGGGACAGGGCACCTCCCCCCCGGCCAGAATTTCGGGGGGAGGGACGGAGCGCCTCCCCCCCACCGCGAATCAATTTCGTAAGAAGTTAAGTGACTTTCGTACATCCCTAGTCCAGCTAGGCAGCTGTGATAGGCTATGTAAGTCTTTACGTAGCCTATCACGGCTGGGCAAAAACAAAACAAAACACGGCGTATGGAAATGGGAGCGGAAATGGTGGCCAACATTTGCGTTCCCTATTTTTCGCCATTCTAGCCTACGTAAATATTTATGTAGGCAATTACGGCGAAAAAAAAAGGGAACCACAAATAGCATAGTGGGCGCTATTTGCGTTTCTTTTTTTTCGCCGTAAAAGCCTACGTAAATATTTACATAGGATAAAACGGCGAGAAAAAAAAGAACACAAATAGCGCCCACTATGCTATTTGCGGTTCCCTTTTTTTCGCCGTAATTGCCTACATAAATATTTATGTAGGCCAGAACGGCGAAAATTAGGGAACGCAAATGGCGGCCGCTGTAGCCGCCGCCATTTCCGTATGCTAGTTTTTTTTTGGGGGGGTAGCTATGATAGGCTATGTAAATTCTTATGTAGCCTATCACAGCTGCAAGGACGGCAATGGTGGCTGCAGCAGCCCGGCCGCGGCAGGCCAGGAGACCAGCCGCCACCGCCGGAACCACCGCCACCACCGAATCCGCTGCATCCGCCCCAGGTAAGTTCCATCCTGGGGGATTCTGCGGGGGGGGCAGGAAGCCGTTACACCATGGATTCCAGGGGGCCGGATTCTAAAGAATTGGGCCTCACTGGAATACGTGGCTGAATTCTCTGCCATCCCTACTCTGCAGATGCGATACAGGCAGCATAATATTCCTTTTTTGCTGCCTTCACCGCCACATGATAGGCTGAAGATAGGCTGAAGATACAGCTCTAGCCCGTGTCTGATCGTCTTTGGAGCGAGACTTCTGCCACTGGCGCTCTAGCCGTCTCACCTCCTGTTTCAGAGCTTGTAACTGCGGATTGAACCATAGTGCAGTCTGAGCCCTGTTCAGGGGGAGGGGGCGTTTCAGAGCCACCCGATCTAATGCCCCAGTGATTGCGGCATTCCAGCCACCCAGCAGGGTCTCAACCGAGTGGCCGTTGGCGTGCTCCAGAGAATCCCCAAGCACGTTCCAGAATCCATTCGGATCCATAAGATGCCTGGGGCAGACCATTTTAATGGGTCCTCCACCCCTGCGGAGGGGTTGTGGAACCGAGAAGTTCAACGTCACCAGATAGTGATCTGACCATAACAAGGAGCTGGTGGATAAACCCCCGACTTCCAGATCATTCCCGGCTTCTCCAGAAACAAACACAAGGTCTAGTGGATGACCGGCTACATGGGTGGGCCCAGTTGGAAAATGGTGCAGCTCCCAGGAAGCCATGGTCTCCATAAAGTCCCAAGGTGCCCCTGTGCGGACAGTCCCCAAATGTACGTTGAAGTCCCCCGGCACCAAAAAGTTAGGGGACTGCACACGCACATCAGAGACCACCTCAAGCACCTCGGCCACAGAGTCAGTCATGCAGCGGGGTGGACGGTACACGAGCAGAATCCCCAGACTGCCCTTTGGGCCCAACCTCCAGTACATGCACTCAGCAACCTTGGTTTCCCGGAGAGGGGGTCTGGTGAAGACCAAGGACTCTCGATAGATAACAGCCACTCCCCCTCCCTGATCCCCAGCCCTCTGCTGCTGTGCATATGAAAATGCGGCTGGACACATGGCCACAAGAGTTGGAGCAGTGGTCTCAGCCAGCCAGGTCTCCGTAATACATGCCAGGTCTGCATCCTCATCCAGGATCATGTCATGGATGAGGGAGGTTTTCTGGGTAACAGACCTGGCATTGCAGAGCAGCCAACGAAGGCCAGAAGATGGGGTCACGCCTCCCCCAGCCATCCTTTGGCTCTGGACAGGCCTGGAGCAGGGGACAGATACTACACATCTCTCCCTTGTTCCCCTTACCTGGCATGGCCTCCCCCTAGTGCTCTGCCAGTGCCTGCCGCCCAGCCTCGGTATGTTCTGGCCCCCAACACTCCCCCCACTGCCTCCGTCAGGTGGACACATGCCCCCTTGCTCCCGCCTATCAGGCAGGCTACCTGATGTATCTCATTTTGATGTATTGTGATCTTAGACATTAAAGGCAAGAACTATTAAAGGCATCCAGAAGTGGAGAAAGGCTCAGCAGAAGGCTTTGTTTCTAGGCTGGGAGTTTGAGGTACTAAAAGGAGATACTTCCATAGGGTAAATAAGGTGGAATGCAGCCCAGTGACTACAGAGGCAGAAAATTCTGAAGTCTAGGGATGGGGGAGAATTTCTCCCCGAAACTTCGGGGGGCCGAGCGCCAACGCATTCGGTCCTCCGAAGGTTGTTCGGGGAGAACTTCTCCGCCCCCCCGCCCCCCCCCCGGGATGGGACTTACCTTTCACGAATGTCCCTCCCGGCAGCGGGTCCCAGCGGCGGTTCGGCAGGTCTTCGTCAGGGGCGGGGGCGGCAGCCGGTCTTTTGACCGGCTGCCGCCGCCGCCATTACAAGCAAAGTAAAAAAAAAACAAACGCCCCTGTGATAGGCTACGTAACGATTAACGTAGCCTATCACAGCTAGATTTGCAAAGTCAGCCGTGATAAGCTACGTTAATCGTCACGTAGCCTATCACGGGTGGCATTAAAAAAAAAAAAAAGCGCGTACGGCTAATGGCGGCCCCCATAGGGAGCCGCCATTATCATTCCTTATTTGGTCGCTGTAGTCTACGTAAAGATTTACGTAGACTACGGAGAAAATAAGGCCAATGCAAATAGCGTTGCCCTTATGTTCGCCATAGTCTACGTAAATCTTTACGTAGACTACAGCGACCAAATAAGGAACGCGAATGGCGGCTCCCCATGGGGGCCGCCATTTGCGTACGCGCTTTTTTTTTTTAAGTCACCCGTGATAGGCTACGTGACGATTAACGTAGCCTATCACGGCTGACTTTGCAGATCTAGCCGTGATAGGCTACGTAAATCGTCATGTAGCCTATCACGGGGGCGTTGTTGTTTTTTTTAACTTTTTATTTCGCGGCCGGGCGAGGCGAGGCACCTCCTCCCTGGCCTGAATTTCGGCTGGGCGAGGCGGGAAGCCTCCCCCCCGGCCTGAACTTTGGGGGGAGCAGCGAAGCGCCTCCCCCCCACCGCAAACAAGCTGCGAGACCAGGTAAGTGACTTTCGTGCACCCCTACTGAAGTCTAAAGACAATGACATGGCTACTGGGATAACGAAGAGAAGTAACCATCATATATTTACTGCACTTTTCCTAAAGCTGTTATGTCAGTGTAACCTCTTTTTCTTCAGTTATTTATAGGTGAACTTATGGAACTCTATGATGTGGAGTTGCCCCCCATGAGTCCTGAGGTAACAACTCATGCAGGTCAGCAATCCTCAGGGAAACTATATTTTCCAGGGTCTACTTGAAGCCAGACCTCAGAGAGCAGAGGTAGGAAACCTCGCTCCCTCCCCACAGCTTGCTCGCTACCACAGGAGGTGGGATTCAAAGGAAGGCAGAGGGGCTTTGGTGAGTGAACTGGAACTAGAGTACTGGGTGGGTATGTTGAAGGATAATTATTCTCCAGATTGGATCCATCTTTGAGGCAAGTATGACGCACACCCTGGAGCTCATAATCTGAGTCTGGAAGTATGGGCTTGGCAACATCTGTAGACACTTTTCAGACGTGGCCCTACATAGAACACATTACAGTAGGGCAACCTGGGTGTTGGTAAGGATGCTACTAGTGATTGTGTCCCAGTGTCAATGGCAGTTGCACAAACAAACTGCAATCTTCTGTTTACATCTGTTTACATCAGGATGATTCTTTATCAGGGCAACACTTTGCACATCTACTCAAAAGCAGGTCTCATTGAATTCAATGGGACTTACTCCCCAGGTAAGGATGTATATGACTGCAGCCCAACCATGGGTTAAAATAAGAGCAAATGGTCTACTAAAAATGGGAGTCTTTTCCAATATTTGCTTTTTGCCTTTCCTTAGTCATCTTCAAATCAGCCCCAGAGGGAGGACAGCTGGAATGAGACAGACTGACATTGTGGGAGCCAGAGGGTTTTCACTCCGTGCCTTTCGGAGGTATTACTTATAATTTCATACAGATCCATGGTCTTTGCCATATATAGTATGGTGCCTCAGTTTTTGGATACTGTATGATTAACTCCTTGCCTTACAAAACACAAAAACAGTTACACCCATTCTTATTAGATTTTTCTTTACTATGAACTGATGCAAATTATTTTTGTTTGGTCTACTCTGTGCTAACAGCAATTAATTCTAAGGCCTAAAACATAAAGGGATACAGCTAACACGTGTTTTTAATCTGCAAGCAAGTTATCCAATTATTTTAGGTAAACTTTATGATTGCAACCATTCTACCTACTCTGATATAATGAATTATTTTCTTCTAAATAGTCTTAGGAAGCATATAGCCTTCTAGGTGGAAATATATGGTGACGTATTCCTTACCAATCATGAAATTATTTAATGACTGTGCATTATTTGTCTGGATGTTAGAAAGAAGATACTAGGAGCATGACTGGGGAGGATCTTTCATGCATTAAGACTATCATTTATCATTATAAATTGAGACTGTGCAAGTCTTGGGCAAAGGTGACTAATTTGATTGATTGGTCATGGTGAAATATAATAAACTGAAAAGATCAGATTTTCAAACATTTTCTGTAATTTTTTGAATTGCCTGGTCTGGTGCTCAGTGAGCATACGGGCTCACAAGCTTGGGTAGCAGAAGAACATAATACTTCCATCTGCAGAGTTATTGCCTATTGGTGTTCCTGTACTAGTAGCTGAAGCCTTACTGTTATGCCAGAGAAGAATTAAGCCACTTGGTTGCGGCTGGGAGGAGACACTGGTCCCTCTGGCCCACAGGAATCCTAGAGGCTGGCACAGATGCACATCAGCAAGAGTACCAGACAGTGGATATTCCTTGCAAACAAAGCATAACATGCTAGAAATGGGTCTGAACTTTAGCTTCAGTGACATAATGGGCCAGTTCACATGATACAGCTGGTTCATCATGGGTTATTTAATCCATGATGAGCCTCAGTGCATGCTGTGTGTGTGTAGCTGCCATTTTCCACATACAACCCCCGATCGGGGGGATCAGGGGTTACACCTTGTTGTGCAAACCCAGCCATCGTGGGTTATTAGAGGATTAAACAACCCTCATGTAGCCCCTACTGCTAATTGAGGATTATGCATATTGAAAACCATTATGCAACCAATCAGGTGCGGTGCTGCATATTGAAAACAGTGGCCACACACCCCCAGCATGCACCACAGCTCATTGTGGATTAAAGAATCCACAATGACTTGGCTGTGTTGCACAAACCAGGTCAATTTATTATTGTGACTAACGGGGCAATCCTATGGGTTGCACTCCAGATAGACAGGGCTCTGAGTTCGGAGCTCTCCACCTATCCTATGCCCTGCTGGCAAAAGCCAGGCAGGGCGAGAGGAAGATGGAAGCGATTTCACTACTGTTCCTCCATTTAAAATACAAAAAGTAACTAGATGGGCCTCTGAGCCCATCTGGCTGTCTTGACTTTTGGTAGCAGGGAGGGGACTGGAGAGGTCATAGGATATTGCATATTGAGGCCTCTGACCTCCCCGCTCCGCCCACCAGCACAACCCCTATTCCTTTCTCTCCAACTTCTCTTACGAGGTCGCAGTTGCTTTCTGCAGCAGCTGAGAGGGGAGAGGGGGCAGAGGAGGGAAGATTCAGGATTGAGTCTTCTCTATGCTCATAGCTCTGTCTACATGAGGAGGATTTCTGCATTTTCCTATGGTGCCCCAGAAGCTCTCTAGGGGACATAGGATTGCTCTCTAAAGGCAGAAGTAAATGTTACGATACTATGTAACAATTGGATGGCCGCTTTGGGAAGTGGCAATTTGGAGGGAGGGAAGGAGGGAGGGAGGGAGGGACGGAAAGGGGATACTTCCCCAGCCAATCATTTTGTGCTCAACTTTTCCCCAAGCAACTTCTCCTGCAGGGTTCCAAACACATTTTTATCCTTGCAAATACACATTTGGAATCCTGCAGGAAAGAAAGGTGTGTGTATCTTCAGTGAAAAGGTGGAGGGTGGAGAAAGGGTTAAGCGCCGCTTCCCCACCACTGCTTCTCCACTCCATACCATTGCCTCCCAAATAATCTTTTCTCTATCCATAAATGTCCATCAAGATTTTTTACACACATTTGCATGTAATGTTTAGTTGTGCCCTAAAGCAGCTCAAGCCAACTCAAAAGTGTCAGCCAGGCAAACATTGTATTCATTAATACATTATTTTTAGCTCCCTCTCTGTTGGAACATAGATTGAGTAGTTCATTACAGTTTTCATCAATTTGCAAAAACAAATTACGAAAAGTATACCATCAAAACGATATAAACAATAATACATATTTTTTTAAAACCCTATGCCAAGCATAACAATAAAAGGTAGACGTAAGGGTGTCCCCAGCCAGTCGTGTCCGACTCTAGGGTGTGGTGCTCATCTCCATTTCTAAGCCAAACAGCACTGTCCGAAGACGCTTCCGTGGTCATGTGGCCGCCATGACTGAACACCCAGGTGCATGCAACGCTGTCACCTTTCTCGCCGAGGTGGTACCTATTTATCTACTTGCAATTTCTTGCTTTCGAACTGCTAGGTTGGCAGGAGCTGGGACTGAAGACGGGAGTTCACTCCGTCACACGGCACTCGGGTCTCGAACTGCTGTCCTGCCGACCTTCCGGTCTGCAGTTCAGCATCTTAACCACTAAGCCACCGCGGCCCCTTAGCATAACAATAGTGCATGAATTCAATAATTGTGTTGGCTGTCTTCACAGCTGGGAATTCAGGTCTAGGCAAGAGCTCTGGGTAACTCCAAGTGGTAGGGCTCACACAACTAGGTTCAAATATTGCTCCAGCGGAGAACTTTAGACTGAGGCTTAAATAAGACTGCAGCTTGGTCTGGGTGGCTTGGTCTACCTCATAGACGATCCCTCATCAAGTTAAAGGGGCCTTGCCTGATTTAACAGCTGTTGGCTCTGGCTGCCTGTGGCTCTATTGTGATTTCTGGACTAGAGTCCTTGGACTCCAAGGGCAATGTAGCATGACCTTCTCAGATCAGGAAGGTGGTGATAGATAAGATGGGCGTGCACTAATAATTCCCTTCCCCACCATGTCTCCTGCTATGAGTCCATGGCTTCATCTCCCCAACATAGCATGGCACTTGCGTACGATAGGCTGAAAAGGTGTGGTTGGCCCAAAGTCACCAAGTGTGCTTCATGGCTTAGTGGAGATTTAAACTCGGGTCTTGTGGTCTAAGTCCAACATACCTGCCTCTACACCAAGCTGGATCTCATTGCTGATAGAACCAGCCCTTTATTTGCATAGCGCGCACGCACACACACACACACACACACACACAGAGAGAAATCTACATTGACCTTGTCAGGATTCAGTTTCTAGGTGTGATTCTAGACTTCCAGAACCTTGGAATTTGGATTTTAAATATAACAATAGTTATCATGTTTTGTTATAGGTCTTTTTTATACTACAAGCCACCTCAACATTTGCATGAGGTGGAATAAATCTGTTAATTAAATAAGTAATAAACTTTGGCGGATTGCACCATATATTATATTTTTGGCTATTTGCCTGCATTTATCTTTTTGGCAAGTTGTACTTCACATATCATGCTTGCCTACAGAGACAGCCAGTTTGTCAGACATTTACAGCCATTCTTTCCTTTATCTTCTCAACCTTGATATATGTCCTGGTCATCAATATCATACATCTAACTGGGGGATGGAAATTCATGAGTCTCAGCCTTGTTTCCTTCATATGTAATCCTCCTGAGTTTTATAGGATGCTCTTAATAAGAAGCACATTATTTTGCAGAGGAAGTCCTTGAGCAGACTTTGCAAAGCAGTATGGCAAATTAGTTTCAGAACATGGAAGGTCAACTTGGAAACACAAGCTGAAGTAGGACTGTGCAATTCTGTAGCTAAAAAGAAGTGGTGTGTTGCTGCATTGTGTTATTTATATAACCCTTATGTTAGAATGAAGGGCAAGGTTCAAAGTTCCAGCAGTTACCTTTTTGATGCTAACCCTACTTGCTCAAGAAGACTCCATTCAAGAAAGCTGGGATCCCAATCTGTTATGTATGGGTAAATGCATCCCCATTTAAACACCTGGGAGAGGCAACAAAAATAAATGCTTATTCAAATCCTAAGATACAAACATTGGGTTGTTTCCAGCAAAACTTCCTCTGATAGAGGACCTTTCTCCAGTGGAGGAAGCCTTCTTCTAATAAAGGAAGCACATTCATGTGATGGAAGAAATTCTTCCATCAGAGGAAGCTTCTCAGAATCCAGTTCAGGCTGCCTTATGAAAATACAAGCAATGGTACCCCACAAAGCTGAAAGTCTATGTTTTTGAGACATCGGGCTGATCTACATTGTGCCTGCCACTGCAATGAATTCGGTGGTCTGCTGGGTTAAACGCTCTCGCATTAAAACGTGATTATCCACACTCAGCCATTTTTCCTGTTGCAGTGCTTCATTGAATGTGCGAGCTTGGTTCACAAACAGCGCTGTGCTGCTTTCCTGCTCTTAAAGATGGCAACTCTCATTGGAGGATAAGAAACACTTCCTGTTTCTGCCGATTCCACGCCCACCACGTGGCACTGGCGTGGGAGAGGCTTGTCATTTTCCGCATGTTTTCCTGGCCTTGGGGAAAACGATTAGGTTGTCCCTTGCTGCTGCCGCTGTAGCAGGTGGGGGAGGAGGGAAGAAGGACGCACCTATCCTCTTTTCCCCCTCCCCACCTGCTGGAGGCCAGGGCGAGCGGCTGGGAGGTGTCTGCCAATGCTCTTTTCCCTCTGCCAGCCCTTGATAGCTGGCGCGAGGCAGAGGGGCAGTGGCAGTGGCACCCAGAGCTTGCGTTTTTTTGGGGGGGGGCTGCTGGCATCTTTGAAGCTTCACGTCAGCCCAGTCAGTAGTTGGATGGGCGACTGCCTGGGAATAAGGCTTCCTGCATTGAGCAGGGGGTTGTTCTATCCCTTCAAATGAGACTATGTTTTACCCCCTTCTATCCCCGGCTTCGGCTTTTTTTAATTATTAAGGCGTTATATTCGAAGAATCGTGGCTTCTCTGTGATTTTTTCTAATTCAGGCATGATCTTTGAAGATTCGAAGATGTGAAGCTTTGAATTTTCAAATCTTCAAAGATCACGGCCTGAATTGGGGGGGGGGGGAATCAAGGAGAAGCCACGATTCTTCGAAGATAACACCTTAATTTTTTTTTAAAGCCAAAGCGGGGGTAGAAGGGGGTAAAACTTAGTCTCATTTGAAGGGATAGAACAACCCCCTGCTCAATGCAGGAAGCCTGATTCCCAGGTGGTTGCCCATCCAACTACTGACCGGGGCCGACCCTGCTTGGCTTCCGAGGTCAGACAAGCGCACGTACATCCAGCCCTTTGCTTGTTGCTGAGGAAACATTGAGTGCTGAGGAAGCTATGCAATCAGTAGCCGGAAGACGACATGGGGCCGTTGAGAGCTGTGATTAGGGATGACCGTGAATTTCTCCACAAATCTCGGGGAGGCCGAATGCCAACGCATTCGGCCCCCCAAAATTGTTGGTGAAATTCTCCGCCACCCCCCCGCCACCCCCCCAGGATGGGACTTACCTCCCTCGAATGTCCCTCTCAGCGGCGGGTCCCAGCGGCGGTTCAGCGGTGGTTCGTCGGGGGCGGGGATGGTGGCCGGTCTTCCGACCAGCTGCCGCCCCCGCCACCATTACAAAATAAAGTAAAAAAACCCCAAACACCCGTGATAGGCTACGTAACGATTTACGCAGCCTATCACGGCTAGATTTCCGAAGTCAGCCATGATGGGCTACGTTAATCATTACGTAGCCTATCACGGGTGACTTTGAAAAAAAAAAAGTGCATACGCAAATGGTGGCGCCCATGGGCGCCGCCATTTGCGTTCCTTATTTGGTCCCGGCTAGTCTATGTAAAGATTTATGGAGACTACGGCGAAAATAAGGGCAACGCTATTTGCGTTGCCCTTATTTTCGCCATAGTCTATGTAAATCTTTACGTAAACTACCGGGACCAAATAAGGAACGCAAATGGCGGCACCCATGGGCGCCGCCATTTGCGTATGCGCTTTTTTTTTTTCAAAGTCACCCGTGATAGGCTACGTAATGATTAACGTAGCCCATCATGGCTGACTTCGGAAATCTAGCCGTGATAGGCTGCGTAAATCGTTACGTAGCCTATCACGGGTGTTTTTGTTTTTTTCCCACTTTTTATTTCACGGCCGGGGAGATGGGACACTTCTCCCCGGCCTGAATTTCGGCTGGGCGAGGCGGGGCGCCTCACCCCCTGGCCTGATCTTTGGGGGGAGAAGCGAAGCGCCTCCCCCCCACCGCGAAGCAAGCTGCGGGACAAGGTAAGTCCCTTTCGTACAACACTAGCTGTGATTGGGCAGGAGGGAAATACAAACATTGCCGTATATGGACAGGCAGGGGAGGGGACTACAATCACATACGGTAGTGAAGGTGGAAAATCAGAGCACATTAAGGGGAAATACCGGGATATGAGGGTACTGAAAGCGGGAGCACGGAAGCTGGAAATTCCAGTTCCAATTCGAGGTGGGTACTGCATAGTGTGAAAGATGGGCAGTGAAACCTCATTGGAAGCAGAAAAACCCATAAGTGTAGATGGGCCCCTACTCATAGTTCTTCCGGCATGCAGCTCTGGTGACCAACAAGTTGAGATAAACGCTCCAGGCAGGGCATAGTTGGTCTGGTGCACATGGCTTGCTTCTCACTGATGATCTGATGTCCTGCGGACCAACTGTCCTCATCAATAAATAGCTCTCAGCCAAGGTACTGGTGAAGAAATGCTTCCTCCTGAGCAGTGTATTCTGGGATTCAGGAATTCTGCTCAAGCAGTGATGCAGCCTGAAGAGTGAGGTTGAATGGGCCTTAAGAAGCATTGCTAATAACAAGGCAGCAGGAGATGACGGTATCCGAGCTGAACTGTTTAAAATCTTGCAAGATGATGCTGTCAAGGTGATGCATGCCATATGCCACCAAATTTGGAAAACACAAGAATGGCCAACAGATTGGAAAAAATCAATTTATATCCCCATACCAAAAAAGGGAAGCACCAAAGAATGTTCCAGCTATTGAACAGTGGCACTTATTTTACATGCCAGTAAAGTAATGCTCAAGATCTTGCAAGGTAGACTCCAGCAATTCATGGAACGAGAATTGCCAGATGTACAAGCTGGGTTTAGAAAAGGCAGAGGAACTAGAGACCAAATTGCCAATATCCGCTGGAGAATGGAGAAAGCCAGGGAGTTTCAGAAAAACATCTATTTCTGTTTTATTGACTATTCTAAAGCCTTTGACTGTGTGGATCATAACAAATTGTGGGAAGTTCTTGGTGGTATGGGGATTCCAAGTCATCTTGTCTGCCTCCTGAGGAATCTGTATAATGACCAAGTAGCAATGGTAACTAAGAACATACCATGGAAGAACGGACTGGTTTAAGATTGGGAAAGGAGTATGGCAGGGTTGTATACTCTCACCCTACCTATTCAACCTGTATGCAGAACACATCATGCGACATGCTAGGCTTGATGAAGCCAAGGCTGGAGTTAAAATCGCTGGAAGAAACATTAACAATCTCCAATATGCAGATGATACCACTTTGATGGCTGAAAGCGAGGAGGAGCTGAGGAACCGCATGACGAAGGTGAAAGAAGAAAGTGCAAAAGCTGGGTTGCAGTTAAACCTCAAAAAAAAACAAGATTATGGCAACCAGCTTGATTGATAACTGGCAAATAGAAGGAGAAAATGTGGAGGCAGTGACAGACTTTGTCTTTCTAGGCGCAAAGATTACTGCAAACGCTGACTGCAGCCAGGAAATCAGAAGACATTTACTTCTTGGGAGGAGAGCAATGAACAATCTTGATAAAATAATTAAGAGCAGAGACATCACACTGACAACAAAGGTCTGCATAGTTAAAGCAATGGTCTTCCCCGTAGTAACCTATGGCTGCGAGAGCTGGACCATAAGAAAGGCTGAGCGAAGGAAGATAGATGCTTTTGAACTGTGGTGCTGGAGGAAAATTCCGAGAGTGCCTCGGACTGCAAGAAGATCAAACCAGTCCATACTCCAGGAAAGAAAGCCAGACTGCTCACTTGAGGGAAGGATCTTAAAGGCAAAACTGAAGTACTTTGGCCACATCATGAGAAGACAGGATACCCTGGAGAAGATGCTGATGCTAGGGAAAGTGGAAGGCAAAAGGAAGAGGGGCCGACCAAGGGCAAGATGGATGGATGATATTCTGGAGGTGACAGACTCGACCTTGGGGGAGCTGGGGGTGGCGACGGCTGACAGGAAGCTCTGGCGTGGGCTGGTCCATGAAGTCACGAAGAGTCGGAAGCGACTGAACAAATAAACAACAAGTGATGCAGCAAGATAGTAGTAGCAATAGCCTCTTCTCCCTTCTTTCAGAGAAACTAGCAAAGATGTCTCTAGCAATAGCTTGTACTCTTTACAAAAGTTCCCACATGGGATGGGAATCAGTTTACAAAGAGGAACTCTGCTTACACTTTAACTCATAAGGGTTTGGGAGCTTCCCAGAACTTATACAAGCTCCAGGATGGATTACACAGTTCTTTTGCTCAAAACATGTGGGAGCTTTCATGAGCTTTGCCAGGTCAGGGACGGAAGTTTCCTGGGGCCTTACAAAGGCCAATTTCTAAGGCCCCTGGTGTAAATCTAGCTTTACACTGACGTCACTTCATAGAGTTTGCACGCTTTCCTTTTATACCTATACATGGAATATCGTTAAAGTATTCCTGCAGAGAGTACTTCTTACAATCAGCACCCTTGATAGTTTGGGAGGTTAAGTATGGGAATATGGGAATCCACACGTTGGACAATTCTGTCCTCTCTCTTCTTCTGCTCAGTTTTGCTCATTCCTGCTTCATTTTGCCTTGGCCCAGCCCCACTGCCACAAAAAGCAAAATAGCAAACAAAAAGAGTGTAGGACCATAGAATCATAGAATAGTAGGGTTGGAAGGGGCCTACAAGGCCATCAAGTCCAACCCCCTCCTCAATGAAGGAATCCAAGTCAGAGCATCCCTGACAGATCGCTGTCCAGCCTTGTCTTGAATGCCTCCAGTGTGGGAGAGCCCACCACCTCCCTAGGTCATTGGTTCCATTGTCGTATTGCTCTTACAGTCAGGAAGTTTTTCCTGATATTCAGCCGGAATCTGGCTTCCTATAAAATTGAGCCCATTATTCCGTGTCCTGCACTCTGGCATGATCGAGAAGAGATGCTGGCCTTCCTCTCTGTGACAACCTCTCAAGTATTTGAAGAGCGCTATCATATCTCCCCTCAGTCTTCTCTTCTCAAGGCTAAACATGCCCAGCTCTTTCAGTCTCTCTTCATAGGGCTTTGTTTCCAGTTCCCTGATCATCTTTGTTGCCCTCCTCTGAACCCTCTCCAGTTTGTCTGTATCCTTCTTCAAGTGTGGTGCCCAGAACTGGACACAGTACTCCAGATGAGGTCTAACCAGTGCTGAGTAGAGGGAAACTAGTACTTCTCGGGATTTGGAAGCTATGCTTCTATTAATTCAGCCCAAAATGGCATTGGCCTTTTTTGTAGCCACATCACATTGTTGGCAGCTTGTGATCGACAACAATTCCAAGATCCTTCTTGCTTGTAGTGTGGTTGAGCCATGTATGCCCCATCTTGTAACTGTGCATTTGGTTTCTTTTTCCTAGTTGCAGAACTTGGCATTTATCCCTATTAGATTTCATTCTGTTGTTTTCTGCTCAGTGCTCCAGCCTATCAAGATCACTTTGAATTTTGTTTCTGTCTTCCAGGGTATTAGCTATCCCGCCCAATTTTGTGTCATCTGCAAATCTGATAAGGATTCCCTGCACCTCCTCATCCAAGTAATGAATAACAATGTTGAAGAGCACTGGGCCCAGGACGGAGCCCTGCGGTACCCCACTCGTTACCTGTCCCCAGTTTGAGAAGATCCCATTGAGAAGCACTCTTTGAGTCCGATTTTGTAGCCAACTGTGGATCCACCGGATCGTTGTTTCATCTAGCCCACTTTGAGCTAGTTTGCTCATCAGGATATCATGCGGCACTTTGTCGAAAGCTTTGCTGAAGTCGAGGTATATGATGCCCACAGCATTCCCACAGTCCACAAGGGAGGTTCCCTGATCAAAAAATGAGATCCGATTCGTCTGGCAGGATTTGTTCTTGACAAATCGACGTTGGCTTTGAGTAATCACTGCATTGTTTTCAAGGTGCTTCCAGATGGATTCCTTTATCATCTGCTCCAGAATTTTCCCAGGGATTGATGTCAGACTGACTGGTCTGTAGTTCCCAGGTTCCTCCTTTTTACCCTTTTTGAAGCTAGGGACAACATTAGTCCTCCTCTAGTCATCTGGCACTTCACCCGTCCTCCATGATTTGTCAAAGAGAATAGACAGCGGTTCTGAGAGTTCTTCTGCCAGTTCCTTTATTACTCTAGGATGCAGTTCATCTGGCCCTGGAGATTTGAACTCAAAGCAATTAGGTGTTCCTTGACCATTTGCCTATCGATCTCAAGCTGCAATCCTGCCCCTTCAGCCTGTACTTCGCCTTTGCCAGGGGGGTCGTAGACCCTCTTTTGGGAGAAGACTGAGCCAAAGTAGGAATTGAGCACCTCTGCCTTTGTCATCTGTTATCATTTTGCCATCCTTATTTAATAGCTGAACAACCATTTCTTTCCTCTGCCTTTTACTATGCACGTAGCTGAAGAAAGACTTTTTGTTGCTTTTAGCATCCCTCGCTAACCTCAGCTCATTCTCAGCTTTAGCCTTCCTGACGCCATCCCTGCAATTCTGTGCTACCTGCCTCTACTCTTCCTTTGTTGCTTGGCCTTCCTTCCACTTCCTATATGTGTCCTTTTTTGTTTTCAGGTCATCTCTAAGCTTTTTGTGAAGCCACATGGCTTCTTCTGTTGTCTTCCACCTTTTCTTCTTGTTGGAATAGTTTGTAATTATGCCATGAGAATTTCCTTTTTTAAAAGCTCCCACCCATCTTGGACTCCTTTTCTCATTAGAGTTGCTTGCCATGGGACCTTCCTGATCATTGTTCTGAGTTTATTAAAATCAGCTCTCCTAAAATCCAGGGTACGTGTTTGACTACACTCGGCTTTTGCTTCCCTTAGAACCAAGAACTCAAGTACAACACGGTCGCTTTCCTCCAGAGTTCCTGTAACTGCTACTTTATCCACTAAGTCACCTCTGTTGGTTAGGATTAAGTCAAGGATAGCCGATCCTCTAGTTCCTTCCTCTACTTTCTGTAGGAGGAAGTTATCCAACACACAAGTCAGGAATTTCCTGGAGGGGCCATGTTTTGCAGAATTTGTCTCCCAACAAATATCGGGGAAATTGAAGTCCCCCATTGCTACTACATCATGCTTCCTTAAAACATTGGCTATTTGCTTTTCAAAAGTTTCATCCTCGTCTTCTCCTTGGTTGGGTGGCCGGTAGTAGACTCCGACCACCAGGTTCCTTTTATTCTTTGCTCCATTTATTTTGATCCAGATGCTCTTGATGGGGCTACCAAGCTCATCCTCCTGTATTTCTGTGCAGAGATATGTATTTTTCATGTACAGTGCAATCCCACCTCCCTTTCTGTTCCTCCTGTTCTTTTTGAACAAGTTATATCCTTCAATTGCTGTATTCCAGTCATGAGAGTCATCCCACCAAGTCTCAGTTATACCTATCAAGTCATAATTTCCCTCTTGTATTAAGAGTTCAAGTTCGTTCTGTTTGTTTCCCATACTCTGGGCATTAGTATATAGACATCGAAGACCATGTGCTTCATAGTCTGGCTTTCTTCCTACATGTGTCTGAAGACTATTGGGCGCTATTAGAGCTGTTCTCTCTGTTGCAGTGCATGAGCCTTTGTCCACTGTTACCCCCAACTTTACGTCTCCCTCCCCTGTAGGATTCAGTTTAAAGCCCTCCTGATGAAGTTCTTCATGCTGTGGCCAAACACATTCTTCCCATCCTTTGTGAGGTGCAACCCGTCCCTTGCCAACAACCCATCTTCTAGGAGGTATAGCCCGTGGTCCCGAATCCAAATCTCTCTCGTCAGCACCACCTTCATAGCCAGTCATTCACGCAGAGTATTTTTCTTTCCCTTTCTAGCCCTCTTCTAACTACTGGAAGGATGGATGAGAAAACTATCTGGGCCCCAAAGTTCTTGAGTTTCCTTCCCAAAGCTTCAAAGTCTGACATGATTTCTTCGTAGCTGCGCTTGGCGGTATCATTTGTTCCCACATGGATGAGAAGAAAGGGATACCTGTCAGTGGGCTTTATGAGTGCAGGCAACCTTTCAGTCACGTCTCTAATCCATCCTCCTGGGAGACAACATACCTGGTGAGTCCATGGGTCTTTGTGACATACTTAGGTTTCAATCCCATGCAGCAAGGAGTCTCCCACTCCTCCTCCTCTTCTTGTTGTTGTAAGCCTGGGTTTTATTGCCTCTGCTTGACTGGCCTTCCGCCTCTTGCTCACTCTCATCTCAGTTTCATGCAGGTTCCCCTGTGATTCGTCCTCTGCAGGCTGTCCTCCAGTCTCATCCTCAAGTACCTGGAATCAGTTCCACAGCTCCACTGCTTCCACTGGTGCAGAGTGGTGTCTAGTTCTTCTTCTCCTAACTGTCACCCTTTTCCAAGGAGTATCCTCTACTCCATTTTTCTTCACCTCAGCATTTCCCACTTCTGCCTCAGCTTGCTGTTGCTCTTCAAGCTTCTGGTCTTCCCTTTGCTGCTGTAGTTCCCCCATTCTGTCCAAGAACTCTTGGTGTACTCTTATTCCCCAGAGGGTCAACAGTTGCCGCTCCAGTCCACTTACTTTTTCTTCCAGCAGCGTGTTCAACCTGCACTTGTTGCAGGTGTAGGCCATGTTGTTCTCAGTTAAGAAAACAAACATTGCACACACCTTGCAGGTCACCACCACTGGAGAGTCTTGTATTTATTTATTTATTTATTTATCGATCAATCGATCGATCGCCCATCTGGCTGGTCACTCAGCCAATCTGGGCGATGTACAACAACAAAACAGTTAAAACAATACAATTCTAAGGATGGATGAAAGTCCCTTACCTGGTCCCACAGCTGTTTTCGGTGGGGGGGGAGGCGCTCCGTTTCTCCCCCCAAAATTCTTGGCGGGGGGGAGGCGCCCCGCCCCTCCCGGCCGGAATTCAGGCCGGGGGGGAGGTGCCCCATCCCTCCCCGCCGAAATTCTGGCTGGGGGGGAGCGCCCCGTCTCCCCGGCCGCGAAATAAAAAAGTAAATTGTAAAAAAAAAAAAAAAAGAACGTGATAGGCTACGTAACGATTTACGTAGCCTATCACGGCTAGATTTTCAAAGTCAGCCGTGATAGGCTACGTAAATCTTTACGTAGCCTATCACGTTTTTGTTTTTTTTTTACTTTGAAATGGCGGCGGTGGCAGCCGGTCGGAAGACCGGCCGCTGACACCGAACTGCCACCGAACCGCCGCTGGGACCTGCCGCCGAGAGGGACATTCGCACGAGGTAAGTCCCATCCCGGGGGGGGGGGGCAGGGGGGTGTCAGAGAATTTCCCCACCAATTTCGGGCCTCCCGGAGATTCATGGAGAAATTCTCCGACATCCCTATTAACAATTCTACATTAAAAACATCATAAAAATACCCTAACCCACCCCAAATGCCTGCCTGAATAACCACGTTTTTAATGCTTGGCAGAAGCTCATTAAAGAGGGGGCATGGCAGAGTTCCCTAGGGAGGGAGTTCCACAGAGTGGGGGCCACCACAGAGAAGGCCCTCTCCCTTGTCCTCACCAGCCTAGCTGTCCTGGCTGATGGGACAGAGAGAAGGCCATCTGAGGCTGATCTTGTTGAGTGGCCTGTCTGGTGTACTGGAGGCACTCCTTAACCATATAGGCTTTTAAAGGTCAAAACCAACACCTTGAATTTGTCCTGGAAAACAACTGGCAACCAGTGCAACTCCTTCAGCACTGGAGTTATGTGATCTCGCCAGCGGCTGCCTGTAATCAGGCAAGCCGCCGCATTCTGTACCAGCTGCAGCTTCCAAACTGTCTTCAAGGGTAACCCCACATAGAGCGCATTACAGTAGTATAAACAAGAGGAGACCAGGGCATGTACTACCGATGGGAGCAGATGGTTGGGAAGGTAGGGGCACAGCCACCATATCAGATGGAGTTGGTACAGCACTGTCTGGCTCACAGCTGACACCTGAGCCTCCATGGACAGCTGGGAGTCCAAAATGACCCCCAGGCTGCGGACCTGGTCTTTCAAGGGTGGCCGTACCCCATTCAGCACCAGGTCAACATCTCCCAACCTCCTCTTGTCTCCCACCAAAAGTACCTCGGTCCTGTCAGGGTTCAGCTTCAGCTTATTCCTCCCCACCCAGCCACTCACCGTCTCCAGACATTTGGACAGGGATTCTACGGCCAACCTTGGTGAAGATTTGAATGAGAGATAGAGCTGCGTGCCATCCGCATATTGATGACACCACACCCCAAACCTCCTGATGATAGCCCCCAGCGGCTTCACATAGATGTTAAATAGCATCGGGGAGAGGACGGAACCTTGTGGCACCCCACAAGTGAGCGGCCATGGGTCCAAAACCTCCTCTCCCAGTGCTAGCCTCTGGTACCTTCTGGAGAGGAAGGACCAGAACCAGTGCAATACGGTGTCTCCAATGCCCAACCTATCAAGGCGGTCCAGGAGGATACTGTGGTCAACAGTATCAAAAGCTGCTGAGAGGTCGAGGAGAACAAGGAAGGAGCATTCACCCCTATCCAGAGCCCTCCTCATATCATCCACCAAGGTGACCAAGGCCATTTCTGTCCCATGCCCAGGCCTGAAGCCCGACTGAAATGGATCTAGATAATCAGCTTCTTCCAAGTGTGCCTTCAACTGCATCGCCACCACCCGCTCAATCACCTTGCCCCAAAATGGCAGATTCAAGACTGGGCGAAAGTTGTTCAGAACTTGGGGATCCAAGGAGGGCTTCTTTAGGAGTGGTCTGATCACTGCCTCCTTGAGGGCTGATGGCATCACTCCCTCCTCAAGGGAGGCGTTCACCACCGCCCTGATTCCCTCACCCAATCTCTCTCTGCATCCCATAATGAGCAAAGATGGGCAAGGATCAAATAAGCAGGTGGTCGGCCTTACAGATGAAAGCATCTTGTCCACTTCATCAGAAGGAAGAAGCAGGAACCGATCCCACAGAACCGTTTTGCCACAGACCGCCTCTTGGTCACTAACTGTATCACAGCGCACGGAATAACACTCCTAATCTGATCAATTTTATCTGCAAAGTGCCATGCCAAGGCCTCACAGGAGGCCTTAGAATGCTCAAGTGGTTCCAGAGCCACTGGACCGACCAGGCTCCAGACCACTTGGAACAGCCTCCTGGGACAGCCCTCTGCAGACACGATAGAGGCAGTATAATATTCCTTTTTTGCTGCCTTAACCGCCATGTGATAGGCTGATGATACAGCTCTAGCCCATGTCCGATCATCTTTCGAGTGAGACTTCTGCCACTGGCGCTCTAGCCATCTCACCTCCTGTTTCAGAGCTCCTAACTGTGGACTGAACCATGGTGCAGTCCAAGCCCTGTTCAGGGGGAGAGGGCGTTTTGGGGCCACCCGATCTAATGCCCCAGTGATTGCAGCATTCCAGCCACCCACCAGGGTCTCCACCAAGTGGCCGTTGGCGTGCTCCAGAGAATCCCCAAGCACATTCAGGAATCCATTTGGATGCATAAGATGCCTGGGGAGGGCCATTTTAATGGGAGAGCCAGGGCCTGGAGGAGAATCTGCCACCACCGGGGGAGAGGCATGCCCACTGCTGCTGGGCCTGCTGTGGCTGCCACCGCCACCAACACCAGGCCTTCCCTACGGACCTCTGTCTGGCAGACCGCCAGTCCCTGCAGGACCAGGCCCCCAGGTACTGAGCCAGCTGTGCTGCTTCCACCCGCCTCTTCTTGGAGGGGCTACATAAGCTGGCTGGCTGAGGTGGCCTGGGAGAGCCAGGGTCTGCAGGAGAAGCTGCCACCATGGGGAGAGAGGCATGCTTGCTGCTGGGCCTGCTGCTGTGCCGCCGCCACCACCACCACCACCACCACCACCGTAGATTCCTGCCTGGCAGTATTTTAAAGGGGATTTTTAAATTGAGCGTTTTTTCAATTTTGGGGAGATTCTGTTGTGTTTTAGGGGTGGGTAGCCTGCCTGATAGGTGGGAGCAAGGGGACATGTGTCCATCTGATGGAGGCAGTGGGGGGAGTGCTGGGAGCCAGACTATACCGAGGCTGGGCGGCAGGTGCCGGCGGGGCACTAGGGGCAGGCCATGCCAGGTAAGGGGAACAAGGGAGAGATGCGTAATATCTGTCTCTTGTTCTGGGCCTGCTCAGAGCCAAAGGATGGCTGGGGGAGGCGTGACTCCATCTTCTGGCCTTTGTTTGCTGCTCTGCAATGCCCAGTGTGTTACCCAGAAAACCTCCCTCATCCATGACATGATCCTGGATGAGGATGCAGACCTGGCATGTATTATGGAGTCCTGGCTGGCTGAGGCTGCTACTCCAACTCTTGCGGCCATGTGTCCAGCTGGATTTTCGTATGCACAGCAGCCGAGGGCTGGGGATCGGGGAGGGGGAGTGGCTGTTATTTGCAGAGAGTCCTTGGTTTTCACCAGATCCCCTCTCCGGGAGACCAAGGTTGCTGAGTGCGTGTACTGGAGGTTGGGCCTGAGGGTCAGTCTGGGGATTCTGCTCGTGTACCGTCCACCCCGCTGCACGACTGACTCCCTGGCCGAGGTGCTTGAGGTGGTCTCTGATGTGTGTGTGCAGTCCCCTAAATTATTGGTGTTGGGGGACTTCAATGTACATTCAGAGGCTGTCCTCACGGGGGCACCTTGGGACTTTATGGAGACCATGGCCTCCTGGGAGCTGCACACTATTCTAACTGGGCCCACCCATGTAGCCGGTCATGCGCTAGACCTTGTGTTTGTTTCTGGAGAAGCCAGGAGTGATCTGGAAGTCAGGGGTATATCCACCACCCCCTTGCCATGGTCAGATCACTATCTGGTGACGTCGGACTTCTCCGTTCCACAACCCTTCCGCAGAGGTTGTCCTTCCATAGCCTCTCTTCCCTTTTTGTGTCTAGCTTTGTGATTGTTCTAGACTAGCCTGTGCCTGCTCCTCTACTCAGTAGAGGTTAAAAGCAGAGTCCCGCTGGCGTGGAAGTGTGTGTTACAAGACGAATAAATGGGGAAAAAAGTTTGTAAAAAAAGAAAAAAATGTTAGGGGCCTCCCCTGCCGAACTCCCCTGGCCAACGCCTGTGTGCTCCCCCTGGTCACTCGCCCTCCGGGAGCTTGCTCGCTTCTGTAGTCCCTGGACCAGATGGGGCAGCTTGCTCTGCTCTGCTGGGAGGCGGGAAACAGACTGAAGCTCCCTGCAGATAGGAAGCTGCCTTATACTGTGTCAGACCATTGATCCACCTAGGTCAGTATTGTTGATACTGACTGACAGCAGCTCTACAGGGTTCCAGGCAGAAATTTTTCCAGCCATAACTGGAGATGCTGGGGAACAAATCTAGGGCTTTCTGCATGCAAAGCAAATGCTCTTCCACTGTGCTACAACCATGACTGATAGGCAGAAGAAAGGTTGGATAGTTCCTGGGAAGCCTACAGCAGAGTATTTTCAGCAGGTGAAAATGAAATGCCTATGTTTCATAGGTAATCTTTATATTTGAGAAGGGATCAAATCAGTTGTTTTCACAGGAGAGCTGCCTCTAATTAAATGTCCAGTTGAAAGATTAACAGTAGAACTAACATGCTTATATCTAGATTCTTTAATATTGAGCAATAGGGATGTCAAAGAATTCCGCCAAGGATTCCAGTGAGGCCGGATTCTTTAGAATCCTCCCCCCGAAGAATCCATGGCAGAACGGCCTCCCGCCCCCCACCACCTCGTGGAATCCCCCCGGGATGGAACTTACCTGGGGCATATGCGGCAGCAGTGGCAGCTCCAGCAGCGGTAGCTCCGGCTGGTCTCCCGGCCAGCTGCGGCCGCAATTTGTGTTCTTGCAGCCGTGATAGGCTACGTAAGTACTTATGTAGCCTATCACGGCATAGAGAAGGGACACAAATGGCAGCCGCTACGCCATTTGCACCCCTGCTCTTTGCCGTGATAGGCTACGTAAGTATTTACGTAGCCTATCACGGTAAAGGCAGCCACGTAAATGGTGTAGCGGCCGACATTGGCTTGGCTGCCTTTACCGTGATAGGCTACGTAAATACTTATGTAGCCTATCATGGCTGCTTGCAAGGACGCAAATGATGGCCGCCATTTGTGGCTGCAGCAGCCTGGCTGCAGCCGGAATGGCGGCGGCTCCGCGGAGCTGCTGCGGAACGGAGCCGGCTGGGGAGGATTCCGGGGGGAGGGATGGAGCACCTCCCCCCCCACCACAGATGCCCCGGCGCGGAGTCAGGTGAGTATTTCGTACATCCCTATTGAGCAATTATGATTTAAGAGAAACTTAGTATTTACATTTTTTAAAAAAAAAACCCACCAATTTTAATGGTTAAAAACTTGATTTTTTAAAATAAAAAGACATTAATTTTTATTCACCCTGCTTAATATCAACCCTTGGAGGCCTTTGCGCAGCTCTGTCAGAACAATAATTAGCATCCAGGATTTGGACAAAAAATAGACAAACATTTAAGGGGCAATCAAAAGCTCACTGAAACTAGAGGGTCTTTTTAATATATATAATAGAAGTAAAAAAAGAAAAGTAAAACCTAAACTTACTTTAGCAACAAGGAAACGTTTCCTTGGTCTTCTGTATCCTGGTCTAAGCCCTATCCCAGCCTACCCCAACCTTGTCTCTGTGGATATAACTCCTACTAGCTCCAAATGGCATGGTCAGGGATAATGGGAATCGTAGTCCATAAACATCTGGAGGGATGCAGGTTGGGGAAGGCTGGCCTATAGTATTACACTAGTATTATCCTGAAAGTGTAGCACCTGAAAATGTTATATGTTTAATAACACAATCTTAGGCATACTTACTTAGATGTTAATCTCATGGTATTCAGGGGGCATTTTGTAGCCTTAGTCTCTCACATGTTACGTTAGTTTATTATTGGGATCCTAGGCCCTTCATGTGCTTGGGACTAGGCTGTTAACATTACTCCTGCAGTTCTGTTACTTCTGTGACTTACTGCCCAGTTGCAGTCATGCAAGACTGCGTTGCAAAAGTGACTTCAGTTAGGGCAGCATTTCACCAATGGCCTTTAAATATATCATCACTATTTGTTGTATTTGTCACAGGACTAAATCCTTAGGGATGTCAGAGAATTTCTCCACGAATCTCGGGGAGGCCGAATGCCAATGCATTCGGCCCACCGAAATTGGCGGTGAAATTCTCCGCCACCCCCCGGGATGAGACTTACCTCCCTCAAATGTCCCTCTCGGCGGCGGGCCCCAGCGGCGTTTCGGCAGGGGCAGCGGCCGGTCTTCCGACCGGCTGCTGCCGCTGCCGCCATTACAAAGTAAATGTAAAAAAACCCAAACACACACATGTGATAGGCTTAGGGATGGACGAAGGGACTTACCTTGTCCTGCAGGTTGCTTCGCGGTGGGGGGGAGGCGCTTCGGTTCTCCCCCCGAAGTTCAGGCGAGGGGGGGAGGTGCCCCGCCTCGCCCGGCCGCGGAAAAAAAAAAAGTTAACAACAACAACAACACACCCGTGATAGGCTACGTAACAATTTGCGTAGCCTATCATGGCTAGATTTCCAAAGTCAGCCGTGATAAGCTACGTAAATCGTCATGTAGCCTATCATGGGTGACTTTGGGGAAAAAAAAAGCGTGTACGCAAATGGCGGCGCCCCACGGGCGCCGCCATTTGCATTCCTTATTTTGGCACGTCTACTCTACGTAAAGATTTACGTAGACTACAGCGAAAATAAGGGCAACGCAAATAGCGTTCCCTTATTTTCGCCGTAGTCTACGTAAATCTTTACGTAGACTAGACGTGCCAAAATAAGGAACGCAAATGGCGGTGCCCGTGGGGCGCCGCCATTTGCATACGCACTTTTTTTCCCCCAAAGTCACCCATGATAGGCTACGTGACGATTTACGTAGCCTATCATGGCTGACTTTGGAAATCGCCGCCCCGCCCTCGCCGAAACGCTGCCGAACCGCAGCTGGGACCTGCCGCCGGGAGGGACATTCGCTGAAGGTAAGTTCCATCCTGGGGGGGGGGGCGGGGGGCCGGCAGAGAATTTCCCCAACACTTTCGGGGGGCCGGATGCGTCGGCACTCGGCCTCCCGAAGATTTGTGGAGAAATTCTCCGCCATCCCTGCATAGGCTATGTAACGATTTATGTAGGCTATCATGGCTGACTTTGGAAATCTAGCCGTGATAGGCTATGTAAATCGTTACGTAGCCTATCACGTGTGTGTTTTTTTTTTTGTTTTTACTTTTTTCTTTCGCGGCCGGGGAGACGGGGCGCTTCTCCCCGGCCTGAATTTCGGCAGCGAGAGATGGGGCGCCTCCCCTCCGGCTTGAATTTCGGCCGGGCGAGGCGGGGTGCCTCCCCCCCCAGCCTGAATTTTGGGGGGAGAACCGAAGCGCCTCCCCCCCACCGCGAAGCAAGCTGCGGGACCAGGTAAGGGACTTTCGTCCATCCTTAATCCTTATCCACTGTAGTGGAGCGGTATGGAAATGAGGAAGCAGCTTGTTACTTTGGTTTCAAATGAATTAAGAGTATGTTAGCTGCCCATCCATTACATTCTGCATTAATATAGCATGGATGCTGGAAAGTGTTAAATAATTAATACAATTGTGATTCATAAAAAGATCCCAGAAATGGCCAAATATTCACCTCACCCTGGTGTGTTTCTTGAAAACAGCAATAAATAAATAAATAAATACTAAAAAAAAATTAAAAGGGGGGTGGGGGGAAGCAGGAAGAGAGAAAAGAAAAAGCCAGTGATCGTTTCAATACACTTTTGAATCCTAATTTTCAGTACTGTGCTAGGGTCCTATTACATTCTGCTTATCAGATTTTCAAGATAATTTTAGTATTCAAAACTATATTTCCCTGGCAATGTAGTATAATGTAAAAAAACACAAACCCCGATTCAGTCAGCTATGACTATATAGATACTATTTTCCACTAACATTATCTTGCTTGAGCAGTCTGGTAATAGTTTCCCCTCAGGTTCCTCATATTTATCTGAAATTTAGGGTTCCCAATGGAATTTTTTTATCCCCAGTGGAATTTTTAATATGGTACTGTCTGCTCAGTGGTTATGTGTTAAATGCCAATAAACTGGCTAGAAAAGAGCTGAGAGGCTAATTGCCTCTTATCTCCAGCGTGATGATAAAGTCACACAAGAAAAAAAAGGAAAGACTCCCACCAATTTAACAAGGTTATCTGACTAGCATTTTAACATTCTCTGTATGCATGCATTTACGAAAGCCTTCAAAATCCTATACTCTCAATAATTACAAGACCTCAGGTTCAAAATCTGTGCTTTTCTTGCTTGGCTGGAACTGGTCCATTACATCAAGTCACTTGTTAACATGGTTTATTTTATTTTATTTATACTATTTATAGGCCACCCTACAACAGGACTCCCAGTTCATGTACTCACAGCCGTTTTATGTATCAAATGAAGTTTCTGAACCATTCTCAAAGGCAGCCCCATGAAAATGCATTTTATATTTGCAGTAATCCAAGCAGGAAGTTATCGGACTATGGATCACTGAAGCCACATTATTTCAGGTGGGCTTGTAGCTGGCACACCAGCCTGAGCTGCTAGGGACGCTCCAAGCTGTGCATTCCATGTGTGCCTTTAGTGGCAAAGATGGATCAATGAGCAGCCCCAAACGATGAACCCAGTCCTTTAGGGGGACAAGAAGCCCCTCCTGAACATCACTTACCTAGGCAGATGAACCCACAAACATCCTGTCTTGTCTGGATTTAGATTAGTTGATTGACCATTGTTCATTATCATGGCCAGGCACTGGTTTATTCTTACCTTCGCTACTTCACCAAGATCCATTGAAAAAGAGAAATAGAGTTGGGTGTCATTCACCTACGGAGGACACAGCATGACAAATCTCTGAATGGCCTCAGTAGTTTCTCTCTCTCTCTCTCTCTCTCTCACACACACACACACACGAAAAAGCATGAGGGAGTCCTGGGGGACCCAGAAGCACAAATGCCACAGAAATTTCAAGCAGAAATCTTTCAGCAGCATATTCTGGTAACGGCCATCCAGGTATGAGTATGCAGGAATTTATTTTAGTCGTGTCATTGTGGTCATGGTTGGAGTCACTTAACATACACAGGCCCTGCTTGCAATGAGTCCTGCAAATCTCATCCTGCAGGTACATCCTGGTTCATGGTTTGCTGCCTGTTCTAAGGATAGAACAACATAGCTGCTGAATGAAACACACGCAACACACACACACACAAACACTACTTGTTGCGCTGCAGCACTACAAATCAATATATGCATTAAGATACCATGGTACTAACTGACAGAATACAGGTCACAAAAACTTAACAACAAAGTTTAGAACATAAGATCATGGTAAATAAGTTTACCAGAACACAACGCATGGCATTCTGCTAGCAGGAGGTAACCATTACCCCAGTGGAGTGAGCTCACCCGTCCCCTTTCACATCTTATTAGCATTTTTACACCGAGTGTCAAGCTTGGTTATGTTGTCCATTCCAATCAGTGTTTGGTCCTTGGACCTGCCTGACCTCAACTGTTCGTACCTCCTGCCCCATGTCACTTATTCATCCACCTATCTCCTACTAAGCATTATACCCAAACCCACAATTTCCTCATTATGTGTTATATTCCTGCACAGGTTTTACATATCCTTACAATCCCCGCAGGTGGAAATGCAAAGCAGCAGCACCTACACCAAATTCAGACAGCCTCTCCAGAAGGTTGATGGTATTGAAAGCCACTGAGAGATCCAGGAGAATCAACCAAGTCACATTCCAGGCTTTTCTACATGAGGCTTTTAACCTGTCACTTTACCGAAGCTCCTGCTTCTGGATTGTTTGTGGGATTAAGCTTGGCTCCTTTACATGCGTTTCTTTCTGGGCTTTTTTTCCTCTGTCTTTCTATATGTTCCATTACACAACCACTAGGTGGCGCTGTGGTATAGCAGAATTGTGCAAATACAGCAGGGTTTCATGCTGCCATTCACGGATATACCAGACTTCCCTTGTTAGAAAAAACATACATGCTATATTGATTGCAAAGAACAGGAGAGGCCCTTGGAGATGACAACATTGTGTAAAGAACCTGCAGACTACTGTGTGGACTCATGAGCACACAATAAATGTCTCATGTAGAAAGGCTCCCTAGCTCTGTCCCAGCAAAGGTCATCCCACGGGGCAACCAAGGCAGTTTCAATACCAAAAGCACGCCTAAATCCTAGCTGAAATGGATCTAGAAAATCAGTTTAATGAGTTGCTTGGCAACCAGTTGCTTGAGCACTTTGCACAGGAAGGGGACATCAGCCATAGCTGTTCAGAATGTCAGGGTCCACAGTACATTTTTTCAGGAACAAACAGATTACTGACTCCTTTAAGAAGGCAGGACTGCATCTTCTCTAAATGAGGAATTCACCACCTTCTAGACCCAGCCAGACAATCCCTCCCTACTAGATGTAATGAGCCAGGTGCCAGCTTTCAGCTGGACACAATCAGTGACATTTGTTTGGAAATTAGAGATGTGAACTAGAAAAAAGTTTGTTTTTTTCAGTTTAAAAAATATCTTTGCAATTTCTTTTGTAAAACTTTAATTTCTATTTATTTAATTTGAGATTAGTTAATTAAGATTTCAATTCGGATTTCAGAAATCATTATCTGCAATTGGAGACTTCCCCCCATTACTTTGTAATTTTAAATCCAAATGGCATTACATTTGCAGGTGTTGAGACTACTCACTCTGGGCAATAAGTCTGCCAAATTTCAGAGAGATGGCACAAACTGTCCCCATTTGAGAGACTTTGAAAAAGGAAGGTGACATCCAATAAATGTTCATTCCATATATATAATGAAGAACAATGGATCACCTGATAGCAGAAATATCCTGCCAGTTGTCCAACATATGATATGTCAGTGGCTGCTGAGCAGATATTTCACTTGGAACAAGCTGGCCAAAATCTGCCCCGCTACCACCTGCTCAACTGGAGAGTATTTTCTCTGGCAGAATATTGTGTTCCATTGTATAACCAGTGAAAGCCTATCGGATATTACCCCCTTTTTAATTGCCTCTTAATTTTGCCAAGTTTTGTGTTGGCTTTGTTCTTTCTTCCGTACTAGTGTTGGCACTCCAACCAGGGGCAAGCTCCAAGCGCCTTCCAGCAGCAGCATGCAACACCTTGTCCGCCTTTCCTGAGGGAATCACCAGGGAGAAAAGCAGACAGTTGGGCATTGCTCTCCAAGCACCTTCCAGAAGTGGCAACCAACATCCTCCAATAACCCCAGCTGGGGCGTCCAACACCAGAGGGCGATACCACACTCACCATTTCATGAGTGGCGAGAGTAATGGTTGAAGCCTGTATTTTGGGACACTCCTGGGGGGGGCATGGCTAGGAGGGCTGTCATGACAATCTTCTGCACTACACCAGTGATGTTTCTGTACGATGTTTGAAGTCCTCTTCTGTGAGCGCCCTCCCAATCATAGTTTCCAGGATCCAAGTAAAAGTTCCAAATTCGCTACCCACTTTGCTCTGGCATTTTCAGTCAACCCTTCTCCATTAAGTATGGCAACAGGATTCATCAGTGCTGTTGCTGTGGCATGGGTGTAAAAGTCCAGCACAGCAGAGGAACATTGCACAAGAAGCTGATTTGGGAAGGGCACAGCTGCTTGTGGACTCTAGTGCAGTATCCCAAAGACCATGGGAGCAGCTTCATGTACCCAGTGTAGGGATGTACGGATTTTGTAAAATCTGTTCCGTCTCCGTTTCATGGATTGTCAGGTGCCTTTCCTTCCATCGTCCACTCATTGATAGAATTGGATTTTTTCAATTTCCCAAATTTGCACAAATTTTCATTTGCCCAAATTTGCAAAAATGCAGAAATGTCCCCCAACATGCCAGATCCCCCAAATGTGCAAATATCCCAAAAGTGTGCATTTTCAGCTGGTGTGTTTTTTATTTTACATATTTTTCTCTGACTAAATTTGCATAAAATTCCGGAAAGTAAAAAAAAAAACATGGTCCACAAGTCCACAGAATATGTGTACCTCAGGAAAAGCCAGTCCACTGCAGAATCTGCAGGTCGGTTTCATAGAAATCTAAACTCATTTGATTCTGTTGCAGATTTTTCCAACATCCCCAACCTAGTGCCAGGCTAGCACACAGCCCTATTAACAAAATGGTGCTGGGAATGAGTTAGGGTAGCCTTCCCCAACCTAGTGCCCTCCAGTTGTGTCACACTGGAACTTCCATTATTCCTAGCCAGTTGCAGTCCAGCACATATGGGGGGCACCAGGTTGGGGAAGGCTGAGTTAGGAAGTGTATATGGAAGCAAACCACCCTAGCTAGGAACATCAGTGGGAGCATTGTAATTGCCATCTATAATTGTGATGAAAAGTTGGGCTGGAGGACATTGGGAGACATCACTATTTCACTGGCCAGGGAAAGAACAGCACTGCAGTAATTATACATCCTATAGACTATACATTAACCTCTTAGTATGCCTGGAGTTTGCAGGAGCTCAGCTACTCACACATTTGCATGTGGGTGGGAAGGGAGGGTCGCATCAGCACAGAACAGTTTGTAGGTTTCACTTTTAGATCCTGTCAGAGATTATGATCACAAGGAAACCAACAACTCTCTGTATTAATATTGCTGCAAATTCTACATCTAGAGGGTAAAAGTCCCAAAAAGGAGATGTGATGGAAACATGCTAGGAGAGGTGGTAGATCTGCAGGATCTAAAGCCCTCCCATTCCCCAGACACACTCCTGGCATGGTTCTCTTCCCTCCCATTTCAAGGAAAGGGAAGGTAAAGGATGCATGTTTTTTTAAATGGCTATATAAGGCCAAAAGGGTGTGGAGGAGAGAATCCACACACCCCGCACGTCCGGCCCTGCTAGTATGAACCAACAAGGCAGAGAAAAAGGTGGCTCCTCTGCTTCAGTTTCTCCCTCTCCCCAGTCCATAAGATTGCTCTGCCAGCTGCAATTCTATACCCACTTACCGGGGAGTGCATCCCTTTGAACTCAAGTGGACTTATTTATTGAGATGTTCCCCTTACAAATCACCTTTTGGCCCTAAGAATTACGCCAAAGTGGTGTACAAAATGGAGATTAAAACAATTCTACTTCTGAATAGACATACCTAGAATTGAGCTGTTAACCTTCCAGAGTAACCCACAAAAAAAAAATATGGGTTGTTTAAAAAGCTGACGTGATCAGAAAACTTAATTATCATGCGAGATGAAACAAATGAAGAATGGCATAAACATAAGATGCAATCCTGAAATTAAGCTTACATGCTTTATCTTTTTAAACAAACTTGTCTGTATATACTCTGTTTAAGAAATTAATCAGGATATATTTTTGTGATTAAAAAGGTAGCAGGAAACTGATCTTCATTCCTGTCTCCTAGACTTAGAAAAATTCATGGTGATAAAAGGCGAACTGCCTTTTTCCTCCCTCCAGTACTAGTCAGTCTCTCTTTTAATTTTTCCTGAATGCTGATAATTTATGTTAAAAGAAAAAGCACATAATGCAACCTCAAAGATTCAGTGTTTTTCCCCCTCCTTGAATGAGTAAGATGAGAGAAAAGAGGGGCAAGGACAAAAGATATTTTCTTCCTCTTATTTAACTGTACAGCCACTAACAATTAGAGAAAGAGGGGAAAACGTAGAATGAGGAAAAACAGCTAATATTAAAAAGAATATTAAAAATTATTTAAAAATAAAATAAAGAATTTCAGAAGAGTTATCTAATTCAAGCTACAAAAATGTTACAAAGAAAGAAAAGGAATATTTTGTTATTAAATTTATTATTACGTTTATATCCTGCCTTTTCCCCTCTTGCAAGGAACCCAAGGTAGCTTTTATGGTCCTCCTCCTTTCCATTTTGCCCTCACAACAGCCCTATGAAGTAGGTTAGGCGGAGAGTCAGTGACTGGCCCAGAGTCACCCAGTGAGCTTCATGGCTGAGTGGGGGCTAGAGCAGGATCTCCCAAGTCCTGGTCCAACACTCTAATCGCTACGCCACATTGGCTCTCTTATATGCCCTTTTAGATACCAATCTTCCAAAATTCTGAAGTGTACTTGCAAATGGTGGTTGCGTGCTACAAGCCTAAGTAACTAGATTTCAACCTGGAAACAGTGTAAACCTGTTCGGGTCTTTCAAATTAAAGCAGATGCTTGCACCGTCCAAGTACTGTCCAGCCTGACTCCTGACACGCCAACACCTCCCCTCACAATCCCCTGCAATCTCCAGTGCAGTTTATCATGACCATGGGAATGGTAGCTACAACTAGGCATATGTGAAAATGAGGGCTGCTGAGACCTTTTTGCAAGCACTAGTTTCCCCGCCTATGCTCAGTTGTGTTTGCCGTCCCCATGGTCGTTTCCAAACTGCATTGGAGATTGAGGGTGGCTGTGTTTCACTCTCCACCCGTGCCAAAAGTCATTTAGGGCCCAATCCTATGCATGTTTAGACGGAAATAAGTCCTACAACTCCCAGCATCCCCTATCCAGCCATGCTGGCTGGGGAATGCTAGGTATTGTGGGACTTATTTCTGTCAAAACATCCACAGGATTGCACCCTTAGTCATTGGTGCACAAGGCATCACCAGCAGGCTCTGCTTCTAGAATGAGCAAAATGCCCCCCCCCAAAAAAAAAGGATTGGCTTCTTAAGTGCCAATGGGAGCAAATCCGCTAAAACCCAAGTTACCCCGGTTGCAGCCTGTTTAAATTAATGTATTGTATAAAAATTAAAATTAGCTGCCAGAAATGTCCCTCTTGAGAAAAATTCCATCCTCCACCCTCAAACAAATCCATGTCAGTATCTTTATCAATAACTTTATCAGGCCAACTCAGAGGTCAAAAATACATGAAAGGGTCACAAAATATGAGTTCTCCAGAACTCTGCATCAGGCAAGATGGTAAACAAACCAAAAATGGGGAAGGAAAACAGTGGTTGATGTTCAAGCCATGGAGTCTGCATTTGGTGAAATACACAGATTCACTGGTTGTGTTTCATCTAAGAATGAGACAGTTTTTGAGTAAACAGATGGATTTTATATTTAAAAAATGGGGAATCAACCATCATTTCTTTGTTTCTTCTTCCCAGCAACCGTTGGGAGGGTCCCAGATCCCAGGTATTACGGTGATATCGATTTTGGAAATTGTCTTTTGGAATTTTCCTCCGCCCGACATGGCTACTTTAACTTTTTGTGTGACTCATCACATTTCCACAACAGATATCAGTGTGATATAGTTAAAACACTGTTTAACTAACAGTACGTTCCTATATGTGTCTGCTCAAAAGAAAATCTTGTATTGTTTTTTGTCTTGTATGCTGCCTTGAGAGGCCTCTACCCTTAAAAGTGGCCTAAAATAATTTTAACTAAATAAAAATATATAAAATCCTACTGAGTTTAATGGGACTTACTCCCAAGTAAGTGCGTCGAGGATTGTCACCCAAGGGAAGTAGCCGACTGTGTCATTGTGCTAGTACAAATGAGTTGCGCTAGCAGAACCTAGGTTTTGAACTATGTGCAAGAGAAGAATCCAACTAAAGTTATGTTTGCTCAACTGGTTGCACTTCACACTTGCACAAGCATTTGTGCAAGAGGTTGCACGTCACGTTTGCACAACCTCTTGTGTAAGTGGTTGTGCGAAGGGTTGCACAAATCATGCGCAACTGCTTGCACAATGGAAAGATTTGGCGGAGCTCCACTAGCGCTATTTGAGTTTGCAGAATGACAGTGTTGGATACTGCCCAAGGAGCGCAATGTGATTAGTTGAATAGGGCTTATTCCCAGGCAGGCCTGGTGCCAGATTTGCCCACAAGGGTCCTCCCAGAATGCCTCCCAGGCAGTGATGTAGTGATATGATAAATGTTGAAGTGCAGGCACTCATCACGACAGTCCCTATAGCCATGCTCCCAAGGAGTGTCCCTAACTGCAGGCATCTGTGTTGATCCAGGTCTAGTTCTAGCAGTTTCGATCTCCACTAGGAGCAGGCCTTTTGTAAAGCTAGCGTGTCTTAAATGCCCACTCAACACCCTGGTGCTGAAATACTTTGCAATACAACATACTCTGTATTACAACAGGGATAGCTCAAAACTATACATTGTTGCTGGGAAAATTCACTCCCTCCTCAGCTACTGTGAGGATCACAGCAAAGTTCAGAAGGAACAGGGAGGCCTGAGAGGGGTGGGGCTGACAGATGACGTGAGCATCCCTATTAGTCAAAAGGTCCCCGAGCTTTTCCCCTCCCAAAACAGCACCACTGCAACACTGCTCTCGGCACCCCCCAGGCCCCAGTACCCCAACCTGGGCAATTCAGCTCCCCCAGTGCCCCCAGCCCAGGTGATTCAGCCCCACCAGTGCCTCCTGGGTGATGGAGCCTTTCCATGAGCTTACTGGCTGGCAAGGCAGGCAGGAGCAACTTGCCAGGAGGCTGCTGCAAAGCCACCCCCCCCCCCAGCTTGCAGCAGCCTGCAAAACAGATGAGCCAGACGAGGCAGCTCTGTGGCGGCCACCATCTTCTTTCCTCCAAGTGCCTCTGGAACCCGCCCATTGGGGTAGGGCACAGCGGCATTCAGGAGGCAGGTTCCTGCAGAGCCACCCAGCCCGTGTTGATTTTCTGAAAAAATCGTGCCTTTTTCAATCCTGGCTTCAGCTCCATTGGGCCTTTCTGAGTCCGAGGGCCCCAGCGTTTGCCTGACCATACTGGGTGCTGGCACCAGGCCTGCTCCCAGCTGTATAGGGGCAGGCCTGTACAGGATCGGAGGCTAGATGGTTGAGATGAATGGTTAACTGAAACAATGAAAGGCACTTTACATTAAAAAGCAAAAAACTATGGCTTTTTTTATTCTAGAGACTATTTGGTCGGCCACATACGGTATTAATATGCATTAAGGATACATTATTTTGTTAAACTACTGAATTAAATTTAAGAGTTTGCATGGATGCCTCTCAGTTGCTTTTAGAGAACATTCCTGTGGCCTAGTTATAGAAGTTCAATCCTACTTACATTTGCAAAGAAACATCCATATACCTCAGAGGAGTGTATATAACTATATGCATCTGAGTTCACTTTATTTATTAAAGAATGTTTAAAATAATCTCATTTGTAGCAGGTTTTCTTGTTCAATATAAACAGATGCAGAAATGCACAATATTCAATTTAGGCCTGTATAGACATGGAAAATGAAAGGCAATTAACTATGAGCCAGAATCGAATTCTTTCTAGGTATTAATTCCAGCCTTCCATCCTCAGCTTGCATTCTTGCCCCTTCTAAAACAGTCCTTGATGTTTAGTAGCTTGAAATCATATGTCCATCTGCTAAGCCGGTAGGTATGTGGAAACAAAGTTCTTAGAAAAGCCATAGAACTCAAAAAAGATCAAGCTAAATTTTCCACTGCTGAACTGCACTGATATATCACCACACTAGTCACTAAAATACCACTAAAAAGATTAGGGTTAGTGACCCATAATGTGCATCTCGTTAGTTAAACATATTATTTGACAGATTAAGCACTCACCCTTTCTCCGTAGTCATCAACATGGAAGATGGAAACCCTAACCTTTCCCTTGCATCTTTTGCTGCTAATAAAAAATTAGTACCGCGAGTGGGAATTGCAACAAAATGTTGCAGCATATCCCCTCCCCCACAGGAGTGCTCTTGTTGAAGGCTTGTGCTGTTCTGGTCTCAGGGACAGGGGGAAGTCGAGTAGGGAAGGAAAGGGAAAGCAACACCTTTTTCTTTCCCTTCCCCTGAGGCCCAACTTTACTGTGCCTAATAGCACTAGAAGGCTCGGGTTTGGGACTTGTAGCAGTCCTGAAACCTGAGCATTTTATTGCTATACTGTTTAGGGATGTCAGAGAATTTCGCCACGAATCTCGGGGAGGCCGAATGCCAGTGCATTCGGCCCCCCGAAATCGGTGGCGAAATGGTCTGCCCCCCCGCCCCCCCTGGGACGGGACTTACCTTGGGCAAATCTCCCTGGCGGCAGCAGCTGCGGTTCGGCGGCGGTTCGGCAGCGGCAGCCGGTCTTCCGACCGGCTGCTGCCACCACCATTTCCAGTAAAAAAAAAACACGTGATAGATTGTGATGGCCATGGGTGCCGCCATTTGCATACGCGCGGTTTTTGTTTTACTCAGCCGTGATAGGCCACGTAAACATTTACGTAGCCTATCACGGCTGACTGCAGGGACGCAAACGGCGGCGGCTATGGCCGCCGACATTTGCAGACCCGGCCAGCCAGGATTCGCGACGGGAGGGACGGGGCGCCTCCCCCCCGGCCAGAATTTGGGGGGGGAGGGACAGGGCGCCCCCCGGCCAGAATTTCAGGGGGGAGGGATGGAGCGCCTCCCCCCGACCGCGAATCAATTTCGTCATAAGGTAAGTGACTTTCGTACATCCCTGCTGTGCATGTGTGTGTGTGTGTGGGGGGGTGACTCTGGAGGGTGGGAAAGGAAAAAGGTATCCTAACAAACGCTTGTCTCTTCAGCAGTGAGAACTCCTATACACACACACACACACACACACACACTCTGTTCAGGCATTTACCCCTACCGTCTATGTGATTAGAATCATGTGAGGGGGCAGCAGGACTATACCTGCTGGCCCTGCCCAGTGCTGGTGTAACACTTTTCCTTCAGGGTCTCTAAAGGGACTCACAGCAAAGGCCTCATACAGGGACAATTAACATATATCATTTTAATTTCTTAATTGAAAACAATAATAATGCACATGTAATAATTTTACACACATAACAATTCACTTATCACCAAAACAGTAACAAAAATGTAAATAAAACCTCTCTGAAGCTTGATTTTTCTGCTGGCTGAAGAAAGAAAACAGTCTCTACTCAGTTCCATTCAGCTCCGCAGCAGTCTTCTTAGTATGGATCAGGATCCAGCAACACAAGAACAACTTTGTAAACAGCCCTTCATATAATATAAAACAACATAAACAACAAGGAACTCACAGTGTTGGGGGGGGGGAGACTCTTTAAAGAAATCAAAAGGAAACCTCCCTACTAATTTTTTAATTTTAATTTTTTTAATTTTTTAATTTTTGTGAACTGCTTCGGCTATTGGGCGGTATAGAAATGAAATAAATAAATAAATAAATAAATAAATAAATAAATACTAGGCTGTCTCAAGGACTCAGAGTCTTACAGAGAGGAGAAAACAAGCTTCTTCCACATTGCATTTTGGTAACTGCCTAAAATAGCGGCCACTCCCTACCTCACTCCTTTACTGAGCATGTGAAGGAATATTCCCACTCAGAATTCTTAAAGAAAAATATACCAGTGGGTTACACCGGCTCCAGGTTTTTGAGAGCTCTTTGGCAAGAAGACGATGGAGCTCATCAACAGGAATTGGAGTTGGAGAGGACAATGAACATGGTCTAGCGCCCCAGCTCATGAGATTCTAATCATGGGGGACACGGGGGGACACCAACACACACCCACAAAACCCATCTGAAGCTCTGGCTCCCACACATGGAGTTACTTCTTTAGATAACAACTTTTAACAGGCTATCAGTACAGTATAAATTATTCACGAAAGGGACTTCCAATACTTTCAGCCAAACACAATAACAATAGTTCACATTTCGTTGCTTCAATATCATGGAAGAAAGCCACAAAAACAAGTGAAGCTGTCTGCCCACCCAACAAGCCCAGATGACCAGAAGGACAGTATTTAATTTTAGTAATGTTTATTGCAGCAGACACAGACCAACCACACGAAACTTTCCACCAATGGAGACAATCACCAGAAAATGTCACCAGATGCTAGTAGTTTAGCTGACACCCCATTTTCCTTGCTTTTATCTTCAGTCTTCTAGTTTTTACATTGTTTTCCATGCAGAATTTTTTTTTTTCAAATTACAGCATGGACATGCAACCATTCCTAACCCAATTGCCATGATGGCCAGGCCCAGTAGCATAGTTATGATGGAGCCATAGTGACCTGTCTCATAAGCACCCTGGACTGAGGTGCAAAATGACCTCAAAATACATTTAGGGCTCAATCCTATGCATGTTTAGACAGAGAAAAGGCCTACAGCTCCCAGCATTCCCCAGCCAGCAATATATTTACAATTATATTACATTACAGTATAGAAATGGAATAAATAAATAAAATAAAATAACGTAATATTATCCTTTCAGCTTAGAAGAATTAGGTTGCGACCCTATGCACATTTACTTGGGACTCGGTCCCATTAACCTCAATGGGACTTACTTCCAAATAATGCATAGGATTACACCGCTAGACATGTTTTCGATGTGACAGAAGAAAAGCCAGATATCAATTTTCTGGGAGGTTAGTAAGGGTAGAAGGCAAAGTTGAACCTATGTTCGATATCCATTGGTCCTATGTCTGGAGCCCCACAAAGTAAAACGAATGCTGCTTGAACAAGAGTGAATCACTGATGTATGCTATGTTTAAACAGCTCCAGCCAGCAGGAGTTTGGCACCAACGTTTTTCAGCTAATAGAACAAGCAGTAGGTGCAGAATCTGGGGAGTGAAGACTTGGAAATTAATAAAGAGCACCCTTGAAGTAGACTTCCCCATCCTGGGTACCTTCAAATGTTGTGACTTACTCTCAGCATCCCTGCGCATTGGCCATCTGGGGCTGATGGGAGTTATAGGCCAAAACACCTGCCTTAAATGTACACAGCTGTTCTCAGCTTCTCGCATGTGGTGGTCACCTATTTCATAAAGCAATAACTACCATTGATTTTATACTTCTAGCTTCTTTACCTATCACGTTGAATTATTTAAAGCAAGCAAATGCTAAGAAATGCTAAGAAAAATTAATCTTCTGTGGATAATTTCAGACATGAACATCAAAACAACTCTATTTGTTGTTGGTACTTAAGATTAAGTGGAACATTTGAAAGCAATTATAAATACAAGTACTTACAAGATTTATTTGCTTTTTCTGTTACAGTTATATAAAAAATCATGCACAAACAATAAATAAATGCTGTAAAAACTAGGATTGTATAACATGGCAAAAAAGCAACCCTGCAAGATCCGTAACAACAGGATTCTAAAAAACAGCAATGTAGCAGACTATATATATGAGTGACATGATGAACGCCAGAAATTAAAATTTATTAAAACCTTGACTGCTGGAGACAGACTGCTACCTATGGAAATACCATTCAGAATGCTCTGAAAAGCTCTGTTGTATAACAAAATATACAAAGGCCAATTCAAAATGGTCTACTGATTGCCAGCATGCATTGGTTAAGTATTACACATGGTTTCAAATTATTGCAGCAGAGCATAAAGGGAAGTGGGTTAAAGGTAAGGCCATGAGGATTTTGAGTGACAAGTGGAGTAAACCGACAAGAAAGGACTGCATATCATAACACCCAGCATCTACCAGAAAGTCGAATATCCAAGATCCTATTTGGGGTGAGGGCTTTTCTATAACACCAGCACTTTAAAAAAGATGACGAAACCCATCTTGTTGTTTTGGCTCTTAGAATTCTCACACACACACACACACACACACGTGTGTGCCAGTGGAGGCTGGTGGCTCCAATGTCAGCGGGGTGTTGAATCTACTCCAGGTTTCAGTCAGCTTCGCAGCTGGGACAGCTCCCTTAGAGTTCTGACTGGTTCTGACTGACACCTGGAGCGGATTCACTGCCCCACTGAAATGGGAGGCACCAGCCTCCACTGACACGTGTGTGTGCAAATTCTAAAAGCCAAAACAACAAGATGGGTTTCTTCTAATTTTCTCAGATGTTGGCAGTGGTAGAACAGCCCTAAATCAGATCTAGGACTGAAATCAGTGGTGCAAATTAGTCACAACAACTAACTTAAGGGAACATTTTCTCCATATGAACCCCCACTCCATTCCACAATAATGAATTCCTTCAGTTTTGACAAAGTTTGTCTTCTTCTCATCCTTCTGTCTTCTTCTCATCCTTAGGCTGTGGGAAAGAATTTGTTTTTGAAAAGACTGGTACTACTTAATTAAAAAAAATAACATTAAAAGCTAGTGCTAGGATCAGAGGCACCATTTCAGATGGGGCGGAAGATTTTAGCTGATGAGAGCAAGATGCCCCACAAGCTTTAGAGCCTTGCTTTTGGATATTCATTGGACTCTTCTTTGAATGCGTAGGGTTCATTCACAAACCTGAACGAAGAGCACAGAGCATTTAAGCATTTACAACTGTTGTGGCTGGTGGAAACTGCACTGGATACACAGCAGTTCATGCACGCATTTTGGTTTTGCACATTTCTTGAAGATATTTTAAAATAATGTTGATTAATAAATGAATTAAACAGGAAAATACCTTTAAGTCAGAAATACCAACAAGGACTCTTAATTATTCATAACTGTAAGGAAAGTCAGCTAGTGGTCAGAAATAAGTCTCACAGCAAAAGGAATGTATGATTTCAGCATGGATGGGGGAAAGCCAGATAGCGCATTACAAATAGTACAAATTTGTATTTTTAAATTTACAATTATAACAAAACAGAACAAAACAGAGGAGGAAGAAAAACTACAAACAAAATACTGATAGCAAGAACATGAGAAAAACAAGAAAAGTGTATCCAATAGCAATAAGAGTTCGCAAAACCATTGATTTAAAAGAAACAAAACAAAAAACAAACAAACAAAACGTTTTGACACTTGTGTTTCAAATATATGTCTTCATATAAGCAGACCATATCTCTAAATAAGCGTCCAGACGAAACTGACCACCGTAAGATATGTATGTGTTCAAATGCAGCAAGACCAGCAAGATCTTCAGTCCACTGAATAATAAATAGGTGGTGGGTGTTTATCCTTGTAGTATAAGTTTATGAGTATACGTTTCTGTGCAACTGTTAGAGTGCTCAGAGTCTACTTTTTCTGTCCCTACATTAACGGAATATAATTTAAAAGTGCATGAGCATCTGCAATTACCACAGATTTTTCCGGAACAACATGTATGAGGGCAGGAACTTCCAACCAAAAGGAAGTCACCACACTGGTAGGGTTGGGTGGGTCACTTACACCATTCTGGGTGGAGGGGTCTACGGGGGGGGGAGGCGATCCATTCCTTCCCCCCAGAATCCATCCAGGCCAGCTCCGCTCTGCCTTGATCCTGCGGAGCCGGCCTTCAGCTCCCCTTCACTGGCAAATGTCGATACGGCTGGCAGCCATTGCCGTGACGTATCGCTGTTAGTCAGGCTCTGGATTGCAAATGGCGTAGTGGGCGCCATTTGCGTCTGAAGCCTGACTTACAGCGATTACGGCATGGCAATGGCTGCCAGTCGTATCAACATTCGCCAGGGACACAGCCGGCTCCGCAGGATCAAGGCAGCGACGAATCCAACCCGGAAGGATTCCGCACGGAGGTGGAGGTGAGTGCTCCGTTCCACCATGGGCCTCATTGGGGTCCGTGGCGGATTTCTCCCCCATCCCTACACCACAGGGCATAACCACATCATATGCCTCAGCAACACATTATCCACATTACATTGCCAGCATCTAGCAGAGCTAGCCAGCTTCTTCTTAAACAGCCTGAAATACATGGAACATCCATTTCTGTTGAATCAGCCTCTGTTTTAAATCTACAGAAATAGTACATATGGAAGCTAGGGCAACTGTCCATTGATCAGGCTGTACAGAACATTCCAACTCCCTATTCCTTTCCTCTCTAACATACTGAACATTCACTTTATTACATTCCAAAAGGCATGTATAAACAACTGTTGAAGGCTTAGCTTTCTCTAGAGAGCCCATTAATTCCTCAAACAGTACATGAGTTGCTGATGGCCCATATATCGACACCAAGTGGTGCTGTAATTGAATATATTGCCACCCAGCACTAGTTGATAAGTAATAGCTACTCTGCAGTATTGAAAGTGGTAAAGATTCATCATCCAATCCTATTAGCTATCTAAAGTATAAATTCCACTATCAACCCAGTTCTTCCACAAAGAGATTGTTTCTCTATTTTCAAATCAGGATCCCCTCCCCCATAAAGTTAATTTAGCGTAAGAAGAAGGGTCAAAGTGCAGCTGGCTACACATTATATGCCATGTTTCTCCAACCACTGAAACTATGGGTGGAGCCATACCTTTCTTTTTAGTATGCCCAGGTCCTAGTACCATCCAGCTGAAAAGAGGTGTCAAATAGTTTGATTCCAAAACAACCCATGGAAGAGTGTTAAGTTAAAAAGATATTTTCCATTTATTGGTACAAGATAACATAAAAGCTTTATGATATAGACTAACATCTGGGAAATTAAATCCTCCTTCTCTAATTGGCAACTGTATCCTCTTACGCAAAAACCAAGGAGGAGAACCCCTCCAAATAAACTCGCAAAGCATTACATAGTATCTTTGAAAATACGTTCAGGGAATATATAGAGGAATATTACATAATACATAAATTATCCATAGTAAGACATTCCAAAATAGTGCACTCAATATGCCAACAAATTTGGAACACTCAACAGTGGCCATAAGACTGGAAAAGGTCAGTTTACATTTCAATGCCAAAGAAGGGCAACGCCAAAGAGTGTTCGAACTACCGTACAATTGCGCTCATTTCACATGCCAGCAAGGTTATGCTCAAAATCCTACCAGCTAGGCTTCAGCAGTATGTGAACAGAGAGAACTACCGGAAGTACAAGCTGGGTTTCGAAGAGGCAGAGGAACTAGAGATCAAATCACCAACATTCACTGGATCATGGAGAAAGCAAGAGAATTCCAGAAAAACGTCTATTTCTGCTTCATTGACTATGCTAAAGCCTTTGATTGTGTGGATCACAACAAACTGTGGCAAATTCTTCAAGAAATGGGAGTACCAGACCACCTTACCTGTCTCCTGAGAAACCTGTACGAGGGTCAAGAAGCAACAGTAAGAACCGGACATGGAACAACCGATTGGTTCAAAATTGGGAAAGGACTACGATAAGGCTGCATATTGTCGCCCTGCTTATTTAACTTATATGCAGAGTACATCATGAGAAACGCCGGGTTGGATGAATCACAGGTTGGAATTAAGATTGCTGGGAGAATTATCAACAACCTCCGATATGCAGATGATACCACCCTAATGGCAGAAAGCGAAGAGGATCTAAAGAGCCTCTTGTGGAGGGTGAAAGAGGAGAGTGCAAAAGCTGGTTTGAAACTCAACATTAAAAAAACTAAGATGATGTCATCTGGCCCTATCACTTCCTGGCATATAGAAGGGGAAGAAATGGAAGCAGTGACAGATTTTATTTTCTTGGGCTCCAAGATCACCGCAGACTTGGATTTGGATCTTTCCAAATCCAGAGATATTTCAGAAATATCTCTAGGCATCTGTATTCCAAGATACATTATAACTTGTGGGCACAAGTGCAATTGCCATTTAGTTACTACAACGGGTAACCTACTGGCATTAATTCTGATTTTGACCAGTTAATAATATAACCCGAAAGGTATCTAGTAATTTTATTAATTTTGGCATAGAAGATTCTAACCTACTAATAAATAACAACAAGTCATCTGCATATAAAGCTGTTTCATATTCTACCTTCTCATTTTTATGGATAAGTATAGCCACACCTTTAGCTTCCTTAGAATTACCAGTAGCATAGACATCCCCTACCCAAAAGGTGAGTGTCTTGTAAAAAAGCAACATCCGTTTTTAATTTCTTAAGTGTAGAAAGCATTTGTTTTCTCTTATTAGGAGTGTCTAGGCCCCTAACATTCCAAGCGATGATGTTCAGAGACACAATATTTCACAAATTAGAGATAGCCTCCTAAAATTATATACCTGAAACACTTCTTCACTCCCACCACCCCACATCATTACACCATTTATAAAGCCTAATAAAAATGTCACATAAACTAGATAGCTCTGAAGACAACTCACTGCTCCCACCCTTACACTTCTAAAACATTTCATCACAAAACAAGCCATCAAGCACAGTATCACACACTGCATGCCCAGAATTTCCAAGACAGTGCTTACGATGCTTATAACAGACCAAGCAGGAAAACATATTAATAAATCTTGCATTAAGAAAGGACAACAACAATAAAACAAACCTCAAAGCAAAGTAAAGCATCTGCATAATACTAACAGAGCCACCATTTGCCTCAGCTACCACCTTGCATCTCCCTTGGGTTAGGACATCCCCCCCCTTCCCCTTGGCTGCTGCTTAATGATGGTGTTCATCTACTGCCTCTTGCCCCAGGCCTGGTTAACCACTGTGAAATGGAGCTGCCCTTCAGTGTCTATTTCTTTCAAGCGACAAGCATCCGCACTCATCCATAGCCCACTTGGAATATCACACGTACTCTGAGGGCTTCCAGATGCTCAAAACAGATCATTTTGGTGTATCAAGTCTGCCCGAAGTAGTCCGATCTTTCTCTTTTTTTAATGAACGCTTTTCTAGCCCTGTCTCTACTCCAAAATGTGGTAAGAGGGTGTTTTCTAGTCCATCTCCTAGACTGAAAAGGTGAGGGTCTTTCTGCCTATGTGCTACTCCTCTGATTTCTGAAACCTGTTGGACGTGATCACCCCTGACCACCCTGTCTAGATATTTTTTTAAAGGATATGCGTCTTTATGCCTTTGTCACTCTGGTCCCTTTGGTCACCCCCTCCTTTGCCCATCCAAAGATGCTGTGTGTGTTGCTACTCTTCAGGTGACCCCTGAGTTGTGTTTTTCACCTCAAAGAGTTCACAAACGTTCTTACTTTGTTCCAGTATCCACTTTGCTTGCCTTTGTTGTCTCTTATTCTATCCCTTTAATAAATATTTTCTTTCAGTTTGGACCGAAGGTTTGAGAGTGAGTTTCTGGTGATCCCAAAAGAGGCTTCTCTCCCTCCCTTTCCTAGCCATTCAGGCCCGTCTACCAAATGTTTACCTTTTTGTGCCTAAGAGGAAGTATGAGGAAGGCAGGCTGACTACCCATGGAGATGGCAGGTCTCAGCTGGTCACTGCCTTCTCCCAGGCAGATAACTAGCTTGCAGCTCAGGGGCTAGAGGTGAAAAGGAGGTTGCGGCAGCAGCAACCTGCCAACCACACACAAGCATGCACAAATAGTCTGCCTCACATGGCAGCTGTGACCCAGCACATCGTTATCACCACACTGGCAGCTTTAAAAGGGTTGAAACGGATGTCAGGTTGCCAATCTGACTACTCTAAATCTATTGAAGTCCCATATCAGTGCACCAGTATATGAAAGTGAGCAGGCTTGATGTTTTGTGACATATTTAAATCATATATTGAATAAAAACCTCTTCTCTCTTGCTCCTAGGGTGCACAAAAACAAAACAAACACCCTGATGGTGTGATCAACAGATGGAATGTAACCAGATCCTTATAAATGTCTTGCCATTTCCATGGCTACAATGAAGGCAGAATCACTGTTTCCACTGTAAATGCCATTTAGTAGGAGTTTATGAATTAGCAATAAAACTCTATACTAGACGCAATACTAACTGCACAAAGTCTCTGCTTCCCAGTTAAATTTGTGTACATTTTCTACTTTTTATTCTATATTAACTTCTTTATAACATCCAGATATTTTAATACTAAGCAATGGTCAAGTACACTTTCTATTGTAACACATCCAATAAAACCTCTTAACCTAACTCTCTGTACCAGTCTACATAATTCTCTTGAACCTAATTTTTTAACATCTTTCTATATAAACATTATGTCAGAGAGAATATAGTATGCCTACACACAATGTCTGATCTGACCCTGCTGGGTAATGGAAACATGGTCCCATAAATGTTAGATGCTGAAATGTATGCTGAAATCCTGCATTAGCAAATTAATACTGGGTGTTTGTTTAATTGGTGATTATTAGGTAGGCAGACAGATAGGCAGACAGATATCTCACACTAGTATTCTCAACACTGGCTTTGCAGAATGATTTGGGAACCTCTAGCTGCTCTGTGCACTCACAATTTATGCCTGCTGTCTGTGTTCACCTCATGCAATTCGCAGTTGTCTGATGGGGCATCAGTAGGAAGGAATTCTACAACATCCTCTTGTATAGATTATGCCTCCTCTCCATAACTGAGATCAGAAAGGCTGGAAAGAGAACGTTGTACAGTCCACTTAAAAGAAGGACTGATGTCTGTATTTGTGCATTTTTTTTAATCCAAGGCAACAGGGCAAATGGTGTGGCCCAAAGGGAAGAGATCCATACTTTGAGCAAGGCAAGTAATTTGAATGTAAACTATATGCTATGTTAGAAGCAGTCTTAATTAACATGCTTAGAACTGGCCATGTCTCTTTCTTTAGAAAAAGTAGCTGCATGTGGGAGGACCAGATCCAGACCAGGACTGCAGTACAATGGGAGGAAGGGGTTGACACATTTCCCCTGTGCTGTTTGCCCACTGAAGATCTTTCTTTGAAGCTGCTATTTTAGATTTCATCAACAGGAAAATGGTACAGGGTGCCCCCCCTCCCCCTGTGTTGTAATCCCACTAAAACAAAACAAATAAACAAATAAAAGAAGTCAGTTCAGGGGCTGTGGATCATTCACTGACAGCAGTAATGAAAGTTGACTTGTTGACCAACAGGGGCATAGGCTGATGTGCCTATGAAATATTGCCTATGCAATAAAGCACGCTGATTGGCAGTAAACCTAATAAATAAAATTATTCAGAATAGTGACAAACGTATTTTTTTTCATATTCTGGTTCAGTTTTCTATCTTTAACTAAAAGAGATCAGCATGAATATGTGATAAGAAAAGACAACCAAACTTTCATTTAGGAATTGGGCCTTGTTTCCTTAAATACAAGAGTTGAAACATTATCACTGAAACAGAAGCATTTTCCAGCTTTATCTAGTTTTGTGAAGATCTCAGAGAATTTCCTCCAAATTAGAGAGTTTGTTGTTCCATAGCTGCCTTTCTGGCACTCAGGGTAAAAAAACATCACCCCATCAAGAAAATGAGATAATAAAAATGATGGTGTCCAGCCAGTCACACAGTCAGAGTTGGGAGAGGACTGGGAGGCTATGGCTGAAATCAACCTCCTCTTCCTTTTCTTTAGGGTTTTATCCAGGGTACTTGCTTAAAATGCCAGAAAGGGGGTCAAGTTCAGGATGTTGTTGTTGTTCAGTCGTTCAGTCGTGTCCGACTCTTCGTGACCCCATGGACCATAGCACGCCAGGCCTTCCTGTCCTGCGCTCTCTCCCGGAGCGTGCTCAAGTTCATATTCATTGCATCCGTGATGCTATCTAGCCATCTCATCCTCTGCCGTCCCCTTCTCCTTTTGCCTTCAGTCTTTCCCAGCATCAGGATACTGCGGGTCTAATGTACAGGGGCCCATATTTGGCAGAAACAAGGCATATGGGAGTTTAAAACATTTTCCTTTAGCACCTGTGTCTGATATATTTAATTCACCCAAGATCTTTCACATCACAGATCCTTCAATTAAAAGCAGGTGATTCCTTTTGGAAGGTTTACTCATCTAAATTTAGCTGTTCAAAATGCTGCCTTGTAAGTTATTCCCATCAGCCTGCAGCACAGTTGTCATGCCAGTCCATTTCCGGGCCCGATTCAAAGTGCTGGTGTTAACATTCAAAGCCCTTAACGGCTTGGGGCCAGGTTACCTGAAGGATCGCCTCCTCCCATATGTGCCTGCCCGGACCTTAAGATCATCATCAGCGGCCCTTCTCCGTGAGCCCCTGCCAAAGGAAGTGAGGCGGGTGGCTACTAGGAGGAGGGCTTTTTCTGCTGTGGCACCCCGGCTCTGGAATGAGCTCCCTAGTGAGGTTCGCCTGGCACCTACATTGTACTCCTTTCGGCGCCAGGTGAAGACCTTTTTATTTTCCCAGGCATTTTAGCTTTCTAAATTTTTATCTTTGCTGTTTTAAATCTGTATTTTAAACTCCTGTACTGCTGCTAGGTTTTATTGTGGTTGTATTGTTATATTGTGGTTTTAACGTTCTATATATTTTAAATGGTTTTATTGTGTGTTGTTTGGTTTTAGTTTTTGTGAACCGCCCAGAGAGCTTCGGCTATTGGGCGGTATAGAAATGAAATAAATAAATAAAAAATAAATAAAATGTCCTTGTAACATTATTTGGTTATTAGACTTGTGCCTGCTCTTCTTTCCAAGAGCAGCTTGCCCATCTTTCCCAGAAGTCTCCCATCCACCAAATGCTCAAGGCCAGATATGTTTAGAACAGTGTAATGTGCCTTTTAGGTCACATATTATGGTACAGTACATGGAAGCCATCCCTGAACACACTTAAGTGCAGAACCTGCTTTTATGTCAGAGTCTAATCTGCACTGCTGAAGGTATAAACGTATTATTGGCTTCAAGAAGCCTTCTTATAGGAGCCAGTATTTAAAAGCTAAAAATAAAACAAAATAAAAACAAACAAGAATGATGGGTATTCCTTTCTCAGAAACAACTGTTACAGGCCACACAGACTAAATGGGAGCTTTACAGATCTACCATATTATTTTTAGAGATGTTACAATATTTTCTAGATATTTACTCCTCTATCAGTTTACAGCACCTAATTAGAAATCAAGACTAGGGCTATCAACAGTGGATGCTGGTGGTCTTGCACCTGGGACAGCTCCTTTAGAGTTCTAACTAGTTCTGACTGAAACCTGAAGTGGATTCACTGCCCCACTGAAATGGGAGCCACCAGCCTGCGCTGGCTATAACTCTATACTTATCTACCCGGCAATGAGCCTCATTGAACTAAATGGGACTGACTTCTGAGTAGACAGGTATCGCGGATCATGCTGAAGTAGACTTAAAAACTGACCTGGCTTGGCATGAATTCTTCTCTCACGCTGATTTGTTTTTGTAAGTTTCATGACAAATTAAATTAAAGAGAACAGAATAACATTGTAGGGATCCTTTTTTAAATTTAAAACCAGAAGGTGGGCAAAACCAGAGGGCAGGCAGATGTACCGTGAAGCAAATAATACCACATGCAGCTGAGCTCATTGGTTGTGATGGCAAGCCTTTTGAGGTGACATTTGTGAAACATCACTTGACTAGAAAATACCTGAGTAGAGAAATAGGCACAGGCCATTATCCCAAAGCTGTATCCACACACAAATTACATGTGTAATTGTGGTGGTGGTGGTGGGGCGGAGAGTCTGATTTTCAGCAGCAGCTGTCACCGCAGAACCCCCACTCCCAACTGCATTCAAAAGCAGTCTGGGGATTTGTCACAAGAGGACGCTTTGCTTGTTTGTTTAGTTTTTCATAGGGAAACAAGGAAAGAATAGTGTGCACACGAAGGAGCACAATTGGAATTTGGATCATGATCATAATATATATGGAAGCTAAAGAAATACAGCACACACAACAAACCATTGCTGGATATGTAGCTATGTAAACTAGTCATCAGTGAGGTATTTTGCAGCTACATTGCACAGATATGCCTTGGTGGAGATGCTGGGTACAGAGGTGCATGTGGGCAACCGCTGTACATGGAGGTCTGGAGGGGAAAACAAATATGCATGAGAAATGCACAGTGGAGCTTTTGGGCCAAAGAAGCAAGATAAAATGAGCTGTGATTTTATCTATATATCTATATATCTATCTACACACATGCAGACTCTGCGTTATAACAGAAGTGAGACAATTAAGTTATGGACATTTAAAGGTAATTTTTCTGTGTTCCTTTTATCACAGCTGTTGCCACAGTCTACCAGTACCGTTAACCTATGAAGAAATCCAGCTCTCCATATTTTTTCACCCAACAATTATTACCGAACACCAAACAAGTTGTATTTTACTACAACTATGATTACTAAAAAATAATAATAATAATTTAATACATTGTCACATATCATTGCTATCATATATGTAGAATATTGTTACTATTCTGCCTCCGAACCTTTGGGTGAAACTATTCAAAAATTAGTACCTAAAGCGTATTTATAATTTTGTTATTAGCTACTTTGGGTTTCCTTGAAAAATAAACACAGGACATAAAATTTGGAAGCAAATGAAGACGCAGACTGGTTTGGGAGGGGGAAGACAGTGCCTGGTACCTGCCAGGGCATTCTCTCCTTTCCCAACAATGCTGTTCCATTGGAGCCTAATACACATGCTGCTTCCGTTGGCTCCATCCTATAGTCATTGCTTATCTTCATGACCAATAGCTAGCTAGCTAGCTAAAATGCCAGCACACGTGCAAAAGCAGTCAGAAGGCTCTCCTCCGATCCTGTGCCGTTCCTTCAGGCAACTGCTGTCTTCCTGCAGAGTGGATTTCCCCCTGGTACTACTAACCGGTGATTAAATGCAGCCTGCCATTTCCTGTTTTTGACAGTGCCCGCTGCTTTTAACCTCACATTTTATCTCTCATGCCCTTCTCCACACAAATTCCCAGAAACTTCCATTTTAACTGTCTCGGCAACCAGACCTTCAGATGTGAACTATTGCATTTCATGCAGCACACAATGAAGTAGGCAATGAGGATGCTGCTCAAGAGGTTGCCTCATCTAGCAAAGTGGTTCTTGCAGGGGGGAGCGTGCATGCAGGCAGTGTCTGCCCTCCGTGCTCTTTGAGTGAGGCCCCCACCACTTTAGCACTGCCTATTTGCTTGCCCTCTTCCTCTGGGTCCATTAACCATTAACAACCATTAAGAAGAGAGCAAGGGAAGTGGGGGATGCTGCTCCATCTCCTCACTTGTTGCGACTGCCTGCAGGCTCGGAGAGGGCAGGTGAATAGGCAGCGGCAACAAAGAGGAGGAGCAGCAGGGCCAGGAGGCTCTGCAAGTCCTCAGTAGACCCCAACCAAGTGTGTGGTCCTCAGCAAGTGCCCCCACAATGTCCATTTCTGATGCCAATCTGATTCAGGTAGAGAGCGCTTGAACTGATCCCATCAGTTCTGACAAGATTTCATGAAGGAGTTTATTACAGTACTAAGAATGATCATTTGGTCTGTTTCAATGTCCAGAGGTGAATGTCATCACTTATGTAACCAAAATGGCACAATCCTCACACAAGAGGGAGATACCAGCAAGCGTGGAAAAACACCAGGGTTTGAAGAAGTATGAATCATTAGTGGGGGGTGGGGGGAGAAACCCTGGGGAAAAAATCTAAAATGGTGTGGGGTAAAAATCTAAAACAGCCTAATGAAGGCTGAGTGTGTTCAGTGGCCATGGAATGCTAACTGTTGGAATACTAGAGGTGGGCATGGCAGACCAACTGAATGGCTGAACAGAGGCAATCCATACTGCAACATTTTGTTGTAGGCCCCTGTTGTACAGCAGATAATTTCAGTTTCTGTCTCCATTAAATATAAGGAAAATATAAGGAAGAAAACGCTGGTATCATTTTTAACTTCACATCCCTTTCATCAGCCTTTCCCAACCCGGTGCTCTCCAGACCTCAACTTCCATCAGCTCCTGTAAGCATGGCCAATGACTAGGAATCCTGGGAGTTGTGGCCCGAAACATCTGGAGGGCACCAGGGTGGGGAAGGCTGCCTTACATCAGAGGTGCATGATCCTTCCCTGTACGAGTGCAGTGCCTGTGCTCAGAGGAACCCCTATAGGGCATAATGGAGCCCTATTTCTTCACAGTACATAGGAGTGAGCATGGAAGCTGTACCAGGCTATTTGGAGGAATTAGATGACTGTGTGAGCTCCCCCACCCCTCCATATCCCCATCCCCATCACCCTCAGCCCTACACTTGGTCAGCTTGCAATCCCCTCCTTTTCAGTAACATTTGCTGTTCTTCTTTGCTAATCTTAACTATATTGACTGTATTGAGCATTCAATGTACGTACGTTACATTGTTCTCAAATGTCATTACTATAATGATGTAGAAACAATTTTGTTCTTGTAACATTATTTCTGGTGTCTTGTCCACATCTCAAAATGCATTACAGTGAAGATAACAGTTTAAGCAATTGTTGAGATCATAAGCTTCCCGCTGAACACTGTTTAGATTTCATCAACGAACCCAATATATAGTTAGCACTTATTAAGTTTTCCATAATATAGCTCATTCATTTACTTTGGGATAGAAACGGCTGTACCAGTATTCACTAAAAAAATGATTACAAGCAATTTGCATTAGTGATTGGAAATAAACTCGGTAAAGTATTTCTGGCATGATGGCTTGTATATATTTAATTTGTCCATTCTTAATAATATAAACTGTAAATATAGACTATTCTTCAACACATACAATTTCCAAAAGCATCTTGTCCAAAATTTCCTTTTAGAACATTTCTAAATGTATACTCATGCGTGCATGCACGGACACACATGCACACGCGCACGCACGCATGCACACACTATTTATTAGGATCAGCCTGTTTGCTTTCTCCTATACTGTCTGAAATATACCTATTATATGATTGTCAGTCCCCACTGTAACATAATCCCAGTTGAAATTTAAATGCAAGATGTAATCTGGACAAGCTATTTGGAATCATTACTAAAAATGTAAAAGCTAACATTCTTCCAAAGGAATGAATCAATACAATAAAAATGTCTAAAATGGGAGCATAATCTGTTCACATGAGAACCTGTCAGTAGAGCATTCACTTACACTGTAAGATTAAACCATCTTCATAAATTGTCATCAGGAGGGGAAGAGCAGTGAGCAACGCATTCAGTTAAGATATCGTATTTCTGTTAGAGTGCAGTTTAAAACCTTTGTTTCACAGGGGGCGTGGGCGGATATATAGAGCAACTTTTTCTTTAAAATAAAGTTTTACTTCTGAATCACTGCACATTCTAATTGAAACAAAGAACCAAGGCCAATTCTCTCTTTTTAGTGAGATTATTTAAAAGTTAGCATCAAGTTTGGGCTGCAAGAGTTATAAATTAACGGGTGTGATTACTCAAGTCAGACTGCAATCCCATTCACACTTATATGAGGGTATGCGCTATTAAATACCGTAGGAATTACTTTCAAGTTAACACCCATAGGATTGTGCTGTGCGGCTACAAACCTATACAATTTTACCTGGGCATAAGCCCAACTTAACTTAGGGTCAGCCTGGAAAGGTTTAATTTCACTTGTTAATTTTTAAGCCATTCTGACTGCAGTGTACAACGAGCATTTCGTATTCCTACATTTCAGGAAGAGGACAATATTAAAGGTGATATTTGTTGTTCTTGTACTGAGTGGTTGCTCTTGGGTTGGATTCAGGCTCTTGCCTTCCACAAGAGGAAGGACTCTGCTTGCAGAAGCTCCCTCTGCCTGATTTGGGGAAATGCCCCCTAGCTAACACACCACAGGTCACCCCATTCGCCAGGGTCTCCTGACTCCTGTAGCATTTTCAGGAGGCTGGAAGGGCTGCTGTGGGAAGGAAGAAGGGATGTCCCCTCCACTGATCCAGCTTAAATTTGTATCCAGCCCTCTGTTTTTTAAAATAACAACCTATTTCAAAGTATCCCTTTCAGAATCCTTGAAGACACATGACTAAAGTTTTGCAGTATGCAAATTATCAGTTACTAGTAGGTCTTCAGCCATTTCAAAACATGTTGTCCTAATATTCCAGCTTTGAAACTTGAGAATTTTATTTTTTTAAAATGTAAAGGCCAAGAAACTTGCATTTTCCCCTCTTAGTTGGTATACTACTGAAATCTGATTGAGGAATACACTAAGCCCTGGGTACCCTATGGAACAAGCAAACTCTGCCATAAATTCCTCACTAGCAGACAGCTTTATGGTGGGTGATAACTGCCCAGAAGGATATAATAGTCTATCATCAGCTCATAGTCCCTATACTCTTTGCCAGTCAAGCTTGGCCTTTGACCCATATTATTTCTTTTGTTACATTACATTTTGGTGAAAGCAAGGAGAAAGTATCCTCTAATGACTATATGGTCTAATGAATACCAAAACACATAATTAACAAAGGGTGTTAAGTGGTCAGGCATATTCCAAAAGCTCTGACCCAGACCAGTTTGTAGGCTACATAGATATAAAATTGTATGAGGATCTAGGAAAACTGTAGACATCCTTTGAATTTGGGAAAGGACATTGTTTCTGCAGGGGGACAGTAGATAAACAGGGACACACTCACCCACCCATAGGGATACTACCCAGATTCTCTTCAAGATAGTCTTGAAGAACATGTAATTCTAGTTCTAATATAACTAGGGATGTCAGAGAATTCCTCCACGGATCTCGGTGAGGCCGAATGCCAGTGCATTCGGCCCCCCGAACTCCGTGGCAGAATGGCCTGCCCCCCGCCCGCCCCCCGTGGATCCCCCCCGGGATGAGACTTACCTGTGGCGGATCTTCCAGGCAGCGGCGGCTCCGGCAGTGGCTGCGGCGGCAGTGGCTGGTCTTCCGACCGGCTGCCACCGCCGCCATTTCCAGGCTTGTAAAAAAAAAAAAAAAAGACGTGATAGGCTGTGTAAAGATTTACATAGCCTATCATGTTTGGGTGGGTTTTAAAAAAAACAAAAACCGCGTACGCAAATGGCGATGGCTATGGCAGCCGCCATTTGCATTCCTCATTTTTGCCATCTTAATCTACGTAAATATTTACGTAGATTATGATGGCAAAAATAAAGGGGAACGCAAATAGCGTAGTGGGCGCTATTTGCATCCCTTTTTGATTCGACATTTTAGCCTACGTAAATATTTACGTAGGCTAAAACGGTGAATCAAAAAGGGACGCAAATAGCGCCCGCTACGCTATTTGCGTTCCCCTTTATTTTCACCGTCATAGTCTACGTAAATATTTACGTAGATTAAGACGGCAAAAATAAGGAACGCAAATGGCGGCGGCCATAGCCGCCATTTGCGTACGCATGGGTTTTTTTACCCAGAGCCCTCTGTGGCCGGAAATCCGGTCACGGACGGCTCTGGCCTGGCTGGGCCTGGCCAGCTGCGCCGCGGAGCTGCTGAGGAGCACAGCCGGCTGTGGAGGATTCTGGGGGGGAGGAACGGAACGCCTCCCCCCCCCACCATCAACATAATCCGTGAAAGGTAAGTGACTTTCGTACAACCCTAAATATAACAAGACAAAACCTCTGCACAAGGCTGGACAATCCTATACTCTTTGTAGTGGTAAGACATCTGTTTCATTCTTATCCCAGTAGCCTTGGCAGAAACCCACAAATTATGCTTAGCATCCAGTTTCTATGTCAGGATTGATTCTAAGCACATGGAGATAGCAGTTCAGATTCAGAAGGGGAACAGCCAGAACCAGGGGAGGCATCTTACCGAGCGAGTTCAGATATGGATAGGCGTGCTTCTCAGGATGCTAACACCCAGATGGCTGGGCCTGAAGCCCCCCCCCCTTTCCCTCCTCCATGAGAACCCAGGAGGAGGAGGAGGAGGAGAGTGTGGGGTGTGACCTGAGGGTAGGGATGTCAGAGAAATCCACCGCAGATTCAAATGAGGAATCTCAGGAATCTGCGGCGGATCGGCACCACTTACCTCTGCTCCAGGAGGATTGGAGGCGGAATGGCACTTGGCTGCTTCTTCCACCGGAGCTGTTCGGCTCCTCCGCACCGATCGCCATTTCTTTTTTAAAAAATAATTTCAAAATGGCAGTCGGCAGGATGTGCCCATAGACTTATACACAAATAGAGCCATGAATCTTGAGTATAAGTCTATGTGTCCATAGGCTTATACGCAAGATTCACAGCTCTATTTTGCATAAAATTCTATGGACACATCCTGCTGATTGCCGTTTTTTAAAAAATAGAGCCGTGAATCTTGCATATAAGCCTATGGACAAATAGACTTATACGTAAGATTCACGGCTCTATTTGCATATAAGTCTATGGGCACATCCTGCCGATTGCCATTTTCCCCGATTGCTAGGTTTCGGGTTGGTTAGATTCCCCTGGGAGGTGGAGGGAGGTACATTTATTATTTTGATGTATTATTATTACAAAGGGTAGCGTAGGTAAGGAATTAATAAAAACTTGAATGAAGAATTTTTACCACATAAAACTGTGGCCGGAGCCGCCACCATCCGGAACATCCGCCCCAGGTAAGCCTTGTCCCGGGGGGAATCCATGGGGGGGAGGTGCAGGCCGTTCCACCAAGGATTTCGGGGGGCCAAATGCCAGTGCATTCGGCCTCACTGAAATCCATGGCGGAATTCTCCGCCATCCCTACTCGGAACCTCTGCAGGGGTGGAGGGCTGATTAAGATGGCTCACCCTAGGAGGCTGATGGATCTGAATGGTTTCCTGATGGCTTTGGGGGATTTTTCCTGTTGTCTCAGCAGGTGATTGTGTCAAAGCCCTGGCCAATCTCTGGAATGGAGAAATGACCCGGGCTGTGGCCACAATTGCTCCTGAGCATCCTCTCTCACAAAGTGGAGCTGCACCAGCACCCTGGTTTTCTAGGGAGCTGGTGGCAATTACACAATCATGACTAGAGTGATGTTGGCAGAAAACGTGGAATGAATCTAATCGAACGCAGGCTAGAGCCTATTTGAAGGCCTACTCTCTGGCAATATAGGCAGCAAAAAAAAAAATCTGCCATTATCGCATCTGCAAACAGCAGTCCAGAAGAACCGTTTTGAGTGGTCAGGGGTCTTTTATACCTTAGCCCACAAGAGGAGAATTTAAACTTCTCAACAGCCCACTGTGAACAATTTGCTCAGCACATTGCAGACAGAATCGCTTGGATCCTCTCTGACTTGGATGCTATAGTTAATACAGACCCAGTAGATGTAATTTTGGCTCCTGCTTGTCCAGTGTTATTGGATACTTTTCAGTGTGTACAGCCTGAGGATGTGGACAGGATCCTGGGAGAGGTGAGAGCCACCATGTGTGTTCTAGACTCTTGCCCTTCCTGGCTCATAAAAGCAGCCAGAGGTGGACTGGCCGAGTGGGTAAGGGGAGTGGTTAATGCCTCCCTTGGTCAAGGCAGAGTTCCAGCCTGCCTGAAGGAGGCGGTGGTGAGACCTTTGTTTAAAAAGCGTCCCTAAACCCCACCATATTGGATAATTATCGGCCAGTCTCCAATATTCCATTTCTGGGCAAGATATTGGAGTACATGGTGGCTTCCCAACTCCAGGGATTCCTGGATGAGACAGATTATCTAGACCCATTTCAATCTGGCTTGAGACCCAGTTATGGGACAGAAACAGTTTTGGTTGGCTTGGTAGGTGACCTACGTTGGGAACTAGACAGAGGGAGTGTGTTCCTGTTGGTTCTGCTGGACCTCTCAGCGGCTTTTGATACCATTGACCATGGAATCCTTCTGGACGGCCTCTCTGGGAAGGGACTTGGAGGCACTGTTTTACAGTTGCTCCATCCATTCCTTCTTGGAGGGGTGGACCTAGAAGGTGATGTTGGGGGACTTCTGTTCGACTTCTTGGCCATTGGCCTGTGGAGTTCTTCAGGGTTCCATTTTGTCCCCCATGCTATTTAAAATATACATGAAACCATTGTGAGAGGTTGTCTGGAGTTTGGGGGTTCAGTGTCACCAGTATGCTGACACCCAACTCTACTTTTCCTTTCCATCTAATTCCAAGGAAGCTAAACCAGTGTCTGTCAACAGTAGTGGACTAGATGAGAGCAAACAAATTGAAGCTTAATCCAGACAAGACAGAGGTGCTCCTGGTCAGTCGAAAGGTAGATCAGAGAATAGGATTCAGCTTGTGCTGGATGGGGTTACACTCCCCCTGGGTGTACTTCTGGATTTAGCCCTGAGCTTGGTTGACAAGGTTTTGGCAGTGGCCAGGAGTGCATTTGCACAGTTAAAGCTAGTGCGCCAGCTGCGCCCATTCCTTGGGGTGTCTTACTTGGTCACAGTAACACATGCCTTAGTTACATCCCGTCTGGATTACTGTAGTGTGCTCTATGTGGAGCTGCCTCTGAAGAGTGTGCGGAAACATCAGCTGGTTCAAAGAGCTGCTGCCAGGCTGTTGACTGGGACTGGTTATTGGGAGCATACAACTCCCCTACTAAAACAGCTCCACCAGCTCCCAGTTTGTTTCTGGGCACAATTTAAAGTGCTGGTCATGACCTATAAACCCCTATATGGCTCAGGTCCAGTTTGTCTGAAAGCCCATATTCTCCCCTATGAGCCTGCTCGTGCCCTAAGATCTTCAGGGGAGGCCCTTCTTGCAGTCCCACCACCATCAAAGGATCACCTGGGGGGAATGCAGGAGAGGGCTTTCTCGGTGGCTGCCCCAAGGCTCTGGAATTCCCTTCACAGGGAGGTGAGAATGGTACCCTCCTTGGTATGTTTCCGCAGGGAGGCAAAAACTGTTTTGTTCCGGCAGGCCTTTGGGGATAGATAGACCTGTGAGAATATGATGGATGGGTACTATTTATATTGTTGCTGTCTTTTTAAATGTTGATATTTTATACAATTTTAATATTTGTTGTTGTTCAGTCGTGTCCGACTCTTCGTGACCCCATGGACCATAGCACGCCAGGCCTTCCTGTCCTGCGCTCTCTCCCGGAGTGTGCTCAGGTTCATATTCATTGCATCGGTGATGCTGTCTAGCCATCTCATCCTCTGCCGTCCCCTTCTCCTTTTGCCTTCAGTCTTTCCCAGCATCAGGGTCTTTTCCAGAGAGTTTTCTCTTCGCATTAGGTGGCCAAAATAGTTGAGCTTCAGCTTCAGGATCTGTCCTTCCAATGAGCACTCAGGGTTGATTTCCTTTAGGATGGACTGATTTGACCTCCTTGCAGTCCAGGGGAATCGTAAGAGTCTTCTCCAGCACCACAATTTGAAAGCATCAATTCTTCGGCGCTTAGCCTTCCTTATAGTCCAGCTCTCACAGCCATACATTACTACTGGACAAACCATAGCTTTGATTAGACGGACCTTTGTCGGCAAGGTGATGTCTCTCCTTCTTACTATGCTGTCTAGCTTTGCCATAGCTTTCCTCCCAAGGAGCAAGCGTCTTTTAATTTCATGGCTACAGTCACCATCTGCAGTGATCTTGGAGCCCAAGAAAGTAAAAACTGTCACTGCTTCCATTTCTTCCCCTTCTATATGCCAGGAAGTGATGGGGCCAGATGCCATGATCTTAGTTTTTTTAATGTTGAGTTTCAAACCAGCTTTTGCACTCTCCTCTTTCACCCTCAACAAGAGGCTCTTGAGATCCTCTTCGCTTTCTGCCATTAGGGTGGTATCGTCTGCATATCGGAGGTTGTTGATAATTCTCCTGGCAAACTTAATTCCAACTTGTGATTCATCCAACCCGGCGTTTCTCATGATGTACTCTGCATATAAGTTAAATAAGCAGGGTGACAATATGCAGCCTTGTCGTACTCCTTTCCCAATTTTGAACCAATCGGTTGTTCCATGTCTGGTTCTTACTGTTGCTTCTTGACCCTCATACAGGTTTCTCAGGAGACAGGTAAGGTGGTCTGGTACTCCCATCACTTTAAGAATTTGCCACAGTTTGTTGTGATCCACACAATCAAAGGCTTTAGCGTATTCAATGAAGCAGAAATAGACATTTTTCTGGAATTCTCTTGCTTTCTCCATGATGCAGCGAATGTTGGCGATTTGATCTCTAGTTCCTCTGCCTGCCTCTTCAAAACCCAGCTTGTACTTCCGGTAGTTCTCGGTTTGCATACTGCTGAAGCCTAGCTTGTAGGATTTTGAGCATCCCCTTGCTGGCATGTGAAATGAGCGCAATTGTGCGGTAGTTTGAACACTCTTTGGCGTTGCCCTTCTTTGGAATTGGAATGTAAACTGACCTTTTCCAGTCTTGCGGCCATTGTTGAGTGTGCCAAATTTGTTGGCATATTGAATGCAGCACTTTAACAGCATCATCTTTTAGGATTTTAAATAGCTCAGCTGGAAGACTGTCATCCAGCTTTGTTGTTAGTAATGCTTCCTAAGGCCCACTTGACTTCACTCTCTAGGATGTCCAGCTCAAGTTCAGTGACTGCACTATCATGGCTATCAGGGACATTAAGATCTTTCCTGTATAGTTCTTCTGTGTATTCTTTCCACCTCTTCTTAATCTCATCTGCATCTGTTAGGTCCCTGCCTTCTTTGTCCTTTATCATGCCCGTCTTTGCACAAAACATTCCCTTGAGATCTCTGATTTTCTTGTAGAGATCTCTAGTCTTTCCCATTCTGTTGTTTTCCTCGATTTCTTTGCATTGTTCATTTAAGAAGGCCTTCTTGTCTCTCCTTGCTATTCTCTGGAACTCTGCATTCAGTTGGATATATCTTCCCCTTTCTCCCTTGCTTTTCGCTTCCCTTCTTTCCTCAGCTACTTGTAAAGCCTCCTCAGACAGCCACTTGGCTTTCTTGCATTTCTTTTTCTTTGGGATGGATTGAGTTGATGCCTCCTGAACAATGTTACGGACCTCCATCCATAGTTCCTCAGGCACTCTGTCTATCAGGTCTAATCCCTGAAATCTATTCCTCACCTCCACTGTATATTCATAAGGGATATGATTGAGGTCATACCTGAATGGTTTAGTGGTTTTCCCTACGTTCTTCAATTTAAGCCGAAATTTTGCAACAAGAAGTTCATGATCTGAGCCACAGTCAGCTCCAGGTCTTGTTTTTACTGACTGTATAGAGCTTCTCCATCTTTGGCTGCAAAGGACATAATCAATCTGATTTCAATATTGACCAACTGGTGATGTCCATGTGTAGAGTCGTCTCTTGTGCTGTTGGAAAAGAGTGTTTGCTATGATCAGCATGTTCTCTTGGCAAAACTCTATTAGCTTTTGTCCTGCTTCATTTTGTACACCAAGGCCATGCCTGCCTGTTATCCCAGTGATTTCTTGACTTCCTACTTTAGCATTCCAATCCCCTATGATGAAGAGGACATCTTTTTTGGGTGTTAGTTCTAGAAGGTGTTGTAGGTCTTCATAGAACCGATCAACCTCAGCTTCTTCGGCATCAGTGGTTGGGGCATAGACTTGAATTACTGTGAGGTTGAATGGTTTGCCTTGGATTCGTACTGAGATCATTCTATCATTTTTAAGATTGTACCCCAGTACTGCTTTTCCCACCCTTTTGTTGACTATGAGTGCTACTCCATTTCTTCTAAGGGATTCTTGCCCACAATAGTAGATATGATGGTCACCTGAATTAAATTCGCCCATGCCTGTCCATTTTAGTTCACTGATTCCCAAGATGTCGATGTTCAATTTTGCCATCTCATGTTTGACCACCTCCAGCTTACCTTGAGTCATTGATCTGACATTCCAGGTTCCTAAACAATATTGTTCTTTACAGCATCGGATTTTCTTTTCACCATCAGACACATCCACAGCTGAGTGTCCTTTCGGCTTTGGCCCAGCTGCTTCACTCTTTCTGGTGCTACTTGGAAATACCCTCTGCTCTTCCCCAGTAGTATATTGGACACCTTCTGACCTGAGGGGCTCATCTTCCGGCATCATCTCTTTTAGCCTTGTGATACGTTCCATGGGGTTTTCTTGGCAAGAATCCTGGAGTGGGTTGCCATTTCCTTCTCCAGTGAACCACATTTTGTCAGAACTCTCTGCCATGACCTGTCTGTCTTGGGTGGCCCTGCACGGCATAGCTTATGGCTTCACTGAGGTACGCAAGCCCCTTTGCCACAACAAGGCAGTGATCCATGAAGGGGAATTTTAATATTATTGATGATTTAAGTATATTTTTAATTTATAAAAGTATATTCCTAGTTATATGTTTTAACTGTACAAGTTTCAATGTTGTAAAGCCGCCTTGAGTCCCAGTATTGAGGGAAAAGGTGGGATATATATAAATAAATAAATAAATAATAGTTTCATTCTTTAATTTGTTCTTTGAAACCACATCATTCTCGGTTTCATTTGTTACCAGTAAAAGGGTTAGATGGACCTAGGAAAGAAGTAAGCCATGGTCTATGAATCTACACCCACACACAAAGAGAAATTGAAGGTTCTCTCCTCACGAGGAAGAGGGTGCTGGCATCATCCAAATAAAGTGATTGCTTAGGTTATAGTTGATGTATTCCTTCCACATGCACTCGCTCCAAGGTATAACCTCAAGGAAGAGGTTGAGAGATTATAGAGGTACTGAAATTCTGGAGCTAGAATCACTACTTTGTGTTGTCAAAATATTTATGGGCAGTGGTAACATTATAATAATCACAGGTGGGGAAGAGTGATATGTCACAGCGCTTTTTCCTTCCACCCAGCAAATGGCAGCTGGCCCTTCTGCAGAATTAAGAAATGTAATAGCACCAATGGCATTTTTCCCAATAAGCTTGAATCCTTTGCAAGTTTTTTTCTGAAAATTAAACATTGCCTCTACTTCCCTGGCAAGCCCCAGCATAGGAAAGCAACCATGTATTTTAAAAAAAACTATGGTTAAAAGTGCTATGAGACAGTCTTTCCCTCTCTTCCAAAAAAATCCACTCCAGATTTTTCTTCCTTCCTTGCATAACAACCCAGTCAATTTTTGTTTGTTGCAACTGGGAATGGATAAAGGCTGCAGAGATAGTGATGCAGGAGATAGTTTTACAGGGAAGTAAAAGGGAGATTTGAAATTGTCCTCTGCCTTCTCTTGTCCAGTCAATCAATCAATTTGCAGAGCAAATCCTCCTGTTGTTCATCCTCCCGTTGAAATGAAGTGGCAAATCTTCCTGCAATTGGAATGAAGTGGCAGGATCTTGTTGACTGGGAGGTATTTGGAAGGAATATATTCTCAGGGTAAGAGGGTGGAGGATGTAGCTGCTAAGTTGAAGGACGTTGCTGGAGGAGGGTAGCAAAAGAGACTGCATGGGGGAAACAGCTTTGCACATGGGGAGGAAAAAAAATTAAAACACAATACTGAGCAGCACCAGAGAGAGACTGAAACTGGAGTGGCCAATTTTTTCCAGCTTTACTGCAGAGCTGGCTTAAAAATTAATTTTCAAAACAGATTACTTCTGAACATTAAAACAATAGTTTCCTCATACATTCTCACATTGATAATTCCTGTTCATAACCATGTACGTTAGTGAGAGTCCTTTAAAAATACTCTGAAATGTAGAAACAACCTTGCCATAAGTAATTGTTAATTATAACTACCACAAACTATGAAAAAGGCTGTGAAGGAAGGCCTACTTGGCAGCAGCTGTGAAAACTGAACCAAGCTATTTGGGGATTAATCTGCTGCTGAATGTAGTCTTACAAGTGCAGCTTTGGAAATGAAGATAAAAGCAAGTAATGCTGTTCAGCTACAAATCACTTCAGATAAAAAGGGGGGAAATGGGGGAAAGTCTCATAAGCCATCAGAAAGGCAAATTATAATCATAAGGGATGACAATTAGAGCCCTTATAGTACAACTATCAAAGGTCAGAAGATGTCTCTCTTGATTATAATTCTAGTTTGCAATACTGTACATGTATTTGGTTGCATGCTGAGCAAAAAAAGGCAACAAAAACATCTTAAAGGTAGATTTAAATATATCTTATGAGCTTATGATTCAAATCAAGCATAAAGCTCAATTTCAGTATTCCTTAACTGCTAGTAATATTACAAAGGCAAACAAATGTGGAGGTAAAGCTGCTTTGGAAGTGATGCTTATCTGATTCCAACACATCTTTCTTCATGTTTCAATCACTGAACAGCTGCTATCCTTCCAGTGAAAAATTAGACATTGACAGCACACACATAAGAAGCCCTTTTAAAACACACACGCACACGCCCCTATTGATACAGGAACCTATTTTGTGAGAATAATTCCTCTGTAGTTAAACGGTGAACAAACAAGGAGAAAAATCCTTTTTATTGGTAAGATTATCTCTCAATGTCTGTGCATGTATCCCAGATACATGTGTTACCAAATGTCCTTGTTCACACATGTACAGGAACTCACATGTATACACATGTATACCTGATGAACATGGAAATATTGGGATCTTTTGCATAAGAGTGGTGTGCACACAGTAGATTCTACCCTGTACTTAGATTGAAGGGTGGGAATTAACTCCAGAACACTGGCCATTGAAACAAAGAAATTTTATTTTAAAAAAAATATTCACAGAAAGGAAAATAGTTGGTTAGTATACCACATCTAGTACTGGACCGGGAGATTATGCCTAACAACAGAGATATAGAAAAAGCAGAGGCAGGGAGTTATGGCTGGCATAATAAGGAGCAGGGAGGGCATTAGGGAAATAGTGAGATAGTCTTTGAAGGTCTAGGCGCAACAGGGGAACTCTGAGTATCAGTGGCAAGGGGTGGGCCAGATGAAGGGCAGAATGGATAAATTTAGAGTAATATCAGCAAAAAGAAGAAGAAATAAAGTCAGAGTTAGGGATGTGTGAGAAATTCACTCGGTCAAGTAGAGAGATAGATTTACCCAATTTGCACCTCCTAAACCTTTCAGCAGGCCAAGACAGAGTCATGTTCCAAAATCTGAATTTTTGCAAGCTTCCTGATGTAGCTCATTTCAGGAAAAATGTTCATCCAAAAATGCATATTAAGGACAAATGCACACCAAACCGATATTTATTTATCTATTAATTCATTCATTTAATTTCTATACCGCCCAATAGCCGAAGCTCTCTGGGTGGTTCACAAAAATTAAAACCAAACAGCACACAATAAAATAATTTAAAATATATAGAACATTAAAACCACAGTATAACAATACAACTAGAATAAAACCTAGCAGCAATGAAGGGATTTAAAATACAGATTTAAAACAGCAAAGCTAAAAGTCTAGAAAGCTCAAATGCTAAAATGCCTGGGAAAATAAAAAGGTCTTCACCTGGCGCCAGAAAGAATACAATGTAGGTGCCAGGCGAACCTCACTAGGGAGCTCATTCCACAGCTGGGGTGCCACCGCAGAAGCCCTCCTCCTAGTAGCCACCTGTCTCACTTCCTTTGGCAGGGGCTCATGGAGAAGGGCCACTGAGGATGATCTTAAGGTCTGGGCAGGAATATATAGGAGGAGGCGATCCTTCATGTAACCTGCCCCCAAGCCGTTAAGGGCTGTGAATGTTAACACCAGCACTTTGAATCGGGACCGGAAATGGACTGGCAGCCAGTGCAGCTGGAAAAGTACTGGCGTAATATGAGCTCGCAGGCCAGTCCCTGTTAACAATCTTGCTGCTCTATTTTGGACAAGCTGAAGTTTCCGGACCATTTTCAAAGGCAGCCCCACATATAACGCACTGCAGTAATCCAGACGAGAAGTTATCAGAGCATGGATAACTGTAGCTAGGCTATCTCTGTCCAGATAAGGGCGTAGTTGGTATATCAGCCTAAGCTGATAAAAAGTGCTCCGTGCCACTGAGTTCACCTGTGCCTCAAGTGACAGTTCTGGGTCCAAGAGCACCCCCAAACTACAAATGGGGGAATGCAACCACCTCCAGAACAGGTTGAATATCACCTAGCCGGGCAGACAAACCACTAGGGATGTATGGATTCCCCACCTTCCATTCCGGTGGGTAATCTGCCCGGGGGGGAGATCCGTTCCTCCCCCCCTGGAATCCTCCGGAGCAGCTCTGCTCCACGAGGATTCCGCGGAGCTGCCCAGCTTGAGGGAGGCTTACCTGGAGCCATTCGTCTCTGTGCCGATTGTCAAGCTGCTGCCCCCACGTAGCTGGCCTGCAATAGGAAGGGGAGACTGGAACGATCTATGGACACATAGACTTATACGCAAGATTCACAGCTGTATTTTGCATATAAGTCTATGGGCACATCCTGCCGATCACCATTTTTTAAAAGAAAAATGGTGATCGGCGCAGAGGCAAATGGCTCTAGTTAAACCTCAAGCAGCCGAGTGCTGTTCTGGCTAGAATCCTCCTGGAGCAGAGGTAAGTGGGGCTGTTCCGCCGCGGTTTCCAGAGGATTTGAATCCGTGGCGGATTACTCTGACATCCCTATGAACCACCCGCTAACAGTACCTCCGTCTTGTCTGGATTGAGTTTCAGTTTATTGGCCCTCATCCAGTTCATTACTGTGCCCAGGCACTGATTCAGAACAGCCACTACCTCACCTAGGTCTAATGAGAAAGACAGGTATCGCTGGGTGTCATCCGCATATTGATGGCACCTCAGCCCACACCTCCACATAACCTCCCCCAACGGTTTCATGTAGATGTTAAACACCATGGGGGATAAAACAGAGCCCTGTGGAACCCCATGGCACAATTGCCATGGCACAGAGCAATAATCCCCCAGCACCACCTTCTGGAATCAGCCATCCAAGTCGGAGTGGAACCATTCCAGTGCAGTGCCTCCAACTCCCAACCCAGACAACCTATCCAGAAGGATACCATGGCTGATGGTATCGAAAGCCGCTGAGAGGTCCAGGAGAATCAACAGGGTCACACTCCCCTGTCCCTCTCCCAGCAGAGGTCATTAGGGATGGCAGAGAATTCTGCCACGGATTCCAGTGAGGCCAGATTCTTTAGAATCTGCCCCCCCGGAATCCGTGGCGGAATGGCCTCCTGCCCCCCGCCCCCCCACGGAATCCCCCGGGATGGCACTTACCTGGGGCAGATGCGGCGGATTCGGCAGCGGAGGTTTCGGCAGTGGCAGCTGGTCTCCTGGCCGGCCACGGCCGGGCTGCTGTGGCCACCAGTTGCCATCCTTGCAGCTGTGATAGGCTACGTAAGAATTTACATAGCCTATCACGGCTAACTTCCCCCCCCCAAAAAAAAAACCAGCGTAAGCAAATGGCGGCAAATGGCCACCATTTGCGTTCTCTATTTTTCGCCGTTCTAGCCTACATAAATATTTACGTAGGCTATTACGGCGAAAAAAAGGGCAACACAAATAGCATAGTGGGCACTATTTATGTTCCTTTTTTCTCTCTTGCCGTAATAGCCTACGTAAATATTTACGTAGGCTAGAACAGTGAAAAATAGGGAAAGCAAATGGCAGCCGCCGTAGCCGCTGCCATTTGCGTCCGCTGATTTTTTTGGGGGGAGGGAGGTTAGCTGTGATAGGCTACGTAAATTCTTACATAGCCTATCACGGCAGCCTGGCTGGATGCAAATAGCGGCCGCTATGGCAGCCGCCATTTGCGTCCGCACCAGCCTGTCCGCGGCTGGAAATCTGGCTGCGGATGGCCCTGGCCAGCTGCTCCGTGGAGCCACCATGGAGCAGAGCCAGCCACACAGGATTCTGGGGGGGAGGACCGGATCGCCTCCCCCTCATTGAGGATTCTGGGGGGAGGGACGGAGCACCTCCCCCCCCCCACCGCGAATCACATCCGTGAACAGGTAAGTGAGTTTTGTACATCCCTAGAGGTCATCCCACAAGGCGACCAAGGCAGTTTCTGTTCCAAAACCAAGCCTGAAGCCCGATTGAAATGGATCTAGATAATCTGTCTCATTCAAGAGTGCCTGGAGCTATCCTGCAACCACCCGCTCCTTGCCCAAGAAGGGGATGTTTCTCAAGGAGAAATTTACAACCTCCTGGACCCAGCCAGACATCCCCTCCTTGTTTGATTTAATTAGCCATGAAGGGCAAGGGTCAAGCACACAAGTGGTCGATCGGACTTGGCCAAGCACCTAGTCTGCATCCTCAGGCTCAATAACTGAAACTCATCCAATAAAACTGGACCAGATGGTGCTCTGAATGCCTCTACCAATGGAACTGCATTAATCGTGGTGTCCAATTCATGGTGAATCTGAGCGACTTTGTCTTCAAAGTGCCGTGCAAATTTGTCACAGCATGCAACCAAGGGTTCCACAGATATATTTGATGAAAGTGTGCACAAAACTACATTTCAGCAATGCAAAGTACTTGTGTGTATGTTTAAAAATGTGCACAGAAATGTGTACATTAATGCATACATTAGGAAAAATGAGCACAAAGAAGTATGAATTTCTGTATGATTTTTTTTTTTTTTAATTGCAGGCTTGTGCAGAAATGAGACATGAAGAACTCGACCTCAAAGAATCGGTCATTTTAGCAAGACCAAGACTGACAGATCAGTCCAACAGTGCACTCCAGAATCAGTCCTGGAGTGCACTGGAATAAAGTATCTCCTTGAACCCTGATTAATCATAGGGAAATAACAACATGGAGAGAGGCAACTTAGGGGGATGAGGAAGGAAGAAAAGTTAAGTGTGAGGTTAGCTCAAGACCCTGCACACATGGCTCAAGGACCTGAAATACCTCAGCACAATGCCCTAGAATTACAGCCTGTCCACCAAAAACACAGACCAGTGAGCTTAAGGTCCAGAACCTTAACTGCCACTTTGGTCCACTGGAAGATAACAGTTATCCCATAGGTCCAGGACAGTAGGCCACCAAGAACTGCAACCCTGCAGCTACACACACGAAGTGGAGGCCCTCGTGTGCAACCCTTGTGTCCCAGCAATTAGTAAGTGTGCCATTCACTCAAGAATCAGACAGGGAATTCAACTGTAAATTAGGAACCTAGTTTATTTAAGACAGGTCAACCAAGTAAGCAAATCAGTTTGGTATCACCCCAAAGAACAACTGCAAAAGGACTGAGGTTTGATAGACATTTCTTGTAGAAGCAGTGACTGGTTCTAAGGGGAGCAGATATTTGACATCTTACTTCACTGCACATGAGAAGCATCTTCTATGTGGCCTTACATGTAGATTAGGTGATGGCCACTCAATTCAGTACCTACAAAAGTGTTGATAGCATGACTGTTTATCTCTTAATAGTAAGTAGAAGAGTCTATAATGGCCTTAAAAACACAGGTCTTGATATTTTAATGGTCTAGGATATAATACAGTTAAGGAATATGAGTATTATTGAAATTAATGAAATTGGACTATGATACTAGAGGCATCAGAATCTCAATATACCAATGATACCAATAATTGAAATAGATTTAATTTTATTGTGTGAAAGAGGTTGTAAGATCCAGAAGGATTTTATTTTCCTTGAAGTCATGTGCAGCACATTAAAACTGATGATAGGAAATGCTTTATAGCGCTAATCTGAAATGGAACACTATTGTGTTTTTCTGAGAATGTTCATACTGTTTGATGTTCAATGTTTGAATGTTCAATACTGTTTGAATGTTCAAACCAAATCACAAAGTCTGCAAATTGCTTCTGTGAATCTTTATGGGACAGCTCCGTGCTGCCACTCCAGAAGTTATGTTAGCCATTCAGGCAACAGTTTTAACCAAGCTATGTTGAGAACTATTCATTCATCCACCTCAATTCCCTCCACCATGAATTCAGTGAGCTGAGCTCTTCACAGTCAGTGCTCTCAGTATGCAAGCCACATAATACAACACAATTCATAATGAAATGACTTTTTTCATTTGTAAAAGGATTAACCTTTGTTTTTGTATAAGATGAGGATAGGTTTTAGCAAATCTAAATGATTAAATGAAATCCACTAATAGGAACAGAAAACAAACCTTAGTATTCCTCAGAGGGAAAAATGCCTCTGGTGACCATACCTCTTTAAAGTGAAATGACACTTTTGTAGGGATGTCAGAGAATTCCACCACGGATCTCAGTGAGGCCGAATGCCAGTGCATTCAGCCCCCCGAACTCCGTGGCGGAATGGCCTGCCACCCCCCACCCCCCGCAGATCCCCCCCCGGGATGAGACTTACCTGGGGCGGATGTTCCGGACGGTGGCAGCTCCAGCGGCGGCTTCGGCGACAGCGACGGCTGGTCTTCCGACCGGCTGCCACCGCCGCCACCATTTGCAGTCTGCTGTTGTTGTTGTTGTTTTCCCCCATTTGTGATAGGCTACGTAAAGACTTACGTAGCCTATCACGTCTGGGTTAAAAAAAAACAACGCGTACGCAAATGGCGATGGCTATGGCCGCCGCCATTTGCGTTCCTTATTTTTGGCCGTCTTAGTCTACGTAAATATTTACGTAGACTAACACAGCGAAAATAAGGGGGAACGCAAATAGCGTAGCGGATGCTATTTGCGTTCCCCCTTATTTTGGCCGTCTTAGTCTACGTAAATATGTACGTAGACTAACACGGCGAAAATAAGGGGGAACGCAAATAGCGTAGCGGACGCTATTTGCATTCCCCCTTATTTTCGCCATTTTAGTCTACGTAAATATTTACGTACACTAAGACAGCCAAAAATAAGGAACGCAAATGGCAGCGGCCATAGCCACCGCCATTTGCGTACGCGTTGTTTGTTTTTTTAACCCGGACGTGATAGGCTACGTAAGTCTTTACGTAGCCTATCACGGCTGAATACAGGGACGCAAGCGGCGGTGGCTATGGCCGCCGCCATTTGCGTCCCTGCTAGCCAGCGGCCGGATTCCGGGGGGAAGGACGGAGCGCCTCCCCCCCAGTGGAACCCGGCAGAGCCAGGTAAGCGGGGTTTCGTACACCCCTACTTTTTGTTTCTTATGTAATTGCTGCCCCCCCGCCCCAAGTGTTAGCATTTAAGAAGCACTACTCATCAAGTAAATGGTGAAGCTAGGCTGAAATGTTCCTGAAGTTAATTAAGGAAAAAACCTAATACATTCATTATAACAATGAACATGTGTGGCACAACTGAATCGGGGCGTCAAAAGGGTGGGTCATGCAGGATCCGAAGCATTAAGGGCAAACAGGGGCACAGACCAAGCAGGACTCAGGGTTAATACATCTTCAGGGAAGGTCAGGGCAAAGTAAGGCAAAGAACATAGAAGAACAAATAAGTAGGTTTCAATGCACTCTCAAGACACTTCCACAGCATCTTCTTCTTTGCTTTTAGAGGGAGCTTCTGGGAGAGTAGAACTAAAACAAGCAATGAAACTCAAGGAGTCTCTGGTGATCTTGCCTTCTAAGGAAGGCTGGGTTGAGGAGTGACTCCTGACACTGACCCCACTCAGGTAGAATGATCTGGATAGCTCGAGCCAGTGAGCAATACTGCCTGCCCACCCCTCTAAAACCCAAATAAAGTTGCTAGCAGATCAGGCCGGGGTGGGTGGGTGTTGGAAATTCTCTATTGCAACTACGGCAATAGATCTGTAAGAGTGACTGTGCTGGAGCAGAGCTGAATGACATCATGCTGAGCCTTTTTTTCCCAAGGCAGGCTTTCAATACATCAGCCTCCCACAGGTGTTCACATAAATCCAGGTGTAAGGACCTAAAGCAGGAGTGAACGAGCTGGTCCTTATCAAAGGTGCTTTCTGGAGAGCAGAAAACCAGCCAGTGAATGAAGCCACAGAACAGCTGACAAACTCCCCAGCATCAAACATACATGCACTTCTATGTATACAGTGCCTCTCCTAAGTTGGCAAAATTTAGCAGATTTTCTCAAAACTCCCTTCTTCCTTTCACACAAAGGGCACCAGTGAAAACACTGAATAGAATGGGCCCAAAGATTCGTTCCTGGCTCCCTTTCTCTTCCTTGAAGGTTTGCCTTTTATCATTTCCCAAGTTCCTTACCCATTGTACTGTATTTTTACTGATAGCCATTGCTTCTGAGTTCAGGAGAAATGCCTTATGTGATAATTTTATTACCACATTTCTTCCAAATGTCCCCTTTAAGCTCATATCTTTTTGAATGTCCTCAAAGGAAAACTATAAACATTTAATTTATCACTGGACAGCTATGAATAATACTGCAGCATATTTCTAATTCAGATGAACATACACCTTCATAATTTTCACCCAGATTTAATTGAGTGGTGGTGTGTGTGTGTGTGTTTTATTCTCAGGTCCGTTGTTTTTTTGCCTCCTTCTGTCTTAAACAAACCATCATTGTTGAAATGCAATGAAAACATGCACTCGTTTCAAAGTTCTTTTGCTGTGATTTTCAAAAATAACAATACAGCTGGTCTGGATAGGTAACTCTATAATATCACCTGCTGCTCTGTATAAATGGGGGCTATTTCTTTTGGTAGTGGCAGCTGGTGCTTCAAAATAAGTGGTGTGACTGCAGGTAACAAACTTCTCATTTTCCCTTACAGAATGATTATATTTCTCTGGTTAAAAAACCCCTGAAAGACTATGATGAAACAGGAGGGGAGGGTTTGATTTTGGAGGAAAGAGGTACGTACAGCAAGAATTTTGCAACGCATTGTCCAATCACAACCTTGCACCAGAAGACTAGGTCCTGTTCTAACATTCCCCAACAGTCTCTCTTCATATGAACAGAGGTCTGAATATATCTGTTCAAAGCTCTGCCAATACTCCTTTCTACAGAGAAACACAGGAACCTGCACTTATCTGTCTCGTCCAGTACTGTCTACTCTGATGGCCAGTGGCTCTCCAGGGTCTCAGGCAGTGCTCTTTCCCATCACCTGCTTGTTGATTCACCTGCTCCTTTTTAAAATGGGAAATTCAACGGATTGAACCAGGGATGTTCTGCATGCAAAGCAGGTGCCCTACCACTGAGCTATGGTCCCTTTCTATGTATAGTTACCTGCATTTTTTCTGATTAATACGCACAAACACACACAATGACATACACTTACGCACGCTCCTTTTACATGTTATGGAAGTTGTGTTTTTACTTTCATTAGATACTGGGCTCCTACTTAGGTAATTTTATTGCAGATGTTTCATAAGCATATCTGTTATAAACTAAGATTTATAATTAATGAGTTCCCTTATTTCTTTAGTGATTTTGATTTATGATTTTGTTTGCTCTTCTTTTTGTTTCCTTTATTTCATTAACCTTATTTTGAAATAAAATAAAATTTCATGAGAGAAAAAAAGAAGCCTGTGTGCCAGGGATGGGGAATGTGTGGCCCTCTAGATGTTGTAGGGCTGCAACTGCCATCATGCCTCACCACTGACTATGCTGCTAGAGCTGCTAGGAATTGCAGTCCAACAACAACTGGAAAGTCTTATGTTACCCGCCCCTGCTGTATGCCATAAATATCTCAATACATTAGTGGCATCCTGTACTTGTACAATACTCTGCTTGCAGGAAATCAATTATGACCCATAACTGAATCTTGTGGCTTTGAGGTCCATCATTTTCTGACATGATCTCCACTGCCCTGTCCATGGCCCCACCGCAGGACAGGAGGGTAGGTGCCCTAGGGTGGCCATGTGTCCTACCTTACAGAGAACAGTCTTCTGTTTGAAGGCATCCTCTCTTTGAAGGGCTCTCGAGTCCAAATCCAGTTTAAAGATAAAAGAACCATAAGAAGAGAGAGCTGGAGGGCCCCTGAAGTTGTCCATCGACAGTTAGCACCTGGACAGCAGACTGAGCAAGAAGGCAGGTAATTTGGTCACAGTCTTCCTCAGATGGTGAGATGCATTTTATTTCTATTTAAATTTTAGTTATTTCTAATTTGTCATCTATACATATAAACTGCAAAGGAGATCATTACCTTGTCGTGGTGCTGGAGCTTGAACACCTCAATGACGTCATGAGCTAAGCCGTGAAGGGACACCCAAGACAGGAAGGTCATGGCAGAGAGGTCAGACTAAATACTATCCCTGGGGAAGGAAACGGCAACCCACCACAGTATTCTTGCCATGAAAACTAAATGGATCAGTACAACCAGAGATATGTACTCGGTATACCATCGGAAGATGGGACTCCCAGGTCGGAAGATGGTCAAAATGCTACTGGGGAGGAGCAGAGGATAAGAGAGAGCCAGGGCCTGCAGGAGAAGCTGCCATCATCAGGGAAGAGGTGTGCCTGCTGCTGCTGGGCCTGCTGCCGCCGCCGCCGCCACCACCACCACCACCACCACCAGGCCTTCCCTGTGGACTTCTGCCTGGCAGACCGCCAGTCCCTGCAGGACCAGGCCCCCAGGTACCGAGCCAGCTGTGCTGCTTCCACCTGCCCCTTCCTGGAGGGGCTACATAAGCTGGCTGGCCGAGGTGGCCTGGGAGAGCCAGGGCCTGCAGGAGAAGCTGCCACCATCAGGGAAGAGGCGTGCCTGCTGCCGCCGCCACCGCCTCTGCCGCCGCCACCACCACCACCACCAACACCAACACCAGACCTTCCCTGTGGACTCCTGCCTGGCATTATTTTTAAGGGGATTTTTAATTGTTTTTTTAAATTGTTTTGTTGTTGTTGTTCTGTTTTTTTAAATTTCTGGGGGATTTTGTTGTGTTTTTAGGGGTGGGTAGCCTACCCGATAGGTGGGAGCGAGGGGGCATGTGTCCACCTGATGGAGGCAGTGGGGGGAGTGTTGGGGGCCAGAACATACCGAGGCTGGGTGGCAGGTGCTGGCGGAGCGCTAGGGGCAGGCCATGCCAGGTAAGGGGAACAAGGGGGAGATGTGTAGTATCTGTCCCCTGCTCCGGGCCTGTCCAGAGCCAAAGGATGGCTAGGAGAGGTGTGACCCCATCTTCTGGCCTTTGTTTGCTGCTCTGCAATGCCAGGTCTGTTACCCAGAAAACCTCCCTCATCCATGACATGATCCTGGATGAGGGTGCAGACCTGGCAAGTATTACGGAGACCTGGCTGGCCGAGGCTGCTGCTCCAACCCTTGCAGCCATGTGTCCAGCCGGATTTTCGTATGCACAGCAGCCGAGGGCTGGGGATCGGGGAGGGGGAGTGGCTGTTATCTACCGAGAGTCCTTGGTCTTCACCAGACCCCCTCTCCAGGAGACCAAGGTTGCTGAGTGCATGTACTGGAGGTTGGGCCCGAAGGGCAGTCTGGGGATTCTGCTCGTATACTGTCTACCCCGCTGCACGACTGACTCCCTGGCCGAGGTGCTTGAAGTGGTCTCTGATGTGCATGTACAGTCCCCTAACTTATTGATGTTGGGGGACTTCAACGTACATTCGGAGGCCATCCTCACAGGAGCACCTCGGGACTTCATGGAGACCATGGCTTCCTGGGAGCTGCACCATATTCTAACTGGGCCCACCCACATAGACGGTCATGCACTAGACCTTGTGTTTGTTTCTGGAGAAGCCGGGAGTGATCTGGAAGTCGGGGGTATATCCACTACCCCCTTGTCATGGTCAGATCACTATCTGGTGATGCTGGACTTCTCTGTTCCACAACCCCTCCGCAGGGGTGGAGGACCCATTAAAATGGTCCGCCCCAGGCGTCTTATGGATCCAAATGGATTCCTGAATGCGCTTGGGGATTCTCTGGGGTACGCCAACGGCCACTCAGTCGAGACCCTGGTGGGTGGCTGGAATGCCGCAATCACTGGGGCATTAGATCAGGTGGCTCTGAAACGCCCTCTCCCCCTGAACAGGGCTCGGACTGCACCATGGTTCAATCCACGGTTACGAGCTCTGAAACAGGAGGTGAGACGGCTAGAGCGCCGGTGGCGGAAGTCTCGCTCCAAAGACAATCAGACACGGGCTAGAGCTGTATCTTCAGCCTATCACGTGGCGGTGAAGGCAGCAAAAAAGGAATATTATGCTGCCTGTATCGCGTCTGCAGAGTGCTGTTCCAGGAGGCTGTTCCAAGTGGTCCGGAGCCTGGTCGGTCCAGTGGCTCTGGAACCACTGGAGCATTCTAAGGCCTCCTGTGAGGCCTTCGCAAGGCACTTTGCAGATAAAATTGATCGGATTAGGAGTGTTACTTTGCACGCTGTGGATACAGTTAGTGACCAAGAGGCGGCCTGTGGCAAACTGCTTTTGTGGGATCGGTTCCAGGCCCAGCTTCTTCCTCCTGATGAAGTGGACAAGGTGCTTTCATCTGTAAGGCCGACCACCTGCTTACTTGATCCTTGCCCATCTTGGCTCATTATGGGCTGCAGAGAGAGACTGGGTGAGGGGATCAGGGCGGTGTTGAATGCCTCCCTTGAGGAGGGAGTGATGCCATCAGCCCTCAAGGAGGCAGTGATAAGACCGCTCTTAAAGAAGCCCTCCTTGGATGCCCAAGTTCTGAACAACTTTCGCCCAGTCTCAAATCTGCCATTTTGGGGCAAGGTGATTGAGCGAGTGGTGGCGATGCAGTTGAAGGCACACTTGGAAGAAACTGATTATCTAGACCCATTTCAGTCAGGCTTCAGGCTTGGGCATGGGACAGAAACGGCCTTGGTAGATGATATGAGGAGGGATCTGGATAGGGGCGAATGCTCCTTCCTTGTTCTCCTCGACCTCTCAGCGGCTTTTGATACCGTTGACCATGGTATCCTCCTGGACTGCCTGGAGGGGTTGGGCATTGGAGACACCATATTGCAGTGGTTCTGGTCCTTCCTCTCCAGCAGGTACCAGAGGGTAGCACTGGGAGAGGAGGTTTTGGACCTGTGGCCACTCACTTGTGGGGTGCCACAGGCTTCCATCCTCTCTCTGATGCTATTTAACATCTATGTGAAGCCGCTGGGGGCTATCATCAGGAGGTTTGGGGTGCAGTGTCATCAATATGCGGATGACACGCAGCTCTATCTCTCGTTCAAATCTTCACCAAGGTTGGCTGTAGAATCCCTGTCCAAATGTCTGGAGACGGTGAGTGGCTGGGTGGGGAGGAATAAGCTGAAGCTGAACCCTGACAAGACCGAGGTACTTTTGGTGGGAGACAAGAGGAGGCTGGGGGATGTTGACCTGGTGTTGAATGGGGTATGGCTACCCTTGAAAGACCAGGTCCGCAGCCTGGGGGTCATTTTGGACTCCCAGCTGTCCATGGAGGCTCAGGTGTCAGCTGTGAGCCGGACAGCGCTGTATCAACTCCATCTGATACGGCGGCTGCGCCCCTTCCTTCCCGACCATCTGCTCCCATCGGTAGTACATGCCCTGGTCTCCTCTCATTTAGACTACTGTAATGCGCTCTACATGGGGTTACCCCTGAAGACGGCTCGGAAACTGCAGCTGGTACAGAATGCGGCGGCTCACCTGATTAAAGGCAGCCGCCAGCGAGATCACATCACTCCAGTGCTGAAGGAGTTGCACTGGTTACCAGTTGTTTTCCAGGCCAAATTCAAGGTGTTGGTTTTGACCTTTAAAACCATATATGGTTCCGGCCCAGCCTATCTTAAGGAGCACCTCCAGCAACACCAGACAGGCCGCTCAACAAGATCAGCCTCGGATGGCCTTCTCTCTGTCCCATCAGCCAGGACAGCTAGGCTGGTGAGGACAAGGGAGAGGGCCTTCTCTGTGGTGGCCCCCACTCTGTGGAACTCCCTCCCTAGGGAACTCCGCCATGCCCCCTCTTTAATGAGCTTCCGTTGTGCATTAAAAACGTGGTTGTTCAGGCAGGCATTTGGGGTGGGTTAGGGTATTTTTATGATGTTTTTAATGTAGAATTTTATTGTTTTAACTGTTTTGTTGTTGTACATCGCCCAGAGTGGCTGGGTGACCAGCCAGATGGGCGATTAATAAATTTAATAATAATAATAATAATAATAATAATAATAATAATAAATGAATAAATAAGTTCAACTAGCCCCAGATGCGATGATGCAGCTAGCTCAAAGCCGAAAGGACGGCTAGCAGCTGATGGTGCTGGTGGTGAATGATGAATCCAATGTTCTAAAGATCAACACACCATAGGAACCTGGAATGTAAGATCTATGAGCCAGGTAAAATTGGATGTGGTTATTGAGGAGATGTCAAGATTAAATATAGACATTTTGAGTGTCAGTGAACTGAAATGGACCGGAATGGGCCACTTCACATCAAATGGCCACCAGATCTACTACTGTGGACAAGAGGACCACAGAAGAAATGGAGTAGCCTTCATAATTAATAATAAAGTGGCTAAAACAGTGCTTGGACACAATCCAAAAAATGACAAAATGATCTCAATTTGAATTCAGGGTAAGCCATTTAACATCACAGTGATCCCAATATAGCCCCAACCACAGATGCTGAAGAAGCAGAGGTAGATCAGTTCTATGAGGATCTGCAGCACCTACTGGATAGTACACCAAAAAAAGGTGTTATTTTCATTACAGGAGACTGGAATGCTAAGTTGGGTAGGCAAACGACACCTGGAATTACAAGCAAGCATGGTCTGGGAGAACAAAATGAAGCAGGACATAGGCTGATAGAATTTTGAAGACAACTCACTGTGCATAACAAACACTCTCTTCCAACAACCCAAGAGATGACTTTATACATGGACTTCACCAGACGGTCGACAACGAAATCAGATTGACTACATCCTTTGTAGCCAAAGGTGGCGGACATCTGTGCAGTTGGTAAAAACAAGACCTTGAGCTGATTGTAGTTCAGATCACGAACTTCTTATTGAACAAATTAGAATCAGACTACAGAGAATAGGGAAGACCCACAGATCAGCTAGATATGAGCTCACGAATATTCCTCATGAATATGCACTATGCAGTGGAGGTGAAGAGTAGATTTAAGGGACTAGATTTAGTAGATAGGGTCCTGGAAGAACTATGGATAGAAGTTCGCAACATTGTTCAGGAGGTGGCAACAAAAAACGTCCCAAAGAAAAAGACAACCAAGAAGGCAAGATGGCTGTCTGCTGAGACACTGGAAGCAGCCCAAGAAAGAAGGAAAGCAAAAGGCAACAGTGATCGGGGGAGATATGCCCAATTCAATGCAAAATTCCAGAGGTTAGCCAGAAGAGATAAGGAATGATTTTTAAGCAAGCAATGTGCAGAAGCAGAAGAAGATAATAGAATAGGAAGGACAAGAGACCTCTTCCAGAAAATTAGAAACATCGGAGGTAAATTCCAGGCAAAAATGGGTATGATCCAAAACAAAGATGGCAAGGACCTAACAGAAGCAGAAGAGATCAAGAAAAGGTGGCAAGAATATATGGAAGATCTGTATAGGAAGGATAATAATATCAGGGATAGATTTGACGGTGTGGTCAGTGAGCTAGAGCCAGACATCCTGAAGAGTGAGGTTGAATGGGCCTTAAGAAGCTTTGCTAATAACAAGGCAGCAGGAGATGACGGTATCCCAGCTGAACTGTTTAAAATCTTGCAAGATGATGCTGTCAAGGTGATGCATGCCATATGCCACCAAATTTGGAAAACACAAGAGTGGCCAACAGATTGGAAAAGATCAATTTATATCCCCATACCAAAAAAGGGAAGCAGAAGCACCAAAGAATGTTCAACCTATTGAACAGTGGCACTTCTTTCACATGCCAGTAAGGTAATGCTCAAGATCTTGCAAGGTAGACTCCAGCAATTCATGGAACGAGAATTGCCAGATGTACAAGCTGGGTTTAGAAAAGGCAGAGGAACTAGAGACCAAATTGCCAATATCCGCTGGATAATTGGGAAAGCCAGGGAATTTCAGAAAAACATCTATTTATGTTTTATTGACTATTCTAAAGCCTTTGACTGTGTGGATCATCACAAATTGTGGCAAGTTCTTGGTGGTATGTCGATACGAAGTCATCTTGTCTGCCTCCTGAGGAATCTGTATGACCAAGTAGCAACAGTAAGAACAGACCACGGAACAACGTACTGGTTTAAGATTGGGAAAGGAGTACAGCAGGGTTTTATACTCTCACCCTACCTATTCAACCTGTACGCAAAACACATCATGCGACGTGCTGGGCTTGATGAAGCCAAGGCTGGAATTAAAATCGCTGGAAGAAACATTAACAATCTCCGATATGCAGATGATACCACTTTGATGGCTGAAAGCGAGGAGGAGCTGAGGAACCTTATGACGAAGGTAAAAGAAGAAAGTGCAAAAGCTGGGTTGCAGTTAAACCTAAAAAAAAACCAAGATTATGGCAACCAGCTTGATTGATAACTGGCAAATAGAGGGAGAAAACGTGGAGGCAGTGACAGACTTTGTCTTTCTAGGTGCAAAGATTACTGGAGACGCTGACTGCATCCAGGAAATCAGAGGACGTTTACTTCTTGGGAGGAGAGCAATGACCAATCTTGATAAAATAGTGAAGAGCAGAGACATCACACTGACAACAAAGGTTTGCATAGTTAAAGCAATGGTGTTCCCCATAGTAACCTATGGCTGCGAGAGCTGGACCATAAGGAAGGCTGAGCGAAGGAAGATAGATGCTTTTGAACTGTGGTGCTGGAGGAAAATTCTGAGAGCGCCTTGGACTGCAAGAAGATCAAACCAGTCCATACTCCAGGAAATAAAGCCAGACTGTTCACTTGAGGGAAGGATCTTAAAGGCAAAACTGAAGTACTTTGGCCACATCATGAGAAGACAGGATACCCTGGAGAAGATGCTGATGCTAGGGAAAGTGGAAGGCAAAAGGAAGAAGGGCCGACAAAGGGCAAGATGGATGGATGATATTCTGGAGGTGACGGACTCGACCTTGGGGGAGCTGGAGGTGGCGACAGCCGACAGGAAGCTCTGGCATGGGCTGGTCCATGAAGTCACGAAGAGTCAGAAATGACTGACCGAATAAACAACAATAAACAACAAATATATAAACTAGCACATGCAAATGTTATGCAAATATTTATCCTCCTTTGTCCTCCTTTGTAATCAAGGCAGCTGGCAAACAAAATTTAAGGTGCCATCTCATGATGTACTGAAAAGCAGCAGGCCAAGAGAGGTTGGTGCTCGTTTTCTGATTACCTTGTGCCTTTCTAGCCCACCAGGCAGGTACAGTCCCGAGTATATACAGGGACCTCTGCTCCTGGACCTCTTTACTTATTTCTCCTTCACTTGCCTAGGAACTATGTCAACTCCAGATGATTGATTGTGTTAACATATATCAGGAGATGGCAACCTCCAGCCTGCAGGCCGGAGTGCCCAATCTGGCTGACAGAGGGCACCTTCCAGTGCCACAACGGGGAATGCCTTTGTTATTGCCAATCAGAGATCATAGATAACAAGGGGGTGCCCCCTAGGGATGTACGAAAATCACGTACCTTTCGAGGATTATGCTGATGGGGGGGGGAGGGTTCCGTCCCTTCCCCCGGAATCCTCGCCGGGGGGGAGGCGCTCTGTTCCTCCCCCCCGGGAATCCTGGCTGGCCAGCTGTGCTCCGCAGCGATTCTGTGGAGCCGCCAGCCAGCTCCGCCAGCAGCCGGACATCCGGCCGCTGGCTAGCAGGGATGCAAATGGCGGCGGCCGTAGCCACCGCCGTTTGCGTCCCTGTAGTCAGCCGTGATAGGCTACATAAATGTTTACCTAGCCTATCACGGCTGATTTAAAAAACAACAACACGTGCGTACGCAAATGGTGGCAGCCATGGCCGCCGCCATTTGCGTTCCTTATTTTGGCACGTCTTAGTCCCATATTTTTCCCGTATATAGTCCTGTATATAGCTAAAATCAGCTATTTGCGTTGCCCTTATTTTCACCGTAGTCTACGTAAATCTTTACGTAAACTAGACATGTCAAAATAAGGAATGCAAATGGCGGTCCCCATGGGAGCCGCCATTTGCGTACGTGCTTTTTTTTTTTTCCAAAGTCACCCGTGATAGGCTACGTGACGATTTACATAGCCTATCATGGCTGACTTTGGAAATCTAGCCGTGATAGGCTACGTAAATCATTACGTAGCCTATCACGGGTGTGTGTGTGTGTTTTTACTTTTTTTTTGCGGCCGGGTAGACGGGGCACCTCTACCCAGCCTGAATTTCGCTGGCGAGGGATGGGGTGCCTCCCCCCTGGCCTGAATTTCGGCCGGGCGAGGCGGGGCACCTCCCCCCCCTTGCCTGAACTTCGGGGGGAGAACCGAAGCGCCTCCCCCCCACCGCGAAGCAAGCTTCGAGAACAGGTAAGGGACTTTCGTCCATCCCTAGTCTGGACCTGTGAAAATGTGACGTATGGATATTATTTTTGTTGTGGTGGTTGTCTTTTAATGTTTTAATTTTTACAATTTTAATATTGATGATTTAATTACATTTTTAACTTTTGTACAGTTGTATTTATATTTATATTCATAGGTTTTAATTGTAGAAGTTTTAACGTTGTAAGGCCGCCTTGAGTCCCAGTATTAGGAAAAAGGCGGGATATAAATAAATATAATAAATAAATAATAAATATAAATAAGATACATTCTTAGTAGCTGCCGTACAACTGAAGAGCTCTGTTTCTCCAGCATTTTTTTGGAGGTGGCTTTTCTATTTGAATTGGCTTTGGATCATCACAACTAAATCACTTCTAAGTGGGGCTTTAGGATTAGTCAAATAGTATACCAATTTAGTACTTATGGACTGTTATCCAGAGAACATTGTACATATACGCAAAGAGCTGAATGTGCATACTCATTTTTCTTTCCCAGGTTCTCATTCCTAAACACATCTGGTTTTTAAAATCAAGATACTTCTAAATACAAATTATGATAAGTCATCGCAAGTCTCCTCTTCTTACTCCATGCACAGATTCATCTGCTTTTTTTTTTTTAAGAAGTGAACCTTTGTTTCTGTATTATCCTCACATTCTTAGTAATAAGTTGATTTATTTATTTATTCATTCATTCATTTCATTTCATTTCTATACCACCCAAAATTTCTATACCCACTCTCAGGGTGGTTCACTAAAATTTTAAGAAATGTAAATAATGGATGGATAGATTGATAGATATCTATATTTATATTTAACATGTGTGTGGGGGGAGGGGTGTATGTGTGCATCCACACACAAACACATATTACTTAGACATGAAAAATTCTCTTCTGGTCTTGAACCAGGGCAAGGCAATTGCCGCAGGCATAGGCTGACCATATTTCCTTGAGACAAAAACGGGATATTGGAATAACAAAAATGGGATGGGGTTATGTAATATTCCGTATTCATGAAAAAGTAAGACGATAACAAAGGTTTTATTACATGAACATATTGAGCTAAGAATTATTCTTCATTGACAGAACTCATACAAAAATTTAGGTAGACATAGAGGGGAAGTGTATTTCACCACGATCGTACCATGAATATTTCTCCAATGAAGTAATCTTATGCAGCAAATTTCGGTCTTTCAACACTTTATCATAAAACTTCTCACACTCCATGACACAATCTTGTTTTACAACTAACATAGCCCTCATTGTCTCAACATTTATTGGTGGAATGATGGTAGAAATAACAGTAAGCCTCACCCTCCTGGCTCCCACATGCTGAATGGAGCTTTGTGACCGCCTCTTGAAATGCCCGCCACTGCAGACAAGCAAGGGGGTGGCGTCTGATGGTCGCTAGCTCAAGAAGCCTGGCCCTGGCTGGACAAAGGAAACAGAACTTCCTCTTTTGTCACACTAGTAGTTTTACTGCATGCATTGATTAGCATAGAGCCTTATGATAAACGCGTTCAGTTTTTTACAAAAAATTAAAAACGGGACAAAATTGACATTTATATTAAAATGACGGGATGGTCGGGAAATATGAAAAAAACGGTACTGTCCCATTTAAAACGGTACGTATGGTCACAGCCTACTTTATACATGGACTTCACCAGATGGTCGACACCGAAATCAGATTGACTACATCCTTTGTAGACAAAGGTGGCGGACATCTATGCAGTCAGTAAAAACAAGACCTGGAGCTGATTGTAGTTCAGATCACAAACTTCTTATTGCACAATTTAGAATCAGACTAAAGAGAATAGGGAAGACTCACAGATCAGTTAGATAAGAGCTCACTAATATTCCTAATGAATATGCAGTGGAGGTGAAGAATAGATTTAAGGGACTAGATTTAGTAGACAGGGTCCCGGAAGAACTATGGACAGAAGTTCGCAACATTGCTCAGGAGGCGGCAACAAAAAACTAGGGATGGCGGAGAATTCCGCCACAGATTTCAGTGAGGCCGAATGCACTGGCATTCAGCCCCCCAAAATCCGTGGCAGAACGGCCTGCCCCCCCGCCCCCCCGCAGATTTCCCCCGGGACGAAGCTTACCTGGGGCGGATGTTCCGGACGGCGGCGGCTCCAGCGGCGGCTGGTCTTTCGACCGGCTGCTGCGGCCGCCATTTGCATCCTGGTCTTTGCTGTGATAGGCTACCTAAGTATTTACATAGCCTATCACGGCAAGCCAAGCAAAAAAAAAAAAGGCGTACACAAATGGTGGCAGCCGCCATTTGCGTTCCCTATTTTTCACCATTTTATCCTACGTAAATATTTATCCTACGTAAATATTTATGTAGGCTATTATGGCAAAAAAAAAGGAACGCAAATAGGGTAGTGGGCACTATTTGCGTTCCTTTTTTCCCTGCCGTTTTAGCCTACATAAATATTTACGTAGGCTATTATGGCGAAAAAAAGGGCAACGCAAATAGCATAGTGGGCGCTATTTGTGTTCCTTTTTTTTGCTGTTTTAGCCTACGTAAATATTTACGTAGGCTAAAATGGCGAAAAATAGGGAACGCAAATGGCGACCACCGTAGCTGCCACCATCTGCGAACGCTGTTGTTGTGGTTTTTTTGCCCAGCCATGATAGGCTACGTAAATACTTACGTAGCCTATCATGGCAGCCTGGCTGGATGCAAATGGCATCCGCTACAGTGACCGCCATTTGCGTCCGCAGCAGCCCATCCGCAGCCAGAAGTCCGGCTGTGGATGGGCCTGGCTGGCTGCTCTGCGGAGCCGCTGCGGAGCGGAGCTGGCCGGGCAGGATTCCGGGGGGTAGGATCGGATCACCTCCCCCCCCGTTGAGGATTCCGGGGGGAGGGACAGCGTTCCTCCCCCCCACCGCGAATCAATTCTGCGAAAAGGTAAGTGACTTTCATACATACCTACAAAAAACGTTCCAAAGAAAAAGACAACCAAGAAGGCAAGATGGCTGTCTGCTGAGACACTGGAAGCAGCCCAAGAAAGAAGGAAAGCAAAACGCAACAGTGATAGGGGGAGATATGCCCAATTCAATGCAAAATTCCAGAGGTTAGCCAGAAGACATAAGGAATTATTTTTAAACAAGCAATGTGTGGAAGTAGAAGAAGATAATAGAAGAGGGAGGACAAGAGACCTCTTCCAGAAAATTAGAAACATCGGAGGTAAATTCCAGGCCAAAATGGGTATGATCCAAAACAAAGATGGCAAGGACCTAACAGAAGCAGAAGAGATCAAGAAAAGGTGGCAAGAATATACGGAAGATCTGTATAGGAAGGATAATAATATCGGGGATAGATTTGATGGTGTGGTCAGTGAGCTTGAGGCAGACATCCTGAAGAGTGAGGTTGAATGGGCCTTAAGAAGCATTGCTAATAACAAGGCAGCTGGAGACGACGGTATCCCAGCTGAACTGTTTAAAATCTTGCAAGATGATGCTGTCAATACCATTCTCTTCTTTCAGAGGACAGAGCTGTGTGTTTCTGGCAGCCTGCTATCTAAGTCACCCTGCTGCCCTCAGGTGAGGTGAATTCAGCTGCCAGTTGGGTCAGTGCTTGTAGGTGGAACAGACAGAGCACCATTGTGTCTTTCACGTCAGGTAGCAAAATGGCTGCCTGCGCTCAGTTACAGTGAACAATCATGAGAGCCAAACTCCAAACAGATGCGATGCATATTAGCTGAACTTTACTTGTATATCATCAAATTGCCAGTAAACAATCTCATCCAGTATAACATTTTAAGAGCTGAAATAATCTATAGCATCCTGGGAAAGTGTGGAAAGACCATTGAAAATACCTGAGTGAGAGGAAATGGTTGCTAAGGAGCATCTTTATCTGAAAACCAGTGTCTGTCGTTCTTACTTTGTCAAAACCAAGTTTAAACATTTTACAATTGCCCCTAATTGCTATAACAGTCAAGACTATGTGTAAAAGCACCAGCTGCAAAACCTATTATAATGCCATCCAATGCAAAATGAAGAGGAAAGAAATCTGCAGAGGCAACCATTAAACAATAAACAAATGAATATTTAATCATCAGATATGCCAAACCATGTAACTTATTTGTGTTTTATCCCTAAAGTACTTTTATAGTAGAATTTAGATTTTTCTTTTTCTTTTTTTTTAAATGGTTTTCAATTCAGTTAAGAAGGGGGATCTTCCCTAAACAGGGGCTCTGAGCTGCACTTTGTTTCCTATGGATTCTTCTTTCCTCTCTGTTCTTGATTCTTCACAGCGGAAAAACCAAAATCTTTGTAGCAATGATTTACATTCAAGAATCATTCTCCAGGGTACAAACCTATGATGCAACTACAGCTGGTGAAAGGGTTTTTTTAAAAAAATGTTTGACACAATTTTCCAAAAACAAATCATTGGTTAAATAAAAATTTCCATTAGTCAACAGTCTGGTTGCAACAAAAGAGATAATAATTACTAAATTTCTGTGTTTGCCCATATTAACAAAATCAGTCCATGAACAGTCTGTTTGAATTATTCATCTACAGTTTCTGCTTTATTTGCACTAGCCTCAAAGCAAATTGAGTCAATGAGCAGCAGGGGAACAGGAATATAGGTTCCTTGACACATTTGTCCTGAATGTAATGTTGAAATGGGAGTATGTGCAGACTCCCTGGAGGCCTGATCTGTAGTCTGCACTATCTTTAGCTATTTCAACTGCAATGACTACATGGAACAGGTCTACACAACTAGGGTGGCCAGGTGTCCTGTTTTACAGAGAACAGTCCTCTATTTGGAGGGCCCTACGTACACACTAAATGCCATGAAATGCTGGGCCATGATTGCCTTACTTACTTCAGTGTAAGTGTGCATGGCCCCCATTTGGATTGGGACTATGGTGCTCCGGGAGGGCGAGATTTAAGTTTTCACTCCCTCTACTTTCATCCCAAAATTAGCGGGGGGGGGGGGAAGGGGTTTAATAAAAAGAAAAATGTCTTCATTGATTCCAATAGAGACATTTTTAATACCCCCCCACAGGAGGGGGGTGGGTGGAATTTCAGGACAAAAAAAAAGGGGTGGGAGCTTAAATCCCCCCTCCAGGAGTGCCATGGGCCTGATCCAAAAAAGGGCTGTGCACACTTACACTGAAGCAATTCGAACAACATTAAGTTTGACCCAGAGACAGGTGGACTATCAGTAGAGGAGTTACCGTTAGAGTTTGATCACAGAGAGGGAGAGAAAAGGACAAAGTAAAGGCTGGTAGTCAAGACAGCTGGTGGAAAGGGGTAGTCACACATTAAGTCAGTTCTGTTCTGTTCTGTAGAGGGGAGTTCTTATTCTTTATCAAATGACTACTTGTTCTAGTTGTTAATGTTCCATAAATAAATAAATTTACTTATTTATATTCCTGAATGTGTTCTGGTCTGGGTGGATTCTGGGATCACATATCTCACCCCACATGCTGGCTTTGACTTACACAGTGAAAAATAGGAGATTCCTGCCACTCTTCTATGGCTCAGGATAGGGGTGGGCAGAAGGTAGACTACTGGCCAATCTCTGGGTGATTTAGAGTAGGTCAGCACGACTTCCCAACTCCCCATTGTCTAACAAAGCAACAGCTAAGAAGCTTTCCCCATCCCCAATTACGTTGCCAAAAAAAGAATGCTGGAGGGGTGGGTGGGGACAGATGGACAAGGGTTTTGTGTTGAAAGACTTGTGAGCTGAGTTCTGGTACTGATCACAAATTCCTGGGATGAGTGTGCGTTCAGAAGCACTTTGTTCCTTAATTCTTAACATATGTCCAGCTGCCCGAGACACTATTTTGCACCTACGTCTGGTTGTTGGATCTCAGGGTTCTAGTTAAAAACCAAGTAGATCCCACAAGCCTGATGTCTGTGCATCCCTGGCTCAGTAGGTGGAGACTGAAGTTTTTATTTTGGATGTGGTTAGAGGAAGCCTAGACTCAGCAGACAGGCTGGGGGAAGTATTTAGTCTTAGTGACTCCTATGGGCCAGGCTGTGGTGTGGGACTCCTGGCTGGGACATCACACTGACCATTGGGTAAATATGCCATTGTTCACTTGGAAGACACAAATCCATTTAGAAAAACCACTAAACAATATATTGCAGTTTCAACAACAGTTTCCAATAGACTGGCATTCGTTATATTCTTGTCTTTTTCTCACAGTTGTAGATGGCAGTGCATGACAAATCCTCTAATTTAAGAGGGCTGGGTGCTAGTTTCATTTTTTTTAAATAAACACTTGATTGTGCATTAAATGAGAGGTCAGTGACACTGAACACTGGCAGGTGTAATAACAATGACAGACTCTTTGTAACAGAAGTGCAAACAAGAAGTTGTCCGGAGGACATTCAGGACACTGCCTGGCTACTCATAGCAAATGATTGACAGTTGTGACATCACATCCAGGGCAAGTTTCAGGACACTTACTTGTGCTTCAAAAAGCGACATAATAAAAAGGGTCTGTATGTAGTGCCTCAATGGAACTGATGATTCAGATCATCCCACATCACTGTGGGATGCGAAAAGCAGATTTCCTTATTCTGATAATATAATAAATAGGAAATACAAGCAAACTGACATGCCAACTGAATCTCACTGCCTGTTTTGTTATTAAGCTACAGGAACTAATTTGCTGTTTCCTCTCCTATAAACGTGGCAACTGTTGTATTATGCTGGAGACAAACTATCTAGGGAAATAGTCACTTTGCTGACAGTTGTTGGAGATGACTTAGCTGTACTTATAAACCTGAACTTGGAAAGGAATGTTCTTTTTTCATTTTTTTCTTTGAAAGTTGCATACCGGATAAGTAAAGTTTGCTTTCTAGGTGCTAAGCAGATACTTGCTTTTCTCCAGTCAATGTCTTTTACAAGAGAATTTCCTTATGTGTTAATCGCCTGCTGGGTGGTGCGAGAATCTTTCCTTTGATCAAAGGGAGAAATGCTGGTTTTATTTTACATCCTGTCTCTTTCTCTCTCTCTTTCTCTCTCTGTCTCTCAACTGGGCAATAGCTAGAGGGATACATTTCAATACTTTTCTTTTATTCCCAGTATTTTGTTACTTATTGCATGCTACCACCCAAGGCATCAAGGCTAAAAACCAAACACTCTTTTGTGGTGCACCCACATGACAGGCTTCAAAATGGAAACAATATTTAAGTTAAACCTGTAAGATCAGATTTTCCAAAATCTTGCAACACGGGCAGCTTTTGAAAACTTTAAAATAAGATCAAAGTTTGACCGGCAAGCTAAAGTAGCAATGCAGAAAAATGGGTGGTTTGTGTGTTTTGTTTTTAAAGCCCATGAATTTCTAACTAAAATGACTACATAGGTAAAAAAAATAATTCTGAAGAGCAGTTATTTAGCTTCCCAGTACTGACCCTTTATCAAACATTTTAACTTTGAGCTAGATGTCATCTCCATCCATGCCACCATGCCTTACATCAATCATAGCACATGAGGGCTTGGGAAGTCTTCCTTCTCAGGACTGGCTCAAGGGATGTGGCTGCCTGAGGTAGAGCAGCAAATGGTGCCCCTCACCATAAGTGAAGGTGGATTGTACCCAAGGCATTTTGATTCTAGTGAATTCCGTGGGGCAGAAAATCCCACAAGCACCTCTCTTCTTCTCTGGCATTAACGCTGCAATAATAATAAATTACATAATTAACCATTTGCTTCCCTCTCATGGCACCTAAAATCAGCTACCTGAGGTAACTGCTTCAGTCTCCCTAATGGTAGGGTGTTTCTTTCCCTTAGCCCTGTTTAATCTATTAAAAAATATTTCTACATTTAGCAACATTTTCTCTTTCTTTCTTTCTTTCTTTCTTTCTTTCATTCATCTATAAAGGAAACTAGCTCTTCCTACCTACTCATAGTATTTCACAGGGCACCGGCACCTGCAGAGGAGGGCCTTCCCTGATTATCTTAATACAGCCCTCCCAGTACAGTGTCCAGCAAGGAGTCTCGACACTATAAGTGCTAGTATATTCAAGAGATGGTATAGATCAGCCTCCCCCAAACTGGTGTCCTCCAGATGTTTTGGACTACAATTCCCAGCATTCTTCATCACTGATCATGCTGGTCATCAGCCTGGGGCTAATGGGAGCTGAAGTCCAAAACAACTGGAGAACACCAGGTTGGGAAAGGCTGGCATAGATAATGCATTTCTATACTGAGTAGATTCTGCTGTGCCCCCCACCACTGTTGAGCAGGGCAGGATCTCCCTCTTACTATGGCACTGGCTAGGGACGTCGGAGGAATACCGTTGTGGTGTAAAGCCCGATAAGCTTTCATTGGCTTGGCACCTCAGACTTCGGCATGTCTTCCGCTACCTGGCCCGACTCTAGTGGATTTTCTGTAATTTTTTTATTTACGGAAATAGACATTTGTGCACATTGTGACCATGATTGGCATAATTTTCACAAATTGTGACTGCATTTTGCATAAACTATGCAAATTGCAGCTGAAATGTCAAAACATTACACGGTGTCTATTTCTGCAAATAGAAAAAATACAGGAAAAGTTCCAGGATTTCAGGAAACAACCATGGCTCGACTTGCAAATGCAAGCCAAGGAGGGTGTGCTGCGGAACTCCAGCGAGCACAAGAAGGGCTGGATTTCCCAGTGACAGACATCCTTAGCACCAGCAGCAGGATTGGAGTACAGTTGGTGCTTGCAGAGGATGGAGGTAATTGCTTTCAGATGGTTAGAAGCATATCGGTTTAATGGCCTTGAGAATCTGCTGTTCCCAAGGGGCAATACAGCACATGTAGAGGCTGCTGTCACTGAATGCATCTATCGGGGGGGGGGGGAGGCTGCTGCCCGTGCTGTTACCAGGGAGCCCTGTTGAGGCAGAGGAAAGGGCTGTGGCTACAGAAGGCTGCACAGTAACGCTCCTCTTGTAGCATGGCTAGCTTCACTCAGTTTAATAGCTTCTCAATAATTCAGTTGTGAAGGGTTGTAGCTTAGTGGCAGAGCCTGTGCTTTGCATGCAGAAGGTCTCAGGTTCAATCCCCAGCATCTCCACATAGGGCTGGAAGAACACCTCTCTGAAACTCTGGAGACCCATGGCCAGTCAGTGTCAGCAATACTGGGTGAGATGAATCAATGGACAGACTCAGTATAAGGCAGCTTCCTATGTTCCTACCCATCTTGGGCAGAAGTCTATGATGTCATTGGCCTGAATTAGCTACTTTCTTGGTGTAGGGGCTGTACCCAGAGCACATTCCTCTCTCTCCACCATCGCCAAGCAATGTTCTGACTTGGATTCCTGCACTGAGCAGGGGGTTGGACTCGATGGCCTTGTAGGCCCCTTCCAACCCTAGTATTCTATGATTCTATGATTCACCCTTGGTCATCACACAGTAGCAGCAGCCAAGTTGTTCATTCCCCCTCCCCCTACAAGCACTGCTATAGTTACCCCTGAAACTGATGAAAAAGCAGACACACAATACATCAAAAAGAAAAAAGTAGAATCAAAGTGATGTTAAAAAGCAAAACAAAAAAATGGGTCTATTTATGTGATGCCTACCAATACGCCCAGCAGCTAAAATAGCTTCCCAATCATGATAAATGTCACTTCATCAATGGACTAAATTGAAATCCCAACTGGACAGTCCCTCAAGGAGCCAGAGAATTTTGTCTGAAAATCTACACAAAATATGTACGGTTGTGAATTTACCAGCTGTTCTCGCTTGGCAGCCGCAGCAACCAAAGTGGTAGAATTGTGAAGCTTTAGGGAACTACAGCAACTCATAAACCCTTAGTAAATCCTTGTAAAGTAAAAATTTAAGAACTGTGAGAAGGAATAATTCTTTAATTCGATTCCATTGGGATTTGCCACCTAACAAATATGTTCCTGGTTTTAAAGATCTGTGCGTGCAATGAAATCAGTTAATATCCAATTTCTGTTAGACAAGGTTTGATTCCTATAATTAAGGAAGTCCAGGACTGGCTTTATTGCCAAGTATTGAGACACCATGGCATTATTTCTTTTATTAAGGGCATCTCCTATAGGTATGTGTGAATCAGGAAAACCCGAGCCTGTTAAGGTTCTCCAATTTCCACCTGGAATCTCATCCCAACTCCTGTCCATACCTGAGATTTCTTGTTGTTGTTCACACAGGTTTTTGTGCATATTTTCGTGCAAATTTTTCCAAATGTATCCATCAATTGTGCACATTTTTGAAAAATACACATTTTTCTCCCATGGATCAAAGTGTGTTTGTGTGCATTTTTGTGACACGCTGTTTTTCAAATGAATCCATTTTCAAATGCACTTTTCTTTGGTCCAAACAGCGCACTGCAAGTTCAGAAATATATGGACTTTGACTGCAGATTGAGTTCAGGAGGTGCGAACTGGATAAATTCTGCTCTACAAGGAACTGAAGCAAATTTCTCAGACATTACTACTCCTATATCATGTATGATTTCCAATGCCCAGGGCCATAATTTCAGATTTCAGTTGACAGGGCCAGGTGAAGATAATATTACAGTAGGAGGGATAAGATTCACAGGACGGTTCAAAGGCCACTCTCGGATGTATTCAGTATTGTGAACACAAGTCCAAATGTTATCCTGTTTTATAAGCAAAGAGGTCCTTGCTTTGGCCTGCTAATCTAGCATAGAGCTCTTTCAGTTGTTTACATGCAGTCACTTTAATGACTTCACGGATCTGGCTGGTCAGCCCTTTCCAGCTCGATGTTATGAGCTGGGACTGGCAAGGCTTGAACATGCAGGTGGAATCCCACACTCCAAGCACCTTGTGCATGTTCAGGTGTATGTGGGAAACCTATAAATAGGAAATGAATGCAATGGCACCCCCTGGTCATGTTCCTGGTAGTCAGAAGAATACTGCCTCCAGTACTGGAAGTAAAATATAGCCATCGTGACTAGTAGGCATTGATAGCCTTATCCTAAATGTAATATACATCTTTTCCCACTATATATATATATATATAGTGGGAGAAGTTGCTTGGTGATCATGTCAACCATCCAAATCATTTCCACGTTGCATAGAAAGATTAGGGCACTGACAGGACTGCCAGCCGTGCCAACAGAAACTCTTGAGAGCCCTCAGGAATACATCCAGAAATATCAGCTTCTTGAGCAGACCATTTTAAGGGATCCATCACCTTGCAGATGGAAGACACCACTGCAAGTCTACACCTCACCAGGAAGTGATCTGACCATGACAAAAGAGTCAGCTCAAAATGTCTAAAGTCCAGATCACCATCCTTCTGCCTCATTGAGCACACCAAGTCCAGAATATGACCCACCACATGCATTGGGCCAATAACATATTGAGACAACCTCATGGTGGCCATGAAGTCCTGAACCACGCCACTGAGAAGACAGCATTGTATGCCTGGAGAGTCCTTGACACCAAATCCAAGAGCAACTCCGTCCACTCTGGCAGGGAAAATGGTTGGGGAACAGCATGCTTGGTCTATTAATTGCCTAACACCTGACCTGGTGCAAACATTTGAATTCAGAACTCAATTGGGCAGGAAAGGAGATGGAATCCGTACAGACTAGTGATCAGGGTTGCAATGGTAATTTTTGAAGAGTACACACTCATCATGACAGTCCTCAAGGAGAATCAAAAATGCAGACAACTATGTCCATCCATTTGTGTGTTTATATGTATTATATATGTATTTAATAAGTCTTTTGTACAGCCAATGGGTGATTGTGAGCGGGTCTGGGGGCAAAGGCACCTCCTTGGTCCACTGACTCCATCAGAGACACAGCAGCTAGCAATATGCTTTAACTCAAAAGTTTAATAAGAAAGTCACTCCTAGTTCCAACACTGGTAGCCTTCCAACAGAAAGTAAAACAATTCGGGAATCACTCATTCATTAGTAGAATTCTCTCCACCTTCACCTACGGCAGGGACTGATGCTGGGCAGATAAATAATCCTCCCACAGTTTGTCTCTGCCAAATGCAGTGCCCATAGCTGCTAAATCTTTCTCTGCTGTTGCATCCCAGTACCTTTCCTGGGGAAAATGCTGACTCCTCCAGTCTCGAGCAGGAAAGTCCAGTGCAGCCTTTTGGTAGCTTGCTCTTAAGGGGGCAATGAAGGAAGGGGGGTAGAGCTCTTCTCTCCCTGACAGATTACGCTGCCCCTGAGGAGCGGAGTTTGGCGTTTCCCAGGTTAAACACTGTTCCTCACTCCTGGCTTGCATCTCTCCCTCCTGCTGTCAGGGTCTCTGTTTGTCTCCACATCTCTTCTTCCCCTCCTCCCCCTCTATCGCTTTCTCCTGCTTTTTATCCAGCATCCGCCTGCTTCCCCCCCCCCCCGCATCATCCTCTTCCCCTCCTCCCCCTTCCAGGTGAATCTTATCACAGTAATTAGCCCAGACCTTGAGCATGTGCCGGCTGGAGTTGCTATACCTTTGGACTGCTGCTGCTTGCCACTGCCCTGGCATAGGGTGAGGGGCACCCTGGCAATGCTGTGATGGGCCTGCAGGATTCTGGGTAAGAGACAGCGAGCCCCGCCAATCCCTCACAGTGATCTCTTAATTACCCATTCAAGACCAAGCCACCCCAAAATACTTTGCATTACAGCAGGGATAGCTCATAACAATATATTGTTGCTGTGAACATCCATTTCCACCCAGCTACGCAGATGCTTGCAGCTATGCTCAGAGGGAGCAGGGAAGCATGGGGGATGACATCATCAACACTGCTAATCAATAAGTCCTGGTATTTCAACCCTGCGAGTCCTACTACACCAGGCTAATGATCCCTCCTTCCCAGCCATTGATGCCAAGCCTATGTTGGTGCTGCACTAAAGACCCCAAGGAATTGAATGGCAAGAGATCAGTTCTTCCCAGCCTGTTCAACCAAATTCCAGTGATTAACGGTCATATGAATATGGTAATCTGCTATAATAAACATGGTTTTTTTATGTTTTGAAGTAGTTGCATGCACCTTGAATTGAAAAAAATGCCTGGCTGTGATGATGCATATAGTGCCATCCTTTAAGAGCAATATGAGAAAGTACTCTAATCTGTTATCCAGACTGGCAGATCCAATCCTATTAAAACAGATTCACTTGAATCCTAAAATAAGGAAACAGAAGGAAGTTCATGGAGGGATAATTTCCTATTCCTTCCTCCCCCTGCAGCAGCTTTGTGTCCCATCCCCCCCGCCCCAAGCCTCTCCCAAGGATTAGGAGCTTTCTGCTCAAATATTTTGGCCACCTAATGCGAAGAGAAAGGTCACCGGAAAAGACCCTGATGCTGGGAAAGACTGAAGGCAAAAGGAGAAGGGGACAGCAGAGGATGAGATGGCTAGATGGCATCACCGATGCAATGAATATGAACTTGAGCACACTCCGGGAGAGAGTGGAGGACAGGAAGGCCTCCATGGGTCACGAAGTCATGGCCCATGGGGTCACGAAGAGTCGGACACGACTTAACGACTGAACAACAATGAACAAAGTAGGCTACCGCCAATATCAGAGGCTGTATGCCTATTAACCAGTTGCTGGGAGCATGGATGGGAGGGTGCCCATGTCCTGCTTGTGGGTTTCCTGTGGGAAGCTGGTTGGCCACTGTGCGAACAGAATGCTGGACTACGTGGACCCTTGGTCTCATCCAGCATGGCTCTTCTTATGTTCTTATGGAGAGAAGGCGACTGGACGTTTTCCTTCTGTGAATTGTCCTCCCATTCACTTAGGACCCAAGCCATTATTTCTACATAGCTGGTATGAAGGGTTGTGCCAATATAAATGGGTCTGTGGAGTTTGTCTTGAAGAGTTTTTAAATGGTAGAGAATTTCTAGCATTTCCAGTGTAAATATGGTCGAAGACTGAATATGGCTCAGCTACCTTCCCCCCCCCCTTTTTTTTTTAAAAGGCACTAAATAGAGCTACATAAATCATTTTGACAAATTCCACTACTCTGGGTCATAAATTGTGCAAATAAGAATTATAAAGTTGTTCATAGTATATCCAATATCTGAGAACATTTTCTTTTGACTGGACATACAGAGCTTATTATATATATTTCTCTACCTCTTGTCTTTAAAGGGCTCTCCAGCTGAATGAAGCATGTTGCCAGAGGAAAACATTAAGATTTCGTTTCCTAGGCAGAAGAACGTGCATAAAATATTCACACCTAGCTTCATTATTTCCTCTCTCTCAGGATATTTGCTAACGTTTTATTAAAGCAAATGGCAGTAGGTACTGGTAGTAGGAACCAGAATGTTCCATGAGTGGATGCACAGAAGGTAAATAGTCCTGGAGAACATCAGCAGAGAACTGAAACCTAGGACAGCCATCAGTTTAGTGTTTGTAGTAAGAGTTTTACAGCATCTAGTAAAGCTTGTTTATTCTACACTTCAGTCTCCTGTGGTGTAATTTTATGAAAGTTTGTAACTACAAAGTTTACACAGCAATGGTGTGTACCCACCAGAACATTTGGACCCTGATTCAGCAATTCAGAAAACAGTCAGATTCACCTCGGGCCAAATCAGAGACTGCCCAATTTGACTCAAGCCGAATCCAAATCAATGACTATAATTGGAAATCAACAAATGCCTATAACTTGTTTGATGTTTGACAGACCTGGATGCAATTTGCAGGCATAATAGCCCCTTGTGAGGGGATGAAACCTGACAAATTTCAGACAAATAGGAATAGGAGAGGTTGTGCTAGGTGCTTTTAAATTTTGGTATACTTTGAATTACATTTGGAGGGATAATTGCCCTTTCTGAGGGGACTATGCCTGCCAAGCTGCAAATGAATAGGTGCAGGGTGTGTGTGTGCGTGTGTGTGTGCAAGAGCAGGCTTCACAGTTTGGGGTTTTCCAAAAACGCTGCTCCTGTTCTTGTTGGCAATTATTAAATCACATACAGCATTGAAGTGCCCTTACCTAAGAAACCTGCAGTATTTCAGAACAATAGGTGCAGTGGTTTGGGTTGAAAGTGAGTCTTCACTTTCTATTTTATATTGTTTTATCCTGCACTTTTTGGGTTTAATTTTTGTGAACCAGCCAGAGAGCTTCAGCTATTGGGCGGTATAGAAATAACTAACTAACTAACTAACTAAATAAATAAGCAAGCAAGCAAGCAAGCAAGCAAGCCGCCCAGTGGGCAGAGGGGAGTGATTCATTTCTCCCCCCTCCATGTTTTTTTTGGGGGGGGCAATTTGTATGAAAATGGCACACTTCTTAGAGGTGTCCATAGACAATACAACTGAAATACTGTGTGCCTAATTAGTCCATTTGTTTATGATGGGTAGGGATGGTGCAGAATTCCGCCACAGACTCCAGTGAGGCTGGATTCTTTACAATGTGCCCTCCTGGAGTCCGTGACGGATTACAGAGCAATCCCCACCACCACCCCGCAAAGTCTCTGCGGACCGGATCCTACCTGTCTCCGGCGGTCCGGACCTGGCCGCCGCTGGCCACTGCTCCGATGTGCGGCTGCAAATGGCATCCTGCGTAGGGGACGCCATTTGCGTCACTGCTGTAGTCATGATAGGCTATGTAAATATTTAAATATTTACGTAGCCTATCATGGCTACAGCAGGGATGCAAATGGCATCTCCTACGCAGGACGCTATTTGCGTCCGCAGCAGCCCGACTGCAGATCAGCCTGGCCAGCGGCTCCGTGGACACGCCGCAGAGTGGAGCTGGCCGGGGAGGATTCCGGGAGGGGGGAGGAACAGACTGCCTCCCCCCCGTCGAGGATTCCGGGGCGAGGAATGGATTGCCTCCCCCCCCGTGGACCCCAGCGGAGCAAGGTAAGTGGGGTTTCGTACACCCCTAAAATGGGTTGGATTCAAAGATGCCCTTCAGTTTGTGCACCAGCCTTCGATCCAGTGAAGGCTCTTGTAAATGTAAGGGGAGTAGAAGTGATTTTCACCAATGTCTCCTTCCTCCTGCACCCTTCAAATTTGCTACAGGAGCTAGAGGGAGGTGGCACAGGCGCCGTAGGACAGAGGAACTATCAGCAAAGATCACCTTACCTCCTGCTGTTTCAGGGAGCCTCCACTGGATGTAAGGTCCGTGCATTATAGAACGGCATCTCTGAATCCAATGTACTATTTTTATCCTAATTTTCAGTTAAAAATCAGTTCCCAAAGAGGCTCACATAAATTAAAATACAATGCACAATGGTGCTGGGAGATGAGGTCTCCAGCTAGGTCTAGGTCCAGGCATAATGGCTGCTTGGCTGCTGTCTCCCTTCCCCCTAGCTTTATGGCAGTGAGTAGTGGAAGGCAGCTCTTAATTGGAGGTGGATCCAGGCACAAGGGCAATAAAAACACAAAAATATCTGTTGGTACCAATCCAACAGCCTGAGGTTAAATAGAGGGGGGTATTCAAAATATCAAAGAAACACCAGGGGATCAAAGAGTTAGGGGATTAGGTGTTAACCATAAAGCATGACATTAGACTGGCATTGCAAAGACAACACAGAGGTGAGCTGAATCGGGGTGCTTTTGTGAAAGTTTTTTCCCATATAAACAGAAAAGTGCCCTGTTGCAGCAATTTTATGAAGTTGTGTGAACAAGGGTGAAACTGCCCATTCTGTGGGAACAGGAAAGTAATGGAACATAACCCAACATTGCCAAAACAAACCAGTGATACTCCTGTATTCCTACACTGTGCATTGCCTGACCATGCAGCATGAGAAAAAGAATGTGCTCCCAGGTTCCCACTTCCCCAAGTGTGGGCAAAGCTACTTGGTTTGCCCTCAGTGACACTGCTACAGAGCAACATCATTCATTCATTTCATTTATTATATTTCTATACTGCCCCACAGTTGAAGCTTTCTGGGCGGTTCACATCAGACTGGCAACATGGCATTATGGGAATATCTTCTTTGCTATGTGATCCCCAATTGGCTAGAGAGAAGAAAATGGCACCAGAGGAGTGGCAGTGAACACCCATAAATAAAAACTGATTAAGGCACTTTTGTGGGAGTTTTCAGGGGCATTTTGCCCTGAAAACCTTTCTGAGCAAAAATTCAGCACGGGTCTAGTTTGAATAGCTTTGAGGGTCTACCGCTATTGGAAAAAAAACACTTTTGCAGAGTTGATGCCATGAACTCATTTCATCTTGAATAAAAGAATGAAAAGTAACATTGACACACAAGATGTGCATTTGTGAAACAAAGCCTAGTGATAACAACAACAACAACAACAACAAATAATAATAATAATAATAATCCCTTCACATTTCTAGCTGGAAGTTTCTTTTGTTATGCAAGAGCAAAGTATCAACATAGCAAACACATAAAATGGTTGAAAAGGTGCACATTCTAAAAGGCCTCTGGGCTCCAGATAATGAAACAACATCCTTTTGCCTAATTGAGCACAAAACTTGCATTCATATATTTTACGAGAAAAATTAAATTGAAGAGTTCTGACTTTCAGCCCCCTGGTATGATCCACTCCTTTGTATGCTACAAGTACCACTCTTAATATAGTCATATTTCTTTCAGGACATGGACTGAATGCAACTTGCAAATCTGAAAAACAAAAACTATGAACTAGCAAATGGACCTGTTTTGCACTGGTTGGAATAGGCCTTAGTTTGATACAGCAAAGCTTTCAAGCAAAGTTATGCAGCTGTCAGAGTTGGACATATTGTGACTGGCTCGTCTGTGTGAAGCCATGGCCGCTGGCACCCCAATAGCCCTCTGAGGGGATTATCGACTCCATTTCCCTGTGGGAATTGATCCACAACAGGGAGGAGGTATACACAACACCAAGCATCTCAGAGATAGCATCACACTAGTGACCTGACTCACTTCCAGAAAGGGGCTTTTGCCATGGCTGTGTTAACAAGAACTTCCTGTCCCAGTTCAGCACACCCATACTAGCTGTGTCTGCCTCATTTTTCAGGGTCTGGATTCCAGCTTATCTGTTGTGCCTGTTTTTGCCACTCCAATGTAATGTTTGTGCCACTCCGACTTAAGCAGTTTTCTAGCAATGGGGTAGTTAGTATGATTCATATGGCCTGCATGTAGTATAGATAAAATACGTTAGTGTATAAAGTTGAGGTAATATTAATTTTCTATTTCTACAAGTATCAAATTTATGTATTTGTTTTATTACATTTCTGTACTGCCCAATAGTTGAAGATCTCTGGGCAGTTATTCCTGAACATGTCCAAAGTCATAGATTTTACAGACACACACTGTGGATTCAAAACTCAATTCTCACAGGTCCAAAATTGTTCAGATGTAAAAACTTCTAAACAAATACGGCATCCCCCCAAACCAGAATTTGTGTGGTAACCTTAAATTTGCAGACACATTTTCTGTAAAACTTCACAGAGAGAGATTTGCAGCTGCACATTTGAACTTTTTTTTCTTTTCCAAAGTGAGTTCATTTCTGTTATCTCTGATACACAGTAATAGCAGATAAAAATTAGAAGGAAAATCAAGCTGTTACTTTTTGTCCCAACACCCTCAAGTATGTTATAATAGTTCTTATGTCTGAAAATGAGATGGTTTCATATATTCTTGATAGATATCTTTTAAAAGCCCTACTTGATTATTTAAAAGCAAAAATAAAGATTATGTATCTAACGAATTCAAACCAACAGTTACCTGTGCTGCCAAATCTCCTCCAAACCCTGTTTCATTATCAATAACCCTAAATCATGTTTTTTTCATCTGAAAGATGACATGTCTGTCTATCACAGTTCTTTCCTTTCAATGTCTATGTGATGACCTGTCAGGGAATGCGGAGACACGCCCTGCTGCACAGGATCCTATAGCAGCTGTTCTGACCCTCATACCACTCACTTATCAACCAGAGTGATGAGCAAAAATGCAAACAGACCATCTAGGGTTGACATTAAAGTGGGGATGCCAGGCAAGCAGTGGTTGCTTTGCCGTAGTGCATCCTGGAAGCAGCAGGGAGCCACTGCTCAGCTGGCCAGAGTTCGGGGCGGGGCTGCAACAGGGCATGCTACTTAATGAAGGAGCAATTCACTTGTGGTGTTCCCACCTGGTGTTCCACCTTTCCCCAGCCTTCTCCTCATAAACTGAGAACCAAACCCCTCAGGAACGTCTGCTTTCACTTTGGGACAGCTGTACGCACTGTCCCACATGCTTCAGCCCTTTTGCTTTCTCTGGGTTCTAGATAAACTCAATATGCTCAATTGGTTCTCTCAACCCCCTACAGGAGAAGTAACCAGGAAACAGATATAAAATCTGTTTATAAAATCAGTTGGTATAAAATCAAACAGCATGTGGGAATTTGGATTTTTAAAAACAAAGATTTATTTAAAACATGAAAAGTTGTAAGTTATTATTATTAATCAATGCTTGTTCCAAACTTCCCTACCTTCTCTACTCCTTCTAAAATCCTATACACAGGATGAGGAAACAAGATGGTGGGAAGAGATTGAAAAAGTGGAGAGAGAGAGAGAGAGAGGGAGAGAGAGAGAGAGACAGAAACAGAAGCGGAACTGGGAGAAGGCAAAGAACAACAGGCAGGGAGAGGGAAAGGACTGAGACAAGATGAAAGAGGCATCTCAGCTCACAGCCTGATTCCTTCAGCTGGTAGTGCCTTGGGGAGAGGGATAAGTCAGTAGGGACTGGAAAGAAGACAGTTCAAAAGAGGTGGAGAAAACTACTTACCTGGGAGGAAGAAACAGAGACTGAGGGTGCAGGTCCAAGGATACTTAACAGAAGGGCATGGTCATCTGCAGATACAGTAGGCTACTGGGAAAATGACATAGGGCTTCCTGTCACAATCACACAGAGGCGGGATGTCTGGGACCACAGTGGAGATGCTGGAGCATGGTTAAAACTCCCTCCTCGAGGAAAAACGCCAGGGTGAGGTCCAGGAGAAAGATCTCCTGGTCCTAGGGCTAATTTCCCTAACAGACATGGAAGAAAGAGAGAGCAGGGCAACATATCTGAGTCCAAGCCCAGGCTCACAACCTTAAAGAGACCTTGTAACAAAGAGACTTCCCTAAAGAGTTGCCCAGCTTGGGGATAGGGATGTACGAAAGTCACTTTTCGCAGCTTGGCTTCGCAGTGGGGGGGAGGCGCTTCGCTTTTCCCCCCGAAGTTCAAGCGAGGGGGGGGAGGCTTCCTGCCTCGCCCGGCCGAAATTCAGGCCGGGGAGAAGCGCCCCGTCTCCCCGGCCGCGAAACAAAAAGTAAAAGAAAAAAGAAAAGACCCCGTGATAGGCTACGTGACGATTTACATAGCCTATCACGGATGGATTTCCAAAGTCAGCCGTGATAGGCTACGTAAATCGTCACGTAGCCTATCACGGGTGACTTTAGAAAAAAAAAAAAAAGTGTGTACGCAAATGGCGGCGGCCCATGGGCGCCGCCATTTGCGTTCCTTATTTTGGCACGTCTAGTCTACGTAAAGATTTACGTAGACTACGGCGAAAATAAGGGCAATGCAAATAGCGTGCCCTTATTTTCGCCGTAGTCTACGTAAATCTTTAAGCAGACTAAACGTGCCAAAATAAGGAACGCAAATGGCGGCGCCCCTGGGCCGCCGCCATTTGCGTACGTGCTTTTTTTTTTTTCCAAAGTCAGCTGTGATAGGCTACGTGACGATTTACGTAGCCTATCACGGCTGACTTTGGAAATCTAGCCGTGATAGGCTACGTAAATCGTTACGTAGCCTATCACGGGTGTTTGGGGTTTTTTTACTTTAGTTTTTTTTTTTTGCAATGGCGGCGGTGGCAGCCGGTCAGGAGACCGGCCACCGCCCCCGCCCGCGACGAACCGCCGCCGGGACCCGCCGCCCAGAGGGACATTCGCTGAAGGTAAGTCCCGTCCCGGGGGGGGCGGGGGGCCGGCGGAGAATTTCCCAACCAACTTTGGGGGGCCGAATGTGTCGGCGCTCGGCCTCCCGAAGATTCGGGGAGAAATTCTCCGCCATCCCTACTTGTGGGTTTATACTTTATTTTGTGTCGGCTGTCAGTGATGGAACTTGACACCTTCTGAATAATAAATTTATGTTTCTGCAAGGACTGGTAGTCATGTGATCATTGGAAGCCAGTGAACAAGGGGGCCCTGATGTGCGGTGCCACACCCAATGTACCCACCTTCAGTATATCACTGTACATCTGTGGCTTTTTTTCTTATATAATTAGAGGATCAGATTTACCGTATTTCATAATTAGGGCATTTATAGCTCAAGGATATTTTATCACCTCCCTAACTGTGTATGATAATTTCAGTCACAATGATCTTTTCTCCTGTGTTCCTACGGCACTTCATATATTGAAAAGCAGGCTTTGAGTCACACAGTGGCACTCCAGGTTCAAAAAACAAAAAACAAAACCCGAGATATAATTTTCTGCCCTAATGAAAACCATTTTGAAATTAGCGAATACTTGAAAATCTTGCCCTATCTATGGAGTCTATCAGCATGAGCAAAGATAACTGAATGTGTTCCAAATAAAATGTGTCTAGTTATAAACACAGAGCTTACTCCAAAATATGAAGACTAGAATCTAAAAAAGTATTACCAGTCTAACATTAAATCTAGAGCTCAATGAAGTGGACTCCTGAATTCACCTCCCAAGTTACTGGTGGCAAATTTGGGGGGGAGTGTTTTGGCAATTTGGGAGGATGAATTCTTCAAATTGTTCAGGGGGATGAGCTTACTAATTGGCAGTGGGGCAGTGGTGGGTTTTCTGCTGTCTTTAACAACAACAACAACAACAACAACAACAACGTTCTTCTTGCTGACCACTGGCTGGCTTTCACAATTTCTTCCAGAATGCCCTGGAAACAGCCTCAATCCAGGACATTCGAGAGAACAAATGGTGGCCACCACACCACACTGGCAGCCTCAGCAACAGCCTCAGCAATATCCAGGACATTCGGGGGGTGTGTGTGTTGATGATCAACAGAAGTTCCGGTTTTGTTGTGGTTTGGTTTAAACCTGAACTTAGAAAGGGAATGTTCTTTTTTCTTTCTTTCTTTTCTTTAAAACAAATTAAAGAGGGGAAAAATACCTGCCATTAAACTGTCACCAATAGTAAGCACCCACCTCACTAACCCTTTGAAAAATTTGGAGGGATCACCAAATTGAGCCCAATTTCACAGAACCCTTTTTGCCTTGCTCTCAAAATTTGTGCTCAAAGTTCTCCTTGAGAATTTTGTAAAAACCTATAGTGTTTTAATTTCCTATCCTGAGTTGGGTAGTAGGCCCTTTATATTCATAATAAATGAAAGAGGTGTGAAGTTGAACAGAAAACCCAAATAGATTAAATTTCAAATCACCATTCCAGACCAACCCCCCCCCCCCAATATCTCACAGTTTAAGAGGCCACACTGATAGAAGTCCTATAAAAATGCATTCTTCTTATCCAAACATTGGCTTCAAAAACACAGACTATACACCATTGTAATTTTTTTTACTCCGCTTCAAAAGCAAAGCTAGTCATCTATGTACTAGCATTTCGGCAGGATTTGTGCCAGCAGCAAACAATATATGGTAAATGGGAAACACCCTTTGTAATCACAAAGATTTTCATAGCAGGGATTTGTACAGAGCATTTTTCTCAAACATGCAATCATGTCAGTGTTCAAGGTGAATGAATGAAGAAAAGCAGCAGTTAATTCCGCCACATCCTGAGATTCAAGACATTCCTGGAGGTGTACCAATGTTGCTACTGCACCTAGGTATGGCGGAGAATTCCACCACAGATTTCAGTGAGGCCGAATGCACTGGCATTTGGCCCCCCAAAACCTGTGGCGGAACAGCCTCCCCCCCCCCCGCGGAATCCCCCCCCGGGACGAAGCTTATCTGAGGCGGATGTTCCAGCAGCGGCGGCTCCGGCGGTGGCTCCGGCGGCGGCAGCTGGTCTCTCAGCTGGCTGCTGCGGACTCAAATGACGGCCGCTGTAGTGGCCGCCATTTGCGTCCGGCCAGGCTGCTGTGATAGGCTACGTAAGTATTTATGTAGCCTATCATGGCAAAGATAGCCATGCAAATGGCGGCCACCACGCCATTTGCGTAGCTGCCTTTGCTATGATAGGCTACATAAATACTTATGTAGCTTATCATGGCAAGCTAAAAACAACAACAACAGCATACGCAAATGGCGGCGGCTACGGCCGCTGCCATTTGCGTTCCCCTTTTTTCGCTGTTTTAGCCTACGTAAATATTTACGTAAGCTATTACGGCGAAAAAAAGGGGAACGCAATTAGCGTAGTGGGCGCTGCTTGCATTCCCTTTTCGCTGTAATAGCTTACGTAAATATTTACGTAGGCTAAAATGGCGGGGGGGGAAAGGAATGCAAATAGCGCCCACTACGCTATTTGCGTTCCCCTTTTTTTGCCGTAATAGCTTACGTAAATATTTATGTAGGCTAAAACAGCGAAAAAAAGGGAACGCAAATGGCAGCCGCCGTAGCTGCTTCTATTTGCGTACGCTGTTGTTTTTTTCCGGAAGGCTGCCCAGCGGCCAGATGTCTGGCTGCAGGTGGCTCCGGACGGCGGCTCCGTGGAATCTCCGTGGAGCGGAGCCGGCTGGATCAGGATTTCGGGGGGAGGTGCAGAGTGCCTCCCCCCCACCGCGAATCACCCCTCCGAAAAGGTAAGTGACTTTCGTACATCTCTAATTGCACCTAGTTGCATATCAAAACAAGGAAATAAAACAGCACCGGCAGAAGACTATATATTGCTAATCTTAGAATTTATGTTTGTGAATTCCTTTCCTTAGAGTGCAAATTGTTAGAAGGGCTAATTCTTATAAGAGAAGAAAAAAGCAAGAATATTAGCAGCTTATTTATGAATTCTAAAAAAATAAGGATACCAGCACTTTCCTCCTATGTTCAAAGCACTTCACATGCATTATCTACCTATATTGTGAATGGCAAATAAATACATACATACATACATAAATACGGAGTTACATGAGTGTGTACAAAAACTTAGGCCATAATTTATCTGTCTCTAAGAGGCCACAGGGCTCATGAAATTTCGCAGTCGCTGAATGTCAACAATGACACTGTTGATCAGAGTTAGCCACCCTGATTCTACACCTGAAGCTATATCACTTCATTATTAATTTATTTACAAAAGTTATATGCTACCCATTAACAAAGTTCTCTGGGTGGCTTACAATAACAATAAAAAACAATAAAATGCAACTATAAATAATAAACTAGACAGCATAGTAAGAAGCAGAGACATCACCTTGCCGACAAAGGTCCGTCTAATCAAAGCTATGGTTTTCCCAGTAGTAATGTATGGCTGTGAGAGCTGGACTATAAGGAAGGCTGAGCGCCGAAGAATCGATGCTTTCGAACTGTGGTGCTGGAGAAGACTCTTACGAGTCCCCTGGACTGCAAGGAGGTCAAATCAATCCATACTAAAGGAAATCAACCCTGAGTGCTCATTGAAAGGACAGATACTGAAGCTGAAGCTCCAATATTTTGGCCACCTAATGCGAAGAGAAAACTCTCTGGAAAAGACCCTGATGCTGGGAAAGACTGAAGGCAAAAGGAGAAGGGGACGGCAGAGGATGAGATGGCTAGATAGCATCACCGATGCAATGAATATGAACTTGAGCACGCTCCGGGAGAGAGCGCAGGACAGGAAAGCCTGGCGTGCTATGGTCCATGGGGTCACGAAGAGTCGGACACGACTGAACGACTGAACAACAACAATAAATAATAAAATATAACACAGAGATAAATTAAACAAGTTTTGGTTTTAAAAATTAAAAGTTTAAAAGGCTGGGGAAATGATAATGTCTTCAACTGGCACTGAAAAGACCACAAAGTTGGTGCTGGGCGAGTCTCTCTGTGGAGAGCATTTCACAGCTGGGGTGCCATGCCACCAACAAAAAGGCCCTTTCCCGAGTAGTCACCCTCCACATCACACTCTTCAATCTCAGTTAACCATCTTGCACCCTTATTCTGGACTACTACCTGAAGTCTCTTATAATATCAAGCAGTTTAAATAAATAAATAAATAAATAAATAAATAAATAAAACTGTTCAAATGAGGGCATACAAAATGCTAAATCTGGGGTTTCCAATGTGGTGCCTGTGGGCACCTCTTGGTGCCTGCCAGGCTCCCTATCTCACCTGATTTTTGTTTTACTTAAGATTTCTTTAAATTACACTTTAAAAAAAACACCTGGGGGGTGGCATGCTGCAATATAAAGGGCTTCTCTCCAGTGCCATCTTATTAGAGTTCAAAAGAGTGGCTTTGTGTTTTGGAGCTCAGACTCCACCTGTGCCTTGTACTAATGTTTTTGGGCAGGTTACTTTTCTTTTAGTCTCATGACATGAGTTTGCCTTCTGGGTAGGGATGGTGGAGAATTTCTCCATGAATCTCCGGGAGGCCGAATGCCAATGCATTCGGGCCCCCGAAATTGGTGGGGAAATTCTCCGCCCCCCCCTGCCCTCCCGGGATGGGACTTACCTCTGTCGAATGTCCCTCTCGGCGGCGGGTCCCGGCGGCGTTTCGGTGGCATTTTGGAGGGGGCGTCGGCCGGTCTTCCGACCGGCTGCCGCCGCCATTTCCCCATAAAGTAAAAAAAAAAAAGTGATAGGCTACGTAACGATTTATGTAGGCTATCACGGCTGACTTTGGGGAAAAAAAAAAAAGCGCGTACGCAAATGGCGGCGCCCATGGGTGCCGCCATTCGCATTTCTTATTTGGGCACGGGTGTCAGGGTGGACACTGAGCCCATAGAATCCCAGAGTAGTTCTGATTCGGAGGAAGAGCAGTCGCTCCTGGGAGAGGAGCGCGCCCCTTTTTCCCAGGGCCCGCAGCTGACAGAGATTCCTCCCACCCACATTCCTAGATTAGAAAGCAGTCCAGGGAGTGACCCAGCACCGATAGCAGACTGGTTGGATGCGCGGCGCAGACGCAGAGAGTGGCGCCAAATGGAGAGCGCGGAAAGGAGGCGTAGCGCCCGGTTGGCGCTCAAAGAACGGTTGCGCCCAGAGGATCCAAGGGAAAAGGGGAAGGATTCTCCCTAGTCCTTATATTCAGGGGTCTGCCAGTAATTGCTTTTCAAACGGGGACTAACTGTTCCAACTTAGGGCATAGGGATGCTGCTGCTCAGATCTAGTTGCTACCTGTAGAGTTGTAAGTTGTAAAAGAAGAATAAAGCTTTGAAAAGAATCCCATTGTCTGCGTCTGGACTTGGCTACTGGATTAGACTGAGAGAGCCCTCCAAGGAGCCCTTGACAGCGGGTAGTCTACGTAAAGATTTACGTAAACTACGGCAAAAATAAGGGCAACGCAAATAGTGTTGCCCTTATTTTCGCTGTAGTCTACGTAAATCTTTACGTAGACTACCCATGCCCAAATAAGGAACGCAAATGGCGGCGCCCATGGGCGCCGCCATTTGAGTACGCGCTTTTTTTTTCTTCTTCAAAGTCAGCCGTGATAGGCTACGTAAAGATTTACGTAGCCTATCATGGCTGACTTTGAACATCTATCTGTGATAGGCTACGTAAATCATTACGTAGCCTATCACGTTTTTTTTTCCAATTTACTTTTTTATTTCGCGGCCGGGGAGACGGGGCGCTCCCCCCCAGCCTGAATTTTGGTGGCGAGGGATGGGGTGCCTCCCCCCAAGGCTGAATTTCAGCCAGGAGGGGCGGGGCACCTCCCCACCACCAAGAATTTCGGGGGGAGAAACGGAGCACCTACCCCCCCACTGAAAACAGCTGCGGGCCCAGGTAAGGGACTTTCGTCCATCCTTACTTCTGGGTAATGAGTGTTTCATGACCACCATACCAGCCGTTTTATGAATGGGAACCCCTTCCATGACACTCCCTCAACATTCCAAATGTGCCCACTGACTCAAAAAGGTTGGTGACCCCTGCATTAAACCAGCACATGGGCAAGAAGCAACAAGCTTCAGGTCTGTGCATAACCCCTTCCTCCTCTGTCCATGATCACATTGGAGCTTTCTCTTCTGGTTTCAAACTAATCAGAGTTCTCCATTATATCAAAACACAGGGGGAACTCTAGCTAGTTTAAACTATGGTTTCTTCAAACAAAAAAATCACAGCTTATAATTTCATCTATAATTTCATTAGGTAAATAATGGTTTGCACATTTCCATTTTATACCAATTTGGATGTAACAGCAAACTATGGTTTGCCACAAAAGAAGTAGTCAGGGACTGCACAAGGGAAAGAGAGGAGGGAGGAGGGAACATGTACACTAAGGCTTGTTCATGTAATATCAACCCATGGTTTGGCATTACATCTAAAGTGCGCCCGACCTGAAACGTAGGGCTCATTCTCACAAAGATTCTTTCTCACTGAACATACTTTGGCATATGCACACACAAAGCAACCTGGATCCCAGTTTATAGCTGCATATGCAGATTCTTGTTTTGACACTCCTGACACTCTTGTTTTGATTCTTCAGAAGAACTGGGGGGTGGGATTCATAATATGTCTGAGCATTACAAGATGGCCAAATCTGCATTACCAACATGGTGACATCAGCAGTCAGAACTATATGTGGCTGATCTGTGGAGGGTTAATGGATAACTGGGGCTTCAACTGCATAGTCTTCTGCCAATCCAAATCTAATGCTGAGTAATCCTACAACAGATGCCACTTAGGGGTCATGCTGTCCTTTGGAGATGCTTCTTGTAGCTATTTTTCAGGAGTCTTCAGAGGTAAGGATCTAGTCCAGACTGAACCTTCAGAGATAATGACAACAACAGACAATTCTTTGTAAGATGTGCAATTGGGTAATTTACTGAAAATGACTGTACATTCAGTCAGTTTTGACAAGGAAGGACTTAATGAAGTGCTGTAATGTAGCAGGGGATGCTTACACAAATTGTGGAGATACTGCTTCTAAAGAACAAGAAGGGCTTCAGCTGGCACTGTTTACTGTTACTTTTACAGAAAATTCGATTTTCATATCAATAGTAATCTCACATTTTGGTATTAGTTCAGTGTTAAATCATTTTTGCTTTATGCTTCTTTCCTTGCTGAAGGAAGATGACAATGACACAATTCAATTTTCTGAACTCCAAACAAATGTGTCAGCATAAATATCATATTAATATATGATAATATAATTTACTGCATTGCTAGAACCATAATTTGTGGTCCGAAACAAAGTACAAAAAGTACAGAGGAAAGAAACATATTTCGGGTATGAATATTTGTCAGGTTAAGTTATTGTATCCTAGAATTAAATTTCTAGGATACGATACAATTATTCAGTGTAATAATTGACTTGGGGGGGCGGGTTGAAAATATATTATTTCTCTTTCTCATTTTCATTATCCATTTTTATGTAAATGTATCCCTACAGTAATATTAAAAAAAATCTGTCATTGAGATAATATTAACTGAATTTAATTATACACAAGACACATTTGGTTTCTTGGAGTCTTGCTCTTTTCATTGGATTGGGGAAGTCTGTTGAAGATCATGTCCAATATATTTATGAGTCTCCTGAGAGACTTTACATTTTAGAAGCTGAAGCCATCTGTTCAATTTAATACTTGGTACAGGATGTGATCCAGAAGGGAACACACACACATTCTGGACATACACCTATATTTTCTCAGAGTTACACTGTTAGAAGCACCTTTCAAAGAACCCACAAACTGCTCTTTAAACTTAGGAGTTTCCCTTTCCCCGAAGTTCCCATTTAAATGAGCTTGTGTCAAATCACAAATTGCTTCTTGAACATGGATGAGTTTAAAGACCAGTATGAGGGTTCTGCAACGGCAGCTTCTAAAAAGGTAACTGAAATTCCAGTGCATGCAAGGTACATACAAAATTGAAGGTTGCAAACAAGACTGCTTTTTCAGAGAGTTGAAGCTGGTGTGCTAGAATCTTCATTGCCTTCAGTGTACATCTCTGATCAAAGACGCGTTGCTGGTTTTATAGTGATTGTGCCTCAATGACCTGCAAAACATGTTTGACTAGAGATGATGGTGAGGCTAAAGAAATGTACGTGTGCACCATGTTCAGTGATGCCTCTATCATGCCGACTTCAACCCTCTGGAAAAATTACCACTACCGCCACACCTGTTATGTCTACCCATAGCATTTTATCATTTCTCCAGCTCCACTTAATCAATGTACTATAACCAATGGTGGAAACCCATCACAGTAATATTTATTTACTAAAAATAGAACTTGTAGTCTCATCCATAGGATAATTAGCTTTAAAGGCTTGAATTTAAAATGAAGTACTGTTGTTTAATTTCTTTGTAGATCCAGATGATATTAATATTTTAACATCTTATAAACATATATGCCATCATTAGTCATCTATTTTTTCTATCTTAAATAATAACCTAGTGTCATAACTAAAATGCATTGATCTGACATCTCATTATTAAATACCCTGTTTTAAAATAATCCACCCCTTTCAATGAAAATTATTTTCAGGTAACTATGCTTAGGGATTATAATTTAGAACTTGGTTACATCTCAGATCTTTCTTAACATCTTAATTTATTTAACACATTTGTACCCTACATTCCCCACAGCTCAAGCTGGCATACAGTACATTTAAAATCAAGCATGTAAACCTCATAGAGAACAATTAAAAATCCCATCAAAGAGGTACAGTAGCCATTAAAGTAATTTTCAGTCCAGCCGCATCATATGATCAGCAGCAGATATCAGGAACTATGTCTTACAATAAATAACAATAAGAAGAACATTGAGAACATGTACTAATTAAATGATACATTCTTGGGCAATAAACCCATGAAAGAGTGCGTTCCTCAGGGCGAGGGGGGGGGGGAATGTTCACTTCAGCAAACTACTAAAGCCGAGCCCATGAAAGCCTCACACTGATTGTTAGGAGGATGGGAAAAATAATTCTACGTCTACATTTCAGAAGAATCTGGGGAAAGGAAAGCTGCTGCTTCTAAGTTCTGGAGTCATCCCAGCCTCGTTGGCATAGCAAACAAGGTATTTATCAGGGTTCTGGAATAAAATAATACAGTGTAAATTACACTGGCAACCAAACAAAGGTCTGTTGGTTGTTTTGCCTAAATACTTTTGCGCCTGGAAAGTAAACAAAATTCTACTGTGTGTGCACATACACACAGGCTATGAGATGTAAAAGCTGATAATAACAGTTGAAAATCGTATGGCTTGCAAACAGCAAAAGGCACTCCTATTGAAATGGCATATTTCCTTAGCTTTATAATTACCCATGGAGTGATGTAAAAACAAACAGTAAACATTTACTGAAAGGTCATACAAACAAAGGAAGGCTGTTTTTATATGTATTTCTTGACAGCAGATGAGAGAAATGTTAAGATTAGCAACAGTATGTATTATAACTTAAGTGCTGGTATTCTTTGTTACTAATCTGGGCATTATCCAGAAGACAGTTAAGCATGCTTACAATCTTATTAATTTCAAAGGCACTTACACACTTGTAACTATATACTGGATAGTCACTTTTTTTTCTGTCTGACATTTATTATAGCATATCCTACATCTCATAAAATATACCATTTCCATTTATATCAGAAATATATAACTATATGGATTTCGATCTTTACTTGTTTTGGTATTGATGGATACACCCTTATATTCATAATAATCCTCTAATTCACTATTCCCAAGCACCCTTGTCATGGAGAATATACCTATTGGTAGTTTTAATATCTTATTATCTGAAAATAAAACCCAGTAATTATCAGTATTACCAACTCAACGTGTTTCAGTCCATAGACAGATGGCTTTATCTGTGACTAACTTTTAATTAGGGCCATATTTTGAATTGTACAAGGATTGAAGGATCAGTATCCTTAGATCTTCCTACAGACTAGCTTCTGCTGTAGCTGAGACACAGGTCAAAAGAGCACTTTGACCCCACTCCTCCATCGTGTGAATGGTATCAGAGGTGATGGTCCTGCCAAAATCTCTGTTTTTGTTCACAGTGAGGAATTCACCCTGTGTCTTAGATTGTGTAGAAGAAAGCATCAATTATAAGGAAGAAGGCTGAGATCAGAAGCTATGTTGGGTGTCAGATGCAAAGTGCCTGGGACTGGAGAAATGTTATGCATATCCTTAAAATATTATAGTAAACAAATATTTGTTGGTATCATTTTTTTGTGACTGATGCAAGAGAAAATTGTTAGTAGCATGCAAATATAGCACAACCCTGGATCATTTTGTTAAAAGGAACTTCTTTGAACTATGCTAAACCTAAGAAGGTGACAATAGATAATATTAATGTAGAACAAGTTAATGATGTTACATATTTAGGAATTCAGTTGAATTAGAACTACACTTTGGTAAGTCATCTGGAATCCACAAGACTTCTAACCTTTCAAATGACTAAGGCCATATTACATTTTGCTCACTTTCAGGAAGGTAATTTAGTACTCCCTGCACTCGAGATCTTCTTGGGGAAAGTGGTTCCACAGGTGGTGTTTGCTGCAGAAGTGTGGGGTTGGATGAATGTTGTTACATTGGAAACGATCCAAAATTCTTTTTGAGGTTGCTATCACATGGCACCCCTATTACCATTCTGAGATCCGAAGTCACGTTTTCTTCAATACTGTCCAGAGTTAATATTACTTTGCCTTTGTACTGGCTGAATTTATAGCATATGGCAGATAGACGGATGCCCCCAAAATGCTATTTGGAGCAAATTTCTTATAGATCTGTACAACTAAGTATGGATTACCAAAAAACAAAAAGCATCTGTGTTTCTTATAGCCAAGAAAAATTCTGAAATCCCTAATACCTTTATTAGGCCAATTCAAAGATCACATACACAAAAAGTGCCAGCTTTTGAAATCTCCAGATTTCAAGATGTTACAAAAAGCAGGTTGGCAGAAGAGCGGGGAAAGGCTTACTGGATGTTGTAGTCAGGCTGTCTGCATAGTCAGAGGCTTAAGATGAGATAGAGGAGGGGGCTTTTCAGGCATTCAAATTGGACTCTGCCAAGTGATGCACTGGTTTCAGGTTTCAGTGCCCCCAGGATGACTGGGAAGGAGAAAGTAGCAGACAATTGTAGATTTAAAATATAAAATATATTTTTTAAAATATATTTTTTAAAATATAAAATCCAGCTGTTAACTCAAAACTGTCTGCATCTTGGACAAACCAGACAGGTTCCTTGGTAGGTGGAAAATACAAACAGAAATCCTCCAGGCAGTCTTGATATTAACAAAGGTGGAGATAAATTTAGATGCTGTGCTTGGGGAAAAAAGTCAACAGACACCAAATTGGGTAGCAGACAGCTGCAGAGAGGAGGAGAGAGGAAGAAAGTCCCGTTGCACTAATGGACACCGCTAGTGCAATGTTGGCTCATTCCAAACCATCTTCTTCCTTCTGATATTTTACCCTAGATGCAGTGCAAAGTAAATGCTATTCAGACAGGAAATAAGTGGGGGGAGGGGGGGGGTTGCAATGCCTCATCTCTAGGCTTGAACAATCCCAGCTGCCAAGCTCAGCATAGTGAGTGTGCTGCCATCCCCTGCTGAGCGTGACTAGCAACCAGCCTTCCTCCCAACTTTGAAGCTGAAGGGGTGGACAGAGATCATCCTGGGTGGTGGGGACTAGACATTATAATTTTTGGTTTGGCCCACAAAGCCAGCAAAAAACTACAGATCCCTGCCAACCTCCAGGCCTGTCATACACCTTGAAAAGAAGGTTGACCAGTCACAGGCAGAGAGTTGGCCACATGTACACGTGGAGGTTCTTTCAAAGTTTTTTTTTAATGAACACGTGAAGCTTGGATATGAGCAATTTCGCTCCTTCCCCTGTGCATTCATAAAGCATCTGAATACAGCTGGTGACTAAAATGAGTGCAAAAATGGCTGGTTAGACAGCAGCAAAAGTGTAAAACCTTGAATGATTCCTGCTTATTCAAAAACATTTCATTATGTATATAATTGATACTATTGAATGAACTGACAAATAGCTTAGCTAGAAATTTAGATCAGCAGTAAGATTTCAGAGAAATCCAGTGATCAGAATCAGAAAATGAAAACTGAAATTCTTCCAGTGGTTTTGTACATGTCTATGACTACAATGCAGAAACATTTCCACAAATGATTTTTGTGGCATTATCTTTTACTCAAAGTGCCCATAAATGTACATTTAAAATAATTAATTGAATATACATTGGTCTTTGTTCAAATAAGACTCAGTCCCTACTGGCTGGAGCAGCGAGTGATATATATGATATATCTTACATACCAAGGCATATAAAGAAGATATAAACATAGCAGGTGACACAATTGTAATCAAACAGTGAATATATAACCAGATATATATTTTCCTGTTTATAACCTTGAACCAACCACATTTATTTCAGAACATTACAAAACTTTTGAAGTTATATTGTTTTTAATGGTTATTAGTCACATACAATAAAATGTTTGACTTGACTTGACATTACAAAACTGCTGTGACAGTTTTTCTTTCCAGAACATAATATCATCATCATCATCTTATATAATTTCTTTATGCAAAAGTTTTATTTGTAAATAGGATGGCTACAGGACGCGTAAGCTGCACCAAGGAAAGCAATAGACACTTTGGTGCAATTCAACACTGGTGTAATTTGACTGAAGGCAAAGGACCAATGCATGCCATAAATAAAATATATTATGAGGGGATTGGGGAAAGTTCTTAAATGTTTAGCTTGAATAACATGGGAACATAATGATATGGATGAGAATTATCTTAGTTAATGATGTCCATCCATAAATATTCCAAATGTTGTCATTCTTTCACTCCAGACAAAAAACCAAATTGGATCTAGACTTGCCCCTCTATAAATGGAAGCCCTCTTTCTATTCACAGAGATAAAAGGGCCTGACTGGATGCTTCCTGTTGGACAAAAGCATTCCCCTGAACCCTCCAGAATAGTGTGGGAGTTCCCACACTATCGTGCCAGTATTGTTCATGTTGTTCAGGAGGAACCCCAAACGCTCTGGAATAGTGTGGGAGGTGGCATTCCGGGCTCCAGGGCAATGGGGGAAGCAGAGAAAATTGCCACCTCACCTCCTTCCTCCAGCACCAGAATAACTCCACTGAGAACAGGTCAGGATCTAAACCATTTATTTTACATTCACAAGATACGCTTACCAATGCAGTTTAAAATTCAAACAATATTGAAGTGCTTCTAAATAGAGAATAAAAATGGTATCTCACCCCTCAAAACAAAACTGGAACTTTGGTTTATAGGAACCGGTTATGCCCATATACCCTCCTCATCATCCTGCGAGGCAGACATTAGAGATGCACAGAGGTGTTAGCATTGAAATGAAAGAAGAAACAATTAGTTAATTTGGTGCAACCGAAGATACACTAAAATATAACATATCAAATAAAACACTGTGAAATTTAAGCAGCGACTACATTGTATGATATCACAAGCAACCAAAACCAAGAAAATAAGGAAACATCTCTAGCATCCAGTTGCTATTTTCTATCAAAAGGGGATTGTAAGATTGAATAACTAATTCAGTTTCTATGGGAAACTGATTCATAACTATTGCAGAAAGAGAATAAGGCTGCAATCCTATACATCCTTACCTGGAAGCAAATACCATTAATTTCAGTAGCGCTTACTTCACAGCAGACATGAATAGGATTGCACTGTAAATATCATGACTAAATACATCAGCAATTACTATAATGAAAATATTTTATATCTCCAAAGCATAAGATAAAACCTGATAAGAAATGAACTAATTTATTGAAAGGAGAAGGGGATGGCAGAGGATGAGATGGCTAGATAGCATCACCAATGCAATGAATATGAACTTGAGCACGCTCTGGGAGAGAGTGGAGGACAGGAAGGCCTGGCGTGCTATGGTCCATGGGGTCACGAAGAGTCGGACACGACTGAACGACTGAACAACAACAACAAATTTATTGAAACAGGTATACTTTTACTATACAGTCAATCCAATCTATTACTTCATGTTTTAAGTATGCTATTCTGGTGGAAAACAGCATGGCTTCTATCCAAAGGTGCATTGCATGAGTGGAAAGGCATTTCCACTCACTCAGGATGCCCAGTGATTTTCACTGATTCCCTAGTCCTATTGCAACCTCATGGGCCACATCCCAAGCTGTTCTAGAAGGCTCTGCAGTCCTCAGGAGAAGCTTGTGTGTGTGTGTGTGTGTGTCTACATAGAGGGCTGCAGTGCAGAGGAGAAACTGGTACAGCCCCATTGTATGACTAGAGTTCTATTCACACACCTTTGGATCCAACCCTATGTCACTATCGAGGTTTTCCTATTTATTTATTAACTTTATGTTCCGTCTTTCTGGCAAAAATGACAGTCAAGATGGTTAACAATAATAAAATCCAAATAAAAACAGAAATAGAATTAAAACATAAAAACACAATTACAACACATCAAGCAACTGCAACATCGAAATAGTTACACACACACCCTTCAGTAGCAACCCAGCTTAAACAACAAAGGCCTGTCTGAATAGAAATGCCTTTGCCTGCCAGCAGAAGGCCAAAAGAGATGGAGCGATCCTAGCCTCCCTCAGCAGGGAGTTCCAGGGCCTGGGAGAAGCCACCCAAAACTAGAAGACCCTCAAATGTGCCTCTCATGGTGCTGGGACTGAGAGAAGGGCCTCCCTTGAAGATCCTAAAGTCCAGACAGGCTCATGTGGGAGAATATCTTGGATTTTTCCCTCTTGTTTTAAAGAAGCCCAGCTGAAATTAATGGGCATTTGATATTAGGAAGTTTCTCCTAATGTTTAGCTGAAATCTGCTTCCCAGCAATTTCCAGCCACTGGTTCTCATCCTGTCCTCAAGTCTGTCTGCCCCATCTTCCCTGTGTTAGCCCTTCAGATTTGAGGGCTGCTCATCTTCTAGTCTCAAGGCTTACCCTTGATGGCTTTTTAGCAAATAGGGTGGTGTATAAATGCAAATAATAAATGATAATGCCATAACTCTTTCAACTGTTTCTCCTGGGACTCGGTTTCCAGACACCTCACCTGGACATGATCTAGTCTGTCAGTGTACTTCTCAGAGCTGGCATCAGGGGTTGGCATGGTCGGGCAGCTGCTGAGGGCCCACAGGCTCAGAAGGGCCCATCCCCAACCCTGCCGACCTCTGCAAGTGAAGATTCTCTGTACGAGGCAGAGTGTTTGCCTGGGATCTGAGTCAGCGTGCTTGGCTCCCAACTTTAGTCACCACCTATCAAGCTGAACTACCCCAATGCATGGGTGGAAGTTGAGTGCCAATTCAGCTGTCAGGCAACATTGCTGCCACCACCACCCATCTCACCTGACTTTTTGCAGGATTCCTTTTGTTTCGATTTGCAATTCTACCTTCCTTCATTTGCCAGTTCTGCTTGCTTTAAGCAGTACACACACACGCACACACACGATGTGTAGTGTAAGTGGAGTACTACATGTATGTGATGGCTAGCATTATTAATTGTTATTAGAATGTTGCTGTTGTATAAAATGTTGTTGTTGTTGTTGTTATTTACGTTTCTAAACCACCCCATAGCTGAAGCTCTCTGGATGGTTTACAAGGATTATAAATTCAATAAAAACAAAATACGCACTACAAATGTCCAAAGGTTGCTATTCTTAAATGTAATTTCCTCACCATTGCTTTTATACATCCTGAAAACATTATTTTGAGAAACTGGGTGTCTTCTTTTTTTCACAGGAAGTTGCTCGTACTTTCTACCCCGGCCAGTCTGATTCTCAAAATGCTCTAGGTGGGTCAAACCCCATGTGATCTTATAGCAGAGCACTTGAGGACTGGGATGCAAACATCCATCTTCTACAACTTATTATCCTACTAATGCTACAATCTATTATGGCTATCACAGGAGTCAAAAACATCAGACTGAATTCATTTTTCTAACATATTAACTAACAGCACCAGGCAAGCCTCAACATATTATCTTGAAATCAATTGCAACATTATTTTTGCTTGATCTTCAGCTTTTTTGACAACATATTGTGCATTCCATCTATGAACTCCTTCCCCAACCAACTTACCAAACACTATTTATCATTTTCTGATTGAAATATTTCTGTTTTATATATAGTGTTGAAAGAGTCTTCTGCATCTGCACTTTAGAAAGACATACATCTTAAGAATGATTTTGTTTACATGTGTGTAACAGAGAACAGAAGCTGCCACAGATTTACTAACTAAGAGTACCATTGGGAAGAACTAAACTGGCATGGTTTTGAAAACAAAGGATGTTTCAGATGTGAGAAGTACCTGGTTAAAAAGAAGGAAGGGAATGACTGAGGAAGGAAGGAAGGAAGGAAGGAAGGAGAACAGAACAGAACAGAACAGAACAGAACAGAACAGAAGGCAGGTAAGTATAGCACGAAAAGGCCTTCTGTCACACAGTAAACCTATTTAGCCCATTTAGATACAGGTATTAAAATTCATTGTTTTGTTGAATAAAAATTATAATAGGTTGAACTGAAACCTCTGCTACCTGGAGAGAGAGAGAGAGAGAGAGAGAGAGAGAGAGAGAGAGAGATCAGGCAAAGGGAACTCTTGGCCCATGGGCCTAATCCAGCCTGCGGAGGTTCCCCATCCAGCCCATGGAGCCATCGTGGACTCATCCAGGGGGCAAGGTTTGGCCTCTATACCCTCTCTACCAGAAGAAGCCCCACCATTATCTGTTATCTCCAGGGAATGGGGAAGGTGCTGTGTGAGCCATGGCTAAGTGGGTGACTGGAGGTCTCCAGCTACCACTTCAGTGGAGGCCACTTCACTCATGTGCTTCACCTCTCCCATGCACTCTCCACAAAGGGAAAAGGCACAGGGCGTGTGAAGTGGCTTCGCTGTGGATGACCCTGGGGGAACATCCTCCCTACCAGAGACAAATGATGTCAGGGGATGTGGCCATTCCCGTTTTACATCATTCAGTCATCTGAACTCTCGATTCCAGTTGTTTGCCTCTGATTATATATAATGTACACACACACACACACACACACACACACACTCCTCTCTTTGCTGGTTTTCTATTTAAAAGTGCAATTCTATCCTTGAGTTATTCCTACTGCATGATGAGAGGATTGCTACTCAAACCCCTGTGCTGGCATACACACAGGTTATGATGCCTTTGTAACCTTCTATGCCATTGTAGCCTTGAGTCAATGTAAAAGGAGGGAAGCATTTCAAAAGGCCCTGAATTCTTTTCTGGACTTGATTAAATCCATAACCTAAAAAGAGATCAAATGCACTAGCAGCACATGGGATCCATGGCTGCCAAAGATACTGGACTGACTTTTTCGGAAGTGCTGCAGGGGCAAAAACCAAGGAAGGAGCCTACCCACAATGGAGGACCAGTTTGCCCTAAAGCTTCCTCTACCCCCATTTTTGCCACTGCAGCCTCTTTGTATCTCCCAGTTCAATTTAATGGAGCCACATCTTCCAAAGATTCTGAGGCAGGGCCAGGAGAAGAACAGCTGGGACAGAGGGGGGTGGGAGAAAATTCCCCAAGACTCTACAGGAGTCAGAGTAGAATCTTCCCAAGGGCATAACAATCAGGAGAGTCAGGTACAGATACTGCCTTCCCCTCCCCCTGTGGGAAATCAGCTTCCTACAGAGGAGGAGGGGGCCCGACTTGACAGACGCAAGAGTCCACCGCCAATCCAAGAGGGCGGACCTTGTGAGAGGAGGGAGGTGCTCTGCCAGGTTGGCCACCCACCAGAGGCAAGGGGGGAGTACCCACCCTGAAGGAGGGGCTTAGAAACCCATTCAGACTCTGTGTAGTAGAGGACTGTTAGTTGAGCGGCGACCCCCTTCCTTATTGGAGTTTTCCCTAACAGAGAACTCAGACTTAGCTAATTAGGCCCCAAGGGCAGTCATTTGCCTCTACTGACTCAAATAGTTTGAAAGGCCACTGTTAGCATAATAAAGGAGTGTTGATGGAAACTCTAGTCCCTGTCTGTTTTACTGCACCGCAGGAGACCTTGTAGACCTGACAGCGACCCAGCATTGTTTCTTCTTAAAGTTGAAGAGAATGCCCCAATCAGAACAACACTACTTCATGAGGTAGCATTGTTCCCAGGGGCATTATGGGGGGTGGGATGGCTGCCCCATTTGCAGAATTCCATAAGGCCCCAAAGATTATTACAATTTTCAGGGGCTGTTTTTGCCCCACTCCTGAAACTGATGAAAATACTGATGAATACTTCAGTCCAGCTTTAGTGCATACGATATGTGTACTTACAGACAGGGAGGCCCACCTGTCCAGAACAGAGAATATTTTGGAGATTCTGTCAGTTGAAGAGTTGGTACCTGAATTTGCTTGCTTTTCTCTTCCCTCACCATTCCTTTTTTTTTTCCCTTTTGTAGCATGCATATCAAATTGTGAGTCTGTGAGCAAGGACCATCATATCTTTAATCTCGGTACAATGCTTAGAAAATGTTGGGTGCTTTATGGGATGATAACAAGAACAACAACAACAAGAACAACTTCTACTACTACTATGTATGATCTAAAATACAAAGAAATGAACAATGTCTTGTCACTGTACTTACTGCCTATAGTTTCTTGCTTTAAGGACAATGTGTAATAAAAATAGAACATGTATTCAGGCTGTTCAGAACTCAGTAAATTCAATGGCACTACTTGATCTGAGTGAGCATTGATTAATAGTTTGTTTCTGACCCTATTAATATCAGGCTGGCTTTAGAACTGTGCCGTTATGGTTGCAGGATATAGAGAACACCACACTCTTTCCCATCTGTGCTAGTGTAGCACAAATGCCCTTATTATGCTAGTGCAGAAGCTAGTGCAGAACTTCAAGGCAAAGGCCTGTTACAGCCACGCACCAGTTTTTCGATACTCTGATAAAGTCCTGATTAGAATTAGGAATTCTTGATAATTATATCTTTGCGAATTCCAGTAGAAACTGACCTGATCCACCCCACCCCCCGGAGTAACATTTATTATTTTATTATTATTATTACTACTACTACTATAGCTATTATTATCTATTACATTTCTATACCACCCCATAGCCAAAGCTCTCAGGGCAGTTTACAGGAATTAAAACATTAAAATACAATATACAAAGTTTAAAGGCCATTAACATAAAACACACAGACAATATACACAAAGAAAACATATAACTAAAAGCAACTTTGAACAGTCATAACCAAAGACAGATCCAGGGCCAATTAAAACTCTACATGTGCTGCCAAACGCCTGAGAAAAGAAGGTCTTAACCTGGCACTGAAAAGACAACAACGTTGGCACTAACTAAGCAGGCCTCATTGGGGAGATTGTTCCACAAGTGGATCAGACCGTAGTCACCAGCATTTGATTTTTCTGATGCAGTTTTGGGCTCAAAAACTGTATCAGTATATATTTTTAAATTATGTAATTTGAGAGAAAATATGTTTTAAAAGATGTATTTAGATGTGAATGTTCATGAAGGGGTGTTTTTTTTTAAGCTTGCAGATTAATGCAGGAACGGGAAAGAACTGACTTATGGGTGAGCAAATATGTTCTGTTTCACCCATGCCATAATAGGTTTTGAGTCATAATGGGTTTGTTTTTTCCCCTTAGGTGAACAGCAACGTTATATACCTAATCATGATGTTTTCTGAGCTGTTAATATTTGTTACATTGAACAAGCATTTCAACAAGCTTATCAAGAATTCAGCCACCACCACCACCCCATAACTGAATGTAAGTGCTTAGTGCTACCATTAGAATTGTCCCAAAATTTCACAGAAAACATTTTTTCTGAGGAAATTCTAGATATTTTTTATTTTTCTCAACCTGCACCCCCCACCCCCCAAAGAAGGCCACTTTGCAGAATAATCTCTGAAATTTCTTCACCATTTTTTTTTTTTGGCAACTGATACACTAGGTCAGGGGCATTCTGGAGGATGCAAAATGGAGGCCAGGCTGCCATCATGGTTGGCTCTGCTTTCACTTGCAGTGGCAGTGGCAGTGAAAAAAACTTTTCGGGTTGGGGAAAAAGGAGCTTTGCTACTGCCACTGCTTGTCAGGATTGATTCTGAGCACAGGGAGATAGTCAGCAGCTCAAATTCAGAAGAGGAGCAGCCAGAACTGGGGGAGGCAGCTTCACACGCCAGTTCAGATATGGGTAGGCTTCTCAGGTTACCAACTCCCAAATGGTCAGGCATGAAGCTTCCCCCTCACCCCCCTCTATGAGAAGCAGCGAGCAGGAGGAGGAGGGGCTTGAGGACTGTGACCAAAGAGACGCGAGGTAGAGATGCAGAGCTAAGAAGGAAACGCCAGGGGCGGAGCTCAGACAGTCGAACCAGTTAGCGATGCGTGCGAGGCTATGCAGGGGAGCAGCAAGCGAGGGGCGGGACCTCCCTCCCTAAGTTAGCCTAGCCAGACAGCCTCCCTTTCAAACAGCGGGCAACTTTCGGTGATCCCATTTGAATCCCCCGGAGGCAATCTTTTGCAGCCAGAGAGTCTTTTAGAATTTGCATCTGTAATGAACCTGCGAACAATGAATTAAAAGCATGAGACTGAAGCCTCTCCTTTTGTGTGTGTGTGAGTGCTTAATGAAAGAGGGGCCCAAGGGGTTTTGTGACAGCTTGCCCACACCTACCATAATATGACTAGAATCTTTATGTGGTGAAGTGGTTCTAGAATACTTGGTAGGACAGAGCCATCAATTAAAAATGCTTTCACAACGCAATCTTCATGACTTGAACTCTTCTGGCTTCCTTCCTTCAGTACAAAACCCTGCCTGACAAGACACATCACAGATGCCTTTCATGTCCCTGAATGCAAAGAATTAACATCTCAACTTGAGTTAAGTAAATCTAGTGATAATAATGTGCTCATCTCATGAAATAAGTCTTTAAAAAAAAAAAAAAGCTGATATAAGGCATCCTCTTCTTGCCTTATTGTCTGCTGCCTACAACTGATGCTTTGAGTTGTCAAACATGTAACTACTGGCCCTGAGACTATGAAAGCTTTTTATGTGTTCCAGACAATACTTTTTTTTACATACTAGTTGCCACATAAGGGATTTCATTTCTTGGGGAAAAAAACTTGCTGTGACCTGAAAAGACTTATAGGACCATTTCCCAACAAAAATAAAATAAAATAAAGTCCTGACAATGTGTTAATCCTCAGTCAGTTTATGAGAAACGTGTAAGGTCAAATCAAACTTGGTGGTGCCTAGACCTGTACATGCATCCAGCATAAACCGCTTTAATAGAGGGGCAGATGAGTTAGGAAGCTTCAGTGTCTGGGAAACAAAACGCTGTGTACCTGTATATCTTAAGTAAGGTATGACATGCCTTGTTTCAGGTTCATTTTCATGAGTATCAACAAGAACCTCCCATTTTCCAGCTATTTTTGCCTCTAATTAGGAATATAGTTGATGCTGTTATTTGTGCCATTTTCCTTCTCCTTCATTGTCCTGACTTCATTTATTAGGATTGCCTAGAGTGGCCGCGTGGGCATTATCCAACGTGGCGCTGTGTCCCCACCGATTCCATTGTATTCCCACCAATTCCATTCCTCAAATGAGACCAACTGCTTGCACAATGGAGATTTAGCGCTTTCAGGAGCAAGTAGAAACAAGTGGAAATGCTTGTTTGTGGAATGGGCAGATCATTGGCGCTTGCATAAGGGAGCTCAGCCAAGCTCTGTTGTGCAAGTGGTGGATCCTGCTTGCTCAGTGGAATTGGTGGGAGGGGTTGCTTGCACACTGGCACCATTGGACACTGCCCCATGACTTTGGTGATGTTGGACCATAGAACATTTATCTGCCTTCCACCTCTAATATGAGGATGAGGACAAAGAAAAAGTCAGAGGAAAATGGCACCAAGGAGCAGCAGTTGTTGTGCTGGGGGAGAGGGGGCTGGGGATGAGGAGTTGAGTTTTTGTGGGTTTTGAAGGTAATTTCTTCATCTGTGTTGAATGAATTAGATAATACTTGGAGCAGCCCCAATCTTACAGCAGGTCCAAACTTGTACCCACACCAGTGTCCAGCTTTCTAGCTTTAGAAATCCTTTCTATCAGTCTTCAGAATGTAGGAAGCTGCCTTATACCAGGTTGAGCTTTTTGTCCATCTAGTCCAGTACTGTCTACTCTGACTGGCAGCGACTCTCCAGTCTCAGGCAAAGTTCTTCCATCGATACCTGACCCTTTGAACTGGAAATGCTAGAGGCTGAACCTGTGACCTTCTGCTTGCATAGCCTGTGCTCTACCACTGATCTGCAATCACTCTCCCTAAAGTTCTTCTTCAAGGAACTTAAGAACATAAGAAAACCTATGCTGGATCACACCAAAGGCATATCTAGTCAAGCTTCCTGTTTCTCACAGTAGTCAACCAGATGCTGATGGGAAACCCACAAGCAGGACATGAGTGCAATAACATCCTCCCACCCATGCTCCCCAGCAACTGGCCTTTCCTCTGATACTGGGGGCAACAGTCATCATGACTAGCAGCTATGGATAGCCTTATCCTCCAGGAATTTCTCTAATCCCCTTTTAAAGCCATTGAAATTGGTGGCCATCACTACACCTTGAGGTAGACAATTGCATAGTTTAACTATGTACTATGTACTTATTTTATGTGTCCTGAATCTCCTACCATTTAGCTTCATTAGATGACCCTGGGTTCTAATATTATATGAGAGAGAAATAAAAATCTCCCTCTTCACTTTCTCCACACCATACATAATTTTATACACCTCTTACTTCCCTTTTTTATAAGCTAAAAAGTCTCAAAGCGTTGCAACCTTTCCCCATAGGAGAGTTGCTCCAGCCTCTTGACCATTTTGCTTGCCCCAAACATCTTGGTTCATAGCTCAGTCCTTTAGCCACTACAATACAGTAGCTCTCATAAAGGTAGCGGAAAGGAAAACAGGGGAAATTCTTTGTGAATTTCTTGTGTACATATATCTAATGTCTACATTGCGAATAGCTTTAAATCAGTGCAGCTCCAAAAAAGCACACAAGCTCTACAATAATCAGGATAGTATTTAGGCATTAACTAAACAGGGCCAAAGTATTCACCAGATACTTTTCAAATGATTTGAGAGAGAGGGGTGAAAAGTGCTGTCAAAAAAGGCTTATCTGTGGGGGGAGGGGGATGGTGAGATCTACCAATTGGGGGGCTGGGGAGCTTTCCATTATGAGAGGAGGTGGCAGGGGGTTTTCCCATCCCTTTCTATACTTTAACCAAAAAAAAGCTGACAGTGGACCTACAATCAGCTACATGGTGGTGCTGCAACGTCTCACCAAATTGCCCAGTGGGAACAATACCTCATCATGATGTAGAATCATTCCCAGGGGCATTGTTGTGATAAAGATGTCTACCACTGCAATGCCCTCCTTCCTGGAAAAGTTGCTCAAAATGCAACTCAAGAGTCTGACTACCCCTTCTCAGGGGACAAGGCATTGTATCTGGAGGAAGAGTCAGAGAGTGAAAGGGAATTGTCCTCAGAGCCAGCTTTGGAGGTCCCCACTGACCCAGAGACTTCAGTGCTGAAAGAAGATTTTTGGCCAGCCCCTCTTCACATTGCCAACCGTCAACTCTGAAAAACCAAGAAGCTATAGCAGAACCGTGGTCTCTCCCGCACTATAGGAGTCAATGGCTTTTGAAAAAGGCAGGGTGTCATGATTCCTTGGCCCCCTCTTTCCTTAAGCTCTCAAAAACACACAAAAGGAGAGGCTTCAGTCTCACACTTTTAATTCATTATTCACAGGTTCATTATAGATGCAAATCCTCGAAGACTCTCTGGCTGCAAAGGAATGCCTCCAGGGGATTCAAATTTCAACCTTTTGGAAAGGGCAGGGGGGAAACTACAGAAATGCCGGGAAGCCACTAAATGAGTGGTGCTTGTGGGAAAGGGGGAGTGGTCAGGGAAAGGGGTGAGGCCATCTTGGCAACCCCAGGAAGGCTTGATTGGGACCACATTTTGTCCTCTGGGCCCAAGGTTCCCCAGGCCTCCTTCAACTAAAGAGGCATATCCCACTGGAGACAGGGCTACCCACCCAGACTGAATTACAGTTCTATTTAGAGCTCAGTCTGAGATTACCTGGTGCTGAAACAACATTCAAAACATACACCAGCTTGAGCTTCGTATAGACCTTTCCATACAGTACTACCCATTCTGAATCTGAACTCTTGCCTGACTTTGTTTTGCTTCACTTGACTCTCCTGGCTGCAAAGGAATGCCTCCAGGGGATTCAAATTTCAACCTTTTGGAACAGGCAGGGGGGAAACTACACAAATGCCGGGAAGCCACTAAATGACTGGTGCTTGTGGGAAAGGGGGTATGGTCAGGGGAAGGGGTGAGGCCATCTTGGGAACCCCAGGAAGACTAGATTGGGACCACATTTTGTCCTCTGGGCCCAAGGTTCCTCAGGCCTCCTTCAACTAAAGAGGCATCTCCCACTGGAGAAATTGCTACCTACCCAGACTGAATTACAGTTCTATTTAGGGCTCAGTCTGAGATTACCTGGTGCTGAAACAACATTCAAAACATACTCCATCTTGAGCTTCGTATAGACCTTTCCATACAGCACTATCCATTCTGAATCTGAACTCTTGCCTGACTTTGTTTTGCTTCACTTGACTCTGCTTGCTGGAATCTCATCTCCAGAACCTGGCACTCCAATTACGCCCATTCCTGGATAGGGATAGCCTAGCCACGGTGATCCATGCACTGATAACCTCATGATTAGACTACTGCTCTATGTGGGGCTGCCCTTGTGCGTGGTTCAGAAGCTGCAGCAGAATGCAGCAGCTAGGGTGCTCACTGGGACACCTAGCTTTCCTCACATAACTCCTATGTTAAAAGAACTGCACTGGCTGCCTATTAGCTACCGAGCCATGTATAAGCTATTATGCTATTGTCATACAAAGCCCTAAACAACTTAGGACAAGGATACCTAGCAGCCTGCCTTCCCTTATACATACCCAGGGAAGCTTTAAGATTGTCAGAGGAGGCCTTGCTGGTCATTCCAAAACAAATGGAATATCGCCATGCAGTACCCCGACAATGGGGCTACTCTGTGGCAGCACCCACCTTTTGGAAAATCCTCCCTTGTGCATTTCAGGAGGCAGAAAATATGGCACCTTTTAAATGCCTCCTGAAAACACACTTGTTCACTCAGGCTTTCCCTGGGCTGTAATTAAATTAATCATGCTGCTCCATTTTACTGCTGTTTGAATTGTTTTTATTGTAGTTGGAAATGTTTTTAATGCTGCATTTTTAATATTGTATTTTAAATGTGATTTTATTATTTACTGTGAACCACCAAGGGATTTTATTATTTTCAGAGGGATATAAGTGTAAAAAATAAACAAACAAATAAATAAAACTCTGTCTGTGAGCTCCCCGCTTGGACCGCAATCCTCTTCTACTACACCCATCACCTGGAACAGAACATCCCAAATGACCCCATGAAAGGTGCTGGTGAGCAGGGGTAGGCCCAGTTGGCCCAATAATATATTTCCAAGGAACTTTGAAATTGGCAGCTCTTGGTAACATGCAACATTTCTCTTTCATAAAGTAAAAAATGCCTTTTGAGCATAAGAGGTTTATTAGTTGCCCAGAGTAATTTGTGGTTTCACACCAGTATTATGGTTTGGGTCAGAATTTTGTGAGTGACACACAGTTGCAAGTTTGGAAACAAAGATTTGCATAATAAAAACACAGCAATCAAATGGCAGTAACTATATGGAATGAGGAATAAAACAAAACTCAGGCATAAGCAATATGATTCATAATTCTTTAAAAAATGCCAGAACATCAATGATTCATTTACAGTTAGTTTTAGGTCTGTTTGCTGGCGGTCAGATAACTGATCTACTTGCTGGTTTACTGCATAATTTTCTAATGGCATAACCAAACAGTGTTTACTTGCTCCATTAATCTGAACTGCTGATATATGTACTATACGCTGTTACTTTTCCTTGGTCTTCTGCTCTTTGTCTCCACAATACTATTACCATTTAAGTATCACTTCTACCATCTAATTCAAGTGACTCTTTTCTGTTCCTGGTCAGTCTGAACTCTGATCGTTAGGGCTACCATTCAGTTAAAATAAAAATGGCCAGAGATCTGCAAATGATACATTGTTCAAATCGACACATTCTGAAATGATGCCCCTTTACTAGATTGTAATTTAGATTAGTTTACATTTGGGCAGATGGACATCCTATATCATTCCTATGTTTACATACCCATTCTGTATACATATCTCTCATATATTCCCTACTTATCTCAGACAAAATCCATCCCATGTTTAGTTACCTAATAATCCAGTGCCTTGAAAAAGACAATTTCTCCCACTTCTATTTACATGTTCCTTTTAGCCCTGAATTAATCTATCTACATACATTCCTACATCATTGACTTGGTTATCATTTCCTCCATCTCCTTGTACCCATGGATTTCCAGTCCAAATTTTCCTTTCCTCTCCAAGAGGCATTGATAATTAGCTTAACTTGTGGTTCTTTTAAGGGAAGCTTGAGCTCTTCCTTCAGAAGATAAACTTCAAAGAATTATAATACTGAAGATGAGATTAAAGTTATTTTCAGAAACCTTTTGGCTTCATGAAATCAAGACTCAGGGGAGGAGGGATGCAAACAGGGTGATGAAGTTGGGGGAGGCATTTTGGCTGAGCACTAGTAAATATTTTATTTCATGTTGATCAAAATTAGGAAAATGTCATTCCTATCAACTGTGACACCAATTTCACAAATCCATATCGACACACTCATCCATTCCCCCTTGTTGTTTCAGCCCTTCAACCCTACTACTCATGACTGTTATATATTACCTCCAGTATCAGAGGCAGTCAGCCTGGGGAACACAAGCAGGAGGGTGCTATTACATTCTTATCCTCCTTGAGAGCTTCCCATGGGAGGGAACAGAATGTTGAACTAGATTAGACCAGCATGGCTCATATGTTCTTCCTATGTTCATTGGATCCACCCCTCAAGATTAGCCACACTCTCAGCTTCTCTTTTTATGTGTGGCAGATTCTTTTTCTTGGTGCTGGTAGAAAATATTGTAGGCATTCTATGATATTTCAAGTTTGTGTTCTAAAACCGGAAGCAATTAAAATTGCTCAGTTGTTTTGATAATTTGATATTATAGGGCAAAGTGTATCTGAAAATTTACTTTTATAACATCAATATTATGCTAATACTGGTGAACAGATTCAATCCAATTTTATTCTTATGGCCAGGCTGAGTTCATAAAAGACAACCATAATAAATGATACTTGAATAGAACAGCTATCTAAACAGAAACCCCAAAGTCCATTAAACAAGCAATTCTTCAGAAACATTAGTTTTAATAGTTGAATCGGGACTCTTCAGAAATGCTATGAAAGCAAAAGAAGGAAAGAAAACCATAACAAGAGGAACAAAAAGCTAAACGGAAAGAGGAAGGAAAACGTTTAGATTCTTGGAGTGATGGAAATAAATAACAAAGCTATTCGTTTCAGTTCAAAGAGCATATCATTTATATTGCTTATGTTTTTCTTTGGATATTTATTTTATCTTGAAAATTGGCATGGTAAAAAGGTAAGTGTGAAGGTAGGGAAAGGAGAGACATGACTGACCTGTTCTGGAGAGGGTCTATGATTGGAGTGCTGTGTTCTGCCAGGAGATCTGTGATGGTGGTGGTGGTGATGGTGGTGGTAGTGGTGATGGTCGTCATCATAGTTGTCCGCCATCAGTTTCATCCTGTTCTGTGTCTGTTTAGATTAAAGCAAACAAAATGCTAAAATATGCTAAACATCATCATCATCATTATTGATTTATATATTGTTTATATTTTTTAAAATATCTCTAAGCAGTCAACAAGAACATTTGCTGGATCTGCACTGTGTCACTGACAATATTCCTCCCTGCTTACAGACTCAAACTTAACATTTAATTCAAAGTTCTGAGCTTCAAATCTTCTACCTGCTTGCACAACCTCTGACCAAAGAAGCCGAACACAATGGTTGTCATGGACCTGGTAGGGACATAGTGAATGAATGAATGGTTTATTATGGTCACAGACCAATATAAATTTTGATATAAAAGAAAGATGCAGCTAATTAAGAGTAGCTAAATAAAACCAATACATTTTAAAATGGCACCAACATATTTCTCCCTTGTTTGCATTGAAATGTGAAAGAACCTAGCAACTTTCCCAGTGAAACAGGATGAATCATCCTTCAAATAGAACATCACCAGCTCTTCAGAAGGTCATCCCAGGAGAGTTCTTAATAAAGGAAAAATCAGCTTCTCTCTGCAGTCTTACACAGATTACAGTACAGGAGTACACGATCACTATGGATGGCAGAGAATTCTGCCACAGATCTCGGTGAGGCCGAATGCCAGTGCATTCTTGTTGGGTTTTTTTTTTTTTTTACAAGACGTGATAGGCTACGTAAAGATTTACGTAGCCTATCATGGCTGGGTAAAAAAACACAAAATGTGTACACAAATGGCAACGGCTATGGCCACCGCCATTTGCGTTCCTTATTTTTGGCTGTCTTAGTCCACGTAAATATTTACGTAGACTATGACGGTGAAAATAAAGGGGAACGCAAATAGAGTAGCGGGCGCTATTTGCGTCCCTTTTTGATTTGCCGTTCTAGCCTACGTAAATATTTACATAGGCTAGAACGGCGAATCAAAAAGGGACGCAAATAGCACCCGCTACGCTATTTGCGTTCCCCTTTATTTTTGCCATCATAGTCTACGTAAATATTTACGTAGACTAAGACGGCCAAAAATAAGGAACGCAAATGGCGGCGGCTGTAGCTGTTGCCATTTGTGTACACATTTTGTTTTTGTTTTTACCCAGAGCCCTCCGCAGCCGGAAATCCGGCTGTGGATGGCTCTGTCCTGGGCCTGGCCGGATGCTCCGCGGAGCTGCTGCAGAGCACAGCCGGCCGTGGAGGATTCCGGGGAGGAGGAACGGCTCAGCTCCCCCCCCATCGAGGATTCCAGGGGGAAGGACGGAACGCCTCCCCCCCCACCATCAACATAATCCGTGGAAAGGTAAGTGACTTTCATACATCCCTACGATCAACAGACTCTATTGCGCCCATTCCACATGGACAGAGACGTTCATTAATAGGGAGATTACTGAATCGTCCACTTAACAGTGTAGAGGGCAACACATTGAAATGATTTAGCATAGGCCATGTAGTGGACCACATTTGGCTTACTGAGTCACAAGTTGTGCACGTCTACTCTCTAACTAGGAGGAATAAATTGACAAAACTGTATCTGTCTATATCCATATAAAATATTTGTCTCCTTCATCTACATGGAGCTGCCCAGTAGGACTCTCCTATCCAGGGCTGATCAGGTCAGTGCCGGCTTCTCAGCTCACAATTGTCAAATCTTAATTTATACCCCTGCAGTCTCTTTGTTTAATTAGGAAGAGGTGTTAACAATATTAACAATGTTAACGTCCATGCAGATCTGTTTACAGGTTTTGTACAAATCATATATAGGAAGGAACCTGTGCAACAGCTACAAATGGTGTTTGTGAAAAGTGCAATTTATATGTTTCCTGTTTTTTGCAGGGTAGGGATGGGATGAAATAGCCTATATAGAGATCTTGAGCTACTGGGTTATGAAAGCTCTGTAATGAGCATATGCTGGTGAACACGCTGTTTATTGTGCTTCAAGATCAAAAATATTTGGGTTATAATTCTATCTATACAAACTTGCTAAAATAGCAAGTCATCCTCCTCTTTCTTCTGTAGTTAAGAACCAGATACTTTCCCATTCTTCTTTATGAAATATTCAGTGCATAGTTTACATAGCTTTTACAGAAGTTGGTCCAGTAAAAGATATTGGCTTATCTATTTTGCATCACTTCTCATTACAGCAACAGAAATTACTCCATACCATGCAAAGCTCAGAACTGAGGTCACTACCCAGAGAAGCACACTACAGCCTCACTCACACCACTGTCTAGAGAACTCAGCCTAGTAACTCTCCACTCACCGGGTTGTTGGCAGTGAGTAAAAATTGCACCCATCCAGGCAATTAGTCTCAGAAGCTTTTATAAATGGTGGCCGGGGGTGGGATGGGGGGACGACAGCAATTGCTTCTTTCTATTTGACTTGGGGGCTGCCACAAAGGATTAACAGAGGCATATGGGGTTAAGAGAACAAGCAAAATGTTTGTGGGCTAATACCTTTTATGGACATATTCACAAAGCTACTTTAAAGTGTACACTGGTTGGCTATGCCCAGGAGGACCTTGGGCACTTTTAATTTGAACAGTAAACTCTTCCCTTCCAACTTCCGTGGCAGCATAGTACATGCACATACTATGAAGCATCTAGAGATGCTCTCTAGATTGGGACTTGAGTGAGCAAAACTAGACTGGATACATACAGCAGCTAGGGATGGATGGACTCACCCACACCCAGCTTTGCCGGGCACGTGCCAAGCCACCGCTGCCACCCACCCACCCACCCCTGTTCATAGCACCAAGCGAGCTTCATCACAGCCTGATGCGGGGTTGCCTGTCCTCCTAGGGTTACGCAACATTGTACGCAACATTGTGCACTTCCGGGTAGGTAATGCTGCATAATTGCATTCGCAAAGAGCCCATTTACGCAACATTACAGGCATGAATGCTCCATTACGGCCGCCAATTATGCAACATTACCTACCCAGAAGCACCCAAGCCACCCTGGTTGCGCACAGTGGTGGCTCGCTAGGAGGAGAGAGCAGATGCTGGTTTGGCTGGTGGAGTGCAGGAGGGTGGACCTCCCCTCCACAGACTCTGCGGCATCCCTAACAGTAGCCCCTAAGCAATCACCTCATGGAGCAAGAAAGGTTGCAGATACACACTTTTCTACAGGCTTCATATTCTGGGATCAGTGGTAAAACTGGACTGCAAAATACAAATATAAGCTAGATGTGCATTGTAGATTGAACATTTATTTATAAGTAGTCATTCCTCTGGAGACTAAGCATTCAAGCCTTCAGAGGTGCACACAAAGGCTAGTTATTCAGATTATAAAACACTTCAAGCTTTTATCTGTAATACTGCATTTTACAGTCCTTTTTCACCATTGGATAAAGAGGAGGAGGAGGAGGAGGAATAGTAATTTTTTTTGTTTAGCTAAAAGCCGTTACATAACAGAAGGAACATTCAGAGTTGAGCAACACATTTAGCTCTTAAATAATGAGACACAAAAGGTAACATATTTTTCATTATCAAACAACAGAAAACATACAAATTCACTAGGTGTAACAAAAGTCATCTTGAGCCTAAACTCAGACAAACATTTTTTCATCTGGATCCTTATAAAAGGAAATTGGGTAACATAATGGCCAATATCCTCAGTGACAGTTTTACAAAAAAAAACACAGGAATGATGTTGCAATGGTAATTTCTTATAGCAGTCCTCTAAGAAAACAGAGGATATAACATTAAATCTTAACTCTGTAAAAGCATACCTATGTGAAGCTAAAGTAATAAAATCCAAATTAGTGGCTTTCTGATTATCTAACTTGATAAGTGGATACAATCAAGAAAACCTAGAAGAATTAATGATTACGATATTAGACAGAAAGTCTTTTCCAGGCACAAAATGCCTTAAATGAGATTTGGACCTTTGAGAATTCAAGGACTTTACTTAAACTTTAAGCCATAAACTTTACAGACCAAACATGACAATGTGAAAATTGACACTGTATTGTCAAAATTTAGCAGTTGGACTTGTATTCCAGCACAAAAACACTTCTACACAGACATGAGCAGCAGGGGACCAACAGGTAAAGCCAGTACTTTCTTTTGGGAACAATTTTGAATCTTCTCAAATTCCTGAACTAATGATTGGCTAAAGCCCCAAAGCTCTGCACCCTATATCATAGAAGAAACAACCAAACCCAAAAGGATTTTAAGGGCCAGGAGAACCAGTTTTCTACACTTAATGTAAGGGACCTTCAAGATGGCTCCTACAATTCATCTTGCTTTAATGACAATAGCATCCTGCTCAGCATTCCAAGAGCTGCAAAAAAACATTGCTAGATAACTAATAGTACAGTCCCATCCATGTTTAGAGAGAAAAAGCTATTCAGCCGTGTGTCTAAATATGCCTAGGACTGCTGGGGAATTCTGGGAGTTGTAGGGCTTTTGTCTGTCTGAACATGCATAGGAATGTACCCTAAATGATTTAACCCACTGAATGGGGTTACTAGAAATTGACCATTTAAATATAGGGGATTGTTTACTGAACAGAATTATTTAGTTTTACTATAATTAATGCTAAGCTGTTCCTTCTGTCAAAATTTAACCAGTTGATCCATCTGCTTTTTAAGACCACTCCTGGTCAGAATGGCAGATGGACATGCATACAGTTCCCCAAGCAGTTGTCCCAACTCATTAACATAAAGTTTAAAAATAAGAGTTGCCAGCACACACCCCTGGTTAACTTCCCTCGTGGCTGAAACTGGGTGCACTCTAATTCTAGCAGCAGTACCTTGATACAGACCTCGTAGGAGCACGGGCAACCTATGATCTATCTCAAGGGCAAACAATTTAGCCCACAGACAGTTCTTATTCATAGAATCAGAAACTGATGATAAATCAGCAAACATGGCCAAAAGCCTTGCATTATTCATAATAGCTTTCCCCCCCAACAAGATAAGACAAAATGTAGCAATGATCAATAGCAGAATAGGAGTTCCTAAACCCAGCTTGCTCTTTACACAAAATACTGTTAAGGAAGACCTAAAAAAGGTAAAGGTGTCCCCAACCAGTCGTGTCCGACTCTAGGGTGCGGTGCTCATCCCCGTTTCTAAGCCGAAGAGCCAGCGCTGTCCGAAGACGCTTCCGTGGTCATGTGGCCGGCATGACTGAATACCGAGGTGCACGGAACGCTGTTACCTTTCCTGCCGAGGTGGTACCTATTTATCTACTTGCAATTTCTTGCTTTCGAACTGCTAGGTTGGCAGGAGCTGGGACTGAAGACGGGCGCTCACTCCATCACGCAGCACTCGGGTCTCGAACTGCTGACCTGCCGACCTTCCAGTCTGCAGTTCAGCGTCTTAACCACTAAGCCACCGCGGTCCCAAGGAAGACCTACTCTGTAATTTATTAATAAGAAAAGTGGCATGTATTTTAAAGTAAAGTAAGCTTAAGGGGTCACTTTCTATACGATCCAAAATATCAATTTCTATTATAGAGGCAAGAAGGGAAGGACTAACAATTAAATAGTCAATAACACTAGCCCTGAGTTAGCAATATGTGTAAAGTAAACCCTTGACTTATCCCACAGACTGCCAATGAATATAATAACATTAGGATGGTAGGTAGACAAGCTTGAGCAAGTATTTCCACTGTTGATTCAGATAACAATCCCTAGAAAAAGGTTGCAGAGGGAAACAGTCTTCCCAATCCGAGTGGAGGCTTAGAAAGTCCATCACTAACCCTAGCATTCAGATCACCCAAAACAACAATACTTATGAAAGGATAATTAAAATAAATACTAGTTAAAAGATTATCAAATTGCTTCCCCAAATCTAAGGAACTGAATAAATTTGAAAGAGTAATATAATTATTAAGGCAGACCTCAGTGCTCTTATTGGTGAGCTGAATCAAAATTGGAAGGAATACATCCCTGCAATAGGAACCAAGGTACCGAGCCTCTAATATAAACAGAGATAAAAGTAGCTATAGAGAGTTTAGTTTGGTGGTAGTGGAGTGGTTAATGATTTTATAACTGAGGCAGCATTCCCTAATGATGCAGTCTAATAGCTAACTTTATTTAAAACTGTGGCACTGAGTACCACAGACCCAAGAAATATAGGTGGGAGAAACTACACATTGTTCCATTGCATGTAGTGGCAGTGGTGGGATAATGTACAGTGTTTCTCTCACATGCAGGTTTTAGAACTACATTCATTGACTGCTACAGCATCTAACTAGGAATGTTGAGGGAGTCTGAGATGGGGGTGGAGTCCCCCTGCTCAGCCTCCCAGACTCCAGTCCACGGACTGCCACCACTTACCACACCCTGTCCAGCTCCCAGTTCACCACACTGCGCAGTCCACGGTCGCTCGGTGATTGGTGCTCGGCCGCCCAACCCCTCAGCAAGCCACCATTTTGTGAAAAAATGGCGTCCGTAAACAGACCATTTATGCAACATTATGGACATAATGTTGTATGAATGGTCCCTTTACAGCTGCAATTTATGCAACATTACGTCTATAGAAAAGCCCGAGCTGCCATTTTTTCACAAAATGGCAGCTTGTTGAGGGTTGGGCAGTTGAGCACTGCTCTCCAAGCAACCATGGACCATGCTACAGCTCACACAGTGAATGGGTGGCGAGCACGGACAGAGGTGAGTCCATCCATCCCTACCTCTAACCAGAAAAGGCCAAGAAACACTGGACACCATACAACAAAACCCAAACTGTCAAGAATGCCTATTTTCTACACATACTATGACATAGTAAGTTTAGTCACATGTTGGGGAACTGGGCATGACTTGGGAGCATCCCTAATGATCTATCAGTAAAAGATACATTGTATCAATAGTTTTAATAAGGAATGGATGAAATCACTTTGCTGGAAATCTTACAAGGAGGTTTTAAAAACCATTTTAAATGGCTTAAAGTGGTCTAAACTGTTACTAAAAATTGCTTCATTTTTTTAAAATTGGTTTCAAAATTTCCAGAAATTTTATAGTTTTTTTATAGACATCTCTGGTCTCCCTATAAAAGTCTTCCTATTATGTTAGGAATAATTTTGGAGGAGTAAAGTGCTTCACAACACCAAAATGATCAAATTCAGCTTGAAAACATGCTAAATTTTGCTTTTTAAGACTCCCATAGCAGTTTGCTGCCAGCATTCAGTGGCAAACTGCCTGTTGTTTTTTTTTGCTATTGCTGCAACTTTCAACAGCAGCAGTGAGCGGTGGCAGGGCCTATATTGGCCCATGGGGGGAGGGGGTGTTGCCCTCCCCTGGTTTAAAATCTATGTACAGGATTATTCCTGCAATTATTTTTTGAAATATTTATAATAATGCAATAGATGTTGGTGTTCTGCTTATGATCTCAGGAATAAGATTTGGAGACCTGCTGAGCACAGCGTGATCAGGAAAACATATGCATCGAATATTTCTATTTCTTTACCATAATGCAGGCAATCCCATGCATGAAAAAATGTAATGTGTGAATCGACCCTAACAGGGAGGCTAATGCAACATTCTTCTTGAAGGCCAAAACTGTTATCCAGAGGGCAATGTGGGTTTACTTTTCACTGAATGACTGAAGTCATAATTTAATATGAGTTGTTGGCTGGCATCCTAAGTTGTGGCGTGCTATGGTCCATGGGGTCACAAAGAGTCGGACACGACTTAACGACTGAACAACAACAACAACAACAGAAGAAGAAGAGAAGCTTGCTACTGACCTACAGTTGAATGTTATTTATTGAGTCTTAAACATACAATAGTGCTAATCACATGAGAACACCTTTGCCACCTATACAGTACCAAGTATTCTAATGTATTTGAAGGATTGGAGTATATACCCAAAATATATATTTCCAACAAGAAGCTTTTTCTACAATAATGAAGAAGTTGCTCTTAGGTTTTTAGCAATCAGGTTCCTAGCAAATAGCACCTTGGTTACTGTACGTCTTGCAACATTTTTCTCCTTTGAAAGAAATTCTTAAAGTTTTATTTGTTTATTTTCTTATCAATGAACAGCCTTAAATTTCCTACCTTTCAGCTGTACCCTATAAAATGCACAAGTTAAACAAGATGATATATGCAATCCTGAAAATGTTTCCTGTAATGAGGTGTTGGGGATTAGGCTTGTCGTGGGATAAGAACTGTGAATGAATGATGCCATCTTCTTAATTTGGTGCTGAAATATAAATAAACCACTTTTAATATTTCTTCCTGGTGAATCCAAACCATAGGCACAAAGCCACTACTAATACTAGGGGAGGTTTCACAATTTGATCAGCCATCCTTAACCTTTTATGTCTGTTCACCGTAAGTCTTAAAAACAACAACCAGTGCTAGAATTTTAGTAAGATGTCAGAATTTTCACAGGACAAGATGATTTGTTTTGGTAAGTTATCACATAGCTAGGGTAACAGAAAAACAAAGTTTATGGTTATATAAACTTTGGGCTTCTCTTGTGGTTCTGTTATAAGAAAATACAAATTTCTATACTGAATTACTCTTTCACTGTGACGTTATTTCTACTTTAAAATATAGACTTCAACAGTCTTTTGTGGTTTCAAGGTTCCAAATATACCACAATCAGATGTTTTAGGGGGGGGGGGATGAAAAGCAATAGAAAATATGGAATGATTATAATTATCTTTATCAAGCTTTTAAACCAAATACTGTGAATTACTGCTGCCTGCTTTACTTACTAATTCTTTTAAGGTTCAGTAGGCTCTGAAATGCCAGGTATAGTTTTATTCCAGGAAGAAATTAATTAACTAGATTGGAATTTGTCCAGGACCCCAAGGGCTTTATATCTCTATACTTGCAAAAAAATGTGATGGGATTTTTATTGACGACATATGTTTAAAAGCTTAGTTTATCGGGGGGGGGGGGACGCAGTGTATTTCCAGCAGCACCGTGTCCATGGAAATGTGCTGCTGCTGAACAATATTGATCTGGAGGGGAGAGTGCCACCTACTGACTTCATAATGTCACCACTTCCTGCAGTTTCCTGGATTTCCTTCAAAATTATTTCAAGTCCATTATTGTACAAATCTGTTCCTATTGAGCATGAGAGAGCAAAGCAGAATAAAATTCTACATTCTAGTACTTTGATTCTGTATGTGTTTATGAGTGTCTAAAATATGTTAGACTCTTAACTGTAGAATATCTATTTCAGAAAATACTGAGACAATATATCAAGACTGATCTTAGCTTGCTAATTCTTCTGAAACTAATATTTGATAGTTAAATAATACAGTTTATAACTCTATAGAAATAAGATTTTCTCTTGCCTAGTATTTTAACTTCAGTTTTTAAAACATGATTTCAGTTGCTAGTAAAATAGCAGCATTTGAACTCTAAATGTATCTCCATGGTTTGACTTGATGGTTAAATAGTGGAAACTTCAGGTGCAGACTACTATCCTGACAACAGTACGGCACAGAATGAAAGGGAACGAACATGACAAATTTTGTTCCCCTTTTGGGAATCGTGTCTGGCCAGATTCCTATGATAACCTGCTGCAGACATTGTGTGTGCACAGGGAATTGGGCATGTGGGTATGGTGCAGATATATAGCCAGTTATTCCATGGAAAAATGAGTTTTAGAGAATTCTAATCTAAATTTTACAACAGATTTGCCTGGGAATCTTTTCTGTGATCATTCATTTAATGGAACCAAACTATGTCATGCAAATTGGTGCTTAAAGTTTATCACACTGTCAAGCAGGCCGCAGGTCGGTAAATTCTTTAACCATCTCATCAACACTAATGGGAACAAGCAATAAAAGTCATATTCACATGCGGTTGATAAGACACATTGATAGGATAAGAAATATTGTAAGGTAAGCTTGACTAAGTATGATTTCTTATCCTGCAATATGTCACCTTTTGAATGGAGAGGTCCCAGTAGACAAAGGGTTCTGAAATGAAAAGAATTTGGTGAATGTGCTGATATGCACTGAATATGTCTTAGATAATGAACAAGAAATATGCAAAGTCGATGATAAGACTTTATTGCAAAGTCTTTATTTGAGAACATATACACAGAACTGCCATTATACAACTTCCACTTACAATCGTGTTTGAAACATATATGCGCAGCCCTGCTCCCCTATTGCAGCCCCATCTGCACCATGTTATTTGTAAGAAACTTAAAAGTGGTGGAGAGGCATTCACACCTCTTGCTCCTAATGTACAGTTTGACTGTGAAACTTCAGTATGACTAAACTGCTTTAGAATTATGGCTTAAATTGCTGGATTTAACAGACGTTGCCTTGCAACCATAAGGAATTATCAGTGCTCTGAATTCCAATTAGTTTCACTACTGCTAACAAGTGAAAACAATTTTGCTATTAATTTGGGGAATAAGGACGATTCTGATCACACTACCATCAAAATAGGAAGTACATTATTTGGTGAACATTGTGAGGAAATGAATCTAGGAAGGTGTGCAGGGCCAAACCTAAACCAAATGGTGACCCAGACAAGGAGTGTCTTCAGTACCTCCCCCTCCATTATCTTTTTCATTCTTTATTATTGCATTTGTCTCCCTTTTCATGGCTTCAGTACACAATCTGCATGCATGATTTATCACTGTCATATAAGACAATAAAGGTGCATGTTAGGACCTGTAAATATGTATTTATTTATGCCATATATAAGCAAATAAAAATATTTCTTTCCTATATGCTTAGTTAAGCTTAGCTTAATTTTAGTCTAATTTTTAAAATAACTGAAGTGTGCTACCATCAAGAAAGTGAACTGTGCATACTGCTTCCCTCAAGTTTACCTGGATGCTTCAACAAAGTTGAGACATTTGCATTTGCCTCAAAATATACAAAATATGGTGCCAAATTTATGCATAATAACAGCAACCCCCTAACAATATTCTTGTATTCCTAATGTAAACCTATTAAAGTCATAGACATACTATAACCCTACTGAAGCTCATGTGATTGGAAACCACTTATTACACTTTTTGTATGCATACCACGTGTGCATCCCAAATACACTACAGATGTGGATCATTCATGTCAAATATTAGTAGAACATTTGTCTATTTGCTACTTATCTCTCTCTTGTAAGGTCCTCATTTTCCCCCACTGTCCTTCATGTAAATGCTAGATATACCTTTTTTTTTATTGATCTCATTATCATTTTGCCTAGCCACTTTACTAAACTTCTTTATGGAACAATAACTATCTGTTTTAGAGAACACATTAACTTGGATCCAGACTTAGTCATGCTTAGATTAAATACATTGAAATCAATGGGACTTATGTTAGTCATGACTAATTTATTAATTTTAATTTAACGTATTACTTAATATTAAACCCTCAGGACTTCAGTGGGTCTACTCTAAGGATGAAAACCTATGCATGTTTAGATAGAAAAAAGTCCTACAACTCCCAGCATTCCCCAACCAGCGTGGTTGATGGGGGAATGCTGGGAGTTGTAAGACTTTTTTCTGTCTAAACAGGCATAGGATTGTTCCCGAATTCTGAATCCAACCTATTGTTTATATGATATTAATATGTGGTAAATGAAGCAGAAAATTAAAACAGCTAATTTGGGCATATATGGTCTAGGATCCAAGGGACCACATGCATACTGGGGCTTTTCTAGCTCATGTTTCTACTGCAGCCCTTCATGTCTCCCCCCGCAAAGTCTTGAAAGGTCACCTATAAAGAGTTTGTCAGCCACAGGAACAGCAATTGATGTGGTATGAAAGAATTCACCTGGAAGAAAAAATAAACAACCAACATGCTCCCAGTGTATGTGTAGAAATGCCTCCCAATCATGAATGTGGATCTCTGCCATAAAGCTTAAGAGCATGAAGCAACCACCAGTGCCAAAACTCCACATTAGTGACATGCCCAGTAAGATAACCATCAGGCATTATAGCCCTATCTGCTGCAGCCCTGACCTGTGGCAATGCACATATTCATGCTCATTTAATTCAGTTGGATTATACATGCATAACAGTAGACAGGATTGCATTTTGCATAGGAAACCATATAGAAAGGCAGCGTAAAATATTTTAAATATATAAATGAGTAAATCTTTCTGGAATGCTACAGAAGTTGAAATGGAATGAAATCAAAAGCTTTAGCTGGCTTGGCTAGCAAAGCACACAACAGCCAAACCACAATCTGTAAATTAAATTATAAAATTGAAACATTATTTTAAAAATATCTTTGTGGGTCAGCAAAAAAAAAATCCTTTTATCAGTTATCCAGATCAGGTTAATAATGAAATATTTGTATAAGTGATTTAAATGTGGAAAAATAGTTAAGACTTGTTGCTAAGAAACAGGGAAGCCAAAATTCAACCGTTATGGCTTTCCTGCAGAATTTGTTTCCCCCCCTCTGCAAACAGGTCTCATACCCTCATATTAATAGCATTCCAATTTAACTAATCTTTGAGGTTCTTCCTCATTTTTGTATCATAAGGAAATATAAGAAGCACAGACAGCCTGATATATGTATATATACATCCATGATATAGCCCAAGTGAAATAAAAATGAGACACCATAAGTGTGAGCAAATAGAATTTAAACTGAATTTTAAGTGTGAGCAAAAAGAATTTAAATTTCAAAGTACATGCACAATGTCCTTAGTCCAAAGGTGACAACAATTTGCACAGGACTGTAATATAATGGCATAAAACAGATGGGCAACTTTTTTTTTCCACTGTGGGCCCCATTTCCTCAGGGGGTAATGTGTCAGGGAGAGAATGGGGGAAAGAGAGAGAGAAAGAAAGAGTATGGGCTGGTGATGTTCTTGAAAGAGAAAGAGAAAGAGAGAGAGAGTGGCAATGCTCTTAACTTAAGACCATCACCATCAACACACTTTTCTCTTTCTCTCACACACTTGCTACCCCCCATCCATGCATACACACACACACACACACCTTCACACAGACACATACACCCTGTTCAGATGTTCAAGTAAATGTGTGGCTGCTCAAAGTGGGTACTGTGACGGGGCCATGCACACTCCAGGCATGCCAGCCTGACACCTCTCAGTTCAGACCTTGCCATGATGATCCAGCAAAGTCTGAACAGCAGCCCTACCCCTGTTCACTTGAACACAACTAGAACTCTCCATGCAACAGGGAACTCTGATAAGGCAGGGTCCACAATCGGGCTGAGGATACTTCTTGTGTTCAATTGAACATGGGTAGAACTCCTGTTCAGATCTTGCCAGTTCAACACTGCAAGGTCTGAAGTGAGGAGGACAGAGCTGGTGCACCTGGAAATGTGTACCACCCCAGTACTCACTTTAAGCTCTCATGCACACTCTTGAATGCCTAAACAGGGTGACATCCACACAAACATCCATCCATCTATTCCAGTCTATTTCCTCTCTTCTCCATTTCCTCTCTCTCTCTCTCTCTCTCGTTCTCCATTTCTCTACGCAGCTACCATCCTGGTGAAAATCTCTCCCCCTGCCCCCCTGCCATGCACAACAATTAGGCTTGTGAGGGAGGAATCTCCTACTGGTAACAATTCGCACCTTGGGGATGGCCAAGGAGGAAAGACCACGAGTGGATCAAAAGGCACCACAGGCTGGATCTGGACTGAGGGATGGTGGTTCCCCATCGCTACCGTAAAAACATTGCCGCAAGGAAAGCAAGAGCCCTACCATTTCTTTACTCTGAAAGAGTGGAAGTGTCAAATGGTATGGGACTGTTAGGGTCCCACAAATTAGCAGATGAAATGTCAAGTAAGTACAAAGTGATACACACTGGGACAAAGAAGATCAATAACAGTAATAAATTAATATTCAGCATCTCAAGTGTTCAAAGTGCTTCATGTACTGTAATCTTTCAGCTTTCATTATCAACAAGGGTGTGGATTTCCTTTCTTGTACATTGAAACAGTATCAGCGATAAAGAATAAGATACAATAAAGGAAGTATTTGCATTAATAAAAGATACGTCGAGAGCTATGTTTGGACAAGGCAACTGTAGCTTACCCCATAAGTTGGGCAGAGGTTATACCTTTAGAAAATATAGTTTCCTTATTGCCAATTTATTCAGGCTAAAGTCAAGCATAAGGCAGAGGACAGTGTTTTTGTTCATCTTGCATTTGCAAAAATACATGTGAAGAATGCCAACTCCTTTACTGCTTTCACAATTGGTCAAGGTACCACAAGAATGAAAATAACAATCCTGTTCTCAGGCCAAGCACAAATAATAACTTACTGAGGCAGGGACCAGGGAAGCACTGAACACAGTACTGCCAATTTGGCTTTGACAAGTTGTTAAGGAATTATTCAAAAGTGGAGAAAAAGAGATCACTTTAGAGGTTTTAATAGAAGATGTTCTCTATTCAAGGTAAAGAACTGAAATTTCTTAAAAGCTTTAACAAAAAGGTATAAATAGGTTCCCTTCCCCAGAATGTACTCAGCTGGACGTGGAGGTGGGCTGGTGAGAGACCATGAAGGGCACATGGGTACCCGCTTCCAACCCTTCCAAATATGACCCAAAGTGTTGATCTGAGGGCTGAACCTGGCATGGGACATCCATAAACAGGATCTCCCACATTGTTTAATATGTTAGTAGCAGTATTTCCTGGTGTGGGGGGGGGTGAATTTAAATTGAGATTATAGAGCTAGGAAATGAGATTAAACTTTTCTCCCATTGTCATGTTTGAAATCATCCCCATGAAGCAATTTGCTCCTCATGGAAGTTTCAGCAAGGGCATTTTCAGTCAATACAATGATAAAAGGGAAAGCGTTTAAAGCCCTTCGCAAAGCACTGTGGTCCTGAGCCATGGATGCTATTAACGTCTACAGAAACTATAGTAAATCCTTTTCATAGATCTTCTGTATCCTGTATAGTACCACATAGCCCAGCATTCCATCCCAGGATATGGGTTGGACAGAAAACTTAGGAGAGAAGAATAGGTGCTGAATGTTGGGATGTGACAGAAGTTGGGGTGGGTCATATCTCAAGAGTTCTGCTTTTAACACCAACCCAAATTTGGTGGATATTGTGCTGTGCTGCAGGGGAGGGCGGGATCCTCCAAAATTGGACAGAGGCTCTTTCCATGAGCAGAGCTTCTGTCAAGTGAAAGCAGATCCTGGATCCAACCCACAAACTCCTGGACAAAGACATCAATACCTAAGTCATTGTCTTAGGTAACAACACAGCTCCTGAAAGGGTATCTCTACATATTGACTTAAAGTTATAAAATATGGTAAAAAAAGAAAAAGAAAACACACACAAACCCTCCCATCATATATCACAAACACCAATGACTTAACTCAAAACTGAGTCTTTGTGTTGTTGTTGTTGTTGTTAAAAGAACTTTTAACAACAATAGCAATAACAGAGACAGGCAAACAAGCAATGTTTGAGTTCACCAAGATTTTCTGAACATCAGCTCAATGCTTGCCTCTCCTTGATTTGTGCTTGCACTTGTGATCACTGTTTGTTTTGCATGAACAGGGAAATTGTGCAAAATTAATGTGGTTCAAATGTGAAAATTGTGCTAAAAAACTCAAATTTGTGCAAATTTCCAAAGTTGTGCAAATTTGCCCCATAAACTAAAGCATGAAATGGCACATTTTTAAAGTTGCACAATTACAAACGTTTTTCTTGTCAAAATTTGCATATTTTTCAAATGCAACTGCTTGTTCAAGAATTTGCAAACATTCTCTTGCCTGCGCTCGCATTTGGGGTTGTGAACAGGGCATGTTCGCATGTTTTGTGAACAGAAACAAAATTCTCATATATTCCTAAACAACACACCTCACTCAGATTTCAGGCACTCAGTAAGCGCTGCAACACCCCAAAGGGGAAGTCATGGGGAAGTTCTCTATCAGGCTTTCCAGGAAACACAATCAGCTGGGGAGGCTGCAAAGCACAGGAGAGTAGGACATAGGTTGTAAAATGAAGCACGCCCACCCACACCCTCAGCCACCTTGTTACAGTACAGTAAGCGCTGGAGTCCTGCACACTAAAAATTTCTTGGAAATTCTCAACGCTTCCTGTAATTTTTGGATGCAATTTCTTTTTGCCCCTCCTTCCAACAAATGATAAAAAAATAAATAGGTAGAAAAATTCAGCACTATGTTATTTGGCAATGCAGGCACATCCAAAAGTGAACTAAGAATAATTGAGTGACAAGGATCCTGAAAGGCATTATATTTAGATAAAGACATTGATTGTCTTTTACATCAGTGGGAAGAAGTGGAAGAAAACAGTGACTTCCTCATAAAGTAATTGCTGTTTTGTGTGGACTAGTGTATATCTCTTCTATCAGGGTAGTATGATGGACTTTGGTGTCCAGTTCTTCTCCTTCGCAGCTGAGAGTGTATTAACCATTGAGAGACATGCAAAACAGGTTGACGCCCAAAGTACTTGGCTGATAATACTGTACCATGGCCTTGTTTAAACAAGTACCATGGCTTTTAATTATGTGTCTTTACAAGTGTGGTTCTTGCATGCATAATGTCTCTCTCACACACACTATTAACTCTGTGATAGAAATATTGATTTAGTTGATTTATAGTTTTACAGAGTTAATTACTCAACATTATACTTTGCTTTAAGCACTGCTAAACCCCCTATATAACTCTGTCTTACTTGTCACTGACAACCTCTTAAAGGATAGTAACACTCTTCATGAAGAGTCTATATAAACAGAATCTGGTCATTATTATGCTGAGGAATCCAGATTGCTCTACCACACTCCAAAAATGAATATAAATGTCCACTAGAGAAGAGTTCTTACCTAGCTAAACTATAGAAGTACTTTGTAAAATAGTCATTATTGTATTTCAACTGAACATTAGGCTATAATCTAATGTCTAAGGAAAGAATCCTATGCATATTTAGACAGAAAAAAGTCCTACAATTCCCAGCATTCCCCAGCCAGTACAGCTGGCTGAGGAATGCTGGGAATTGTAGGACTTTTTTCTGCCTCAGCATGCATAGGATTTCATCCTAAATTTTTAAAAATCAAGCACAGGAATGACTGTGCATGCCATTCTTCCAAAAAAAAAAATCTTTTTTGGTCTTTTCAAAACCTTTTTATTCTGTACAGTCTTATGAATATAAGAACATAAGAAGAGCCCTGCTGGATCAGACGAAGGGTCCATCTAGTCCAGCACTCTGTTCACACGGTGGCCAACCACCTGCCCATGGGAAACTCGAAAGCAGGACATGAGTGCAACAGCACCCTCCTGCCTATGTTCCCCAGCAACTGGTGTACATAGGCATACTTCTCTGACTGGAGGCAGCATATAGCCATCAGGACTAGTAGCCGTTGATAGCCTTATCCTTCAGGAATTTGACTGACCCCCTTTTAAAGCCATCCAAATTAGTGGCTGTGGCATTCCTGCCTCTTCCCAGTGAGAATTCCCTTTGTCTAAGACCTTTCTCAGCCCAAGCAGGAAACACCTTCATACACACAATCACGCTGGCATCAGGACCTTTAAGGCTCAGGTCCAACCCACACTCAGTCCTCTATCTGCAAGGGCACATTTATAATATCACCCGATTGTTTCCTTTATTACCTTCCTCTTACATAGCCAAGAGCAGAAGGCATAGGAGTTGGTTTAATAAATACACTTTATTAATTAGAGCACATAAGTTGTTGAACAGTAAATAAGCAATTCTTAATGGTTCTATTCATTTATGTTCTCTCATACACCATACACCAGATCACACTCTCTTTATCAAACACTTCACAATCATCACAGACCTTTCTCGCCCAGTTCTAAAATCTTAACACATCAGTTCTCAATCTCGGATCCCTATCAAATCATATCACTGTCCCACTTACACAAGAACAATAGCCAGCTGTTATAGCACACACACTTCACCCCCCCACTCACTCGGCCAATCATTTAACATATGAAAATCTACCATTTTCCCTTTCACTCATCCCATTCTTATTCTAGAGACATTCACCATAACCATAGACTTACAACAGGAACACGTTACTATACTTACAAACTCCATATACAGTCAGGGCCAGAAATGGAACAAGGATAACTGTTTTGGCAGTTGGCCTCTGTACACCACCACATTGAAGTTGAAAGGAAACACACCCAGATGGGAGCGAAGTCAGGACTTTCAGCTGTAATTCAAGGGGTTTGACACAAGTGGGGCACTAAACATTCAGGAAGTTCAGCCAGTGGCATACCCCCCCCCCCATCGTTGCTGGCTCATAAGTAATGGAACTGTCGAGGGCTCCTTGGAGGTCTCTCTCAGTCTAAACCAGTAGCCAAGTCCAGACACAGACAAAGGAATTCTTTTCAAAGCTTTATTCTTCTTTTACAACTTAACAACTATACCGATTGCAACTAGATCTGAGCAGCACAGTACCTATGCCCTAAGTTGGAACAGTTGGTCCTCGTTTGAAAGGGAATTACTGGCAGACCTCTGAACTTAAGGACTAGGGAGAGTCCCTCCCCTTTTCCCTTGGAGCCTCTGGGCGCAGCCGTTGTTTGCGCGCCAACTTGGTACTTCGCCTCCTTTCCGCGCCCTCCATCTGGCGCCACTGTCTGCGTCTGCGTCGCGCATCTACTAAGTCTGCTATCTGTGCTTGGTCACTCCCTGGACTGCTAACTAAACTAGGAATGCTGGTGGGAGGAATCTCTGTTAGCTGTTGGTCCTGGGAAAGAGGAGTGCACTCCTCTCCCAGGAGCGTCTGCTCTTCCTCAGAATCAGAACTACTCTGGGATTCTATGGGCTCAGTGTCCACCCTGACAGGAACAAACCAACATCATTTCAAACTCAAGGATCGCCTTTAATACCTAGGGATGGACGAAAGTCCCTTACCTGGTCCCGCAGCTTGCTTCGTGGTGGGGGGGAGGTGCTTCGGTTCTCCCCCCGAAGTTCAGGCCGGGGGGGGGAGGCGCCCCGCCTCGCCTGGCCGAAATTCAGGCCGGGGAGAAGTGCCCCGTCTTCCCGGCCGCGAAATACAAAAGTAAAAAAAAACAAAACCACACTCACGTGATAGGCTAAGTAACGATTTACGTAGCCTATCACGGCTAGATTTCCAAAGTCAGCCATGATAGGCTACGTAAATCGTTACGTAGCCTATCACGGGTGACTTTGGGGGAAAAAAAGTGCATATGCGGGCGCCGCCATTTGCATTCCTTATTTGGGCCCGGGTAGTCTACGTAAAGATTTACATAGACTACGGCGAAAATAAGGGCAACGCTATTTGCGTTGCCCTTATTTTCGCTGTAGTCTACGTAAATCTTTATGTAGACTACGCGGGCCCAAATAAGGAACGCAAACGGCGGCGCCCACGGGCGCCGCCATTTGCATACGCGCTTCCCCCCCCCAAAGTCAGCCGTGATAGGCTACGTAAACATTTACGTAGCCTATCACAGCTGACTGCAGGGATGCAAAAGGCGGCAGCTACAGCCGCTGCCATTTGCATCCCGGCAGGAGACGAGATTCGTGGCCGGAGGGACGGGGCGCCTCCCCCCCAGCCTGAATTTTGGCCGGAGAGACGGGGCGTCTCCCCCCCGCCCAGAATTTTGGGGGGAGGGACGGAGCGCCTCCCCCCATCGCGAAGCAAGCTGCAGGATCAGGTAAAGGACTTTCGTCCATCCCTAGTTCTTGACCTGGCTAGATGTTGTGAAAGGGTTCCTCTTCACCATGAGCAGAATTCTGCGGTCATCCACTTTAGTTGTCTTCTGTGGTCTTCCAGGCCTTTTGCTGTTACTGAGTTTGCCAGTTAATTCCTTCTTTTTCACGATGTTCCAAACTGTTGTGTTGGCCACTCCCACTGTTTTTGCAATCTTTCTGATGGGTTTATGTTGTTTCCTCAGCCTAATGATGGCCTCCTTCACTCGCATGGACACCTCTTTGGACCTCATGTTGGAAGTTCCAGTGAACAGCTACCAAATGCAAACGTAATGCTCAGAACCACCTCCAGGCCTTTTATCTGCTTGATTGGTCATGGGGTACCCAGGAAACAGGCCACACCTGGCCATGCAGCTGCTTGTCAGCCATTTGTTCCATTACTTATGAGCCACCAACGATGGGTGTGTGTGTATGCCACTGGCTGTACTTCCTGAATGGTTAGTGCCCCACTTTTGTCCAACCCCTTGAATTTATTTATTTATTTATTTATTTATTTCATTTCTATACTGCCCAATAGCCGAAGCTCTCTGGACGGTTCACAAAAATTAAAACCAAACAACACACAATAAAACAATTTAAAATATATAGAACATTAAAACCACAATATAACAATACAACCACAATAAAACCTAGTAGCAGTACAGGAATTTAAAATACAGATTTAAAACAGCAAAGATAAAAATTTAGAAAGCTAAAATGCTAAAATGCCTGGGAAAATAAAAAGGTCTTCACCTGGCGCCGAAAGGAGTACAATGTAGGTGCCAGGCGAACCTCACTAGGGAGCTCATTCCAGAGCCGGGGTGCCACAGCAGAAAAAGCTCTCCTCCTAGTAGCCACCCGCCTCACTTCCTTTGGCAGGGGCTCACGGAGAAGGGCCGCTGATGATGATCTTAAGGTCTGGGCAGGCACATATGGGAGGAGGCAATCCTTCAGGTAACCTGGCCCCAAGCCGTTAAGGGCTTTGAATGTTAACACCAGCACTTTGAATTGGGCCCGGAAATGGACTGGAATGGAATTCCAGCTGAAAGTCCTGACTTCACTCCCATCTGGGTGTGTTTCCTTTCAGCTTCAATGTGGAGGTGTACAGAGGCCAACTGCCAAAACAGTTATCCTTGTTCCTATATTTCTGGCCCTGACTGTGTGTGTGTGTATGTATATATATATATATATATATAGAGAGAGAGAGAGAGAGAGAGAGAGAGAGAGAGAGGCCATCACGACATCTTATGGTACCAAATTCCATAGTTTAAATATGCGCTGTGTGAAGAAGTAGTTCCTTTTATCTGTCCTGAATCTTGTTGTTAGCCATGTGGAGTTCTCATACATACATTCTTCCTCAATGTCATACTACAATTATAACATGCAGTATATAATTCTGGTACTACTGGTTACAGAAATCACCAGAGAGGTGACAAGGTTGTTGTGAGGATGTCTATGAGTAGTCTATGTCTCATTGTTGCTGTTATTATTTATTGACACTATTTATTGACAGTATTTATATACCACCCAAGAAATGACTTTCTCTGGGTGGCTAACAATGAAAATTAAAGCCATAAAGAAAATCAAAAAAGAATAAAACAACCAGAATAAAAATTTAAAAAATAAAACCAACAGCAACAAAACATGAATATGGCAGAGGCACCAATATGTCCTAAGATTAAATTTCCAGGGAAAATAAAAAAGAAAGGAAACCTGGCACCAAAAAATACCATAATGTGGGTAAGGATGGGCAGATCTGTCTAATTTTCTTTCTCCCACTTTTGAATTCTTTAAATCTCTATTCCTTCTCTCCTGAATATTAACTTTTGTGAATTCTGGTAAATTCTTACCAGAGCGGAAACAAAATTCTCACCCATCTGCACCAGCCAAATTCAATGGGTACAGCTATTCCCAGCATGGAAAGGGCCATGATGTACCTGCCTGTTGTACTGTTGTTAAAGTCAAGGGGCTTGCCAGGAAAAAAGAGGTGGCAACCCTAATTAAGGACTAACTTGATTGAATCCACTGGGATACAAACCCAGACTTTTAAGAGCTAAGAACTCAAAGCCCTGGGCCTGGATGGACAAAGCTGTCCATTTTTGTTTCTCCCAATTCACATTTTTTAAATCTCAATTTCCTTTTGCGCCGAATATGGAGAAACTTGTGAATTTTGGTAAATTCTTATCAGAAGTGAACAGAAACAAAATTCTCATGCATCCCTAAATGTGGATGCCAGATGAGCTGCTCTGGGAAGGACATCCCACAACCAGGGCACCACCACAAAAAATGCACCCTCCCTCTAGCAGCTATCTATTGCACCTAATTTGGCACCCATTGCACTTCATTTATATCCTGCCCTTCCTCCAAGAAGATCAGGGCAACATATCTGGTTTTCTCTCTACAGCCTCCATTTTATCCTCACAGCAACCCTGTGATGGCTGAGAAAGAGAGTAACTGGACCAAGTTTTCTAGTAAGCTTCGTGACTGAGTGGGGATTTATTGTTCTGCAACTATTATACCACAATGGCTCTCAGTTCTTGTAGGGCAATTATAGTTGGAAGCTTTGGTATGAATAAAGTTGGAAAAGTCTTGCTTTGCAATTATATATTTTAGAGGAGGCCACATCAATGTCCTCAAAAGACTATGTGTTGGATCTAAGTTATTTGGACTTGGTTCCCATTGAAAGAAGTGGGACTTAAGTCATGATTAACTTTCCTCATTGATTTCAAAGAGAACTAAGTTCAACTAACTTGAGCTGCAAACTATATACACTTACCTGGAAGTAAGCCTCATTGAAATCAGTATGTTACTTATGTGTAGGCATGATTTAGACTGCACTCTTAGGCTGAAACCCTATACTAACTTATCTACGAGTAAGCTCCATTGAACTCAAAGAAACTTGCTTCGAAGTATTCATGTCTAGGATTGCACTGTAAGTCTGGATCCAGCGATATGAAAACTCCAACCTGCTGATATTTACATGAAACATTCCACAGGAACACAGAATATTCATAATGACACTTGTTGCTAAGCTTCCAAAAGTAGAAAGATACCAGAGGTACTTATTTTAGCCAAATGAGTCAAATGATCCTTCATTTAAGGAAATTATTCCCATATGGTCAGAAATTCCAAAGTAATAGCATTCATGAAATCATACTTTTTCCTATTGAGAAAAACACTAAACACAATAATTAGTTCCCATTACTTCTTGATTTTTTCAAGCTTATATTACCATAGTATTAATGAGTCAACATTAGTTCTTTAGATTCCTGATTTGAAAGAGAATGTCAGTCTCGTGCTAATATAAAAGTACCTAGAACACAGAGAAACAAGGTCTGATAATTAGAAAAGACCTATAACTTACCACCACATTAGGAGAAAAAAATACAGTGCTCTCATTGCTAAGAACTTAGTGAACTCAATAAAAATGTCGGTTGTAGTGCATATTAGTCCTATTTGAGAGTAGACCAGGATGGAGAACCCATTTCAGCATGTGGGCCAAATTCCATTTCAGAGAACCTCTCGGGCCACATTCCAAGGGCAAAAGGGCCATGGCCAAAGAGAAAAGGGGTGGAAGCAAAATGCCAGCATATTTTAGCTAAAAGTTCTTACTGCCAGTAACTAAGCCTTAGGAGAGGCATTTCATCCTTTTAGGATGCACAAAAGCCAGGAACCCACCAAACAATCAGCGGGAGTGGAGAACTACAGAGAGCCAGATTGGAATCCCAGTAGGGCTGGAATTGGGCCCTGGGCGTGAGGTGCTTGCTCCACCCCCAGAGTACAGCTATTGAAATGAATGGGACTACTTAAGTTAGACATTACTAACTTAAGTTCCATTCATTCCAATAGGCCTTCTCTAAGTAGGACTGACATTGGTTACAACCCAATCAAACAACACGCTTCCTCTGAAATCCAAACTTATATGATGATGGGCTAAATGCACAGCAATTGAACAAAAACTCTGGGGGTGATCTGTGCACAGTGGAAAGACAGTGCATGCCTAGTCACTACACCAGTTGTGGCCCATACTGGGGCAGGACACACTTCTACGCTAGTTACTGATGATGTACAGGAGACCACCTGTCTGTTGGTTGACAACCTGTAGGCTGGGACGTGAGGAAAGTAGTGCATAGGATGTGCTGGGCAGGAGCCTACAACAACAAACGTGATCCATACCATTTTTAGGTTGTGGTCACATGTACTGCTAGAGTCCACTGCAAGGCCCAGAATACCCCCCCTCCTCCTTCCTTACGTTTCAGCAGCGAGCATGCCCATGGGCCCTTATTGCTCCTCCATTACTTGCTGTCAAAGATGGCAGCTTGGAAATCCACCCACCTGCACAACTAGATCCTCTGCTGGACTGATGGAGGTGTCGACTTATGTTCTTCAATCATGCTCCAAGTGCTAGGAGCCAGCAAAGCAGCATGAGTAGTGTTTATGCCACTGGCTGCTGCTGAAGAGTTGGGGATCAACTTGCTGCAGAGCTGTTGTGTGATGTGTATGTGGGGTGTGTGTGTGTGCATGGACGCATAACCACTCAGTCTAGAGATGCTGCAAATAATATCAATGATTTTCCACTCCCAATGTGTAAACTGCATATTCAGGACAGTAACCCAAACTTGCTGTTGACTGTAAATATTATTGTTGGATCCTGGCACACACACAAAATTAGCAGCAACTGGATACACAAGCTGATGGACAACGAAGCTAATCACAGGGAATAATATTGTGTGATGCACGACGATGATGCAGCAATTTCCAGAGGGGTAGCTATGTTAGTCTGTTGCAGCAAAAGCAACGAAGAGTATTGTGGCACCTTGAAAACGCACACATTTATTATGGCATAAGCTTAGCTTTCACGGTCCCTATTCACTCAAGTGCACAGGGTCCATGAACGCTTATGCCATAATAAATGTGTTAGTCTTCAAGGTACCACAACAATGATATAGAACTGAATGTCAAAACCCACATATCTGCTTTTGTAGATAAGTGCCCAAATATGCACTGTCAGAATACGGGAAGGTGGAAATGCAGGGGGTGTTTTTGCTCAACAGCATGCTGACCTCAGTGTGCTTACGTGCACTCAGAGCCTCCGAGACCTGTCCTCTGTGCCCAAACCCCGCAAACCAAGGAAATGCCATAGCAGCCTTCCTCAACCTGGGGCCTTCCAGACTCCCACCAGCTAGCATGGCCAATGGGCCAAAATACCTGGAGGGCACCAGGTTGGGATGTGCTATCGCATTAGGAAGAAGATACCCAAAGTATGCAGGAAAGATGCTGTGTAATAAGTGCAGTTAACCCAGAATAAATTAGCTGTTGAAAAAGACATCAGAATGGGTTTCATCATATTATGCTCTCCAAGTGAAAGACAAATGTTAAAATAGACTGGGAAATAATAGAAATGGACCCATGTGATTAAGTAAAGAGCCAAATGAAATCTGAATGGTTCCTTTTTTTAAAATGTCTTGCATCCAACTGGTCTCATGCTTCTGAAAGTAACACAATCAAATCCTTCCATATTGCTGGAAAGGAGTTTTAGAAAGACATTTTGGCAATTGCCCTTTCAAAAATCTGGATTGATTAATTTCAACAGTAGCAGACGGGCAATGCATTATTTCAGTGGCTTTAAACATTAAATTGGCATTTAAATAATACTAACAACTCTGACACCTGTCACCATACAGTATTACAGAATAGGCCTAGCTTATTCCAAGAGGAATCAAGAGCACATAATACAGCTCCTTCTTTCATATGCTGACGGGGAATAGTCCTTTCAGAAAGACCAGCTGGAATATTAGACATTTGGCAGATTGAGAAACGCTGTAGTTCCAAGTGCCAAGCAGACACTTATCTGAAGTACTATGGCAAAATTTCAACTTCCATGACATTTGTGATGAACAAAGTTATGTTGATTTGAACACAATCCATCTGACTTTTACTGTTGCGGTCACCACATTTGGAACTTCTCTTTCCTAAATCTGTACAAGCTCTGTAAGTTAAAAATATGACACAGTGCACAGGAAATATTATGTACTACAGTGTAGTCAGTAATATATAGGCCATGCTCATGCTGAAAGTATTTGTCTCCGTCCCAAATACTCACTGTGGTAATTACACGGAAGGATATAAGAACAAAAGCACAAAGAACTGGGATAAAATATATAATTAACACTTTGAAAAAGGAGCTGCCTGGAGACATTTCAGACCATGGCCTGAATGCATACAGGCAATATAAGATGCTGAGTCTGCCTTTCTTTTTTATGACAGGAAATAACTCATTAAACAGATAATTTTCTGTAATAATTATTTAAGAAGGAATAGTAAGGAAACTATTATAGCAGATAAGATACTTAATAGGAAAAATGTATAACTATAATCGCTACTATTTTTGTTTTCTAGACTTGAAATACAAGTAGTATGAAGTATGTTTTTAATTTTCCCTTGTGCCTACTTCTATTGGGCTGAAATCCTAAACATTCTTAACTTGGAATTAAATCACGCTGGAACCAATGGGATGTACTTCCAGGTCAGTGTGGTTTCGATCAGAATGTTAGCTGTACAATGTAGAAAACTAAAAAGCTGTATGATTTCAAGGAAACAACAGAATTAGAGACACCTCTCTGTTTCAATCCAGTTTGTTGTTGTTGTTGTTGTTGTTGTTTTCAAAGGTGGAAGGTTGAACAATCCACCTTTACGTGGAATTTGTTTTAGTGCAGAAACACACTTTCATCAAGTTTCCATTCTAAATGTGCTAGTCTTAGTCATTAACACTGCATCATAGACGAGTAACTAACATAGGACCCAATTTTTCACTGCATTTTACAGGTTCAGTCATCAATGCTATGCATGATATCAGATGGTAAAAACCATGTGGATTATCATTGTTATTGAGTATGAATTTTGAACATTTTTAAAGCAAAACTGATATATACCAAACTTGGTATAAATTGGGGTATGTAAGGCTTTTTGATCATGGTAAAGTGCTATTGATCTTCCTAGCACAAAGACTGAGCACAATCCAGCAAAAGTGAAATAGTTGTATATCCCATTCGTTTTAGTTGGTATGTGGTAACCTTTCCCACTGCGATCATAGAATCATAGAATAGTAGGGTTGGAAGGGGCCTACAAGGCCATCGAGTCTAGGGATGTACGAAAGGTACTTACCTTTCAAGGATTATGTTTATGGTTGGGGGGGAGGCGTTCCGTCCCTCCCCCTGGAATCCTCGCTGGGGGGGAGGCGCTCCGTTCCTCCCTCCCCCCGGAATCCTGGCCGGCTGGCTGTGCTCCGCAGGGATTCTGCGGAGCCACCGGCCGGCTCCACCAGCAGCCGGACATCCGGCCGCTGGCTAGCAGGGACGCAAATGGCGGCGGCCGTAGCCGCCGCCGTTTGCATCCCTGCAGTCAGCTGTGATAGGCTACGTAAATGTTTACGTGGCCTATCATGGCTGACTTAAAAAACAAAAACAAAAAACATGCGTACGCAAATGGCGGCAGCCATGGCCGCCGCCATTTGCGTTCCTTATTTTGGCACGTCTTAGTCTACGTAAACATTTACGTAGACTAAGACGGCGAAAATAAGGGGAACGCAAATAGCGTAGATGCTACGCTATTTGCGTTCCCCTTATTTTCACCGTCGTAGTCTACGTAAATGTTTACGTAGGCTAAGACGTGCCAAAATAAGGAACGCAAATGGCGGCGGCCATAGCCGCCGCCATTTGCATACATGCGTTTTTTGTTTTTGTCTTTTAAAGTCAGCCATGATAGGCTACGTACAGATTTACGTAGCCTATCACGGGTTTTTTTTTAAAACCTAGCCGTGATAGGCTATGTAAATCTTTACGTAGATTATCACTTTTTTTTTTTTAACTGGAAATGGTGGCGGCGGCGGCTGGTCAGAAGACCGGCTGCCGCAGCCGCCACCACCGAACCGCTGCCGGAGCCGCCGCCGAACTGCCGCCGGAGCCGCCGCCACCAGGAAGATCCGCCCAAGGTAAGTCTCATCCCGGGGGGGCGGGGGGGCAGGCCGTTCCACCACCAATTTGGGGGGGCCGAATGTGCTGGCATTCGGCCTCCCCGAGATCCGTGGCGGAATTTTCGTACATCCCTAATCAAGTCCAACCCCCTGCTCAATGCAGGATCCAAGTCAGAGCATCCCTGACAGATGGCTGTCCAGCCTCATCTTGAATGCCTCCAGTGTGGGAGAGCCCACCACCTCCCTAGGTCATTGGTTCCATTGTCGTCTTGCTCTAACAGTCAGGAAGTTTCTCCTGATGTTCAGTTTCTCATGATGTTTAGAGATCAATGTACTCTAAATGAGTAGACATCAGACAATGTATATCTGAAAAACTATCATTTTTTAAATACGTGTTCTGGTAGGATGTAGTTCTCCCTGAGACTTGGGAACACCTAACTGTCTGGCTTCCCCAGCCTGGTGTCAACTAGTGCCCTCCCGATGTTTTGGACCAACTCCCATCAGACCCAGATAGCATGGCCAATTTTGTAGTCCAAAATATCTGAAGGGCACCAGCTTAGGATAGTTGACCTGGTCCTATTACATCTTCCTATACAAAGGATCAAGATGTCCTTAAATACTGCATGCCTCCATCAAGAGAAAAACTGACTGCATTGATCCAGTATTGGGTTCAAATGCACCCCAAGAAATCCATAAAAATAAAAACCTGTGGGAAGGTATTAAGCATGACTCTGTTTAAAAGTTTTTAAAATGGCTTCATTGAGAACTTTTCTTTTCCAGTAAAACAATATAGTTGCATATAAGTCATCAGGTCAACAATACCCCAATACATCATGTAAAGTACATAAACCTACATGAAAGGCATGTGAGGTTTAACTGACCCCACAGTTTTTGAAATATAATCAACACATTGCGCCATTAACATATATATAACATAATCATAACAGTTTATGATAACATCCCTCAACATTGACTGCGCTGGCTAGGGCCGATGGAACTTGTAAGCCAAACCATCTGGAGAGCCACAACTTGCCCATTCCTGTCCTAGAACATTAGATGCATTTAGCTTGAATGGGAATAGAGAGTACAAAACTGAGAACAAGCTCTACCTCAAGAAAGTGTTCAACGTTAAATTAACAGTTCAACTGTATGACATACATCAGATTCAGATGGGAAGAACTGGGGCACAGAACCTGACAGTGACATTGACATCTCTACCATCTCCACATATACATGATAGAAACTTTTCATAGGGAATCAGTTGAAATCCCTGAAATGCCTATTTCCTGGAAAGCCAACTGGTAATTCTATTTACAGAGGTTATTATTTTTAATCATCTTGATATATTGCTATGTTTATAGCTAATATTATTTAAACTGGTTTGTTTGTTTTTAAGTTGGAAAGCTTTTAAGTAAAATTCAAAGAGGGTGTAGATAAAAATGGTTTTGGAGAGAAAGATTTAACAGTGATCCTATCCTCAAGTTACCCAATTAGGTGAGTCAGGAGATCGGTCCTAGTTTATGCCAGTATTGCAATCACTTTGTGCTGATGAAAGACACATTCATGGTGTACCTTTATGCCTGCAAACGAGGTGGTGCATGTTAACACACTCCTGGAATCAACAGCGAGACCCAGATGGATGGCTGCCACCACACCTCTCTCTTCTTTACCACCAAAGCTGTAGCAAAATATAGGAATCTGGAAAACCCTGCAGGTGCCTGCGCAGGTGCTGCTAGAGATTTTGAGACCTTGTCTGTGGAGAGCCCTGGGATTTGTGGACATAGGCTTCAGCTGCAGCTGCTGTCCCGCCTGCGTAGCCATCGCAGTCTGCCCCAAGGACAGTGCTATGGTGGCTCCTTTCTGCCTGCTCAGCTGCACACTGGGGGTAATTTGGCCATTGCAATGTGCTAATTGGAGCCTTCCCAACATTGTTAAACACCAAGCAAATGCCATTACTGAGTGACTTGGGAATCAGGATCGGTGGGTAGCAGCAAGTCACCAGGAAACGGTTGGGAATGTCTGTCAGAGTAGCTAGGTTGTCCTCTGTTTCTTTAGGTACTATCAGTGGAGGCTGGTAGCTCCGATGTCAGTGGGGCGGTGCATCCACTCTGGGTTTCAATCAGAACCAGCCAGAACTCTCAAGGAGCGATCCAAGGTGCTGAGCCTATTTTGGGGGGCTATGGTTCTGCACCTTGGATAGCACCTTTGGAGTTTGCAGGTTCTGCCTGAAACCTAGAATGGATCCACAGCCCCACTGAAACTGGAGCCACCAGCCTCCACCGGCCAGCATTCTAGTGCTGCTTGTCCCTGGCTGAGTGGGGATTGTGATGCTGTTGAGCTAGCAGGCCTTCCAACTGCAGTGTAAACTCTCTGTGAATTATGCCTAACATAATAAAACTATTCAGATGTCCAAGGAGGGTGTAAAATTCATCATTTGGAAGTTCCATAATTCCACTTTGGCCAGGGTATTCAGTGATCTGTTCCCATTTTCCTTATTCCTTATTCTTAGTTCTACTAAGAGCATGCCCAGCACAACTGAATTACAGAAGACTCCCACAAGACAATATTTCCTGATGTTTCCATGATAGTTTTTCTCAGGTTTCTATTACTTTAATCAATAGTTTTGTAGCCAGCCTGTTCCCTGCAGAGTGCATACATGCTACTTTTGGATAAATTTCTTGGATATGTTTGATGAAAATGTACTTTAGACAAATACATGACAGAAAAAGATCGCTAGATCTCTGTTAATTTTTATAAACTTCCACTGTCATAAGATTTCAATGTCACCTTATTGATTCCTAATACTTTTATGAAGTAGTGAGCTAATGAGCTAGCAAAGGTTGCCAAACATTAGCTTTGTCTCTGGCTGATATATTATGGACACCTGTGGTCTTGAAGTGGCTGGAACGTTTCTAGGGTAAAATACTTGCAGGCAGATTTTGGCCAATTCCATTTACATTTTTGGCTGACCATCCCAATAGTGAAAAAGACAATTGGGAAATGCATCAGTTACTCAGTCTTAACAATCCTTTGAGAATTTTTAATTATGGCTTTTAGGCAAAGTATTTCAAAGAGAATGACATCACTGTATAGATTTCACTAGCAGCATTTATCTTTGAATTCTCAAAAGGAATTTTAACTAGAAATATTACTTGGTCAACTGGAGACAAACCACTGATGTTGTTTTAATACAGCACTGATGGGAACATGCACAACCCTAAAATAGGAATAATGATACTTAAAACTGAGTTATAGGTTTGCTAAACAATTAAAATTTCAACATTAATGAACTGCTTGGTTTGCAGCTGTTTTACTTTCTTTCTATTTGTGCTCTATTCTTTCTCTCCAAAACATTTGTCCAATTTTGCTAAATCTACCCATATTTAAAATATCTTTAGCTATCAACAGAACTTAACCATACCTAAATATCTCCAGTTCATATCCTAATATAGACTGTTATATTAATCAATTATGTTTGAGATTAGGCCTAGAATTTATGCTGTGGCTGCTGTTATCACAAGGCACTGTTTCCCCCCGAAAGTGGGGGAAATCAATGGGATTCACTTTGGTCTCTCTTCCCCAGGGGAAAAGTTGTGGGTTTCCTAAAGAGAATCTATTACCTGCCTCTCAGCTTTCTGGTAGTGGTATTCTCATGACGCTTGTTAGGCTTGCTGCCTACAACAAAGTTACACAGATGTTTGTGTAATGCATATACTCTGCTCATGTGCGCAAATAAAAAGGTGCAGCAGCCTGAAAGAAAACAGTAGGTATGGGTGGATTCCCTACCTGCCGATCCGTGGGGAATCCGCCTGTGGGGGGAAGCAATCCGTTCCTTCCCCCGGAATTCTCTTCGGCTGGCTCCGCAGCGATTCTGCAGAGCTGCTGGCCGGCTCCAAAGCACCAGTGATATGGCTGCCATGCCGTATCGCTGGCTGAGGGGTATTGACTGCGGATGCAAATGGTGTCCAGGACGCCATTTCTGGCCGTAAAGGTCTTAGTTAAGGTAAATGCAGCCATAAATGGCTGCATTTAACTTAAACTAAGACCTTTACAGCCACAAATGGTGTCCTGGACGCCATTTGCATCTGTAGTCAATCCCCTTCAGCCAGCAATACGGCATGGCGGCCGTATCACTGGTGCTCTGGAGCTGGAGGATCCAGCTGAATAGGATTCCACAGGGAGGCGGAGGTACGTATTCCGTTCCGCCACGGACTCCGGGGGGCTGGATTCTTTAGAATGCATTCTTTAGAATCCAGCCTCATTGGAGTCCGTGTCAGAATTCTCCACCATCACTAAAAAACAGTAATTACTACTGATACAGACAATGATCATCCCGCCTAACTATTGAGGCATAAGAACCTAAGAATCTAATCTGCTAGATCAGATGAAAAATCTATTTTCCAATAATGGCCAACCAAATGCCTACAAGAATCCCAAAGAAAGACATGAGTACAATAGCACCCACCTGCTCATGTCCCTAGCAACATGTATTCAGAGGCATACGGCTTCTGATACAGAAGTTATATATAGCCAGCATGTCTAGTAGCCACTGATGGCCTCATCTTCCATGGAGTTGTGTAATCCCCTTTTAAAGCCATCCAAATTGGTAGCCATCACTTCATCTTATAGTAGCAAATTCCATAGTTTAACTATGTGCTATTTGAAGAAGTACTTCCTCTTATCTGTCCTGAATCTCCCAACCTTCAGCTACACTGGATGATCCTGGGTTCTAGTATTATGACAGTGAAAGAAAAAATTATCTGTTTCCGCTTTCTCCATATCATGCATAATGGCATCTGCTTAGCTTAACTAAATCTACTATATGATGAAACTGTCATTATGGTCATGTACATCTGTTACATGATGGGGCACATCCAGGGGCAGTTCCAGCACTAAACGCACCTAAAGCCTGTCATACGCATTCTCTTTAGTTCTGCACCAGAGAGTGTTGTTTCATACATGCAAACAGGCACTTGAATATATGGTTTTGGCCACAGAAACCGCAATACATTAACCACACCTATTCAATGGGGCCCAGGCTCAAGAAAGGTTTGACTTTGACTCCAGAAGCTCAGAATAGCTCTTTATTGACGCACAGCTACAATATATATGATTTATGTCCCCTTTCAATCTGCTCTCTTCAGGCACATTCTCTAAGCTGGATCTCTGCTTTCTTCATTACATTTTTCCATTGGTTAAAAGAACAGAGTAAAAGTTGACAGGCATGAGATTTACAGAGTCTTAAATATGTCATTTTAAAAACCATCCTCCAAACACACTGAAGTCTATCAGACCTCCCCAGTGAAGGCTACTGAGATATCTTAGCATTCTGCAGTTATTCCAGTGTTTGCTGCACGTGACATGGATACAGAAACTAGGGAGAGTCCAAAAGCAAGGCCTTTTCTTAAGGGATTTAATTTGATCTGAATAATTTTAAACACTGAGATTTTGCACAAGTTCCATTTTGGCCCCTCATGTTGGTTGGTAAGGCTGTAACTTGTGTAGCACTAAACATGTTTACTTGGAAGTAAGTCCCACTGTGTTCAATGTGGCTCAGCTTACTTTCCTGGAAGTAATACCCACTGGAATCAGTGAAAGCTTCCTTCCAAGTAAACATACTTAAGATCAATCTGTAAGTCTATTATTTCCCATGTGGCTTTCCTCAATTTGTAAACAATTTCAATAGCAGTGTTCATAAAATCTGCAGCATGAAATACAAAATTGAAAACATGACTTGCTTCCCTTCTTCATCTGTATACTTCTCCATCTTTCCAACTACCTCCAATCCCACAACCAGCTCTGATGTCTGATAAAAAAGTACAGTGGAAACCCTAATAAAATCCAATAAAATAGAAAGATGCCTATCCAGCCTAAAGGGTATGAAGAATTTAAGGGCAGTGTGGTATACTTGATAGAATATCTGACCAAGGGTCCTTCCAGATAAGGCTTTTATCATGTAATCACCCTGCCTCATTCACATAATTTTACGAGTGGTCCAGAGAGCATCACTTTCTACTTGTAAGCCTCCTGTGCTTTTCCACTGCTTCTCCTGTCTTTTTTCTTTCTCCCCTTAAGGAGGAAAAGACAGAATGGCTGCACAATATCTTTTGATAGGTAGTACTAGGAACCTAGGGATGACAGAGAATTCCGCCACGGATTTCAGTGAGGCTGAATGCACTGGCATTCGGCCCCCCGAAATCCGTGGTGGAACAGCCTGCCCCCCCACCCCACCCCGCAGATTCCCCCCAGGACGTGGCTTACCTGGGGCGGATGTTCTGGACAGCAGCGGCGGTGGGTCCGGCGGCGGTGGCAGCTGGTCTCTCGACCGCCTGCTGCAGCCGCCATTGTCATCCTGATCTTTGCCGTGATAGGCTACGTAAGTATTCACGTAGCCTATCACGGCAAGCCAATCAAAAACAAAAACAAAAATGGCGTACGCAAATGGTGGCGGCTATGGCAGCCGCCATTTGCGTTCCCTATTTTTCGCCGTTCTAGCCTACGTAAATATTTACGTAGGCTATTACGGCGAAAAAAAGGGGAACGCAAATAGCATAGTGGGCGCTATTTGCGTTCCTTTATTTTTCGCCATTCTAGCCTACGTAAATATTTACGTAGGCTAGAATGGCGAAAAATAGGGAACACAAATGGCGGCCGCCATAGCTGCCGCCATTTGCGTATGCTGGGTTGGGGGGGAGTTAGCCGTGATAGGCTACGTAAATACTTATGTAGCCTATCACAGCTAACATAGGGACGCAAATGGCGGCCGCTACAGCGGCCGCCATTTGCATCCGCACCAGCCCGTCTGTGGCCGGAAATCCGGCTGCCGATGGCCCTGGCTGGCTGCTCCGCGGAGCCACTGCGGAGCGGAGCCGGCCGGGCAGGATTCCTGGGGGGAGGACCTGATTGCCTCCCCCCCGTCAAGGATTCCGGGGGGAGGGACGGAGCACCTCCTCCCCCACCGCATCAATCCGCAAAATGGTAAGTGAGTTTCATACATCCCTAAGGAACCATCTGTCTGGAAGCACCCTTGGATAGAGGTTACCCAGAGTCAAATCCCTTCTCAATTATGGAGTTGGCCTAGTCACTATTTCTCAGCCTAACCTACCTCCCAGGATTGCTGGATGCAATGGGAGTAGCGAGATGCTCTGAACTTCTTAGAGAAAGGGCAGATTTAAAATGTGCTAGATACATAAGAAGCACAATTAACAAAGGGGACATTGCTTCTTGGACTAATATTATTAGTTGCCAGTTGGTTAAAGATATCCTAAAAACGTTTTTCCACCTCCCATTTTGGTTTGTTTTATAGTGAGGGTTCAGAAAAATAGAGAAAATCAGTTTATCTTCTTCATATACATTGTGACTGGGCTGCTGAGTCCCCTCTTTATTCAGATGCCTCATGCTGCGGGAGTGAGAGTTCAATTGGTGGTACTACCAGGCTGCTGCCACCGCTTGAGGAATTTTCTTCTGTCAACCTGTGACCTCAAGTATAACAGGGAAACTTTGCTGCTGCTGTGAAAACTGCCAGCTCTGACCACATAGGAAATGACGTCATCAAAGCCATTCTGGATATGCATTAAGTAACAATTGGTCTGATCCAATGTTACAGTCTTCCAGTGGTGCAACAGGATTTCCCATCCTCTCAACCCCTACAGCCTCTCCCCTACATCCCCCAAACCTGCTCCAGAGGGTCCCCCAACCCTCTGGAGCAGATTTGGGGGGCACACGGGGAACTGCAAGGGGGGAGGGGAAATCCACTTGCAGTTTCCATTCCACTAGTGGATGAGCATCACTGGATTCAACTTAATGTGTTTAATTTCCCTTTTAGAGAAAAGTAACATCTTCTATTATTCTTACAAAGCCAAGTTAATAATCAAAGTAAGACAGACAAATACTTATTTTTCCATCGAGCCCCAGCTTCCAACTGCCTTCCTGACTGCTTACAGAACTCCACTGTCCAATCCCACCTTAGGACAGAAGTTCAGTCACAAAGAAGGGATGCACACTCTGGCTTCTGCCATCAGCCAGGAGGCCTAGGGTCACTGGCAGGCTGCACCTTCCACTTCCCAGGAATAACAGCAAGGCAAAGGCAAGGCCGATTTGGTCCCATCCATTGTCCAGAGAAGTAGCAACTGCAGGGAGGCTGCCTCTCCCTGCTTGCCAGAAAGAACCCTCGGCCCCATCCATCAGCCAAAGGAAACAAGAGCCACCAATAGCAATTTAAGCAAGAACACCAGCAAGGGAAGAACTACCTGGCCCAAATTGGCTATAAATGCTCGCTTTTCATTCACCACTTCATGGTCTTGAAGAAACAACATTCCCTCCTTTCCCTTGTGTGCCTTCTTGCCTTTTAAATGTGTAAGCCTGCTAGCAGGGCCTCTATGTGTGTTTTGTTGATATCTGTTGCTTTGGAAGCAGGGATGGGGAACATGTCACCCTCCAGATGGACTGCAACTCCCATCAACCCTCACTATAGGCTATGCTAGTTTGGGCTGATGGGAGTCCAACAACATCTGGAGGACCACACAATCCCCATCCCTGGTCTAAAGAGTGAGAAAATAAGGAGTGGGGTTTTAAATGTCAGTTGTTTTATCAGGTCCTGGTATATTATTGTAACAGCTTTTAGCTGTTTTTAATTGTAGGTAAAAGGGTTTGTGTACGCGCTTTTTTTTTTTTTCAAAGTCACCCGTGATAGGCTACGTAACGATTTACGTAGCCTATCACGGCTGACTTTGGAAATCTAGCCGTGATAGGCTACGTTAATCGTTACGTAGCCTATCACGGGGTTTTTTTTGTGTTTTTTTTTTACACTTTGTTTCGCGGCCGGGGAGACGGGAAGCCTCCTCCCCGGCCTGAATTTCGGCCGGGTGAGGCGGGACGCCTCCCCCCCCTTGCCTGAACTTCGGGGGGAGAAGCAAAGCGCCTCCCCCCCACCGCGAAGCACCCCTGCGAAAAGGTAAGTGACTTTCGTACATCCCTAATATTAATACACTTTCAGTTAATGTTGGGTTGCCTAGGAAAGTGACAGATTAGGGCTTACGTTCCAAGTCTTTAGGAACAATGGTACGAAGAAAACATACAGCCTATACAAATGCTATACACGAAGAGTGCTGCCTTCTGTGCAAAGTTGCTCCAAAAAGGTTTTTAACCCAAGGAATAAGTATTACAAAAATCCTGTGGCTGAAAAGTTTGCGCAGAAGCTTTAAACAAAAATGGAGAAAAAAGACCTGCAGCTCCAGCCATGTTGCATACCGAGCAGGGCTGGCCCTCCCATGAGGCGGGGTAAATTCCCTGTCTCATACAGCAGCTTGGGACGGCTGCTGTATATGAGACAGCCCATGCACCGCCTGGAGTCCCAATTCTGCCACCACCACTCTATCCCGCTCCAAGTGTGGCAGAGGGTGGGCAGGCACTCCAGAGCGTCCTCCTAGTCACTCTCCAAGCTCCTGTTGCAGCTTTCCAGAGCAGCTGCTGAACTGCTGCCCACCCTATGCCTCGTTCTGAGTAAAGCAGGGGTGTGCAGCCACTCTGCAGAACCACACTGGGTGCTCCCCTGCTGTGGTGAGCGCAGAGTGAGTGAGTGAGGCCTTGGCGGGGAGGTGACCCTAGAGATTGCCTGTGCTGCTGTGGCAAGGGCAATCTGCAGGGCCAGCTCTCCACCAATGGCTTGCCCTGAAAAAGGACCCCTCAGAGCAAGGTATTGAGAAGAGGGCAGGAGGTGGCGGGGGCAGGCAGTGCAGTGCACGCTCCCTCACCAGCCCCATTCCCAGCAGTGGTGCACAGTGGCTTGTGCTCCCCCACCCCCATCAGCGGCCCATGTTCCCCATGTTCCCCCCACACACACTCCTGGCAGTGGCACACAGCAGCTCACACTCACCCACCCCCCGAACTGCGGGCTTCAGCGGCAGCGACTCACACTTCCCCCCAACCACTGGTAGCAGCAGCAGTAGCAGTATGTCTTCCTGCCTCAGGCAGGGAAAGGTCTTGCACAGGCCCTAATACAAAGAGTTTTTCCTTCAAGTGACCCCTGCGTTATGTGGAGCAATCGAAAAACATAGAGGGGCAGGAACCAAAGATGCAGCCACTGCCACTACTGAACAGGCAAGCCCCATTTTAAATAAAACTGCCAAGTAGTGTGTCTGTTTGACAGCAGAAATGACAGCATGAAAAAGTAGGGATGTCAGAGAATTCCGCCATGGATCTCAGGGAGGCCGAATGTCAGTGCATTCGGCCCCCCGAAATCCGTGGCAGAACGAAGCCCCCTGCCCCCCACCCCGTGAAAGGCGCGTGAAATGGGACACTTACCCGGTGCCGTTTGCGCTGCTCTGCAAATGGCGGCCACTATCCCAGCAAAATACAGGGACACAAATGGCGGCGGCTACGGCAGCCACCATTTGCGTCCCTGCAGGCTGCCCAGCAGCCGGATGTCTGGCTGCGGGTGGCCCCGGCCGGTGGCTCTGTGGAATCTCCGCGGAGCGGAGCTGGCTGGAGAGAATTTCGGGGGGAGGGACGGAGTGCCTCCCCCTCACCGTGAATGTCACCCTTCGAAAAGGTAAGTGACTTTCGTACATTCCTATGAAAAAGTCAAACTAAAGCTCCATCTGTAAGCACAGTTTTCCCTCACAGGTGAATATCCATTTTTGGAACCCTGGCCACTGTACCTTCCTTCCACACATAATAAAAGTCCTTGGGTGTGCTTCCATGCTATCGGCTTCACTTTGTTTGCAACTTTGTTGCAATGTTTCCCCAATCGCATCTTCTCCTTTTACAGATTCCACAGTGCTTGAAGTCCCGGCTTATCATCGCTGTAGCCTGGGGCTCTGTGCGGTTTCCATTGAGCAATAATCAAATTATTTTCTTGATGGCTGGGTGGAGTCTGAGTGGAGTCTGGGATGGGTCTGATTACCTCATCAGTGTTCCTACCTCCTCAGCCATATTTTCAGGACAACAGAAGGAGAAGCTAATGGAGGAGTACCGGATTTTTAAAAAGGAATCAGCTTTGCTGCAAAGAGAGGCTCCCCCCTCTCCCCCTCTTTCTCCTTTCCCCAGAAAGTCCAGATGCACCTGCATTTCAGGAACAAGCCTCATTGAGCACAGTGGGAATTACTTCCGAGTAGACACACATATGCTTGTGCTGGGAAGGGGGGACACAAAGAGGGAAATTGACCACAAGGGGAGTTACTTCTGAGGAGACAGTAATGGGTTTGTTGTGGGAAAGAGAGTGAAACCAGCCCCCATTTTAATGCACAGGATCTCTATATGGAAGCTGTGAAAGAGTTAAGTCCTAAGGCAATGGACCAAAGCCTTGAGATTGTGCTTAATCTAGTGATGTACGAAAGGGACTTACCTGGTCCCGCAGCTTGCTTTGCGGTGGGGGGAAAGTTCAGGCCGGGGGGGGAGGCGCCCCGCCTCGCCCGGCCGAAATTCAGGCCGGGGAGAAGCGCCCCGTCTCCCCGGCCGCGAAATAAAAAGTGAAAAAAAAACAAAAAAACACCGTGATAGGCTACGTAACGATTTACGCAGCCTATCACGGCTAGATTTCCAAAGTCAGCCGTGATAGGCTACGTTAATCGTTACATAGCCTATCACGGGTGACTTTAAAAAAAAAAAAAAGCGCGTATGCAAATGGCGGCACCCATGGTTCCTTATTTGGTCCCGGTAGTTTATGTAAAGATTTATGTAGACTACGGCGAAAATAAGGGCAACACAAATAGCTTTTTTTTTTTTCAAAGTCACCCATGATAGGCTACGTAACGATTAACGTAACCTATCATGGCTGACTTTGGAAATCTAGCCGTGATAGGCTACGTTAATCGTTACGTAGCCTATCATGGGTATTTTGGGTTTTTTTACTTTATTTTGTAATGGCGGTGGCGGCAGCTGGTCGGAAGACCGGCCACCGCCCCCGCCCCTGCCGAAACGCTGCCGGGACCCACCGCCGAAAAAGACATTCGAGGGAGGTAAGTCCCATCCTGGGGGGGTGGCGGGGGGGTGGCGGAGAATTTCACCAACAATTTCGGGGGGCCGAATGCGTTGGCATTCGGCCTCCCCGAGATTCGTGGAGAAATTCACGGCCATCCCTAGCTTAATCGCATTTAAGGAACTGGGCTTAAAAAGTGTGTCATTTCATTGAGGAGGAATCTCTGTAAGTTCTGATGTAGGCATTCAAAGGCAAGTCTCATTCAGCACTATGGGAGTTACTTCTGAGAAGACAATAATGAGTTGTTGTGGGAAACAGAGAAGTACACACAAAGATGGAATCCGGACCCCATTGTAGCCCTCAGGATAGCTATAACTAGGGGTTGGCAGATCACTTACCCCGTTCCAGCTGGGGGGGTCCATGGGGGGGGGAAGTGAGCCGTCCCTCCCCCGGAATCCATCCAGGCCGGCTCTGCTCTGTGGTGATCCTGTGGGGCAGGCCGCCCACTCCGCAGCGCTAGCAATACAGCCAGCTGCCATTGCCGTGCCGTATTGCTGTGCTAAGTCTGGACACAAATGGCATCCACTATGCCATTTGCGTCCCTGTTTTCACGTGATAGGCTACGCAAATTATATTTACGTAGATATTTGCATAGCTATCGAGTGAAAAAACAGGGACGCAAATTCATGTGATAGGCTACGCAAATATCTATGTAAATATAATTTGCGTAGCCTATCGTGTGAAAACAGGGATGCAAATAGTGGACGCCATTTGCATCCGGACTTAGCACAGCAATACGGCATGGCAATGGCGGCCAGCTGTATTGCCAGCGCTGCGGAGCCAGCGGCCGGCTCCGCAGGATCACTGCGTGGAGGGGCCGGCCTGGACAGATTCCAGAGAGTCATGGAGGTGGGTGCTCCATTCCACCACGGACCCCAATGGGGTCGGATTCTTGGAATCTGGCCTCATTGGGGTCCGTGGCAGAATTCTCCAACATCCCTAGCTATAACGAAGCTGTGAAGTACTTTCTTCCTAAGGCAATTCATTGGAGCCTGGCTTGGTCACGTAAACACATTTAAGGAATTGGCTTTAATGTGTGCCATTTCACTTGAGGGGGAATCTCAGCCTCATCCACCACAATGGGAGTTACTTCTGAGGAGACATTAATGAGTTTGTTGTGGGAAAGACACTGAAAACAGCCCCCATTTTAACACCCAGGATCTCTATATGGAAGCTGTGAATGAGTTACATCATAAGGCAATGGACCAAAGCCTCGAGATTGCGCTTAATTGCATTTAAGGAATTGAGGGCTTTGATATGTACCATGTCAATTGAGGGGCTTCTCTGTTATTTCTGTGGTCATTGAGAGGGCAAGACTCTTTCAGCACAATGGGAGAAAGCATCCCTTGACTGGGGTCATGTGTTGTGTTCTAGTGCTTATTTTCAATGATGTTTTAAAATTGGTCCCTCAGCATCCTGCTCTAAAACAGCAATGAAACTTCCGGAAAACAGGGAGGGAAAGGGTTGGGTCATTGAGGTCAGAGCGACACACCCACAATGGCTGGGCTACACGCCCTATGGGCAGGAGTATGATACCGGACCCAGTGCAGTTGTGAAAACAGGTCAGTAATGGAGCCGCGGTAAGCTGGAAAAGTTGGACTATAAGCAGTCTCAGAAGAAGTGGTTGCTCAGCGATAAAATGCAGGGCTGGTGCTCAATGGCCATGACGTCATGGAAACACAGAGACCTCACCACATAGCCAGGTTGGAGTAAATCGCTGGTGGAAACACAATCTTTAGTTTATTCTCAGTCACTGCAACTAGAGTTTAACCTTCAACATTCCTTGGAAACGCCGCATGGAAACATTACAGAGAGCCAAGTAGACTCTACCTGAAGGAGAAAGCTTGAGGAGTCTACCAGATCGTTTAGAATGTTTTATCGCTATCTGTGTCTGAACCAAACCTGGATATATTTGAGTTTTGGCAATTCAGTCTCAGTATAAGTCTGTGATGCGTTATGCATTCTGATGCAATCAGTGCACTTGGCATTAATCCAATCACAATAGAGTTCTGTGAGACAATTTGTTATATTGGGTTAATCCACAAAGTTTAATAGTATTGACTGCTTGAACCTTAGAACTAATTTTTTTTAAAAAAAATTCCATACCATATCATGTAAATTTATAAAGCAAAGCATAACATAGAAAACATACTATATAAAGCAATACTGTCATGTAAGGCATGAGAGAGACACACACACAGACTATAAGACTACACAGTCAGAGCCTCTTACCTTTACAACAAACTTCCCCAGCCTGGTGCCTTCCAGATGTTTTGGACTTGCACTCCCATCAGCCCTACCTAGCATAGCCAATGGTCAGGGACAGTGGTAGTTGTTGTCCAAACCATCGGGAGGGGGCAGGTTGGGGAAGGCTGGTCTACACTCCATACTTCCATAGGTTTTCTGCAAGTAAAACCCAACCTATCTAGCATATAGCAGGTTGCTCTGGGGACAATGTTGGGTTGAGGATAAACCAATGTGATCTTCCTTTCTTCAGCAATAGTGCACTGACATGCTGTCTCTCAGCTTCTCCATAGAAAACACCAGTTTTCAATGTCACTATTTATTCTGGCCTCTAGTTTCCATGTACTTATTTTTTAACTTTACTTTTGATTTAGTACAATGGATCAGGAATCCCTTCATACCATTTAACTAGCACATGGGGGGTGGGGGTGTTGCTTATAGTAGGACTACAGTGGATGTTAATATTCTAGTGCAGCATCCTCAACCTGATGTCCTACAGGCATGTTAGACTACAACCCCCATTATCTCCAACCATGGCCATGCTGGCTGGATTTGATGTTCAATACATCTAAAAGGCACCAGGTTGGGGAAGGGTATTCTATTCATACACAGAGGATATGATTCAGAATTATCAGTCTTTTTATCACTACATTTATATGTATCTGGGCAAGAATGGCCCAGGGTGTTTGATATACATGCCAGATTCCCCAAAAACTGGACAACTGGATCTGCACGCTTAAGGCGGTGGGGGGCTTTGCAAACAGAAGCCCAATGTACCAGATGGCAAACTACTTTTGAAACTGAGCGGACTTTAAAAATCAGTTTCAGATATGACATGGGAAAGAGGGTTGAACATTCAAAGAAAAATTTTTTAAAAAAATTTAAAAAATGAAATAAAAAATTTCATTTGGCATGGCCAAACCCTTGGGATGCCTAAAATAGCTCACTGGATCACAGCTTAGGGATGTGTGAGAAATTCGTTTTAAGTTGGTTTTTGATCGGGATTTACCCAGGTCACACCAAACGTGGACTCAAAATGCAATCTGTGGTTGAAGTCTGTACATATCCAAGCTTGCATTGTGATTTGTGGGGGGCAGGGCAGGGGGAATATATGACAGCATGTGTACATTTGAGAAATGTGCATGAAAAATGCGTACTTTAAAAATCTGCACAAACTCACTTTAATCAATAGGAGAAAAATGTGTACATTTGAAAGATGCACACAACTGATGTGTACATTTGAAAAAATACACATAAAAATGCGCACAGATTTTCATGTGGAAAGAAAAAATCTGACATGGTAACAAAATAGAATGAGCTTTAAGGTCAAATTTGGGAATTCTCCCTACCCCAGCCTTAGCTTATAAACCTGATTGTGTGTGTGTATGATTTTCTTTTAAGGATTCTAGATGTTACATAGATATTATTCAGGGAGCAAATTCATATTGCCTAAAGTTAGTCTGTTGCCTTCTTTAAATGAGCGTTATTTATGCTTTTCACTGAATTATGTTGTTTGCACATTAAAGGCACAGTCCTATGGCCACTAGTCAGCAGGTAGACAGCCATAGGATAGGCCGGTTCCCTGAGAACCAACCTCCACCCACTCCCGTGCTGCCTCGTAGGCAGTGTGAAACAGCCCCGCACCCTGCACTTGGAAGAGGAGTGCAGAATGGTGAAAATGAGGCGTTCCTGGGGGTGTGTCAGGGCGGGGAGGGTGGAAGTGAAATTCCGACACTGCCTATATGTCGCCCAGCGTCTGCTCACACCCGCTCCACCTTCCTGCGGCTAGACAGCTGAAATCGACTGTCTCACCATGAATACAGGGCGGCTGAAGCGCGGAGGGTAAGATCCCCTCCACGCTTCTCCTATCCTGCATTGGATAGGCAGTCGCTTCTGAATTCGGAGGCGGCTGCCTATCCTGATAGGATTGCATCCTAATTTTATTTTGCATGTATTTATATATATTAACAGTAGTCCCTGAGGAAGTTGTTTTTGTAGAAATGTTGGGCAGTGCATTTGAACTAATACATTTTCCTTTAGACACCCATTTTCAAAATGTCTGATGATCCGCAATGGTCTCAATGAATAATAAATGTTAGTGAATAATATATGAGGTCTTATTTCCTATGAACAGCTATCTCTATCACAATAGCAATGTTATCCTTATGTGAACAGAAATAAAGGCATTAGAAAAGGGTAGAATCATTGAATATATAATTGTCCTCCTTGTTTCCTTCTGGGCTGAGAGGATGAGTTTTCCTAATTATATACCATTTCAGTGTGATTTGCAGTACTATCCTATACATATCTGCTCAGATGTAAGTCTCATTGAGATCAGTGGTGCACTTACTCTCAGGTAAAAGGGTATAGGGTTGTAGCCCTAAAGCCTCAAAAGTCCTCCAAATGAAGACACAACATTCCACCTTGATAGCAATCGCAACTAAACAATTATGGAATGATGGAAATTCAGCACTATTACTCAAAGTCACTGAAATATAGGGATGTCAGAGAATTTCGCCATGAATCTCGGGGAGGCCGAATGCCAGCGCATTCAGCCCCCCGAAATTGGTGGCGAAACGGTCTGCCCCCCGCCCCCCCCCGAGGCGGGACATACCTTGGGTGAATCCTCCTGGTGGCGGCGGCTAGTTATAGCTATCCTGAGGGCTACAATGGGGTCCGGATTCCATCTTTGTGTGTACTTCTCTGTTTCCCACAACAACTCATTATTGTCTTCTCCATGGGCGCTGCCATTTGCATACGCGCGGGTTTTTTGTTTTTTGTTTTACTCAGCCATGATAGGCTACGTAAACATTTACGTAGCCTATCCCGGCTGACTGCAGGGACGCAAACAGCAGCGGCTACGGCCGCCGCCATTTGCGCCCCGGCTGGCCAAGATTTGGGGGTGGAGGGACGGAGCGCCTCCCCCCGGCCAGAATTTCGGGGGGGATGATCGGAGCGCCTCCCCCCCCACCAGAATTTCGGGGGGAGGGACGGAGTGCCTCCCCCCCACCGCGAATCAAATTTCGTTCAAGGTAAGTGACTTTTGTACATCCCTACTGAAATATCCAGCTGGTTTATGTGGCTATAATGAGAAACTGAACTCTTGAACCAGCTTGTGGAGGCAGTTTCGGGTGGAAGAGGGTAAATGAGCTGAATCTTAATCCAGACAAGATGGCAATACTGTGGGTAGGGAAATCAACCAATCTGGAACAAATAATACATCTGGTTTTAGATGGGGTTGCACTCCGCCCATCTAAAACCACAAGTGTGCATTCTGGGTGTGCTCCTGGACTTGGCACTAACTGCGAAAGCTAGGGATGTTCGAAAATCATTTATCTTTTCAAAGGGTGAGATTCACGGTGGGTGGGAGGCACTCCGTCCCTCCCCCCGAAATTCTCTCCAGCCGGCTCCGCTCCACGGAGATTCCATGGAGCCGCCGGCCGGGGCCGCCCGCAACCAGACATCCAGCCGCTGGGAAGCCTGCACAGGGTTGCAAATGGCGGCTGCCGTAGCAGCTACCATTTGCGTCCCTGTACTTTGCCATGTCATGTAGCCTATCACGGCAAAAAACCCCAAACTGCGAATGCAAATGGCGGCGGCTACGGCGGCCGCCATTTGCATTCCCTTTTTTTTTTTTTTTGCTGTGATAGGCTATGTAAATATTTATGTAGCCTATTACGGAAAAAAAAGGAACGCAAATGGCGGCCACTGTGCCATTTGTGCCCCTCTCTTTTGTCGTAATAGCCTACATAAATATTTACGTAGCCTATCACACGGCAAAAAAAAGGGAACGCAAATGGCAGCGGCCGTAGCCGCTGCCATTTGCATTCCCTTAGTTTTGCCATGATAGGCTACGTAAATATTTACGTAGCCTATCACGGCTTCCACAGGGACGCAAATGGCATCCCTGCATTAGCTGTGATAGGCTATGTAAGTATTTACGTAGTCTATCACGGCTATATGGAAGAAGCGAATGGCAGCCGCAGACGTGGCCGCCATTCGCAATGCAGCGTGGATGGCAGCAGGTAGGTGCTCCATTCCAGGGCCAAATTATTGGGGGGCGGGGCAGGGGACTTAGTTCCGCCACAGATTTCGGGGGTCCGAATGCACTGGCATTCGGCCTCACCGAGATCTGTGGCAGAATTCTCTGACATCCCTATCGAAAGCTCAGGTGGCGGCAATGGCCATGGCTGATACTTTATACCAGCTTAGGCTGGTATGCCAGATGCAACTCTACATGGAGAGGTCAGATCTTGCCTCGGTTATTCATGCTGTGCTGATATCCAGGCGGGACTGATATAAGGTCCGTAACATTGTTCAGGAGGCAGCAACTCAATCCATCCCAAAGAAAAAGAAATGCAAGAAAGCAAAGTGGCTGTCTGATGAGGCTTTACAAGTAGCTGAGGAAAGAAGGGAAGTGAAAAGCAAGGGAGAAAGGGGAAGATATATCCAACTGAATGCAGAGTTCCAGAGAATAGCAAGGAGAGACAAGAAGGCCTTCTTAAATGAACAATGCAAAGAAATCGAGGAAAACAATAGAATGCAAAAGACTAGAGATCTTTTCAAGAAAATTGGAGGTTTCAAGGGAAGGTTTTGTGCAAAGACGGGCATGATAAAGGACAAAGAAAGCATGGACCTAACAGAAGCAGATGAGATTAAGAAGAGGTGGAAAGAATACACAGAAGAACTATACAGGAAAGATCTGAATGTCCCCGATAGCCATGGTAGTGCAGTCACTGAACTTGAGCCGGACATCCTTGAGAGTGAAGTCAAGTGGGCCTTAGGAAGGATTACTAACAACAAAGCTAGCGGAGATGACAGCATTCCAGCTGAGCTATTTAAAATCCTAAAAGATGATGCTGTTAAAGAGCTGCACTCAAGATGCCAACACATTTGGAACACTCAGCAGTGGCCACAAGACTGGAAAAGGTCAGTTTACATTCCAATTCCAAAGAAGGACAATGCCAAAGAGTGTTCAAACTACCGCACAATTGCGCTCATTTCACATGCCAGCAAGGTGATGCTCAAAATCCTACAAGCTAGGCTTCAGCAGTATGTGAACCAAGAACTACTGGAAGTACAAGCTGGGTTTCGAAGAGGCAGAGGAACTAGAGATCAAATCGCTAACATTCACTGGATCATGGAGAAAGCAAGAGAATTCCAGAAAAATGTCTATTTCTGCTTCATTGACTACGCAAAAGCCTTTGATTGTGTGGATCACAACAAACTGGCAAATTCTTAAAGAGATGGGAGTACCAGACCACCTTACCTGTCTCCTGAGAAACCTGTACAAGGGTCAAGAAGCAACAGTAAGAACTGAAAATGGAACAACCAATTGGTTCAAAATTGGGAAAGGAGTACGACAAGGCTGTATACTGTCGCCCTGCTTATTTAACTTATATGTAGAGTACATCATGAGAAACTCCAGGTTGGATGAATCACAGGTTGGAATTAAGATTGTCAGGAGAATTATCAACAACCTCAGATACGCAGACTATACCACCCTAATGGCAGAAAGCAAAGAGGATCTAAAGAGCCTCTTGTTGAGGGTGAAAGAGGAGAGTGCAAAAGCTGGTTTGAAACTCAACATTAAAAAAACTAAGATCATGGCATCTGGCCCCATCACTTCCTGGCATATAGAAGGGAAAGAAATGGAAGCAGTGACAGATTTTACTTTCTTGGGCTCCAAGATCACCGCAGACGGTGACTGTAGCCATGACATTAAAAGACGCTTGCTCCTTGGGAGGAAAGCTATGGCAAAGCTAGACAGCATAGTAAGAAGCAGAGACATCACCTTGCCGACAAAGGTCCGTCTAATCAAAGCTATGGTTTTCCCAGTAGTAACGTATGGCTGTGAGAGCTGGACTATAGGGAAGGCTGAGCGCCAAAGAATTGATGCTTTCGAACTGTGGTGCTGGAGAAGACTCTTGCGAGTCCCCTGGACTGCAAGGAGGTCAAATCAGTCAATCCTAAAGGAAATCAACCCTGACTGCTCATTGGAAGGACAGATACTGAAACTGAAGCTCAAATATTTTGGCCACCAAATGCGAAGAGAAAACTCCCTGGAAAAGACCCTGATGCTGGGAAAGATTGAAGGCAAAGGAGAAGGGGACGGCAGAGGATGAGATGGCTAGATAGTATCACCGATGCAATGAATATATGAACTTGAGCACACTCCGGGAGAGAGCGGAGGACAGGAAAGCCTGGCGTGCTATGGTCCATGGGGTCACGAAGAGTCGGAAACGACTTAACGACTGAACAACAACAACAACAATTGTTCTGTATTGTTCCTTTATCTTGTACACTCCCTTGGGGTGGTTCCAGCCTTAAAGACAGCCTAAAGGTAATTTCAGAATTAGTAATTAAATAAAAAACCATGTGTTTGAAAAAGGCATAATATATAACTTTATTAAACTTTTTCACTACACACTAATCAAATGCTATAAGTTCCACAAGGATGACTCAGAAACATCATACAAACATGATTTGGAAGGCTTGAAATGACTCCCTCATTTTTGAGAGAAGTGCCCCTGTTCTGATATCCCTTTTTTTTGTTGCCTGATATATAATTGGAAAGTACAATGGGAGCCACACAAAAAACACAGGAAAATCAATTATTCTTTTGGATAAAGTCTTGCAAAATCAAAAAACAGCACACACACTGCTCTAGATGGCTCTACAAACTCAATAAACGAATAAAATATTAAAGTTTTACCAAAGAAAAATCAAATGGCATCTCTCCTGGAGGGCAAGATGGTAGAAAGAATGGGGTTGATCAATATTACAGATGCAGCAACATAATTGTCACTCTGTTGGTACCAGTGATGTTGCTACAAACACAAGGCATGGATGGGGCAGCCTTTCCATGAGGTGATTTCACCTCAGGCAGGTAAATTCCCCACCTGTACCACAAGCAATCTCCAGGGACACCTCTCCTCCCACCATGTCTGGCTCTAAGGAAATGCCTCAGAGCCAGCCAGGCATTTGGGCCTGGTCAGCTCTCTGAAGAGCCATTCCAGCTGCCTTTTATGGCTGATGTGAGCATACAGCAGTGGGGTTGAAATGGTAAGCGATGATGGTGGTGATGTGGCACGGGGCTGGGAAGTGAGGGTAGATGTGGCAGGGCCTGGGAGGTGGGGGGGAGATCTGGTGGGGGATTTGGAGATGTTGGCGGGAGGAGAGCTTGCACTGGCCCTGGGGGAAAACCCTGTGAAGTACTAGAGACAAAATTAAAAGATTTGAGGGACTTGGGTGATGTTTTTCTACACTGCAGAAGGGGAGGAAACCTGGAAAGAGGTGCAGATGGTAAGGCAGGTGACATAAATGAAGTGGTTTTGAATATTTCAATTAAGTTCATGTTCTAAGAACCATTTATATGTTAAGGGATTGGGCATCAACGAAGTGATATGTTACCACATAATCAACCCTAACTGTGTGAACAGACAATATACAGTACATATTAGCAAAATGGCATGGGAGCAACCAAAGAGATAATGTCAACCATGCCAGTTAAGATGGCACACAAGCCTGCATAAAGGCAGACCAACCACAACAAAAGCAGGATTTCATGGAACCAGGTAAGTTCATATTGTCAACCTAAAGGTTCTTTTTTAAATGCAGGACTTGCAACAACAAAAGTTACCATCTGAAGTATATGTTTCAAAAATATATCCAATCATACTATTTTGAGAACATAGTTTTATTACTGATTATATTCAGAGGATTTTGTCCGAAACCTATAGGATGACATATGTGAAGACTCTGTTCCTTTTACAAATTAAGTTTTCATCTAGAATGTGACTGAGTTTCTAATCTACAAAGTTTATCAAATTATGATTCCTTTTCAGTTTCTCAGAAATAAGGTAGGATCTGTGCTTCACACAAAAGATCTTTGGAACTCATTGCCATCTATGTTTAGAAAGTGATAAGGAAGTTTGTAGGAGTACAGGAATACATCTATATTCAAAGTATGAATACTAAGATGAGCACAGTATGAATCCTTTTGCTCTAAGTACCCAGAAAATTAAACTTCTAGAAGTTAAAGGGATCAAAGGGAAGGGAAGTTCTCTAAATACAAGATGGTAATGATAAAAGCTAGCCCTTGGGCTAAGTGACTTCCTGACTCAGCAAAAGTTTTCTTATTTGTCAGGCTGTCTAGTGTTCACTTCTAGACAGTTAAAAGGAAATTTTGGAATGAAGCAATCATTACACAGATACATTCCACCCATCCCGCAGTGCCGTGGAGGGCGATGGCTCTGATTTCGGTGGGGCTGCAAATCCATTCTGGGCTTCAGTCAAAACCAGCCAGAACTCTAAAGGAGCTATCCCAGGTGCTGTACCTATTTGGGGGATAGGGTTCAGAAACTTGGACAGCTCCTTTAGAGTTCTGGATGGTTCTGATTGAAACCCAGAATAGATCCACAGCCCCACCAAAATCAGAGCCCCAGCCTCTACTGCCTCAGTGGCATCCCTGTCAGTGAAGGCTGAGCCATCCAACGTATGAGGTATAGAGCAGTTTTTGCCTTCAGCCCAACAGTGTTCCCAAACGCAGCACTATACTTTCCCCAATGAAAGTAAATGGCAAGGATTTGTTCACAGAGAGTCCGCCTTGAAACATGTAAGGGAGGGAACAACCTCCCCACCCCCACCCCCTGGTGACCCCAGCATGAGAATGAACCTTTGTTTGATAGTCCCATTCTGGGCTCTGCTTATTGCTCATGATAGAGCAGGGGTGAGCAGAAGGTAGATCTCCAGATGTATTGGACTCCAACTCCCAGCATTCCTGACCATGGGCCATGCTGGCAGGGGCTTCTGGGAGTTGGAGTCCAAAATATCTGGAGATCTTTCTACTGCCTGTGCTAGAGTGTGATTAAATGCTGGGAAATGACTTTTAAAATCTATCTATCCTTGTCTCCAGGGAGACATGCAGAATGAGAAAAGAGGGACATTATTTGATATAATAGGTAGGAAATCTCTTCTATTGCCTACAAGATAAATGATAATGATAGTGTTGAATCCATGCCATTCAGCTGTGGCTACTGACAACCCAGGAATGGATTTGTAAAAGTAAAGGAGAAGGTAGGCAGGTGGAGCTGCTGGACGATACGACATTTGGGCAAAATGTCTCCTGCATAGCTGACTGACCTGAGGCATGTGTGCATCATGTCTGGAACCCAGGTACTTGGCACCATTGTCTGTGATGAAGTCAGCATCACAAATGGACGATATGTTCATGCTCTGGGGCAGTTTCCTATTTCTATAGACCTGTGGGGAAAAGCTGTAATGATTAGGTGCATGAGATCAGAACTATCAGAAGAGCAGGGAGTTTAGGTAAGAAGCAGCAGTTTGGCATTCTGTTGCTTTAGGGGGTAGAAAGCTACAATATACAATGTATGATTCAAGGAAGAGAATCATTACATTGATACATTTGGGTAGTCCAATACAATGTTGACATGGCATGCTCATCTGTGAAGGACTGAGTTCTAAAGAACAGACTGGTTACTTGCAGAGGGTCGGGACAGGAAAGACTGGTATGACTGTGTATTGTTTTCCTACTTCGCAGGTAACAGAAACAAAATGAAAGGGTGATACTGCCACACAAAGGAAAACATTTGAAAAATGCTATCAACTCACACTAATGCATCCTTGTCGTCTACTTTTTTTTACGGGTTTTCTATTGGAGGGAAGGGGTTAACAATACGTTCCTATGACACACAACATAGCGTAACATCTAGGTTATCTGAGCATTCTTCTTCTTTACTTAGCAAACATAATTATTGTAAACTGGGTAATCACTGAAATATATATATTCCCAGTAAAAATAAATAATTTACATTAGTCAGTTGGGTGTAAAAATACATATTTATTTATTATATTATTATCCCACCCTTCCTCCAAGGAGCTCCATGTATACCTCCAAGAGGCATATCTGTCCATTTTATCCTCATAGCAACCCTGTAAGGTAGGTAAGCCTGAGAGATGGTGGTTGGCCCAAGGTCACCCAGTAAGTTTCGTGGATGAGTGGTGATTTGAACTTGGGTTTGTCTGGTCCAAAACAAACATTCAAACCACTATACTGTACTGCGGACTGTATTCTGCAGTTATTTTTCTTATCAGTAAAATGGAAAACAGAATTAAATTTAATAATTATTTGCACATAAAGCATATAATATAGAGAGATATAAACAAACACTCATGCAATCTGCAGATCAGAACTAAAGCAAATCATTGCCCAGTTTCTACTGAGATCCACTTACATTTATAAATTCTAAAGCTGATGAGCATCTATAAAACAACAATATACAGACCGGGAACTAAACATGAAGGACTGGTAGGATTTTACAGAAGGAACATATCTCAGTATGATGGTGTCTGATGTCATGTAAACAGTAAAGTGGTAGGCATGATGGAAAAATGAAAACAGGATGCATACCGCAGAATATATTGGACATGCCGAACCAACGTGCCACTAAATACTAAATACCAATAAAATAGTAGTAAGACCACAGGTATCTTTATCCTACCTTTTTCTCCAGCTGTCATGGTGCAGGCGTGGTTTAAAGACTTGGTTTAAAGGTAAAAGAAGACAGGGAGAATAATCTTAAGTCCCCAGAAAGAATAGTAAGAGGGGGGAAAGAGAGTTTTCCAACCTGTTGTTTTAACTGATGGACTAATCTGTCTTTTTCTCTTTTCAAAGCCATCACTTCTTCTTGGGTTTTCTTTTTCTTTGAAGCAGACAGTTCAAGCAAGGCAATGTTTGCATCTTTTTCGCTGATGGCAGCAAGTAGTGCTTCCTGTCTGGTAAGATTTAAAAAAATATATCAAAATTCTTGGAGAACATTTGTTTTCCTTTCAGTTGTAGTAATCCTGAAGCAAAAGAAGTAAATAACATCAGGCATCATGGATGTATGACATGTCTTAGTCTGCATATAATGTACCCCATATAGGGGTGTTGTTTTTTTTCTAGCTTGAACTGTAGGGATGTTTCTGTACCTCAATGTTTAATATTAATGACTAGTGAACATCAGACAACCTATAAACGGTGGGACATTAATACAATATCATTAGATGCAAACTGAACAGGAGTAAGCCACACTGAACACTGTAGAACTTACTTTTGAGCATAGGATTGCACTAGAGGTTGAGGCCATGGCAGTGAGGCCATCTATGAAATGCAATCTTTTTGATGGGATCAGACTGAAGGGCAGAATGCCAGCTAGACCAATATTAGCCTCTTGTGTTCAGCTTACAGACTGCTCTGATCTAAGCAAGAGCCTGGGCTTCAGTGGGTGTATCATAAATCTAACTATCCAAGTATCGCTAATGTGCATAGTATGTTTAGAAAAGTCCAATGTGTAGGACTGAGAAATGCACTAACTGAAAGAAACATCTCAAAGAAGTGGGAGATAGTTGAGGCAGGAACATACCATTTTTTAAAAAGTAATCGATTATTTCTGATCTTTCAGGGTTTTTTTTTTACAAATTTAACTTCAAACAGCCCATTTGCCCTCCCACCCACAGTCCAGTCCCCATCGAACTCTAGGTTTTACAATTATATATCGTGGGTTTTCACTTAATGCAAATTGCTTTGGAATGGCACAGATCAACTGTGCTTAAGCCTTAAGGCATGTTTAGCATTGCACTGGCATTTTCAGGAGCATTCAGAATACAGCACAGCTCCTGAATTATTATGCTGGGCTTCATCATTCTTCTTTTTTTTTTAAGCTAGGTAACATAAGAACAGTAAAATAAGGTATTCACTTATGGAAGGCTGCAAAAATGAATTTGGAGAATGGTTTGTTCCAATTAACTACTTCTCATTCCAGAGCTATGTTAGTATGTTGTTATAAAGACAGCAAAGGATATTGTGACATTTTAAAAACTACCAGATTTATTGTGGCATAAAACTTAGTGGGCCGCAGACCACTTTGTAAGCTGCTTTCAGTGGTGTAGTGATACATTTTGAAGTGCGGGTGCTCATCATGACAGCCCCATGGCCATACCCCCAAGGAGAGTCCAAACATTCAAGCAGCTGGGTTGATCCATATCAACAAACCAGTTCTAGCAGTTTTCAGCTCCACTAGGAGCAGGTCATTTGTAAAGCTAATGGGTCTTAACTGCCCACTCCAGACCAAACCACTCCCCAAATACTTTGCAAAACAACATATACTGTTGCTTGGAAAATTCATTCCCCCCGCCACCTCAGCTACTGTGAGAATTGCCATTAAGCTCAAGGGGGACAGGGAATTCTGATGTGGGGGGTGGCAGATGACATCTGCATCCCTGCTAATCAAAAAGTGCTGGTGCTGCAGCCCTGTGAGCCCCAGCTCCACCACACCACTGGCTGCATCAAAACCCAGGATGAGAATGTCTTCTAGTTGTCTCTTTTCACATCTCTACATAGCGCCCCAACAATACCTTATATGTGTCACAGCACAAGACACACACACACACACACACACACACACAGAGAGAGAGAGAGAGAAAGAGAGAAAGAGAGAAAGAGAGAAAGAGAGAGAGCTCTGCTTCTACTAGCCCCCAGAAGCCAGGAATACCCCTAAAGAAGCCCAGAGCACATTTTAAATTTGTCATTCAATCCTTAGGACCTGTGTGTGGTTTCTCTACCACAGAGCTTTCCAAACGTTTCATGTTGGTGAAACACTTTTTAGACATGCATCATTTCGTGACACAGTAATGCAGTTTTACTAGCAAACCGGAGGTTAAACTAACCCGTTATAAGAGATACGGACACATACATAAATTGTAATAACGAAATGTATGGGGATACAACATATCTCATGAAAACCTTTCATTTATATTTTTAAAAATATATGATTTGTAAGATAATGACACACACTGTTGTCATTTATAAGTAACAGTATGTAAATATGTGCAAGAAAATGTGAAAAATAAACAAAATTAACTCAACTATTTATAACATATAACATATTAGGACACATAGGCCCAGGTAGGAGCTCAGCTGCAAAAACACATGAAGTAGAGAAGCAAAAGTCCAACAAAAATGGTGTAAATATATATGTCTCACTACAAGGCTATATTGCTGTAAATATTTGCAATGCCTTTGTCCAGAGTCCAGTTCCAGCACTCTCCGGTGGTACACTGCCGGTGGGTGGTTAATCCACAATTACAGCAGAGTAAAAATAAAAATAAATGGCAGAAATCAAATCATAAGTGCCACGTGGTGGGTGGCTTGCTGTTTGCCACATTGGGTTTGGGAGGGTGGCCTCCCTTCAGGCAGCAGCAGGTGGGTTGCCTGGGTGACAGCCTGCAGCTGCGCTCGCCCGGGTGATTGGGAGCACGCTGATTCTGAGGCTTCTGGCCTCCACTGAGCTCCGTTCCAACTGGCCAAGATGGCGGATGGCCCGCTTGGTGCAGTCCCAGGCGGCATTTCCACCCGCACGCTACTGTGGCCTGGCCGTGCAGCAGCGCGGTACAGAAGTCTGCGAAGAGCACACTCGAAATCTCGCAGGGCTGGTGGTGGCTGCCACTTCTCCGCGCCGGCGTCGGCCAAGCTCTGCTCCCAGGGCGGCACCTCCCCTCCCTTCTCTTCGCCCCATGCCTCTCCCTCGCCGTACTGCTCCAACACCGCCAATCACGTGCATCCTACGTCAAGACGCCACATGATCCTAAAGCAGCTAATGTTAAAGCAGCTAAGCCTTAGCTGCTTTATCATTAGCTGCTTTAGGAAGTTCCGGGGGAGGGGCCAAGGGAAGCAAACGCGAGTAAGGGAGCTCCGCGGTGCCCTTCCGCACAATTTTCTGCATTTCGCGCGACACACCTACACACTGCCGCCAACACACTAATGTGTCGCGGCACACAGTTTGGAAAGCTCTGCTCTACCAGAGCAGAAGAGCCTATTAAGCACAGTTTCTTTCTACTGCTGCATAGAGATACGGTGCTACCCAAATTCAAACACAAGGATTCACATCAGATGTTTAACTGATACTATAGTGGATTTTATACAAAGGCACAATACATGAAAACGCCTCGCTTGTGCAACTGAGCACAGAAGTGCAATTAGGAATGGATGAGCTAGCCTAGTTTCTTTAAGATTCAACTTGTCAGATTAAAAAAAAGATCACCTTTCCCACTTCATCACATTACCTTTAATTCTTGCACATCTCTGTGTTTCCTGATACAGATAACTATCAGGCCAGGAGATGCCAAAATTCTCTTAACAGTAGCTGTTATTGTGGCATTTCTCACATATCTGGAAGTAAGTTCCAAAATCTCACGTGTCCAGGTGTTTTGTTAATTTCTTTGGTCCTATTTTTGAGATGCAAGGTTCAAATATCTAACATTATATATCCCAACAATTTTAGGTCTGCACCATTTTAACAAAGACTACAATTCTGAATTGCATATTGTATAATGGAGCCCTACGTTAGGAACATAGGAAGCTGCCTTATACTGAGTCAGACCCTGGGTCCATCTAGCCCAGTACTGGCAGTGGCTCTTGAGGATTTCAGGCAGGATTCTTTCCTTACCCTACTTGGAGAAGCCTGGGATCAAACCTGGTACCTTCTGCATGCAAAGCATGTGCTCTGTCACACTGAGCTATGGCCACACTAACATAACCTCCACCTTGTCTCAGTTCAATTGCAGTTTGTTTCTCATCCAATCCACCACGCCGCCAGCATTCATTAAACTGTGAGACTGTTGGTTCTGAACTGGTGAGAAACTATGGGTACAGCTGCAGTCAGAGCATATTGTTGGTTAATTCCAAACCTACAAATGAGACAGTCTTTCCCGGTGGCCTCATACAGATGTTGAATAGCAGAGCAAAGAGCCCTAAGGAAAGCCTCCATGAGGCTGACTTGAAAAGTCACCCATTTCTATTCTGTTGAAAAGGTTAGATAGGACCAACATGACTGTAGGGCAGAGACATGAATCCCTAGATAAAGAACGATCTGCTGTATCAAAAATGGCACAGCAGTCCAATAAACCCACTAGGGCATTATGTCTCCTGTCAGTCACCAAATGAATATCTTCTACTAGAGTCATTAAAGCAGTCTTGGTCCCAAAACATGGGTGAAAACCATTATTGCAAGCATTTGTTGTCGTCCGGGAATAATTAGAGCTGTGAAGCAACCACATGCTCTATCAATTGGTCTCCAGTCCAAATGGCAATTAGTAACTTATCTTGACATCAGTACTCAAGGCTAGCTTCTTTAAGGGCTTCTTCTCATTCTACAGATAGCTACTGAAGCGGAAACTGGGGGTGCATAGGTGCTCGCATTCTAGATTTCTTTAATATATGTATAAGAGAAATATGTGAATGGGTATATTTCTGTGTGAGACCATGTACATACATGCTTGCTCAAGAGAGAGACCACAGCCTAACAAAATGTCAAAAGGACTATTTTAACAAATAGGTGGAACAATGGAAACAAAATTATATGCTCAATAACATACACTTGATCATTAGCAATGGATAAAAACAAAAGTGCACTAAGAACAGGTTTAATAACCCTAAACTGTCATTCAGCTTGTAGAATATGCTCAAGATGGAACTAATAAAACACACAAAAATGGTTTTAACCATGCCAAAAAAAAACTGTATAGAATTAAACACTGACAAACGCTCTCTTTTGATTGCTGTCATGCAGTTTAACCCTCTTAAAGAATCTCCCACAAACCTTTAACAATAACGTATTGCCTTGCCACATCACAGTCCACTTAAAAGGGAATAATGTAAACACTTCTGTTTCACTCCCCACTAGGTTAGTCAGAGAACAATATTCTAAGCTTTATTCATAGGAACCCTGATAGTTTATTACCAAGATAGGTAGACGGAAGATTGGTGTGATATAACAGAAAGATTTCAAATGTCAACATTTCTGAATACAAGGTGCTCCCTGTTCTGAAATCCTCGCAGTTATAATCATGCAATGCATTGTGTGTAATACACAAAAATGCAATGGAACGTTGCAATTAAAAACATTGTAACTAACTATATTCTACTTTTCATGTTCCGATCATAACAGAATAGAAAAGAAACTGCTCAATCATCTTGTCTCTTTAATGGTTGTTTTCTTTCCCTTCTGACCCTGAGTATTCAACTTTAGGTTCAGTAGGAGGTGATTTCAGAGAGACAGTGATGAGAGATCTTGTTTGAAACAGCTTCTTTCTTTCACCCAAAAAGAAAAAAAAAGTATGTTAAAACATACTATTAATCCATTATGGATGCACATATATGTTTAAGGAAATAAACACAGGAACGTTATCTGCATTTAAAACGTTTCACACACACACATCTCTGTGTGTGTGTGTGTGATAGCACACCTGCAATAGCGGTCAGCATTTATAATTTGTGGAAGAGTCCAATACAGAATAAGTTCAGTGGTGGCAGTGAGATTATTCTAGTCCTATGCACTGTAGCAGACAGAGGAATTTAGCCAATATCAATGTGCTGGATATTTATTTCAGCAGTACTGCTTTTACAAGCACAGACAACACTGCACCCATTCGATCATTCAAATAAAATAGCCAGTTGAACATAGGAACATAAGAAACTGCCTTATACAGAGTCAGACCATAGGTCCATTTGGCCCAGTACTGTCGACACTGACTGGCAGCAGCTCTCCACAGTTTCAGGCAGGACTCTTCCCTAGCCCTACCTGGAGATGCCAGGGATTGAACCTGGGACCTTCTGCATGTAAAGCAGGGGCTCTACCACTGAGCTACAGACATGGAGACTATAATTTAAAATGATTATATCTTGCTTCAAATAAGGATGCAATTAAAAAAAATAATTCAGATAAGAACGCAGTATTTTTTTTTTTAAATAAGGCTTCTCTATGGCAGGGGTGGGCAACTTCTGGAGGTCCATGGGCCATTTTCACCCCAGTATACCCAGTATGGGATGAAATCCCCCCCCCCCCCCGCATGCTGAAATTGCTGGTTTGTGAAATTTGGCAGCAAGCTGCTCCGTAGCACCATGGAGTGCTACAGTGGTTACAGTAAGCTTGTCTTCAACTAAAGTTTACTCTTTTGGCACAACGAAGTGGCTACGGAGCACCAAAAGCACCAAATATTTAAAAATATTTTTAACCATTGGGGGAGGGCAGCAGCTCTATGGCCATCATGAAAATACTCTTAATTATAAAGTTGGTTACATTTTGAACTGAACTGTATGTCACACAAATGGATTTTGTAAAGCGATACATTCAAAACTGGCATTAACTTTGCTTATTTAAAATTTTACAACCACCCCTGCCACAAGTAGATAGCCATCTTGCTCTTTTACACAGAGACACAATATATGTTTACCTGCCTCAACGTATAGGGTGCTACACAAAAATATTAACAGCACAACCGATTAGAAATTCTGGAGGGTGAATCTAATGGCATATGAATACAAAGGTTTTGTTTGGATGGAGCTCAGCTCTGCCCAAAGTCCAGCTAAGTCAAACAGGACGAACAAAACGATAGGTAATCTGTCACTGTCAGGCTACTTGTCTTTCAGCATTGCTTTTTTGTTTATAAAGGACAAAGATAAAAGTTGTTTGTAGAAAGAACGGTTTGATCCCTTGAGTATAGTTTTCAACCCGTTTTTATGCTCCCCCAAATTATAAGCTTTGTGGGGAAAATTGCCATTGTTTTTCTAACTGAGATTTTACAAATAACTCAAAATCAAAGTGTCATAATATTCTAAAACAACAAAGATATCTGTTGGTCCCCCTGAAGAATGGAAGCCTAATGCCAATTTTCCACAAAGCTTCAAGTTTTACATTTGTCAGGATTATCTTCTGGACAAATCAAATACTGACTTATTGTTCTTTCTATAGCTATCCACAGACTGAAGTACTCTCCAGGATGGGAATATCAAACTGAGGGACAAATGAAAGAAAACCCAGGGACTATATAGATTAGGGATAGATAACTTCTCTCCACTCCCTTCCTTTAACTCCAGAATAGCCTGTGTTGGACTTGGTTGAGTTGCCACATCTCCCCCTATTTTGAGAACAGCAAAAGAGACCAAGCATTTGCAATGGTAAAGAAAGAAAGAAAGAAAGAAAGAAAGAAAGAAAGAAAGAAAGGGTAAAACTGATCACATTTTCTGAACGCAGAGCACATAGTGCAGGGGCGGGCAACTTCATGCAGTCCAATTCCTTCCCAGACTTGACACAGGCCACACTCCCCACCCCAACCCCTGCCCTCATGCTGCAAAAAGGGAGGGAAGTGGGAAACAAGCTAAAATTGTCCATTATAAGCTACTGTGGTGGTTTGCCACCAAATTCGGCAGCAAACCACAACTCCTTCTCCCCCCCCCGCTCATTTTTAAAAATAAAAAATAGGGATGGCAGGGGGCAATGGGGGTAGCAGGTGCTGCACTGGGAGGGAGCAGGGATGCATGCAGCCTGCGTGTTGCCCACTCCTGATATAGTGGATGGGATGATGGACTACAAGACTGCCTCAACCTATAGGGTGCTACACAAAAAATTATTATAAGCAATTCTATGTCACTTATAATCAGACTGGTCATTGCTCACATGAAAGTAGTGAACATTATACTGTCATTCAAAAATAAATAAAAGCATAGCATTCAAATATCTATATCTATACTGTATCTATCTATCTTGAATGTACAGATGCTTCTAATAGAATAAACAAAAGACAATGACATGCTTAACCATTTCTGGATCTCAAGACTGACAAGGGAACATTTCCGGATCTCTAGATTGAGAAGTCTTAGCCCCAATGGCCTTAGCCCCAATGGCCTTAATCTAAAGGATAATTCATAGGCATTACATGCCACTCATACCTGTTTTTTCTCCTAAGGAACTTTCATTTCCAAGCACTCCAAACTGCCACTCCTGAGTCCTGATACCCATTTAACAGCACAGGTACTGATGAGGGTGGAAACCAAAAGGTTTAGCTTAAATATATTATTTGAATACTCTGTTGTTAGTCTTTCTGTCTGTGTGTGTGGAATTGTCAAAGAGAAGCCTTTGGACTTGACTCAGAAAAAAAAGTGTCTAAGGCTGCAATCCTATACACACTTACCTGGGAGTAAGTCTCATTAAATTCAATAGGAGTTAGTTCTGATTAGACATGGATAGGATTGTGCTGTAAGAGAGACTGGGAGTAGCATGCAGAAATGCCACATTATGCTTTTCGGACTCTTATGTGATCTGTTGGTGTAGTTTAAAAGAAATGAAGTATTTAAATCAGTGCGACCTGCTCTGTGGAGTCTGCTTCTTCAGATTTCCAGCTCTTCCACTCTCTCTTCCCCCTTTGGTTCTCCATCATCTTCCTCCATAGTCAGTGTGCATTCCATGACCAATGACCACGCTCAGTCCTCATTGGGCAGTTTGGGGGTGATTCCCTCCACCCTGGATTTTTTCCTAAAGCACTTTCCTTCTTTTATTGGTTCCTGCAAATTCTACTGATACTGCTCTCTTGTACATGAATGGTGTCAATTTGGCCATGTAAAGACGGGCACTCGAAAAATTTAATTCATTATTAGTATATAAAAGTAGGACCTGCAACAAAATGTTGCAGTGCAGAGTGCTCATGTTTAGTGTTCCAGCCAATCAGCCATGCTTTCTTCCAGAATACTCCATTCTTCCTCCCCCTTGGTTTTCCATTTTTCCTGCCTCCAACAGCCAGCCAGCCTACGAGGGGTGTAGCAGAAGCAAGTGGAACACACTCCCCATTCAGCTCCCAGTGTAGGCCATCTACCACAGTGACTAAAGCAGTCCCCATCCCAAAATCAGATCAGGAACCAGACTGAAAAGGATTTTGATAATCATCATCATCCGGGAATATGTCAAATAGGGCTGCCACCCATATTTGAGCACCTTAATATTTTATTGGATGATAATTGTCCAAAACAGTGGAATCCAGGAAAGTTTTTTTCCAGTAACGGTCTCACCATGGATTATTTCAAGACAGGTGGTACTCTGCATTCCCTCAAAGAAGAATTTACTAGGCCTGCACGGATTCCCCACCGTCCAAGTCCATCCCGGTGGGGAATCCGTGCGGGGGGGAAGCGATTCGTTCCTCCCCCCCCAAGAATCCTCTGGAGTGACTCCACTCCATGAGGATTCCGCCAAGCTGCACCAGCTATAGGGCCGCTTACCTTGCCGGCCAGAGCTGTTCACCTCCTCCACGCCGATCGCCATTTCTTTTTTTCCTTTTTTTTAAATGGCGATCAGCAGGATGTGCCCATAGATACAAATAGAGCTGTGAATCTTGCGTATAAGTCTATGTGTCCATAGGCTTATATGTTAGATTCACAGCTCTATTTTGCGTATAAGTCTATGGGCACATCCTGCCAATCGCCTTTTATTTTTTTTTTAAAAAAGAAACGGTGATCGGCGCAGAGGAGGTGAATGGCTCCAGTGGAAGAAGCAGCCGAGTGCCGTCCCACCTCCAATCCTCCTGGAGCAGAGGTAAGTGGTGCCGATCTGCCGCAGATTCCTGAGGCCGAATTCCAAAGAATCCCGCCTTATTTGAATCCGCGGCGGATTTCTCTAACATCCCTAGCATTTACTACTTGCTCAACTGAACCAGCCATTCAAACTTCGCAGCTCTAATAAACCAGGATGGGAAAGAGTCAGGTGTGCATGTGATCAAGCTCACATCTCCAAAAATCCTGTCCACATTTACACAAGCTGAAAAGTATCCAAAATAACAGGACAAACAGAAATCCCAGATGCTTCTTTAATTTGTGAAAATCCCAAGCTGAAGAAGGTAGGAGCATCTTTACCTATACAATTGGTCTCAGTGGGTTACCAAGGGTTTTATTCATTATTTATTTGTACCCCTCCTTTCAGAATAAAAAAATTATCATCCCATGATAGTGTACACCAGAACAGTAACTAACAACAAAATCCACACTAAAACCATATATCACAAAATACCCCCCCAAAAGAAGAGTAAAATACACAAGAACTAATCTAAAAACAATCAATTTAAAAAGGCCTTGCAGACTAAAAAAAAGTCTTGGCAGAGCTTCCAGGGCTTGGCAGAGCCTCCAGGAAAGTGAATTCCACAATTGTGGGGCCACCATTGAGAAAGCCCTGTACCTAGTACCTGCCAGCCTCATCTTGACCAATGACGGGACAGAGAACAAGCCCCCTGATGCTGAACTTAGTAGAAGGTAGGTTCATGTGGTTGTAGACAGTCCTTCAAATAACCTGGTCCCAGACCATTTAGGGCTTTAAAGGTCATGCCAGTACTCAAAACTAACTGGTAGTCAATGTAACTGGCAAAAACATTGTGGAATGTGCTGGCCACCTTACCCTATGAGTAGCATGGCACCCACATTTTTCTTCCACACCTACCCAAGAACCTGAATGTGCAATTTGGCCCATAGAAGTGCCATCTGCCTCCATTGCTGAAGATATAATATTTGCTTGCAGGGTGATCTCATGAAACACAATTAAGCACACCTTAGTATCAATCTGACTCATACACAGTTAACTTTGTGCAGGACTGAATCCAAAATGGTGGTGGCTGCAAGGTACATACGCTGGGTCTAGTGAGAGGTTATCATCAGACTCAAGCAAATTATTTATGAATTACAATTGTTGGACTAGAGCCCTTGTCCAAACAAAGATGACTAGGCAAATAACACATATACAACACACTACACAACTAGTTCTGGATGCCCAAAAGGGTTTTGAGCTTGTATTTCTTGAACAATAGCCCACTGTTCCACATGGCAACACACTGTTGAAGCATTACCATGTGGCATCAGGCACTTATTGTCCAGTTTTTAAAAAAAATCCAACTGTGTATGCTTAAAGTAGATCTCTGACCAAAATATTTAAAGAAATGGTAAGCAAAATGCATAGCCATCTAATGGCACCTACAGCCAACTGGCCAAATTTTAAATCTCTTTTGCTCTTACAGGGAAGAGGTACTACTAATATAGGTGGTCTTAAAATAAAATCACTATATAAAGAGTGTTAAAAATCCTTCCTAACATCTCAGGCTAACTGACCTAGCTTTAATTTAAAAGCTGAATGGTGTCAAAATAGAACAGATCTGAAGCATTGCTAGGAGGTGAGGAAAATGTGGAACAGATCCAAGTTATTTCAAGAATCAAGGAAAGGAGGAGTTCAGTCAACAGCACAAAAATATTTCCTTAATTAGTGCTTTAAAGATAGGCATGAAAAGAAGTCAGATACCAGATTCATGTTGACTAATTATGACTTCCTTGTTAAAGGAGTGGCTGCAGGCATTTCCAGGAGCATGCATGTCATATGATTCAAATTTGGGTAGGGCAGCTCACTCATTGATCTTCTTTGGTGGGTAAACGTTTCCCAAATTTGTTACAGACTAAGAAACCAGCTTTTACAAAAGGCAGATGTAAAGATTTTGGAAAGAGGGGGTGCACTGATCACAACCTCAGGACAGTGATTAAAGGGGGGAATGTCTCAAACAGACATGAACAGGCACAAGGAAACGGATTGTCCTGAAGTTGTGAGAAAATACTGTGCTTTCATAGTAGACTAGGTACATCTATTCATACTTGTTACTTCCTGTTGTGTTACCTGTGTTTAGTACAAAGGCAATAGAGCATTATTTAACTGTATTTAACTGTACCTGATGTTCTTTGGGATATTGCCCAAGATTCAACATTTAACATTTTCAATTAGAATCTATGCATGCCTAACCTTTCTACCCATACTATCAGGAAGACTCGAGGGGGGGATGACCCCCTCTTTTTCATGTACACCCATCTTACCATTAGTGACTATTGGTCTCTCAGAAATATAGGAGGCAGGCAGAGGCATTATCCACCAAAAATATATTTGTACCTGGACTGCACTGCCAAATATGTATGGAATTCTGACCCCACCATCTGAATTCTTCTCTTACCTACAGTCAGAGTGCTCAAGAGGATCACAATCATAACTTAAGATTAATGGTGCAATAAAAAGAAAATGGCATTAAAAAAAAGGTTCTGCTTTTTGCCGCTAAAACTAAATACATGTTGGAGTGAATTTACTACCAAACATAAAACAGTACTTTACTGTATGCTACAGTACCAAGTGAGATGGAGTTCTGTTGTAGTGGCTATCCTCATGTCCATTTGCCCTTGTTGAGTTAATGAACATAATGCCACTACCAACATTTTTGGCCAAGTTCTGGATTCAATTGCAGCCACCAAAAATTAGGTTTTGGTATACCATTTAGCACACTAAACCAAGAACATCATCTGGAAAAAATCGTGACACACATGAGATCTAGTTGGTATGGAGAGTTGGTACATCTAGTTGGTACATCTAGTTGGTACATCTCAAATGTACAATATGGGGTGGCCTAGTGGCTCATGCAAGCGATACCTTCCATCCTGGGATGAACAATTGTGAGGAAGAGGAATATTACTGACAGCAAACAGCATAATACCATTTCTCTGTGAAATGAAATCCTAGGGAGAATATAGACATCTGTTTACTTGGCACACATGAATAAAGACACTGAACAGGTGATCAGAAATAGCAGTTTATGTCTTAAATATCACTGCAACAGCCCAAAGGAAACAGTGTTGACAGGAACAGATCCTGGAGATTTATGGGCTGTTTCCATTATTACGTGATCAACTATTTGCTAACGAGTGATAAATTATTTTAGTATTTTGTAGATACTTGCCCTGTCAAGGATGCTATCAAAAATTCTATGGATACAAAACCCACAGATTCATGATTCAGATCAAATGTACTAGGTATGCCAACCTTATAACAATAGCCTACAGTTCTGTAGCAATGACTTTATAACTTCCTTGTCAATCTACAGATCACTTTATGAATGAGCCTATTGTTCCCCCAAGCAAAGGATAAAACAGGAGGATCACTGCTGAAAAAAGTACAGACAAACAGAAGTTAATATTTATGTTCTTGGAGTTCAAGAAAAGGACCACTCCCAGTCCTTTTAATCTATGACCATTCCTATGTCTGAAGTTTAGCACATTTTCTTGACTGAAATCACAATGCTCTGTCTGTAACTATACTGTGCCCACACTAGCTAGGAAATAGTAGCCACTTACACTGAATACGGAGTGAGAGATAGGTATGAATATCAATAGCAGGAACCTGCTGACTGAGATGAACTTACTTGAATTTGGAACTTCTGAAGCCGATTATATAAATAGCCTAGTTTTACATAAACAAGGTGTTGTGTCTAATTGCATTTCTTCCACTGATGGAAGGTTCTGTGATCCAGCAGAGTAAAGAGAGGGGAGGTGATTTTTTCTGATTCCCCTTCCCTCTGTAGCACGCTGCCCCTTGTGCTCCAGAGAGTTGAGGAACCCTTTGGAACAACGTGGAAGGTGGTGCAGGGGACTGCAGAAGAAATAGGAATTTGCCAAAACCACCTCCTCCCCCACCTTTCTGCTCACATAAGCTTTTGCTGGATCAAACAGGCTTCCATCAATGGGGAGGACACAACTGGATATAACTCAAGCTTTAGGGCATTCTTGCCACAAGAGTAACAGAGGAAGCAAGTTATTTTCCCCTAAGGTGAACAAGAAGTCTTGGAATCCCCCAGTGTTCCAAAAGAAAAAGAGTATTCCCCAAACTCTTTAGCTTAATGAAAGGAAGTGATATGCATTCTAGCCGCAGGGCAAAGGTGACTAAGAACAGACATGTGCAATATTAACAAAAATAAGACAGGCTGAGTCATCTATTGGTAAAGGATTGGAAACAAGATGGCATTTCAGAGAAAATCCCCAGAAAATTAGAAAAGAATATAAAATATGGAGCTCCTACTAGTGCCATCTTGCAGTAAACACTCTCACCTTGGGGTAGCTTGATAACCTGTAGCATCCTGCCGAGTGGTAAGGGGAATTTTAGTACATATCAAATGCCAATGGCCACTGGAATGTGGTGTAGATTTGTTACCTATGTCCATCTATACAAAATTTGGGAGGAGATGCCATAGATGCTACAGCATCTCCTCTCAAATTTTATATGTCTATGAACATAGTGAAATGACGAATCCTTTTCTCTAGGGAATATTCAAATTCTTCTTTAAGTACAGGTCCACCACAAGCTATGGCAAGGCTGTTCTGTTGAGCCTTCTGTTTCTACGTACTTGGACACAAAACAGGGATAATTTCTAATATGCATTGATCCACAGTATTATATTTTTAATCCAGTCTGGTGGCAAGAGAGATGTATTATGCTTAAACTGCAATCCTATGATAGTAAATCACATTGAAACCAGTGTGGCTTCGTTCTCCATAGGCATGGATAGGAGGTAGGGATGTACAGATTCCCCACCGTCCATTCCCGTGGGAAATCTGCCCGGGGGGGAGGCAATCCATTCCCCCCCCCCAAATCCTCCAGAGCAACTCCACGAGGATTTCGTAGAACCACCCGGCTTCAGGGCTGCTTACCTGGAGGGCTGGAGCTGTTCTCCTCCACGCCGATCGCCATTTATTTATTTTTTAAAGGCAATCAGCAGAATGTGCCCATAGACTTATACGCAAATACAGCCATGAATCTTGTGTATAAGTCTATGTGTCCATAAGCTTATACGCAAGATTTACAGCTCTATTTTGTGTATAAGTCTATGGGCACATCCTGCCGATGGCCTTTAAAAAAAAAAGGCGATCGGCGCAGGGGAGAATGGCTCCGGCTGAGCAAGCAGCCGAGTGCCATCCCGTGCGGAATCCTCACAGAGCAGAGGTAAGTGGGGCCGATCCGCTGTGGATTCCGGAGGCTGGTTTCCAAAGAATCCAGCCTCATTTGAATCCACGGCCAATTTCTCTAACATCCCTAATAGGAAGGGCTGTTATTTATTTAAAAGTGTAGCCAAGTACACCATGCTGAAAGTGTCAATGATCTTAAAAAGTACATGGTAAGATTGCTTATAAACAGATTAAACAATAATTTAAACATTAGACCAACTTAATCCCAGTCACCAAAAGCCAGCCCAACTGAAAAAAGTGTTACAATTGTTCCGAATGATGCTTAGGCTTTACATATGATGAGTCTCCAGGGAAAGAGAATTCCATGGTTTGGGGGTAGCCATCTATCAGGTGCACAGATAGTGTACTTAAACTAGAGCTTTCTGTTGCCCTTCAAGATCTCAGTGGTATTTATTTATTTATTTATTTATTTATTTATTGCATTTATACCCCGCCTTTCTCCCTCTCACAAGGAACTCAAGGCGGCTTACATTATCCTCCTCCTTATCCTTATGGTAAGTATGGGATACGCTGCCTGTTAGCTGTGTTAGACCAAAACAATACAGATGTTTCTAGATCAAAACTGATGCCTTGAATGTGTCCAGGAGACTACAGGGATATATCCAGGAGACTACATCCTGTGTAACCAAGGTATAAAATACTCCCAGTGACCATTTCCTATTAGGCTGCAGATAAACTGGATGCTTCTGGACAGTCATCAGTAGGAGATGGAGAGAGATTAATTCTGATAAAGCCAAGATTAGGCTACTCAGTTTTGTTGAATGTTCTCTTTAGCGTGCCGTACAAAAACAATGTCTTCACTTTTGGATTGTTTGATTGGGAGAGCAATAAAGGTGAATGGCAACAAAATAAGGCAGACACTTCTCTATAAATAATATATAACTCTGAACTGGAGGCTCTTCTCTCTTGAATATGTACAGCTGCAAAGAAATTATTGAAATGAATGGGTTGTATCCAATTAAGTCTTCCTGCTGGTTAAATGACTTCCATCAGCAGAATGAAGAGGGGTCATTCCCTCTCCCCCTTAGTGCATCACACCCTCAGATCCTGCACCAGAGGGGGGGGGGGCTCCAGAGTGGATTTGGTAGTGGAGGGCTGCAGGGAGGAGGAGAAAATCCCATTGTGTGAGCAGAGTTCTGATCACATAACACTGTATTTCACCAGAAAGGATTTGAGTTTTTTCCTCATACTGCAGCATGTTTCATTCTGGTCCTTCCTTAGCTAAAAGCATCTTCAAAAATGCTATGCTGTAATCCATTCACAAGATATACTATGAGAGTAGAAACACCATAGCCAGTGCATTATCATCATCATTATGTATAGCAGGAATTTATATAGCACCATCAATATACATACTTTACAGAGCAATGTACAGAAGAAGACAGGTTTCTATCCCAAGAACTTTAAACAACTCTACTCAAAAGAACATCCCTCTGAGATCAATTGCTGTCAAGGAAGTATGTAAAGACTACCAGCCTAAAATCTACTTTTTTGATGAGAGGATAGATAAGAGATACTGGAGAAAGGGGAAAAACATGTGCAAGTTCAGCTATACTACCTAGCCTGTTAGTTGGCATTTTCAACAGAAAAAAACTCACTGAACTAAAATTATGTGTCAAACAGAAATGAACATTCTGTTTGACAACATTTCATTCATGAGAGCCAGTGTGGTGTAGTGGCAAGAATGTTGGACTGGGAGATCTGGGTTCTAGTCCCCACTCAGCCATGGAAGCTCACTAGGTGACTTTGGGCCCGTCACAGACTCTCAGCCCAACCTACCTCACAGGGTTGTTGTTGTGAGGATAAAACAGAGAGGAGGAGGATCATGTAAGCCACCTTGGGTTCCTTGCAAGAGGAAAAAAGGTGGGATATAAATGCAATAAATAAATAATAAAATAATAAATAATAAATAACATCCCGCCTGGCCCACACTGCGGCTGTAACACATGAAACAGGGAAACCCGCAGGCCATTCAAATACCATTTGTTGCAAACCATGCAAATAAGCTGCAAAAATGCTCACGTGGGTATTCTTTCCACCACTGCCACCTAAGGAGCTGCAGTTAATGCAGCTTCAAGGTGCAGCCCTTTGCATGTCTACTCTGTCAGAAATAAGCCCCACTGAGTTCAATGGGACCTACTCTTGGATAAGTTTGCACAGGGCTGCAGCTTCAAAGACATTCCTTTGACCTCAGACACAGCTCCTGGTATCCTGTCATCGTCCTCCTCCCTCTGACTTTTACATATGGCTCCAGCCACACCTGTTTCCTTCCTTCCTAACCTCACAAGTAGCAGTTAATCACTAGCAGGTTATTACTCATAAGAAGGTCTCTCTCAGGGCCAAGAGAACAGGATGATGGGAGAAGCTAACTGCCTGCCACCATCATGGTAGGGTCTGCTACCTCCTCTGTCCACTCAGCCCAGTTTTTCTTCCCCCTCACCATCACCCCAGGTCCTCACTAGCCATATGTACTGTTGTTTGATTTCTTCTTTCGTCTTCATTAAGGAAGCCTTAAGCATTTTGGAAACAATGACATTGACTTTCATGCAATTTACATGTACCTACAGATTTTTCCATGGAGAAGGCTGCAGCTCTGATAGAACATATGCGTTGCTTGCAAAAGGTCCCAGTCTCAGTCCCTGGCACCTCCTGATATGACTGGGAAAGAATCCTGTCTGAAACCCTGGAGTGCCAGTGCCAGTCAGTGTACTGAGATCTATGGTCTGCTTTGACGGCAGTGTCCCATATTCTAACCTTTTGCATTACCTTGTTTAGGCTATGGTCTTCAGATCAACTACTTCCATGGTAGCCAATGAAATTGATCAACTACACAACAGGTCAACTGCATTAAAAAAAACCTGAACCACATACTTAGGATTATTCCCAATAAATCAAGAAATACTCCATGCGTCCCCATCCTACATGTAAGAATATCAGCTCTCCAGACATTTTCCAGAGCTGAATTTGTGTCTGATATATAAATGTGGCCCTCAAACTCTTTGAAATTACCCATTTATTCTCAAGGAAGCAAATGACACACATTTTAATCCTATGTTGTACTTTTCTTGTTTTGTTATCTACTTCAACTATGTCTATTTTTCTTGTTTTGTTATCTACTTCAACAAAACTGAAACAGGGGAGAAATTGAATCTATTGAAGGTCACAGATAACTTCATAATCAATATAATAAGAAAAAATGTATTCCAAGCCTCAGCCTATGCAGCATAGCACAAAATAATAGCCATCCAAAAGCAGGTAATGAAGTGACTTTCAAGTGAGGTAGTTAAGATATTATTGCTTCTGTAAACTCTAAACTGAAGTTTAGAGTAGACACGTAATCTTCAACTCCCTGAACAGTCCAATTTGGACACTAAAGATGCTGTTTTACATTTCCAAACATTTCCCCCTTGTTGCTACTTTTTATACTTCAGTTTTCAGGTTGTAAGCATTTGTTACTTGCAAAGCAACTCCTTTTGAACACAGAATCTTGGGAGGCATTTGTTACTAACTGCTAATGCCGCCTGCCAAACAAGAACTCCCTGCTGGTGACATGACCACCTAGTGACCTCTAAAAATGTTTTAACAATGTGAAAAATATCTCCCTCTCGTAGGAAACAGCAATTTTTAAAATTAAATGTACACTGAATGTTCGCTTACATACAGATAAATGGTATTCAGAGTCACCTTCTCTGTTTCCAATTTCGGCCGTTTGAAACCCAGCCCAAAACTAAATAAATAAACGTTGATACTAAGAGGAAACTAAGAGCTCTAGAGCCTTGTGATTTCACAAACAGCTTTTTTCCATTTTCTAAAATCTAAACTTTAAGCCAGACATAGAACAGGTAATGAAAAGAAACAAGTTTGGCAGCCCCTCTCCATGGCTCTTAGCTGAAAATAGATCAAGCCAAAATAAGTGGCTATAATTTGGCAGACTTAATGTCTTTAAAAGTCTGCAGTTTGCGAGGGTAAGAGTTAAACATATAATGTTTACAAATTGAAACACTATCTCTCTGTTGAAAAGACACAATGGCATACTTTCATCATCATCATCTCAGTTTTAAGCATTGGCTTAGCAAAGGATACAAATCTCTCATGTCTATATGTGCTATAGTAAACATGGTATGCTAAAACCAGTTTATGTTGCTTTGAGAGGCTTTTTTATATTGTTGGTTTTTATCAGGTAATTGCCTTCACGCAGACCTAAATACAGGCCTTTGAATACAAACCCAGCCCTCTTACTGGAATAGAACATTTACTGCCCCCTCACCCCATCCTCTCACAGGTCTGACTGTGCTGACCACATTCGGATGCTGCTTTAGCAAAAAAAGGTACAGACAGTGGTCTATAGTGCTGCAGGTAAAGCTGCCCCCTTAGGAGCAGGATCATCTGAAGAGCACAAAGCAACTGCTACCTGTGAAAAGAACTCTGTGGAAATTCAGATGACCAGTTTGCCATAGGCATGTTTTGTGGAGGGCTGAGAATGGAGGAAAACACATTTCAGTTCTTTCATACCTTTATCACTGGTTCCTGTCTCCTTTACAGCTTTCCCAATTTACCCTTCCCCATAGCAAGTCCTTTTCCCACTGAGAATGTACCCAAAGTTTACCAGACTTTGATGAAACAGTTTGGTTGCTCTACCAAAAGCACCTGTACCTGCCTGACATATGTGGTTGAAAGCACACATTTGTCACAATCCCATAGGATGACTTTGGGTGTTTGGATGTTTGTTTTTTGCCATATCTGTGGCTAAGTGTCAGGAGTCAAACATGCAAAAAGTCCCGAGGGAGTTAATCTGTGCACTACCATTCTTCTGCCAAAAAGGAACAAATGATGGTGTAACCAGCAAGACCAACAAAGAAGCCTTTGAACAGCAACAGGGCAGAGACATTCATGTGGGACAGCCTAGTCCTATTAAAACTGCCAGCTTGCTCTCTTGCCTGAGCAACCAGGAAACTCTATTGTTGCTGGTTATGGTCCTGGTCCGTACCACAGACTTTTCTCGTGTCTCTGTATCTGCATCATTATTGCTTCATTGCACCCAGCCCTGTTCCCCTCAGTTTCACAGAATCTGGTCTGTCACTAGAAAATCTCAACACATAACTTGGTCCATTTAATTTTTTTGATGCTCAGTGGGACAATAATCCTGAATTTCCATGCTTTCCTGCCAATGCTTTGTTGTTTCCATAGTTTTCTGTTATATCATTTAAGACTGCAATGGCATCCCTAATTGGTACAGTTGTTTTGAAGGGGTTCTCCCATAACTATTATTAAAGAAATGAATGTTTATTTTGACCTTTAGTTCTCTCTCTCTCTCTCTCTCTCTCTCTTTCTCTCTCTCATGTGTAGATGCATGTGTGTGTATGTATGTCTGTATTAGGGGTAATATGAGTTGAATGGCTAATGTTCATAAGAACTAGGCTCTGTGCACATTCACCACACTTCATGGAGAATGTGCACATGATATGTCCATGAAGATGAAATTGTGCACATTTCCTGGTAAATATACATACTTTCCAACAGCCCTTGGGGAATGTGCATATCTTGACAGGATTCTGTACATTCTCCAGTCAGTATGCATAATCTCCAAGAGGCCTTGGGGACCTGAAGAGGCCAAGAGGGTGCTTGTACTGCAATTAAGATTAGTTGGTAAAAAAAAACCCACACACACCTTAATAGCAGTGCATGGAGGAAGGCAATCTTCACTGGGCTTGCAGGCGAGTGAAGGGTTAAACCTCCCCCTGTACTGCTTAGCTGATTGGTAGAAAACAGGTGAAAGGAGGGCTGAGTCCCACTGATCAGCTGAGCAGTGGGACTCTGCAGTCACATCCCTCTTCCCCACGGCTTAGCATGGATGGACAGAGGGTGAGAGGTGTGTGTGTCTGTTCACATTCATTCAAACACACACACACACAATACATACAGTAATACATACATAAAGCATGTATGTTTTATATGATTATTTATATTTGTATAAATATAAATTTATATTTGTATGTTTTATATGATTATTTATATATGATTTGGATATGAGAGAGTGTGAGAAATATATATATATGATTTGGATAAGAGAAAGAGAGTGTGAGATATGAGAAAGAGACACACCCACACCCACAGAGTTCAGCTTATCAGCAGGGAAAGGAGACTTCAGACACACACCCTTTCCCCTGCTGCTCAGGTGACTGGCAGGAGGGGATGCCACATAACATTAAGATAGTGGGCTGCATGTGACCTGTGGACAGCAGGTTGTTCACCTCTGAATTAAAGATAAAAGCAAGGACATGGACATGGTTCATGAACAGTATGCATACCGATCAGAGAATGTGCATATTCCTAAGAGAACATACAAAATGCTGCACAGATATGCACATTCCCTAAGGACTGTTGGGACAACATGTATATTGACCAGTAAATGTGCACATGTGCTATGCACATTAGTCATTCAACTCCCATTGCCTCTAGTGCACACATATATATATAGACACGCACACACACACATTTCTAATAACAAAGAAAACTTCTCAAGAAGATTAATGTACTTAAAGAACACCTCCAACAATGTGGATACCCTAGTCACATTATTGACTACAACATCATTGAGCATCAGTAAGAGAGCGGAGGACAGGAAGGCCTGGAGTCGGACATGACTTAATGACTGAACAACAATATCCAGGGATCTGAGTGCTCATTGGAAAGACAGATACTGAAGCTGAAGCTCAAATATTTTGGCCGCCTAATGCGAAGAGAAAACTCCCTGGAAAAGACCCTGATGCTGGGAAAGATTGAAGGCAAAAGGAGAAGGGGACAGCAGAGGATGAGGTGGCTAGATAGCATCACCGATGCAATGAATATGAACTTGAGCACACTCCGGGAGAGAGCGGAGGACAGCAAGGCCTGGCGTGCCATGGTCCATGGGGTCACGAAGAGCTGGACACGACTTAACGACTGAACAAATATCCAGGGATACTCTTCTTTATGAAGCAAAGGCTAACTCTTTGAAAGACAACCGCATTCCATTTGTTGAATACCATCCTGCTGCCCTTAATTACCACAAGATAATTAAAGGTAGTTACCCTATTATATCCTCTTGTGCTCACTTAATGGAAGCCATTAATTCTTCACCATGCATTGCATTCATAAAACCACCCAATCTGTGTAAATTGTTAGTTAAAGCTGCACTTAAACAAGGTATTTGCAACCCAGGATCATATCATTGTAAATCAATGTGTTGCATTACCTGCAGTTACCTCCAAGAAACCACTTCTTTCAGGAGCATAATAATTACTAATATAGCAAAACTTATTGCATTAGACAATTGTTGACATACACTTCTACTTGTGTGGTTTACTGAATTGAATGTAAAAAAAAATTAAAAAGGATGTTGCATGCAATAAGTAGAGAAAACGACAATGGGTCTAAGAACAAGATTCCATAACCACAGATCTGAGATTCTAACCAAAAAATGGAGCAGCCGGTTGCAAGACATTTGAACTCAACTGTAAATCCGAAAGACTACATGGAGGTGTTTCCAACAGAACAAACAAAAGACCCTGATATGCTTGACAAAAGGGAAAAATTTTGGATCTCTGCTCAGAACTCTTAGTCCAAATGGCTTTAACCTAGAGGACAATTTGTAAGCAGTATACCACTCATACATCTGTTTTTTCTCCTCAGGAACTTTCATCGCCAGGCATTCCAAATGGCCACTCCTGATACCCATTTAACAGCACAGCTACTGATGAGGGCAGCAGCCAAAACACTGAGCTTAAAATATATATATTTTAAAACTCTGTCATTCGTCTTTCTATCTTTATGATAGACACACACACACTGTATGTATATGTGTGTGTGAGAGTGTGTGTGTGTGAGAGAGAGAGAAGGTGTTAAAATCAGACTAGGTGATAAATGTGGCAGTTTCTTTTTTCAGTCATCAAGAATAAAAGAGTAAGACGAAATAATTTGAACTCAGTGGAACTTACACATATATAAGATTGTAACAGACAAAATTTACTTGGGGATAGAAACAAGGGTTTTTATCACAGGAAACTCTGTCCTTTTAAATGCATTCAGTAGTTAATTTAGCATCTGTTCATTCTGGCACATTCTTTTTTCAATTACCTGGATGATAGACACTTTTAGGCTTTATAGTACATTATAAACAGAAATGCACTTAGAGAGAGATAAAGTATATTTTCCTTCTGTAACAGAAAGAAAACAATTCTGCTCAGGTTCAATGAGTTCTTCTTTGTCTACAATTCCTAAGTGCAATATCTTGGAGACTCTTGCCCGTATGTTTAAAATGTAGTAAATCACACCAATTACATTCTTTAGACCGGAATACTTTGTTTCAAGAGCAATAAAACATATTCCCAATCACTTGCTTAAAACGGCTTTAAGGATATCAGACAAGTGGCGATAATAGATGAACTCACAAAAAATTACAAGGAGCTCTGTTAAAAAAAATGGGATGGTTAAGGAAAAAACTAAACTGACAGAATTTCCATGGCTTATTCTTCAATGAATAAATGGACTGAAATGCAGAGATTCTTTTAGCTAGGCCAGTACGAAACAACTATGATTAAATTCAAAACATAGAAAAGATTTCAGAGTGGAAGGGATACATCCAGAAATGCAAAGTGATAACGTCCTCAACTCCAGCTCACACAGGCAGAGCAATCCTATCCTTGGGGGTGCGAGATGTTCCATGATGGAGTGAGCAACTGCCAACCCTTAGCCTTGTCGGCTTGCTGTGGTGGCCAGGGCAAGAGGTGGGGAAAAAAGGAAAGGTTCCTGTTCCTCCTGTGCAAGCACCGGGTCATTACTGACCCCTAGAGGGACGCCGCTTACGCTGGCGTTTTCATGGCAGACTATGGCGGGGTGGTTTGCCATTGCCTTCCCCAGTTGTGCCTACCTTTCCCCCAGCAAGCTGGGTACTCATTTTAGCGACCTCGGAAGGATGGAAGGCTGAGTTGACCTGAGCGAGCTACCCGAGACCCGGCTTCCGCTGGGATCAAACTCAGGTTGTGGGGAGAGTTTCGCTGCAATACTGCCGCCTACCACTCTGCGCCACACAAGGCTTTCTTACACATGAGGCTCTCCCCAAGAGGTGGGGAGGGGATAATTTTCATTTTCCCTTTCATTTACTACAATGGGGTGAGGGGAAGTAACTACACCAATTCCAGGGCTGGTGTAGTTGTGGGGCAATTTTCTGGCTGTGTGTCTGGGAAATGAAGGCACTTTGGATCCTGCGGATTCACAGCCACCCCTGATGTGCCCAGAATCCCTGTTCTGCCCCCGACTCCCAGTGGAACACAGTTGGCAGGCAGACTGTATATGACAGCAGAGCTTTCTGCGGTTTACTGAGGGTGTCCCTTGGTGCAGGTGTTAGCTCACCAGTGGACCTCTCTCTCCGCCAGTGGAGTGGCACTTACACTCCTTCCTAAGGCTCCTCCTCAGCCAGCTTCCTGGTGAAGATAGGATTGCTTCCTAAGCCTTAGGATGTATAAGTGCATCTGTTTACATTAATCCCCCATTACCTTCACATCTCCCTTTTCTTCCCTCCCTTTGTGGTGCCCTTTCCACTGCTGTAATTTAGATTGTAAGTTTCTTGAGGCAGGGATCTGCCCGTTTGGTTTATGCTACTCTGCAAACAACCATGAAGGACAATGATGGTGCTATATAAGGAATAATTTTATTTATTACATTTTTCTCCCACCTTTCTTACAAGGAGCACAGGATATTGTATGTGGTTTCCCTTTCTCCTTATTGCTCTCATGACAACCCTGTGATCAGGCTGAGAATTACTGACTGGCCCAAGGTGACACAGGGAGTTTCATGGATGAATGAGGACTTAAACCTGGGTCTCCCCACTCTTACTAGTAGCAGATACAGTTTTACACCGAACCTCATGAGAGAAGGTTTGTTGATGAGGCATAGTGAGTTGGCTATCCCTTGGTTTTACCTGAAGCTACCTTCCTGGATCTTAGGAAATACCTACCAATAAATCCAATAATGTAAAAGTAATGTCTGAAGCCTAGAGCGCATCACAGTCTGAAGGTTAAAGCTGTTTTATATCCCTGGAAAGTAATCTTTTAGAACCAGGAGTAGATAAAAGGGCTGCCTTCTCTTTGTTCCAATCTGTTTCCCAATCCTAGGGCTGAATCTCAGTACTGGTACTATGCCATAAGCATGGAATTGTGCTAACCTTGGGAGCCTAGCACTTAATGCCATCGGGCTTCCTAGTGGGCACTTCCTTCAAATTATAAGATTACTTCCCCATAGTTCTGTGAAAAGCCTGAGTGGATTAATGTAATTCAGGATAATTATATGTCAGATTGGCTTCATGTGCGTATTATGCAAGTCTATGTATCAGCCTTGGCACCAGTTGCTTACAGATTTAACACACAGAGCTCATTCTCTAGATCAGGTGTAAAAATTTCACAAACAGTATTATCCTCAAAAGGTTATACATTTACAAGTCCATGTGTTTCCATTTCAACCTGCTGAGAGTTTGTTGCAAGGGTGAAGACACAGGTCAGCTGGACAGACTTTATTGGTGGTCATTTTTCACTATACTGACCTAGAGAGGTTTTTCAGCCCAGCTGCCAAAACAAAAAATGCTGTTTAGGGTTTTCCTTTGGCAAACCCAGTACATTCTTTGAAAGTATTTCTGTATTTTATATCTCTAAAAGAGAGCCATTCAATTTTGTAAGATATTCTGGGGAGTTCAACTTCATTTAGAGTAACTGCAGGACATCTGGGGGCATCTTTGCCAACAAGGCCCCCAGATGGGCTACACATACACTCCCACAGGCACCCCCAAAATTGAAATGGTGTATATAGCAGCTATAGAGCACCAAAGGGGTCAAAATTAGCTTGTTTGTAAGCTAATTTTGACCCCTTGGGCATTCCAAAGATACTACAGATGCCTAAAAAAGAATCCCTACAATTTGGGGCTACTTTATAACTATCCCAAGAGCCAGATGCAACAGGAGGGACAGAAGAATTTCTCCCCGAAACTACTTCGGGGGGCCGAATACGTTGGCACTCGGCCCCCCGAAGTTTCAGGGAGAAATTCTCCCCCATCCCTACTGCTGAGAAACTGGAAGCAGCCCAAGAAAGAAGGAAAGCAAAAGGCAACAGTGATCGGGGGAGATATGCCCAATTAAATGCAAAACTCCAGAGGTTATCCAGAAGAGATAAGGAATGATTTTTAAACAAGCAATGCACGGAAGCGGAAGAAGATAATAGAATAGGAAGGACAAGAGACCTCTTCCAGAAAATTAGAAACATCGGAGGTAAATTCCAGGCAAAAATGGGTATGATCCAAAACAAAGATGGCAAGGACCTAACAGAGGCAGAAGAGATCAAGAAAAGGTGGCAAGAATATATGGAAGATCTGTATAGGAAGGATAATAATGATTCGGGGATAGATTTGACGGTGTGGTCAGTGAGCTAGAGCCAGACATCCTGAAGAGTTAGGTTGAATGGGCCTTAAGAAGCTTTGCTAATAACAAGGCAGCAGGAGATGATGCTATCCCAGCTGAACTGTTTAAAATCTTGCAAGATGATGCTGTCAAGGTGATGCATGCCATATGCCAGCAAATTTGGAAAACACAAGAATGGCCAACAGATTGGAAAAAATAAACTTATATCCCCATACCAAAAAAGGGAAGCACCAAAGAATGTTCCAACTATCGAACAGTGGCACTTCTTTCACATGCCAGTAAGGTCATGCTCAAGATCTTGCAAGGTAGACTCCAGCAATTCATGGAACAAGAATTGCCAGATGTACAAGCTGGGTTTAGAAAAGGCAGAGGAACTAGAGACCAAATTGCCAATATCCGCTGGAGAATGGAGAAAGCCAGGGAGTTTCAGAAAAACATCTGTTTCTGTTTTATTGACTATTCTAAAGCCTTTGACTGTGTGGATCATAACAAATTGTGGCAAGTTCTTGGTGGGATGGGGATACCAAGCCATCTTGTCTGCCTCCTGAGGAATCTGTATAACGACCAAGTAGCAACGATAAGAACAGACCACGGAACAGACCACGGACTGTTTAAGATTGGGAAAGGAGTACGGCAGGGCTGTATACTCTCACCCTACCTATTTAACCTGTATGCAGAATACATCATGTGACATGCTGGGCTTGATGAAGCTTGATAAAATCGCTGGAAGAAACATTAACTATCTCCGATATGCAGATGATACCACTTTGATGGCTGAAAGCGAGGAGGAGCTGAGGAACCTCATGACGAAGGTGAAAGAAGACGGTGAAAAAGCTGGGTTGCAGTTAAACCTCAAAAAAACCAAGATTATGGCAACCACCTTGATTGATAACTGGCAAATAGAGGGAGAAAACGTGGAGGCAGTGACAGGCTTTGTCTTTCTAGGCGCAAAGATTACTGCAGATGCTGACTGCAGCCAGGAAATCAGAAGACGTTTACTTCTTGGGAGGACAGCAATGACCAATCTTGATAAAATAGTGAAGAGCAGAGACATCACACTGACAACAAAGGCCCGCATAGTTCAAGCAATGGTATTCCCCGTAGTAACCTATGGCTGCGAGAGCTGGACCATAAGGAAGGCTGAGCGAAGGAAGCTTTTGAACTGTGGTGCTGGAGGAAAATTCTGAGAGTGCCTTGGACTGCAAGAAGATCAAACCAGTCCATACTCCAAGAAAGAAAGCCAGACTGCTCACTTGAGGGAAGGATCTTAAAGGCAAAACTGAAGTACTTTGGCCACATCATGAGAAGACAGGATATCCTGGAGAAGATGCTGATGCTAGGGAAAGTGGAAGGCAAAAGAAAGAAGGGCCGACCAAGGGCAAGATGGATGGATGATATTCTGGAGGTGACGGACTCGACCTTGGGGGAGCTGGGGGTGGTGACGGCCGACAGGAAGCTCTGGCGTGGGCTGGTCTATGAAGTCACGAAGAGTCGGAAGCGACTGGCCGAATAAACAACAACAATGCACTCCTATCCTAAAATTTGAATAACACCCTTATGTACAACATATCCCTTAATAAAACTCTTAGTTTAATCGTTCATATTAAACTAGTGTTGGTGCCTATCTCACACCTAAGCCTCTTATACCAAGCTACTAAGTGGCTTTATAGTATTTCACGAGAACTGGTAGTAGGGGAAAAGGGTCAACTTCTTATAATGGCAGGGAGTTCATTAGGCTCTTTAATATAAACACTGCTAAAAAATATAAGAAACACCATAAGCGAGCCAGTGTGGTGAAGTGGTTAGGGTGTTTGGCTGGAACTCAGGAGATCTCGGTTCTAGTCCCCACTTGGTCATGAAGCTCACTGGGTGACTTTGAGCCAGTCACAGATTCTCAGACCTGGTTTGCATATAATGGTGTCAAAACATGGGTTAATTAACCCACCATTTGCCACAGCACATGCTGGGCACATTCTGTGGCCATTTTGAATATTGATCAGATAAATCAGGGCTTGCTATGTGATGTCTAAACCTGGACACTATAGGTTACTTGTGGGTTAAACAACACCCCAGTTAACCTAAATTAGTAGTTAGATTAACTGTGGGTTGTTTAATCCACAATTAATCTATAGTGTCCAGGGCTGGACATCATGTAGTTATCCCTGATCAGCCCAATAGGAGGTTGAATATTCAAAAAGGCTACAGAATGCACCCAGCATGCACTGTGGCAAATCCTGGGTTAGTTAACCCACAACTTGCCACTTTTACATGTGAGCAGGCCTTCTGCCTAACCTACCTCATAGGGTTGTTGTGAGGGCTCCTTAGAGGAAAGATGGGATATAAATGTAACAAATAAATAAATAGGCAGGATCAAATTCCCCACAGGATCAAAAACTTCCCAAGAAAAATATGCAATAGGAAATAGACACCTTTGACAAGGAAATTTTGTTGCATGGTCCTGGCATACTTTGAAAAATGCAAGGACCTTTTTAAGAAGGCATCCTATGGGGAAAAAAACCCCTCAAAGTGCCAAGTAAAACTCAAGAATCACACCACCCGCCACCCCCCCCCCCCGGTCTTTTTGAAGATTATTATGTGAAACTGGGGAGAATTTGGCAGACATTGGCTATGTAACAGGAATGAGTAAGTGCTTCCAGACTTGCCTCAGAATAACTCATCACCTGATTTTTCATGAAAAATGAAAAATCCCCCCACCCATCCCCAGAAGCCCTCCCTTCTAGTTCCCCAACTCCGCCTTCTCCTTAACTTTTAAAAGCAGATAGGTGCAGTTGTGTGAGCAGTGGCAGTGGAGAGTAGAAAGTGTGTTTTTCCCTTCCTTCCATTCTACATCCCCCATGGGTCACTGAACTCTTTTGCTGAGCACACAGGTAAGCAGTCCACCATAGCATTAGAGAAGGGAAGGAGGATGAAACCTTTCTCTCGCCGCTGCCATTGCTCATGCTACCACATCTAGATAAGGCAGGATCGTCAAACTATAAGGCAGGGTGGGGGCGATGACCCTTGACATCACACAACCTGATGTAATCTAGTCCCCAGCCAAAGCGATGGTTGGAGCTCCTCCATCTGGTGCTTTGAGTCAGGGACCTGGCTGCTCCGCACAAAGGGTTTCCCCTTTTCAAGGGGCAAAGGTTCGGGGGGGGGGCTTGCCTGAGGCCCCCACAGACTGGATGTGTTAGTCTGGCAGGGCAAATTTGGTCCATGAACCAGAAGTTCTCCATCCCTGAGATAAGGGAAACGAAGGATGAGTTTGGGGAAAAGGGGACCAGCAGTGAAAGCATCTGGGAACAGGCAAGGGAATTTCCAGTTTGGATTTTGATCTGGGCCAGAAAATATTTTGTTTTATGTATTTTATTTTAAATTATTTTTAGGTTGCCTTTAAGGGTAAAACCCTCTCAAGGTGGCATACAGGATAAAAAAACATACAAATATACAAATAGGCAATAAAATATTACACAAACTATATAAACAAATTATACCTATAAAACCTGCAGATTGTGGGAAGGCCAGCAAAACCAGGTGGGATTTCAGAGCCTTCCCCAAGACCTGCAGAGAAGGGGCCTGATGACCTCCTGATGGAACCTGATTCCAGAAGTGCAGGGCCACCACTGAAATGCCCTTTCCCCTGTACTTACCAGCCTAACAACCCTTGGCATCACGCAAGTGAGAAGGGTCTCTGTTGATGACTTCAATATGCAGGCAGGCTGTTATGGGAGAAGCCGAGAAGGCAGTCCTTCAGGAAATGTGTTTCCAAACCATTTAAGGCTTTAAAGGTTAAAAACAGTGCTTAAATTGGACTCTGGCAAACAGTGCAGCTGGTGCAATACTGGTATCATATGAGTAGACCACCCAGCTCCCATCAATACTGCATACTGCACCAACTGCATACTGCACCAGTATGCCAGCTGCATACTGCACCAACTGAAGTTTCTGAACCATTTTCAAAGTAAGAATGTATAAGAAATTAGTTTCAGTTCATTTTTGATAAGGATTTACCCAGCTTGCAATGTGATTCACAGGCCAAAAGAAAGTATGCATACATTTGAAACATGTGCATGAAAAAATCTGTACTTTTGAAAAATGCACACAAATACACTAATCAGTGGGAGAAGAACGTGTACATTTCAAAGATGCACACAACAGATGCCTACATTTGGAAAAACATGCGAGAACATGCACACAGATTTTCACACAAAATTAAAAAAACAAAGCTCACAATCTGATATGGACTTGAGTCAGAATGAGCTTTGAGATGGGATTTAGAGAACTTCGGCAAGCTTGAATTTTGCCGATTTGACCATCCTTATTTCAAAGGCAGCCCAATGTAGAGCTCATTACAGTAGTCAAGCCTGGATATCACAAAAGCAGGAATGACCAAGGCGAGATCCTCCCTCTCCAGATAGGGTCGCAGTTGGGGATTTTAAAAGCTTGCTTCTCCTTTGAGGTGAGTTTTTCAAGCTCCCAGAGTTTGTTACTGATGCTGGCTCCAGCAAACTTTGCTGCCATCCATGCTATGTATATCAGATCCTAGAGGATCTTTGAGGGCTTTTCCCAGTGTATACTTCTAAATCCTCATCTCTCTGGTCAGTGGGGTTAATACAGAATAAGGGCACAATTCTTTAAAGTATCTGTTTAGAATGTAGGTACCCAAGGGTTTGGAGTAGACCATGCTCAACATGGTACGGTCCAACAAGCACAGACCAATGCTGCTGGATGCCCAATTGTGGAGGGACAGGAGAGAGGTTGTTCCTTGCTTTCTCATGTCATCTTGGCATAGTGTGGCACAGCATGACACAGGGTGGTGACAAAGCTGTAACAGAACAGACACCATCATCTCCTCCCACCTAGGTCCTAATGTGTTTAGACAGACATAAAGCCTCTGCAATGTGCCCTCCATCTATACTAGTGAGGGAATGGGTTGTTCCCTATGTTCCTGCTTCACAAGAATGCATAATATGTTGTCCTCTCCAAGTATCTAAATATGACTTGGCTTTCTTATTATAATTCCAGTTTCCACCTCACTAACCTTTGGCTCACTTGACTGGATTGTCCAGGTTGATTATGACTGAAAGAATCCAGAACTAGACTACTATCTTACCCAACCGCCTGCATGCATATTTTAATCCGAGTTTAGAAGGGATGCAGAACTGTTCTACTAATACTTTAGAAACGCAGCACTTGCAATATTGGTTGCTACACATTTTGTAATAATGAGTTTTTGTAGCACCAATCCCATTATATTTAACTGAACTAATCCAATCAAATTACTTAAAAATAGTATCATCTTGTAATTTTATTTCCCTGGGACTGTGATCCAAAATGTATTTACTTGGAAGTGAGCCCCATTGCTTTTAATAGGACAAACTGCCAAGTAAGATTGCTCAGGAATGTAGCCATAATCAATTTAACATATGCAAAACATTCAAGCCAGATTGCTTGACCCAGTTCTACATCTCAGAAATTATGACTTTTCTGCTGACAGAATTTATAGAGATGCAGTGATTCAATATTAAGAGCCTTCTGTTAACAGGCTGTGTTCTCTATGACCTTGCTCTTTGCTCTTTCATTATTTACATTTTCTTCTACAGTATGTCGCTAATTCCCAAAGTGTCCCCAGGGGAATTTCACTGTTTTTCAAGTTAGATTGGCCTGTTGAACTTTACAAAACATTATCTGAACTAGCAAAATTGGTTATTCTGATTTTAATCTAGACTTTAAAAGAAATTAAAATAATATGAACAATTACTAGATGTAAAAAGGCCTTTTTTCTTCGTAAAACAGCAGCACCCTTATATTATTATCCTTAATCTCCACTCCTGTGTATATTTACAAGTCATTCATTGCCATGGTATCAAGGAACACTATGCAAAGATAAAATAGCATAAAAAAGCAAAACAAAACCCAAGAAACAAACCCAATACAAAAAGAGAACTGGCCAGCTGGCAAAGTACTCAAGATTTCACAAAACTCATTCAAGGGCAAACAGTCTTGTAGATGTCTGCTCTCTGCTTGTTTTCAGACATTCTGTCTACTATTTATCTTCAAGACTGTGTAGAGTGAAGACAGGAAAACGTTGCTTTGTTCCTTCTCCTGTTCCTCTAAAAGAGGCCCAGTAATATCATCACAAAGACTAGGTTTTGCAAAACATGGTTGTAAAAAGACAGATTGCGTGGCTTAACCATAAGTGGGCTCTATTTCATCATTACTTTTTTATAACTATTTCAGAATATCTATTGCATTTATATACAAGCCTTGCTTCAAGGACCACTTAGTAATACACGTGGGGATTATCCTATTTTATCCTTGCAACAAGTGGGATAGGGTAAGAAATTGTGATTGACCCAAGGTCACCCACTGAGTTGTATGTCTGAGCAGAGGTTTGAACCCAGATCTACTACACATTGGCTCTAGCACACAGCATGCTACGAGCTCTACAGAAGGTAGAAACTAACACAATCCCTGCTCAGAACGTTTACAATCCACATTAGAAAGACAAGACAGAGATGGGAGGGAGGCCATGGTATGATAAATATGACTGCGAATGAAGATGGTCCACATGGCAATGTGGGTAATGCAGAGTTAGGGTGTTTCAGGAAAGGCCTGATCTTGAGAACAGACATGGACGGAGAGAGCCAGAGATAAACATTTTTGGAAACTTGAAAAAGACTTGTGAAGAGATAGGTAAGTGGTTTGGTGAACTAGGAGGGGAAGGTCACTCCAAGCAAAAGGAGCTGCGCAGTAGAAAGCACTGATGATCACCCTGTTAAAAGAAAACGTCAAAAAGTGATATCAAATTGGTTAATCAGATGAAGATTTTATTAATATGCACATGTTACATATTACATAGATTGGTTTCTGTCTTCAAACTATTTATTGCTGTTCTGCCCCAATAAATCCACTTCATAAGAGCGGTTTGACGATGGCACACTAAGCATGTCATACACATGTGTGTTAACGCACTGACATATACATGTATATATAAATGCCTAAATTGGCTGCCTATCTAAGAAAGTAATCCCTGCTGCGACTCTTGTGATTGGAACTTTAAAAATATCAGGGATGAATTTGGCCCGGAACACTCCCTATAACATTTTTAAAGGTTTGTAGCTATATCCCCTCCCCTATACAGAATATACAGAATCGTAAAACGATCTTCCTGTTCATCTAGCCAAGATTCTCTCTTCTTTGGGAATTATGCACTATAAATCATTATTGTTTTTCATCGGTTCCTTTTTTTTTCATAGCCAAGCCTTCATCAGAGAATTCTGTGTCTCAGCCTGATAGTATAAAATGTTCAAACATGATGAAATGTGGCTGAAATTTCACTTTCTACTGAAAACCTTGTTAGATGTATTCAAGAGTGTAAGCCTTACGTGAACAAAATGTGTCTTGTGATGCTGCAGCACAGGAATAGCAGTAGCATTTGTAAGACTTAGGAAATAATACTGTTGCTGTACTCTGCGCTATTAAAATTTCATACAAATTCAGCTAAATAATTACCACAAGATATTAACAAGTTGGAAAAAAATGAGAAAATGCAAGTATGACTTGAGTGTGCCTCCCTCCACTCCCACTCCCCGCACTATACCTATGGAATGCTCTAAGTCTTTTGCCCGTGACACACCTTTTTGATGGAAGTTCACAGGCATGATCTAAACAATCAGTTGCTCAAGCACCTAAAAAGTATGCATGCTCCAGAGTCAGCAGTGAACCAGAAGAGGTGAGAAGGGAGACATGCTCCCATTCCACCATCAGCAGGCGGTAGCTTCTGGGCATTTATAAGATGCATTAGGCTACAGCAAAAGAAGGAGGTAATATGCCTGTGGAAATGCAGACCCTTCCATAAAGCTCTCAAATAAAGCTCAAGGAAGGGCTTCTCCCCTAAGAAAGTAGCCCAGGCCAGGGTCCCACTTGTGCGTCCTTAAATACACCATATTAAAATGACAGTATGGCAGTATCCTTTTGTTTTCTGATGGTATTGATTCCTAGTTCTAACTCATAGAATGAAGGAGTCCAGTCCCTTAGTCTCAGGGAACCCTCAAGGAATTGGGATTGACATACATCACCTTCTTAATGTATACCTAGAGTAACATCTGTCACCTGACTAGCAACAACCAGGGGAACAGTGTTGCCTCTCTCACATACAGTGACAGGGCCTAAAGAATGAAGGACAGGGATATATTTAGTCCAGAGGGGGAAAATTAAAAGGATTATAAGCCGATAGTTTTCAAAGGCTTTTTGAGTGAAGAAATATTGTACACCATATTCTGCTAAAGGCAGGATGCAAAATTAATTCAGATTGAACATTAGTGTGGAGAGAATCTTTGCAATGACATGTTGCCTTGGGAAGTTCCAGAATTGTCTGTCTTGTTGCGAGCAAAGGTTGAACACCTGTACCTATACAATACCAGAAAAAACGGGAGGTGTAGGGCACAATCCTATGGCCACTAGACAGCATCTAGATGGCCACAGGATTTTTTGGTTTATGGGAACTGAGCTTGGAGCCAGTGCTCGGAGCTCAGTTCGCAGAAATCCGACTGCCCGCTCCCTTCCCCACTGCCTTGTAGGAGGTGTGGTTCATCCCCAGCTCCATGCTTGGAAGAGCAGTGTGAGTGTCCAAAAAGGGGACGTTTCTTGAGGACCAGAGAGAAGGGGACCATGGAAGTGCCTGTATGCTTCCTATGCACCATCCGGCCTCCCCTCCCTGCTCTGAGGTGCCCCAATTAGACAGCCGAAATCAGCCATCTAGACGCAAATGCAGGGTGCCAGAGCATGGAGAAGCTCTGCCCACCCTGCATTAGATAGTCAGCTGCCTCCAAGTTTGGAGGCGTCTGACTATCCCCATAGGATTACACCATGTTGAAAGACCATGTGAGGGGTCATGGGGCCTGGGCAGGCTAGGCCCACCGCACACTGAAGAGGCCATGTCCACACGTTTGCATGGCTCTATATGTATAACCTTGTGTATGCATCAAGTTCTCCACAAGAGTTGGGATCCTGGCCTTGTGCCCCCTCACATGTTCTTTCAATCTGTGGGGTGGTTACCTGAATGCCCCCACCTCTTTTGTAGGCTTCTTTAGATACATGTTACATGGTCTTAGGACAGGATTGGATCATCCATCAGCTGCCTTTGAATTTTATAAGATACGTGTGGAGGAAACAGGCAGCATAAGGGACTGATCTCTGTGTGTACACATGTAAATATCCACAGAAGAACAGAAGTTACATCACTTCACAATGGACTTTATGGGCCTAAAAGTTTGGGTGACCTTCCCCAACCTAGTGCCCCTTAGATACATTGGCCTACAACTCCCAGCACCCCCCAGACAGTAATCTGTATTAGAATCATAGAGTTGGAAGGGGCCATTTAGGCCATTGAGTTCAACCCCCTGCCCAGTACAGGAATCCAGCTTAAAGCATCCCTGACAGATGGCTGTCCAGTCTGCATCCCTGACAGATGGCTGCTTGAATACCTCCACCGATGGAGAGCCATCACCTCCCTATAGAGTTATAAAATCACTGATTACTATAATAAGGATACAGAAGACTGTAATATATTAGGACTGAACTTATGCTCAGTATGATTGACTGAGTTTAGAAGTATTCTGTCTCTGTAACAGCTGTGGGGAGTGAGGTCATTCTTCCTTTGCAATGGAACAGAATGCCTCCCGATAGAGCAATCGTCCCATTGCTCCCCAGGAAGTGGAAAACTATACTAATTAAGATGTATCTCAGGCACACTTGAAAGAGAAAACACTTCCAAGGTGTTTGAAAGATAAAGAAACATAACATCTTTCAGATGGTCAAATCTAGGCCAGGGAGATGCTTGTTTCTCTCGCAAGAGGCACTTGTGCCAGACATGCAGCTGATGAGCCTGGATGGATCTCATAGTCATCAGTGAAAAAGCAAGACAGAATAAAATCAACTGAATTGTCCACATTAAGTTTTCCGATATATTTCTGACGTATCTTTCTGTTTCCCGCTATGCACGGCCATCGGTTCTTCAAGGGATGGGTCATAGATGTTGATGTCATGCTCTGGAGGACGCCTCTTCAAAGGATGACCTGGAGCTGCCCCCCCCCAAGCCAAGCACTGGGAAGAGCTGCTTGAGTCTAAGGACCTTTATGCAGATCAGGGGGGTCCTGGGCCCTCAGGGGAGATGGCCATGGACCCTAGCCCTCATGATGTACTTAGTCCTCTCTCAGACTCAGCAGCAGACGCCGAGAGGTCAGCTAACTCCAGGGAACATAGGCATCTAAAGATTCAGGCTCGGCCAGCTGAGAGATGCAGAAGTGCCCACTTGAGGAACAAGGGCTCCTCATGAGTAAAGGTATGCCAATGAGCAAGTCTCTGATCATGAGTAGACCACTCCCACAAATGGCGCCGATAGCTTGCAGCTGTGATCTGGGTGCAGCTCTCAAGGTTCAGGCCTAAAAGCCTTCTGTTTTAGGCACGGAGTGCTGGAACAATGTATGTGCATCAGCTCCAAGACACCCACCTTGTATTTCTCTGATAACCTAACTCTTCTCTGGAACTTTCTGTGTTTAGACTGCCCACTGATCTTGCCTTCTGTATTGCCTCTAACTCCTTGGAGCTCTATCCCTGCACCACCACAAACAGACCATGTGCGGATGCCAGGGGATACAGCTCATTGCCACACAAGACATCAGGGATGAGGCTAGTCGGTGTCGGTGTGACCCTGCTCTCTGCTTACACATCTGTCTAATGTGCAGGTGCTATTTCTGAACAGGACTATGGTGATGGCAATGGAGAGGAGTAATGTCAAAACAATACTTGGTCTAAGACATACTCTTCAGGTAAAATAATTTCACAGGTGAAGGTAATGCATAAATGAAATTAATAAAGCAAAATATGAAAAATATTGTACATGATTGAGTTTCTATAGTTTTAATCCTAGCTTACATAAAAATGTAGGTGTAGAGCCAAATACTCTGCCATGACTTAAAGGTGGTGTAGAATGTAATGGTACAAAATTCGAAGGGACCAAAAGGCTCTTTTGTTTAATCACATACACACCCAAAGGCAGAAGCAACCATCTATCAGACAGGCACTAACACAACATCTCTAATCCAGCCCATAGTGTGCCACAAGGAGAAATCAGGTATACTGCAGAACGATGCTTATAGAGCAAATAGTTTAAGAGCAATCATTCAGACAAACCACACATGAGAAGGAAGACCAATATAAAACGTAAGAAACTTTGAATCCCTGGCAATCTTTCCTGGCAGGGAGGAGGAATTCATTCCTCATCCAAATATGGCAGTCACCCCTAAGCCTGAGCAAAATGTATCAATCAAAATCATCCCTTTCACACCAACAAACGTCCTGTCCCATGGTTAACCTCTGGTTAATCTGTGAATCCATGAACAGACTTGATTGTTTTTAATGGGTTTTCAAAAAATGTAGCAGCCATGCTTTCTTTTCTTATTTTGTTCCTGTTCCAACATGTTAGTGTCTGAATGGGAGAGAACATCCTATGGATCAGCTTTAGCTGAAGCAGTGCAAGACACAACACTTGTGTCGCTGAAAAAACAAAACCCTGATCCAACTATGCTGCTGGGATAAATAAGTAGAATAAATCTATTTAATCTCAGAAGGGATTTAGGATTGTATAGTGACCCATCTCAAAAACTAGCTTTCTTTTCCTCTGCACTTCTTTGAAGACCAGACTGGTGATGGGGGAGAATTAGAAAATAACAACTCCCCCATTTGAGAAGCATCACTGCATTTAAGCCCAGCCTGAACCCCTTCAAATTTGTATCTGGCCTGAAATAGAGACAGGTGAATTTGTTTTGCTTCCTCCTGCATTCAGATGTTTAAAATCTCAAGTTCTTTCTCTCCCGAATATGAAGAAATTTGGGAATTTTGGCAAATTATGACCAGAACTGAACTGAAACAAAATTCTCACTCATCCCTAGCCTGCAATGCTCTTTGCTCCCACCTCTGCTGCTCTCGGAAGTCCCATTTCAAGATAAGGAGAGGCCAGCAAGGTCTCTCCTGTTTCTAGCAAACCCTCCCTACTGTCAATTACCCGTCTCCCATCTCAAAGGGAGATTTTTTTCCTTCTGTTTGCATGGAAAGGAGTAGAGAATGCAGAGACCATCTGTGACTGCACAATCCAGAGAAAGAGAGGGGAACAAGTTAGCAGGCAGAGTTAACAGCTTGTATGCCCTGCCTCTGGGCAGTTTTATATGGCCCAAACCTCCCCATGATGCCAGTCCTCTCTGCTGTGCCAAATCCCCACCACTGCCATGTGCAAACGCAAGTGGGCAAAGTCAGCTAGTTATGCAAGGAGCAGCTGCCTCATCCACTCACTCACTCACTCACTCACCCACTCACCCACTCACATACAGCGCCTTGCATAAACATTCACCCCCCTTGACTTTTCCACATTTTGTTGTGTTGCAACCTGGACTTAAAATGGATTTAATTGGCATTTTTACCACTTGATTTACACAACATGCTTAACACTTTGAAGGTGCAAAATATGTGTATTGTGGCACAAAAGTCAATTAAACAAAAACAAACGGGCATTTGTTGGTTGCATCAGAATTCACCCCCTGAGTCAGTACTTGGTAGAAGCACCTTTGGCAGCAGTTATCTGAAGGATTGCCTCCTCCCATATGTGCCTGCCCGGACCTTAAGATCATCCTCAGCAGCCCTCCTCCATGAGCCCCTGCCAAAGGAAGTGAGGCAGGGGGCTACTAGGAGGAGGGCCTTTTCTGCTGTGGCACCCCAGCTGTGGAATGAGCTCCTTAGTGAGGTTTGCCTGGAACCTACATTGTATTCTTTCCGGCGCCAGGTGAAGACCTTTTTATTTTCCCAGGCATTTTAGCATTTGAGCTTTCTAGACTTTTAGCTTTGCTGTTTTAAATCTGTATTTTAATAAATTACTGCACTTCTGCTAGGTTTTATTCTGGTTTTATTCTGGTTGCATTGTTTACTGTGGTTTTAATGTTTTATATATTTTATATTGTTTTATTGTGTGCTCCTTGGTTTTAATTTTTGTGAACCGTCCAGAGAGCTTCGGCTATTGGGCAGTATAGAAATGAAATGAATGAATAAATAAATAAACAATGGTGAGTCTTTTGGGGTAAGTCTCTACCAGCTTTGCGCATCTGGATCCTGCAATTTTTGCCCATTCTTCTTGGCAAAATTGCTTGAGCTCTGTCAGGTTGGATGGGGACCATTGGTGAACAGCAATGTTCAAATCTTGCCAAAGATTGAGGTCTGGGCTTTGACTAGGCCATTCTAAGACATTCAGGTTCTTGTTTTTAAACCACTCCAATGTAACTTTGCCTGTGTGTTTTGGATCATTGTCCTGCTGGAAGGCAAATATCTGCCCTAGGCCCAGGTCCCTTGAAGACTGAAACAGGTTTTCCTCTAGAATTGCCCCGTATTTGACACCATCCATCTTGCCCTCACTCCTGACTAGTTCCCCAGTCTCAGTTGATGAAAAGCACCCCCACAGTGTGATGCTGCCACCACCATGCTTCATCGTGGGAATGGTGTTCTCAGGGCGATGAGCAGCGTTGGCTTTGTGCCTCATGTAGAGTTTTGCAGTAAGGCCAGAAAGTTCAGTTTTGGGCTCTTCAGACCAGAGAACCTTTTCGCACATGTTTGCTGTGTCTCCCACATGCCTTTTGGCAAAATCCAAACAGGATTTGGTATGGGTTTTTTTCAGGAATGGCTTTCATCTTGCCACTCTTCCATAAAGCCCAGCTTTGTAGAGCATCCAGGTGATAGTTGTCCCATGGACAGTTTCTCCCATCTCAGCTGTGGATCTCTCCAGCTTCACTGGAGTTACCATTGGCATCTTGGTTGCTTCTCTGACTAGTGCCCTCCTTACCCAGTCACTGAGTTTTGGTGGATGGCCTTCTCTAAGCAGAGTCACAGCTGTGCCATATTCTTTCCATTTTGTTATAATGGATTTAACGGTGCTCTGGGGGATGTTCATAGTTCGGGATAATTTTTTATAACCCAACCCTGATTGGTGCTTCTCCAGAACTTTTTCCTGAACTTGTTTTGATAGCTCCTTGGTCTTCATGATGCTTGTTTGTTTAGATATACTCTCCAACAAACTCTTCCAAAACAGCTGTATTTAATCTGAGATCATGTGACACTTGAATTGCGCACAGGTGGGCAATTAGTTCAACTAATCACATGACTTCTGAAAGCAGTTAGTTGTACCAGAGCTTATTTAAGGGAGTCACAGCAAAAGGGGGTGATACTTATGCAATCTGGACATTGCAGTTTTTTTATTTGTAAGTCATTTTGTAAAATATGTAGATTTTTTCCCCAATTCAACATTATGGACTGTTTTGTGTAGATCAGTGACAAGAAATCCTAATTAAATCCATTTTAATTCTGTTTGTAACAGAACAAAATGTGGAAAAGTCAAAGGGGGGTGACGGTTTACACAAGGCACTGTATTTTCTCCCTGTCTCTGTACCTGACGCAGTGGGCATGCTACACCCAATCCTCCCTATTGCGCCACGTGGAGAGCAGTGGTGGGGGGGGGGGGCAAGGAAGCAGAGGTGGTGGCTGCTCCTTTAGCCTTAACTTCTGCTCACTCTGAGTGCATTCTTCCCCAACAGGCCACCCCAAGGTGAGACAGCAGGTAGAGACTTCCAGATGGAGGGGGCAGGAGAATAATCACAAGTGGCACTGGACACTCCTTACAGCCAAAATGTGGGTTTTTAAAACAAAAACACCCAGAGAGACAGTGCAGTAAAGTAAAATGAGTGAGAAGCAGCCACTTCAACCTCCTCTTACTCACCTAAAGAGGGCACGTGATTGGGCAAACACAGGCAGTGCCATAGGGCTCAATCCTTCCACTACACTGCGCACAAAGAAAGGTAAGCAAACAAGAGAAGGCAGCACCTGCTTTACATGGTCTCTCTGAGCAACCAGTTCTGGCTCCAATTATCTCCATCACACTGTCCAGAGAGAGAGGGAAGATGGGAAGTGGGGAGCTTAAATGCCATTGGAAATGGTGAAGAGTGCTGGAAGAATCTGTTGATTTAAGTTTCTCTCAATTTCTCCATTTCCAACATTGCATTCGGTTCATCCTGAACTTTGAATTTTAAAAAAAATGCATGAACAACTGTATGCACTTTTGTGCAAGTTTCTCCTATCTTTTGCATTTTTGTACAGATTTTTGCCTAATACACATTTTTTGCAAGTATTTTTCCTAACACAATGCACTTTGACTACATTACTTTCACAAACACATGTTTGTGTGCACTTAATATACACATTTTGCATGCACTTTTGACTGGAGAATGCCATTGCAAAATTCAGAAAGTGCGGACTTCAAAGGATAACAGAATTTCAGTTCATGTATTAGTTCAAACTGGTTAAGTTCACGCCAAAATCTGAACTGAATGAATTTCTGCCCCATTACAACAGCTACATGTGCACATCTGTAATGGGAAGGAGGGAGGGAAGGGAGGCGCATGGAAGCACCCAGACAGATACACTCAACCAAAACACACACACATCTGCTGTTTTCCAAACACTATAGGTCCGGAACCGGATGATGACTTTCTGACTGGTAGCGGAAGCAGAGGTGATACAGAACATGGCATTCCAGAATACAGGAACAAAGAAAGGTGTGAAAGCTGAAGATACACCATTCTACTCTGCATATTAGCAAAGTAGAGTCTGGATGGAATCATTCTGTAGCATAAATCAGTCGGATCGAAACCCTACAGCATCTCTAAAAAGAGTCATACTGTATGAAGAGGTACAGCCTACATTTCTTCAAAAGTACAGCGGTCTTCATTCCAGAATTACATATATATAGCATGAGTTTTAGCAGTGATATGGGAGTGGAAAAATTTCCAAAACAATTTTTTTCCAATGCTTAATTTTTCCACAAAAAAATGAATAAAAATCAATGTATGCCAATTGAAAATACAACACTAGGCAAGCTTGGCAAAGTTGTAATTAATGTTTTTCAGGTGGTTACCTTTAACAAGTATGTGAGAGAATTCGTATATGTCATTGTAATACATATATGTCTCAGTGTGAAGTAGAATTAAGTAGTGACAGAGAAAATGAAGGTGCCCCACAACCACAGTGGAAGAAAACTGAACTCTGTTGAAATAATGTTGGCGTCAGCATCTCATGTACATTTCTTTGAGTTGCTAAAATTAATTAGTGTGTCAACAGTTTTCAGTACCTTTTGTTTTTTTCTTAAATTAAAACAATGCAAAGGAAATACATGCTATTGTCTTTAATTTTGTACAATTATTTCAATAAAAATTGCTACATGACATGATATAACATTTAAATCCCACTGTGTGCTTGAGTTCCCCCCCCCCCACTAACATTTCAGATCAGATACTTGGTGTATTGGACCAAAAATTAACATGGGGCTTGTTTGTTATTTTAGCTTTTCTGGAAAACCAATATCACTAATTTTTAGTGCTGGTGCATGCAATAATAAGGTATTTCCTCCAGCAAGGGCATCAGTTTGCACAATTCTCCATTCTTTGGAAGTATGCAAATAGGATTCCAGTTTCACCAGCAAGAAAATAGCTTTCCTTTAAATGCAATTTAAAAAAAGAATATCCTGTAAAAAATAATCCACATTCAAAACACTATAAACAGCCCCTATAAAAGACTGAAGGTATATCTTAGATACTCTAAGAGCATCTTAGAGCTTATCTACATGAGGCATTTATTGTGAGCTTGTCATTCTGTACTCACGATTGTTTACGGGTTCTTTAGATGATGACATGACCCTCCAGTTTTGCTTCTGTTTTTTAAGAGCACTTTCGTAGTTTATTTTAGAGAAGGGAAAATGAAGTATTATTTCTGAAAGTAAAAGAAAATGTATTTCCTTGTACTTGTGTAATTGCATTATTTTGCTATAGCGTAACACCACCTTGAGGTTATGTAGTGGAAAAGCAGGAAAGGAACAGCTCTTTGTGTAGAGCTCAGATCTCAGTTCTGCAACAAACCTGAAAGTAGATTCAGCTACGTGTAGAAAAGCTCTTATTCACATAGAGGTGAATTTGTTGCAAAGATGAGTCAGCCATGCTGCTTTGCTAAATTAAAAAAACCTGATACTAAACAAACAAAATGTTGAATATGTATTGCTGAAATAGCTATTTATATTTTTTTTGCAAAGGCTTCAAGCTAAAAGCTATACTTTAGCTCCACAGCAAGTTCACTATTAGAATTATAAATGCACATCTCAGGATAGTATCCAATGGGGTGCTGATGACCTGGTGAGTCCCTTCCACCCTGCCAATTCCATTCTGCAAGCAGTGGGTCCCACTGATCCTGTTGCACAAGTGGGACCCACTGCTTACGCAATCGAGATTTAACGTTTCCTAAAGGAAGCCCCAAAATGAGCAGAAACCCTTGTTTCTAGATCGGGACAGGTCAGCGGAGCTCCCTTATGCAAGCTCTACTGACCTGCCCTGTTCCAGAAACAAGAGTTTCCACTCAATTCGGGTTGTCCCCAGGAGCTCTGACTAAATCATTCTGCAAGCTGTGAGTGCTGTTTGTGGAAGGCAACTGGCAGAGTGCAAAAGAATCGGCATAAGCACTCTGTTGGATACTGCCCCAAGTTTTGGTACATAAACAACAAATATTGTTTTGCAAAACATGGCTCCAGCATGATCACTGAGGAAAGGCTATAAAAAACAAGTAGTGCGGAAATGATACAACTCAAGGTTAGTGTACCTCTTCAGAGCAATGAGCTCCACAAGGATTCTTATCAACATATGAGATAAGACGTCTATTCTAACTAGAAATGTTACAATACAGAAAGTGAAGCTCAAAGTCCATTCTGTATGCTAACAAAAAATGAAATGTGATAGATATTTGGACAAAGCCCTGAGCATATATAAAAAGACAGGGCCTTACTCTTTGGTTATTTCTCCACAGATCAAGATATAGTATTGCAATTTATTTTTCATAAGGCTTAGTCCCAAACATGTACCATAAGGTCATCGTCTCATTGAATGAAGCTTCTCTAGGGAGAGATTATTTTAACTTGAGTTTGTCAGGCTTTCCCTTTTCATTCATCAATATATAATCATTTACAAAGATAGATTTGCAAGCAGTGGAAGAAAAGAACAATTTTGTTACATAAGAGCCTGAAGTATCACTCTGAACTTGATCATGGAACTATTTCATAAATGATGAATTACTGCAATCTCCACAATCTGTTTAGTGTTTAAAGAGCATGAATACTGGATTTGTAGTTTCCTTTCATTCTTTAAAAGCTGAAACATTTACACAACACACTGAAATTAATAACAGTAGAAATGGAATTAATTTTGCAAACCTATTCTTGTTACTATATATATTTATAATACTATATTTATTTTCTTTAGCATGGTAGGTCCAGTCTGTGATCACCTGTACTTGTTTCTGTAGTGGTGTATATTCACTGCATTTCCCAAAAGCCATTGCAATGCCTATGCATAAAGGTCCACCGATAGTCTGGTATAGCCATACCTTGGAGGAAAATCTGCCACTTTAGAAAGCAGAACTGAATCTGTTACAAGATGAGCATAGCCATTTGAGGCACTGAAGAAGGAAATGTCACTGAAGAACAGAGCTTGAATCCATAATTGTTTTGGCTCACACAAATATAGTCTCAGGATTTGGGATGATTTGCATGCTAGAATGAATCAAGTATCAAAACCTATTTGTACCTGGTACTGAGTTCACAGCCTTTTAATAAGTAATACAAAAAGGCATTCTTGATAATCACTCTATAATGTTGGAATTTGCTTTTCTTGGAGGTTAGACCAAGCTTGGCCATTTTGGGATGCAACATATGGCTATTAGGGGAAAATGTACATAGGAAAAGCAGAAGTGGTTGAATAAAGCAGCCTGAATCCAGAAACTGAAGGGCTTGGCAAACTACTTTGAGTCATAAACAGTCCCACCAGGCCAGTTTAGCCTAGCAGTTCCTTTGAATTTCATTCGCAGTCCCCTGCTAAGCAGCCAAATATATAAAGAAGTAGAGCAAATCAAGCCAGGCTTCTAACAGAATGAAACCATCACTACTACAGAACATAGTGAACATGTTAGTCTTTTTATACACAAGAAACCCAGGCTAAAAAAGGAAAGTAATTTTGCTCCACCTGGCTGCTAGACAACAGGCTTAGTATTCTGTTAGGGATGTACGAAAGTCACTTACCTTTTCGCCCGGGTGCTTCGCGGTGGGGGGGAGGCGCTTCGCTTCTCCCCCTGAAGTCCAGGCGAGGGGGGGGGAGGCGTCCCGCCTCGCCCGGCTGAAATTCAGGCCGGGTGGGAGGCTTCCCACCCTGCCCGGCCGAAATTCAGGCCAAGGAGAAGCGCCCCGTCTCCCCGGCCGCGAAACAAAGTGTAAAAAAAAAAAAAAAAAACCCGTGATAGGCTACGTAACGATTAACGTAGCCTATCATGGCTAGATTTCCAAAGTCAGCCGTGATAGGCTACATAAATCGTTACGTAGCCTATCACGGGTGACTTTGAAAAAAAAAAGTGTGTACGCAAATGGCGGCGCCCTATGGGCGCCGCCATTTGCGTTCCTTATTTGGTCCCGGTAGTCTACGTAAAGATTTACATAGACTGTAGTCTACGTAAATCTTTACATAGACTACCGGGACCAAATAAGGAACGCAAATGGCAGTGCCCATAGGGCGCCGCCATTTGCGTACGTGCTTTTTTTTTTTCAAAGTCACCCGTGATAGGCTATGTAACGATTTACGTAGCCTATCACGGCTGACTTTGGAAATCTAGCCGTGATAGGCTACGTTAATCGTGACGTAGCCTATCACAGGGGTTTGTGGTTTTTTTGCACATTGTAATGGCGGTGGCGGCAGCCGGTCGGAAGACCGGCTGCTGCCCCCGCCCCCGACGAAAGGACGACGAACCGCCGCTGGGACCCACCGTTGGGAGGGACATTCGCCAAAGGTAAGTCCCATCCCGGGGGGGTGGCAGGGGGGTGGCGGAGAATTTCACTGCCGATTTCAGGGGCCGAATGCGTTGGCGCTCGGCCCCCCGAAGATTCGGGGAGAAATTCTCCGCCATCCCTATATACTGTAGCTCTTGAAAAGCTGTGGGAAAAGTGGCAAACTGAGTTATAAGAGATTTCAGCTTCTTGTTTAAATGTGTCTGTTGAGTTTTTTAAGCTTCTTTTGATAAGAAGCATAAGAAATAATTTGGCCCCTTATGAAAGCTTTACTGGCCTCCCACTCAATGGTGCATTAACCCACTGTACCCTCATTAATCAACCTCAGATACGCAGACGATACCACCCTAATGGCAGAAAGCAAAGAGGATCTAAAGAGCCTCTTGTTGAGGGTGAAAGCAGAGAGTGCAAAAGCTGGTTTGAAACTCAACATTAAAAAAAGGAAGATCATGGCATCTGGCCCCATCACTTCCTGGCATATAGAAGGGGAAGAAATGGAAGCAGTGACAGATTTTATTTTCTTGGGCTCCAAGATCACCGCAGACGGTGACTGTAGCCATGAAATTAAAAGACGCTTGCTCCTTGGGAGGAAACCTATGGCAAAGCTAGACAGCATAGTAAGAAGCAGAGACATCACCTTGCTGACAAAGGTCCGTATAATCAAAGCTATGGTTTTCCCAGTAGTAACGTATGGCTGTGAGAGCTGGACTATGAGGAAGGCTGAGCGCTGAAGAATTGATGCTTTCGAACTGTGGTGCTGGAGAAGACTCTTACGAGTCCCCTGGACAGCAAGGAGGTCAAATCAGTAGGGATGTACGAAAGTAACTTACCTGTTCACGGATTATGTTGATGGTGGGGGGGGAGGCGTTCTGTCCCTCCCCCTGGAATCCTCGCCGGGGGGGAGGCGCTCCGTTCCTCCCCCCCAGAATCCTCTGTGGCTGGCTGTGCTCCACGGCAGCTCCGCAGAGCAGCTGGCCAGGCCCAGCCAGGCCAGAGCCATCCGCAGCTGGATTTCTACGGCCGCCGCCATTTGCGTTCCTTATTTTTGCCCTCTTAATCTACATAAATATTTATGTAGACTATGACAGCGAAAATAAAGGGGAACGCAAATAGCGTAGCGGGTGCTATTTGTGTCCCTTTTTGATTCGCCGTTTTAACCAACGTAAATATTTACGTAGGCTAAAACGGGGAATCAAAAAGGGACGCAAATAGCGCCCACTACGCTATTTGTGTTCCCCTTTTTCACCGTCATAGTCTACGTAGATATTTACGTAGATTAAGACTACAAAAATAAGGAACGCAAATGGCGGTGGCCATAGCCGCCGCCATTTGCGTACGCGGTTTTGCTTTGTTTTTTAACCCACCCAGCCATGATAGGCTACGTAAAGATTTACGTAGCCTATCACGTCATGTTTTTTTTTTTAAACCTAGTCATGATAGGCTACGTAAATCTTTACGTAGCCTATCACGTCTTTCTTTCTTTCTTTCTTTCTTTCTTTCTTTTCTTTACAAGAGTGGAAGTGGCGGCGGCGGCAGCCAGTCAGAAGACCAGCCGCTGCCGCTGCTGGAGCCGCCGCCGGAGCCACCGCCGCCCGGAAGATCTGCCCCAGGTGAGTCTCATCCTGGGGGGGATCCGTGGGGGGCGGGGGGGTGGCAGGCCATTCCACCACGGAGTTCAGGTGGCCGAATGCACTGGCATTCGGCCTCACCATGATCCGTGGCAGAATTCTCTGCCATCCCTACAAATCAGTCCATCCTAAAGGAAATCAACTCTGACTGCTCATTGGAAGGACAGATACTGAAGCTGAAGCTCAAATATTTTGGCCACCGAATGCGAAGAGAAAACTCTCTGGAAAAGACCCTGATGCTGGGAAAGATTGAAGGCAAAAGGAGAAGGGGACGGCAGAGGATGAGATGGCTAGATAGCATCACTGATGCAATGAATATGAACTTGAGCACACTTTGGGAGAGAGCGGAGGACAGGAAGGCCTGGCGTGCTATGGTTCATGGGGTCATGAAGAGTCGGACACGACTGAACGACTGAACAACAACAATAACAACAAACCCTCATTAATATTAAAATACTCTGTAAGTTCAGCTAACATCTGAGTTTTAAACTTCTCATCATTGAGAAGAGAAACATTAAAACACCAAAGACTGGGGGGCCTAGGAGTATCAGAAAATTGCAGTTCCAAACATACAGGGGCATGGTCTGACATTACCAATGTCATACATACTAGATTTGACATACTAAAGATATAGAAATCAAAAAGTACTCTAATCTAAAGCAATTATGGTGAACTAGTGAAATAAAAGTATACACTCTGTCAGCAGGATGTAAAATTCTCCAAGCATCAGTTAAACCATATTCCATCAAATAAGCCTGGAGTGCCAACGTCACAGCAGATTGGGTCTTAGGAGAAGGTGTACTCCTATCTAACAAAGATCCAAGACCTCATTAAAATCCCCACTCACAATCAAATAATCATAAGCGATATCAACCAGTTTAGCAAAACAATCATGAAACATAGCCGGAGAATCAATATTTGGCCAATATACATTGATCATAACAATTAATTTTCCCATATGCTTTCCTACCAGAATCAAAAAATACCCCTCAAAAGCAAGACCAATATGGAGTATCTTCAGCGCCTTGGCAGGAGCAGAGGTGGGCAATTAGGGGTGCATGAAACCCCGCTTACCTGGCTCCACTGGGTTCCGCAGGTGGGGGGAGGCAATCCGTTCCTCCCCCCGGAATCCTCGACGGGGGGGGGGAGGCAATCCGTTCCTCACCCCCGGAATCCTGCCCGGCTGGCTCCGCTCCGCCTTATCCTATCACGGGCTACCATAGCCGCTGCCACCACCACCATTGGAGCAGAAGCCGCAGCCGCAGCCAGGTAGGCTCCGTTTTGCGGGGCTTTCGCGGGGTGGAGGGGTGGGGAGCTCCGTTCTGCCACGGATTCCAGGGGGCCGAATTCACTGGAATTCGGCCCCCCTGGGATCCGTGGTGGAATTCTCTAACATCCCTAGTGGGCATGGTGCTGGTGGAACCAGCAGCACTGGTAACCAAGCTGGGTCACTCCCAGTCCAGCTAGTACATCCTGGTGTAGGACAGCAGAGTGTGGAGGCCAGTTGCAGTGCTCGGAGATCACTGTTTGAGGAGGCTGGTGCAGGCAACAGCAGTGGCACTCTTACAAAAGGAGCAGCATCTTCTGTAGTGGAAGAGAGGAGCCTGTCATTGCTCTCGGTTCTAGTCAATGTGCCCTCCTGGCAGGCTTGTTGTGCCTTCCTGCCTCTATCGGACAAGACCAATGTTGTTGCTCCCAGTTCAAGTCAATGTGCCCTTCTGGCAGGCTTGCTGTGTCTTCCTGCCTCTGTCAGACAAAACGACTGAGAGCCTGAGGTCATCGACTCTGATTCTGAATAGGAAATTACTAGGTGAATGGGGTTATTTGCACTTCAAAGAAACCTACAGCAGAGATTAGGGATAGCGACCTCCTCCTAATCACCACTGAAACACCAAGCTTCTCTGATTATCCCTTTATGACCTTTGGTTTGAGTTTCTGAGAACAGCACATTTTATCTGTGCCTAACACAAAAACTACTGGGCCAAACTGTCTGAACTTTGGTGGGTGGGATCCCCTCTATGGGGGCTGACAGGTTCCCAAATTGCATGCACTTTTGTGGAAATAGTGAAAAGTTATAGCTCTTTGCTTTGAGAGTTTTTGTTGAAAAATTCAAATTTCACTGCACCTAACACAAAACTACTGGGCCAAACTGTCTGAAATTTGTCAGGTGGGATCCCCTCCATGGGGGCTGACAGGTCCTCATTTCATGCGTTTATTGTGAAAACCGAAAACATTATGGCCATTTCTGTTTTCCAATGCAAGTCAATGGGAAAATGTCAAACCCGAATAATTCGGATATCCAAATCTCGCTTCAGAACCAAATCCGAAGTGAAGTGGATGGGGTCCTGTCCAAGTAGGTCTGAAGCAAAACGAGACTGCTTTGGAAAGTCTGAATTGGCATCCAAAGCAAAGCAGGGATGGTGGTCTGTGCACAGCCCTAGTTGCAGACAGACAGGCTACTCAGCCTTTAACAACTACATGGCAGGCAGGTACAATATGATCTCTCCATGCTGGGAATAGCTGTACCTATCAAATTTGACCTGTGTAGGTGGGTGAGAATTTCATTTTGGTTCAATTTTTATAAGACTTTCCCCAAAATTGCAATTTTCTTCATTTATGGGATGGAAAAAACTTGAGATTTTAAAAATTCATATGCAGAAGGAAGTGAAATCAACAAATTCATCCACCCTAGGTACAAGTTAGATTGCCAGGCAACTAAACTGGCATGAATGTAAGTGCAAAATTGTATAAGAAAGCGGTAACTGGTGTTAATAGAAACATGTTTATGTTAAAGGTCAGGAGAATTAATCAAACAGCTTGCTATTTTTAGTCAGTTTTATTTCAGCTTGAATCTACTCAACTATAGGCAATGTAGTATGGCTCCATTTGAGCTCTGATTTCAAATATGTTATAATGGAAAAAACGGGGGGGAGACAAATATGTCTGTTTCACTTTCTAGAACATTTGCATTTTTTCAAGCACAAGTTTGTTCCATCCCATTGCCACAACAAGACTGAATTTTTAAAGTCTGCACACACAAAACTGTGTGCATTTTCTTGTACACAAAAATTCATACACAATTTTGTAAGCAATTTCCTCATTATGTGTACTTTTTGCCAACAAATTTTCTGATACTATGTTTTTTTGTATGCTATTTTCCCTAATGCATGCATTTTTTATACATTTTTTGATCAGGGAAGTGCAAAAACTGAAGATAATTGCATTCCAGTTTACTTATTAGCCTGGGAAGTGTGAATTAGGTCAGTTCATATTAAAAACCAGACCAAACTAATTCCCCCACCCCATCCCTAGAAACAATCTGAGATGCAATTTTGTCAGTCAGCAACAAGATTTGTAAAAGACTTTCCTCTGGAGCAAGAACAATAAATCTAACATCAGCCAGAATCAGCTTAAAAGATTGCCCAGGAACTACAGAGTTGCATGTGTACAAGCTAATGCACATAAGAACTCATGTTCAGTTTTTAATTACGATTAAATACTGCCTTTACACTAGAAAAGGGAGAGCTCAATAAATTAATAGACCAACAATGTCCTGTATTTCCTCCCCCTTAGTATAGTGCTGTACTTTTTCCCCCAAGATCCTCCCCACGATTGTGTATCTTATATATCCATGCACATGGAATACATAAAATACATGTCAAACACACAAAAATATAAGTTATTAAGAAGGAATAGACACTAAATTTTAGTGGAAGTCAACAGATAAACATACTGTTTCTCTCATAGATGAAGTACACAATACATAATTCAAATGAATTATGTTTACATCTTTTTGCTCTATGTTTTTCCTATGACAGTCAAATTTATTAAATGCTCGATATTGGTACCAAATTATCTAAACTCTACAAAATGTAAACATTACAAAAGACATTTTAAAAAAAACGAACACTGGTGCCTCTCATGTTTAACTGGTTTACAAAAGAAAAATAATTGAATTATATCTGCTACTAGAACCAGACAAAATTTCTGTCATTGCTTATGAGTTCCAATGATATTACCAATATCCTATGTACTATTTATCACACATTAGCCTTGTAGTATCACATCCTCCAGTGAATTTCTCTCATATATGTTGGTGTAAGATGTAAAGACTACGGTCACTTCCATCTCTTGCAAATGGTAACTTTAAAAAAAAAAGGTAAAGGTGTCCCCAACCAGTCGTGTCTGACTCTAGGGTGTGGTGCTCATCTCCATTTCTAAGCCAAAGAGCCAGCGCTGTCCAAAGACGCTTCCGTGGTCATATGGCTGGCATGACTGAACACCAAGGTGCACGGAAAGCTGTTACCTTTCCCGCCGAAGCAGTACCTATTTATCTACTTGCAATTTCTTGCTTTTGAACTGCTAGGTTGGCAGAAGCTGGGACTGAAGACGGGAGCTCAGTCCGTCACGCGGCACTCGGGTCTTGAACTGCTGTCCTGCCGACCTTCCGGTCTGCAGTTCAGCGTCTTAACCACTAAGCCACCGCGGCCCCTTAAATGGTAACTTACCAATCTTCAAAGCCTTGAACAGACTAGACAAGAGATTGGAGAGGGAGAAGAACTACGCCACATTGTATAGATATTGTATGTCAAGAACCCATGCAAGTGGCTTGCAGGTGTGTAGACAATGGTTTACTATGGTGCATTGCTGTAGATCAGGGATGGGGAACGTGTGGCCCTCCAGATGTTGTTTCATTACAACTCCTATCACCCCTCAGCATTGGCTATGCTGGCTAGGGCTGATGGGAGTTGTAATAGAACAATATCTGGAAGACCACTTGTTCCCCATCCCTGCTTCTACCAACCCACTTCTATTGCTTTTTTAATAAAAGCAGTGCCAGTTCTCCTCTATCAAAAATTTATTTTGAAAGGCAATATGGACTTTTCCTTATATTGATCATTTAACTCTTTAGAACACAATTTAATACTCCTTAGCATTATAGAAAATATTACTTGCAGAGACCAGCTCCTTCACTGTCTATTAAATGGTTACGTATGTGTTTCAGTAGCATGGAGACACTGAATGTGAACATTATACTTGGTACAAGATGTTACCAGAGTAGAATCCCAAAATTCAGGCTCAAAATTGGCTTCTTTTGACCTCTAGATCCTAACTATCCATAGTATAACACTAAACTGATGGAATCCCTCCTCATCAGAGACATAACATAGTCTATGTAGAAGGAAAAGTCCAAAGCCCCCAAAACTAGAATTTCCTCTGGTTAAAAAACTTCTAAGCCTAGCATGAGAGATGGGAGGACATACGTTCTATACAATCACAGCAATTATAGAATCACAAAATCATAGAATCGTAGGGTTGGAAGGGGCCTACAAGGCCATCGAGTCCAACCCCCTGCTCAATGCAGGAATCCAAGTCAGAGCATCCCTGACAGATGGCTGTCCAGCCTCGGACATTAATTCTTAAGGTATCCAGTGTAAAGTTCTATATTTACCTTTTCAGGGCATAAAGTATAAGCCAATTTCTGACATAAATTCCATATACAACAATATTAGAGTAGAAAAGCAAATAAGAGGTCATGGATAGCACACCTGAGAGGGTCCTAAATCCCATGGAAAGATAATGAAGCAAGTGGAGCCACTGTTTCCTGTCTTCTAGCCTCTTTCCTGTCTCCTAGCTGAGCAGAGCAAAGGAAGCTGCTCCAACTGGTCTAGGGTCTAAACTGGTCTAAACACATACAAGCAAGCAAGCACCCAGAGAGTGAGCGATCAGAGCGAGCAAACAGGAGTTTGGCAGGGGAGCTGCAGTGGAAGAGGAGACAAAAGCAAAGTGGTGAGTGGGCTGGAGTAAGCCCAGGGACTTTCCATTCTGAGTCACCGTGTGCTCTTCCGGGGGGAGGACCGCATCGCCTCCGCCCCCCCCCCGCGGACCCCAACAGAGCCAGGTAAGTGGGGTTTCATACACCCCTACCAGCGATACGGCAATGGCAGCTGTATTGCTGACACTCCGGAGCCAGTCGGCAGGGAGGATCTGGCCAGTGAGGATTTCTCCAGGAGGCGGAGGTAAGTCTTCCAATCCTCCATGGACTCCGGAGGGGCGGATTCTTTTTAATCCGGCCTCACTGGGGTCCGTGGAGGATTTCTCCCCCATCTCTAATTTCCACTTGCGGCGGGACTCACCCACCCCACCCCAACTAACGTGGCTTCAGTTCCCATATACACCACAAAAGTGGAGGAATACAGCACTGCATGTACCATGGAAAGAGTTAATTCGATTCTGTGATAATGCAGATTTTGCCCAGATCGCTTCACAAAGCATTTCTGTTTAGATTGCCCCGAGAAGCAGAGTCAAGCAGGGGTCCAAACATCACTAGCATGAGGATTCAGTCATGGAGCAAGGTCAGAAAAACAAAGGTTCAAGGCACCAGAAGCTGAAGTAAGGTGTTGTTTCCGGCACCTAGTAAGCTCTGACTGCAGGCTCATATAGCCAGAACTTCCAGGGCTCTACCCAGGGCTCAGCTGCAGTTCATTACAGGCCCTCTGGCAGAAGCCCTAATCATGAGGATGCCTTTACTTTTGAGGAGCCCGGTTGCTGATGTTCCTGAGGCACATGCTTCACCTCCAGGTGGTGCTGTGCCTCCACCTTCTGGTGCCAGTGCACTCTATGGTGGGTGGATGCTCGGCCTTTCCTTCAATTCTATGGGGGATGTATGGTCCTCAGGGGTGCCATCCAGGGGTTCATCAGTCCACCAGTACTGAAGGACCTGGTGTAGCTTCCCTGGAGGTGCCAGGAGTGTCAGTTTCAGGATGATGTACAGGGTTGTTGGACTCTGCAGTCTATGAATCACCACCCAATGAGTCATCCTAGCCTAGGTCGGGTATGACAGCCAGGAACCTGACAAGTTGCTTACACCATAGCCCTATTGATGCAATATGTCACGCATTCATTAAATGACTTAACAGCGAGCGGGCCTGTATCAACTAGCCTCACCAAAATTATGCATGGTGTGGAGAATGTGGATAGGGAAAAATTTTCTCCCTCTCTCAAAAGACTAGAACCTGGGGTCATTCCATGAAGCTCATTGGTGGGAGATTCAGGACAGATAAAAGAAAATACTTCTTCACACAGTGCATAGTTAAAACTATGGAATTTGCTATGTCAAGATGTAGTGATGGCCACAAATTTGGATGGCTTCAAAAGTGGGTTAGATAAATATCTGGAGGAGAAGTCTATCAATGGCTACTAGTCCTAATGGCTGTGTGCTACCTCCAGTACCAGAGGCAGTAAGCTTATGTACACTAGTTGCTGAGGAACATGGGTGCTGTTGTGCTCATGTCCTGCATGTGGGTTCCTGATCGACAGCTGGTTGGCCACTGTGTGAACAGAATGCTGGACTGGATGGACCCTTGGTCTAATCCAATATGGCTCTTCTTATGTTCTTGACATTGTACATGTTTGGCTTGACCTGCCCACTGACATTCATGTAAGTGTGAAAGAGTCCAAGGATGATGCCTTCACACATACAGCTGTACATGTGAAAGTTTCCTCCTTGCAAAACTTTATGATGTACGTATATACTGAAGAATTTGGGGGCTGGAGCAAATTGACTTGTGCAATGTTGTGGTGGGGCTAATGAGTGTGGCCCTGCTCCTGCATTCATTGAATGTGTGAGCATATTCCCTGAATAGGGCTGCTGTCATGCACCATTTTGTGATATTTCTGTGGTTTAGAGCACAATCCTATGCATGTTTAAAGTTAGACAGAAAAACATTCCCCATGCTGGCTGGAGAATACAGGAAGTTGTAGGACTTTTTTCTATCTAAACATGCATAGGATTGAGCCCCAAATTGTAGGTTTTCAGAATTTTATTAAGATGTTCATTTTGATTTTTACAACAACTAGACTTTCAGAATACTTTCATTCCTTTTATTGTGAGCATAGACCAGGAGTACTAGAAAATTCTAATTTCTATTGTGTAGAAATATCATCTACAATAAATATGTGGTGAAAATGGGGTTACTCCTGCTATTCTTTCTTTGTCTATGTTGTAGCTCCTTCAGCATCCTGACAGCACCACTTAGATGGGAAGAAAGACTCAAATGGTATCTTGCCATTTACGTATGCAAATAATGGATTAGTAATCACAACAAACCATCAAGCATGCACACAAATACATCCACCCTGGGAGCAGTGATAATTTTGGACATTTTCAATTGTTCAGTTGCACAAACTCTGAGATCTGAGATTACCCGTGCGTGGAAAGATATTGGGTTTTGGTCTGATCACAGACAATAAGCAAATCATGATTTTAAAGTCTAAATAAGAAACAGATTAAAACCAAATTGAATAAACCTGAAATAAATTCTAGTGGCTAGATTATGAATTAAAACTGACTGGAGAAGTTTATTAACATTATCAATTAGCCCAAGCACTGGAATAGTTCGTACTTATTTTCCTGGAGCTTCAATATGACTTTGTAATTCCTTTATTAGGATTCATCATCATAATTATCATCATAATTATCTACTGCTTGCAATCTTGTAATGTCTGAGGATTACTCTTAAAATGATTCAGAAACTTCAAGTAATAAAAACTTCACCCAAAACTTCACAGAGAGTAACATTATTGGACTCTGAACTGTTATTCTTCTCCCACTCTCCTGGAATACTGCCTATTTCTCTGAAACATCATGCAATGTTCTCTTATATACACCTTGCTGGCTTTAGAATAATACTTTAGACTTTACATTTCTGTGTATACATGTTGACTGCTAAAGACAACATAATTTGCAAGTCACAATTAAAATGTGCAATTTCTTTGTTTCCTAAACTGTTGTGAAAATAAGAACACTAAAAAAGATTTTTTGTTTTTGAAAAGGTATGTCAGAGAGCGCTCCATATATTTTGTTATTTATATTTCCAGTGATAATGCTTACAAACACAGGAGCTTTCAAGAAACTACTTCCATCAAGGTAGTTGTAAATATGTAAAAAACAACAATCCGTGTTTAATCCCTGAACAGAGTTCCCTGTAACTCCTACTTGATGTCAAGTGAATCAGAGCTGTGCCTTTCACATCGCTCATTAACAAATTGAGACCATAAGCAACAGAACATGTAATGTTTGTGAAAACGAAGACCCAAGGAAAACAGTTGTTAGTGGCTGATTTATCAGTTTTCACCTGCCAATCTTACTCAATTCATATTTCACAACAGTGTTATTTTAGTGTTGTGTGTATGCCACCATTAAAAAGTCATAGAATACTTGCTCCTTCTGATGGCTTATAATCAGAGTAAGCTATCTGATTTAGCTAGGCACACTAATGTCTAATGATGTCAATTTAGTTGATGTTTAGTTGATGTTAGCTTTGCTTACAGAACTTAGCAATGATAATTGAAACCTTTAAAATATTGAAATTTGGATTGTGCGGTAGACCTGGTATTGGTATTATTAAAGGACTGAGCAGCAATCTCTTCTTGAACATGAAAATTATATATAATGAGTCATTTCCTGAGAGTAAGATTGCATGATAGAGCTATTTTTCCATTATAATAAGTTATTTTAGTGATTAACTTAAGTGAAATATAATTGCAAAAAAATAGGAACCATACAATATGCTACAGTAGTCTGTTTACTTACACGTTATGGTTATAATCCAGAAAGTTAGGCACTTTTACACTTCAGTGATTTCATCAGGAACACATTGAAACAAATGGCACCTTGAAAATGCCTGAATTTGGCAGGGTTGTGCCCTGTGCGAGCATCATATATTTAGCAAATCCTGTATCTTATCATTCACCTATCTCTATTGAAAATGCCACAATCCTTACACTAATGGACTCTCTAGATGTGCAAAAGGTATCTAAAAGGTCATAGAAACAAATGTCTGGCTTTCATAAGGTCTCATAGCTACAACAATTTTGCCTTTATTATTAGTATCATTTCAGATGATTCCTTTGAGCCCCAAGATCAATACAAAGAATGTAGCTGAACTGTGAAGATTTGGGGCGGGAGGGGGGGCAGGAGGGAGAGAGAGAATAAACAGGAAACTTAAACACAGCCACATGGTCTAACTGCATCTTTTAACTTGCTCATAAATAACGGGTTGAAATAACTTCCTTTACTTATTAGCTAATTAAGCCCTTCTTGCATTGACTACAATGGCCATAATAAAACTGTGTTTAGCCATAACCTCCAGGCGTCTTCCATTAAGACTCACATTCCACACCATCTTATTATATGGTATGCAACTGCTTTGCCAACATCTGTGCAACCCCACCCCCAAATTACCAAAAACAAAACAAAAAAAATTGCCGGGGGGGGGGAAGAGCTGTTTAATTTTCAAAATTAATGTTTAGAGTACCACAGAGAAGACTGGAGATTTTCTGCTGTCACAAGTCACCAAATATATTCAATTGTCTGACTACTCTCAAATTAATAATATGTTTTTCTGGGTTGCATAAGTGTATAAGATACAGAGCAAACACTCCTAATTGATCTATGACTAATGTTCTTCTATTTTTAAAAGAACATGATACAAAACCAAATTATTTATACACTAGAAAGAGTATTTATTTAATTTGATTTTTATCTCTGCAGTACATGCCTCATCTTCTACCTGATGCTCTTCAAATCTCTCTGGAACGCTATAGTAACTTCAGCTAAAGCAGAGAAAAAAAGGTTGTGTGTTTTACTCCAGGCACACAAATATAATGTCCAAAACGTATTTTAATAATTGATATAATTGAGGTTCTACATCTACATATCCGTTCCCTATATTAACTGAAATCAATGGGATTTAAGCAGCCTTGCTGCATGCAGGATCCTAGTGGAATAAATCTTCCCAATGAGTATCAATGAGTGAAGTGTGAGCGTGAAATTAAATACTAATTTTCTCAGCCAACAGCTCAATGAAGAGCCTTATGAGACTTTCTGGACTGCTCTGCTAAAGAGGAAGAAACAATTAGGGGCAAGTAATAAGAGGGATAAGACAGAAGAACCTGGCAGGCATATAAGGAGAACAGGGCTGAGGTGATGCTGAGAAACATAAGAATGGTCTGAAACAGCTGCCCCCAATTTGCCACCCCATTTGCAGGTAACAAATTGGGGGTAGCTGTTTTGCCTCCTTTTTGAGGATTGTGAATGACTTACAGTTGCTGAGGGGTTGGTGGTACTTCGGACTTTTCCTTGGTTTTAAGCATTTTTAAAGCTGTTAAAATGGCAGAGGTCTGGTAGTTGCTGGGGCTGCCTTTCTTCCTTCCCAGAGTGCCCCTGGAAGGACTGAGAATGACAGAATCCACTGCTACCACTCCAACAAAGCCACTGGCAAACTGAAAAACTTTTTGGGAGGGGAGAGGTCCTCCTGCCATAATTGAAATCCCTCCAGTTCTCTCCCTCCACATCGTTTCACCCCCTCTGTCTGTTCTAGAAATATCCCCTGAAATAAAGCAAATCCCCAAAATGAAATGAAAGGAGATCAGCCCTGGCAGGCACAGATAGAGATGGGAGGATTTTGCCCCTTCCATTCCTTTATTGTTCCATTGGTTCATGCTACCCTGCATCCCAGTCTTCCTGAACTCTAGTTTAACTAGGAGAATCTAAAACTAATTCTTGAACTGAAGCACGCACAGTTTGCTTTCAGTGGGTTGGGTCCACCTTCTGCAAGAGGAAGAAACCTTACACGAGAGGAAGAGCTCCACTAACAAAAGCCCCTCCCATCCCGCCCAATTTTTGGAGATCCCCCTCTCCCCCATAATAGTTCACCCCATCCAGCAGAGTCTCCCAACTCTCTGTGTAGCATTTTTAGGGGGCCAGAGGGGCTGCTGTGGGAAGGAGAGGCTGGGCACACTCAGTCCTTATTAGGCTGCTTTGGGATGGGGGGGTGGGGGGGTTAACCTCTCCAAACCTTGGGGTTCCCTCAACTCTGCTAATATCTTCCTCTTGTGTGTGTATAGTGCCATTTTGGCTACCTAAGCAATGGCAATCACTGCCCAAACATTGGAAATATCTCTCCGTTCAGAGAATGTTGATTATTGGGCATATTAAAAATATAACAAATAAATAAAAATAAAGGAAAGAAGGAAGGAAGGAACAAAATTATAATCTTCTGGGGAAAGTAGCAGTGGAGACCAGGCTTCTGCTCACATTTGTTTAAAAATTAATAGAATGTGTACAATTTTGCTGATCATTACTTCCAATTGGCAACACCAGTGTTTTGAACTGTGATTTGTTTATTGGTAAAATATATCATAATATAGTTAACATGGTAAAATAATAATTTTAAGTAAAACATTTGGGTACAAGTAAACATCTAAATTTTTCCATTAACAAGCATGGCAAAACCTAACCAAAAAGGAAGAAAAGAGTGAGGAGGGAACACAAAGGATGCATATCTGATACTTACCTATTTATTCTGTCCTAATTTCGTTTAGTAGGGGGTATTATATAAATGATTGCACTGTGTAGATCTGGTAGAGTCAGAAGAAAAGACATTCATCAGCATTCACAACCTTTCTGAAGCACAAAATCTTACTTTGCTCTCAAGAGAGACATTATGATGTACTTTGGAAATTGGAAAACAAAGGCAAAGATGACTTGCTCAAAAAGTCTGCAAAACCGAGAACAGAAGCTAGGCCTCCCAAATTTCAGCATTCACAAAGTTGGAGTGCTTCCTTGTTAGATAGAACTCAATATAAGTTCAAATGCCATCTTGGGAAATTCCTTCAGATAAAATAGAATATCAGAGCAAATGTAGTTGTGTGAATCAAATGAATGATCTGATTATGGCTGCAAGTTGCTTTCTAAAAGGTAAGTACCAACAAGCTGAAGGAGGTGGATACATTTTTTCAGGATTTCTAACCCTCTGAAATACTGGATACTCTCTGAATTGGTAAGATTGCCAAACTAATAGTGAAATGCTATACATGTTTATTCAGAAGCAAGCCCCATTGAATTGTATGGGACTGACTCCCAGAGGTAAAAGTGTATAAGACTGCAGCCTAAGACTCTGCCTATTGAAAGACACTGGATGCTCCTTGAGCTTCACTTTACAATGGGAGCATTAGCTGAAAAGTCTTGAGTGAGACACAGTAGCACATTGATCCCTTTTATAATGCAGCAGGTGATCACATTTCACAATAATACTGTTTAAATACATGTCCTGATTCTTGAGACATGTATGGACTACCAAGAAATTTGTGTGAAATCTTTGTGGTCAAAGGAGATCCATGTGTGCCTCAAAGCCCTTATTCCTTCAAGAGGCCCCTGCATCAAGATGCATGCAGCATACAATACAACGTACATGCATTGAGAAGAGAAAATACATTTTGTGGGAGATTTTAGGGGCACAGCTTCAAAAGAATATCAGTATTATTTAGACCCTTTGGAAAATGTGATTATATATCTACAAGAAAAAAACTGTGAAAAATGTTCAAGGGTTGTATATTTTGCATATACATTTTTGTTTGTGTTACATCTTCCCCCACCACAGAGAAAAGCAGGGCAAAGAAGAGAAAATTGGGGTTCATTACAGTATTGCGATTAATGTATGTTTATATCGCAGACTTATGTCACTATATGAAACACCTCTCTTGGCACAGCACTATAACATAGCAAATCCGAATCAGTCCATTTTGGGTACAGGTTTTTTTGGTATTTATTTTCAATATTTTTATTCCATACATTTCATATAGACACATCTGAAGTGTTTTCAAATAAACACTATTCAGGGCAGGAACTGCCAAAGGCACATATTTTTCTTTCAGTGTTCCCGGGAAGTGGTTTGTTAAGCTATTGTTCTCAATGAAAAACTCATGTGTTTGTTCAACACAATATGGGTCGTTGCTTTGAGTGAAAGATTCCCTTGACATGGCAAAACCTTCAACTGAAACAAGTCTTTGCCAAGTATATTTTAAGCAGATGCAGCTCAGCTTTGATTAGCGGCCACTGGATTCCATGTATGACAGATAATGATGGTTTTGCTCCTCTTTAGTGAGGAAACATCTTCAACTTTTAATCAAGAAGTATACATACCTACATACACATATGCACCCAATGCAGCAAACAGCTAATTTAAAACTGCAGTTCAAGTCAACTTTCCTGACCTTTGACTGTTCAATCTTAAGAGGACATATGCAAAGCAATCCCAACTAAAAATAAATGTAATAAAATATTTATTTTGGCAGTTACAGTATAGACATTGTAGAGGGACATGTGGTGCATAGAAATTTTCTACCGCACATATAGAGAGCAGAAAGGGCTCCCAATGCATTTCTGAACTCCCACTTGTGGGAAAGCATCTATTGGATAATGATAATGTCAAAATGGCAAAGACACGTGCCATTTTGGAATGTTGTTCCAGTCCTTCTCATCTTTGCCTGAGGGGACATAGTGAAGGTTGCTCTTTATTGTATATAACAGGAAATCAGAGTTGACATTTGGTAATATGGATCTCTCTCTCTGTCTGTCTCTCTGTGTGTGTGTGTGTGTGATATATATATATATATATATATATATATATATATATATATATATATAATCTGTGTTCATAGAATGTATATAAAAATTAAGCATTTTAGTTTTTGAAAAAATTATAATCTGAGAGAGAGAGACATACTAGTAAGAAATTATTTGGGCTTTCTCCGTATGAAATAAAAAAGGCACAATCCAGCCAAAGTGAAGCACTTTTCTTTAAGCTGAATTGATTTCTATGGGAAAGATTTCAGCACATTCCTAACTTTCTCACTGGGGGTCAATCTAGACTTTCCCCAGAATGGAAGAGCTCCTTCTGTTCGTGGAAGAGACTGATATACAGCAGAAGCTCCCTGCAGGAGAAAGGGGGGGTTGATTTTCACTGATTCCCACATTTTGTGAAACCTCCCACTTCACCTCCCATTAAACTATTACAGAGGGGCCACAACCCTCTAGAGCAGCTTTTTGGGTGGGATAAAGGGCTGTTGGGAGAAGGAGGCATCAGCCAAAACTGCCTCTCCTTTTGTTTTATACCTTTGACAGGGTTTTCTTTTGTTTATTTGTTTATTTATTAAATTTATTAATCGCCCATCTGGCCGGTCACCCAGATACTATGGGCAATGTACAAAGTATATAATAAAACAGTTTAAAACAATAAAATTCTACAGTAAAAATATTTCCTAAAATACCCTAACCCATCCCAAATGCCTGCCTGAACAACCACGTTTTTAATGCGCGGCGGAAGCTCATTAAAGAGGGGCCATGGCGGAGTTCCCTAGGGAGGGAGTTCCACAGAGTGGGGGCTACCACAGAGAAGGCCCTCTCCCTCGTCCCCACCAGTCTAGCTGTCCTGGCTGATGGGACAGAGAGAAGGCCATCCGAGGCTGATCTTTTTAAGCGGCCTGTCTGGTGTTGCTGGAGGCGCTCCTTAAGATAGGCTGGGCCGGAACCATATACGGTTTTAAAGGTCAAAACCAACACCCTGAATTTGGCCCGGAAAATAACTGGTAACCAGTGCAACTCCTTCAGCACTGAAGTGATATGATCTCACCGGCAGCTGCCCATAATCAGATGAGCCGCCATGTTCTGTACTAGCTGCAGCTTCCGAACCATCTTCAAGGGTAACCCCAGGTACAGCACATTACAGCAGTCTAAATGAGAGGAGACCAGGACATGTACTACCAATGGCAGCAGATGGTCGGGAAGGAAGGGGCGCAGACGCGATATCAGATGGAGTTGATACAGCGCTGTCCGGCTCACAGCTGACACTTGAGCCTCCATGGACAGCTGGGGGTCCAAAATGACCCCCAGGCTGTGGACCTGGTCTTTCAAGGGTAGCCGTACCCCATTCAATACCAGGTCAACATCCCCCAGCCTCCTCTTGTCTCCCACCAAAACTACCTTGGTCTTGTCAAGGTTCAGCTTCAGCTTATTCCGCACACTGATGACACCACACTCCAAAACTCCTGATGATAGCCCCCAGTGGCTTCACATAGATGTTAAATAGCATCGGGGAGAGGATGGAACCCTGTGGCACCCCACAAGTGAGCGGCCACGGGTCTGAAACCTCCTCTCCCAGTGCTAGCCTCTGGTACCTTCTGGAGAGGAAGGACCAGAACCACCGCAATACGGTGTCTCCAATGCCCAACCCCTCCAGGCAGTCCAGGTAGATACCATGGTCAATGGTATCAAAAGCTGCTGAGAGGTCGAGGAGAACAAGGAAGGAGCATTCACCCCTATCCAGAGCCCTCATCATCATCCACCAAGGCAACCAAGGCTGTTTCTGTCCCATGCCCAGGCCTGAAGCCCGACTGAAATGTGTCTAGATAATCAGCTTCTTCCAAGTGTGCCTTCAACTGCATCGCCACCACCCACTCAATCACCTTGCCCAGAAATGGCAGATTCGAGACTGGGCGAAAGTTGTTCAGAACTTGGGGATCCAAGGAGGGCTTCTTTAAGAGTGGTCTGATCACTGCCTCCTTGAGGGCTGATGGCATCACTCCCTCCTCAAGGGAGGCATTCAACACCGCCCTGATCCCCTCACTCAGTCTCTCTCTGCAGCCCATAATGAGCCAAGATGGGCAAGGGTCAAGTAAGCAGGTGGTCGGCCTTACAGATGAAAACACCTTGTCCACTTCATCAGAAGGAAGAAGGTGGAAACAATCCCACAAAACCGGTTTGCCACAGACCGCCTCTTGCTCACTAACTGTATCCACAGCGCACGGAATAACACTCCTAATCCAATTTTATCTGCAAAGTGCCTTGCCAAGGCCTCACAGGAGGCCTTAGAATGCTCCAGTTTTCTTCTCATTCAAAATGCAACACTAGTATATAAAAAAATTACTTGATGCCTAAATATGCTTTCAGTTTTAGCAGTGCAATCTTAATCATGTTCACTAGGGATGGACAAAAGTCCCTTACCTGGTCCCGCAGCTTTTTTCGGGGGGAGAGGCGCTCCATTTCTCCCCCCGAAATTCTTGGCGGTTGGGGAGGTGCCCCGCCCCTCCCTGCCGAAATTCTGGCCGGGGGGAGACGCCCCATCCCTCCCCACTGAAATTCTGGCCGGGGGGCAGCACCCCGCCTCTCTGGCCGTGAAAGAAAAAAGTAAAGTAAAAAACCCCACAAAAAACGTGATAGGCTACGTAAAGATTTACGTTGCCTATCACGGCTAGATTTTCAAAGTCAGCCATGATAGGCTACGTAAATCTTTACATAGCCTATCACGGCTGACTTTGGGGAAAAAAAAGCGCATACGCAAATGGCGCTATTTGCGTTGCCCTTATTTTCGCCGTAGTCTACGTAAATCTTTACGTAGACTACCCGTGCCCAAATAAGGAACGCAAATGGCGGCGCCCATGGGCACCACCATTTGCGAACGCGCTTTTTTTTTTTCCAAAGTCAGCCGTGATAGGCTATGTAAAGATTTACGTAGCCTATCACGGCTGACTTTGAAAATCTAGCTGTGATAGGCTACATAAATCTTCACGTAGCCTATCAGGTTTTTGTTTTTTTTTTACTTTACTTGGAAATGGCGGCGGCAACAGCCGGTCGGAAGACCGGCCGCCGCCGCCATACCGCCACCGAACCGCCGCCGGGACCCGCCGCCGCGAGGGACATTCACACGAGGTAAGTCCCATCTCAAGGGGGGCGGGGGGTGTCGGAGAATTTCCCCACCAATTTCGGGGGTCCTAATGCGTTGGCATTCGGCCTCCCAGAGATTCGTGGAGAAATTCTCCGACATCCCTAATGTTCACTCAGTGTCAGAAGTAAGTCCCACTGAGTTCAATGGGACTTACTCCCTTGTAAGTGTGTATAGGTTTGTCCTGGAAGGCATTTTAGGTGCTTTGCTTATTTCGCATATCAATACATTCTCTTCCAAAAAGAGCCATATTACAAAAGTACAACAGATTAGTACACCTTTCAGCCAATAGCATGAGGCAATTGGTAATATTTCTACCTGCAATTACAATGAATAGGAAAACCAAAACTGTTTCATATTTCCCAATATTGTGGATACGAGGCTTTCGCTTTTCCATTATTTTTGTGAATACTGATGCAGTGGAGTATGAACTGACTTGTCAGTGTTCCAGGCAAAAAGGAGAAATTTATCTTTATAAGTATAGACTTTACCCTGAAGAAAACAGGTGGAAGAAGTAAAGGCGGTAATGTCGTTCACTCAAACTTATATTATTATATTGTTCTAAAGGGAAAAATAATTATTTGAATTGTTTACTTAGTAAAATAAAAAGAGCTAGGCTCTGACTGTGGCTTTTTCATGTTCACATTATGTATGTTTGGGTCTGTCACGAAAATGCAAACTGCAGCTGCAGCGCAGACAATAACAAACATGACCAGTCTCCTAAAATGTCTGGGAAGTGAGATCTATGATTAGGTGAGAGGCAGTTCAGCATCTATAGGGATGAGGCTTGTGCTGATGGAAAATTGAGGATCAGAGGCATAGTGAGTAAACAGATAAGAGTAAAAGATAAAAGACAATTGCCACAGAGATTAATATCTACTTCAGATGTTATTCTGAATAAAGTTTGTACATTCCTTTAAACCAGAAACAAATTAGGGACATTGTTCAAGGCGACTGATTGTTTCAAGATACGTAAATGCTGCTACAAGTCGAAAGAGCCACTATACATAGATGGCAAATATTGTGTGGCAGTGGCTAAGCTGAATGGGCTCCTGTGCCTTTGCTAGTTCCATGAAGGGAAGAAGTTCAGCAGAGGCCATCAGTGTGTGTCATTGCCAATCTGTGCTAAAGGGAGGTTTATTTTCAGAATTGTATGGCTAAAGACACAGCAACCCTATGACCTATGAGTATATGTTTCCTGCAAGGATATCAGTCTATCTATATAGAGCCTTTCATAGAGCATGAGATATGTATTTTGATAACAGAATATTCCGCTGGTGGCACAGGTTCTTTTGCCAGCTTCCTGGTTTGTATCTTCACTTGTTACTCAAAATAATCTCATTAGCATTAATTCAATATAGATCCCTTCTTTTGACTATGCAGATATAATTCAGAAAGGACTATTTTATCCAACATAAATGGCATCAGGCTGATCTACAAGAAACAACTGGGCAGAATACAGAAATTCTAGTTCTGGAATTGCAGTTGCACTGAAGAAAGAGAAACACTGTGGATTGTTTTGCAGCAACAAACCCAAGTTTGCCATTGAGTGTATTCAACAGGGATACAAAATTAACACCTAAAAACATAATGGGTGAAACTACTCTATGTCCCAGGAAGAGGTGATATATGTGAGCCTGTTTAGAATCCAGATATCAATCAGGACAACAACCCTATGCATGTTTACTCAGAAGAAAGCCCCACTGTGTTCAATGGAGCTTACTCCCAGGAACGCGTGCCTCCCATCAACACATACACCCAACATGTACATTGATCCCCTCTTTTCTTTCATCACACACATCTGATTCACCACTACTCCTCAGTGCTTCTCAAGCACTCAATGCCCCATCTCCCCAATGGGCATTCGTCTATCTTTATAATCTGTCATGGGGGTGGGGTCAAGCTCTTTCAGCCTGAGGGCCAAATTCCATTTTGGAGAAGCTCGGGGGGGGGGGGACTTCCAATGGTGGGAGCAGAACTACCAGCATATTTTAGTTTGAAGATATTACTGCTAGTAACTAAGCCTTAGCAGAAGCATTTCAGAAGTGGGGGGGGATGCATAAAAAAGCCAGGAAACCACCAAATGATTGGTGGTTTGGGGAACGGGTCAAGAAAAGGGGCATGGCCATCTAGGACATTCCCAAGGGCCAGAGTGGGACCGCTGGAGGGCCAGATTTGGTCCCTGGGCTTGAGGTTCTGAACCCCTGATCTATACTTTCCAACAGAAGGGTAGTTGGCGAGCTCTGGTACGATGCAGGGCACAAGGCACATGTAAAAGAAGTAAGCATTATCCATGCACGGTATTCAGCCCTTACCTACAATGGCTAATGCTGTCACTGAGGATTGCATAGCCTTCATTTTCTTTTGGTGCTGGTGGAAGACCAAGGGTGTTGGGGCAGTAACATCCCAGTCACTCCAATTCAGAAGCTATCAGTTCACGCAGCAACATTAGTACAACTGAATACCAGTGTAAACTAGACCACCTTTTGCTCTATAGCTTTGAGACCATATGACCTCCAAGGCCAGAACCGCCAAACTCTGGCACAAGGCACTGCAGTGCTGCGTTGGCTATGTTCCCCAAGGAAAACATTCTCTCTGGGAACGGAAATGGCTCTTGTCCTGTGCCCCAAGGATAAAGATGTGTCAGCCTTGTTAAATCACTGTGGGAAGAGAGTTCTATAATCACGCACCCTGCACTAAGAATATCCTGCCACCAGATGTGTAAATCAAGGGGTTGTGCTAGCACACCAGATGATGGCAATTGCTGTGATAGTACAGGATGTACTTTGGGCTTTGTTGTTTGAATAGAGCTATTGTCTTCTTCAGCAATGGCTGTCAGTTTATTAAAGCAAGTTTGTATTTCTTAGTAGGAGGTCCAGACATGCTCTTCTAAATAGGCGAAGAAAGCAGGGAAATGTTTTTAATTAATTTGTTGGTGTTCTTAATGTATCTAAAGGTAATCTAAAGATGCCATGCACAATGGTTGGGAAAGACAGCAGGGGATTGTTTTTACAAGTAATAGCTTGGCGTGTAGCAACAACTGAAAGGGAAGCATCATGCTCCGACATACAGCATGTGAGTTACAAGCATGTAATGGATATTACAAGATCAATCTGCACAGTCTGGAACCCTCACCAGGGAAACATAATCTGCCTGGGGGAAGAAGACCATGTAGCCAACTGACCAAGAAGAACCCACCATCATACCGCCCCACTAGCTTGCAATTTGAAGGCTCAGAGACTACGCTGATTCTGCTATTCACTTCAGCCTTCTACTTGAATAGGCCTCATGCTGAGAAAGAGCTCATAGTGAAGCTGTGGTAGCAGCCAACCAAAAATGAAAAGACCCCACCCTATGCATAAATCAGGGGGTGCACAACATTTTCACCCCATAGGCCACAAGTGTTGGGGGCGGAATGCATGCATACACGGACATACATACTAGCAGCAGCACTCACTGAGCAGACGTGATAGAACCCTCTGAGACTGGCTGGCAGAAAGTATTTTAGCAGATGCTCTGGCTTCCACACTCGGAGGGTAGAGTCATAGGGCCTTCTGAGGATGGCTCCTAAAAGACGCTGTGGCTACCACACTGAGGACCCTCTGAGAACACTGCTAGAGCATCTTCTCAGAGGCACTCAGCAGCAATGGCAGCCACAACACTGGCAGTGGAGAGGTTGCTCTGGATATAGTGGGGGGTGGGGGTGGAATTAACTGCTCAGAAACTGAAGCAGAAATGGTGGCTGCAATGGCAAAAGAAGCAGCAGGAAACTGGGGGAGGGCAGCAATGGGAAGTCAGGGCACCCATGAGGGCCACATGTAAGGCCTGAGGGTGGGAGGGAATGTGGTTCACATGCCATAGGTTGTGCATCTCTGGCATAAATAAATAACAACTTTCCTAGGAGATGGGGAAAGAGCTGTGCAAAAAGGAGGCTGGCCTGGTGGGTGGGTGGCCTGTTGTTCTAGATTGACCCATGAGCACATCTGTTTGCTAACTACTGAAATAAAAGAGTTATATGTAAACTACAATAACAGAATGACCCAGTTCACATGTCATATTAAGCCACCATGAAGTACATTCACCCATTGGGTTCCAAGATGCACACTGGCCGCCATTTTGAATATGCACATCCCAAGCCCAATTTAAAGTGCTAGTTATGACCTTTAAAGTTTTAATCAGTTGGGGAGAAACCCAGTTACCTGAAGAACTGCCTTTACCCATATCAGCCAACCCACACTTTAACATCAGCAATGGAGGCCCGCTGGTAAGAACAGTCAGTTTGATGGGCACAAGGGAAAGAGCTTTTTCAGCAACTCCTCCACCCCCCACAGTGGAATGCACTTCCAACTAGGGTTCAACAGACCCCCCTCATTATAGGTTTTTAGAAGAGTCTCAAAGACCCATTTGTTCTCCATGGCTTTCTTTGAAGAGAGATTTTGTTGGACTGCTGCTGTCTGGATTTACCTGTATTTATTTCCTGCTTTTACTATTTTTCTGGACTAGAATTTTTAAGCTGTCTGTTTTAGTGCTGGCTGTCATTAATGTTTATTGCACTGAAAAAAAATGGAGGGGGGGAGCTGCCTTGAGAGGGCTTTTAAAGGTGGCATATAAAACAACAACAACAAGAAGAAGAATAGCAGCAGAAGCAGCAACGACAATTTAAAAAGCAATTTACACTTAGCTTAAGGCAGGGGTGGGCAACATGTGGCCCTCCAGATATTGTTGGACTGCAACTCCCATCAGCCCTTGCTAGCATACCCAATGGTGATGGATGATGGGAGCTGCAGTCCAACAACATCTGGAGGGCCACACATTCCTCATCCCTGGGTTAAGAAGTGGGATTAATTAATAATTTCTTTCACTGCGGTATGTACCTTGACTTGCTCAACTGAGTAATGTTGGGCTGATTTAGTGAAGGGTTTCATCTTTGTATAAGACATTTTGTTAAATCTGCTTTCTACTTGTAGGATACTTGTATTCAGAAAAGTGGGTCACAGCCCCTTTAGATGCCAGACTATACCTCCTACACACCCATAGGAATGCCCCTATTTTCATTTGTGAAATGTTGGTGGGTGTTTCAGTTCACACAGGTCAGTTATGAGGTCTAATCAGCCTATCCACTGTCTATTATCTTTGAGAAATCATGGAGGATGGGCGAAGTGCCAGATGACTGGAGGAGGGCTAATGTTGTCTTGTCCCTAGCTTCAAAAAGGGTAAAAAGGAGGAACCTGGGAACTACAGACCAGTCAGTCTGACATCAATCCCTGGGAAAATTCCGGAGCAGATGATAAAGCAATCCATCTGGAAGCAAGTTGAAAACAATGCAGTGATTACTTGAAGTCAACATGGATTTGTCAAGAACAAATCCTGCCAGACGAATCTGATCTCATTTTTTAATCAAGTAACCTCCCTTGTGGACTGTGGGAATGCTGTGGACATCATATATCTCAACTTCAGCAAAGCTTTTGACAAAAGTGCCCCATGATATCCTGATGAGCAAACTAGCTCAAAGTGGGCTAGATGAAACAACGATCTGCTGGATCCACAGCTGGCTACCGAATTTGACTCAAAGAGTGCTTATCAATGGGATCTTCTCAAACTGGGGAAAGGTAACGAGCGGGGTACCACAGGGCTCAGTCCTAGGCCCAGTGCTCTTCAACATTTTCATTAATGACTTGGAGGAGGAGGTGCAGGGAATGCTGATCAAATTTGCAGATGACACAAAATTGGGTGAGATAGCGTATACCTCGGAAGACAGAAATAAAATTCAAAGTGATCTTGATAGACTGGAGCGCTGGACAGAAAACAACATAATGAAATTTAATAGGCATAAATGCCAAGTTCTGCACCTAGGAAAAAGAAACCAAATACACAGTTACAAGATGGGGGATATGTGGCTCAACCACACTACAAGCGAGAAGGATCTTGGAATTGTTGTCGATCACAAGATCAATATGAGCCAACAATGTGATGTGGCTGCAAGAAAGCAAATGTTGTTTTGGGCTGCATTAATACAAGTAGGGCTTCCAAATCCCGGGAAGTACTCGTTAGGGATGTACGAAAGTGACTTACCTTTCGCGGATTATGTTGATGGTGGGGGGGAGGCGTTCTGTCCCTCCCCCCGGAATCCTGGCCAGGGGGGAAGCGCTCGGTTCCTCCCCCCGGAATCCTCGAATGGCCAGCTGTGCTCTGCGGCAGCTCTGCGGAGCAGCCGGCCAGGCCCGGCCCGGCCAGGCCAGAACCGCCCGCAGCCGGATTTCCGGCCGCGGAGGGCTCTGGGTAAAAAACAACAACAACAACCGTCTACGCAAATGGTGGCGGCTACAGCCACCGCCATTTGCATTCCTTCTTTTTGGCCGTCTTAATCTACGTAAATATTTACGTAGACTACGACAGTGAAAATCAAGAGGAACGCAAATAGCGTAGCGGGCACTACTTGCATCCCTTTTTCATTCATCGTTTTAACCTACATAAATCTTTACGTAGGCTAAAACGACAAATCAAAAGGGGACACAAATAGCGCCCGCTACGCTATTTGCATTCCCCTTGATTTTCGCCATCATAGTCTATGTAAATATTTACGTAGATTAACACGGTAAAAAGAAGGAACGCAAATGGCGGTGGCCATAGCCACTGCCATTTGCGTACGGGTGTGTATGTGTTTTTAAACCCACTCCCAACCATGATAGGCTACATAAAGATTAGGGATGTACAAAAGGCACTTACCTTTCGCGGATTATGTTGATGGTTGGGGGGGGAGGCGTACCGTCCCTCCCCCCGGAATCTTCGCCAGGGGGGAAGGCGCTCCGTTCCTCCCCCCCCCCGGAATCCTGGCTGGCCAGCTGTGCTCCGCAGTGATTCTGCGGAGCCGCCAAACAGTTCCACCAGCAGCCGGACATCCGGCTGATGGCTAGCAGGGATACAAATGGCGGCAGCCATAGCCGCCACCGTTTGCGTCCCTGCAGTCAGCCGTGGTAGGCTACGTAAATGTTTACGTATCCTATCACGGCTGACTTTAAAAAAACAAAACAAAAACGCGTGTACGCAAATGGCGGTGGCCATGGCCACCGCCATTTGCGTACACGTGTTTTTGTTTTGTTTTTTTAAAGTCAGCCGTGATAGGTTACATAAACATTTACGTAGCCTATCACGTTTTTTTTTAAAACCTAGCCGTGATAGGCTACATAAATCTTTACATAGCCTATCACGTTTTGTTTTGTTTTTAAATGGAAATGGCGGCGGCAGCGGCCGGTTGGAAGACTGGCCGCCGCTGCTGGAGCCACCGCCGGAGCCACTGCCGGAGCCCCCGCCGCCAGGAAGATCGGCCCAAGGTAAGTCTCGTCCCGGGGGGGGCAGGGGGCAGGCCATTCCACCACCGATTTCAGGGAGCCGAATGCGCTGGCATTCGGCCTCCCTGAGATCTGTGGCGGAATTTTCATACATCCCTAGTAAAGGTTTACGTAGCCTATCACATATTTTTTTCTTTTTTTTTAAACCTAGCTGGTCCCGCAGCTTGCTTCGCGGTGGGGGGGAGGCGCTTCGGTTCCCGAAATCTAGGAAATCTAGGAAATTAGGAAATTTCGACTTAGGAAATCTAGCCGTGATAGGCTACGTAAATCGTTACGTAGCCTATCACGGGTGTGTGTTTTTTTAAAAAAAAATCACTTTTTTATTTCGCGGCCGGGGAGACGGGGCGCTTCTCCCCGGCCTGAATTTCGGCCAGGCGAGGCAGGGCGCCTCCCCCCCGGCCTGAACTTCGGGGGGAGAACCGAAGCGCCTCCCCCCCACCGCGAAGCAAGCTGCGGGACCAGGTAAGTGACTTTCGTACATCCCTACCAAAAGCTCAGCAGACTAGACCCCCCCCCGCCCTCCCCCAGTCAGATTTCTCTGACATCCCAATCCACTCTAGACTGTGCCAGGTGGAGTGAACATCACATTTGATTTTTATTTAGGCGGAACTTGGAAGTAACTTCTTCCTATATAGCAATAGCATAAAACGTGAGCTAAACAGCGATGCTAAGGATATACGAGGATTTCATTTTTGTTCACAAATCAGTGTGAACATGTTCCATTCACAACCTTGAATGTGAACATGAGCACTTTTTTAAAAGAAATTTTCACAAATTCTCAAATTTGTGCATGCCTTTGAAAAATGTGTATTTTTAGAAAATGCACACTTTGAAATGTGCATTTAAAAAAAGAGTGCATTTTCACACTTTAGAGAATGGGGAAAAGTACGCACTTCTGAGAAATGCGTGCCTTTCCTGTTCACAATGCACTCTTTTCCTGTTTGAATGAGCTGAGAAACAGGTCGAAAATTAAAATGGGAGCAAGCCCAAACAAGCTTCAGAGTGAATTTCAGAGAATTTTGGTGAGCTCAAAAATTGCTGTTTCTTCCAACCCTAAGCAAAGCAGTCAATCTACCATCCCCCATTGTCATACAACGGAAATACTCTCAATACTGTCTACCTCACAACAATGAGGTGAAAATAAATTGGTTAATATTTGTGAAGTATGTTGGCAGTTCTTATTTAAATAATAATGTTAACTATTGGGTTGGATCCAGGATTGGCCTTCCACTGACGGAACAGTTCCACTCATGGAAGGTGCCTCTGCACCTTCAGGGATCCCCCCCTCCCTTCACAGGTCACCCCATTCAGTATGGTCCCCTTACCCTCTGTGTAGCATTTTCTGGGGGCTGGATAGGCTGCCATGGGGAGGAGGGAACAGGGAAGTCTGCTTCCACCAGCCCAGTTGCACATGGGATCTGGATCCGACCCATTATCAATAGATTATATGTTATAAGAAACATAATAAATTGATACTTAATCAATATATTAATCAATATCATTACATAGTAATGACTTCCACTGTTATTTTTCAGGATGCCACTTCATACATTCAACCTGTTCTGGAGGAGGCTGCATTCCACCTAAAGGATCAGGTTCGTAGTTTGGTGGTGCTTTGGGATCCAGTATTGTCACTACAGGCACAGGTGGACTCGGTGGCACGGAGCACCTTTTATCAACTGATATACCAACTACATCCCTATCTGGACTGAGATAGCCTAGCTACAGCTATCCATGCTCTGATAACCTTTCATCTGAATTGCTGCAATGCGTTATATGTGGGGCTGCCTTTGAAAATGGTCTAGAAACTTCAGTTGGTCCAAAATAGAGGAGCGAGATTGTTAACAGGGACTGGCCAACGTGATCACATTATGTCAATACTTTTCCATCTGCACTGGTGGCCAGTCCATTTCCAGGCCCGATTCAAAGTGCTGGTATTAATATTCAAAGCCCTAAATGGCTTGGGGCCGGATTACCTGAAGGACCATCTCTTCCCATATACATCTGCCTGGACCTCAAGATCACCTTCAGCGGTCCTCCTCTGGGAGCCCCACCAAAGGAAGTGAGGTGGGTGCCTGTGAAGAAGAGGGCCTTTTATGCAGTGGCACCCCAGTTGTGGAATGAACTTCCCAGAGAGGCTCCCCTGGCACCTACACTGTGCTGTTTTCAGTGAAGAGCACAGTGGGAAGACCTTTTTATTTTCCCAGGCATTTTAGTTTTTCAGTTTCTGTTTTAAATCTGGTAGTACATTTTAAATCTTTGCACTGCAGTTAAATTCTATTTGGTTATTATTTTTAGTTTATACTGTACTTCTAAACTTTTAAATGTTTATATTGCATTTTATCATCTTGTATGTTATGGTTTAAATTGTTGTGAACCACGCAGAGAGCTTTGGCTATTGAGAAGTACAGAAATGTAATTAATTAATTAATTAATTAATTAGAAAGAGCTTCAAATGTTTCCAAATGGCTACCTACCAGGTCCCAGCTAGGTCAAATAGCTGAAAATTGGAAGATTAACAATTACTCCCAAAGAGTCATGTTATGAAAACAATAAGGTTTCCTATTGTATTTTTAGTGTTTTATGTTGATTTTATGTTGTTTTTAAGTGGAACTTGAGGATGTTCACATTGAAAGGCAGGGATTATATTTTATTAACATACAAATGAAGATGGTATCTTATAAAGTCCATGGTCATTTTTGTTTCTCTGCAGTAGACCTATAAAATCCAGCCACCAAATACACGCATCTATGTAGCCTTTGTCCATGTGCACCCTTAGTGTAACTCTCCTTCTTAAGAAACACACACACCTGGATATACTGCTAACAAGTTGTGTTGATTGATTGCTAGGGTACACATGTTTCTATAATACAGGTGCTTTGGAGAATACTGGAGTTGGACAGAACAGTGTTTGCATCATATAACATTACTCTTAAGTTGTATACTTTTCAAGATTTGATGGATTTTTTTTAATACACTCACCAGGATTTGAAACAGTTACAATGTTAATCTACTTTTGCAATAGAGGAGTTTCCATAAGACTGCTACTGCACATTCATAAATCAAGTTCTAACATCTATTTATCTGGTGACTTTGATTCCACTTGGATCCCAGTTTAAAGTATAGTTTAGATTTGTTTATCATAATAACAAAAATGCATACCAAGTGCAGCATATGAACAGCAGAAATAAACTGAGGGAGAAATGAAGGTGGTGAGAGAAAGAAACTGCTTTTTAAAACAATAAACATTTCAAAATCATTATTCCTTCACATTACTGATTTCAAAACAGCCTCTTCAATGAAGAACATGATAAAACTAAAGCAGAATGGCTTGTTTTTGTACATCTGACATCTTAGCATTATTATCAGTATTTGATGCTGAATATAACTGAAAAAGTCTTAGCAAATATATGATTTTTCAGATGCATGTCAAATGTCGGTAGAAGAAAATGAATGACTGTATTGTTTACAACACTTAGCAAACACTGTACAAGAATTAAACTAAAGTACAACTTGTCCAAGAGGGCTTAATCCATGAAAGACATAGGAAACCAGCTTAATTTGTCAAGATGGCAGCCATTAGCTCTGAAAGGTTATGCAAATAGAGAAGATGGATGATAAAGTGCAGGCCACCCCCATTGTGTCAAACATAAATAAACTCTGTACAAAACTGACAGGTACCTAATTTGTTTTGCAGGGAAGACAGGTAATGGGACACCTCTGTATGCCACAAGAGACTATAGTATGCCTTAATGCAAGCAACTCTAGATAAAAGTCAGTATTTGGGGGAAATTAATTATCTGCCACTGTCATAAATAGCTGGTTAATACTGAAGATAAACTTGGCTGAAATGTTGAATTAATTTTTGAATAAAAATAAAAGTAAGACATGTCCATTGAAAGCTATGATGCTCCAGAAGACAGCTTTCAGCTTTGAAACAGCTAAAACTCATAATTTTATTTAATATTGTAGCATCAGAAATGTTGCTTTTGGGAATATGGGAATCTGCTGACATTACTGGAAAACAATACTGCATTTTCTAAAATCAGTATTCACAGAGACTTGACAAGGAATCCTTCATGATAAAAGTACAGAAACCTATAACATATCTTTCTGAAATAAGGATTGTCACTTTTTTTTCAGGTAGCTATTTTCTGCCTTTAACAAGTACATGAGAAGCAAAAACTCACTAATGGTATAATCCTATGAAAGTTTAGACAGAAATGCTGGCTGGGAATGCTGGAGTTGCAGGACTTTTTTCTGCACAGGATTTTGTCCTAAGGCTGCGATCTTATATCTACTTACATGGAAGTAAGCCCCATTGAACTCAGTAGGACTTACTTCTGAGTAGTCAGATATAGAATTGCACTGTAGGTGAAGCTTTCTTGTTCTATCACTACATCTCCATGCAAAAAAAAAAGGCCTCACCTGCTGAATTTTTGCCTATCATATTAATGAGTCAGCAAACTTCTTAGAAAGAAACATGCTACTCTACCTGAAACATCACAGCAAAGTCTAGAGATTAATTTGCTCACAGTACGTACCGACTAAGCATAATTTAAAGCCACAGGAGCAGCAGGAGTAAGGATTTTAGCAGGAAAAGTAATATGGCTTCAGAAGAAACAGAAAATATTGTTCAGTCTTTAGCCATGCATACTTACTGCTGAGTTTGATCCACTAGTGTAAGGATTGACAGATTCTATTGAAAGAGGTAGGAGAAATGGTCTTGCTAAAAGTTAACTCAGGAGTATAAAGTTCTAGCTTTGCTAAAAACCAAACAGTGATTCAATTGCAGGAAGGGGTCATGGTGGGTGCTGTCAGGGGTCTTCGCAGGTGTTAGGGCACTCACAGGCACAACACCGCCAACCCCTGGTCTTGTTTAATTGACTGCATGTACACTGCTTCTTTGGGGATATTCATCTCTTATCCCTGAGCCAGCAAAACTCCTAAGCATACAGATAATTCTGAAGTACCGATTAGTTCAAAATATCCCCACGCACTTAAAACTACCTTTGTGCCTTGCTGGGTGCCCTGCTCGTGGGCTTTCCAAGAATATCTGGCCGAACCCTGTCAGAAACAGGAAGCTGGACTAGGTGGTTCCTTGGTCAGTAAGGCTCTTGCTATGTCCTTACATGTCACACAGAAATTAATGGTCCCTGCTTACTGGGGACCTCTAATTTTGCCAGCTGCAGGGATGTGGGGGAGGGCAGGGAGAGTGGAATAATCCTTCTTTCCTACAAAACCAGACAGCATCAAAGCCTACCTACTGGCCATCTTCACTGAAGCCTGGGTGTTGCTCCAGGAGCCAGTCAGCTGTGCTGGTTGGTCGAAGGGGTGTGGGGAGAAGAACAAAGTGAGTACTTCTACCTTTTGGCCCTCTCCTCAGGCGTAAGGGGTCTGGCTCATAGCTTTAGCACTATTGTTGCTGACTTCCTGCCCACCAACCTTGTTTTTCAGTGCTCCTCACCTTGCTATGGAAACAGGTAAGCCACTGGTTGACCGAGCTGGGAAGAAATTATACCAACACACTCGTGAGTGGCTCAGAGAGGTGAGGGGTTTGCCTTCCTAATAGTAATGTTCACTGTTGTTTCTTCAATTAATTTACTCTTTAACTTTGTCACAATTGTTGCTAGTAATGGAGGGATTGGGCCAGGCCCAAAGCAGGAGTAATCGGGGGTGGGTTCCTCATTTCCTCTCCAGGGTCAGCTTAAGGGATGCAGCAATGTAACTTCAAGGCTCAGCCCAGCTTGGGATCTGGCATGCCTCTCATGCCCCCCAGTTGCTCAGCTGGCTCACAGTGTAACTCTGCCCTGTGGTGGGCCTGAGCTTTCTTCCACCGATTAACACTTTCCTAGCATGCAGACTGGGAAACTGGATCAGTCAGCAAGTGTATTGTTCCAGTATCTGGATCCTAAGCTATAAGCAATAAGGTTGTGTCTATTTTTAACCTATCTTCCATCTCTGTATAATTCCTGTTCTCACTCCCTGTCCTGGTCCACACTGTGGGCTCAGTATTATGCGAAGTCACATAGCAAAGGAAGTGAGTGCCAGATAGACTTCAGTGTAATGTTTGGTCTTCATTTTTGTTTTCCTGCCTGAAAGAAGGGAACCACTCCATCGTACTGTAAAAGATCACCTACCACAATAAACCATGGAAAAATGTGGCTCACTTGACTAGCAGAACTGCTGCAGCAGTTTGGGAAAAGTTAGAAAGATATGGCTGTGTTATAGGGAAAGAATATTAATGGGGGGGGGGGTGGAGAGATAGCAGGAAGTGTTGAAGCAAAGGAAGGAACAGAAAGAGTAATAAAGAATAATGCCTCTGCCGAACCCTCCTGATTCACACCGCTTCTCATTCTGGAAAGATATGTGGATAGTCAACCTGATTAATCATTTCTCAAACTCATTAAAGTGAGCAGAGTATGAAGCAGGATGCCAGTTGCTTGCTTCCTATGAACTTTTGTTGCCTAGTGCTTCCTAAAATACTGGCCAGAAAAGGATATGGTACCACAGGAAACGTGTCTCTGAAGTTTCACTAATGAGCAGGGGGGCTTACTAGGCTCTAGCCGCTGTTATGTTCAATTGTATTTTTATGAGCTGATACACTTGTGGGAAGAAAAGAGACAGATGCTCTTCTGGCAGATTAGTTAGCCCTTTACGGGGTCTGCTGTTAATTTTGATTATTCATCTGCACATCTGTCTTTGCCCAACTGTGACATGAATACAGCTCCTTAACGTTAACTCCATTTAATCAGAAGCTTGTCTCCAATGAAATCTGTCAGCTTGTTTGACCTCTTAACAGATCTGCATCTAGAGTTACAATCTAGTTCAAAGTCAGATCTCACATTTCCAACAGCTTGGATAAAGGGAGAACTTTGGCATGCAGCTATCTCGGCCTGATAGCTCTTGACCCCCTGGCCACCCCCATTCACCACCTTCTGATACTGGGCTTTTTAAAAATGGTATTTTGAGCTACAAGACTGACATAGCTCTAGTACTCAGGATATAATAAAAGAAAATCTGTGAATTACACTGATACCTAATAGCATCCTCTCTTCAAATACTTAACATTTCATTGTTTTCCTCAGCTCTGGTATTGCTTGACCTTCTGCCAGGAAAACATAAGCTGAACTATTGTACCATTCATCTCAGACTATTCCCTCTCTGGAAATGTTCTCTGAGTGTTTTAAAGTGGGACAGTATATACATTATTCAGTTTATATCAAATCACCAAATTAACACATTTTAAACTCTTCTTGGATTCCACAGGTCTAGTAACTAGGCAAACAAAATCTTACATTCATTTCCTCTTTCATATTCCCAGCTGCTATAAATTAATGATTACCCAAACAAAAGTTAGTGCTCATTTGTAAACTATTTTCTACGCTACTACCCTAGTAGTAAACTTACTTAGGTGGTGCATGAAAGCATGGCATTATTTCTGCCAGCTTGTTTGCACATTTTGCTTTACATGCCAGTGATCTACTTCTATGAAGATGGTAATGCTTGGCAGAGGGTCTCATGGAATGCCAGAGATTAGCTTCCATGAACACAGATGTCCTGTTCTGGAGTGCACCCTATGCTCAAAGGCTGCTCTGCAGAGTTCTTTGAATCTCCTCCCAACACTGAACTGTTGAATAAGTACACCATCCCACTGTGTGTCAGTTATTAGGTAAGATAAAATAAATCTGAACTGGTTCACAACAGTAACATGTGATGCTGATAAGTAAAGTTTGACCATGATAGATGTATTCTAATAGATAGGATTTTAATCTTACTTTGTAGCTTCAGTTTGAAATGATCTATCCTAGACAGCATTACTATAATTTTTAGTTTAAGAAACTTACAACATAGTAATAGCTACTGTATGTATCTCCATAGGAAGGAGAGACTCATTTAGGCTGCAATGGGAGTAAGTCAGTAGGATCTGATTCTGAGTAAACGTACACAGGATTGGCTGTTAAAATTTTAGTGCATTTAGGCATTTTTCAATGTGGCATGTTTTATACTCATTTTACTCTGGCAGCAACCCTGCTGCTTTGAAATGCAGGCTGCTAACTTGGTTCAAAAAGATCATTTTATCAATTCAACATTGCTGGATTATCGTGGAGACGAGACAAAGACAGCCTACGACATTTTGGTGCCTGAGGCAGAAATTCGCCTCCCTTGTGATAAAAATATAGGATTGGTTAGATCCAGATTTAGGCACGTGCAACTGCGCTGACAGAAGCAGACTTCTCTGCCCCTCCTCCCTATGGCAGCCCCTCTAGCGCCCTGAAAATGCTACACAGAAGGGTTGCTGAATGTGATGCAAGGGATTCCCTGAATATTAAGCAAGGCACCTTCTACTAGTGGGGCCCTTCTATCTCTAGCTCTCTACTGTCTGCTAGGTATAATATTAAAACATTGTGAAATATTGTAGAATCTGGGTACAAAACAGTAAAAAAGTCAAATTCTCATATTCATAAGATTCCGGCTGTAAATGTGTGGTGTCACTTAGGAGATTCAGTGCCTGAACACATTACAGTTTTCACTGAACTATCTGTTTCAATGAGCAATTTCAAGGAAAAAGCAAATGGTAGGGATGTACTCTTGCAGGCTGCCCAGCGGATGGATGTCCAGCTGCGGGCGGCCCCAGCTGGCGGCTCCGCGGAATTTCCACGGAGTGGAGCTGGCAGGAGAGAATTTGGGGGGAGGGATGGAGCGCCTCCCCCCCCCCACGAATGTCACCCTTCGAAAAGGTAAGTAACTTTCGTACATCCCTATGGATGATAGTCCGTGAATAGTGATGGCTGTCTTCCGGGATGTGTGAGTGTATCTGTCCTGCTGCGAGCATGGAGGGGGCTGCTAGTGTGCAGAGAAATTGGGCTGGAAAAGCTACGCTTCTTCGAAGATTCGAAGTTAACCCCTTAATGAAAAAAAAAAGTGAAAGCAGGGGATAGAAGGAGGTAAAAGTTAGCGTCATTTGAGGGAGAGCAACCCCCTGCTCAATGCAGGTAGTGTGATTCCCAAGCAGTCTCCCATACCAAGTTCTCACCAAGGCTGACCCTGCTGACCTTCCCAGATCAGACAAGAACAACCTCCAGCCCTTTGCTTGTTACTGAGAAAACGTCCAGTGCTGAGGAAGCTATGCTATCAGTCGGGATGGCAGAGAATTCCGGTAGGGATGTACGTAAGTGACTTACCTTTTCGCGGATTCTGTTCATGGGGGGGAGGCGTTCCGTCCCTCCCCCCGGAAACCCTCGACGGGGGGGAGGCGAGCCGGTCCTCCCCCCCGGAATCCTCGACAGCTGGCTGTGCTCCATGGTGGCTCCGCAAAGCAGCCGGCCAGGCCCAGGCCAGGGCCGTCTGCAGCCAGATTTCCAGCCGCGGAGGGCTCTGGGTTAAAAAAAAAAAAACGCGTACACAAATGGCGGCGGCTACGGCTGCCGCCATTTGCGTTCCTTATTTTTCGCTGTCTTAGTCTACGTCAATATTTACGTAGACTAAGACAAAGAAAAGAAAGGGGAAAACAAATAGCGTAGTGGGCGCTATTTGCGTTCCCCTTTCTTTTCTTCATCTTAAGTCTACGTAAATATTGACGCAGACTAAGACGATGAAAAATAAGGAACGCAAATGGCGGCGGCCATAGCTGCCGCCATTGGCGTACGCATTTTTTTTTTAAACCCAGACGTGATAGGCTAAGTAAGTCTTTACATAGCCTATCACATCTATGGGGGGGGGGGAGAAAAAGACACAGACTGAAAATGGTGGTGGCGGCCGCCGATCAGAAGACCGGCTGCTGCTGCCGCCGCCGAAGCTGCCGCTGGAGCCGCTGCCGTCTGGAACATCCGCCCCAGGTAAGTCTCGTCCCAGGGGGGCTCCGCGGGGGGTGGGGGGTGGCAGGCCATTCCGCGATGGATTTCGGGGGGCCAAATGCACAGGCACTCGGCCTCACCGAGATCTGTCGCGGAATTCTCTGACATCCCAAAATTCCGCCACGGATTCCAGTGAGGCTGAATGCACTGGCATTCAGCCCCCCGGAATCCGTGGCGGAACAGCCTCCTGCCCCCCCCCCGCCTGCCCTGCGGAACCCCCCAGGATGGCACTTACTGGGGTGGATGCGGCGGCAGCTTCGGCGGAAGGTGTGGCGGCGGCGACGGAAGGTGCAATGGCGGCGGAAGGGGCAGTGGCAGGGGCGGCAGGTGCAGCGGTGGCAGCGGTAGGTGCAGTGGCGGGTGGGGCAGTGAGGGTGGCAGGTGCGGCGGCAGGGTCGGCAGGTACGGCAGCGGCAGTGGCGTAAGGTGCAGCAGGGGCGGCAGTTGCGGCGGCGGGGACAGCAGTTGCGGTAGCAGCAGGTGAGGGGGCAGCGGGGGTGGGGGTGGCTGGTCTCCTGGCTGGGCACAGCATACACAAATGGCGGCAGCTACGGCGGCCGCCATTTGCGTTCACTATTTTTAGCCGTTCTAGCCTACGTAAATATTTACATAGGCTAGAACGGCTAAAAATAGCGAATGCAAATGGCGGCCGCTGTAGCCGCCGCCATTTGCGTACGTGTTTTTTTTACTTTGCCATGATAGGCTACATAAATATTTACGTAGCCGATCACGGTTAAGTACAGGGATGCAAACGGCGGCGGCTACGGCTGCCGCCATTTGCGTCCCTGCTGCCCAGCGGCCAGATGTCCGGCTGCGGGTGGAGCCGGCCGGTGGCTCTGCGGAATCCCCGCAGAGCGGAGCCGGCTGAGCAGGATTCTGGGGGGAGGGACGGAGCGCCTCCCCCCCGTCGAGGATTCCGGGGGGTGGAACGGAGCGTCTCCCCCCCCACTGCGAAGCAGATCCGCGAAACGGTAAGTGGCTTTCGTACATCCCTAGCTATCAGTAGCTGGAAGACCAGATGGGGGCATCAAGAGCTGTGATTGGACAGGAGGGAAATACAAACACTGCTGTATATGGACAGGCGTGGGAGGGGACCAAGACCTTATAAGGTAACAAACATGGAAGAGCAGAGCACATGAGTGGGAAATTTCGGGATATCAGAGTATTGAAAGCGGTAGCAGGGAGGCAGGAAATTGCGGCTCCAATACGAAGCGGGTACGGCGTAATGTGAAACACAGGGTGCGAAACCTGATTGGAAGCGTAAAAAAATGTAAGTGTAGATTGGCCCTTATTTATACCAGCCAATGAAAGATGCTTTTAAAAGGCTGATTCATCAGACAAGTACAACAATAGCAACACATTCCCTTTCTGAAACCCAATGTGATAACTGGATAGATAATTGCCATTTTATGTTTTAGGAGAAATTAAGGCTTCTTTGAGTTCATCTTCTTCAGTTTAAATTACATGCTACAATTCAGTTTACATTACATGCTCGGAACTTGGGAAGGAGCACCTGTTTTCCACATAATCCATGCATTAAGACCATTTCAGAGGCTTTCCTCTGGGCGCCCCGCCATCTGAGGCTTCACTTATGGAACTCCCACACCAAGGAGGATTGCCTGGCGTCTACTTTGTTCTCTTTTCATTGTCAAGTGAAGACCTTTTTTTATTTTCTAAGGCGTTTCAAGTTTTTAAGATCCCAAGTCTCTGAACTTGTTCTACCTGCTGCTTTTATTTGCTGTTTGTATTGTGATGATACCTCATTCTGTTTTATTGTACAGATGCTATCGTTTTCATCTGTTTATAAATCATCCTGGGAGTCATTTCAGCTGAAGGGTGGTAAAGAAAGGCTCCAAATAATGAAATTAATACATAAATACTTTTTATGTGAAAAGTGCCTTTCTTTCAATTAACCACTAGTGTCCAGAAATCGGGGTGGGGGTGGGGGTGTATGCTTGTCCCCATACACCCTTGAAGTGAGTACCTATCTGGAATAAGTCAAGTGAAAGGGATTAAAACTCATTTTGCCTCTTTCTAAACCATTGGGAACAGGTAACAATAAAATCAGGAAACAAATTTAAAAGATCTCCCTTTCCAATTCCAGTGCAATCCAGTTACGTAAATTAAAACACAGCAAATGTTAGAGGCAAAGGGTCAACGCGTGTACTATGTTCACTCCTATTGAGATACCTCGTATCTGCCACTTCACACAAAAATAGTGTTATATGGTTCTCTATTGATCTCGTAATTCAGTGGGGTGTGGGTAGGACCATTAGGGATTCATATAACAGCCTATGATTTTCCATTAGGAAAGTGACTGTCAGTTGCTGTTAAAGCCATCTACAGATGTCAGGTTAGAACAGTTTTAAAACACCAATTCATGTTATTTTAATCTCCGTTTCTGATGTTATATCCTGCTACAATGAAGTTGTATTGTATTTTTTTCTTTCATTATATTTGTATCTTTCTTTTAACATTTTATTATTAGCTGACCTGAGAGCATTGCTGAAGGGTGGGGTACAAATCTAAATAAAAACATAGAAGCCCCTAATACAGTGCTCCACTCACTAGTCACTACCGTTCAGGAGCTGCACCAAGTATCTACTGCTGCTTTTGGAAACAAGGAGCAGCCTTCCAATAACATTTAGGGTTCAATCCTATGGCTGCTAGACAGAGACTAGATGGCCATAGGATTTTTCGGTTTCTGGGAACCGACCTTGGAGCCAGCATTCCAAGGTCAGTTCCCAGAAAACCGCCTCCCCGTCCCCTCCCCCTCATAAGAGGCATGGCTTGTCCCCAGCTCTGCACTTGTAAGAGCGGGGGGAAGGGGGCTGTTCCTGGGGGCAGGGCAGGGAGGGGACAGTGGAAGCATCATTATGATGCTTTCTCTGCACCATCCATCCTCCCCCCCCCCCGCTCTTACCCACCCAAGCTAGACGGCCAAAATCGGCCATCTAGCCACAAATGCAGGGTGGCCAGAGTACGGAGAAGATTCCCTCCGCGCTCTGCCTGCCCTGCATTGGATAGTCAGTCACCTCCAAGTTCAGAGGTGGCTGACTATCCCCATTGGATTGCTAAACACTTTTAGTTAACCAACCACCATTTATTATATTATATAATCCTTCATCTCTTGCTCTGAACTTCAGTTTGGTACTGAACAGAACCAAACTGAACAATACTATCAGCCATGGACTGTCTTAAGCCTGTTTTCATGTCATTGGTCATATGCACTTAAAGTCTGGAGCACATGTTACACTCTGGATGCCATCAAAAATTACCTTTATCACAATCTCTCCCATCAGTCCCCAAACATGTCAAGCTTCTCCTCAGAGGAATGATGACTTGTTGAAAACAAACATGTCTTTTTTACATTTTCCAAGAGGAAGTATTGCTGATATAGCTCAGCTTGTTGGAATATACTGCATAATTCTGCAGCAAAAACTATCTGCATCTATTTGAATAACTTTGTGCTTTATTTGGATTTTTTGTTGGTTCACTCCATTCATGATTGAGGCCCCGTATCCAACTCAACTTTGGCTTCCCCAGCCCAATGGTTCATACTCCAGTTTGAAGTCATGCCAGCTTCAGAAAATGGTAACTTGCAGGTATGAAAAAGGCATTGCATCATCTCAAACTAGAGATGTGAAGGCCGGGGGGGGGGGGGACACACACAGGAACATTCAGAAAAAAAACAGTTTTTTCCCATTTTTCCAAGGACCAATTTTTCTCCCAAACTTGGAAATCAGCTCTGGATTATGAAATATTTTCTTTTAAAATTTAACAAGGTGTTTATATGTTGTTACCAAGCCTTTACCCCCCAATGATTTCTAAAAACGATGTAATAAGAAGACTTTTATAGAAAAACCAGAGATGTAAAATACCTGGAAATAATGAAACCATGGGAACAATGTTTTTAATCCTCTCTGTAAGATTCTCAGCTTAGTTATTTCTTCTTATTAAAATTATTGATCAAATGTATCTATTACTGATATACATTTTGGGATGCTCCAAGTCATGCTCAGTTTCCCAACATGTGAACAGAGTCACCATATCGTAATATGGAAGAAAATGTCCATTCTTGAGAGTTTGGGTTTTGTTCTACAGAGTCCTGTGTTTCTTCTGGACTTGTCTTCCTCTGCCTCCAGTTGTTCCTGCTTTTTCTGGCTTCTAGGATAATTCAGTTGTTGGGACTACTTGCTGAAGTTCCCTTTGTTCACACATAAACTAGGAATCTAAAATATGTTACGCATAACTTGGTTTGCTCATAAAATGAATCATGTTTGGTATATTAAAATTAAAAGTATAGTTTATTCAGACAATAATTACAAATTTATTGAGTTCACTTTTTAAAGTTTTCAAATATAATGATGACTTTATGAGCAAACCAGGTAAAATATGATATATCTTTAGGAACATAAAGGCTGCTTCCTCAACCTGGTGCCATACAGATGTTTTGGACTATAATGGCCAGCATTTCTGACCATTGGCCATTCCTGCCTGAGGCTGATAGGAGCTGAAATCCAAAATATCTGGAGGGCACCAGGTTGGGGAAGGCTGTGCTAAAGGAACAAAGTGACTTTAGATCTGTAAAGAGTGCTAAAAAATATGTATTGCTTATTTTTCAATTTTTCCAAAATTTCTAAAAAAATGGTTTTTTCCCATGACTTCCAAATTTCTGCCACCCTGAACAGTGCAACCCCACCCTGACTCAAAGTCCAAGTCAGTAACTTATTGTCCTTTATTTTTCCTTGCCCACATGGTGGTGGGCCAAGGAGAGTCTGACTTCATTACCCTCCCCATGCTGATAAGCCTTGGGGGCTAATGTCATACTTCAGCCAAGTTCAGAAACAGGCTGCAGGTGGGTGGCTCATCCTGGCACAGGCAGACCAAGATCCAAAGGCGGAGGATACTATAAAAGACAGGCCAGTGGTAAATATTCTAGAACAGCAAAATAGAAATTCAAGGGTGCAAAGGACATGGTTAAGGCTAGGGATGGGTGGGAATTTTGTTGCAGTTCAGTTATGACAAGAATTTACCAACATTCACAAAGTTCTCCATATCAGGACAAAAAGAAATTGAGATGAACAATATATGACAGGCAGGTACATCATGGTCCTCTCCATGCTGGGAATAGCTGTGACTATTGAATGTTGCTGGTACAGATGGCTGAGAATTTTGTTTCCATTCAATTTTGATAAGAATTGCCTAAAATTCATAAAATTCTTTATATTAATGAGTTGAAGAACTTGAGATTTAAAAATTTCAATAGCGGGCAAAAGTGAAACTAACAGATTTGCCACAATTCCTAGTTAAGAAAGGCTGGTTATAAGGTTCCAGAACAAGCAGGCAGAGGGAAAGGCACATTGTTCAACAAGTTTCCCCAAAGACACATTGCTGAGATGTCAAGCTTTATAGGTGTAGTGCAGGAGTAAGCAACCTTCCTGAACCCATGGGCACATCTGACAGTTTGAGAAACTATCCTGAACACCACCACTGAATGGCTGCCATGGGAGGCATGGCTAGTTGCAAAGGACAAGTAACTGCCCCAAAGAGTGAATACAAGGCAGAGAAGGGGTCTGAGCCCTAACACACTAAACAACTCCTTTGAACCCAGTTTTCAGTACCAACAGAAACCTATTTCACAGAAGGCAAACTCTTTCTCTCAGTCCAGCTCACCACACACAAACGTGCGCTCGCTCTCTTTCTCTCTCTCTCTCTCTCTCTCTCTCTCACACACACACACACACACACCATATATCCAACATGCATGCATTCATGCATACACACACATCCCTCCCTTCTACTACTCACTGCAAGCACATGAAAAACTCACACTCATGCTCTTTCAGGGTCCTTCCAAAATCCCCCCTTCTGGATCACCTCTCTCTCCTTTTTCACACAGATGCAGCCCCCATCTATTTAGACACAGAAGCACACAACCCCCTCTGCCCAGGTTGCTCCCAGCTGATTCCTCCAACCCCTGCTTGTTTCCTGCTGGCTTCCTTGACCCTCCCCCAGCTGTTTTACCATAGCTCTTCCTAGCGCACTGCTCTCTTTAGTCCTCCCTTCAGCTTACCAGACAGAAGTGAGAGAGTTCCCTTTTCTTGCTTCCCTTCTATTTCCTGGTCATGGGCATGCTGCAGAGGAAAGCATCAGCCTGCAGCCACCTGCCACCTTCATTTCCTAACAACGTTGCTGAGTCCCATCTGTGGCCCAGAGGCATTCATGGGAATTGAAGATAGCACTGGCTGGAGGCTCTCATTTTGCTCTGAAGCAGTCCCAGCTGCTGGGAAGGAAATGTGTTAATCTTTTAAATTGTGGGAGTGGTAGGGCAACTCGGCAGGTACCACGAAAGGTGTCCAGGGGCACATTGGTGCCTATGGGCACTATTTTGCCTTCCCCTGGTCTCATGGATCTTGACTAGTCTGTAGGTTCAAGTGAAAGTATTTAGGCTGGTACTGAAGCATAGGTCACACCTTGTATTGCAACATGTAATCATCCAGGTTTCCAATGGAGGCACAGGAGCTAAGACTCTGCGTCCTGCCTGCTGAGTGCCCCAGACTGTGCCCCCCACCCTCGTGCCTCAGGTACTGAGGCAGCCAAGCGCCAAAGGAATTTGGCCCAGATCCTCTCTGACTGATGGACCTTGAATGGTTGTTTTGGGGAAGAATTCCTTCACCACCTTGATGCCTCAAGCTGATAAAGGCTTATGAGCCCAGTTGGATCAGACCAAAGGTCAATCTAATCCAGCATCCTGTTTCCCACAGTAGTCTATGGGAAGCCCTCAGGCAGGACATGAAGGCAACAGCACCCTCCTACTCGTTTCCCCAGCAATTACTATTGAGAGACATAGTGCCTCTGATCCTGGGGGTAATATATAGCCATGGCTAATAGCCATTGATAGCCTTATCTGCCATTAATATGTTTAATCCCCTTTTAAAGCCATCACCACATCTTGCAGTAGTGAATTCCATAGTTTAACTATGCCCTAGGTGAAAAAATAATTTCTTTTGTCTGAATCCTCCACCACTTAGCTTTGTTCTAGTATTATGAGAGTCACAGAAAAACCTCTAATCATTTTCTCCACACTGTACATAATTTTATATGCCTCTATGTGCCCCCATGAACTTGAGCACACTCCAGGAGACAGCGGAGGACAGGAAGGCCTGGCGTGCTATGGTCCATGGGGTCACGAAGAGTCGGACACGACTTAGCGACTGAACAACAACAACAACTATGTGCCCACCACCACCACCACAATCCTTTTTTCTAAACAAAAAACCCCCAAATATTCTAAGTTGTCTTTATAGGGGAACTGTTCCAGACCTCCCCGGATAATTCTGTTTGCCCTATTCTGCATATTCTCCAGCTCTACAATGCACTTTTTGAGATGCAGAGATCAGGACTTTGTCAAATGCTTTTTGAAAGTTCAAGTATACAATGTCTACCAGATCAGCCCCATCCACATGCTTATTGACATTCTCTAAGAACTTTAAAAGGTTAGTTTAATAGGACTTGCACTTGCAGAAGTCTTGTTGGACAGTGTTGGTTCTACTTTTCTCTATTCTTTCCACGCCCAACCAGCACTGAGCCCACTACTTGTGACTTCTACTTACAGCCTAACCAGGCAATTACCTTAATCAGGTGAAAGTTTGCAAAGAAACATTTTCTGCCAGTGCAGACTAGGTGACAAAAGGCCCCCACCCTCAAGGCTAATCAGACAGTGCCAATCCCAAAATCCCTGCCCAGCGAATCCCGCATTGCCCAAACACAACAGGAAGGGGCAGGGAGAATGCTGTACTGTTGTGAGAAGTTGTGTGTCAAAGGGGTGAAGGAGCCACTGTAAATATGCACATCACTGCTTCCCCCTCATTGAGTGGGCCATATGAGCTCATGGGCCAACTCTTTTCCACTCACCCTATTCCCACCACTGTGCTTTCTTCCAAAGAGGTAGAATGGGAGCACCCCTATGCAACGACTAGTAAGTGGTGTCCTAGTGATGCCATTATTAAAGGTGCCCCCAACCTCCCCTTCAAATGTTACTTCCTCTAGGGAAAGTTCACTCTTAACCCCCCCCACACACACACACACTATATTCTGATTAAAATCCAGAAACATGGTGATCCTCAAGAAAATGTTTCAAATCAGTGGGAATCAGCCTGCATTACTTCACAGAAGTCTGTTTTGCATACTTAAATATTTAATACTGAAATCCATCTGCTCAGTTTTTAAACTTTTCCCCTGAACTAATAACAATCTTTAAACTATTTTAGAAAACTTCCATTATAGAAATTATGCATTCAGTACTACTGAAACGTGTGGAAATTTGTAAAAGCTGTTAAATTTGAATTAATTGTTGTCCATGTTACTAAGATAGTAGTGTAAAATGACCTTCGGTTTCGGAGCACCCTATGAGGGGAGAACAGTGATCTAGCTCTATTGCTCCTAATGAATAACAAATGGGCCTTCACAATTTATTTAGTTCAGTACAAGCTGCCATTACAACTCATTCTGGTGTGTGTTTTTTAACTTTGTGGTAATGCATCATCTTGCCTGACTGTATGTCATCTTCTAGAAGGTCAACAAAGGTATGTAACCCCCTCCCCCAAATGTTTAAGTTATGAAAAACTTTGGCAAAGCATGGAACAGCCTGATCTGTTTTATTCTTGCCTACAACTTAAGACACATATTTCTCAGACATAAAATATCTAATGTCTTCATAAATAAGTGTTTTACATGACAAATAAAAATATAAAAACTATAGAAAATAAAATAAATACATCCTTGGGGTTTTACAAAAAATTGTGCCCCTAGATATAATAATTATAAAGCATTATAAAGACCACTACTATTTATCTTTATTTCACAGATATTTAGTAATATGTATAATGTTGCTGTGGACAATTAGCCTTTTATCCAATTTTACTTGATAGTTTAAACTCTCCCACCCTAAGGTTTTAATTATCCCGCTCAGCCAGCACTCTTAGGCCTCAGTTCATGCAGCTGGAAATCTGCCCCAGTGATGTTATAACCTTGTTAACGTAACAAAAGAGGAGTTTACTTAAAACTGTACTGACTATGGACTTAAGCCAAATTTACTTGAAAGAGGAAAGAGACTGTCAAAAATCCTACAGTAAACATAGAAAAGCAGTTCTTTCATAACCTTCACCTTAATTCATACAGACAAGTAATTTACATGTAAGTGGATTCATATGGTCTGTAAGGGGGCCTTCCCTCTAGAGTGAGACTGGGTTTTGTACCCTTCCCCCGCTCTTGCTTTTTCTTTTTAAAGAATAGCTACGTTTACCAGAAGACAGAGCATCTGCAGGGTCTGAATCACAATAAATTATAAGGTAAACATTTATAAAAGTAGTCAGCATCAATATGAACAGAACAAATTTCACAAAGCCATTTTCGAATCCAGGCAGTCCTCTGTCAAAATCATTGTTTACATTCAATAAAGACTTTTATGTTGAGAGTGTAAAGTTGCACCTCTAATGAAGTAATGGTTACATTACCCTCCAGTGTAAGTGGCTTTTCAAATACCAATATCCCCCATTCATTTAAATACCACATTACAGTTGGAATTTCCTAAATCTGTCCGTTAATTAAAATCATTTTAGGTTCTATACCAACAGAATCTTACATTAGTCAGACTAAACAAAACATTTCTGTATGAATATGGAAATCTTCATGAAGCTGGATCCTAAGCACACATACTTGGAAGTACATTCTATTCCGTTTCTAAGGGCCCAATTCTAGGCAGGTTTAGACAGAGAAAAGGCCTACAACTCCCAACTACAGGTGAAGTACAGCACAGTCCTGTCTAGAGGTTCCTCAGGGTGCCCCACTGTTGAAGGGCCTAGTGTAGCTTCCCCAGTGATGCCAGAGATGCCTTGAGTATCACTAGGGTCCCACAACGTCTTTAGACTCTGTAATGTGAAGCTCTTCATCTGAGGAATCATCCTGGTCTGGGCCTGGGTCAGGCCAGACACCACTCCCCATACCAGGACCCTGTCCCTTCTGGGCTGGTGGTCCTGGTTTGCCTTGGTACTGGCAATGAAACTGTCAGACAAGGGTTGGTGCATGCACATCTGATGCATCCTTCCAAAACCAATCTTCTGGCTCATATCCTTCCATTCAGTGAAGTACTGGAGGTGGCCTTGGTGTTGTCAGAAATACAGAATAGGAGCTACTTCATATTCTTTCCATCCACTGTGATGGGAGGAGGTGGCATCCTGAACAGGGTGTAGTGGCAAGTTTGGTACCAGATACCTGTTCTACTGTGGTAAGAAAACAACTGAGCAGCAAGGCAACCACCCCACACATTGGAGCAGGCTCAGATGGGCTGATTCCTGCTTGATAAGAGGGGCAGGACTACCTTCCCGCTAGCGAAAGAGAACTAGAAAGTTCTGAAGATTCACACAGAACCCAAGTTTGAGACTGCGCAAAGAAGAAGGAAATATCCAGGTAGGACACTTCAAACACTTGCATCATTTCTACATATGTATCTCTAAATATTCCAACAGAAATGTCTTACACAAAACCAGGTCACAAGGCAACAATTTTGTTTCACGTAAATGAACTGAGTCTCTTTAGCTTCTTTGGACATTCTGTCTTATAAATCCAAGCATGTAGTATATCCATAATATCCCACTAGAGAGATCTTCATTCCTCTTATAAAATTGTAATGTTGTAAGCCTCAAACATGAAGCACTTATTTCAAGAAGGAGAAAACGGAGCCATTCTATTTTGCAACATCTGCTAAAATCATAATCAGTTTGTTGGCTGAGGTTAGCAATGTAGGAGCCTGCAGTTGATCAGTGCTGCCCTAGGTGTCACTGAGACCTGTGGGAATTAGACTAAGAGGGTTTCAGTAGACAAGGGTGTAATTCAGTCAGCCTCAAAAAGAAGGGAGGGGGAGAAAGATATCCCTGAAAACAGAAGCTTAGCTTTTCTTTCCATTCGTCCACTCCCTCACTGACGCTGCTGTCTTTTGAACCATTTGTACTCCTGACTATCATATCAGAGATGGAGGCCCACACATTCCCTTGTTGGCTTTAGTTCAACATAAATATGATCCTATTTCATCATTTTGATCATTACTATTTCCTCAGTTAATAAAACTCTGAGGAAGCATGTTTCCAATGATCTTAAATAAAGGAAGATTTTGGCTGAGATCAGTCTTGGCAGAATACCTTTTATTTCCTCAGGGGTTACACACGCACACGCACACATGTGTGTATATATATTCTAGTGGTTATCATTTAACACATGCACACACCTAAAAACTATAATTATGTGATACACAAATCAGCTGTAAATCTTTGTTGCAAGTTTTTAAAATAATATTTTAATTACAGTGGTTACATTTTCAGAGACTTTCAGCCCTTTAACCATCTAGATGCTTCATGACTGAAATCTCTAAGCTGCTATTCCACATAGGAGGTGCCACAGGGGCAAAAGGGTGTGCCAACGCCCACCAGAAAAACTGTGTTGCTTATCACACACTGACCCCCCAAGCAAGCAGAACTACATGTTAGAGTTACCATGCTGTTTTGTCTTGGCTGCTGGCTGAAATTCGGGAAGAAATGCTAAATGTCTATGAGCAAGTGTTTCACCCTGTTTGCTGACAAACTGCTTTGTACTTTCTGCCTCAGCTCCTCTGAGCAATGCCAGGATTTGGGCAAAAGATACTAAGCAGTATAACTGGTAAATGGACCACTTTCTCACAAACTACTTGGCATTTGTGCCTGAGAAGGGAGGATCAGGGAGAGAAAGAAGTATGAATGAATTTGAGGCAACTAGTGCAATGTTTGAAATACCCTTCCCTCAGCAATCCTTGGATTGATTGGATTGCAATACACTGAGCTACTCTCTCAAAATTGGAAAATAGCTCAACTTATTCTGAGTCACTCAAATCAGATCAGGGGAGTGACAGTGTCACTCCCAGCCTCCATGTGCCTCCAAACCCCCTCTCACCTGTGGTCCTTCATAAATCTGCCCTGTTTCTGCACTGAGATGTGAATGTTCATAGATCTGCCCTGTTTCTGTATTAATTTAAATCATATTTAAATACATATTTCTGAATGCATTTCTAAGCATATTTTCTCCCAACATATGAATATATAAATGTTTTTTATCCTAAAATGTGCATTTTTATATGTATTTTGGTATGGGTTTTTTAGCCAAGAACTGCAAAATTTGGAGAAGTGCAAAAACTGAAAGATAACCATATTACAATTTGGTTCATCCTAAATAGGGATGGACAGACCCACCCCCATCCAGTTTTGGCTGCTGAAGCACTGTCCCCACTCAAGCCCCTTCAGACCCATGCTCGAGCCCCCATGAGCTCGCTGAGCCACCCGCACTCACCCTGGATCCAGTCCGCGAGCACCCACCATTTTCCCAAGCTAGTTTTTATGAAAAAAAGGATGTCTCTAAAAATGCACATATTTAAATATGTGCAAATTCGGGCTGGGAAAGGCTGATATACGCAATATTAGAGGCATAAATATTGTGTAGATCAGCCTTTCCCAGCCCAAATTTGCACATATTTAAATATGTACATTTTTAAAACCCTCTTTTTTTTGTAAGAACAAACTTGGGAAAATGGCAGGCACTTGCGGGCAGGTCTGGGTGAGTGCAGGGAACATCCAGGAGGTCCCAAACGGGGGAGGGGGAGGCCACAGGCTTGGCAGGTATAATCCAGGGGTGCGGGCAGGGGCAAGCTCGATGGGAGTCCTGGACCCAGTCGGGCACCTGCACCATCCCTAATTCTGAACTTTGAGATTTTTTTTTTAAATACACATGAAAATTGATAAGCATTTTTGTACACATTTCTCATTATACGTGCATTTTTGTATGCATTTTTGCCTAATATACACATTTTTGCAAGCAATTTTCCTAAGATACTGCATTTTTAACATTATTTCCCCCAGTGTGCACATTTTTTTGATTGGAGAACTCCATTGTAAAGATCATGCAAATTTTGAAGGATAACTGAGTTTTGAGTTGCATTGTGGTTTGAAAATGTTAAATTAGGTATGTTCACATTAAAATGCAAACTGAATGAATTTGGCCCCCATCTCTATCTAATCTTACTTGGATGAAAATCTTATTAAAATCAGTGTTACTTATATTTATGAGTAAAAAGAAAATTTGAACTTACCATACATTTCCAGGAATTCCAGGGTGGGGCAGTCTATACATTTGGGAAGCGCCTCCTCCTGATTGGCAGACAGGGCTGCAGCAAGAAATGACACCAAAGCTTCCCTTCAGCTCTCAGACCAAGCCCAGAGCCAAGAAGAAAACCCTTTAGCCCTGACAAGTGAAAAGTGTATATAAAAAAAACACAACAAAACCATTCAACAGTATAAGGGTTAAATCCTATGGTTGCTAGACAGCGGCTAGATGGCCATAGGATTTGGGGGAACCAACCTTGGAGCACCGTCTTTGAGGTCGGTTCCTGGAAAATCGCCTCCCTGCCCCCTCACCCGCTGCCTCGTAGGCAGCGCGGATCCTTCCCAGGCTCCGCGCTCAGAAGAGCAATGTGGAGTGGGGCAAAAGGGGGCATTCCCAGGGGCAGGGAGAGATGGGGAGTGCGGAAGTGCCGGTACGATGCTTCCTATGTGTCATCATCCAGCCTCCCTCCCCCCGCTCTGAAGTCCCACAGCTAGAAAGCCAAAATCGTCTATCTAGCCACGAATGAAGGATGGCCAGAGTGCGGAGTGATCCGCCTACCCAGCATTGAATAGGTGGTCGCCTCCAAGTTCGGAGGTGGCCACCTATCCCGATAGGATTGCTCCCTAAGTGTGCTAAGTGGTACATATTGAAGAAAGAGAAACATTAGGAGATCCCACTGGGCTCAGAATCTCTAAGTTGGGTGCTGACGATTCAGACATCCCAAAAGAATAAACCAGAGGCTACTGGCTCATGCTTCTACCTCTGATTGTCATGTGCAGCATCTCTCTCTCTCTCTCTCTCTTAATGGGTGGGAAGATTGCCCTACCACAGAACCCCTGAGAATGGAAAATTATGGCAAGTTAAAATTTTCCTTTCTTCAGTGGTTTGGGGGTGGGGCAATTTGGGATGTAAAAAAGCACTACAGCCCCAGGGTGGGATTATATTCTCTCATATACTAGATGCAACCTTTCAGAAGAGGTTGTTGGACTCGATGGCCTTGTAGGCCCCTTCCAACCCTACTATTCTATGATTCTATTCTATGACACATCAACCAAAGGCTGCATCAGAGAAGGCAAATGTATTAATGCAATAGTGCCTACTTTTATGAGCAGGTCTTTGGATTTCTGCCCTATACACTAATTCAACTGAAGGCAAGTTCCTATATTCTATGGAAGGTACAGTACTTTGCAAGGACTGAACTGCAGTGAGAAATGACTCTGGGAGAGATAAGTCAGGCTCAAGTCTCCTATCCAAGGAGCCACAGAAACCCCAGAACTCAAAGAAAATTGTCCAGCAGATATGAACAAGATTTAGAATTCCTGGAACCCTGAGGAAATTGAGGGCTCCTGTAACATCCACATAGCACCATTCTTTTTCCTTTGAGGATGGATTTAGGCAGAAGGAAGGCAAGACCTTCTCCTCAGACCTATAGAACAAGTTAATATTGGAATTAAATGCAGCATATGTGGAGGATAAAAACAACTTTTCCCCCCTGCTTAATCCCAGCTAAGGCTGACATACCACTTTGAGGTATCTGTGCTGAGCTTATATTTATTAATTCAGTACTGACTGAATGAGTTCAGTTCTTGGATACATGATTTACCTATAACATCGAACTCTGCTAAATGGATAATCTAATTGTGGATCCTGAGTGGGAAGTTTTGAACAGGTGGCTTTGCAAGTAGAGTATGTGTGTGCATCCACCAAGGGGAATATGTGAGTTCTGAATAGTGTGTGTGTGTCTATATGTATATATAAATATATGGATGGCTGAAGCACAACGCTACATATTTTAATACATGGGAATAGAGAATATACTCTGGCTCATTCAGTCTACTGAAGTAATTTCATTACTTCTATGCAGAATGCCTGGAAGGCTGGTAAAACGCACCATCACTTTCGTTATGACCTTGCAGACTTCCTGTTGAGAGACTGAAAGATTTCATGCCTCTATTGACCTTTCTGTTCTGCTGCCCCCCAAAATGGGAACTATTAGTCTCTTGCTATTATCCTGTATGGCCCAGAACATTAACCTGGTAACCCTCAAGGCAAGCTGGCTGATCTTTTCTTGGATATGCCAGGCCATCCTGGCTCCTGAACCAGGAAGCTTTGCAAAAATGACAGATATCAAGCCTAAGGAGGACACTCTGTGGGTCTAATGGATATCCCTATACTGAGCCTGGTTGGGAACAGACAACCACATAGTGATACCCAAAAATCCTCAGTTATCTAACTCTGTAGGCATGTTTGTCCTGAAATTTCAAGCCAAAGGGCAGAAGACCCTCTGAAAACAACCACATGAAATCCAGACCAATCACTCTTGTCAGAAGATCATCATGCATGCCTAGTGGTTGAACTGGCATTATAAACTCCCCATGTGCCCAAAGAACTGGGTGATGTCCTAATGCTGGATGTTGCCATCTACAATATAATTTTGTTGTAAGTCCAGCATTTAACATGCCTGCATCAGAAGAAGAGAGCTCTCAACTAAAAGTGCATCAGTAGTCTCTGAGGTAGACAAGATAGACCTAAATATCTCCCTCACCTTCCCTGAACAAGACCTTAACAAGATATTGTCTGGGTAGGAAAAAAAAATCACCTCTTGCAGGACAAGGATCCCTATAAACTCTACAAGTTTATATAAAGTCACTTGGGGATGAAAAGAGGTAATTGGAACCTTCTGTTTCAGAATCATAGAATCATAGAATAGTAGGATTCGAAGGGGCCTATAAGACCATCGAGTCCAACCACCTGCTCAATGCAGGAATCCAAGTCAGAGCATCCCTGACAGATGGCTGTCCAGCCTCGTCTTGAATGCCTCCAGTGTGGGAGAGCCCACCACCTCCCTAGGTCATTGGTTCCATTGTTGTCTTGCTCTAACAGTCAGGAAGTTTTTCCTGATGTTCAGCCAGAATCTGGCTTCCTGTCACTTGAGCCCATTATTCTGTGTCCTGCACTCTGGGATGATCGAGAAGAGATCCTGGCCTTCCTCACAACCTTCCAAGCACTTGAAGAGCGCTATCATATCTCCCCTCAGTCTTCTCTTCTCAAGGCTAAACATGCTCAGTTCTTTCAGTCTCTCCTCATAGGGCTTTGTCTCCAGTCCCCTGATCATCTTTTTGCCCTCCTCTGTACCCTCTCCAGTTTGTCTGCATCCTTCTTAAAGTGTGGTGCCCAGAACAGGACACAGTACTCCAGATGAGGCCTAACCAGTGCTGAGTACAGGGGAACTAGTACTTCATGTGATTTGGAAGCTCTACTTGTATTAATGCAGCCCAAAACAGCATTTGCTTTTTTGTAGCCACATCACATTGTTGGCAGCTTGTGATCGACAACAATTCCAAGATCCTTCTCGCTTGTAGTGTTGTTGAGCCACGTATCCCCCATCTTGTAACTGTGCATTTGGTTTCTTTTTCCTAGTTGCAGAACTTGGCATTTATCCCTATTAGATTTCATTCTGTTGTTTTCTGCTCAGTGCTCCAGCCTATCAAGATCACTTTGAATTTTATTTCTGTCTTCCAGGGTATTAGCTATCCCGCCCAATTTTGTGTCATCTGCAAATTTGATCAGCATTCCCTGCACCTCCTCATCCAAGTCATTAATAACAATGTTGAAGAGCACTGGGCCCAGGACTGAGCTCTGCAGTTTGAGAAGATCCCACTGATAAGCACTTTTTGAGTCCGATTCTGTAGCCAACTGTGGATCCACCTGATCGTTGTTTCATCTAGTCCACTTTTAGCTAGTTTGCTAATCAAGATATCATGGGGCACTTTGCTGAAAACTTTGCTGAAGTTGAGGTACATTATGTCCACAGCATTCCCACAGTCCACAAAGGAGGCTACCTGATCAGAAAATGAGATCAGATTCATCTGGCAGGATTTGTTCTTGACAAATCCATGTTGGCTTCGAGTAATCACTGCATTGTTTTCAAGGTGCTTACGGATGGATTGCTTTATCATCTGCTCCAGAATTTTCCCAGGGATTGATGTCAGACTGCCTGGTCTGTATTCCCAGGTTCCTCCTTTTTGCCCTTTTTGAAGATAGGGACAACATTAGCCCTCCTCCAGTCATCTGGCACTTCACCCGTCCTCCATGATTGCTCAAAGATAATAGACAGTGGTTCTGAGAGTTCTTCTGCCAGTTCCTTTACTAAGATGCAGTTCATCTGGCCCAGGAGATTTGAACTCATTCAAAGTAATTAGGTGTTTCTTGACCATATGCCTATCAATCTCAAGCTGCAATCCTGCCCCTTCAGCCTGTACTTTGCCTTTGCCAGGGGGGTAATAGACCCTCTTTTGGGAGAAGACTGAGCCAAAGTAGGAATTGAGCACTTCTGCCTTTTCCTTGTCATCTGTTATCATTTCACCATCCTTATTTAAAAGTTGAACCACCATTTATTTCCTCTGTCTTTTACTATGCACGTATCTGAAGAAAGTCTTTTTGTTGCTTTGAGTCTCCCTCGCTAACCTCAGCTTGTTCTCAGCTTTAGCCTTCCTGACGCCATCCCTGCAATTCTGTACTACCTGCCTGTACTCTTCCTTTGCAGCTTGGCCTTCCTTCCACTTCCTGTATGTGTTCTTTTTTTGTTTTCAGGTTATCTCTAAGCTTTTTGTGAAGCCACATTGGCTTCTTCTGTTGTCTCCTGCCTTTTTTCTTGTTGGAATTGTGCCTTTAGAATTTCCTTTTTTAAAAAACTCCCACCCATTTTGGACTCCTTTTCTCATAAGTCACTTGCCATGGGATCTTACTTATCATTGTTCTGAGTTTATTAAAATTAGCTTTCCTAAAATCCAGGGTACATGTTTGGCTACACTCGGCTTTTGCTTCCTTTAGAACCAAGAACTCAAGTATAACGCTGTCGCTTGCTCCCAGAGTTCCCGTAACAGCTACTTTACAGCAGTAGCTTTAACAAAGCTACTGCCTTGCTGGAGCTCTACCTCCACCTGGGGGACTTCTACTCTGCCTCCTTGCAGACCCAGGCCCAGCCAAGCACCACCCCACTCCCAGCTGCAACACCTGCGGGAGCTGGGGCATAAAACCTAGGCCCCAGTGGGGGCGGGACCCAAATGGAGCATGAGGGCGAGGGCCTGTCCCCCTGCTTGAAGGAGGGAAGGGAACTGTTTGCCTCAGTGTGGCCTGCTGGACTGCTTGCATTAGATATGTGTTTTTTTAATGAAGGGGGGGTGTTGGGAGCCAGGGAAGAGCCATTACAGTTCTACAGGGCAGAGGGAGATACAGAGTGGTAGGGATGTTGGAGAATTCTGCCACAGACTCCAGTGAGGCCAGATTCTTTAGAATCCCACCCCCCCAGAGTCCGTGGTGGAATGGACTACCCCCCCGCCCCCCGAAATCCCTCCCAGAACGGACCTACCTGGTGGCGGTGGTGGCAGCAGCAGCTCCAGGTCGTCTTCCAGCCGCTGCCGGGCTGCTGGCTGCGGCTGCAAATGGCTGCCATCGTAGCGGCCGCCATTTGCATCCCTGCATTAGGCCATGATAGGCTACGTAAATACTTACGTAGCCTATCACGGCCTAATGCAAGGATGCAAATGGCAGCCACTATGATGGTCGCAGCAGCCTGGCAGCGGCCGGAAGTCTGGCTGCGGCTTGGGAGGATTCCGGGGGGAGGGACGGATCACCTCCCCCCCCCAGCGGACCCAGGCAGCGGACTGGTAAATGGGATTCGTACATCCCTACAGAGCAGGGAGACAGTAACACTCTAAAGGCAGAGTGTGTAACAATAGGGTGCTGACTGTCCCTAAACTGTCCCCCAATTCAAATAACTTGGATGGTGCTGGCAACAGACCCCCTGGGTTGAAACTGCTGCTGCTGAATGCCAGGTCAGTGAATGGTAAAACAACTGCTACCCAGAACTTGATCCTGGATGAGCACACTGACCTGGCTTGTATTACAGAGACCTGGCTGGATGAAGCTTGGGGGGTGTGGGGGGGTAATCTCTCTCAGCTCTGCCCTCCAGGGTTCTCTGTTCAGCAGCAGGCAAGACCTGGGGAGCGGGGAGGTGGAGTGGAGTGGCAGTGGTCTATCAGGATTTGATCCCCCTCACCAGGTGCCCTATCCCGAAGTCTTCTGGGTTCAAGTGTGTGTATTTGAAGGTGGGTGCCCAGGAAAGAATAGGGATTCTGTTGATGTACCATCCGCCCTGCTGCTCAACAGTCTCCCTTCCTGAGCTAGCCGGGGTAGTCTCGGGGTTGGTGTTGGAGACCCCTCAGCTTGTTGTGCTGCAGGATTTCAACATCTTTTACACACTAGCCTGCAAGAGGATAATTTAAACCCCTCGACAGCCTGCTGTGAACAGTTTGCTCAGCACTTTGCAAAATTGCTCAGATCCACTCTGACTTGGACGCTATAGTTGATACAGACCCAGTGGATGTAACTTTGGTCCCTGCTTGTCCAGTGTTGTTGGATACTTTTCAATTTGTACCAGGGATGGCAGAGAATTCTGCCACGGATCTCGGTGAGGCCGAATGCCAGTGCATTTGACCCCCCGAAATCTGTGGCAGAATGGCCTGCCAGCCCCCCGCCCCCCTGCGGATCCTCCCCGGGACGAGACTTACCTGAGGCGGATGTTCTGGGTGGCGGCGGCTCTGCCGGCAGCTGTGGCGGCAGCAGCTGGTCTTCCGACCGGCTGCTGTCAATGCCATTTGCAGTCTTGTCGGGGGGGGGGGGGGTTTACAAGACGTGATAGGCTACGTAAAGACTTACGTAGCCTATCACATCTGGCTTAAAAACAAAACAAAACGCCGTTTGCATCCCTGTAGCCAGCCGTGATAGGCTACGTAAAGACCTATGTAGCCTATCACATAAAAAAAGGAATATTATGCTGCCTCCATCGCGTCTGCAGAGTGCTGCCCCAGGAGGCTGTTCCAAGTGGTCCGGAGCCTGGTCGGTCCTGTGGCTCCAGAACCACTGGAGCATTCTAAGGCCTCCTGTGAGGCTTTGGCAAGGCACTTTGCAGATAAAATTGATCAGATTAGGTGTGTTACTCTGCACACTGTGGATACAGTTAGTGAGCAAGAGGCGGCCTGTGGCAAACCAGTTTTGTGGGATCGGTTCCAGCTTCTTCCTCCTGATGAAGTGGACAAGGTGCTTTCATCTGTAAGGCCGACCACCTGCTTACTTGATCCTTGCCCATCTTGGCTCATTATGAGCTGCAGAGAGAGATTGGGTGAGGAAATCAAGGCGGTGGTGAACGCCTCCCTTGAGGAGGGAGTGATGCCATCAGCCCTCAAGGAGGCAGTGAAAAGACCGCTCTTAAAGAAGCCCTCCTTGGATCCTCAAGTTCTGAACAACTTTCGCCCAGTCTCAAATCTGCCATTTTTGGGCGAGGTGATTGAGCGGGTGGTGGCGGTGCAGTTGAAGGCACACTTGGAAGAAACTGATTATCTAGACCCATTTCAGTTGGGCTTCAGGCCTGGGCATGGGACAGAAACGGCCTTGGTCGCCTTGGTGGATGATATGAGGAGGGCTCTGGATAGGGGTGAATGCTCCTTCCTTGTTCTCCTCGACCTCTCAGCAGCTTTTGATACCGTTGACCACGGTATCCTCCTGGACCGCCTGGAGGGGTTGGGCATTGGAAACACTGTATTGCGGTGGTTCCGGTCCTTCCTCTCCGGCAGGTACCAGAGGGTAGCACTGGGAGAGGAGGTTTCGGACCCGTGGCCACTTACTTGTGGGGTGCCACAGGGTTCCATCCTCTCCCTGATGCTATTTAACATCTATGTGAAGCCACTAGGGGCTATCATCAGGAGGTTTGGGGTGCAGTGTCATCAATATGTGGATGACACGCAGCTCTACCTCTCATTCAAATCTTCACCAAGGTTGGCTATAGAATCCCTGTCCAAATGTCTGGAGACAGTGAGTGGCTGGATGGGGAGGAATAAGCTGAAGCTGAACCTTGACAAGACCGAGGTACTTTTGGTGGGAGACAAGAGGAGGCTGGGGGATGTTGACCTGGTGTTGAATGGGGTACGGCTACCCTTGAAAGACCAGGTCCGCAGCCTGGGGGTCATTTTGGACTCCCAGCTGTCCATGGAGGCTCAGGTGTCAGCTGTGAGCCGGACAGCGCTGTATCAATTCCATCTGATACAGCGGCGGCGCCCCTTCCTTCCCGACCATCTGCTCCCATCGGTAGTACATGCCCTGGTCTCCTCTCGTTTAGACTACTGTAATGCGCTCTACGTGGGGTTACCCTTGAAGACGGTTCGGAAGCTGCAGCTGGTACAGAACGCGGCAGCTCGCCTGATTAAAGGCAGCCGCCGGCGAGATCACATCACTCCAGTGCTGAAGGAGTTGCACTGGTTACCAGTTGTTTTCCGGGCCAAATTCAAGGGGTTGGTTTTGACCTTTAAAACCCTATATGGTTCCGGCCCAGCCTATCTTAAGGAGCGCCTCCAGCAGCACCAGACAGGCCGCTTAACAATATCAGCCTCGGATGGCCTTCTCTCTGTCCCATCAGCCAGGACAGCTAGACTGGTAGGGACGAGGGAGAGGGCCTTTTCTGTGGTGGCCCCCACTCTGTGGAACTCCCTCCCTAGGGAACTCTGTCATGCCCCCTCTTTAATGAGCTTCCGTCGTGCATTAAAAACGTGGTTGTTCAGGCAGGCATTTGGGGTGGGTTAGGGTATTTTAAAAAAAATGTTTATGGTAAAATTTTATTGTTTTAAATTGTTTTATGGTGGGTTGTACATCGCCCAGAGTGGCTGGGTGACCAGTCAGATGGGCGATTAATAAATTTAATAAATAAAATAAATAAATAAATCACGTCTCGCTTTTAAAAAAAAACAACACGCGTATGCAAATGGTGGCAGCTACGGCCACCGCCATTTGCGTTCCTTATTTTTGGCCATCTTAGTCTACGTAAATATTTATGTAGACTAAGATGGCCAAAAATAAGGAACGCAAATGGCGGCGGCTGTAGCCGCTGCCATTTGCATACGCGCGTTGTTGTTTTTTTTAAGCCAGACGTGATAGGCTACGTAAGTCTTTACATAGCGGGCGCTATTTGTGTTCCCCCTTATTTTCGCCATCTTAGTCTACGTAAATATTTATGTAGACTAAGACGGCCAAAAATAAGGAACGCAAATGGCGGCAGCCGTAGCCGCCGCCATTTGCATATGTGCGTTGTTGTTTTTTTAAAGCCAGACGTGATAGGCTATGTAAGTCTTTACGTAGCGGACGCTATTTGCGTTAGTCCACGTAAATATTTACGTAGACTAAGACGGCCAAAAATAAGGAACGCAAATGGCGGCGGCCGTAGCCGCCACCATTTGCATACGCACGTTGTTGTTTTTAAGCCAGATGTGATAGGCTACGTAAGACTTTACATAGCCTATCACGGCTGACTACAGGGACGCAAACGTTTGGCATTTGCGTCCCCGCTAGCCAGCGGCCGGATGTCCAGCTGCTGGCGGAGCTGGGCGGCCAGTATTCCGGGGGGAGAGACGGAGCACCTCCCCCCCCAGCGGAACCCGGCAGAGCCAAGTAAGGGGAGTTTTGTACATCCCTAATTTGTACAGCCCAAGGATGTGGACTAGGGATGGCAGAGAATTCCACCACAGATTTCAGTGAGGCCGAATGCCAGTGCATTCGGCCCCCCAAAATCCATGGTGGAATGGCCTGCCCCCCCGCCCCCCCGCGGATTGCCCCTGGGACGAAGCTTACCTGGGACGGATGTTCCGGACGGCAGGGGCTCCGGCGGCGGCTGGTCTTTCGACTGGCTGCCGCAGCCACCATTTGCATCCTGGTCTTTGCCGTGATAGGCTACGTAAGTATTTATATAGCCTATTATGGCAAAAAAGGGAACGCAAATGGCGTCCGCCGTAGCCGCCACCATTTGCGTTCCTTTTTCACCATGATAGGCTACGTACATATTTACGTAGCCTATCACAGCCAAAAAAAGGGACGCAAATGGCAGCAGCTACAGCGGCTGCCATTTGCGTCCCTGCGCAGCCCAGCAGCGGCCAGATGTCACTGCGGGCAGCCCCGGCCGGCAGCTCCACAGAGTCGCCGCAGAGTGGAGCCGGCTGGCAAAATCCCCACCTGGATTTTGGGGGGAGAGACAAAGCGCCTCCCCCCCACCACAAAAAATTCCGCGAAAAGGTAAGTGAGTTTTGTACATCCCTAATGTGGACAGGATCCTGGGAGAGGTGAGAGCCACCACATGTGTTCTAGATTCTTGCCATTCCTGGCTCATAAAAGTAGCCAGAGGTGGACTGGCCGAGTGGGTAAGGGGAGTGGTTAATGCTTCCCTTAGGCAAGGCAGAGTTCCAGCCTGCTTGAAGGAGGTGGTGAGACCTTTGTTAAAAAGCCCTCCCTGAATCCCACCATATTGGATAATTATTGGCCAGTCTCCAATATTCCATTTCTGGACAAGATACTGGAGCACGTGGAGGCCTCCCAACTCCAGGGATTCCTGGATGAGACAGATTATCTAGATCCATTTCAATCTGGCTTCAGACCCAGTTATGGGACAGAAACAGCTTTGGTACTTCATGTGGTGCTGGGGGACTCCTGTTCGACTTCCTGGCTATTGGCTTGTGGAGTCCCTCAGGGTTCTGTTTTGTCCTCCATGCTATTTAACATATACATGAAACCACTGGGAGAGGTTGTCCGGAGTTTTGGGGTTCAGTGTCACCAGTATGCTGATGACACCCAACTCTACTTTTCCTTTCCATCTAATTCCAAGGAAGCTGTTGGGGTGCTGAACCGGTGTCTGTTGGCAGTAATGGACTGGATGAGGGCAAACAAATTGAAGCTTAATCCAGGCAAGACAGAGGTGCTCCTGGACAGTCGAAAGGTAGATCAGGGAATAGGGATACAGCTTGTGCTAGATGGGGTTACACTCCCCCTGAAGACACAGGTTCGCAACTTGGGTGTACTTCTCGATTCAGCCATGAGCCTGGATGCCCAAGTTTCAGCAGTGGCCAGGAGTGCATTTGCACATCCCGTTTCGATTACTGTAATGCACATGGGGCTGCCTCAGAAGAGTATTCGGAAACTTCAGCTGGTTCAAAGAGCTGTTGCCAGACTGCTGACTGGGGCTGGTTACAGGGAGGATACAACTCCCCTGTTAAAACAGCTTCACCTTGTTAAAACCGGTCTGTTTCTGGGCACAATTCAGAGTGCTGGTCATGTCCTATAAAGCCCTGTACGGCTCGGGTCCAGGTTATCTGAAAGACCATATTCTCCCCTATCAGCCTACTCATGCCCTGAGTTCTTCAGGGGAAGCCCTTCTCGCCATTCCACCATCATCACAGCATGGATAGCCCATGGTCCCAGAATCCAAATCTCTTGTGCTGGCACCACCTTTGTAACCAGTCATTCACCTGGAGTATTTTTCTTTCCCTTTCTATCCCTCTTCTAACTACTGGAAGGATGGATGAGAAAAATATCTGGGCCCCAAAGTTCTTGAGTTTCCTTCCCAAAGCTTCAAAGTCTGACGTGATTTCTTCGTAGCTCCGCTTGGCGGTATCATTTGTTCCCACATGGATGAGAAGAAAGAGATACCTGTCAGTGGGCTTTATGAGTGCAGGCAACCTTTCAGTCACGTCTCTAATCCGTCCTCCCGGGAGACAACATACCTGGCTAGTCTTTGGGTCTTTGCGACATACTTGGGTCTCGATCCCACGCAGCAAGGAGTCTCCCACTACTACCACTCTTCTCTTCTTCTTGTTGTAGGCCTGGGTTTCATCGCCTCTGCTTGACTGGCCTTCAGCCTCTTGCTCGCTCTCATGCGGGGTCCCCTGTAATTCTTCCTCTGCAGGCTGTCCTCCAGTCTCATCCTCAAGTACCTGGAAACAGTTCCATAGTTCCAATGCTTCCACTGGTGTAGAGTGGCTTCTAGTTCTTCTGCTCCTAACTGTCACCCTTTTCCAAGGAGTATCCTCTACTTCATTTTTCCTCACCTCAGCATTCTTGGCATCTATGGGCTGTAGCTGCTGATGGATGCCATTTCATGGCCGCTGAACCAGAAGTGAAGTGCTGTCCCCCAAACTGTGATTGAGGAGGGCTATCACCATCACTTGCCTCCTCTGCAACGTTCAAATTTTGTTGCAGGTCCCACTTGTTTTCTATACTTTCTACCAGATAATTACGAGGAAAATCGCTCATTGTTTACATGAATTGGACACTGAGAATTTGTCTCGTCTCCTTCTTGTAGCCAAGACATCCATCCTTCTTGTAGTCCATCAATTTCAGACTCTGGTTAGCTTAAATCAGCCTTCCCCAAACTGGTGTCTTCCAGATGTTTTTGACTACAACTCCCAGCATTGCTGACTATTGGCCATGCTGGCTGGACCTAATGGGAGTTGAAATCCAGAACATCTAGAGGGCTCCAATTTGAGGAAGGCTGATCTAAATGGAATTCCATGACTTCTAACTACTTAAGCCAAGTATTTCCTTGTGGAACCCCCTCAAATGCTAATATGGGAACATTATAGCCCAATCCTATGATGTTTCCAGACATAGGACTCCGCGCATTACTAATCAAAAGGCATTGTGCAATTATTCCCTTTTTTCCTCCTTAAAAGATGTGTTTGTAGTAAGAAAAAGATAGAAGGAAACATAGGAAGTTTACAAATGGAAGATGATGATCCCCTGTAAAATTCCAGTTTAGGGCAGGGCAACTGCATGATAACAGCCCCATCTGGAAACACTGAAAGCATAATTACTTGGAATGAGTTCTTCATCATTCAAAAAATGAGATACCAGTTTTAGCTCAGTGAAATTCCATATTAAAACTGTAATTTAGTCACTTTGATGATCACAAAACGTACTTTCTTAGCAAATACCATTAGTAAACACAGCGGTACCCTACCAGCAAAAGTACATTTAATATATGTCTCTTTACACTGTGCATTGATCTGAATTCAGATAAAAGATTCTTTATTATAAGGACTTCATCAAGCATTCAATTACTTTCAATAGGTTTGTCCTAACTCTCTGGAACAGGGCTGGTGGTTGCCCATATTTCCTAAAATCTCTTATTTTTATGGACTAATCTTCATTTCAGATAAAAATGGAAAAGAACACTATAATAACAACGTATTTCACCTGCACTATATATTAGAATCTGAATCTCCAGAGTTCTGCAATGTATATCATAACAGCAAAATAATATCCATGTGCAGATGCCAACATATAGTATGGGGGTGGAGTGGCTTAGATCTACAAAGCGTGAACTTTGCACAGCTAGCCCAGCCGTATGCGTGTACATTCTTTAACCTGGCATACTTTATACCTTTATTCTAGTGATGTGTGTTTAAAGATAATTCTGTAGTATAAAGCTAACAATAGGTTGAACTATTTCAGTATGATGAACAGATACTGAAAAATTAGCGGAATGTTGGTATTAGCCATCTATCTTTAAAATGACTAAAGCAGTTTCCTAAGTAAACAGTTCACTCAAATGACTCTTGAAGAGGTACAGTTTATTGCCTTCTGTCTCTTTACTTAAAAAAACCCAAACCCCTCTTCATTTTAGTCAAGAACAAAGCCTTCATTTGGATTCTTCTAATCTTTACGATGCTAGCAAGTTGGTGTCAAAAAAGTTAGTCAAGACATGCTGTGTTACGGCGCTATGGGGCAGAAATAGGAGTCACAGAAGAATTTCCACCCAAGTTCCAAGAAGGCCACATTACCATTCTAACTACTTCCTGTGGAAGTTGCAGTTGTATCAACATCCTGCTGTTTTGTTTGTATTTAATTTGGGATATGACTCTCTGTGCTCTCAGCATGGATCCTACAATTAAATGAAAGCACACCACAGGTTGTAAAAAACCAGCCAATTGCTTCTCTTTTCAAAGGATACGTTATGTGGAAACAATAAATATGCTGCCTATTTACTGGGGATTATATAAAATACATTAAAGTGTACCTACAATGAGAGGGAAAATTAATTCCTGCAACATGAACACTGTTGCTGAACTAGTTTACAAAAACTTTCATCATCATATATTTACTTTTCCCAGCAATAATATATTGTTCCCTGTTGTAATGCAAAGTATTTTGGGGTGGCTTGGTCTTGAATGAACAATGAAGGCCCACTCACTTTACGAAAGACCTACTCCTAGTACAAATGAAAATGGCTTGGGTGGGGGGAGCCCAACCTCCATCAAGGACCCTTGAGGCAACAGGGACTTTGGCAGTGGATGGGCTTCTTTCCCCTCCAGCCATTCTTTGGCAGAGGATATCTGGCTTCTGAATTTTTGGACTCTCATTGGGGGGAGGGGTGGCTATGAGACCTACAATGACGAGGACCGCCGCTTCAAAATTTACCACGACACCCCTGACCACCATGATTACCATGGGGCTGTCCTAACATGTCATTGGCCCCGTGCAAGTAGCTAGTCACACTCTAGATTTGGTGTTAACTATTGGACAGGAGGATGGTGGTAAGAAGGTGAGGGATTTTTCACTTATTCCCTTCTCATGGCCAGACCACTTCCTGTTGAGATTTATGCTCACAGTAACTATTCCTCTCTGCAGGGGAGACCTATTAAGAAAGTCCATCTGGAAGCTAATGGATTTCAATGGGTTCCAGAGGGCTCTGGGATATTTTCTTTTAAAGCTGTAGTGGAAGACAGATATGATCCAGGAGGCTGACATGATCTCTCCTGAGTATCATCTCCCACTCTGCACAGCCTGTTCAGCTCCTTTGTATAGATCTGAGCTGAGGGTGATAAACCAAGCCAGGAGACATCTGAAATACAGGTGGAAGAATCCCCATCGCGAATCTAATAGGGCAGAGCTGTTCTGAGCAGTTCATGGTTTTGTGCAGTGGCTCAGTGGGAGATCTAATTGAACATTCAGTAGCACATTGCGACATAGTTGCAAGACATTTTGAGGACAAGATTGCTTATATCTACCATGACATGAAATACCATGTATTTCAATTTTTAGGGCCCCAGGATGTGGGAAAGGTGCCTGATAAAGTTCAATCAACCACCTGGTTCTTCAACCCTTACCCCTATGACTGGTTACATCTAGCAGGGAAGGATCTGGGAGGTTATATATGACTCCTTACAAGATGAAGTGGAACCAGTTTCCTTAAAGGAGGGAGCAACCACATCTGCAAAAAACGTAATTGGACCAAGAAGATCTGAATACGTACAGGCTGGTGGCTAACCCCTCTGTTTGGTCATGGTGCTTGAGTGAGTGGTGGCCAATGAGATCTAGTCACTTGGGGATGAAGTGGATTTTCTAGATTTAGTCTGATTTCAGCCTGGTTTTGACACTGAAACAACTTTCAGTGAGATGGCCCACTCTAAGATGACCTTTGCCAGGAGAGAACAGAAGAAGTGTAACCCCGTTAATTCTCCTGGACTTCTCAGCAGCTTTCCATACTATTGACCAGGGTATCCTTCTGGATAGGTTGTCTGACCTGGATGTGGGTGGCGCAGATCACTCCATTGACTTTAAAAGAACTGGGGAAAAGGATTCCCTGCCAAAAAAATGCCTGGAGGGCCATCCACCGCCAAGGACCCTAATGCCTCACGCATCCTTAGTGGAGGGGGGGATCCCCCCCAGCCATCCCCCCCACTCCGTTTTTCCGAAGGGCACCCTTTTCCCCACCTTCGTTACAGTTGATCTAGCAATCTCTTTCCCTACCGTTATCAAAGAGATAAGGGAAAGTGTGGCAATTGCAGGTGCACTCAGGTCTTGGCAAGTGCCAGTGTGCCTGCAAGCACCAGATTGCTGGCCCCTGTCCTAATGGATCAAGCTCAAAGCTTGGTGGTACTTGTAGTTCATCTTTGCCATTCGAGCCAGAAGCATCCTCTGTGGCATGAGGTGCCTTTCACCGGCTCAGGCTGGTATGCCAGCTACAACCCTATTTTGATAGACATAACCTGGCTTTAGTGATCCTCCCATTTAGATGGTTTCAATGTGCTGTATGTAGGGCTGCCTTTGAAGACAATCCTAAACCTTCAGTTACTACAGAACATGGTGGCTAAGCTACTTACTGGAACAGGGCATTATGACCACATTATGCCAGTATTATATCATCTTCAATGGCTCCCAGCTCATTTCTGGGCCCAATTCAAAGTGCTACTATTAACCTATAAAGGCCCTCATGGCTTGGGGCCGCAGCAGTCGAAGGAATTGCCTCTTGCTGTATATTCCTACTGGAGCCCTGAGACTGTCATCAAAGACCTGGTCCAAGTGACTTTACATACTGAGGTACAGCAGGAGGCTGACTTGAGCCTTTTCAGTGCGTATTTATTTATTTATTTATTCATTCATTCATTCATTTCATTTCTATACCGCCCAATAGCCAAAGCTCTCTGGGCGGTTCACAAAATTAAAACCAAAAAGCTCAGGATAAAACAATATAAAATGTAAAAGCATTAAAACCACAGTATTAGCTTCCCAATATTAGCCCCACAGTATTAGCTCCCCTCCCACCCACTGCCACCCATCCAGTTATCCCTAGAGAGGCCCAGCTGGTGCCTACTTACTTTGTTATCTCTTTGGCATCAAGCAAAGACCCTTTTATTCTCTCAGGCCTTTTAATCCTCTATATATTTCTGCTGCTAGGTTATGTTTTTAAAAATCCTTATGATATTTTTTAGCTCTTGTTGTTGTGATGCCTGTTATTTTAGCTTCTACCACTTTTAACTGATAGTTTTGTTTGCTCCTTCTGATTTGGGGTGTAGGGGTTTTATTTGTGTTTTTATTGCATTTTTCTCTGAGAGCTATTTGCTATAAGGTGACTAATAAATCTTAAAAGTAAACAAACAAGGACCCTTGCTCCCCCTCCCCTTTGACAGGTCTTCAAACAGATCGTAAGGCAGGATAGGTATACCATCATAATGTGTTGCATTTCCTCCATTCCCTCTCTTTTCTTTTCTTTTCTTTTTTCTTCTGTCTGTCTGTCTTTCTAGCTTCTACTACTTCCCTCTCTAGTACACTGGGCTTCTCTATTTGTAAAGAATAGTACAAGAGACTTGAGTTATCTACCTATTTGTTTTCCCAAATGTAGTAACATAGGTTGCCCTTATCTAGAGATCCCAGTCTAAGCCCTGAAACGCAGTTTTGATCTTTGTTTCTGTCAATGGCTACTAGTCCTGATGGCCATATGCTACCTCTAGTATCACTATACCTATGTACACCAGTTGCTGGGGAACATGACCGGGAGGGTGCTGTTGCACTCATGTCCTACTTGTGGGTTTCCCATAAGCGGCTGGTTGGCCACTGTGTGAACAGCATGCTAGACTAGATGGACCCTTGGTCTGATCCAGCAGGGCTCTTCTTCTGTTCTTATGTGGATTCGCTCCACTGGCCACACAAATGCCGCTACAGGGGGAAACCCATCCAGAGCACACACCATGCTCTCTTCCACCACACATACACCTTCTGACAAGTGATCAGGTCTAAATAAATTTGGGGGGTAGGGAGAGGTGAACAAAACAAATATCTATATTCATTAATGAAAAAGCTAGTGATGATGAGAATAATGGAACTGATACTGTTATTGATGAAATTACATTTGCTTGTACATAGAAACCACTCCCCAATATCACAGATATTGAAAAAGAGGGGTCACAGGTGGAACACTCCTATAATGACTTCCTAGTAGGAACCATATAAACATTTAAGCGCCATGAGAGGTGCTTTTCTGTGGGTCTAGACCACAGAGCCAGTATAACACAGGCCAATAACCACATGGTGGGGCCCAATCTTTTCAATCTTTTCCAAGTCTTTTCCACAGAATTGGATCCCCCCTTCTAGTGAATTGTTGATTCTCTGAGGAAAAATACATGTTATTGGCCTCTTCAGTATGGTTGCAGACCTTTTAGATGTTATACAGTGCTTTCCACTGACCAATATTGAACCACTAATGTGGCTTTCCAAAGCTTAGAAGGGCATGCCCCCAAATTTCCCTAGAATGTCATGGTATTATACTTATTAAATTCTAATTTCTGATTCAAAGAATCATGCTTTACATGACTTCAACATTTTCAGTTGACTTCATGCAATACTTGTGCAATACCCCACCGTGAGATTCTGTTTTATTTTGCATAGGAAAAAAAAGTAAAACACATTTAAGGCAATTAAGCAGAAATGATAGATTGAAACACACATCATGCTGTTCACTGACAAGTGAGCAAAATTGCCATTACTGTCACTGTGAGTTATTGAGAAAATAAAAGAAAGTGTACGATAACAAACCTTTCCCAGTAGACATTGTTTAGCAGTATCAAATAATAAACTCTAGGGGAAATAAAAGAACATTGAAAACACACACCTGTGAATAACATGAATGTTTTGCTCTATACTTCAATACAATAGAAAATTTGTCCTTCCCTTTCAGATTATGGTACCAATTAGAACACAAGAAGTGGGATTCTCCCTCTACCAAACTTTTTTTTATCCGCTGCTGCTGTATATTTTCCTAGCAAATGTTCCTCCTTCCAAACATATATGCTAAAGTGACAGCTAGTCATTGCTGAATTAAGTTGCCACCCTCTTTAATTTAAACTTCTTAAAATAATTCCGTACTTTTAACAAGGATTCATAATGACAATTGAAGGAGTTGTCTAAAAACAGACAACTGACTATACACCATAAATTAAGATGGATCTTGGTAATATAAGCCAGAGAGGGTTAGCAGACAAAACGTTAACATAATATAAGCATAGGAAATCATCATGAAAGCCCTTAGGTATACAATTCATGCATAGCTGACTATAAGCCAAAAGTCACAAAATATATCCTGTCTGCACTATTTAAATAATAAAATAGTAAGTATCTAAAATTCCTTATCTACACTAATTAAATTAATAAATTACATGAAAATTTAAAACATAGGCAAGCACTACTATATACCAACATTATAATGGCCCATTAGTGTCACAGAATAATATCTGAATTTCACCATTTAGTGATAAAATACTATGCTGTCATTACAAATATCATTTTCTTTTGTTATGGGCTTCTTATATCATATCAAACTTAGTATCAACATTGTATCCTATTAAATTTATATGTAGCGCTAGCATTAGATCGTGAGTTCTTGTGGATTTTAGTTAAAATCATGTAGCCACGTATATTTTCATATGCAGAATATTGCCTTCTTAATTTTCTGTGTATTCCTTACTATAGATGTGCCCACACTGGGCTCTTTCTTATGGAGGCTGTCCAGTTCAAAGATTATGTTGCAGATTTAATGTACTATAATTATGTATACTTATCGTTATGGTGGGGAGGAAGTTCAATTTAATTATATACTTCTGTTCTTTTTTTGGTTTCTTAAGAACAAGCATAGTGATAGCATAGAATGTTCATAGCTTTTCATCAATTCTGCTTTGTAATCTTGGCAACATCTGTCTAAAACTGACCTTACCTTCCATCTCATTACACCCTCCTATGAAAAATACACTATTAAAAAGCATGAATAATAAGTGACCTTATCATCCTTGCCCTGTCACACAGATTAAAACAGTTTTGGCATTCCTCAGGAACATGATATTCCTCCAGACATAATACACTAAGGTCATGTTTGTCAGCTACCAAAAATCCTCTTTGACAAACCCCACATCTTTTACAACCTGGTCTTTCTGGCACAGTAGTTTATTTCTTTGGTACTAATATACAACACAATCTCTTTTTTTACCCTAGTGATTTACGATCACCTAAAAGGAAATATAATGGCTGTCTGGCTTGATTTCTCTCAGAAATGCAAGAACTGTTTCTGAATTAAAAAAACAAATAAATGATATCAGTTCTATCTTCTACCTAAATTAAAATGTTTCATAAGATAGAATTTTGAAAGCCTAATGGACAAAAACAAATTTATATTAGTTATTTAATGACAGAAAGACTACAGGACACCAGAGCTAGCCATAGCCACTCGTCTGAGATACTATTATCAGGAAACTGCCCCTCTCCATAGGTTACTATCAAGGATTCTGCAACCAAGTGCTGAGCTTGCAAGGTGACACTTCCATTTGTGACTGTGTTTCTGACAGAGAAATGTAAATACATGCAATTACTTATATAAAACTAGTGTGGAACTCAGATACCTAGATGTTTTGGATGGATAAGATTCAAACCCTGGGGATTCTGTATTTCTGAATTATGATTAGCATTTATCATTAGTGCTAAGACTGAGCCAAATACACCACCACCACTTTCACAAGACCATTCATTCCCACAATGGGGTGGGGGGGAGAATCTGTAACTTTTTTGGGGGGGCTGGGCAAATTCAAAGTATATTTGTATCGAGGCTGGGTTACCTTTAAAGAAAATGGGGGCAAGGTTTTGTTTTTTGTTTTTTACCCAGCCCCCACCCGACCCCCAATCTTTGCCACTGCTACAAGCGGCAACTTAGCTGCCCTCAGCAGCCCCATGGTGGTCCCTTTGAAATTTGGGATGAAATGCCCCATGGGAATAATGCTATATCATGACATTTTGTTGTAGTGTGTTCTCATGGAGCATTCTGACCCAAATTACACAAGGAACTTCACCAGGCTGCAGAGGGCAGCAAAGCCTTGTTTGTGATTTTTTTTTTAATTGGCCACCTTGTCATTATAAAGCCCACTTCCCACCTGATCGTTGTTCAAATTCACTTGCCCCCCAGTATTAATCCAATCATGGGGGGGGGGGGAATTTCCCCACATCCCTGAAAGCAATGCAAAAGTCGGGGCTGAATATTTTAGCCCAGTGCTAATTATTACACATCCCAATTCAGTAAATCCACTAACACAAAGCACCCTTTGGTTACAAAAGAAATTGAGTATGAAAATTCAGTACATGAAACAGAGTATATACATAGTTAAGCAGACAATAATGCACAGAAATATAAAATAAAAGGAGAACCCAGATTCCCTTGAACCCTATCAAAATCAAAAGCTGTAAATGTACTTACTTCATTTCCAGTATCTCTTCTAACTGTTTTCTCCGTTCTATCCTTAAATTGGCCAGATGTGCTTCTTTCTCACCCAGAGACTGCTGTGTTGAGGCAAGTCGTGCTTTGGTGGAATCCAGTTCTTGTCTAGTCTTATCCAGTGCATTCCTTAGTTCTTCTAACTAAAAGACATAGATGGATTAAGCGGTCATAATAGTAATCTGTAATGAACAGTTAATTCTAGCCTGGATTCCCTTACCCTTGCAATATATCCACTGACTTCAGGGGAACATCATTAGGTAATTCTGAAAATTTTATGTGTGCCACATTGGGTTCCAGGTTTAATGGTGAAATTACATTTTAGAGAGATCAATATTCCATTTAGTTGAAACACAAATGATACGACCTGCTGTTACAGACCTATGGTGATGGTTCACATGTGAAGTGTTTTGCCTTAATTTCAGGAGCCTCAAAATATGCCAGCATGGGGCATTTATGCTGATGTTACACCATGGTTATGGTAGCATAACCATGACACTGACGTTACACTGCTGGAGTAAGAGCCAAAAAGGGACTGAGACTTCGATGTGACACAGGAGGAGGAGATCTTCAGAATCCTCTGCTTGTTTACAGTTTGGTTTCACCCCACTGATGGTACAATGTTATACTGGCAAAGGAGGCGGTGCACATTAAGATGCTCCCACTGAGGTCAATGCAGAGCCCAAAGTGGCTGTTCCTCACCTCCTTCTACCCTGTTCACATAGTCACAACTGAACATAAGATTCTCTTGTCCTCTGCTGTGGCTTTGTGGTCAGGGATTTGTTCTGTGTATTGGGAGTGTGGATTTTAGCCCTGCGTCCGCCATCTTTTTTTGCACCTGAAGTCACTGTTGCTAGTCAGGCAACCAACAATAAAGTGTTACAGTGTGGTGGTAAACTGAATGTTTGCCTGTGATGGGACTCAAGCAGCCATCTCCTGCTTCTTTTTATCAGTGCTCTTTCCTAAGGAGCTACCAGGCAAATCCTGCTGCTGCCCCCTGTGAATTGCCAAAAGCATTCCTTTACATAGGCAGTAATACGATTGCATAGTTTGGCAAGTTCTGATGTGTGTTGTACAGGAGTAATATTCCCCCAGTGGGACCTGAATCTTTCTTTGGGGTTCCCTTTCTATGCATGCTTCCTGACAGCAGAGCTATAGAGACAGCTGTGTATTATAATACAAATGTCAGTCCATCTTGCACTGAATTGCTGTGTGCGCTGACACGTCAAAAGGCTTGTGGTTTGCAGGCTGTGTGTGCTTTGCATTACAAAGAGAATTTAACACAGCCTTTCCCAACCTGGTGCCTTCCAGATGTTTTGGACTTCAACTTCCATCAGTGCCAGCCAGCATGACCAGTGGTCAAGAATCCTGGGTCTTGTAGTCCAAAACATCTGTAGGGCTCCAGGTTGGGGAAAGTTGCTCCAACATTTCTCTGCAGGAAGCGCTGAAGAATGTGGCTATGCATACCTGTTGCTGGATTGCACCATGGTAGTCTGCACTGGGGAAGGAGGCTGTGGTGGTGACTTTGTGGCTGCCAGGCTGCTTTTTGAAGTGTGCTAGTTGGGCAATATCATGGGGTTGTTTTACCACCACTGTGCATTGATTAGTGTCTTCTTTCATGCATGGCTAAGGCAACGTGGGCAGCAGAGTTCCCAGGGATACTCAAGGTGTGTCTGCTAGTGTTGTTATATCTTCCTTAAAGAAGTATCATTTTTCCTTCCACTTTTCTGCTTGAAATCCATAATATCTCAACTATATTAACCCAATGTAACTGTGAGCTAGCAGCCACTGGCGCAGCATGACCATAGGACTGCTCCCCGGTAGTACAGGAATCTGTTCATAGCAAATACGTACAGTACAAACAGAGTTTAATATAACATATCCTATAACTTATACACATATTGCATACAACTTCATTTCTGTCATTCTAAAATTATACACTTTGAAACATTGCTGGTGTTGGAGACTTCTTTTTTGCTCATTGTTTCCTCTCATTAATTTCCTTTAATTAATTACACAGGCTTCCTAAATTCTGCTTTAAATTTACAGATTACCGATACCCAGCTCTGATCTATCAATACTAATTTGGTAACATCCTACAGGTAACATCCTACTTTATCAGATACGCCTGATGAAGTAGCCTCTTATAAACAAAAGCTAGCATCAGTAACTTTCCTGTACACTTCAGTTCTCTATTTCTCTGATATTAAGGACCCCGCTCCCTGTCCTATCTATTTTCCCTCCCAGTGCATCTCCACATGGGGGACTTACTTTGAAATTGAAAATAGGAAGAGTGATTAGTCATTGTACCTAGCTTTCAAAGTTATGTCAATTTCAACCTTCAAGGTAATCCTGTTACTTTACAGGATAGTTTGCCTGGAAGAGAATTCTCTTTGATGGAAAACAATTAGGCTTGTGATTTTTTTTTTTTAAGTCTCTTTAGATAAACCATGCAAGTACAGCAGAGCGACTCTTTCGCTGGTGTTAAAGTACAGCGCTGTCAGGCTGGCATCTCTGGTTAATGTCAATAGCACTACGCATAAAAGGTGACCAAAGTGTGTACAAATGTTGATCTTTGGAGAAGGCATGCCTAGAATCATACACACATCTACTATTTCATTCACTAGGTCAACCACACGTAGAGAGGGCAAACTGGGAGTTTTCTTGACAAAAGTAGATTCCTAGCACACATGGTAACTTCTCCACTCCCTTTAATTGTGATATGTTGAAGTTAGGGATGCTCGTCCCATTAGTTTTTGTGAGGCAGCAGAAAGAGATTATAGGTGTTACAAGGCTCATTACAAAACTAAAACTCTTTTTGTTCTTGATATTGCACAGTTTACACTTTTAGACTTATTAAAATGCACTTGCATAATGATGTGTTCAGATTTAGTGAACCTTACATGAAATGTATGAACTTGAGCACACTCCGGGAGAGAGTGGAAGACAGGAAGGCCTGGTGTGCTATGGTCCATGGGGTCACGAAGAGTCGGACACGACTTAACAACTGAACAACAACAACAACATGAAATGTAAAGAAACATGAGATTTAATTACTGGTTTTCTTCAGAATTAAAAATGGAATTATAGCAATAAAGAAAATACAATCCAATTTAGAAATGTTATTTACAAAGTAACTTGATTTGGCTAAAGAAGATCCAGTTTGGTATCAAGGATTTTTTTTTATATTAGAGCACATTTGGTATGAAATTCTTTAGTTTGCTTTGATGTGACAGTTGTAGCAAAAATTATATTAAGGATATCTAAAGCAAGTCCTATTATTCATTAATTATTATTTCATTGGACTTGATCTACAGTTGTACCAGTTCTATAGATGAATGATAAATACAAGAAATGCTTCAATTTATTTGTGCATACAACATGGCAAAGCAAAGAAGGTATTATCTTAATGTATGGATTCCATGAAAACTCTGTGGATTCCATAAAAACTCTGTGTAAACTATACTGAATACTTGTGTTGCATTTTAAAGAAATCTTCTAAACTAACAGAGCAATCCTATACATGTCTACTCAGAAGTAAGTCCCAATGAATTAAATGGTGTTTACTCCCAGATAATATATATAGGATTGCAGCCTAAAATAAAAAAATATAGAACAGCATTAGGGTCTGACCTGTTACTTCAGAATACTAGAAAGAGATATCCATATCCTGCAGCTCATTCCCAAATCTGCTACTAAAAATGTTAAGGGTTACATGTTAAGGGTTTCAACCCCTCTAGGGGGTTGAAAAGACTGCATAATTAATTTGGACTTACGAATTCTAATTCCCTTCCCTAGATTTCCCACAGTACATTAAAAGTCACCCTTTGAAGGTGTTTGCTCAGGTCTGTCAGAATTGTGATTAGTTTTTAGGATTGGCGGGGGGGGGGGAGGAGAGAGACAAACATGAAGTGAATTCTATACATGTACAGACTCTCATTTTCCATTCCAAATACAGTTGGATGAGTACCAAGCTGCTCGCTCTGAAAATCAATTGCACCCCTGAAATGTTACTGGTGTGTGCTTGGAAACACTCAAGGGGATACTTCAAATGTTTGGCTGTAATGCTTGAAGGGCACAATGGGTGGCCTTCCTGCCCATCTCCCTTCCCATCCCCCATGGCAGAGGGAAACCCCACATTTGGTGAAGGAGCGTTGGAACAAGATGGGAGAAGCCCATTTGGCCTCTCAGTCACTGGAAAAGATGCTCCATGTAACTTTTCCCAGTCACTGGAAAAGATGTTCCATGTGACTTTTAGGGACAATGGGACAATGTTTAGCCCCATCATCCCTGATGAGAAAAGATGTTCAGAGTGTTATTTCTCATCAGAGAGAAGGGCCATTGGATCTTTCCCACTACAGATGCTACTCTGTCCTCTTTCCCTGTGAAAAAGTTTTTTCCCCCTGAGGAGAGGAAGAGGAGTAACAAACACCGGAGACTTTTTTCCTGCTGAGTGCTGAGAAAGAGAGCCTTTTTCAGTTATCAGCAGGGAGAAACGCTTGTCTCTAATCAGGTGCTGATTGAAGAAAAGAGCTTTTTTCGTGCTGGTAGAGGGGCAGAAACTGAGAAAGAAGCTGGCAGGCTTGATGGGCAACTTCCATGAGCCTTATCCGGCCCAAGGGCCTGAGCCTCCCCATGTCTGTTCTAGCAAGAAAAGTGATTTTATTGCCTTTCCCTTGTACTATCAGAGGGGCTAATATTCTGGGGGCATGAAAGGCACTCTATAAACAATGCTTGAAGCCTTTAGAAACACCAGCGGGGTTCACACCACTGCTGAATCTGAGAGCACCGGAGTGCAAGACCTCCAGTCAGGGCAAAAGAAGCAAACAAACACCTCCTACTCATGGCAATGGAGGCCTACCTTTTATTTACAGAGAGGATTATGAAACTACAGAAACCAGTGGATCCTAGGCCAGGCCTAGAAGCTGTGATTCCAACGTGGATTCTGATGCAAGTGAAACTGCCCCATCCCAAAGGATGTTCATAATTTAATGGTAATTTATCACTCAAATTCCATGTCAGTTGAAGTTCCAATGTATTTTTCCAGTGACCTCTTTAGCAACAAGACTTCCATTACTGAATCCATGATTGGAATGTATCTTAAAATGTGTCAAACAACAATTTATAACATGGACATACGATACACGTGCTATAAACCTATTATTTAGATTTATAGCATTTATAGCACATGGGAGGGTGTTAAATATTTCCACATGTTTAATTTGGAATTAAAATATGTTGGAATTTGGAAGACTTTAGAAGAAAGTTGGGGTGAAGACTATGAATATTTCTCAGCGTATAGTCCAAGTGCACATGCACAGCCAATCAGGTCTGACTATGTGATGACATCACTGAGGGCAAACAAAGACCCAAAGATATTGCCCCCTACTCTGAATGGGAGAAATAAGCAACTGGGTGAATGTTCCCTGTCTTGCCATGTGGTGGTGGTGGTTTCATCCCCTGCCATCACTGTGCAGCAAGACTTTCACCACAATACAGCTTTAGTTACATATAGCTATTGTGTATGATCGCTTAAGGCAGAATGTGGATTGGGATGCACATTTCGAGAAATCTGAAGTGTAACCCCTTGAAACTATTGTAGCATTACAACTGAATGCTCATCCAGCTGCAGATGTTATCCATCTACGCTATTTCAATGGAATATACATTCTGATGTACATCCAAATACAATGCCTTATCCACATTCTGCCCCAACTAGAGCCCGTTTCAGGCATTTCACATGCAACTAAGACTAAACCCTAGGTGTGCGCTAGCAACGTCCCACTCCATCATTGCTTTTATCACCCTCTGCTTGTGGAGGGCAACTTTCTGAAGAGGAGAGCCTCCTGTATCCGTGGTAGGAATGGCGGAAAATTCCGCCACCGACTCCAGTGAGGCCAGATTCTAAAGAATCCGGCCCCCTGGAGTCCGTGGCGGAATGGAAGACTTACCTCTGTCTCCCTATGGAATCCTCTTCAGCTGGATCCTCCAGCTCCAGATTGCCAGGGATACAGCCGCCATGCCACCATTTACAGCTGCATTTACCTTAAACTAAGGCCTTTATGGCCGCAAATGGCGTCCCAGATGCCATTTGCAGCCGCAGTCAGTAGTCCCCTTCAGCCAGCGATACGGCATGGCGGCTCTATCGCTGGAACTTCGGAGCTGGCCAGCGGCTCCACAGAATCGCCACGGAGCGGAGCCAGCCAAAGAGGATTCTGAGGGGAGGAATGGATCACCTCCCCCCCTGCAGACCCCCCCTGGACTGGCAGGTAGGGGATTCATACATCCCTAATCCGTGGAAACTCTCCACGCAATCCAGAACACTGATTTGCTAGCATCCTGGATCACATGGAGAGCCTCCATGGATACAGGAGACGCTCCTCTCAGAAGGTAGACCTCCATGAGTAGAGGGTGATGAAATTGATGATGGAGAGGGCAGGGCTAATATGCTCCCTCTCCTCACAAGCTTAGGTTCATCATGTTTGAAATGCCCGAAGAATAGGGCTTAGTAGTCACCTACATGAGTCTGAATTGGGATGAGGGAGCATCGGCCTAGTTGCAATGGAGACATGTTTCCTCTTCCCCCAACATTTGCAAATAGTGTTTCATTATTTTGCAGCAGGTGCAAAAAATCACCAGAAGGGAATGCAATTCAGGAGGTAATGTTGTGGGACACCCCCGCCCCCCGTGCCAATTTCATCCAATTTCAAAGTGAATAAAAATCAAAGAGTTGGATTTGTTAAACATTTCAGTTATATTACTTGTCTTTAAAAATAACCTGTTTTAAATTATATTTGAATGCAAATGTAGATATATTTACATCTACATTTGGTCTCTTGAAACTGATTCCATGGCACTCTACCAAATATATTGAGTTAGCCTGTTTTATCTATGTAAAAGAATGAACCAGAGGCAAAACTGTGATTCTCAAGGTCAAGTATTTTGGTAAATCATGCTAATTTCTGGGCTTCTCTACCACCGGACTGACAGCAGTTGGTCATCTAACAAAATAAAGCCAGGGCAGCAGATGGAATAGGTTTCTCTAGCACTAGAGTAATTCCCCTCAGTCATTCACATTCCAGAAGTTTTTATTCCCTGAACATAGAAAAGTGGTTTTCAGAAATGTACAGAGATGCAAGATGTGTGTCCTGAACAAAGATGCTTACTTTTGGAGAATTCCAAGCACTTAGCCTTCAAGTAAATGATATTGCTTATTATCCCTCTAATTTCTCCTCTAATAAGATATACATTCTGTTGTGAAAAAGCATGTGAGCTGCCTGATCAGAGATATATCAAAGACTATGTGCTAGTCACTCTCCCTCCTCACCAGCTCTGCGCTCTCTGCTCTCAGCACCTGCTCAGTCTCCAGCAGCAGCAGATGCCTGCTTGCCTGCCCGCCTCATAAATGTGTGTTTGTATGTGGGGTATGTGGGGATTGTCATGAACATCTACTTGTAAGCAAGTCCTGCACTGCACTTCGTTGAACACGTGAGGGAGGGGGAGCGAGCCTCCGCTCATTGGCTGCCCCGCACCTATGCAATTGCTAACGTTCATTTCTACTTCTGGCAGGACTCACCCACCCCACCCCAACTAGTGCGGCTTCAGTTCCTGTATACACTTCAAAAGCAGAGCAATACAGCACTGCATACACCATGGAAAGAGTAGGGATGGTGGAGAATTCTGCCACGGATTGCAGTGAGGCCGAATGCACTCACATTCGGCCCCCCGAAATCCGTGGTGGAACGGCCTGCCGTTCCCCCCCCCCGTGCGGATTCCCCCCGGGACCTGGGGCAGATGTTCCAGACAGCGGCAGCTCTGGCAGCGGCTCCAGCAGCGGCTCCGGTGGTGGCTGGTCTTTTGACTGGCTGCCGCGGCTGCCATTTCAATCCTAATCTTTGCCGTGATAGGCTATGTAAGTATTTACGTAGCCTGTCATGGCAAGCCAATCGAAAAAGAAAAAAAAGTATACGCAAATGACGGCGGCTACGGCGGCCGCCATTTGCGTTCCCTATTTTTCGCCGTTTTAGTCTACGTAAATATTTACATAGGCTATTAGGCGAAAAAAAGGGGAACGCAAATAGCATAGTGGGCGCCATTTGCGTTCCCCTCTTTTTCACCATAATAGCCTACGTAAATATTTACGTAGACTAAAACAGCGAAAAATAGGGAACGCAAATGGCGGCCGCCGTAGCCGCCGCCATTTGTGTACGCCGTTGTTTTTTTATTGGCTTGCTGTGATAGGCTACGTAAATACTTACGTAGCCTATCATGGCAGCCTGGCTGGAAGCAAATGGCGGCCGCTACAGCGGCCGCCATTTGTGTCTGCACCAGCCAGTTCGCGGGCGGGCAGGATTCCGGGGGGGAGGACCGGATCACCTCCCCCCCTGTTGAGGATTCCGGGGGGGGAGGGACGGAGCGCCCACCCCACCGTGAACAGAATCCGCAAAAAGGTAAGTGACTTTCGTACATCCCTAGGAAAGAGCTAATTCGATTCTGTGAAAATGCAGAGCTTGCCCAAATTGCTTCACAAAGTGATTCCATTTAGATGGCCCCTAGAGCAGAAGTCCCCTTCATGGATCACTGCCTTGTTGTGGCGAACAGACTTGCGTAACTCAGTGAAGCCATAAGCTATGCCGTGCAGGGCCACCCAAGACGGACAGGTCATGGCGGAGAGTTCTGACAAAATGTGGTCCACTGGAGAAGGAAATGGCAATACACTCCAGGATTCTTGCCAAGAAAACCCCAAGGAACCTATCACAAGGCTAAAAGAAATGACGCCAGAAGATGAGACCCTCAGGTCGGAAGGTGTCCAATATACTACTGGGGAAGAGCACAGGGAATTTCCAAGTAATGCCAGAAAGAGTGAAGTGGCTGGGCCAAAGCCGAAAGGACACTCAGCTGTGGATGTGTCTGGTGGTGAAAAGAAAATCCGATGCTGTAAAGAACAGGAACCTGGAATGTAAGATCAATGAATCAAGGTAAGCTGGAGGTGGTCAAACATGAGCTGGCAAGATTGAACATCAACATCTTGGGAATCAGCAAACTAAAATGGACAAGCATGGGTTAATTTAATTCAGGTGACCATCATATCTACTACTGTGGACAAGAATCCCTTAGAAGAAATGGAGCAGCACTCATAGTCAACAAAAGGGTGGGAAAAGCAGTACTGGGGTACAATCTCAAAAACGATAGAATGATTTCAGTACGAATCCAAGGCAAACCATTCAACATCACAGTAATTCAAGTCTATGCCCCAACCACTGAGGCCGAAGAAGTTGAGGTTGATCGGTTCTATGAAGACCTACAACATCTTCTAGAACTAACACCAAAAAAAGATGTCCTTTTCATCATAGGGGATGCTAAAGTGGGAAGTCAAGAAATAACTGGGATAACAGGCAGGCATGGCCTTGGTGTACAAAATGAAGCAGGACAAAGGCTAATAGAGTTTTGTCAAGAGAACACACTGATCATAGCAAACACTCTTTTCCAACAGCACAAGAGGTGACTCTATACATGGACATCACCAGATGGTCAATATCGAAATCAGATTGATTATGTCCTTTGCAGCCAAAGATGGAGAAGCTCTATACAGTCAGTCAAAACAAGACCTGGAGCTGACTGTGGCTCAGATCATGAGCTTCTTGTTGCAAAATTTCGGCTTACATTGAAGAACGTAGGGGAAACCACTAAACCATTCAGGTATGACCTCAATCATATCCCTTATGAATATACAGTGGAGGTGAGGAATAGATTTCAGGGATTAGACCTGATAGACAGAGTGCCTGAGGAACTATGGACGGAGGTCCGTAACATTGTTCAGGAGGCAGCAACTCAATCCATCCCAAAGAAAAAGAAATGCAAGAAATCAAAGTGAGGAGGCTTTACAAGTAGCTGAGGAAAGAAGGGAAGCAAAAAGCAAGGGAGAAAGGGGAAGATATATCCAACTGAATGCAGAGTTCCAGAGAATAGCAAGGAGAGACAAGAAGGCCTTCTTAAATGAACAATGAAAAGAAATCGAGGAAAACAATAGAATGTGAAAGACTAGAGATCTTTTTAAGAAAATCGGAGATCTCAAGGGAACGTTTTGTGCAAAGACGGGCATGATAAAGGACAAAGAAGGCAGGGACCTAACAGAAGCAGATGAGATTAAGAAGAGGTGGAAAGAATACACAGAAGAACTATACAGGAAAGATCTTAATGTCCCTAACAGCCATGATAGTGCAGTCATGGAACTTGAGCCAGACATCCTACAGAGTGAAGTCAAGTGGGCCTTAGGAAGCATTACTAACAACAAAGCTAGCAGAGGGGACAGTATTCCAGCTGAGCTATTTAAAATCCTAAAAGATGATGCTGTTAAAGTGCTGCACTCAATATGCCAACACATTTGGAACACTCAACAGTGGCCACTAGACTGGAAAAGGTCAGTTTACATTCCAATTTCAAAGAAGGGCAATGCCAAAGAGTGTTCAAACTACCGTACAATTGCGCTCAATTCACATGCCAGCAAGGTGATGCTCAAAATCCTACAAGCTAGGCTTCAGCAGTATGTGAACCAAGAACTACCGGAAGTACAAGCTGGGTTTCGAAGAGGCAGAAGAACTAGAGATCAAATCGCCAACATTCATGATCCAGCTGGATCATGGAGAAAGCAAGAGAATTCCAGAAAAACGTCTATTTCTGCTTCATTGACTACGCTAAAGCCTTTGATTGTGTGGATCACAACAAACTGTGGCAAATTTTTAAAGAGATGGGAGTACCAGACCACCATACCTGTCTCCTGAGAAACCTGTACCAATGAATATGGACTTGAGCACACTCCGGGAGAGAGTGGAGGACCGGAAGGCCTGGCGTGCTATGGTCCATGGGGTCACGAAGAGTCGGACACGACTGAACAACAACAAAATGCCTTTTCTCTCATTGCCATAAGTTCCACTAGAATTGTCTTCAAAGTAAATCTTTCAGACAGTCTTCAATAATTCATAAAGTATTGTTCATGTGGATACGAAGGGCAGAAAACAGAGGTATTTCTGGCTTTCTATTTTCAAGGTTTTTCTTACACATGATTAGGGCTATTCCAGATTACTGAAGAAGCTTTCAAAACAAATTGAGCAGACCAAGACACAGAAATGAATCCCAATTCAAAATGAAAACTAGAATATCTATGAGTGATACACTGAAATAAAAAAAGTTCCCCACTTGGTTGGGGTTGGGGGGTTCTACTTTGCCATATTCTGCTATTTTCCATATAAGCAAACCTTTGGTAGAAGAGAGTCAATTGCTTCAAGGACAACATGCCCCAGTAACTGTGCACTTTCTTTACCAATTCATGATGATTACAACGCCAAATATTATACCAAATATGTGGATTAGAGGACCAAACAGGAATGATGGGTATCTAGTAAGTAGATTCTTACTATGCTGTCTAGGTTGGCCATCGCTTTCCTCCCAAGGAGCAAGCGTCTTTTAATTTCATGGCTACAGTCACCGTCTGCAGTGATCTTGGAGCCCAAGAAAATAAAATCTGTCACAGCTTCCATTTCTTCCCCTTCTATATGCCAGGAAGTGATGGGGCCAGATGCCATGATCTTAGTTTTTTTAATGTTTTATTATTAAATTTATTAATCGCCCATCTGACTGGTCACCCAGCCACTCTGGGCGATGTACAATATACAATAAAACAGTTTAAAACAATAAAATTCTACAATAAAAACATTTTCTAAAATACCCTAACCCACCCCAAATGCCTGCCTGAACAATCACGTTTTTAATGCACGACGGAAGCTCATTAAAGAGGGGGCATGACGGAGTTCCCTAGGGAGGGAGTTCCACAGAGTGGGGGCCACCACAGAAAAGGCCCTCTCCCTCGTCCCCACCAGTCTAGCTGTCCTGGCTGATGGGACAGAGAGAAGGCCATCCGAGGCTGATATTGTTAAGCGGCCTGTCTGGTGCTGCTGGAGGCGCTCCTTAAGATAGGCTGGGCCGGAACCATATACGGTTTTAAAGGTCAAAACCAACCCCTTGAATTTGGCCCGGAAAACAACTGGTAACCAGTGCAACTCCTTCAGCACTGGAGTGATGTGATCTCGCCGGCGGCTGCCTTTAATCAGGCGAGCTGCCGCGTTCTGTACCAGCTGCAGTTTCCGAACCGTCTTCAGGGATAACCCCACGTAGAGCGCATTACAGTAGTCTAAATGAGAGGAGACCAGGGCATGTACTACCGATGGGAGCAGATGGTCGGGAAGGAAGGGGCGCCGCCGCTGTATCAGATGGAATTGATACAGCGCTGTCCGGCTCACAGCTGACACCTGAGCCTCCATGGACAGCTGGGAGTCCAAAATGACCCCCAGGCTGCGGACCTGGTCTTTCAAGGGTACCCGTACCCCATTCAACACCAGGTCAACATCCCCTAGCCTCCTCTTGTCTCCCACCAAAAGTACCTCGGTCTTGTCAGGGTTCAGCTTCAGCTTATTCCTCTCCATCCAGCCACTCACCGTCTCCAGACATTTGGACAGGGATTCTACGGCCAACCTTGGTGAAGATTTGAATGAGAGGTAGAGCTGCGTGTCATCCGCATATTGATGACACTGCACCCCAAACCTCCTGATGATAGCCCCCAGCGGCTTCACATAGATGTTAAATAGCATCCGGGAGAGGATGGAACCCTGTGGCACCCCACAAGTAAGTGACCACAGGTCCGAAACCTCCTCTCCCAGTGTTACCCTCTGGTACCTGCCGGAGAGGAAGGACCGGAACCACCGCAATACGGTGTCTCCAATGCCCAACCCCTCCAGGCAGTCCAGGAGGATGTTGAGTTTCAAACCAGCTTTTGCACTCTCCTCTTTCACCCTCAACAAGAGGCTCTTGAGATCCTCTTCGCTTTCTGCCATTAGGGTGGTATCGTCTGCATATCTGAGGTTGTTGATCATTCTCCAGGCAATCTTAATTCCGACCTGGGATTCATCCAACCTGGCGTTTCTCATGATGTACTCTGCATATCAGTTAAATAAGCAGGGTGACAATATGCAGCCTTGTCGTACTCCTTTCCCAATTTTGAACCAATCGGTTGTTCCATGTCTGGTTCTTACTGTTGCTTCTTGACCCTCGTACAGGTTTCTCAGGAGACAGGTAAGGTGGTCTGGTACTCCCATCACTTTAAGAATTTGCCACAGTTTGTTGTGATCCACACAATCAAAGGCTTTAGCGTAGTCAATGAAGCAGAAATAGACGTTTTTCTGGAATTCTCTTGCTTTCTCCATGATTTCTTACAAGCTTAGGAGCTTTAAAAAAAATTAAGACTACTATGTGATGTGTCTTGGTTATTTTTAAATAACTGAGATCGGATATCATTATTTTGAGTTCTAATGTAAAATTTTATCCAACCAACCTCTTGCTATCTCTTTTATCCAAACTGGAATGTTTGGACATGACCATCACATGTGCAATTGGTCAGTCCACATCTCCAGTCCACCAATCCACATCTTCAACATTGATATATATTAGTTATATAAATCCTATTCATTTTTTTCTGTGTTAAACACCAATAATACATTAATTTGTAAAGGATTTCCTTCAGATTGGCACATCAAGCTTTACATACTTCTGAAAAAGCTGATTTCCTCTCATTCTCACACTCAAGACGTTCTCCCAGAGTTCCTTAAAGTCCTCCCCTTTGTTTAGATATTCATAAATAATTGATAACTTGTTTATAATCATTCCTTAAGGTTTGCAGTTGCTATTTGTAATTTTTCAAAACCTGTACAGCACTCCCTTACTAATCTCATTACTTACATAACTCCTTAGTTGCATGAACTAGAATGTGGTTGCTCTAATTAAAAAATAATATCTAAGTCATCCCAATAATACATTGTCCCCTTTTCAAAATGCCACAAAATTTTACCATTTCATATTTCACTCAAATGGAATCTTCATAAAAAAAATAAATTGTTAATGTATATAATGCTGGACTTAAATATTTTCTGAATTTGTCCCAGACTTGCATTCTAGGTAACAGAGCAATCATAGGGGGGTAGGGGTGGGAGTGAAGTAGCAAATGGCCGTGGTGGAAACTGGGAGGTGTTTTTTTGCCACAGAGTTGTCCAGCGATTCTTTCTTCTTCTCTTCTTCTTTTATCAATTCCCTCCTTTGGTTTCATTGGGGAGGGTATTACTTATGCCAGCACCAGGCTGGCATAGGTAATGGCCCCAATCCTCCTCTCTGGGGAACAGAGGGGGCTTTCAGGGCCTACTGAGAGCAGAAACACCACTCGTGGTAGATCTATGCCTGGGGAGCTCTCTGTGGACATACCAGAGACCACACATGCCCCCCTGCTGAAGCACTCTCCTCTGGTGGAGGGGAACTTCCACCCCATCCTAACCCAATCCAGCCACCAAATATGGGGGTTAGAATTGCTCTCTAAATCAATCCTTTGAGACAAATTAACAAGTGGAATTCAAATACTATCTTGCTCTAAGAGATACCACAGATCCCATGGGTATGAGAGGCATAATACAATCCTTTTATGAGCATTTTAAAACTCATAGCTGGATAATATTTCTCCAAATTAGGACAAGAAGTGATGTAAGGGAAAAACTGGAGGCTAAAATTTCAGGGTCCCTAGTATTGGATATCTAGGCACACTTACTTTGAACAGTCTCAGCTTGGCCCTGATGTTGTAGGTGAGGTTCCTTTGGGGACTGAAATAGAGTGTTCACATTCACTCAGATTTACTTAAATTCTACAAAGAAGGACTAAAACAAAGACATAAACTAAATGCATTTATTAAAGAAAGAAAAAGTTTAACAAACACATAAACCTTCGGCCAAGTAAAGCAAAGATCTACTCACACATCCTGCAGCTGTATGCTTATCACTTATACCTGTACTTTACTAGCAAAAGGATCCTCCTTTTCTGGCAAAGATTTGGAACTTTCTTTACAATACAGGACCCCCTGTGCAAGCCCTGTAACCAGGAGAAAGACACCCCTGTCCCACTATGCATGGACTTAAATATTCTTCCGAACTTGATGACCTCCTCATTACATATTCTAAAATTTTTACATCTATTGGTCCATGTCACATTATAGGTCATCCTATTCCCAGAAAATCCAGCCTTTTGTCCCCAAAATCACCTCTCCTTGATGTAAGATATTTACTCCTTTCTGAGACTTAGCTCTCCTTTTATGTGGTTAACCTTTTTTATTCCCTGTATTTCCAGACAGGAGAATCCCAAACCACAATGTGTTCTTTTCTATGACCCCTTACCTTCTACCTAGTTTCCTTATAAGGAAGAGATAGTTGATAACCTTCCAACTGTTCTTACTGATTTATATATGGCATCTAGCAAGCTTCTAATACAATGGATCTTGCTCCCCTACTTGCCCCGTTACCCATTAGCATTAACTCCCCCCCCCATAATCACCATCTCTTACCTCTTAAACTATAAACTTCCCATACCCCATATTGTACCTAAATGTAAATTGCAAGGCTCAAGACAATCCTTACATTGGCACCATGTTGGAGGAAGAGGGAAGTGTTTTCACTGATACCTTTTCCCCTTTAGCCTCCTGAAAAGCTGATCCAGAGGGTTGTGGGAACCTCTGGAACAGTGTGGGAGATGGTGCAGGGGAATGCAGTAGGAAGAGGGAATCAGTGAAATCACCTCCCCACCTTTCTCCAGTGGGAGCCTCTGCTGAATCTCAGTCCCAGTGATGAACAGAAGGAGCACTTCCATTCACAGAAGGGACACTCTGGGGGATAAGAACATAAGAACGTAAGAGTCATGCTGGACCAGACCAAGGGTCTATCTAGTCCAGCATTCTGTTCACTCTGTGGCCAACCAGCTGCTTGTGAGAAACCAACAAGAGCTCAATAGCACCTTCCCGTCATGTTCCTCAGCAACTTGTATACAGATACGACCCTGTGTTTTAAGAGAGATCTCTCTTATTTCCTACATGCACCTGTTGTTGGCATTATCTGTGCCAGATAATTTCTTTCCCCTAACATGCGTCTTATTTTATTTTTTCCTTCTTCCATTATTTTTAAATATAACCTTTCTCCTAACACATTCTTTTCTTATCTTACCTTCTAGACTTCCTGTTTCTTCTTGCCTTTATTTTTTGGTTTGCTTACAAGCAGTGCTGCAACATTAAGAGAGCAATCCTATGCTCACAATGGAGCATTCTGAGATTGGGGCACTCCGTTCCTTCCTATGCCCTGCTGACAAGAGCCAGGCAGGGCAGGAGGAGGACAGAGGTGATTTTGCTTCCTGTTCCATCTCCTCAAAAAAATAGTCAGTGGTGGGAGGGGAAGAGTGACAGAGAGGCCACAAGATCCTCCAAATTTTGGCCTCTCCTCTTCCTGCCTACCATAATAACTCCTTTTTGACCTCTATGAGGTCATCCAAGGTCACTCTTGTGAACTTGGAAAGCAACCACCACAGTTCTTTCATCAGTGGCTATGAAGGGAAGGCTTTTAACTCGGATTCAAAGGGATTTGATGGGGTGGGTTAGGGTATTTTAGAAAATGTATTTATTGTAGAATTTTATTGTTTTAAACTGTTTTTATTGTATGTTGTACATCGCCCAGAGTGGCTGGGTGACCAGCCAAATGGGCGATTAATAAATTTAATAATAAATAAATAAAATAAATTTGAACCCTGTTTCCCGCCTCCCAGCTGAGCTGAGCAGAGCAAGCTGGTCCAGCAACTACAGAAGGGAGCAAGCTCCCAGAGAGCAAGCGACCAGAGCGAGCGAACAAGGGGAGCAAACAGGAGTTGGCCAGGGGAGTTGCAGTGGGAGACAAAGGAGACGGAGGCTAAGAGGTAAGTGGGCTGCAGGAAGCCCAGGGGGCTGCCCTTTATCCTTCTGAGTGGCTGTGAGCTCACCACGTGCTCCTGAGAGTTCCAACTGAATTGGGGGGGGGGGTGGCATGAGTACTCCCAGCAGCTGAGTGGGCGGGAAGCTTCAGTCTGTTTCCCGCCTCCCAGCTAAGCTAAACAGAGCAGAGCAAGCTGCTCCAGCTGGTCCAGGGACTACAAAAGTGAGCAAGCTCCCAGAGAGTGAGCGACCAGAGCGAGCACACATGGGGAGCAAACAGGAGTTGGCCAGCGGAGTTTGGCAGGGGAGGTCAACGGGAAGGCCCCAACATTTTTTTTAACAACTTTTTTTTTACTTTATTTGTCTTGTAACACACACTTCCACACCAGTGGGACTCTGCTTTTAACCTCTACTGAGTAGAGGAGGAGGCACAGGCTAGTCTAGAACAATCACAAAGCTAGACACAAAAAGGGAAAAGAGGCTATGGAAGGACAAGACTCTCCAGTGGTGGTGACCTGCAAGGTGTGTGCAATGTTTGTTTCCTTGCCTGAGAACAACATGGCCTACACCTGCAACAAGTGCAAGTTGATCACGCTGCTGGAAGAAAAAGTAAGTGGACTGGATCAGCGACTGTCGACCCTCCGGGGAATAAGGGAACATGAAGAGTTCTTGGACAGAATGGGGGAACTATAGCAGCAAAGGGAAGACCAGAAGCTTGAAGAGCTACAGCAAGCTTAGGCAGAAGTGGGAAATGCTGAGGTGAGGAAAAATGGAGTAGAGGATACTCCTTGGAAAAGGTTGACAGTTAGGAGAAGAAGAACTAGACGCCACTCTGCACCAGAGGAAGCCTTGGAGCTGTGGAACTGATTCCAGGTACTTGAAGATGAAACCCTGAGTGCTCATTGGAAGGACAGATAATGGAGCTGAAGCTGAAATATTTTGGCCACCTAATGCGAAGAGAAAACTCTCTGGAAAAGACCCTGATGCTGGGAAAGACTGAAGGCAAAAGGAGAAGGGGACGACAGAGGATGAGATGGCTAGATAGCATCACCGATGCAATGAATATGAACTTGAGCACACTCCAGGAGAGAGCGCAGGACAGGAGGGCCTGGTGTGATATGGTTCATGGGGTCACGAAGAGTCGGACACGACTGAACGACTGAACAACAACAACTTGAAGATGAGACTGGAGGACAGCCTGCAGAGGACAAATCACAGGGGACCCCGCATGAGAGTGAGCAAGAGGCTGAAGGCCAGTCAAGCAGAGGCGATGAAACCCAGGTCTACAACAAGAAGAAGAGAAGAGTAGTAGTAGTGGGAGACTCCTTGCTGCGTGGGATCGAAACCCAAGTATGTCGCGAAACCCCGTGGACTCGCCAGGTATGTTGTCTCCTGGGAGGATGGATTAGAGACATGACTGAAAGGTTGCCTGCACTCATAAAGCCCACTGACAGGTATCCCTTTCTTCTCATCTGTGTGGGAAGAAACAATACCGCCAAGCGGAGCTATGAAGAAATCACGTCAGACTTTGAAGCTTTGGGAAGGAAACTCAAGAACTTTGGGGCCCAGATATTTTTCTCATCCATCCTTCCAGTAGTTAGAAGAGGGATAGAAAGGGAACAAAAAATACTCCAGGTGAATGACTGGCTATGAAGGTGGTGCCAGTGAGAGTAGGGATGTCAGAGAATTCCGCGACGGATCTCGGTGAGGCCGAATGCCAGTGCATTCGGCCACCCGAAATCCTTCGTGGAACGAAGCCCGCGGCCCCCAACCCACGAAAGGCATGCAGGACGAAGTCCCCGCTGCCCCCAACCCACAAAGGCACGCGAAACGGAGCACTTACCTGCTCCTGTCCATGCTGCTTTGCGAATGGCGGCCATCCTGCGGCCACCATTTGCTTCGTCCTCTTCATAGCCGGGATAGGGTATGTAAATACGTAGCCTATCACGGCTAACTCAGGGATGCCATTTGCGTCCCTGTGGAGGCCGTGATAGGCTACGTAAGTATTTACGTAGCCTATCACGGTGGGGGGGGGAACCCCAGCGTACGCAAATGGCAGCGGCTACCGCCATTTGCTTACGCTGGGGTTTTTTACAGCCCTTCCCTGCAGGGCTGCCCAGTGGCCGGATGTCCAGCTGTGGGCGGCCGGAGTTGGCCAGTGGCTCCGCAGCTTGGCCGTGGAGCAGAGCCGGCCAGGCAGGATTCCGGGGGGGGGGGAGACTGGATCGCCTCCCCCCCGTCGAGGATTCCGGGGGGAGAGACAGAGCGCCTCCCCCCCACCGCGGATTGCCCGGCGCAGAGCCAGGTAGGTGTTTCGTACATCCCTAGACGAGAGAGATTTGGATTCTGGGACCATGGGCTATACTTCCTGGAAGATGGGCTGTTGGCAAGGGACAGGTTGCACCTCACAAAGGGTGAGAAGAATGTGATTGGCCACAGCATGAAGAACTTCATCAGGAGGGCTTTAAACTGAATCCTACGGGGAAGGGAGATGTAAAGTTGGGGGTAACAATGGACGTAGGCTCATGTACTGCAATGGAGGGAACAGCTCTAATAGTGCCCAACAATAGTCTTCAGATACATGTAGGAAGAAAGCCAGACTATGAAGCACATGGTCTTCGATGTCTATATACTAATGCCCAGAGTATGGGAAACAAACAGAACAAACTTGAACTCTTAATACAAGAGGGAAATTATGACTAGTTATAACTGAGACTTGATTGGATGACTTTCATGACTGGAATACAGCAATTGAAGGATATAACTTGTTCAAAAAGAACAGGAGGAACAGAAAGGGAGGTGGGGTTGCACTGTACATGAAAAATACATAACTCTGCACAGAAATACAGGAGGATGAGCTTGGTAGCCCCATCGAGAGCATCTGGATCAAAATAAATGGAGCAAAGAATAAAAGGAACCTGGTGGTTGGAGTCTATTACCGGCCACCCAATCAAGGAGAAGACGAGGATGACACTTTTGAAAAGCAAATAGCCAATGTTTCAAGGAAGCATGATGTAGTCGTAATGGGGGACTTAAATTTCCCCGATATTTGTTGGGAGACAAATTCTGCAAAACATGGCCCCTCCAGGAAATTCCTGACTTGTGTGGCGGATAACTTCCTCCTAAAGTAAGTAGGGGAAGGAATTAGAGGACCGGCTATCCTTGACTTGATCCTAACCAACAGAGGTGACTTAGTGGATAAAGTAGCAGTTAAAGGAACTCTGGGGGAAAGCGATCATGTTGTACTTGAGTTCTTGGTTCTAAGGGAAGCAAAAGCCGAGTCAAATGCGTACCCTGGATTTTAGGAAAGCTGATTTTAATATACTCAGAACAATAATCAGTAAGGTCCCATGGCAAGCGACTCTAACAAGAAAAGGAGTCCAAGATGAGTGGGAGCTTTTATAAAAGGAAATTTTCAAGGCACAATTACAAACAATTCCAACAAGAAGAAAAGGTGGAAGACAACAGAAGAAGCCAATGTGGCTTCACAAAAGCTTAGAGGTGACCTGAAAACAAAAAAGGACACATATAGGAAGTGGAAAGAAGGCCAAGCAACAAAGGAAGTGTACAGGCAGGTAGCACAGAATTGCAGGGATGGCATCAGGAAGGCTAAAGTTGAGAACGAGCTGAGGTTAACGAGGGATGTTAAAAGCAACAAAAAGGCTTTCTTCAGCTACATGCATAGTAAAAGACAGAAGAAAGCAATGGTTGTTCAGCTATTAAATAGGGATGGCAAAATGATAACAAATGACAAAGAAAAGGCAGAGGTGCTCAATTCCTACTTTGGCTCAGTCTTCTCCCAAAAGAGGGTCTATGACCCCGGTGGCAAAGGCGAGGTACAGGCTGAAGGGGCAGGATTGCACCTTGAGATCGATAGGCATATGGTCAAGGAACACCTAATTACTTTGAATGAGTTCAAATCTCCAGGGCCAGATGAACTGCACCCTAGAGTAATACAGGAACTGGCAGAAGAACTCTCAGAACCGCTGTCTATTCTCTTTGAGCAATCATGGAGGATGGGTGAAGTGCCAGATGACTGGAGGAGGCTTAATGTTGTCCCTGGGCCGATCTACATTGCGCCTGCCATCGCAATGAATTCGGTGTCCTGTCAGGTTAAATGCTCTCGCATTAAAACGTGATTATTCACACTCACCCATTTTCCCTTTTGCAGTGCTTCATTGAATGCGCAAGCTCAGTTCACACTCAAGCGCTGTGCTGTTTTCCTGCGCGCTTGTCTGATCTCGGATGCTAAGCGAGGTCAGCCCGGTCAGTAGTTGGATGGGTGAACGCCTGGGAATCAGGCTTCCTGCATTGAGCAGGGGATTGTTGTATCCCCTCAAATGAGACTAAGTTTTACTCCCTCCTATCCCCCGCTCCAGATGTTTTCTTCTAAATTAAGGCGTTATCCTCGCAAAATCGGGGCTTCTCCTCAATGTTTTTTTTTTCTAATTGAGGCATGATCTTCGAAGCTTCGAAGCTGTGAAGCATGTCTTCTTGTCTTCTTCCAGCTGCCGATTGCATAGCTTCCTCAGCAGCCCCCATTTCCTCAGCAACAAGCAAAGGGCTGGATGTGCGTGCGCTTGTCTGATCTCAGAAGCTAAGCAGGGTCAATTTTTCTAATTGAGGCATGACCTTCAGAGCTTTGAAGTTGTGAAGCATCGCTGAGAAGCCCCTCCACGAAACAAACTTTGCTTGTTGCTGAGGAAACGGGGGCTGCTGAGGAAGCTATGCGATCAGTAGCTGGAAGAAGACATGGGGCCATCAAGAGCTATGATTGGACAGGAGGGAAATACAAACACCACCGTATATGGACAGGCAGGGGAGGGGACTACGACCAGCTATGGTAGTGAAGGCGGAAAATCAGAGCACATTAAGGGGAAATACGGGAAATTGAAAGCGGGAACACAGAAGTGGGAAATTCCGGTTCCAATTCGAGGCAGCTACTGCGTAGTGTGAAAGGCAGGCGGTGAAACCTCATTGGAAGTGAAAAAAGGCGGTACGTGTAGATCCAGCCCCTATCTTTAAAAAGGGCAAAAAGGAGGAACCTGGGAACTACAGACCACTCAGTCTGACATCAATCCCTGGGAAAATTCTGGAGCAGATGATAAAGCAATCCATCTGGAAGCACCTTGAAAACAATGCAGTGATTACTCGAAGCCAACATGGATTTGTCAAGAACTAGGGATGTACGAAAGTCACTTACCTTTTCGCAGCTTGGATTCACGGTGCGGGGGGAGACACTCCGTCCCTCCCCCTGGAATCCTCCCTGGGCTAGCTCTGCTCCATGGAGGCTCCGTGGAGCCGCCAGCCAGGGCCATCAGCAGCCGGAGTTCCGGCCACGGCCGGCTGCTGAGGACACAAATGGCGGCCGCCATAGCCTAACATGTAAAGGCAGCTACACAAATGACGTAGTGGCCGCCATTTGCATGGCTGCCTTTAACGCGATAGGCTATGTAAATACTTACATAGCCTATCACGGAAAGAGCAGCGGCGCAAACGGCATAGCGGCCACCGTTTGCGTGTCTGCTCTTTGCCGTGATAGGCTACATAAATACTTACGTAGCCTATCACAGCTGCTTGGCAGGACGCAAATGGTGGCTGCAGCAGCTCGCCGAAAGACCAGCTGCCGCTGCCGCAGGAGCCACCACTGCCGCCGCCGGAGCCCCTGCTAAGTTTCGTTCTGGGGGGATTCCGCGGGGTGGCGGGGGGTGGGAGGCCATTCCACTACGGATTTCGGAGGGCCAAATGCCGGTGCATTCGGCCTCACTGAAATCCGTGGCGGAATTCTCCGCCATCCCTATCAAGAACAAATCCTGCCAAACGAATCTGATCTCATTTTTTAATCAAGTAACCTCCCTTATGGACTGTGGGAATGCTGTAGACATAATATACCTCAACTTCAGCAAAGCTTTCGACAACGTGCCCCATGATATCCTGATAAGCAAACTAGCTCAAAGTGGGCTAGATGAAACAACGATCTGGTGGATCCACAGTTGGCTACAAAATCAGACTCAAAGAGTCCTTATCAATGGGACCTTCTCAAACTGGGGAGAGGTAACGATCGGGGTACCGCAGGGCTCAGTCCTGGGCCCAGTGCTCTTCAACATTGTTATGAATGACTTGGAGGAGGAGGTGCAGGGAATGCTGATCAAATTTGCAGATGATACAAAATTGGGTGGGATAGCAGCTAATACTTTGGAAGACAGAAACAAAATTCAAAGTGATCTTGATAGACTGGAGCACTGTGCAGAAAACAACAGAATGATATTTAATAGGGATAAATGCCAAGTTCTGCACCTAGGAAAAAGAAACCAAATGCACAGTTACAAGATGGGGGATACATGGCTCAACAACACTACAAACGAGAAGGATCTTGGAATTGTTGTTGATCACAAGCTGAAGATGAGCCAACAATGTGATGTGGCTGCAAAAAAGGCAAATGCCCTTTTGGGCTGCATTCATAGAAGCATAGCTTCCAAGTCCCGGGAAGTACTACTTCCCCTCTACTCAGCACTGGTTAGGCCTCATCTGGAGTACTGTGTCCAGTTCTGGGCACCAGTCTAGGGATGTACGAAAGTCACTTACCTTTCCGCGGATTATGCTGATGCTGGAGGGGAGGCATTCCGTCCCTCCCACCAGAATCCTGGCTGGGGGGGAGGCGCTCCGTTCCTCCCTCCCGGAATCCTGGCCGGCTGGCTGTGCTCTGCAGCGATTCTGCGGAGAGGCGGTAGGGATGGGGGAGAATTTCTCCCCGAAAGTTCGGGGGGCCGAGCGCCAACAATCGGCCCCCCGAAAACAGTGGTGAAATTCTCTGCCACCCCCCCACCCACCCCCCGAGATGGGACTTACCTTTCACGAATGTCCCTCCCGGCGGCAGGTCCCGGCAGCGGTTCGTCGGGTCTTCGTTAGGGGCGGGGGCGGCAGCCGGTCTTTCGACTGGCTGCCGTCGCCGCCATTACAAGGAAAGTTAAAAAAAAAAACAACCCACCCCCGTGATAGGCTACGTAACGATTAACGTGGCCTATCACGGCTAGATTTGCAAAGTCAGCCGTGATAGGCTACGTTAATCGTCACGTAGCCTATCACGGGTGACTTTGAAAAAAAAAAAAAAGCGCGTACGCAAATGGCGGCCCCCATAGGGAGCCGCCATTTGCGTTCCTTATTTGGTCCCTGTAGTCTACGTAAAGATTTACGTAGACTACAGCGAAAATAAGGGAACGCTATTTGCATTGCCCTTATTTTCGCCGTATAATTTATTTATTTTCGAGGGATGGGGCGCCTCCCGCCCGGCCTGAATTTCGACCGGGCGAGGCGGGAAGCCTCCCCCCCCTCGCATGAACTTCGGGGGGAGAAGCGAAGCGGCTCCCCCCCACCGCGAAAAAAGCTGCGGGACAAGGTAAGTCCCTTTCATACATCCCTAGCCGCCGGCCGGCTCCACCAGCAGCCGGACATCCGGCCACTGGCTAGCAGGGACACAAATGGCAGCGGCCGTAGCTGCCGCTGTTTGCATCCCTGCAGTCAGCCGTGATAGGCTACGTAAACATTTACGTAGCCTATCACAGTGTTTTTTTAAAATCTAGCCGTGATAGGCTACGTAAATCTTTACGTAGACTATCACTTTTTTTGTTTGATTGTTTGTTTTAACTGGAAATGTTGGCGGCGGCAGCCGCCAAACCGCCGCCGGAGCCGGCCACCGGAGCCACCGCCTCCGGGAAGATCCGCCCAAGGTAAGTCCCATCCCGGGGGTGGTGGGCCGTTCCACCACCGATTTCAGGGGACCGAATGCGCTGGCATTCGGCCTGCCTGAGATCCATGGCAGAACTTTTGTACATCCCTAGGCACCACACTTTAAGAAGGATGCAGACAAACTGGAGAGGGTTCAGAGGAGGGCAACAAAGATGATCAGGGGACTGGAAACAAAACCCTATGAAGAGAGACTGAAAGAACTGGGCATGTTTAGCCTTGAGAAGAGAAGACTGAGGGGAGATAGGATAGCGCTCTTCAAGTCCTTGAAAGGTTGTCACAGAGAGGAAGGCCAGGATCTCTTCTCGATCATCCCAGAGTGCAGGACACGGAATCATGGGCTCAAGTTACAGGAAGCCAGATTCCGGCTGAACATCAGGAAAAACGTCTTGATGTTTACAGCAAGACGACAATGGAACCAATGACCTAGGGAGGTGGTGGGCTCTCCCACACTGGAGGCATTCAAGATGAGGCTGTACAGCCATCTGTCAAGGATGCTCTGACTTGGATTCCTGCATTGAACAGGGGGTTGGACTCGATGGCCTTGTAGGCCCCTTCCAACCCTACTATTCTATGATTCTATGATTCCCTCTCCCAAGGACATAGGAATGTCTACGGCCTTGGGTGGGGGAATCTGAAATATCCTATGGTCCCTGGGATGTTCTACCAGGGACCAAAGGATTACTCTGTCAATCAGTTAATCACTTCGCTGAACGAATTTTTTAAAACCCTTTTATGCTGAAATCCTATAAGTACTTACCTGGGAGTGAGTCCCATAGAACTCCATAAGACTGAGTAGACATGTACTGGTTTGCACCATTAATCAAATAAAAAGGCCTAATCAGGCAGCAGATTTTTAAAAGGTTATTATTTTTAATACATGGACTTTTAACAATTACAAATGGCAAGCAACATGCTAAAGCAGGCATTCCCCCTTCACTCACAAACAGGAATGCCTTTTCCAGTGTGATGCCAGCAATTAAGAACACATGCATAATTAAAAACGAAGTATGTTTTTTTGCTTAATAACTGTTGTTTTAACTCATATGTGAATGTAATTGATTAATTAATCAATCAAATAGAATTCATAGGATTAATCAACTCAGATTTCTTTAATCAAGTGCCCCCCCCCCCACCTCAAGGCTTGTTTCTGACAGCTTCCTTCTTCCTCTGGTGACCCTGTTCATGCAAGCACAGAGAGTCAAGCAGCCCTGTCTATCTTCTGTGGTGAGGAAGACAAACACGGGAACTGAAAGCTAACTCTCTTTCCTGGACCCCATGTCAGTCAACTTTGAAGAAGTCCAGCCTAGTGGATCCAATACAGAGGCTTCCACCCAGGGAAAAGGGGTGAGACAGAGGTGCTGCTGACTCAAGGATGAAAATGGGCAGGAAGCCACTCTTATAATTTACACTAATGTTCCCCTCCAGACATTGCCAGTGGGAGACATAAGATAATGACATAGTGAGAAACAAATCCAAATAACACAAAACAGTTTTTCACAACCCAGAAAAGTCTGTCAACATTAAAACCAGTGACGATTTGAAAAACAATTAAAGAAGCATTTGTTAAGCAGAAAATTCTGTCCTAGTCATTTTTAAATTCTTGATATTCTATTCTCCTGAATACAATATATAGCACATAATAATATCTAGAAAAGAAAGCTATACAATCCTCAACAAACACGATTAAGGTTAAGCCAAATGGAGATAAATATAATTTACCCCAAGCCAAGATGCATGGAAGCCTGAGGGAGGATGACTGACTGAAAAGATATGTCATAAATTTGTACCTTGATGAAACAGAAACAACACTTATAAATGGTGTTAATTACAAGCCCTCAGGTAGGCTCAGCAAAGAATGTAATGACCAAATCATGGCTTTGAGAAATTCATTGTCAGACTCAGTTCCTCATTTGTAAAATGAACATAATTGTGGTTTATTACAAGGATGAATGAGTGAAGGATTATGAAACACCCCGCAGAGCTTTAAACTCGACATATAATAATCGTGATTTTAAAATCAACATAGCTGAGCAAGGCATCACTATGAAACCACTATGGACCTTTATATCACAGTTCATATATTGGAAGAGAGCAATGTTTGATGATGCTTACTATGTAACTGACAATGGTAACTGACTGTGCAGACAAAGAAATCAAAGTAATCTCTAAGGTTGCAGATCTCCTTGGACTGCTAAACAGTAGAGTATGGTAGCCCTGTTCATTTATTACAGAAATCTCAATGTAGTGCGATACAGGCTCTCACATGCCCCTTCACTTCCCACTTCATAGATAAAGTAATTAGTGAACTGGACTGGGCTGAATTAATGTGAATGTAGTATCACCCAGTCTAACTGAAGATTTATATTTCTCCATGCAGTAGAATCATAGAATCATAGGATTGGAAGGGGCCTACAAGACCATCAAGTCCAAGCCCCTGCTCAGTGCTTCCCAGGCAGTCTCCCATCCAAGTACTAACCACGGCTGACCCTGCTTAGCTGCCAAGATCAGACTAGATCAGGCACATCCAGCCCCAGTAATTGAATTCTGGTCTGTGAAGGATCTTTATCCTTGAATTTTATAGCTCAGATCGTATGCAATGTATAACTGAAACTAAGCATAATGCAGTGCCGAGATGCCCCTTCTTTGTAAAGATTTGAAAGCCAGTAAAAGAAATAAAATCCTGATGCGGTGTCACAACTTAGCCCATGCCTGAACTGCCCTTTCCTTGCTAAAGAATTATACTTCCCCCTATTGCCTTGCAGGAAGAAACAAGAATCCTCTTGGAACATGATGGGTGGATAATCTAGAAACAGAGAAAAATTTGAAATAGAACTGTCATCTATTTTAGGCAAACTGATTTTGAGTATCTCAAAATTAGGAAAATAATCTGTTTCCCACACACAAATACATTCACACATACACATATATTAGAAGAGAACAATAAAGTGAAGGAAGCTTATGGTTTACATAGCAGAACAAAAATCCATCAGTCTCAGACTGCTAGGGCTGGCAGTTTGACTATAAACAATACAAGTGCAACAGGAAGTCCAACTAATAGGGCCAAATGTGACAAAGCATCCTTTCCTTTGTTAGCTTTGAATATAAAGAAACCACTTCTCCACTCTACATGTGTTATGCAAAAATTCACTTGGTGGGATTAATTTATCGCCATACAGTGGATTTAGCATGCAAGTGTTCACTGTTTCCTTTCTCCACATTCAGACATGTTCTTAGGAAAACTATTTATTTATTATGAGAGCATACTACGTGTGCTACCCAATGTAGATAATTAGTATATTTTATAACTGTTACACAGATAGGGATGGCGGAGAATTCCGCCACGGATTTCAGTGAGGCCGAATGCACTGGCATTTGCCCTCCCGAAATCCGTGGCGGAACGGCCTGCCCCCCCCGCCCCCCCGCGGATCCCCCCCGGGACGAGACTTACCTGGGGCGGGTGTTCCAGGTGGCGGCGGCTCCAGCGGCGGCTTTGGTGGTGGTGGCGGCTGGTCTTCCGACTGGCTGCCACCGCCGCCATTTGCAGTCCAGGCTTTTTTTTTTTTTACATAAACATGATAGGCTACATAAAGACTTACGTAGCCTATCACGTCTGGATTAAAAAAAAAAAAACGCGTAAGCAAATGGCGGTGGCTACGGCCGCCGCCATTTGCGTTCCTTATTTTTCGCCATCTTAGTCTACGTAAATATTTACATAGGCTAAAACAGTGAATCAAAAAGGAACACAAATAGCGCCCACTACGCTATTTGCGTTCCCCTTTATTTTCGCCGTAATAGTCTATGTAAATATTTACGTAGACTAAGACGGCGAAAAATAAGGAACGCAAATGGCGGCCACCATAGCTGCCGCCATTTCCATACGCGTTTGTTTTTTTTTAACCCAGACGTGATAGGCTACGTAAATATTTACGTAGCCTATCACGGTTGAATACAGGAACGCAAACAGTGGCGGCTACGGCAGCCACCATTTGCGTCCCTGCTACCCAGTGGCTGGATGTCTGGCTGCTGGCGGAGCCGGCTGGCGGCTCCGCGGAATCCCCACGGAGCGAAGCCGGCCGGGCAGGACTCCGGGGGGAGGGATGGAGCGCCTCCCCCCCCCACGAAGCAGATACGCGAAACGGTAAGTGACTTTCGTACATCCCTATATACAGATGCAAGCTATATCTTAATATGTTTAGTACCAATTAGGGATATACTAATTTTGTTAAATCCGTTCCATCTGTGTTTCGCAGATTGAAAGGCATCTTTCATTCTGTAGTCTGCTCACTGATAGAATCAGATTATTCGACTAGCATTTTGTTCTACTTGCGCTAATTCACATTAGTGCTAATTTGCATTAGCGCTAATGCACATTTGTGCAATTGTGTTAATCTGTATTAGCACAAATCCCTCACAAAAGTGAAAAACTGGTCCTCAAGTCCACAGAATCCACATGACTTGGAAAAAGCCAGTCCACGGCAGAATCTGTAAGTTGGAGTCATGATGTCAGGGTGGACACTGAGCCCATAGAATCCAAGAGTAGTTCTGATTCTGAGGAAGAGCAGTCGCTCCTGGGAGGGAAGTGTGCTCCTCTTTCCCAGGGCCAACAGCTGACGGAGATTCCTCCCACCAACATTCCTAGCTTAGATAGCAGTCCAGGGAGTAACAGAGCACGGATAGCAGACTTGGTGGACGCGCGACGCAGACGCAGAGAGCGGCGCCAGATAGAGGGCGCGGAAAGGAGGTGTAGTGCCCAGTTGGCGCGCAAACAACGGCTGCACCCAGAGGATCCAAGGGAAAAGGGGAGGGACTCTCCCTAGTCCTTAAGTTCAGGGGTCTGCCAGTAATTCCCTTTCAAACGGGGACCAACTGTTCCAACTTAGGGCATAGGTACTGTGCTGCTCAGATCTAGTTGCAAACGGTATAGTTGTTAAGTTGTAAAAGAAGAATAAAGCTTTGAAAGGAATCCTTTTGTCTGTGTCTGGACTTGGCTACTAGATTAGACTGAGAGAGGCCTCCAAGGAGCCCTTGACACATAGAAACCGAATTCATTTGAATCCATTGCAGATTTCTCCAACATCCCTAGCAATTGCCGTAACAACGTTAACACTTGACACTGGTCTCTAAATATTCTGATAATAAGCACTGGCTATTTTTATATTCAGACTTACATCCAGCTTCTAAAGGCTATTTATATATTATTTCTATTCAAGTGGCTATTTTTATATTCAGACTTACATCCAGCTCCTACAGTTGTAAGATGAATTGTATAAACATTGTAAGTTTTGATTGGCTGATAAAATGAAACTCTACTATATTTCACATGTATTATATCCTACAGCAAGATATAAATTCTGTGTGAGAAAATGTACATTTTAATGCCTTTCAATTATCCTGTTTTTGTAAAGAAAAGGTCAGCTACATTCATATGCAAGTAAAGAAATATTGGCATAAAATCATTATTCGATTGTAACTAAATCATGTTGCCATAACCCATGAAACAGATGCATGACCTGAGTATCTGCTTGAGGCTACAACTGCATTTTTCTCAACCCAATACCACCTGTCTGCTCTACTGTTACTGGAGGTTGGTAGGTATTAAAACCGCAGTGGGACCTTTAACTATCATAATGATGAAGTCCATTCCACAGTAACCTAAATATCATCTTGACACTTTCCATAAACATGCACTTGTACAGTGTGGGAGGTGGCATAATCACATGCAGTTGGAAAGCTTATTTTATTTCTAATTAAAAATTGAGAACCAATAGTGGGTAACAAAGCAAATCTAGGTAAAAACTGCCACATTTTAAAATAATTTTAGAGATTTTATAATAATCCATTCAAACTTAATGTATGTATAATACTGTAAATTATGGTTATAGTAGTGATTCCAGGAGGATAGCTGTGTTAGCCTGTGCAGCAAAAAACACAAGGAGTCTTGTAGCAGTACATAAAGACTGACAAATGTAATACAGCAGAACCTTTAACAAGATCCAGCGGTGACCTACCGTTGGGTAGGATTATAGAATCGTAGGGTTGGAAGGGGCCTACAAGGCCATCGAGTCCAACCCCCTGCTCAGTGCAGGAATCTAAGTCAAACCATCCCTGACAGATGGCTGTCCAGCCTTGTCTTGAACGCCTCCAGTGTGGGAGAGCCCACCACCTCCCTGGGTAGTTGGTTCCATTGTCATATTGCTCTAACAGTCTGGAAGTTTCTCCTGATGTTCAGCTGGAATCTGGCTTCCTGTCATTTGAGCCCATTATTCCGTGTCCTGCACTCTGGGATGATCGAGAAGAGATCCTGGCCTTCCTCTCTGTGACAACCTTTCCAGTCCTTGAAGGGCGCTATCATATCTCCCCTCAGTCTTCTCTTCTCAAGGCTAGACATGTTCTTTCTGTCTCTCTTCATAGGGCTTTGTTTCCAGTCCCCTGATCATCTTTGTTGCCCTCCTCTGAACCCTCTCCAGTTTGTCTGCATCCTTCTTAAAGTGTGGTGCCCAGAACTGGACACAGTACTCCAGATGAGGCCTAACCAGTGCTGAGTAGAGGGGAACTAGTACTTCCCGTGATTTGGAAGCTATCCTTCTATTAATGCAGCCCAAAAGAGCATTTGCCTTTTTTGCAGCCACATCACGTTGTTGGCTCATATTCAGCTTGTGATCAACAACAATTCCAAGATCCTTCTCGCTTGTAGTGTGGTTGAGCCACGTATCCCCCATTTTCATAGAATCATAGAATAGTAGGGTTGGAAGGGGCCTACAAGGCCATCGAGTCCAACCCCCTGCTCAATGCAGGAATCCAAGTCAGAGCATCCCTGACAAATGGCTGTCCAGCCTCGTCTTAAAGGCCTCCAGTGTGGGAGAGCCCACCACCTCCCCAGGTAATTGGTTCCATTGCCGTATTGCTCTGACACTCAGGAAGTTTTTCCTGATGTTCAGCCGGAATCTGGCTTCCTGTAACTTGAGCCCATTATTCCGTGTCCTGCACTCTGGGATGATCAAGAAGAGATCCTGGCCTTCTTCTCTGTGACAACCTTTCAAGTACTTGAAGAGTGCTATCATATCTCCCCTCAGTCTTCTCTTCTCAAGGCTAAACATGCCCAGTTCTTTCAGTCTCTCTTCATAGGGCTTTGTTTCCAGTCCCCTGATCATCTTTGTTGCCCTCCTTTGAACCCTCTCCAGCTTGTCTGCATCCTTCTTAAAGTGTGGTGCCCAGAACTGGACACAGTACTCCAGATGAGGCCTAACCAGTGCTGAGTAGAGGGGAACTAGTACTTCCCGGGATTTGGAAGCGATGCTTCTATGAATGCAGCCCAAAATAGCATTTGCCTTTTTTGCAGCCACATCACATTGTTGGCTCATATTCAGCTTGTGATCGACGACAATTCCAAGATCCTTCTCGCTCGTAGTGTGGTTGAGCCACGTATCTCCCATCTTGTAACTGTGCATTTGGTTTCTTTTTCCTAGGTGCAGAACTTGGCATTTATCCCTATTAAATGTCATTCTTTTCTTTTCTGCCCAGCACTCCAGCCTATCAAGATCACTTGGAATTTTGTTTCTGTCTTCCAAAATATTAGCTATCCCGCCCAATTTTGTATCATCTGCAAATTTAATCAGCATGCCCTACACCTCCTCCTCCAAGTCATTAATGAAAATGTTGAAGAGCACTGGGCCCAGGACTGAGCCCTGCGGTACCCCACTCATTACCTCTCCCCAGTTTGAGAAGGTCCCATTGAGAAGCACTCTTTGAGTCCAATTCTGTAGCCAACTGTGGATCCACCAGATCATTGTTTCATCTAGCCCACGTTGAGCTCGTTTGCTCATCAGGATATCATGGGGCACTTTGTCAAAAGCTCTGCTGAAGTCAAGGTATATGATGTCTACAGCACTTCCACAGTCCATAAGGGAGGTTACCTGTTCAAAAAATGAGATCAGATTCGTGTGGCAGGACTTGTTCTTGACAAATCCATGTTGGCTTCGAGTAATCATGGCACTGTTTTCAAGGTGCTTCCAGATGGATTGCTTTATCATCTGCTCCAGAATTTTCCCAGGGATTAATGTCAGACTGACTGGTCTGTAGTTCCCAGGTTCCTCCTTTTTACCCTTTTTGAAGATAAGGACATTAGCCCTCCTCCAGTCATCTGGCACTTCCCCCGTCCTCCATGATTGCTCAAAGAGAATAGACAGCGGTTCTGAGAGTTCTTCTGCCAGTTCCTTTATTACTCTAGGATGCAGTTCACCTGGCCCTGGAGATTTGAACTCATTCAAAGTAATTAGGTGTTCCTTGACCATATGCCTATTGATCTCAAGGTGCAATCTTGCCCCTTCAGCCTGTACTTCGCCTTTGCCAGCAGGGTCATAGACCCTCTTTTGAGAGAAGACTGAGCCAAAGTAGGAATTGACCACCTCTGCCTTTTCTTTGTCATCTGTTATTGTTTTGCCAGTGCAACCCCACCTCCCTTTCTGTTCCTCCTGTTCTTTTTGAACAAGTTATATCCTTCAATTGCTGTATTCCAGTCATGACAGTCATCCCACCAAGTCTCAGTTATACCTATCAAGTCATAATTTCCCTCCTGTGTTAAGAGTTCAAGTTCGTTCTGTTTGTTTCCCATACTCTGGGCATTGGTATATAGACATCGAAGACCATGTGCTTCAGAGTCTGGCTTTCTTCCTACATGTATCTGAAGACTATTGTTGGGCACTATTAGAGCTGTTCCCTCCATTGCAGTACATGAGCCTACGTCCATTGTTACCCCCAACTTTACATCTCCCTTCCCCGTAGGATTCAGTTTAAAGCCCTCCTGATGAAGTTCTTCATGCTTTGGCCAAACACATTCTTCCCATCCTTTGTGAGGTGCAACCCGTCCCTTGCCAACAGCCCATCTTCCAGAAAGTATAGGCCATGGTCCCAAAATCCAAATCTCTCTCGTCAGCACCACCTTCATAGCCAGTCATTCACCCAGAGTATTTTTCGTTCCCTTTCTATCCCTTCTCTAACTACTGGAAGGATGGATGAGAAAAATATCTGGGCCCCAAAGTTCTTGAGTTTCCTTCCCAAAGCTTAAAAGACTGACGTGATTTTTTTGTAGCTCCGCTTGGCGGTATCATTTGTTCCCACATGGATGAGAAGAAAGGGATACCTGTCAGTGGGCTTTATGAGTGCAGGCAACCTTTCAGTCATGTCTCTAATCCATCCTCCCAGGAGACAACATACCTGGTGAGTCCACGGGTCTTCGCGACATACTTGGGTCTCGAACCCACGCAGCAAGGAGTCTCCCACTACTACCACTCTTCTCTTCTTCTTGTTGTAGGCCTGGGTTTCATTGCCTCTGTTTGACTGACCTTCAGCCTCTTGCTCACTCTCATGTAGGTTCCCCTGTGATTCTTCCTCTACAGGCTGTCCTCCAGTCTCATCCGCAAGTACCTGGAATCGGTTCCACAGCTCCACTGCTTCCACCGGTGCAGAGTGGCATCTAGTTCTTCTTCTCCTAACTGTCACTCTTTTCCACGGAGTATCCTCTACTCCATTTTTCTTCACCTCAGCATTTCCAACTTCTGCCTCAGCTTGCTGTTGCTCTTCAAGCTTCTGGTCTTCCCTTTGCTGCTGTAGTTCCCCCATTCTGTCCAAGAACTCTTCGTGTTCTCTTATTCCCCGGAGGGTCGACAGTCGCTGATCCAGTCCACTTACTTTTTCTTCCAGCTAGGGGTGGACGAAAGTCACTAACCTGTCGTTGAAGGCTGTTCACGGTGGGGGGGAGGCGCTTCGCTGCTCCCCCCGCGAAGTTCAGGCCGGGGGGGAGGATTCCCGCCTCGCCCGGCCGAAATTCAGGCCGGGGGGGAGGCGCCTCGCCTCGCCCGGCCGCGAACGCGAAAGTAAAAAAAAAAACAAAACAACGCCCCCTGATAGGCTACGTGACGATTCACGTAGCCTATCATGGCTAGATCTGCAAAGTCAGCCGTGATAGGCTACGTGAATCGTCACGTAGCCTATCACGGGTGACTTTAAAAAAAAAAAGCACGTACGCGAATGGCGGCCCCCATAGGGAGCCGCCATTCCCGTTCCTTATTTAGTCGCTGTAGTCTACATAAATGTTTACGTAGACTACGGCGAAAATAAGGGCAACGCAAATAGCGTTGCCCTTATTTTCGCCGTAGTCTACGTAAACATTTACGTAGACTACAGCGACCAAATAAGGAACGGGAATGGCGGCTCCTTATGGGGGCCGCCATTATCCGTACACTTTTTCTTTTTTTTTTCAAAGTCACCCGTGATAGGCTACGTGATGATTCACGTAGCCTATCACGGCTGACTTTGCAAATCTAGCCGTGATAGGCTACGTGAATCGTCACGTAGCCTATCAGGGGGCGTTTTTGTTTTTTTTCATTGTAATGGCGGCGAACCGCCGGCCGGACCAGCCACCAGGAGGGACATTCGGTGAAGGTACGTCCCGTCCCGGGGAGGGGGCGGGGGGGTGCGGAGGATTTCTCCCCGAAACTTGTTCGGGGGGCCGAACATGTTGGCGCTCGGCCCCCCGAAGTTTCGGGGAGAAATTCTCCGCCATCCCTACTTCCAGCAGCATGATCAGCTTGCACTTGTTGCAGGTGTAGGCCATGTTGTTCTCAGGCAAGAAAACAAACATTGCACATACCTTGCAGGTCACCACCACTAGAGAGTCTTGTCCTTCCATAGCCTCTTTTCCCTTTTTGTGTCTAGCTTTGTGATTGTTCTAGACTAGCCTGTGCCTGCTCCTCTACTCAGTATAGGTTAAAAGCAGAGTCCCACTGGTGTGGAAGTGTGCGTTACAAGACAAATAAATGAAAAAAAAAAATTAAAAAGAAAAAAAATGTTGGGGCCTCCCCTTTGACCTCCCCTGCCAAACTCCGCTGGCCAACTCCTGTTTGCTTCCTCTGTTCCCTCACTCTGTTCGCTCGCTCTCTGGGAGCTTGCTTGCTTCTGTAGTCCCTGGACCAGCTGGAGCAGCTTGCTCTGCTCTGCTCTGCTCTGCTCTGCTCAGCTGGGAGGCGGGAAACAGCTGTATGCAATGGTGCAATACATGGTGCTGGATGCAATGGTGCCTTACCTCTGGCAGCCAGCACTGCTGATCCCAGTGCGTGTGACACCGGCGTGCGCATGGCCCCTGCTACTGGCAGCGGCAGTGTAGCCCTTCTGGGGGAAAGCCCCCAAATAACCGGAAACACTAGTTTCGAGAAGGCATGACCTGCCCCTTTCCACACACTTGCATTTCTGGATGTTTGGGGTCTTGCTCCCGGAAGTGCTACACTGCTGCCACCAGTGGGATAGGCCACATGCACAGCAGGACTGGTGGTGCTGGCTGCAAGTGGTAGGGCACCACTGGATCCTACTCATAGCCTGGAGTCCACCATCACATGCAATATTAGAACTATGAACAAATTTTTATCTCCTGAGCCTATGAACCACTGCACAGCCACAGAAGCTCACAGAATTACACATGTGACCCAGTGCTGGATCTAGAGCAGAAATGATTTTAATAACACAAAAAGTGATACTTAGTGCTATGAGATGCAATGAATTTAAATGTACTCTTTAAATTAAGTAATGCTTTAAAGGACTACAATCACACTGACCTTGCTCCCAGGCCAGAATTTATTTTGCACTTCATTAAAGACATGGTGCAACATAAAAAGTAGAGTGGGCATAACAAGTAACTTAAAGCTACAATCCCAAACACAAGAGAATAAGTCCCATTGAACTGCTGAGGCAACAAGACAGTTAATCCCCATCTTCCTCCATGTTCTCTTCCTTTTTTCCTTCCTATGACCTTGTTTTACATGAACAATCGCAGCATCTCTGCAACAAAAAGGTTAGCTCAGCAACTTCCTTTACCAGACCCAAGCACTATCCACCCAGAATACTCAGAGGCAGTACACCTATTGTGTACTAGATGCTGAAGCACTCAACAGAACAGGGCTCTTGCCTGCATACCCTGCTTGTGAGATTCCCTGATACATCTAGCTGATGGCTGTTGGAAACAGAATGCTGGACAAGAGGGACATTTGATCCAGTAGGTCAGTTCCGATAAGAATGAATGTACAGATAATTGTTCAGAAATCCTCACCAAATGCAGCTACACTGGTATAATACAGGGGAATAGGAGGTTTTAATGGAACCAGATTCCCTATCGTTTAGAACAGCAGTCTCCAAACTTTTTGATCACCTCTATCAGTAAACATTTTATGAGCACACACTCCCAATATATGTATACTTATTTATAAATGATATATGTGTACTACTGTACTAATATATTATGTACATTATAAAACATACACAAAGAACTGAAATTTTAAAAGGATGAGATAAAGATGAAATAAACAATATTTTAAAAATAATTTATTTATTAACGGTACAAAAAACTTTTTGTTCTCACTAAAATAATTATTAATAATAATATTTTTAGTGAGAATAATGTGACTGAATATGTTTCATTATTTTTGAAAATCTTGGTTTAACACTTTGTGATACAGTGATTCGAAGGTCTGGTTCTAAGTTCAGTTTATTTCTATACTTGGTTTCAATGGCACCTCAAAAAGCCACCTTACAAAGATACGTAGATCCAAACGGAAGAAGTGCATTTTTGGCTACACTTACTAAATCATAATATTCATTTTTCAATCCCATCCACCAATTATGCAAAAGTTTTTGTTGAAATTCAGCTACTACATTTCTTTCTTCCCTGATGTTAATCAGTTGTTCTTGCAAACTAATTGGAAGATGTTGCATTTTTATATTTTTACCAAATGGGTTCAAAACCCACTGAAAATCTTCATTTGGAAGATTTTTAAACAGGCTAGAAAATTCCACTTCCAAGTTTTGTGTGCAGATATGAGAGTTTTTACAGGTGACACACTTAACATCATTTTCGACAATAAAATCACATACCAATGGAACCATTTCCAAACATCCATTTTCAAAATGCTCTCTCCACAGCATGAGTTTCTTTCAAAAAGCAGTTACCTTCTCACTCATTGTTAAAACGCCACCTTTACCTTGAAGGGGCAGATTACGTGTGCTGATTTTTTCAAATATATCTGCTAGGTAGCATACTACTGACAGCCACTTGTCATCACAGAAAAGGTCAGCAAATTTGGAACAAATCTGCTCTCCTTCAGCAGGAAGGCAGCTGCTCCGGTGCCATGACCCAGCAAGCAACTGCACCTTCCTCTGCCGTGCCTGGCAGAGACTGGCACAGATGCTCTCAGAGCGCGGCAGAGGGAGGATAGGACTGGAGCCGAGAGAGAAATGCCCTGGAGCTTCCCTCTCGGCTCCCGTCCCATCCTGCTGTTACTGCTCCCACCACCCTCATTGCACACAATGGCAGCTCGTCAGGGCAGCGGGAGGCTGCTCAATTATCAGGTGGCTCGTGCACCCCAATGGATCATCTTGTGCACCCCACTTTGGAGACCACTGGTTTAGAACACTAAAATGAGTTTAAAATTGAAAACATCAACCTATCTATGAATAAAAAAAGCTCCTGCAATTTATGGCTAGCCAGGAATAATTTCAGTTTCTGAATAAAAGGGAACTAATATATTTAAAAGTAAAATGTATTTAGGAGAAACAAGGCATACATAGACTCATATTTTTATATTTGTCACAGACTTACTACAACCAAACATCAAACATGGGATTATGAACAAGAAATTTGTTACACATTGTGAGTCTGCTTGCAAGAGCATGAACCAGCCTAAAGCCATTTTATAAAAGAAGCCACCTGATTAAAAGCCTTGTGTTCCCAGGAATATAAGGGCTCCAGAATATGCTCTGTCCAGCTGTTTGGGAGCAGTAAGACAAAGGAGATGGTTCCTATCATATACAGAAATAGCTCTTATAACATAGTAATTAAAAAGTAGCTAAACTGAAACATGTTATGAAACCTTGCTTATGAATATGATTGGTTAATTGCTATTCCTGGGGCAGAAGAAATGCCCCATGTTCTTGTGATTTACTCCCCCATCCCACTCCTCCATGAAGGGCATAAATATAGGTTGCTAACTAGACAATAGAACTTCGTGTTCTCATTATGCTCTGATGCTACAAGAACCAACAGTACCTCCACAGGTCCCCTGTACAGGTAAGGGAAGAAGACTTCTGGAAGATTCAAGCAGTTTCATAAATATTACAGCTTTGAAAACACTCTCAATAAATCAACTTCCTACTGAATAGTGTGAACTCTGTATGTAGTCACTAATTACTGCTCATTAATGTCTGGAAACCACAAGAGGACCACGTAGATTTAGTGAGGTACCCCAGGGATGAGCAACTTGTGGCCCTCCAGATGTTTTAGCCTACAGCTCCCATCAGCCCTAACTAGCATAGCCAATGGTGAGAGTTATAGGCCAAAACATCTGGGGGGGCACACCTGAGCTACTCAGTGCAGAGTCCACTCCTAAATTACTCAGTCTAATAAGGGCTTGTTCCAATGCAGCACTTCCATGAGGTGGACCCATTCTCACTCCCATGTGGAAAATATTACATCAGATACCTCATTTGTGCTTCTTTTTTTGCAATGGGAACTCTACGAAGATGGTACCATGGATTTTATGATGAAAGAGAAATCAGGTACCGCTGAGCAATGGAAAAAAACATTTAATTCCATGAAACTGCAGATAAAATTCTCACTGAAATGTTTCTAGACCTTTCGCATAGCTCAGCAGTGCATGAGTCCAGAAAAGAGGGCCTCTTTATTCATATCCCAAACATTTCAGGGATAAATGAGGGAAGGAGGTGTCATACTTCATCTCTATTCTGGAACAGATTGTAAACCAGTATGGATAACACCAGAAAGCTCAGTTTTCTTCGACATAATATATAAAACAGATTGTGCGTACAGATCCCATCCCCCCACCCCACCATGTAACATTGTGTAACCTAGGGGATTTTCCTGGCTTTAGAATACATACCACAATCTAGCCTTTTGCCTCAACACCTCATGATACATAGCTGATAATTTTTACTTATCATCCAACTGAAATGCAGCTAATTCTGGGCTGAAATCATCAGCTGTTTAGCCTTACATACCAACGTACCACAAATGCTTAGGCCAGGAAGGGAAGAATTAAGCTGTATCAAATTTACACTGAAGAGAAAATTTTGGAAGGTAGAATGTACAGCAATTACAGGAGCTGGAATTAATCCAGGACACCGGGATTAACATTCTTACTGTAAAGGAAAGGACAAGGGATTATTAATGACCACACATGGTCTTTATATCACCTCCAAAAGATAGCACCTCTTGTAATTCAAAGCCTACTGTCCAAAACATCATCACCGCTTCCCCATGGTATCCCTGGACAGGTTTACCAACCAAATACTGACCCCAGCTAACCTTGTTTGAGAAATGTAACAGGAATACAGCACAGGGAAATGCAGTTCCAAGAAGAAAAGAAGAGGTGGTAGGGAAATAACAGTTCTACTGGGAGTGTTTAATGAAGATACTTGCATGATCAACTGCCATCACAATGCCAAGCATATCACCAGCACATTATGAAAATTACTATGAATAATAGCAATTGGGGGGGGACCCCTATTGTTAATTACAATTTCAAAAATGCATGATGTTTAATTTGAGTTTCCAGATGTGGTACAAATATTGCTTTGCTCTTTAATTACTAAAAATATGATTTTGGAATATGCAAAGTGTTTGCAACAGACAAGAATGGAAACCACAGAGAGTCAATCTAATTTCTTCCAGACTGTCCAAGATGTTGAGATAGCCTCTTGCATAGTTAATGAAGTGTACAAAGATATAGGAACTAAGTGCTTGTATATTACATTTCTATTTCCTTTTTATTTTTCCTTTTTAACATGAAATAACTTATTGGACAATGCCATGATCATGTGTTGCATGTAGTTTTTGAATCCACAGGACACGTGGTAGTGAAGGCACATTGTAAGTACTTGTTGTGGGAGCAATGGAGAACTCCTACTTAGGGATGTATCAGATATTCAGATATTCATTTCAGTTCATTTTAGACCAGACTTTATCTAATTTGCATCTCCTGAACTCGAACGCAAATACATCCTGTGGTCAAAATCTTCACACTTCCGAAGTTGCAATGCAATTTGCGGAAAAAAGAAAAGTGCAGTGATGCATATATTTGAAAAGGATGCATGAAAAAAGTGTGTCTTAAAAAAATGCACACTGATGCACTTCAATCAATGAGGGGAAAGTGCAGCCTTTTAAAGAATGTGCACCAAAATGTGTACTGGGGGGGGGGGGGAGGAATGTGCACCAAAACACACACATATTTTTGTATGAATGAAAAAAAGCTCGCAATCTGATATGGACAGACTGTGTAAAGAGCTTTAAGGTGGAAACCAGAGAACCTTGACGAGCCTGAGTTTTACAGATTTTCACATCCCTACTCCTAGTATGCTAAACAAAAATAAGCAGAGTATTCTAAACATAGATACTAATCTTCATGCAAACTCATAAATGCAGTGTATGCCAAGGGAGGGGGATCTTTATGAGTTCCCATTGGGATACAGAAGAGTGAATCCCATAGTGTTTTCCAGCTGTGGATGGAAATAGTGCAATATTGTTCAGCCTGAGGTCAAATGTATTTAAGTCCTGGCACTTAATAAAAATGAAATAGGCTGATATGCAAGGTTGCTGAGCACTTCTGTCACCCATTGGCTTGAATGGGATTCATGGGTTCTCAGCACTTCTGAAATTACTTTTCAATGAAAACACATTTCCTTTTTGATTATAGACTTGCATCTGTTTTCCTATATTCATTCACTTATATTCAGTCTTTATAGACTTCCTCTGAGCTGTAAATCTATGTTACATGCTTTCTTCATTTGTTTGCTAGACAAACTGCCCTTGAGAGTTGTCCGGAATCTAAGTTCTTCCACTGTCAGCCATAAAATATTTCAGTGCCTCAAAGCAAGCAAAGGAATAGGGGTAGGAAAAAGGAGGTTTGTGCAAGTTGTTGCAACCCAGTGCTGAAGACTTTCAAAAACAGAAGGTCAACAAGATGCAGAAATACAGAAAACACAACCTCTGTTTAGGGAAATGGCCCACAATTTTCCAAAGTGAGTTTCACTGACCGATGGAAATGAGCATAAGAGGGACTGGTGGTGTTTTTGTGTGTTGTGGGAGCAGGGAGAGCTCATTGTTTGTGGAGACCTCTCATGAGGTAAAGTCTGCAGCTCTTAAGCTCTGTGTTCTGCTTGGTGATGATTGCAGATGTTTCAATTTCTGCTCTCTAGACACTAAATTCTTCTCTGTTTCACTTCTTAACTGCAGCTTCACTGGCTTGAGATTTGCTGTGCTAATGTACCAATAACATTACTAGTAGTAAAAGAATTAATTAAACTGCAGACTTTCAGTCAAGATGATAGACCCTTCCTTACCACATCTACCAGCAATTAGAACCACTAGTAAAATTTAGGGATTGTTCACATATTATGCTCATAGTAAAAAATAATGTGGATTATCTTTATAGTTTATATAAGGAAGAATATAGGCTTGGATCCAAAAGTATCCAGTGAGAGCAGAAAGGTACTTCCACTCATGCAAGTTGCCCTCCCTTGCCCAAATTTCAACTGATCTTCCCACTGGATCCCCTGGAAATCCCCCCCCCCATCCTAAGCCTCAGGAATGTTTTTTAGGGGGACACAAGAGACTGTGCTAAGGAGGAAGGGGCAGGAGAGGCCTACTGTGCAAGCAGAATTCTACTCACTCTGCTCTGGATCTAATCCGCTGTTTTGTGATATAGTCCATAACAAACGATATATGAAAACTATTTCAAAACACTGGGACTGGTTGTGATTATAGCCATAATGGAGAGAAATCACTTGGATTTGTAACAAGTGAACACTGGAACAAGTGAAAACCACACACTAGTTACATCAAGACTGGACTATTTCAATGTCTCCAAGTGGGGCTGCCTTTAAATACTGTTGGAAACTACCATTGGTATAAGATGTGGCCACCACCAGGCTACTAAGAGGAAAAATGCAGTCAGATCACATTACACCTGCCCTACATCAATAGCACTGGCGCACAGGGACAAGGCAAGTATATCCAGCTCACATGACAACCCACTACTGTGAGCAGGCGAGAACACAAAGCTAACATGTATGAATTGATAATTTGTTTGACTTGGCCATAGCAGACATTAAACTCACTGTGCGGCCTTCGACAAATCACACTCTCTTACAGTGCAATCTTATGCATGTCTACTCAGAAGTAAGTCCCATGGTTTTCAATGAGGCTTACCCCCAGATAAAGATGTGTATAGATTGCAGCCACAGGCTCAGTTTCTCATCTCTAAAGTGGAACACTGAACACATAACTTGTTGGATCAGGAATTGAAATATATGTGTTCTTTATTGTTTATAAGGAGCTCTGTATTCATTTATATCTTGTTACCTCTGTTAACATTAAACTATGCATAGGTGAAAAATAATCATTTAGTCTTCACTGTCATAAATGAAATTAAAAATTAGATTGCAAGCATGGATTTAGTGCATCCCCTTATTTTGTACTATATCTACATTTTCTCAAAATTGCACTTTCTCAGAATGAAATCAGGTATCTGACATACATCTACAAATATTCACTTCAAAAGAAGGTGACAATTTTTGGCACATAAATATGATGGTCTGAAGTCAGCTGGAAAGGATTCCTATTTCTGCAAATCCTCAAAAAACAAAACACTGAGAAAGGGTCAGTTTATGAGTTTTTCATCAGTCATCAATGAAAATAGTTCATTGTTAAAACAACAGTTGAAACACTATGAAAAGTGTTTTAAAACCATTTCATCATTCACAGTTCAATCCTGTACATGTCTATTCAGAAGTAAGCCCCATTGAGTTCAAGGGGACTTATTTCCAAGTACTTGTGCATAGATTTGTTTTCCAGCAATCTTATGAAGGCAAGTCCACATTTTATTAATGGGAAGCAAAAGCTAAGAGATTCTAATACTAAATGCTCAATGAATCCAAGTCTGAAATGGGTGAGAAATTTGTCTAGTTCTCATTTCAACGCAAACTTAACAAATGCGCACTTCACAGACCTGCATATGAACCAGAATGCAGTTAGATGCCGAAATCTGTACACTTCCAAAGGTTGTGATGAAGCTCGCTAAAAAAACACACACACACCTTACCAAACATGTGTGCATTTGAAAAAGTGTGCACAAAAATGTGTATATTCCACAACCTGCATACAAAAATGCATATATTTGGGGAAATGTGCACAAAAATGCTTTCTTCAATGGAAAAATTTGCTTCAAAAATGTGTGCATTTGAAAAAGTGCACACAAAAATGCATACATTTGAAGAATGTGTACAAAATATTTTGTATATTTTGAAAAGTGTGCATGAAAATACATATGAAATTTCACATGAACTTAAAAATAATTTGCAATCTGATGCAGAAATGGGATGGTATGAACTTAGCAGTGGAAAAGCAAGAACCCGAGTGAAAGTGGGCTTGGCAGATTCAGCCATTCCTAGTCTGAGCTAGGAACAGAACAAAGACTTTCCAGCTTTGAATCCAAGTCCTTTTCTGCTGGACAACATCAGCTTTCCATGGACAAATGCAAGGAAGTAAAAAGATATTTAGTATGTGCTTGCCCCAGTAGGACCAGAATCCTGCTGATCACACCAACTGAGTATATATAGTAGGGGAGTGCTGCAAAAATTTTACTAAGGAAAGCTACAAAGATATGATGTTGCAAAAACAAATATCATTAAAAAATATAGCCTATCTATCTATCTATCGGAGTGGTAAAGCTTTTTTGTTTCTACTGAGGATGTCATTTCCTTGAGGGTATTCTGTTGGGGAGGGGAGCACATGCTGGTGCTAGGCAGGGCCATAACCAAAGTGGGCAGAGTACAGAGTACTGTGTTTCTCTTTCTGCCAACTGTTTCTCTCTCTCCCTCTTTGCCAGCCGCTTTCCTCTCTCTATTTTTCAAACTCCTTCTCTCTCTTGCTTTCTGACATCCCCCTTTCCCACTAATTTCATTTCATATTTCATGTATTATATTTCTATACTGCCCAATAGACAAAGCTCACTGGGTGGTTTACAGAGTTTAAAAACCTTTAAAAAATAAAATACTGTATTTGTATTGTAACAAACATATAAACACACAGCACTCACACACACAATTTTAATGATCAACAATCTCACTCACTCTCTTTCTATCTCCCTCTCCCTATTCCTCCCCACCCACCAGGCTGCTAGGGGGTACAGTTCACTTCAGCCAAAAGTCTGGACCGATCGCTTGCAGAGAGCTTTTCCCCCACCACCCATCCATCACTTCAGTCTGTTTGGGCTTTGCTCTCTTTTTCCCCCTCACACCCTCCTTTCTCTCCCTCTGGACTCCCCCCACCTGCGTGGAATTGGCTGAGGGCCACATGTGACCCTTCAGCCACAGATTGTCCACTCCTGCTTTCTGGGGACATTTCATATTAATGATCATGCATATACCAATGTCACATATAGAATACATTGAGGTGACATATAAAATAAAAGGCAAGGCAAAACTTAAACTTGGCTGTCCTGACTTACAGGATATGGCTAAGATTACAGTTTAAATTTCTCTACTCCATAACTCAAACCTGCTTGACTGATCTCCCCAAAACTTTATTTTTTTAACTACTTGACAATCTGAGCATAAGCAGGAAACTCTTTAATGCCAAAATGAGGCTTAAAATGCAATCTCTTTATAACATATTTTTAAAAATATGGATTCATGACTATGGCTCCATAACAACAAGAAGCCATAACATTTCTGCTGTTTTTTAAAGGATGAAATATGTAGTATTTGGAGAGACAAATATTTAATGGTTTCTCTATCATCTACCAAGCCTTAGTACATCAAAACACAGTTATTGTGTGAACTCCATTTATTTAATGGTGCACACACAAGTGGATTATATATCCAGTGGATTATCACTCAGTGGATTATGTATCATATCTAGAGGTGTCTTTTGCAGTGGTATATTTGACAATTATTTTTTTTCTGATCAGAAACACAAAAGAATGAAAAGCAAAAGTAGCTTGCTTAATATTTTGCAAAATTGTGGTAGTTTCTAATAAAAGTATAGCTCTCCTGTGGACAAAAAAATTATATATTATTTTGATTCAAAGACTGGAAAAGAGGAATTAAGTATGCCTCCAATGAAATACAGGGTTTTTAATTAGCTGAATGTAACAAGTATTAGAGTCTTGGCTTGCAACTGATTGTCCTTTGATAATTGTACATGTATTTATTTATACATATATTACATATTTATTCCATTTATTTACATTTCCACTACAAATAGCTCTCAATAAAATACAAGATAAAATATTAAATTATAATTAAAAAATAAAACCAAATCAATTAAAAACACAGCCATTAAAAAAAGAAAGGAACAGCACCAACCAGTTAAAATCTACTTCAGGAAACATTTAAAAGCCAAAAGCATGTCTGAATAAAATCAACTTTGCCTGCTGGGAGAAAGAAAAAAATGATGCAGCTAGCCTGGCCTCTCTTGGCACAGAATTCCAGAGCCTGGGAGGAGACACCAAGAAGGCCCTGTCTCATGTAACCTTCAAACGCACCTCCGATGGTGGTGGTAGGCATGGGAAGAAATTCACATCTCGATGCAAATTTACCCAATTTCACACGTTTGAACCACTACGTAAACAGAAACTCGGTTATCCTTCGAAATCTGCACTTCTCAGAATTTTCAATGGAGTTCTCCAATATTTTTTTTTTTATAAAGAATTGCTTATATTAGGGAAAATAAGATTACAATCCCCTTCATGGATCACTGCCTTGTTGTGGCGAAGGGGCTTGCGTAACTCAGTGAAGCCATAAGCTATGCCGTGCAGGGCCACCCAAGACGGACAGGTCATGGCAGAGAGTTCTGACAAAATGTGGTCCACTGGAGAAGGAAATGGCAACCCACTCCAGGATTCTTGCCAAGAAAACCCCATGGAACGTATCACAAGGCTAAAAGAGATGACGCCGGAAGATGAGCCCCTCAGGTCGGAAGGTGTCCAATATGCTACTGGGGAAGAGCAGAGGGTATTTCCAAGTAGCGCCAGAAAGAGTGAAGCGGCTGGGCCAAACCCGAAAGGACACTCAGCTGTGGATGTGTCTGGTGGTGAAAAGAAAATCCGATGCTGTAAAGAACAATATTGTTTAGGAACCTGGAATGTCAGATCAATGAATCAAGGTAAGCTGGAGGTGGTCAAACATGAGATGGCAAGATTGAACATCGACATCTTGGGAATCAGCGAACTAAAATGGACAGGCATGGGCGAATTTAATTCAGGTGACCATCATATCTACTATTGTGGGCAAGAATCCCTTAGAAGAAATGGAGTAGCACTCATAGTCAACAAAAGGGTGGGAAAAGCAGTACTGGGGTACAATCTGAAAAATGATAGAATGATCTCAGTACGAATCCAAGGCAAACCATTCAACATCACAGTAATTCAAGTCTATGCCCCAACCACTGAGGCCGAAGAAGCTGAGGTTGATCGGTTCTATGAAGACCTACAACACCTTCTAGAACTAACACCAACAAAAGATGTCCTCTTCATCATAGGGGATTGGAATGCTAAAGTAGGAAGTCAAGAAATCACTGGGATAACAGGCAGGCATGGCCTTGGTGTACAAAATGAAGCAGGACAAAAGCTAATAGAGTTTTGCCAAGAGAACATGCTGATCATAGCAAATACTCTTTTCCAACAGCACAAGAGGCGACTCTACACATGGACGTCACCAGATGGTCAATATCGAAATCAGATTGATTATGTCCTTTGCAGCCAAAGATGGAGAAGCTCCATACAGTCAGTAAAAACAAGACCTGGAGCTGACTGTGGCTCAGATCATGAGCTGCTTCTTGCAAAATTTCGGCTTAAATTGAAGAACGTCAGGAAAACCACTAAACCGTTCAGGTATGACCTAAATCATATCCCTGATGAATATACAGTGGAGGTGAGGAATAGATTTCAGGGATTAGACCTGATAGACAGAGTGCCTGAGGAACTATGGACGGAGGTCCGTAACATTGTTCAGGAGGCAGCAACGAAATCCATCCCAAAGAAAAAGAAATGCAAGAAAGCAAAGTGGCTGTCTGATGAGGCTTTACAAGTAGCTCACGAAAGAAGGGAAGCGAAAAGCAAGGGAGAAAGGGGAAGATATACCCAACTGAATGCAGAGTTCCAGAGAATAGCAAGGAGAGACAAGAAGGCCTTCTTAAATGAACAATGCAAAGAAATCGAGGAAAACAACAGAATGGGAAAGACTAGAGATCTCTTCAAGAAAATTGGAGATCTCAAGGGAACGTTTTGTGCAAAGACGGGCATGATAAAGGACAAAGAAGGCAGGGACCTAACAGAAGCCGATGAGATTAAGAAGAGGTGGCAAGAATACACAGAAGAACTATACAGGAAAGATCTGAATGTCCCTGATAGCCATGATAGTGCGGTCACTGAACTTGAGCCGGACATCCTGGAGAGTGAAGTCAAGTGGGACTTAGGAAGCATTACTAACAACAAAGCTAGTGGAGATGACAGTATTCCAGCTGAGCTATTTAAAATCCTAAATATGGCTGTGAGAGCTGGACTATAAGGAAGGCTGAGCACCGAAGAATCGATGCTTTCGAACTGTGGTGCTGGAGAAGACTCTTACGAGTCCCTGGACTGCAATGAGGTCAAATCAGTCCATCCTAAAGGAAATCAACCCTGAGTGCTCATTGGAAGAGCAGATACTGAAGCTGAAGCTCAAATATTTTGGCCACTTAATGCGAAGAGAAAACTCTCTGGAAAAGACCCTGATGCTGGGAAAGACTGAAGGAAAAAGGAGAAGGGGATGGCAGAGGATGAGATGGCTAGAGAGCATCACCGATGCAATGAATATGAACTTGAGCACGCTCTGAGAGAGAGCGCAGGACAGGAAGGCCTGGCGTGCTATGGTCCATGGGGTCACGAAGAGTCGGACACGACTGAATGACTGAACAACAACAAGATTACAATGCACCATATTAGGAAATTTCTTACAAAAATATTAGGCGAAAATGCATACAAACATGTATGTATTGGGAGAAGTGTGCACAAAAATGCTTATGAATTTTCATGCAAATTTTTTTAAAAAATCAAAGCTTGAGATGAACCAAACTTAATTCTGGAAAACAAAGACTGAGAGAAAACAAAACTGACAGGTTTTCTCAGGACAGAGCAAAGGGCCTCTCCTGTGCATCTAAAAAACTGAGCATGTTCATATGGGAGTACACGGTACGTTTGTATATGGGAGTTTATATGGGAGCTACATCAACTGGACCAACGGCAGCATCCAAGTCTGCATGGATACAAGCAATTTTATATACAAAGTGTTGTGCAAATTGGCCACAACAGGCTAGTGAGTAATCTACATTTTTTTCTCATTGGCTAGAATGTAATAGGCCTTTGACTACCTGAAAATGCTCTACTGGGCAACTCTGTGAAGATGCAATGGTGGTAGCGAAGAATAATTTCTTTGCCACCATCACTACCAGAGTGGGTCTTCACATGAGTCCTAGTCCATATTCGGTCAGACTTGTTCCTAGTTCTCCAGCAATGTCTCTTTAGCTACTGTCCCATTCATTTCATCACACACAGAGACACATATCAGATACCTGGAAAACCAGGGAGCTCATTTGGCTCTCCTCAGTAGGAGAGGATGCTCAGGAGTGATCATGTCAACCACCTGGGCCATTCCCCCACTGTAGAGGTCAATCAGTGCTTACAGAGGTGACAGGAAAATCGAAATCCCCAAGAGTTGTCAGGGAACCATTCAGATCCATCAGCATCCTGGAGTAGGCCATCTTAATTCTTTCTCCCCCCTGAAGAGGCTCCAAGTCCCAGTAGGTCTAAACGGCACCAGGCAGTGATCTGTCAATAAGAACGGAATCACTTAAATCTAGGGTTGGCAGAGAATTTCTCCACGAATCTTCAGGAGGCCAAGCGCCGACGCATTCGGCCCCCCGAAAGTGTTGGGGAAATTCTCCGCCGGCCCCCTGCCCTACCCCGGGATGGGACTTAACTTCGGCAAATGTCCCTCTCGGCGGCGGGTCCCAGCGACAGTTCGGCGGCGGTTCAGCGGGGGCAGGGGCCGGTCTCCCGACCGGCTGCCGCTGCCGCCATTGCAAAAAAAAAAAGTAAAGTAAAAAAAAACAACACACACCCGTGATAGGCTACGTAACGATTTACGTAGCCTATCACGGCTAGATTTCCAAAGTCAGCTGTGATAGGCTACGTAAATCATCACGTAGCCTATCACGGCTGACTTTGGGGGGGGGAAAGCGCGTACGCAAATGGCGGCGCCCATGGGGCGCCGCCATTTGCGTTCCTTATTTTGGCGTGTCTAGTCTATGTAAAGATTTACGTAGACTACGGCGAAAATAAGGGCACGCTATTTGCGTTGCCCTTATTTTCGCCGTAGTCTGCGTAAATCTTTTTGTAGACTAGACGTGCCAAAATAAGGAACGCAAATGGCGGTCCCCATGGGAGCCGCCATTTGCGTACGCGCTTTTTTTTTTTCAAAGTCACCCGTGATAGGCTATGTGACGATTTACATAGCCTATCATGGCTGACTTTGGAAATCTAGCTGTGATAGGCTACGTAAATCGTTACGTAGCCTATCATGGGTGTGTGTGTTTTGTGTTTTTTGTTTACTTTTTTTTTCGCGGCCGGGTAGATGGGGCGTTCCTACCCGGCCTGAATTTCGGCGGCGAGGGATCGGGCGCCTCCCCCCCAGCCTGAATTTCGGCCGGGCAAGGCGGGGTGCCTCCCCCCCCTCGCCTGAACTTCGGGGGGAGAACCGAAGCGCCTCCCCCCCACCGCGAAGCAAGCTGCGGGATGAGGTAAGTCCCTTTCGTCCATCCCTGCTGAAATCTCCTCCACACTGAAATAATAATCATCCCACCCAGCACAGAAAACTAGATCTAGCATGTGCCCTGGTGAATGAGTGAGGCCAGACATTAATTGGGACGCATCCATGGAGGCCACAAAGTCCTGAGCCATTCCCAGCAGGGCAGCCTCTGCATGTATGTTGAAAATTCCCAGCACAACAAGCCGGGGGGGGGGGATGCATTCCAGCACCACTCCTGAGACCATCCTGGTTAGTTCAGGAAGGGAGATTAGATTCTTGGATAGTCAGATGGACAGTATTCAGTTCCAAACATATACCTTCAGGTATAAATAGTAAAAATGAAGATTGTGGAATGGGGCACCTGATCAGGGTGTAAGAATCATGATAGACAACTGCAACTCCACCTCTCCCCTCCCCCCAAGTCTTGCCTGCTGCTCCATCCAGATCCAGGTGGTCAAACCTGGGAGAGTTCCCCCCACCCATTGACTCATTCAACCAGGTCTCTGTTGTACAAACCAGGTCAGCATGCTCATCCAGGATCAATGCCTGGATACCTGTTATCCCATTCACTAATCTGGCATTCAGCAGCAGTACAACCGGGGGGGGGGGGGCTGTCACCATGTCCACTCAGGTTCTCTGAACTGGGAGACAATCCAGGAGCAACCAACATCCTGTTGCACTCTCATCCCTTCCTATGACCTGGTTGCCTCCCCTCAGCAGATCTCCCTCTGCCTTCTACAGTTACAATGGCTATTCCCTGCTTCTCTCCATCTCTCAGCCCCTTTTCAAAACACATCTGTCCTGCCAGCAGACAATAGCTGCACAGCTCCATTAGCTAATAAAGACCAGCAATTTGTTTAAAACAAAAAACAAAAACTATAAATAGCCATAGAACATGGTTCTCTCCTCCCCTCTCCTTGACAAGAAGGCTGGTCGTCGCTGTCATTCCCTCCTGAAATAGCTCCTCCAAAAGGGAGAACCACTTTGGCACCACCGCTTTGGTGGCAAGTCACTTAACTCCAGCATCTTCAACAATTTGTCTGCTAAAATGGCAGCATAAAATCCCTTTAAACCAATCTCTCACTCTTCAACCTTTTTCTCTTCAGAACTTTGGACTCCCATATTTCTAGTATCATTTGGGGTCAGGGCAAAGTGGTACCAGTTTCCTGTGTTGAGGCAACGGTAGCAATGCTAAAAGCATAATTCTGAGAATACCAATGAGAATACTTATTTATCTGCATGTAAATAAGCCCCACCCAAGAAATGCAGATTAATGTCCATGGAGTCAATTAGTCTAAGAATAACTACTTTACATCACAAGGTGGCTGCCACTTTTAGGCTCACCATTTCCCAAAGGTAGGTGACTGTGGGTGTGTGTTCATTCCTGTGTGTGTGTTGATCTCCAAGATGAAAAGAAAATGGAAAACAATTATGATAATTAGAGACTTTTAAAAATAAAGTCTTGGCTGTTATTGCATTGCATTTTTATCCAAACCTTTTCTCTGACTTTCGTTCCCTTCCTAAACATTACTCTGACTTTTCAGCTCAAACTGAAACACAGCCAAAACCAAAACTGTTTTTCCAGAATTGGGGTCAAACTATGCAAAACTCTTGAGTTCTTGCAACCATAAATCAACCCAGCATTGCTAAAAGACCTATAAGCTGCTTGGTATATCTGGCTTGAACTGTATTTGTCACAGTTTGTTAAAGTTCTAGTCATATTCACTTTTCACTTTAAACTCCCTCACTTTCCCCAGAACAGACTAGTTCAAAATCAGTGGGAGGTTCTGAACTTTCTCTTCTGCTGATTTCAGTGTAAAGACAGCACAGTTACTAAGATGAGGCACTTGCCATAGGCAGTCAGAAGCTCATGGACATCTTTAACATTATATCTCATTACCTGCAACTAGTGGAAAACTAGGTGAACAAGGGGAAATCTCTGTCACATTGGCAGGGTTAAATACAAGCTCCATCGATGCATGTGTTTCATCAATATGCACAAGCAGTTTGTGCATTGTTAACTTAGACAGAAAACAAAGACATGTGCTGCAGCAAACTGCACATGGACAGCAGCTTCTAGATGTCCAGAAATTTAAAAAAAATGAAATTGTAAATAGATTGTTAGTACATCAGTGCTGCTCTGCAAACAAGGTAATTCAGAACTCAAAAACATGGAGAGGTACTCACATGGGGAAAAATTCTATAAGTATTCTTGTCACAATGCCATGTAGCCAATCAGATTGAAGTGATGATATCATAAACCCAACAGAGTGAAGACATTGCCCTCAGTCTAGATAGGGATTCACCCCCTTTTGCAGCCCTTCATGATATCTTCCAAAGGGAGGAGGCTTTTTGCCACTGCTGAAATTCTTCACAAGAACCGCCCTGTTCTTCAGTTTAGCCCTAATATGTGTGTATCATCATTGTCCGATGTTCCATTCTTCCCGCCTGAAAAATATACAGGCCAATGTCTGTCTGTCCTGAAACGTAGCACTACAGCCAAATGTGTCTCTGGGGATACTGAAGAGGACCCTAATTCAGTACTGATTACTCATAAAGACAAGTCTCAAATTGCTGGGAGGGGGGCTGCTTGTGGGCCTCTTGAAGGCATCTCATTGGCTTCTCCAGGAAACAGGATGCAGGACTAGATGGGTTGTTGGTATAAGTCAGCAGGGCTCTTCTTAGTTCTAATCTCACCTGTAGGATTCCTTAACTGGGACACAGAAATAAAGCTCTATTCATGCCAAGTATTCCAGGAGGGGCAGGGGAGATTGCTCCCATGTTGCATCTGAGCATCTCTATTTTTCCTTTGCAGCTCTATATATAACATTTATCTTTCTCAGGAAAATAGGCATAATTATTTTATTAACTGTGGCACACAATGTAAAATTCAACAATATCTTGCTGTGTTCAGGACAACCTTCTGTTAACTATTCACGTTACTTAAAGTTTTGTTACACACTTTGCCTTTCCAAATCAGTGCTAAATGGTGGGTATTTCAAAGCACCAGTGAGTCATCTTATTATTGTACAAAATATGAGGATAGAAAAAAAGAGTCGATCGGCCTTCCCCGTTGTCATTTCTCCCACCACCTTCAGCTATTTCTGTTTCATTTGTTTCATCATGTTTTCGGTTGTAAACCAGGGTGCTTCCAGATGGTTGGATCTTGGTGATAACAATCAAAGCACATTGTGCTATTCTATCCTTCCCTCCTTAGTGAATTTTCTGAGCTAAGAAAAAAGATGGAAGATGTGGTGGGAAAACATCACAAATGAAAGGCGGTGATGTCTACCTCCTGTAAAATTCTGTGGATGAAGCAGATCGATTTCACAGTAAAAGCCTCATCCAGAAGCATTCCTAGTGTGGAATGTACCCCATTATTCCACTACCTACACTAGGATGTTGAGGAAGGAAGTATTTCTTTTGATCCCTTTTCTTCGAATTTATTCTTCTCCAAATGACACACAAATGTACATAAACAATAACAAAATAGGTATAACTCTTGCTAAACCTGTAATTAACCAGAGCTCATTACAAATGCATGAGACCACTTGCCTTAAGAACATAAGAAGAGCCGTGCTGGATCTGATCAAGGGTTCATCTAGTCCAGCATTCTGTTCACACAGTGGCCAACCAGCTGGCCACAGGAAAACCACAAGCAAGGCATGAGTGCAACAGCACCCTCCTGCCCATGTTCCCCAGCAACTGGTGCACATAGGCATACTGCCTCTGATACTGGAGGTAGCATAGAGCCATCAGGACTAGTAGCCACTGATAGCCTTCTCCTCCAGGAATTTGTCTAACCTCCTTTTAAAGCCATCCAAATTAGTGGCTGCATCACTGCATCCTGAGATAGCGAATTCCATAGTTTAACTATGCGCTGTGTAAAGAAGTACTTCCTTTTATCTGTCCTGAATCTCCCACCAATCTGCTTCACGGGATGACCCCTGGGTCTAGCATTCTGAGAGAGGGAAAATATGTCTCCCAATCCTCTTTCTCCACACCATGCATAATTTTGTATACCGCTATCATGTCTCCCCTTACTTCCCTGTTTCCTAACCAGAGGTTGTAACCTTTCCTCACAGGGCAGGTGCTCTAGGCCCTTGATCGTTTTAGTTGCCCTCTTCTGCATTTTTATGATCATCTTCAAGAGACTGCTATGGTACCTCAGCTTTGTGGAATCATCTCCCCTAGCAGTGTTCCTCCCTTCTGGCCTGTAAGGCACATTTATTTTGGAGGGCTTTTGTATAGACAAGAGGACAATTTTTTTTCTGGTTCTCGGCTTGTTGCTGTTTAGGCTTTACTGTTTTTTATTTAGCTTATTTTGTTTGATTGTATGTATGCAGAGAAAGTGTATGTAAAATGTTTTAATTGATGTTGTAAACAATTGGGAAAGGCGAGGTACAAATGTTTTAAGTAAGGTATATTACATAAATACAGCATATTCCTATTTTGCGAACTGCCTAGAGAGCTTCAGCTATTGGATATATAGAAAATAAACAAACAAACAAACAAATAAATAAATATTAAATACGCTTCCCAGGTTCAGGCACTTCTCTTGTCTCCTGACCGCCCATAACAACTTATCATCCCCTTCCGATTCTAAAAGAAGGATTGTCTTAGACCATTTGCTCCTGTAGGGCGTGTTGCCATGTTTCATACATTTGATCTTGTAGTCTGTGAATTTTAATCATATCTCACTCTCAACTCACCTTTGTCTTGATAACTAGCTCCCCACCTCTAAATAAATTTCCTTTAAAAATCTATACAATTGGATCCAGGATCTGCCTTCAATGCATGGAAGAGTTCCACTCACAGAAGGTGCCTCTGCCACATTTTTAGAGATCCTCTCTCTCAGACACACACACACCATTACTCATCCCATTCAGCAAGGTCCCCCAACCCTCTGTGCAGCATTTTCAGGGGGTTGGAGTGGCTGCCATGGGAGGAAGGGATGGGGAAATCTGCTTCTGCCAGCATATTTACATGTAATTAAATCTGTATCCAACCCATACATTGGATTAACAGTTCCTAATAAATAAACTGCTATTCTAGGGACCCAAATTTCAAAGCATACCAAAAGCTTAGATGGATTTCCACATTGGGGCCTTACCATAAATTCAGAATACATCCTCTACTATAGAATCTAACAAGTCTCCACATGTAATCTAAGTTTTCATTTATTAAAATCAAGTTTAGAGATCCGAGATTTATTTAGCGAAATATTTACAAATGCATGGATGCATTCTTCAGAGGCTAAGGGTCAAGGAGTTTTTGAGGGATGCAAAGGTGGCATTTCTGAACCCAAAACTGTTCCTTTCTCATTCTTCTGTGCACCTCCCATTCATCCTAATGTTTCACGTATCCCAACCTTCCTTCTGTCAGGAGCGCCCTAGCTGCCTCTTACAGTCCCCTCCAATAGCCAACTCAAGACACAGACGAAAGGGATTCCTTCCAAGGCATTATTCCTTTTACAACCTAATGACTCTTTCAGATGCTAATCACCAGCGACTAAGCCAGGAACTGCACTGGGGTAGCTAGCAGAGTAGCCTAAGCTCCAGGTAAGGCAGATGGTCCCCATTTGAAGGAGGAGGGAGGGAAGACTCTGAACTTATGGGCTATGGAGAGGTCCTCCCTCTTACCCTTGGATCCTCGGGACGCGACCGTTGTTTTAGCGCCAAGCAGGCAGAGTGCCTCCTCTCGGCGCCCTCCATCTGGCGCCGCTCATGCGCCTGCCTTCCCCATCCCCTGCTCTCTCCCTGCCAGGGTCACTATCCCTCTCAGGAATGCAGGCAGGAGGAATCTCTCCCTGCCGCTGTGCCTGTGAGAGATGAGCGCGAGCTCCTCTCCCACGGGTTGTTGCTCTTCCTCAGAATCAGAACTGCTCTGGGGCTCTATGGGCTCAGTTTCCACCCTGATACCTTCCTTAATCCCTGGCAATATATTGGGACAAAACTCTTAGGGCTCCACCACACGGGGGCAGAAATCCGCAACAATCTCAGTGCTTCCCTCATCCGGTTTCATTGCAGGATTGGGTTATGCTCCTTTATACGGGTGTCCCCATCTCACCATGTTCTGTGTTTCACCTTTTCACAGGGGCTGGGAAGCCACTCAGAAAGACCGCTCCTTTTCCATTACGTTTCATTACAAGTGCTGGGGCCATAGCAAAAATTCCTCCCTGGTTCCTGCCCCGTTCCCTCCCCTTGGACATTACTGGTGGTTGGCTCGTGAGTGACATGCAGAGAGTCCCCTCCTTCCCCCCACCCCCCACCGGTTTTCCAGCAAGTTGCTGGATGCCTTTCATGTGCTCAGGATCTCTGCCATTTATTCGGCCCCTCCCCTCACTCAAACCTTCACTAGCTTCTTGAAAGCAAGGAGCCCATGAAGGCTTTAGCAGAGGCAGGAGTTGCCCTCCAACTGTGCTCCCTCCCCTCCTTGCAAGGAAGGGAGAGAGCACAGTTGGCAGGCGATTCCTGCCCTCATGCCTGTCAAATCTGCTCGGTCTCCTTTCGTGCAAGGAAGGAGGCCATGCAGGCTTGACAGCCGGTGTCTCCTGACTGTTCTTCCCTCCTTACCAAGAGGATCCCCGCTTAGAATCTCCTGGGTAGGGATGGCAGAGAAATCCACTGCAGACTCAAATCAGGTCAGATTCTCAAGAATCTGACCTGTGGAGTCCACAGTGGACCAGCCCCACTCATGTCCGCCTCATTTCCCGCAGGGCGGCTCTCAGGGTTGTCAAGGGCTTCCTTAACAGCTGGTGCGGAGAACAAGGGCCTCGGTGTGGCCTGCCCCCAGTGCTCTTGCCCTAGTTTCCTCTCAAGGAATCAGTCAAGGGAGAGAACATGGGGTACTGCGCTGAGGCCCTTGTCCTCCACACTGGCTGTCAAGGGTGAATAAGGGCCTTGGTGCAGCCAGGGGCAGAGCCACCCAGAGGCGGCAAGGTTCCTGGGGAATCTGCGGGGCCCCAAGAGGCCCAAATTTCCCCACTATGGATCCCCCCAGATTGGAAGCTGCGGGGTTCATACACCCCTACTCCTGGGTGCAACACGCCACGCAGCCCATCCTCAATGCCCTTGTCATTTTGATGGCATCCCCCCCAATAACTGAAAACAAATGCCCACAGCTGCCCAGACACAGCGGTTTCTTCATGCCATTGGAGAATTTCACAGGAAGGTCATGGCACTCGTGTTCCATGGGCTGGAAAAGATACCACATTTGCTGCATTTGGGGAAAACACGGGATAGGCTGGGGGAAATGGTGGGAGACACCCTGAAGGTTAACAACGTCATCTAAAGGGCAAACTTCCATGAGTGAACCATCTCAATAAGGATAAAAGCTCTGTGTGGAGAAGCCCTAAATCTTGTGTGAGCGCACAGCAAACAAACATGTAAAATACTACAGGGAACAGCAAGACCCCTTCCAGTTTACAATAAATAAATAAAAATACTGGAAATATATTCAAGTCTGTATAATTCTGGATCCAGAGTTTGTTTCTTCTGGTAGTAGCATCCCCTAAGTGGAGTTCTGCTCAGAATGCTGCTGCTGGCAGAAAATGGAAGGAGATTTCTACCTATTTCCCCTTCCTCCTGCAACCCCCAGTGCCACCTCACACACTGTTTCCAGAGGATCCCCCAACCCTCCAGAACTTTTTTTGAGAGGTCATGGGTTGCTGCAGGGGGAGTCGAAATGGCTTCCTCCCCAATTCTGCCAGCGGGATCCCTCCACTGGATCAGAAGCCTTCTGTGGATGGTGGGAACCAAAGTCTGGATCCGACCCACTATATTTTTTTCTGAATGCAAGATTTGAAATTTTTAAAGTTTTACCATAGATCATTGATGGTTAAACTACTAAGAAAAGGTTGAATAAAGGTTTCACGTCTGGGGTCAGTACAGTGTCTGTAGTCTGTAACTGACTGGCAAATGTTTTAAATGTGTTTGAACTGAAAAATAATTTGGGGTTAGGCCAATATGTTAGTCTGACATAACTTAAAATTTGGTACCTTTCCATTTTTTTCGAATGAATATTTTTACATAACATGAACGTTGGAGCAGACTGTTCAACTTGAACTTGAAAACTTATTTTAGGGCCAGATCCAAAAGTTCAGTTTGAAACTTTTTTCCCATATTTGGAGGGAGGTGGACTCGGGGGGAGGACAGACTCTGCCCCAGTTTCTCGAGAAGGGGCGTACTTTTGGATGGGGAAGGGAGAACATTTGGTTGAGGTGGAACACATTGTACTAGTCATGTTTACAAGGTGGTCTGAGAGCTTTTTTCATTATTTTTCTTCTTTTCAAATACCATTTTAATTCAATTTAATTTCTTTAATAGATTTATATACTGCTTACCATATTTTTAAAAATATTTTTAAAGGTAGGGCATGCTTCAAGTGGCTAGGACTGTCGTTCCTTCTATGTGCTTTACAAATAGGGCAGGAAATGTTGGAATGATGCTATATTATGAGCATTTCCCCTGAACAATGCTCCAGCAAATGATGCCAAATCACCTTGTAGAATTGTACCCAAGGACATTTCAAGCCCCATTTGCAAGATGACATTCTCCCCCACAGATGTCACCAGACCTTCCTTGGACAGAAAGGTCTAACTAAGGTGGGATGGGGAGTTGTTACACTTTTATCCTACTCTTCTTTCAAGGGCTTCAGGAAAGAACACGTGGCTCCCTTCCCCTGTTTTATCCTCTGAACAAACTTGTGCACTTAAGAGATAGTGAGAGGTCCAAGTTCACCTAATGAACTTCATGACTGAATAGGGATTTGAAGCCAAAGTTGGTGTAATGAAATGATATCCCCTACTTGTTTTGTTTTGCACATTACCTGAGACCAAGAAGCTAGCCACTGTTTATTTGTCCCAGATTTTAAATCACGAAAAAGCACATCAGAGGAGAAAACTGAGAACTTCTTTTCCTCTTGGACTTTAATAAGGAGGTCATATACCAGTTCTCTTTAATATGAAAATATTAAAAGTTATTGCTGAAACATGGCTTGTAACTCAACTAATGTTGGGCATACAGGTTTTAATCTTCAGGACAAATTCATTCACTGAAGCCATCCTCGGTTTGCTAAATTGGAATTTTTTTTCTGTAACTTTTCTATTTGGGTTATAAGACAGATGTTCCCAGAGAATATGTGGCATAACACGCAAAAGGAAAGTGTATATTTCTAACTGAACCACAGTGTAGTTATAACTTTAATCCTCAAGCTTGAGCAAGAGTAAAAAATCCCTGTAAAATGACTAAATGTATAAACCAATAATTTAATCAGGTTAAGAGAGGAGCGTTCCACTTAAAAAACTGAGACCTTATGGTTGTTCAAGTATTCAGCAAACTTTTGAGGATATTGTTCACCTGTGAACATTTTAGAAACTGTGGCTTTCTGGTTTTTCATAAGGCTTCTTTCACAACGAAAAAGTGCTACCAAAACAAAAACAAATCCAAAGTAATGACATCGGGAAGCTGTGTGCTTCATTTTCAGCGTGTTTAATTGGTTCTGACAGCACACCAGTAATTTAGTGCACTAAAATCAACACTGCATACTTCAACCATCTGGTTAAAGAGAGGACAAACCTGCACCTATATCTGGAATTTGACAATGGAAGCATTTTCAAGAACCTTAAGGGCACAATCCTATGCTGGAGTTACACCAGTTGAGGGGTTTTAGGTTCATGCTGCCCAGTAGGACTGGCCTATTATGTAAAATAGATTGGATTGGTCCATTTTCGAAGGTTGGGTAGATTGGACATATGGGTAGCCAGGGGGAAGGGAAGGAGCCAAAGGGCTGTGTGGCCCATGCAGAAGCTAGGCTATGGAGAATGGCCATAGCAAGCTCAGTGGTAGAGCCCTTGCTTTGCATGTAGGAGGTCCCAGGTTCAATCCCCAGCATCTTCAAGTAGGGCTGGAAAATACCTTGCCTGAAACCCTGAAGAGCTGCTGCCAGTCAGTGTCACTGTTAACCATACTGGTCCAGATGGACCAATGGACTATCTCAGTATAAGGCAGCTTCCTATGTTCCTATGCTAGTTGATCCATACAGCACTCCTCCTGATTGGCCTCTCCCCGCTTTCCTAGGGTGGATTTGTACCTTTGATTTGAATCAGGATATAAAACTTGAGCTGTTCCACCCAGCTAGGGATCTTCCTGCAATCCCTGTGCTCCGAGTGCCTATGACTGGATGTTGGGACTGGGAGTGGGGGGAAGAACAAATACCCCATGATGTGTCTGACTGCTGTCTGATATCGAGGCTAAGTGGTTAGGGAACTGCTCCATGGAGCTTGCAGTATGGGTTCAAACCCTGCGAACTACATGCAAAAGTCCCTCCCACTGGCAACTTGGCAAGAGTCTTTTCCTCTCTGGGTGGGCCTTGAACTCTTGTCCCAGGAAGTGCTATCTGCTGAGAGAGGGCTGAGTACTCATTAGATACAGCAGCTATTTGCCAGCACAATGGAAGCATATCTCCGGTCCTAGTCTAACATTAGCATAGCATTGCTTTGTAAGTGGCCTGATTAAAAAGGAAAGGCAATTACTTTGGTGTCTTCCTCATCCAGCTGCATTCAAAGTGCCCAACAAATATATTTTGAGAAGCCCAGTAGTTTTAACAACATACGTTCTGGAAACTTTGAAGTAGATCAATTTGTGTAACAGAAGTTAACTATCAAATAAGGAAGCAAAGATAAATATATTCTTAATTTTCGTCACTTGCTTAGTGTATCATATCGCATTATAGTCACAAGAGTAATGTGGTTTCAAAAATATAGTAGGTCGACTTGTCCTGTCTTCAGTGGAAAGTGTGTTAGTAGCCTTAACTGCATTGCAGTGTGAAAGAGAAATATGGAAATAGCCAGAGTATACTCAATGGACTACTATATATACAGTCCATATTTTCTGGGGAGAAAGTTGAAGGAACCATGAACTGAACAAGCCCATGTAAGTGTGAAAAAGAGGGCCCTACATCATTGGAAGGGCTGTATGTCAGTGGTGGGACACATGCTTTGCATGCAAAAGCTCTCAGGTTCAATCCCTGGCATCTCCAACTAGGGCAGAGGCAGACTCCTGTCTGAAATCTCAGAGAGCCGCTGCCAGTCAACCAGAGCCAGCCCAAAACATTTTGCTTCCTGAAGCAAAGGACAAAATGGCATCCTCCCCTTCAGTGTACAGAAGCCAACTGGACTGGCAGCTGAATCTTACTTCTTCGACACTGTCGATGGGATAGCATCCTTCACCACAGCTGAGAACCGCAAGCCATCTTAGGGGTGCAGGGCAGGCTGCATAACTCAGAGAGCTCTGTCTGCTCCCCATCCCTCAGCATTTACTGCTTGAAGCATTCCCCTAGTGTGATTAATGACAGGGCTGGCCCTGGGTATAAGGCAGCTTCCTATATTCCTATGTTTTTCACCTTGAATGCAATGTCCACTTGAGTTAATAAACATTATATGGAACTAACTAGAGATGAATTTAGAACTTTTACTCCCTCAGTGCAAAGTTTTATTTATTTTATTACATTTGTACCCCATCTTTCAACAAAATATACCCAGGGTAGTGAACAACAGTAACATCCACAATATAAAGCCATCTAAAATCAAATGAGAGAACATAAAAGTGGCAGCCAGATAAAACATCATTCAAGTAAAAACAGTTGAAAAAACACAGAGCAACAGAGAGAGAAAGAATTCTTTCACTGAGGGCAGAAACTGTGTGACTTAATTCTGAACTTAATGACCACTGAATAAATGTGGGGAATTTTCCAGGTTTTACATGGTATTCTCAAATTATAGAAACTACGTGCTCCCAAGAAGAACAAAATCCCTTTCATTGTTGTGGTTTATTTCAATGTCTCCAACATTCCTCACTTCTGCCATCCTTGGCATTACCTAGTAAACCTATCTACTGCTCAAGGCTGCTACTGTGGATCTTTCTCCAGAGACAAAATAAAGACAGCCTCAGCTAGTGATACAGAAGGCATCTGTCAGCATATGCTCATTAGTGAGATGCTTTATTGTCTGGAGTCATAACAGTGGGTATTATAAAACATTATGTATCAAATTTTAGACATTTCCTGCCATCTACGTAACTGTGATTTTGAGACATGCATTTTATGAGTTTAAACTATGGTGGAAGTATTAAAACAAGTCAATACCTGAGCTTTTCCTGTAATATTTTAAACTGTATGCAGTGGTAAGGTGCAAGTCGTATTTGTTATGATCATCAATGCAATATAAAAGCATGACTTCACTCTGTAAAAACTGTGCTAGGACAAAAGGATCTTACTGAGTCAGACCATCTGTCTATATAACCTAGTATCATGTACTCTGATTAACAGTGGTTCTCCAAGGTCTCAGATGAATGTCTTTTCTAGCCCTGCTGTCTGAGCTCCTTTCACCAGAGAAACTAGGGACTGAACCAGGGACCTTGTCCATGCAAAGCCAGTTGCTCTACCACTGCGTTACGATCTACTGGGTCATAACATGAGTGTTTTATGGATTATGCATTGCTGGTAGACTGTGTAAAATCCGCTCCGTCTGTGTTACGCGGATTGTCAGGTGCCTTTTGTCCTGTTGTCCACCCACAGACGGATGCGATTTTTTTTTCATCATCTGGAAAAATACACAAATAATTACATAAGTATTTACGTAAGTATTTACGTAAGTATTTACATAATTTACCTTAGTAGGTAATATTTAGCATATTGTCCCCATTCCATTCAACGTTTCCTCAGCGGAAACATATGTATTTTCTTACGAATTTATATGCATAAATTTTGGGAAAGTAAAAAAATCATCCGGAAGTCCACAGACTCTGTGCTGCCTGAGGGCATTGCTCCACAGAAGATTCGGCAGGTCAGATTCTTAGAAATCCGAGCTCATTTTTGTCTGTCTCGAATTTCTCCAGCAACCCTACCAGTAGATTTGCTGATCTAATCCAATGAGGATTATGTGTATGCACCAGCAGGTAGGGGTGTACAAAACCCCACTTACCTGGCTCCGCTGGGGTCTGCAGGTGGGAGGAGGCAATCCGTTCCTCCCCCCGGAATCCTCGACAGGGGGGAGGCGATCGGTTCCTCCCCCCCCCCGGAATCCTGCCCAGCCGGCTCCACTTCGCAGCCAGTCCGCAGCAGGGCCTCCACCCGCTGCCGGGCTGCTGCAGAAACAAATGGCGTCCTGCATAGGGGAGGCCATTTGTGTCTCTACGCTGGCCCGTGATAGGCTACATATTTACCTAGCCTATCACAGCTAAAGCAGGGACGCATATGTCCCCTACGCCATTTGCGTCCCTGCTTTAGCCGTGATAGGCTACGTAAATATATACGTAGCCTATCATGGGCTAGCATAGGGATGCAAATGGCGGCTGCTACGACGGCCGCCATTTGCGGCTGCAGCAGCCCGGCAGCAGCCAGAGCCGCCATCGCTGCTTCATTCGCCACCAGAGTCACTGCCGGAGCTGCTGCCGCCACCGCATCCGCCACCAGGTAGGTCCGTCCTGGGGGTATTCTGCGGAGTGGCGGGGGGCTGTTCCGCCATGGACTCCGGGGGGCCAGATTCCCAGCCTCACTGGAGTCCGTGGAGGAATTCTCCGCCATCCCTACCAGCAGGCTGCTCAGCCAGAAAACATGCACACACAGAGATGCAGCACACACAATTCATTGTTGGACTGGTGCAGAATATGGGCTGTGGTGCTGAATCAGAAGCCTCATGTCCAGCTCCAGTTGGCAGGGCAGCACTGCTAGCTTTGACAGTATGAATCACTTGTTGAGGGGGGAGAGAGACCAGATATATTTTAGTTTTTCAGTTTGTTTATATCTGGTATTGTATTTTGAATTTTTGCACTGCTGCTAGCTTCTGTTTAGTTATTATGGTTTTTTTATATTGTAGTTTAAAATTTTAAAACTTTTATATTGTATGTTATCATCTGAATTTTGTCTTGCATTTTATGGTTTTAATTGTTGTAAACCACCCAGAGAGCTTCAGTTATTGGGTGGAATAAAAATAAATAAAACTAAACTAAACTAAATTAATAAAATATTTTCCTGCTCCCCTGGCCAGATAAATGACCAGCTGTTCTTTCACCATTTCACTGCTCTGGTGTAGCTTACAGAAGTTATACTGGAGATGAAGGTAAATCAACGTCTCTTAGTTCTTCAAATATTCTAAGTAGCATTTCAACTAGAAAATGACTGCTTATGTAATTATGAAGGAATATGATGCTGATCAGGAGGACTGGGGTACAATATGCAGTGTAACTCTCCAGTACTTAATTGCTACTGACACTGATGACGATAGCAAGAACTGTGTCATTTTATTTAGTGTTAGTGGAGGAAAGACATTTCAGTTAGAACACAGACTAGGTAACCTGGTGCCCTCCAGATATTTTGGACTTCAATTCCCTTCAGCCCCAGCCAGCATGGCCAATGATCAGGAATAATGGGAGTTGTACTCCAAAACATCTAGAGGGAAACAGCAGGCTACCTACACCTGGATTGGACATTTAGTAAGAAGCCCAGTGCCTGAAAAATCTGATGCCAAATCCTTTGAAGAATTTATTGGGATTGATTGAAATCACCACAACCCGACACGATAGTGTAGGGATTCAAGTTTAAGCATTTCTCGTGCTTTCCTGAGATGTCTGTGGCAGTACATATGGCATAGAGACACCTTGAATGCCAATGCCATGCTGAGGGGCTGCCAGGTCTATGGCATCCATGAGGAGAGCATTCATAGGTGCTTAATGGCAGAATTCAGTGGAGACCTTCAGAAAACCCTGGAAATTGTGAAAGGCGGAAAGATCAGTATGTTTTAGGTTTTCAGGAGATTGAAATTTGCAGTCTAGGGATGCAGAGGCACTCACAGCTTCCATTAGAGATAGTCAATTTTGGTTTCTCCCTGTTTCTCATTTTTCCATTTTTAAGTTCAGTTCGTCCTGAACTTTGAGATTTGTTTTTTAAGTTCACACAACATTTTCTATTTTCATTTTTGTGCAGATTTCTCCTAATGCATGTATTTTAATTTGCAATTTTGCCTAACATAGCCATTGTTGCAAGACAGTTTCCTAATATAAAACATTTCAACATTATTGTCCTAATATATGCGTTATTGTGTGCGCTTTTCCCTAATGTATAAATCATTTTTGTACACTTTCTTTGATTGGAAAGCTCCAATGCAAAATTCAGAGAAGTGTGAATTTCAAAGGATACCAGAGTTTCAGTCTGGGTATCAGTTCCGAAGTGCAAAATTAGGTAAGAGATGGTTGCTATGCTGTGGAAACTACGCAGGAGGTGAAAGCAGATTTATTTTTTAAAAGCACGCCTCACACCCTCCCTCGATCAGCTGGGTCTCCTAAAGCTATGCAAAAGTTTCAAGATGAAGGGACTTAGATAAAGCACATTAACTAACACAACTTATCTAGAAATAACATAATCATTTATAGAGCAGTTTGTCAGTAGATGGCCATAAACCAGCATATAAGCATAAAAAGTTCTGATACTTTTTCTTTTCTTTTTCCCTACATATTGTGCTTTTACATTTATTTTAATGATTGGATACACTGAAAGGCCAGAAATACCTCATATCTTCACTTTTTAGAAAAATAAAACAATAATATTGCAATGATGGTAAAAGGAGGCTTGGATCCTCCTGGGAGTGTCATTTCAGACTGTATGAGGGCAAAGAATTTTATTAGACAGGAGCAAGCTTCACAATAAGTTTTAAATCCTCACTATGCTGGTGCTAAGGATGGGTGAACATCTCTGTTTACCTCAAAAATCATCTGGGTTTTACAATCATTCCTTTCATGTAGTCACAAATCCTAGAAGGATTGTGACTACATGATTGCAAAACCTAGATGGGACTCTGTCTTAACTGATGACAACAGTTTTTGTTATACATGTATTGTAATTTCTAGTCATCTCTGGAATTATGTCTTTATTTTGTGTAGTTTTCTTATTTTATTATAATGTTGTTCAAATAAATAATATATCATTTGATTATTCTAATGATTTTTTTAATTTTGATTTATTGGTTTTATCATGTTTCAATAAAAACAATCTTATTCTTTTATTTTATTTATTCATTTAAAAAATTCTTGGACAGTTTTCAGGGCAGAAGCCCTCCAAAGGCAGATCACAGCAATAAAATACATAAAAACAGTTGAAATATTGAAGGCGATTAAAATGTAAACACAATAAAATAGCAATAAAAACAACAATAAAAGCCTACAATAAAAACAGCAACAACAATAACAAGTTTTAAATCTTTTTACCATGTTGTTAGCTGCTTTGGAGAAATGTAGGCCAAAAGGTAGGGTACAGATGGAAATAAATAAATAAATAAATGTGTCATAACACGTTCTGAACAATGTTTAAAAAGCAGAAAGATGCTCACAGGAAATCCCTTTCATTAATGTACAACTTTAGTGAAGCCTATGGAATTTAAATTTTGAAAACTTAACATGCAACATACAATAGAAGCTGTATTTATATTAAATAGTAAACTTGGCTTATAAACTCTACATTTGTATTGAATTGACTGAGATCCACTTCTTTATAAGACATAGGTGATTTATTGCTACTTTTAAGAGTGCTAAATTTTTGTCTTAAATTATTGCCTTTGACATTGATTATAATTTATATAATCTTGGGTGTTTAAATTTATAACTTACTAAGATATTAGACAAGCAATAAGTCAAACCTAACAGCAAAGAAATGAACTTCTTTTAGTTTTCTACATTACGCTGCGATGTGCTGAAATGCTAACATCTTATTATAATGAGGTTATTGATGTAGAGTTGACATATGACTTGATTTGCAGATGCCCTCCTGACTAACCTTTTGCAACTATATCTCAGTGTAAACCTGTGGTAATTATTGCTGGATAGGGAGAGTTGGTTTAACTGAACTACTTCTTTTGATGCATGTTGAATGTGATTGCCCCTTAGAGATTACAAGAGTCCCACATGTGTGAATTATTAAATAAACACTGAGGGGGGAGGGAAGAAAGGTGTATCTCATGAAAAATTCCTGGGGGTTTTGTTGCAGATTTTTCTAACAACTGTAATTCTTGAAGTGTCTATACATATACATGTTAAAAATATCTTATAAAACATGTCTTAAAAGATATAGGGTCATAAATCCTGAATGAATAAACCTTATCTAAATGAGAAAGTCATTGTGCTTTACAAAATGTGAATTGTTTTCTTCAATAGTTAAAGCATATCTTTCTTTTTTTTTACATGCCATACATATCCTTGAAATTGATCCTCCCGTATACCCCACCACAATCCCTCAGATAACTGAGAGCATTCTCTTATGCATAGCATCAATAGAATGGAAAACATCCTCTTATTCATATCATCAATATGAAAGAACAGTAAGGACACACAGAGAGGCATTCTTAGGGGTTTCTCTCCAGCTCTGGAACTTCTTCTGAGGTTCACCAAAGCATGAGCATTTTTCAGAGACCCTACAGTAAGAGAGCTGGACTTAGAACAGTCTTCAGGACCTGCATCTAAATACAAAATATTCAGTTGAACTCTGCAGCTCCATAATACAAACTGAGTGTCGTCCTTGGAGCTGTCCATGGTCTGGAAGATCCTGTTTCTGGCCAAGACTCCATCGCGGGTCTTTTCCTGCAACCTACTCCCCAGCAGTCTGCTTAATTATCACTCTGCTGAATACCACCCATGGCCATTCGCATCTGTCCTCAGAGGAGTTTGCCTCAGCACTGACGATGTCTAACCAGTTATGACACAATGCTAAATAGCTGGTGGACTTTGGGCAACATTTTGGGTGCAATCCTATGGGGACAGGCGGCCGCCTCTGAACTCGGAGGCGACCACCTATCCAATGCAGAGCAGGAGAAGCAAGGAGGGGATTGTTCCCTCTGTGCTTCTCCTGCCCTGCATTTGCGGCTAGACAGCTGATTTCAGCTGTCTAGCCGTGGGAAGGCGGAGTGGGGGAGGCTGCCCGACAACACATAGGATGTGTTGTAACGGCATTTCAGCCTTCCCCGCCCCAGAACGCCCCACAGAACACCCCATTTTGGCTGCTCCACTCTCCTCTTTGGAGCACGGAGTACGGGGCTGTTCCGCGCAGCCTGTGAGGTCAGTTCCCAGAAAACCAGATATCCTATGGCCATCTAGCCGCTGACTAGCAGCCATAGGTTTGTTCCCCTAAGCTCCCAGTTGTACTTTTTAAAGGAGCTTCTACTCTACAAAATCACTATGGAGATTATTTCATTAATGCTTCTGAACAGCTTTCAGATTTTGATATGGGAGATTATTATTATTTCTTTCTAATTCTATCATATTTTATTCATCATTTTTATCATTTCAGGGTCAGAGTCTAGAGAACAGTTTGACATATTTAAGTTCCATTTATAAGTCTATATAAATATGTGCCGGACTGTATTTTTAGTTCTTTCTTCTGAGCATGATCTGAAGTACTGAAGTAAGGCTCCATCTGAGTTCAACGGGACTTACTTCCAGGAAAGTGTGTATAGGATTGCAGCCATATTCTTTTGTCCTGCCATGTATGAAAAAAATATCTGAAGGTACTGGTAAATGAGATTTTCACAGAATGCCTATAGGGCAATTTTAATGCAGCAAAAACAATCAAAACTTCTGATAACAGCACTGTTCAATCAAAATCCATATCAAATCCCCAAAACTGCCATTCCTCAAACTTATCAATCAACCTATGTGCCCTTCATTAATTCTCAAATATTTTTCTCTTCTGCTGAAATCACTGAAATATGTATGTTCAATACAGTAACAAAACATTGGCAGAGGTTCAGTACATATGGAATGTATCCACAGTTTAATGAAATCTCTGCTAGCCAAGAAAAGAAAGTGCTTCAATGGTCACCCATGGTAAAAATCAAATCCATATTCAACTCAGATATCCTCATATCTGTAAGTTATCACATTCAGCAATCTTAGAATGAGCTAGTTCAACTTCTGATTGTTTGCATTTTAATTACATTAATACTTTCTAAACCTGTTGAAATGAATCGTGAGTTGCACAGATTGATTTTTCTAAATTAAACCCCATAATAAAACTTAAGAACAGAATGAACATGGAAAATGAATATGTTAAGGCTAATTCATACATACATTTTTTTTTCTTGCAAAGAAAAGATATAAAGATACACTGAATGCTTAACCACATGGAGATGACTAAAACAAAGAAAAGCATCTATTGACAGAAAGAAAAAGAGAGAGAGAGAAATCTCACTGAAGTGTGTGAAATTAATAATACACTATACATTTTGCTGAAAGACAGACATTTTTGAGGTTCAAGTTATTAGTTACACTTCCTATCCTGGCAAAATCCATCTATAATTAGAGAAGCAGAAAAATGGCGAGGGAAGTACCCGTGAACAAATCACCAATGTACACACAGTTGCATGATATTCTCTGCTGGTTTTTCTTAGTTTTTTGTTGCATGCCTCTTGCTTTGTAAGGATACAAATATTTAATATGTATGGAAACCTCAATTTTTCAAACTGATCAGACTTCAGCTTAACCACTGGAAAAGCAGAAACCTTATTATCCCCAAGGAACCCATAATTTGAAAACGGAAGCACACAAAAATACACTTTCGTTTTCAAGCAATGAGTTGGAGAGAATTGTGTAGATATTTAACAGAAAATTGGCATAAAATATTGGCTCTTACATTTCTTCATATGCTAGTTCATTAATTTAATAGACTAGTGAGAGAGGGGCGGGGGGAGAGAAGGAACATGGCCAACAATGACAACTATTGTCTCTTTGGATTCAGAATGAGATTGCATTTACAAAAAGAATTTGCTAGATTGAAAAAGTGTATGATTCAAGTAATGAAAATTGAATGTGAAACTCAGCCATTTATGTTGAATATTGCTGTGTGGTCTGCAGCAGTAAATCTTAAATTCAAACTGTAGTGGTGCAACATTAAAGCTACATATAATGTTATAAACACTGTCGTTCATTTGTCAGGAAGGGAATCCATTTGAAACAAGCTCCACATGATGGCTTACCACTGCTGCCACCATAGCAAGTAGACACAATCAAGTAGACCAACATGATAGGCTGCAGCAAGGGCAGAAAAGGAAAAGAAGGCCACCATCAGCTCTGCTGCAAAACTAGCTTTATAAGGGTTTGCCTTTCCCCTCAACTGAGCTGCCAGAGATTGGCTGTGGCAGCTGGGCCAACAGAGAAGCCAGGGGCAGGAGCTTCCCAGGTGCTGCTGTGGCGTGCAGCAACATCCGGCAACAGACTGACCGATGACAAGAACTTGAGGATGGCTACAGTGGCCTCTAATGTTGGGCCCAACTACAGAGGCCTCCGAGTTGGGTTGTTAACTGTGGGCTCAGTGTGGGTGAGAGTTCCCACTGGCGAGTCACTGCCAAAGGGTGATGTCAAAGGGGATCATCCACTGCTTTGCTTCAGGGGGCAGGGAGCAAGGACCAGGTTCCTGAGTTGAGAAACGTCCAGGCGTTGGGGAGGGGGACTGTTACTGTTACCTTACTTGGTAATTAATATTTTGTTTTTTTAATTGAGAGCTGGATACTTTGGAAAGTTTAATCACTGGAACTTGCATAATCTGCTTCAACTTCGGACTAAGCTGTCTTAACCCTGGCAAGATTAGCAATGCCAGGATGTGGCTGGAGACCAGAGAGGAATATATAATCAGGGCACCAATGTGATTACAGGCAGGGGGTGTGATGGTGGGGGAGGACAGAGATGTCAGGTGAGGGGAAGGGAAATTACAAATCTAAGTGCTATCTCCCCTTCCAATTTGTCCTTCAACCATGATTAACACTGGTGGCTGGTCTCCAGGACCCTGGAGTCTGAAAGTTCCGTTAATGAATGCCAAGTCCTTCTGGTCAGGTACCCTGCCATGAATATCAGATTTGAATGCCTATACTTCGTATTTGGGAACTTGAGTTTGATTGGGGTTCTGTTGATGTACTGTCCACTCCTCCGCACAACAGTCTCCCTAACTGATCTTGCAGAGGTGGTGCTCAAAGACGCAAAGGCTGTTAGTCCTAGAGGAGTTCAACATCTAATCTGAAGCCACCTTATTTGGACCAGCTTGGGACTTTGAGGCTGCCATGATGACAATCATGGGCCTATCTTAAGTGATATCATGCCCAACAGATACAGCATGGCACACCTTGGAGCTGTTGTTCTGTTTGGAGCTGGAAAATAATGATCTGTGTGAAGGGGAACCAGTAACATTTCATTGTCATGGACAGATTGTTACCTGATTAGTTTTGACCTCAAAGCTACCTGTAACCTCCACAAGAGTGAAGGACTTAATCCAATGGCGTGCCCCCAGAGACTGATGGATCCTGAAGGGATTACTGTGCATCCATAATCATTCTGAACATCTATCCTCTCATATGATCACCTTTAAATTGTACCTTGTCCCTCATTTTGTTGCTTTGAGAGGACATAGGCCTAAAAAGTAGCTTTTTAGAAAGGCTTGAAATAAATAAACAAATAAATAAAGCATGTAGATCAACCCTAAGACATTTGTGTAGTGTATTAATACTTCAATACATTTGAAACCTGTAGTCTATCCAAATTTTGTCTTTAGTGTTTTACTACTTTTTTTAAAAAAGTAATGCCCAGTGAAAAACTGAAGAGTCATCTCATGCATAGTACAAACTCGGTTAAGGGGGGGGGGGGGTATTAAGGTTTGCTAATCAGACCACGTCTGATTTAGACTCAGTCTGAGTATAGGCAGGAGCCTCTAGGTTCTGCTGCCTCAAACCTGATTTTCACAAAAACAGAAATATAATAGAGAGGGGAACAGAGATGTTGTAAGGCTGAGCAAAAATCCCCCCGATCAGCCACTCCATTAACAGGTGCTGAAAAGTGGGGGGGGGGGGTAGTTCACAGGTATTTTCCAGGAGGAGCTGAAATTCTCTGAAAGGCTTGGGGGAGGTGGGAGGGCTCAACAGGAGTAGCGATAACAGCAGCCTCTCTCTCCTCTTAACCTTTTTGGCCACTGCTAGAGGTGTTGATGGCAATAGTAGAGCTCCTCTATAGGTGAAAAGGGCGAACTCAATGAGACATCATTGAAGCAATGAAATATTTTTAACACAGACAGAACAAATACTAAATGCAGGTGCTCTTCTTAGTTTTCAAACATGTGAACATATATATCAGATACAACAGAAAGAACAAGTATCCAGCATATCCAAAGAACTCCTGCTGAGGCCTGGCAGTAACATGCCTCCGTTCTACTCAAAAGAGGAGCCTCATAAGACAAGGTATATCCTTTCTCCTCCTTGCCTGGCAACCTGGGAAAATCCCCCCATTTACACAGCTTTCGAAGGTACAGGAGCACCATCACATCTTGCCATTCTTTGGTATCATGCAGCTGTTATATCAACATCAGGTAAATATAGTAGATTGATGGGAACAGATTTATTTATTTATTTTGAAGTATTTTAATGCTGCTCCTCAGTCAAAAAGCCTGCCCAGATGACTTAGATGTAATCAATTAAATAAGAAGGATCCATGTTTTGTGCAGCAGCTGATATTGAGGAACAAATCCATAGGTACAGAACTTATTTGTGAGCAAATAAAACTAGGTAACAAAAGACACAGAAGCAAAACATGATCTGCAGTCTCCCATTATTATCTAATGCTGGATTGTATCGCTTTAGACTTACAGAGGGAGGGAGTTTCCTTCTCTTCCTATATTTCCCCCACCATGATGTTTCACTAGTCCAAACTTTTACAGTCGCTAATTTCCTCCTTTTTCTGTATTCAAATTAAAATAATACTTCTGGCTAGTATGGAAGATGACTTGGAAAATTAGAACAGCATGACAGAGCACAACAGCATGAATATACAAAGAGCTTAAAACCATAAGTGTTTTTATTTATTAAGAATTATAGTCAGCATTTTGTGATACACAGCGGAATACAGCCATATTCCTGTAACAAGTCAAATGCTGTTTTTTGTTCGCTGTACAAATGGACATCACCATTTCTAACTACCCAAGCCTTCTCAGCACATCCAGACAGTAGAAGTCATTATGAGAACTGTTTGCCTATATCATAATGTGCTTATCAGCATGACAGTGGGCTGTTTTCTGTCTGTATCCAACTTTTTTTGTCAGTCAAGAAAAATTGCTTCCATGAAGCAGTATTTTATCAGTCATCAGGTCTGAAGTAAATGTGTTTGCTTATTTGGATTTACAACACAATTCCACCAGAATGTTTAGACAAATTAAAAAATATTTTCCATGCTAACTTTAGAGCGTAATCAATAACGCTACTCACCTGCAAATGCTGAGAGTTGTCTGTCATATTGTCTTCACGCCTACGAACCTCTTCTAGCAACTGGGCATTCTTCTTCTTTTCCATTTGTTGATTGTGCTTCAGGTTCGCCACTTTCTTGTTTTGATCCTTCATGTGTCTAAAATTTGTATGCATACGCCTGTTAATTCTGATGGGTCTATTAATGTTCTAGTGCAAATGTGTAAATAATGGCATAAATCATTTGCTTATCACCAGGTAGTTATCTACAACATATCTTAAACTGAGAAAATAATTTAAGAATCAGAAAGTTGCATATGAAATGTAACAAATTAGCAATTATTTTAATTTCTTTACACTGTTCAATATCTATCTATCTAAGATACAATATGAGTGCATGAGACGATTTTTAAAAGAAATATATATAATAATTTGTCAGGTTTGCTGCAAGTCTGCTTCCTCAGTGTCATTTTAGACAAAAATCTCCCCAAGTCCCAAATCTCTCTGTCTTAAAGGCAATTTTTAAAGATAGCACAACATTTCATTACTGGTGTGCTTTTTGCCCTTCTGCTTTGGGTGGCCTAGATAGATTACAGGGTTGTTGGCTTATTCTCAGAAAAATGAACACATTAACGTAATTCACAGATACAGTTTTCCTCAGCAAAAGAAATTAACTCTAAAGATAAATTCCAAGCTAATGTATTTTTAAAAGAACCAAATTCATGCCAAACATTAAAAGAATCAACATTCTTCAGAGAATTTAACATGTTATTCCGTTATATCAATTTAAAAGTATAAAGAAAATGATATTCTTCAACTTAAAGGATTATTTGGTGTTATTTGGTGTTATTTTTCATGAAAGTCTGAAAAACTAATCATAGAACAGAGTTTCTACCCACTTGGGTTCTTAGATATTAATTTATTTGACTCTCTCATGATTCTGAGGAATTCCCTTCTTTTTATCTATATAATAATAGTCATGTGCAAATTCCAAATGAGATCTACACACTAATCCCTTTTTGGCAAAGGGAAAGGATATTTTCTAATGCCCATATGATCACTGGGCATTTTCCAGTTTCTTCAGTAGTAGACACTGTAGTAAAAAATATTTAGCTACAGCTGGACAGCAAGATGCTGTTACAGTTGGTCCATCATCTTATATTCCCAAAGTGGGCCCTAGACATTTATTATTTGCACTGAAAACCATTTTTGTGAATATCTAGTAAGTAAGAGCATTATTCTGTCTTAAGATCTTTACTGAAAAGTAATAGCACATAGAACAGAAGAGTCACCCGGTACCATTGTAACTTGAAAGCAGATGGTATTTACGTGAGAAATCTAAACTCTACCATAATCCTAGGGTAAAAATCAGTAACAATCCCAGAGAGTTAATATTAAAAAAAAAAAAATTGCCTAGAAGGCTAGTTACTACCTCCAGATCTACAATTAGTTTTCTACCTCATATAGTGCGACATAGCAATTCATATTTTTATACTACAGGAAAATTTGATTTAGGACCTTCCTTCTTTATTTGGTGAAAAGAACATGGAGAAAGAAAAGGGGTACAAAAATACAGTCTCTTCTCTCTTACTTTTTGCACAATATAATTGCTAATGAAAAAAATAATTTCACATCCTGCAGGTTCATCTTCTAAATTTTAAAAAACTCTATCCTTTGGAACCTCCAAATCCTGCGCTTACACAAACAGAAGGAGCCCATTGACAGAATTTGAATCCACTCCTCTGTCTGTAATGTATATGATCTACCATTATTTATCAAATGTAGGCATGTTAGTGATGCTTCCTTGAGCACACTTTGATTAGAAGGGTGTCATTAAAAAATCATTCCATAAATAAAATAGAAAATGATAACAGAAGCTCTTTAGGAGAAATTAATCCATATTCTTCAAATGTATTATTCCATCTTGGAATCAGTATCTAACGAAGTTACAAATTCCTGACTACTTTGAGATATTTTGATTAGCGCTTACCACAATCATCAGTTGCTATGTAAGCACTGACACATGCATAAAATTTAGTTTTGCGCTTGTTATTGATTGGACAAAATGTGAGTTGTTCAGGGGCGTTTGGTGAAGTAACACAGCTTAGTAGGTTGTGTAAGAAGAACAGGTGATAGGTTGAAAATGCAGCACACATATTGTCTCCGAATATCATGGAGTCTACTACTAAGGTAGTCCCAGTTTAATCATTGATGCATCACAAAAGTGATGCCCACATGTGACGCACTATGAGCTGTTAAAGTATGGTTAAGGTAAATGATTGGTTGGAAAAGAAAGAACCTACTTATATTCTCAGCTAACACTTTATGCATATCATTGTGATGAGGGTTTAGAACTGCAAATAATGACCATAAGACTAGTCAACTCAAAGCTCTGACAGGTCAAGGGAAAATCAACACATCTGACAAAGCACCTGGGCTGCCAGCAGCACTTTGTACCCTTGCATGGCACCCCAGGAGGGCCCACCACTGACACCTGCCCCAGGCCTCCCTTTTCTGGTGCTCCACGGAGGCTTGGAGATTCCAAAATGCCCTGGACTAGCACTACATTAGGGGTGCTCCACAGCATTGTAGGAAATTTAAATTGTAGCTCTAAGGCTTAGAGTCTAGGCCATTATAGTGTTCACTGAGGCATTGCTGCTGCCCTACACCAGCAAGTAAGTCCACTAGGGCTCAGGAGGAGGGGAACGATACCAGAGGTTGCTATGCTGAAAGCCCCTTCAAAACTGGAGCCAGCTCTGCAAATTACAACAGGGATTAACACTTCACTATATGCTGCTGGTATGGTCATGTATTTGCCCTCTGACTGACTACCTGATGTGTTTTTATCAAGAGACCACATGACCCAGATAGCTAACAATTTTCAGAATATAGCGAACTCAGTCTCTGTTTGTGCCCATGATGGAGCACTCAGATGTCGATTTCATCATGATCACACCAGAACCCAGAATGAAGGAAACGTCAGCTGAAACAGAAAATAAATGGGCAGACATGCTCTGCAAATTTGATTTAATTTTATAATTGTCTATTATGAAGGACCTGGTTCCACTAGCCAGCAGACATTGTGTAATTATTGCTTAATATTAATGCTGAGCATGTTGCTTGCCCATTCAGCTTGATTAGCCATAATTTAAAATGCTCCCTGATGACATTTTCTTAATCAGAAGGGCAGTATGTTGTTTTAATAGAAATGGAAACCATCGTGATGCAAATGCCATTCAGTAGGAAGGCCACCAGAAACTACAATAGGCCTGCATTTTATAGGATACCCTGGGCAGCAATTTGTTAAGCTATCAGAGAACTTGATATGGATGAAGTAATGCCATAGGAATGCTATGTTTTCACCAGGGGAGTTTCAGAGTGGAAGGTGAGAACTTAACAGCTTCATACTTTAAAAAAACCAACAGCAATATTTACTAAAATGGGAACAGAACTAAGAAGCATAATGAGGCATCGTTCTGGGGAACAGGCCTATGAACCAAAAGCAACAGTGTACAGTGTAATTTCCCCATTAATTTCCTTTTCTGAAACCCTCAGCCCCAAAGTGACTCTCTGAGCAAACTGTTAAGATTTAATGTATCCTGCTAGAGTACTACTACATACAGTATTGTTATGCACAATATATTTCTGAGTCTCAGTGCGCTAGGACAACTGCATATTTGGTTCATCTTCTATAATTTTATTCACTGAATCATAGATTTATGGAAGATGGAAAGTAAGTCAAGATAAAGACAGGATGATATTTATGAGCAAAGGAAATAAAGAAGGCTAAAGAACTATTAAAAAGATTAAATGGACAGACATATAAACATAGAAAAGATTAAACCAAATAAACCAATAGATTGGGATGTAGAGGTGCAGTGGTTGGTGGCCTGTTCACCATGTTGTTCAAGTTATTCTGTTTACACAATGACAAATAGATGAAATAACCTGCTTCAGGGATCACTTATTGCTAGATCCTATCTCAGTATCTACCATAAACCAGAGGGGGGAAGGACCCATGTTTGCCAACATCCTGGGTTGTTGTTGTTGTTTTTTGTAGACATGTAGACAACAAACAACTGCTAAAATGTATTATCTCTCCACTGTTAAAAGAAACTAGTCCAGTTAAATAACATGCTCAATATATGTCCTCTGAAATTGATGTCAGCTAGAAACTGGAGATTAAAGAAAGAAAAATGCACAGCCCTGATGGGAAGCTGGGGGGGGGGGGCTTATATTTTTATTTCAGACTTAAAACATCCACCCCACTAGCAAATAGTGCACTACCTCACAGCCCAGATGAGTCCCACTTCATTCTGACATGCAGCCTAAGTATTCACCTCTTTTCTAAATGTTCTAGGCAGGATCACCAGAGGAGAGACCACAACAAATAAATATTTTCCTTTTATCTGCAAAAGTAAGTATTTCTATGCTATTACACAACAATGCTATGAAGTAGGATGCGACTAGCAGAATAAAAGCAAGTGCCCTAGGGTTTTATTTCTGATTCCCTAAACAAGAAACCTAATGGGTCACTAAGTATGGAATCCTGGGTATAAACTAAATAGATAAGAACCTGCAATAAAATTTTGCCATTTGGGGTGCTCTTGTTCAGAATTCCAGGCACTCCATTCCATTCCCCCTCCACTTGATTTTCCATTTCCCCTCACCAGCAGTGGTCAATCAGCATTCCATGGTCTATGAGTCTTTATTGCAGGGGTGCACAACCTTTTCAGCCCCAAGGGCTGCCTCAGGTGTCTGCACATACGCTTGCACACATCGCTTGCACAGATATTCATTCACATATTCACACACACCCCAGCAGCAACAAACCTTAGTCTTGCAGCAACAACATCTGTTTTATATCAACCCTCCTCCGTAGCCATCCCAACCACGTAGAATAAAAAGCACTCTAAGAATGGATTCTGTGGTTCCTGCCATGGATACTTCTTTCCTAGAGCATCCACAGAGCATCCTAGAAAGCTGGCAGCAACCTTCAAGAACTGCTTCCTAGGATGCTCCAGGGACACTCTAGGAATTAAACTTCTATGGTGGGAACAATAGAGTTTGTTCCTAGAGATGTTTTTTTTCTTCTCCCCTTTCCCCTGTTTTTGGGCAGCAGCAGATCCTGGATGTCTGGGAGCCACCAGACAAGGCCTGGACGGCTGCCTGCAGGCTCCACCTTTTTCACCCCTGCTATTGGATTGTTTGGCTGGTTCTCTCTCTCTCTCTCTCTCTCTCTCTCTCACACACACACACACACACACACACACACCTTTAATGGGTTCTAAATATGTTTTGTACTTCTGTAAACCTTGGGGCTTCTCCAAGCCTGCTGATCGTGTGCAAGGATGATGCCATTTTGGCTACACAGTGACTGGCAGGAGAACTGAAATCACTATTCACATATATGATACCCTTTGTATTCCCTGCTACAGTCACATTACAAGGCCTTGTGCTCGACACTGATTCACTTTCTGGAGTCCAGGAATTGAAAGGAACGACGTTACCTGATTTTTTAAAAAAAAAAGTTGTCTAAAAATCCATTGTTGGAGTTACCGCCACCATGTGGGAGAATTCTTTACAATACATCAATCCTGTCCACATAAAATATGCCAGAAGAAAGCCTAACTATTTACTGTGAGGAATAACAGAGACTTCTATGCATTTTGACAATGTCCTTTTTATTTCTAGCTGCCTTTTCCCTTCATTTTTGATATTAACAGAAATTCAAGCCAGTATGTTCAGTTGCCAACTTTTAATTAGGCGCCTCACTATGCTGGCCAAAAGCTAAGGATTGTCAGCCAAAAATAAGTAGTATTTCATGGTCAAGGCAGCATTTATCCATCTTGAAAAGTTAAAAATTGTTTGCTTAAAAAAACAACAACCCAAAAATGCAGATATGCAAAAGACTCCTACACAAGGAAGAAGCAAAGTTTGTAATGGTCCCCTAAAGAATACTTTGCTTCCAATACTTTTCATCACATTAAACATTGTTATGGTGGGAGCCAGTTACAAAAATCTTAAATGTCTGAAAGCCAGTTACAAAAACCTACAAGTATGCCAGAAATCTTTGCATCTCACTGCCAATTTCATAACAGAAATATGCAACACTGTGTTTGGGCTACATTATAGGTAATAAGTTTACCTATGCTGTGGTCCGTAGCAATTAACAGAAAATAAATCAACAACAGAAAATCGTATCAAAATATATATTTAGCATGTGAATTAAGAGTAAGATTTTATACATGGAATATTTTTATCCTAAGATCTATTTGTAAAAAAAGAAAAGAAATGGAAGCGAACAGAAGCGATGGAAAATATTTGAACAGGTAAGGAAACTTGCTATGGAATGAGTGGTTTTATTCTAAAGATGATGCCTGATTTTATTTTGCAGGTTATACAGAAAAATCAGCATTACCTTATATGAAGGGTAAAAAGAGACATTTGGATGCAATCCTATGCATGTTTAGACAGAGAAAAGGCCTACAACTCCCAGCAATCCCCATCCACCATGGATGGGGAATGCCGGGAGTTGTAGGCCTTTTCTCTGTCTAAACATGCATAGGATTGTACCATTATTTATTTAAAATTATTTTTAAGCCGCCTTTAAGGGTAGAACCCTCTCAGGATTAAAAAAAAAAAAAACATACAAAAGTATCCAAATAGGCAATAAATAAATATACAATAAAATACTATAAACACTATAATTACTTAGTTTAAAGCAGCCTTCATCAGCCCAAGCTAGCATGGCCAATGAAAGGGAATTCTGGATGTTGCAGTCCAAAATATCTGGAGAGCAGCAGGCTGGGAAAGGGTAGCTTAGGGCACAATCCTATCAAGATAGGCAACCGACCCCGAACCCGGAGGCAACCACCTATCCAAAGCAGGGCAGGAGAAGCACGGAGGGGATCGTTCCCTCCGCGCTCCTCCTGCCTGCAGTTTTGGCTAGACAGCCGATTGTGGCTGTCTAGCCGTGGGGGCACGGAGCGGGGATGGAGGTTGCTGTATGACACATAGGATGGGTTGTACAGGCTGTTCTGCCCTCCCTGCCCCGGAACGCCCCCAGCCACGCCCCTTTCCGGCTGCTCCGCACTTCTCTTGCAAGCGTGGAGGATGGGGCTGTTCCGCGCTGCCTCACAAGCAGCGCTGAAATGGGGGGAGGTCGGTTCTCCGGGAACCGACCTTGGATTGCTGGCTCCAAGGTCAGTTCCTGGAAAACAACATATCCTATGGCTGTCTAGCCGCTGTATAGCAGCCATAGGATTGCTCCCTTAAAGTATCAGTTATATTCCCTTTCAAAATTGCATTACGGCTGGGTTACCAGATGTACCTTTAATAGCTGTGTAGAAGAGAGGACTTCCCTGGGTGCAGTTTTTCTCACCCCTGCATGTCAAGTTGGACATGCTGCATTTCTTGATGTGATCCAACCATTAAAGGGCACAAGAGCCTTGTTCTCCCTTACATCTGGCCAGCCTAACTGCAGGTCTTCAGTCCCTACTAGTACTAAGACACCTTTCTAATTATTATAGTATACACAATATGAGAATATAGCTATGTTTTATTGCAAAGCTAAGATGTAAAATTATATATTATCACACACTCTGTATTATGAGTCAAGAGTTTACTATTAGTCAAGAGTGTTTTAGATTTTCCTTGCAGTCCATGGACAAAACAGCAGCCTTCCCTAACACAATGCTCTCTAGATGTCTTGGTCTACACCTCCCATCATCTCTAGCCAGTGTGGGCACTGCTGGCTGGGGATAATGGAAGGTGTAGTCCAAGACATCAAGACTTCAGAGCTGGCCACTCACAACATAATTCCCAGTTATTCAACATAATATCATGCAGCAGGACTGCAGAATTAAATTAGCTATTTGTACTTGCTAATATTCTTAATGATCTCACAGTAGAAGTGCTGAAAGAACAACTATGGTCAGCACAGAGGTTCTGAGAAGTAACCACAATACCAGAACTTGGTAGGATTCAAAATTAAGTCAACCAGCAACTCTCACATATGAAAAGCTAATCACATTAATTATTGTTAGCATTCATAGAACAATCAGTGCCAAATTAGGAATCCAAGAGCTGTGTGCTAATTTAAATATTTGAGAGAGGCTATATTTGTAAGCTTCAAGCCAAACGTCATCTAGTGAAAGTAAAGATCTCTGCCCAGGCAAGTGAGGGCCTTGCAATTCCCAGCTGCACAGATGTGATCCTACTCTCTCTCCTACAAACATTCAGATGAATGGATGAAAAGTACTATGGATGTAGGTAGTCCTAATCCACCTGAAACTCTTTACTACAAACATTATATATAATTTATTTTAGCACTGTATAGACCACCTTTTAGAATGACTGTCCCCCTCTTTATTTGGGTAAGAAAAAAAGTAACACAACAACATTCCTAATAAATAATGTTTATTTACTTATTTTCCATGACGACTTGGGAATGCTGGGAATTGTAGGACTTTTTTTCTGTCTAAACATGCCTAGGGTTGCACCCTGAATTATGTACGTAACATTAGAGATGCTGATTTAACACAGTAGGGATGAACGCATGACCTCTGTTATGTTTCGTAATGGTTTTGCCACACATTCTGCTCTGACTGACTGACTGCCTTCTCATTTAACTTAGAAGATTTCTACAATTAATTTCTGGAATTGATGCAATGTGGCAAGCTAGTTTTCAGTCTGTAACATTTTTCTTCTTACAAGTTACCGAAGCACATGGGCATATTGATTATAATTGAACCAATGACCTAGGGAGGTAGTGGGCTCTCCCACACAGGAGGCATTCAAGATGAGGCTGGCAGCCATCTGTCAGGGATGCGCTGACTTAGATTCCTGCATTGAGCAGGGGGTTGGACTCGATGGCCTTGTAGGCCCCTTCCAACCCTACTATTCTATGATTCTATGATAAACACGTAAAATAAATGTTGATGCAATTGAAGCTGTATCCAACAGCACCCAACTGCATGTGCCCAACAGTCTGACCAAGGCCCAGAAATTACAAAAAAGAAGAACGGTGGATTGTTAATGCTGCTCTACAAAGAGGTAAATTCAAACTCCAAAATCAGTGTGACATTCAGAGGGGGAAATTTCACAAGCATCCACTATAATGCAGCCTCCTTTAGATTCTATACTAATCTGACCTGGCTTCTGTAGTACATAATAAACTGTATAGCAATTTCAGTCCTACTACTCCATCAACCTAGGGTTACCACCTTCTTTCTCTTTGCTTTGATTTAAATCAGCTTCAACATTTCTGCCCACCCTGTCAAGTATTTTTTGCTGAGTCGAGATTCCGAGCAATAAAAAATACAAAAATTAAATGGATTGCCTGGGCTTTGCTTTTAAGAGATGATACCACTGTTTAAGAGCCTGAAATTGATGAGAAAGCTCAACCAAGTGTTTGAACTGGCCAGGTCACTATCCTATTTAGTCACTGCCACAATTTATTTGCCTTTCGCAACAACATGCAAAACAGGCCTGAGCAGCCCAGAGCTATAATTAAGAGCCTCGTCATGTTTACATCTTTGCCCCCTACAAAGTCTTTTATCTTTAATTTTGGCTTCAGAATTCTTACCTGCTTATCAGATCTAGTTTTATGTGAATTATGACTAAGACTACTTGTTACTCATTGAGCAAGAAGACTGAAACCTGTAATCAGCCATCTGCACCACCTTCTTTATTCCATTTTATAGCACTATAAATTGTATCTAAGCCTTAAGCATGCAAAATACCCAGAGTAATGTCTGCTTTTAGGAGGAAGTGACTCAAACAGACCCACCAGAAATGACAGTCTGCGTGACATTCTTTTTGGTCGACAGCAAGCTTTTATTTCAAGGCAGGCAAAAATATTTAAACAGCTTTTTGTTTCCCTATTAAGTTAACAAATCTTTGATAAGCTTTTACATTAAGAAGCACAAAAGGTACACTAATACAAGATAATGGGAACTACACTCCCCTTTGAGCTGGCTGGCTTCCTCTTCTGTTCTATTACACAAATATTATCAGGTTGGTAAAGGATCTCCCGAACCCTAAAGGCACACAAAGTAGAATATTTAGGAGTACAGATTGCCCACCTTCCTCAAGCACTTTTCAAAACAAAGGATGCAGGAACAGGCTATAGCACCTTACAGCCTGCTTGTTTCCTCAAAGGAGTATTGAACGATAGCATGTAAGAACTCTGCCATATATGCTCCAATCCAATCATGACATCATCCTACTTATGTGCAAAGTGGGTATACTGGAATTTGTATTGTCGTTAGATTTTATTTTCCAGGCTTATGGTGGTGAATAACAGAGAATGCAAAATTGAGAAGAGTCAAGGATACATAGTTCTGCAACTTTACACCAGTTTCCTAAGCATATTTGGCCCATCTGGCTCTTTGTTGCTACACATCACTGGTTCTCTGAAATTCAGACGATGGGCCTTGCGGTAGGTGGAATTGTCTCCATATTCAGTGATCCATAGAATCAGTGCCAAATTACTTTACGTTTTATGTACAGTTTTAGTTATTAGGGACAACAGAACATTTGGGTGGGATATTACCACTGAGTCACAGAATTATAGAATCATAGAATAGTAGGATTGGAAGGGGCCTACAAGGCCATCAAGTCCAACCCCGTGCTCAGTGCAAGAATCGAAGTCAGAGCATCCCTGACAGATGGCTGTCCAGCCTCGTCTTGAATGCCCCCAGTGTGGGAGAGCCCACCACCTCCCTAGGTCATTGGTTCCATTGACCTATTGCTCTAACAGTCAGGACGTTTCTCCTGATGTTCAGCCGGAATCTGGCTTCCTGTAACTTGAGCCCATCATTCCGTGTCCTGCACTCTGGGATGATCGAGAAGAGATCCTGGCCTTCCTGTCTGTGACAACCTTTCAAGTACTTGAACAGCGCTATCATATCTCCCCTCAGTCGTCTCTTCTCAAGGCTAAACATGCCCAGTTCTTTCAGTCTCTCTTCACAGGGCTTTGTTTCCAGTCCCCTGATCATCTTTGTGGCTCTCCTCTGAACCCTCTCCAGTTTGTCCGCATCCTTCTTAAAGTGTGGTGCCCAGAACTAGACACAGTACTCCAGATGAGGCCTAACCAGTGCTGAGTAGAGGGGAACTAGTACTTCAAGGGATTTGGAAGCCATGCTTCTAGTAATGCAGCCCAAAATAGCATTTGCCTTTTTTGCAGCCACATCACATTGTTGGCTCATATTCAGCTTGTGATCGACAACAATTCCAAGATCCTTCTCGCTTGTAGTGTGGTTCAGCCATGTATCCCCCATCTTGTAACTGTACATTTGGTTCCTTTTTCCTAGGTGCAGAACTTGGCATTTATCCCTATTAAATGTCATTCTGTTGTTTTCTGCCCAGCGCTCCAGTCTATCACGATCCCTTTGAATTTTGTTTCTGTCTTCCAAAGTATTAGCTATCTCACCCAATTTTGTGTCATCTGCAAATTTGATCAGCATTCCCTGCACCTCCTCCTCCAAGTCATTAATAACAATGTTGAAGAGCACTGGGCCCAGGACTGAGCCCTGCGGTACCCCACTCGTTACCTCTCCCCAGTTTGAGAAGGTCCCATTGAGAAGCACTCTTTGAGTCCGATTATGTAGCCAACTGTGGATCCACCGGATCATTGTTTCATCTAGCCCACTTTGAGCTAGTTTGCTCATCAGGATATCATGGGGCACTTTGTCAAAAGCTTTGCTGAAGTCGAGGTATATGATGTCCACAGCATTCCCACAGTCCACAAGGGAGGTGACTTGATCAAAAAATGAGATCAGATTAGTCTGGCAGGACTTGTTCTTGACAAATCCATGTTGGCTTCGAGTAATCACTGCATTGTTTTCAAGGTGCTTCCAGATGGATTGCTTTATGATCTGCTCCAGAATTTTCCCTTACTTATCATTGTTCTGAGTTTATTAAAATCACCTTTCCTAAAATCCAGGGTACGCATTTGACTGCATTAGGTTTTTGCTTCCCTTTCCTCCAGAGTTCCTGTAACTGCTGCTTTACCCACTAAGTCATCTCTGTTGGTTAGGATCAAGTCAAGGATAGCCAATCCTCTAGTTCCTTCCTCTACTTTCCGTAGGAGGAAGTTATCCGCCACACAAGTCAGGAATTTCCTGAAGGGGCCATGTTTTGCAGAATTTGTCTCCCAACAAATATTGGGGAAATTGAAGTCCCCCATTACTACTACATCATTCTTCCTTGAAACATTGGCTATTTGCTTTTCAAAGTTTCATCCTCATCTTCTCCTTGATTGGGTGGCCGGTAATAGACTCTGACCACAATGTTCCTTTTATTCTTTACTCCACTTATTTTAACCCAGATGCTCTCAATGGGGCTACCACGCTCATCCTCCTGTATTTCTGTGCAGAGATATGTATTTTTCACATATAGTGCAACCCCACCTCCCTTTCTGTTCCTCCTGTTCTTTTTGAACAAGTTATATCCTTCAATTGCTGTATTCCAGTCATGAGAGTCATCCCACCATGTCTCAGTTACACCTATCAAGTCATAATTTCCCTCTTGTATTAAGAGTTCAAGTTTGTTCTGTTTGTTTTCCATACTCTGGGCATTACCTTTCCTCATCTGATTTCTTTTAAAACAAAAAGATGTCTTGTAAAGACTTTACGCTGATATGTTTTCATATCATTATTTTCATTCTGCAGCCTTTCTTTGGCTATTAGGTGGTAAGGAAATGTAATAAATAAATAAGGCAAGTATTTGACCAAAATAAAAAGGCTTATTTGCTTGTTCTTAAAATTTAGCTCTATATAATACATGAAATTAGTCATAAAAAGATAACTTACAGATATGCCTCTTATTGAAATAAAACTATTTCAGTGATGACTACAGCATTCCATATTCTCCAAGTTACTTACTATAAATAAGTCACTTTTTATACATGGAAATCCTTTGAACAACAGTTCTAGCTGCCTTTGAAACCAACATATTGATGTTTGACGAAACTGCAGAAGGCTCCAATGTTATATTTAAAACTCTCTTATTAGACCTTGGGTTGCACATCTCATTGAGTTTTACTCTTCCACAGAAATGATTAGGCAGACCAACAGCACAGGCTCATGTGAAAACACCTTGCACTTGCTATTCTATTGAAACATGTTCCTATACTGTATCTACCTATATGAGAGTCCTTGAGTTATACCATAAGTTCTTATTTTACCATTTACTATATTTGGCATCTCAAATGTAGAAGAAAACATATTTAAAAGGAAAGTATTGTATCATTCATAATTCATTTCAAACTACTCTAAAGGAAAAAGAATAAAAATAAAAGCAGCAGCTAGAAAAGCATGTAACATTTATAAAGGCTTTCTTTCTTAAACAAAGCACTGATATTAATGATTATGCAAGCTGGGAAACCTTAACATATTGCTGGAATTCTCCAGTAAACCAAGGTATAAACTAGTAGCTTAATCTAGGCCCTAAGGAATAAAATTGGCAGGATTAGGAGGTCAGGTTTCTTTAATTAAGCCAATAGTTTTGCTAGGACAAAATAACAAAACAGTGACTTACAGGGCAGATAGTTCTTCACACGTGATTTCTTTAGTTTTTCTTAAATATGTATTAAGACATCTTTGTTATACATTAAAGGCTAGTCTGTAAGTGTCAACTAGCCTCCTTCCTTCTAGCTTTCCTCCTTTCCTCTGCCTTAGTCATCTACACTGCCCTGCTGTTCTTACTATTGGCTGATTTGCTCTGACATCACAGCGAGCCTGTGTTACTCCTACAAGTGAGTCAGCTGCCCAGCCCTAGGCTTACAAGTCCTTGAGCTGCTTTGACTTCACAAAAGGCCTTGCAAAACCTTCAGTCAAATACGGGTAACTCTGACATGATGTGGAAACCTTTGATTCTGAACTCCAGTTTTGAGTTAAATTAAATAGCCACCTTGCCATGTGGTTAATGTGGGGAAGTTTGCCCGATTCTTAAATGTGTAGTAAAGTACAGCAATATGGACACCAATGATGGTTTTGTGTTTGTTTGGTTTTTTGTAATTCTGTGTGTGCTTGTCTCAAGTTACTGATTTGTTCTGTTGCTCTGAAGTGAAGCCCTATCCCTCCATGCACCGCATGCGACTGGTTTTCTCACTCCTTCATAATCATTTGTTTAGGGAAGGAGATGGGTAATATGTTCTCACAGTGTAAAAGTTTATTCATACTGATAATGATATTGTTTCAATGAGGTCAGTAAAATATTGTATTTAAAGTATTATTCACACCTTAAAATAAAAAAAAAATCACAAATACACAACTCTACCTAGGTACCTCATCATAAAACACACAGAGAACGGTTACTTTAGACATATGACTACAGATTCTCATGTAATAAGCTCTTATTATGCTCTAGAGCAAGGCCTCATCCTTAGACTCCCCACCCATTTCCTTCCACTTCTGCCTAGTATATTACAGCAATAAACTGTGAGTCTGCAATAAAGTGAGTACGTTTTATTTATATATTTAATTTTTTTTCAAAAGAGTAAAATGTAAGTGAATATTACAAAACATTCTCACCAAAACCTGCAAATATCTATATCTTTCAAAATATATAAATAACACTTGCAGTTGAAATTTGAATTCTTAAACTTAAAAACTGAAAACCATGGAGAAAAAGAAGGAAAAACAAGAGTCCAGGGGATTAAAGTGTGTATAACATCTACATGCAGGGAGCAGGGATGAGTATGCAAGCTCCGCATCCTCATTGCTATTCTTGTCACCCTCCATGTGTAGAGGGAAATTGTGTGCAGAAGAGCAGTTCTTCTATCCATGGAGGTTTTCCATGAAGTTTTGAAACCTGGACAATTGGGATTGTAAATCATGTGGAGAAACTCCTGGATAGAGGGGGCTCTCCACCGCAGAAAGCCACCCCTACATATGGAGGGCAATGAGGAGACAGCATGCTTATCTGCACTCCCCCTCCTCACGTGTAGAGGTTACATGTGGTTCAAACACCTGAAGAGGGCTAAGGTATACCTTAAAAGTCAACTCGAGTCATGAAACTCTGGAGCTTGGGAAATACCTTCCCCATTCAATATGACCTTCCACAGATTACTATTTATTTATTTATCTGATTAAATAATTACTAACACTGATGATCAGTTTACCAACTGATTAGCGTGGAGAAGCCGTACACTTTAGAATGCCTAATGGGTGAGAAATCACATGATGCTTGCATCGATACAGGCCAAGGAATTAAGTTGTTTGTTTGTATTGGGGCTGAGAATTCTTGGAATCCCTTAGAAGAAATGGAGACTCATAGTCAACAAAAGGGTGGGAAAAGCAGTACTGGGGTACAATCTCAAAAACGATAGAATGATCTCAGTACGAATCCAAGGCAAACCATTCAACATCACAGTAATTCAAGTCTATGCCCCAACCACTGATGCCGAAGAAGCTGAGGTTGATCGGTTCTATGAAGACCTACAACACCTTCTAGAACTAACACCAAAACAAGCGGGGATTGTTTCTTCATCATAGGGGATTGGAATGCTAAAGTAGGAAGTCAAGAAATCACTGGGATAACAGGCAAGCATGGCCTTGGTGTACAAAATGAAGCAGGACTAAAGCTAATAGAGTTTTGCCAAGAGAACATGCTGATCATAGCAAACACTCTTTTCCAACAGCACAAGAGGTGACTCTACACATGCACATCACCAGATGGTCAATATCGAAATCAGATTGATTATGTCCTTTGCAGTCAAAGATGGAGAAGCTCTATACAGTCAGTCAAAACAAGACCTGGAGCAGATCATGAGCTGCTTCTTGCAAAATTTTGGCTTAAATTGAAGAACATAGGGAAAACCACTAAACCATTCAGGTATGACCTAAATCATATCCCTTATACAGTGGAGGTGAGGAATAGTTTTCAGGGATTAGACCGGTTAGACAGAGTGCCTGAGGAACTATGGACGGAGGTCCGTAACATTGTTCAGGAGGCAGCAATGAAATCCATCCCAAAGAAAAAAATGCAAGAAAGCAAAGTGGCTGTCTGCTGAGGCTTTACAAGCAGCTGAGGAAAGAAGGGAAGTGAAAAGCAAGGGAGAAAGGGGAAGATATACCCAACTGAATGCAGAGTTCCAGAGAATAGCAAGGAGAGACAAGAAGGCCTTCTTAAATGAACAATGCAAAGAAATGGAGGAAAACAATAGAATGGGAAAGACTAGAGATCTTTTCAAGAAAATCGGAGATATCAAGGGAACGTTTTGTACAAAGATGGGCATGATAAAGGACAAAGAAGGCAGGGACCTAACAGAAGCAGATGAGATTAAGAAGAGGTGGCAAGAATACACAGAAGAACTATACAGGAAAGATCTTAATGTCCCTGATAGCCATGATAGTGCGGTCACGGAACTTGAGCCGGACATCCTCGAGAGTGAAGTCAAGTGGGACTTAGGAAGCATTACTAACAACAAAGCTAGCGGAGATGACAGTATTCCAGCTCAGCTATTTAGAATCCTAAAAGATGATGCTGTTAAAGTGCTGCACTCAATATGCCAACAAATTTGGAACACTCAACAGTGTCCACAAGACTAGAAAAGGTCAGTTTACATTCCAATTCCAAAGAAGGGCAATGCCAAAGGGTGTTCAAACTACCATACAATTGCACTCATTTCACATGCCAGCAAGGGGATGCTCAAAATCCTACAAGCTAGGCTTCAGCAGCATGTGAACTGAGAACTACCAGAAGTACAAGCTGGGTTCCGAAGAGGCAGAGGAACTAGAGATCAAATCGCCAACATTCACTGGATCATGGAGAAAGCAAGAGAATTCCAGAAAAACATCTATTTCTGCTTCATTGACTACGCTAAAGCCTTTGAATGTGTGGATCACAACAAACTGTGGCAAATTCTTAAAGAGATGGGAGTACCAGACCACCTTACCTGTCTCCTGAGAAACCTGTACAAGGGTCAAGAAGCAACAGTAAGAACCAGAGATGGAACAACCGATTGGTTCAAAATTGGGAAAGGAGTACGACAAGGCTGCATATTGTCACCCTGCTTATTTAACTTATATGCAGAGTACATCATGAGGAACGCCGGGTTGGATGAATCACAGGTCAGAATTAAGATTTCTGGGAGAATTATCAACAACCTCAGATACGCAAATGATACCACCCTAATGGCAGAAAGCGAAGAGGATCTAAAGAGCCTGTTGTTGAGGGTGAAAGAGGAGAGTGCAAAAGCTGGTTTGAAACTCAACATTAAAAAAACGAAGATCATGGCACATGGCCCCATCACTTCCTGGCATATAGAAGGGGAAGAAATGGAAGCAGTGACAGATTTTATTTTTTGGGGCTCCAAGATCACCTCAGATGGTGACTGTAGCCATGAAATTAAAAGACGCTTGCTCCTTGGGAGGAAAGCTATGGCAAACCTAGACAGCATAGTAAGAAGCAGAGACATCACCTTGCCGACAAAGGTCCGTCTAATCAAAGCTATGGTTTTCCCAGTAGTAATGTATGGCTGTGAGAGCTGGACTATAAGGAAGGCTGAGCACTGAAGAATTGATGCTTTCGAACTGTGGTGCTGGAGTAGACTCTTATGAGTCCCCTGGACTGCAAGGAGGTCAAATCAGTCCATCCTAAAGGAAATCAACCCTGAGTGCTCATTGGAAGGACAGATACTGAAGCTCAAATATTTTGGCCACCTAATGCGAAGAGAAAACCCCCTGGAAAAGACGCTGATGCTGGGAAAGATTGAAGGCAAAAGGAGAAGGGGACGGCAGAGGATGAGATGGCTAGATAGCATCAACGATGCAATGAATATGAACTTGAGCACGCTCCGGGAGAGAGCGCAGGACAGGAACGCCTGGCGTGCTATGGTACGTGGGTGTCACGAAGAGTCGGACACGACTTAACGACTGAACAACAACAACCACAACAACATTTACATCATGCATTCTATAATTTCTAATTTGTTGAGTGTTCCTGAGCATACAGATACATGACACTTGCCATTTATAGTGTTGGATGGGATATGTATAGGTATAGATATATACAGACACACACACCAGTGCTAAAAGATTACTCAGCACCTAGAATATACTTCTCAGGTCAATTTTTAGCTAACGTATCTTCTACACTAGAAACCTGATTTGTGTGTGTGTGTGTGTATATATGGGGGCCGCGGTGGCTTAGTGGTTAAGACGCTGAACTGCAGTATCTCTCTCTCTCTCTCTCTCTAAGCAACCAGAAAGGGCACTCCACCTGCAGAATCCAGGCTTCCATGTACACATCTGAATGAGTACAAAGGTTTGTTGCAGGAAGAAAATTCCAGAAACTAGCACCAAACAAGGTTAGTGTTGTTAGCACTAAGAGCACTGATCACTTATTTGTCAAAGGTTGACATGCCTAACCACCACTTGGCAGGGAACAATCATCCATGTAGAGTATCAGAAACACTGTTTTTAAAAGTTGGAGGGCACGATCCTATCAGGATTGGTGGCCAGCTCCGAACTCGGAGACAACTGCCTATCCAATGCAGGGCAGGAGAAGCGCAGAGGGAATCATACCCTCTGCAATTCCGCTGCCCTGCATTCACGGCTAGACAGCCAATTTTGGCTGTCTAGCCATGGGAAATCAGAGCAGGGGGTGGGGGGGAGATACCGGCCGACGCAAAAGAAGCGTCGGAAAGGCACTTCCTCCCTCCCAGCCCCGGCACACCCCCAGGAATGCCCTGTTTTGGCCGCTCTGCGCTCCTCTTCCAAGCGTGGAGTATGGGGCCATTTCACACTGCCTACGAGGCAGCGTGGAAGGAGGTCGAGGTCTGTTCTCAGCGAACCAACCTTGGAGTGTGGGATCCAAGGTCGGTTCCCGGGAACCGACCTATCCTATGGCCGTCTAGCTGCTGACTAGCGGCCATAGGATTGCGCCCTTAGTAGTTTTTTAAACATTCCTGTAAAATTAAATTACTATTTATACACAGGAAACCTAGGCCAACACTTATTTGATGCATCTATTTCTTTGCTAGAAAATAAGATTTGTAAAAACATTATACAGCTATATGCTGGTGACGGGAAACCTTTCACCTTGATTCAGAATTGGTTTGGTATTAATGAACTTGCTTGGTGAACATGTAAAAAAAGCTCGTCAGCTTTGTAAGAGTTCTCTCCCACTCCATAATGTTGGCATATGGCAGAAACACATAATCATATTGCCTTCTGGGAATTGTAGTCTGGTTTCATTGGCCATTCACCCTCACCACAGCCATAGGGAAGAGCTAGCCCCCTCCCAAAACAAACACACCCAGGAAGAAGACAGCATTGTAGGTCTGAATGTAGGATAATAACCACATAAAATCTTCACAAGAAAAACTGAAGAGAACTGACCCAAACAGAGAAGACAGTAGAGAAGGGTGAACTTCTCAATATTTCTTTTGTATTAACTTGGAAATCACCATTCTTAAAAAAAAAAAAAAATCAGAAGGATTCAGGTAATATTGAGCCACCCCAAGTTCTATTGGTAGGCTTTTCCCATCCCCATAGGAATAAATAGCTCCACTAGTTCCTAATTGTGTGTGGGGGGAGGGGGGAGATGATGACGCAGGGAGGAAACTGGAGTTAAGAAACAGTTTGCACCCCTCTGGTTCGCCTTCCCCCATCCTCTGATTTGTCCTTGCAGGCAGGTTTTACCACTTCAAGGAAAGTTAATGAAAAGAAGCAGCTCCATTTGTTTGCAACGAGACAGGAGGAAACTCCCTACAGGAGCTAAGTCAAAGGATAGGAGAAAAAGAGACAAGCCACCACTGAGGACCCCTCATTCTCCCTCCAGTTTAGCTGCTGCAGTGTTCCCCTCCCCCAGCCAGCTTAGATTTCAATCCGAGCTAGAAGAGAAGTCGGGGACTTCTAAAGCTTGCCTCCCCTTTGAGGTTGACCTTAACAAGCACCCGAAGGGTGGAATCCTATTAAGTCCTTCCTCTGACAGAAATGCTTCTATTCTCCCAGGCCAGCAGCCCCACCCCCATGTTGTCTCAACATCTGCTCCGGATGGTTCAGGGACTCTCTGGACCAGTTTTGGCGTGGGTGGGTGAGGGGACTGCAATGGGGAGGGGAACATTCCATCACACAAGTGGACCTCTGCTCACATCATGTGAAATTTCACCCAAACCTCTTTGTCGATTGTGGCCAGCATCTCTAGAAAATATTCACCAAACAAAAGTGCCATGGTCTGGTCCTTTACATCACAGAAGTTCATGAGCATTTCCTCAAGAATAAGGCATTAACAGTAAAGAATTTGGGGTGCTTTCAACTACAAATCAGCTCTCTGTCCATGTGTGTCCAGAGTACTAACTGTTCATTTTTCCGGGTAACGTATAACAAATATCAGATATATGTTAAAGACAAAATGTTTGCTTCTAAGGCCCCGGTTTGTCATACATGTTCAGCTAAGAATTTGCTGAACGCTCTTCTGTCTGAGGGTGCAACTTGAGCTTTCAAGAGCTAGGGATGGCGGAGAATTCCGCCACGGATTTCAGTGAGGCCAAATGCACTGGCATTCGGGCCCCCGAAATGCGTGGCAGAATGGCCCGCCCCCCCACGGATTCCCCCCAGGACAAGGCTTACCTGGGGCGGATGTTCCGGACGGCAGCGGCTCCGGTGGCGGGCCCGGCAGCGGTGGCGGCGGCTAGTCTTTCAACTGGCTGCCGCAGCCGCCATTGTCATCCTGGTCTTTGCCGTGATAGGCTACGTATTTATGTAGCCTATCACGGCAAGCCAATTTAAAAAAACAAACAAACGGCGTACGCAAATGACGGCAGCTACAGCGGCCGCCATTTGTGTTCCCTATTTTTCACCGATTTATCTTACGTAAATATTTACGTAGGCTAGAACGGCGAAAAATAAAGGAACGCAAATAGTGCCCACTATGCTATTTGCATTCCCCTTTTTTTTCGCTGTTTTACCTTACGTAAATATTTACGTAAGATAAATCGGCGAAAAATAGAGAACGCAAATGGCGGCCACCATAGCCGCCGCCATTTGCGTACGCCATTGTTGTTTTTTTCTTCCAGAAAGAAGTTGCCCAGCAGCCGGATTTCCGGCTGTGGGTGGCCCTGGCCAGCGGCTCCACAGAATCTCCGCGGAGTGGAGCCAGCCAGAGAAGGATTTCAGGGGGAGGTGCAGAGCGCCTCCCCCCCACTGCGAATCGCCTCGTCGAAAAGGTAAGTGACTTTCGTACATCCCTATCAAGAGCCATGTATCTAGTTATCTTTTCTTGTTGATAAATTTAACTCCACAGATCTCAACTGTTGGTGACCAGCCAGCAAGAGCCAGTTCCACTAGAATGGACACGGACAGTAGTTTACACAAGCTTTTTCCAAATGATCATCTGAAGTCCCTGCAGTCCATAAAAATACTTCTGGGTAAATCTATCATTCAGTTTTCCTTTAAGTTATACTAAGAGACTTCAGATTTTTGCAGTCATACAAATGCAGACTGGAAATGCTGCCATAGCTGTAAGTTAAATAAATGTGCCCCTAGGCCCATCTGATACCTGGAACCCTGCAGACAAATAAAAGCTTTAAGATGATCAGAATTAACCACCTGGGAAACATATGCAAACAGATAGATTCCTTCTTTTATTCATTCCAAAGATTACAAAAACTCTGAATGATTTGTGAAAAGGCATGCTTGTGTCTAGGTCTCACAATGGAAGACAGCTGCTCCAGGTAAAAACCAGGAATGTGATGGAGGAAAGTAACTAGCTTAGAAACAGACTTGCAGAGCGCCCCCCTCACCCACCCCTATTCTATAGAAGAAATACTTTGACCCACATTCACACTCCACATTTGCAAACTACTGATTGACTCATAATAGAACATTTAGTTACACATTCTATTAATCCTATTATAGCTTTCTATGCCATTAATAATTACCATTAGTTTTGGTACCAAATTTGAAAAAGCACTGGAGGGGACTTGCATGGCCCTGGTAAGATATCAGCTGCATGGTAAGAGTCAGTTCAGAAGTTATTAGAGCTGGCTGATGGGACCAACTAATGTGAGTAGTGTGAAGGACTTGGACAAACTGGAGTGCATCCAAAGAAGGGCATCCAGGACAGTGAAGGGCATGGAAACCAAATCATAGAATCATAGAATAGTAGGGTTGGAAGGGGCCTACAAGGCCATCGAGTCCAACCCCCCACTCAATGCAGGAATCCAAGTCAGAGCATCCCTGACAAATGGCTGTCCAGCCTTGTCTTGAAGGCCTCCAGTGTGGGAGATCCTGTTAGGAACAGCTGAAAGACCTGGGCCTGTTTAGCCTGGTGAAGAGAAGATAGCAGACTTCAAATATCTGAAGGGGTATCATAAAGAAAATGGAGCAGAGCTGATCTCTGTTGCTCTAGAAGCCAGGACAAGAAAAAATGGATGGAAACTGCAGGGAAGAATAGTTTGGCTAAACTTAGGAGAACCTTCCTAACACAGGGGTGGGCAACTGTGGGAGGTCCAGGGGACATCTCCCCACCTCCCCTGCCATCTTGCAGGCCACACTGGAATAGGGAATTTTTAAAAACTAAATCTGTCCACTTTAGGGCTCCACAAACGCTATGGAGCACCATTTTGTTTTTGTTTGTCAAAATGAATTTGGGGTGTACCAAAGTCATTGGGGGCCAAACCGGAAGGTGCATTTTTCAACTTCATTCTACTTTTGTTATTCTAGTCACAAGATTATCCGGTTTATTCTGCATAACTTCCTGACTTTTTACATGATGTCATTACAGTTCCTATCTCTTGAAATCTGTTTGGGTTGTTTGTTTGTTTATTTCATTTATACCCTGCCTTTCCTCCCAGGAGTTCAAGATGACATACATACATGTTCCTGTTCCCCATTATATCCTCACAACAACCTTGTGAAGTAGGTTAGGCTGAGAGTTGGTAACTGGCCCAATGTCATCCATTGAGCAACATTGCTGAGTGGGGGATCTGAACCTAACCAATGCATCACTCTGACTCTGTTCTAACATGCGTGGAGGAAAATATCCTTAACAAAGTTAAACTTTCAAAAATAGACAAAAGACATGAATATCCAGTACGTGACCAACCATTTCAAAACACTGTGATTTACAGAAGTATTATCCATGGAAGTATTGAGAATTTACCATTGCCAGTTTATAATGAGTTTTTCTATCTCAATATAAAATACTTTAGAGAAGTTATTTTTGCATCTGGGAACAGAGTGACCAGCAAGCTCTTGGAAAATGTCTACCATACCAAAACAAAAACAACTTAGGAATGCAGGATGCAACGTTAAATGCAAATAGCCTGTGGAAATTATGTCCATCACTTTATAGATGAAGGGGACCTGATAAGTGAATGATGAGAGAATAAGATACCAAAGCTACTGACCTGGATGTCAAGCTGGTTGGAGCAGGGGTGAAAGCAGCCATTTGGAAAATAAACACAAAAAAGGAGGGAGATAGCAAGAGAATAAAGGGAGGAAAAACATTAGTTTTTCAACATAAAAGTGAGCAGATGTTATATCAGCAGTCTATTTTTAAAAAGGAAACCAACAAACAACATTAGTGTACAGTGTTTCTTTGATGAGTGATGAGCAAAATAACAGTATAAGAGGAAGTAACCTTGTTGATTATGTATTATGGAAAAGCTACCTTGGAATATGTATACACCCTCACTGTATACACATACAAGTGGAACACAATGAAGTTGGTGGCAGTTGCTAAGGCAGATGTTTGGCAGGAGGTATTCATGTTGGTTTTATTTTAAAAAGGCATTGCGTGGACCAACATGGATTTGAGGATGACTCATATGCAGCAAGACATCTTCACCCATGAAAAATAAAGGAAGCTAAATGGCTTGGCTAGATGTTCAAAGAGTTTTATGCCAGAGATTCTCAAGTACTGATCACTTATACTGATCAAAGACACCACTTTTTTCCATAGAAGTCTACCCTTTCTCAAAGCTGAGAGCAATTTTTTTCAGTCCTAAGAATAAGACTAATACTTCATCACTGAGAATAGCCAGATGCTTGATAACTTATTTTGTACAAAAATATTTAACATGTCCTTTCAATTAGCCAAAACACACATATAAACTCTTATCTAATGCCAAAATCAAATAGTCCCCAGAGCCATCACAGGTGCGCATTCCTGCACCATTTTGCAAAAGGTGATTTATTTGTTTTTTAAACATCAGAAACAGCTACACCACTATTGGGTATGCTGGTTTCTTTTATTTTATTCTCTTTGTTTTTCTTTAGCTGAACTGTCTGCAGACATTTCAGTTGGAGCCCTCTTCCCAATCGCCCTGACTGAAATTTTGTCATGAAGAACACATATCAAAACCCTGCACAGGTAAGTAAAAGTGTGGTAATAAAAAGAAACTGCAAAACTACAACCTACACTTAAGGATTTTGTCTAAAAAACTTGGTTGCTCACATGCAGAAGCCATTCTGCTTCAGAGAGGCACAACCACCCTCCCTGGAATGGCCTGATTCCATGCACCTCGTGAAACACGTTCCTTGTTCCATTTCTTATTTTTATTTGGGGATCCCCACTCTCAATTTGAAGTTGGCTAGCACCAGTCCAAATGAAGTATGTTTATTATTGTATCTCCTGGACATTGTGCACTTTGAAAGAACAAATGAACAAAAAGGCAGAAAAAGATGGGCAATATTAGAGGTATAGACAGGTGCAGTATTGGGACCCAGCAGCCTCACACAGCTGCCAAAGGCTCACAGCTGCTGACCCCTGTTCTGCATTGGATCCATCTGCCAATCCCCTTAGCTTGCTTTTGAGTGGAACTGGTGGCTGTAAGCCATCCACCATTTTAAATTCCCACAGTACCTCAGAGTGATCTGAGACACTGTGGGAAATTTAAAATGGCAGGCAGTTCATGGCACTGCTGCTGCCGCCGCCGCCCTGCCCCATACTGATGATGGGCCCCCTGCAAGCGGCACTTTTCCAGGATCCCCTTCGTACATGTAGCTGGCCCTGTAGCATAGCGTTTATCAGTTTGCTGTTGTTCAGTTGTTAAGTTGTGTCCGACTCTTCGTGGCCTCATGGACCATAGCATGCCAGGCCTTCCTGTCCTCCGCTCTCTCCCGGAGCGTGCTCAAGTTCATATTCATTGCATCGGTGATGCTACCTAGCCATCTCATCCTCCGCCGTGTGCCGTCCCCTTCTCCTTTGGCCTTCAATCTTTCCCAGCATCAGGGTCTTTTCCAGGGACTTTTCTCTTTGCATTAGGTGGCCAAAATATTTGAGCTTCAGCTTCTGTATCTGTCCTTCCAATGAGCAGTCAGGGTTGATTTCCTTTAGGAGTTTATCAGTTACAAGATCTCTAATAAGCTTCGCCACATGATAATGAAAGGAACTTAGCATAGATACACACAAGCGGGGGATGCGGATATTTTGTATCTTTCAATACAGAATCTTTTCACATAAAGCAAGAAGAGAAAGGTAATGGACTAGGCTTCACAGGGCCTCTATTTATCTTTCTGTCCCACCATTAGCAAATAAGGCAAGCTCAACTGGGTCTACAAGCTTCAGCTCAATTTTGGGTCCACACTTCCCTGAAGTTGGTAATAAGTAGCACCTTCCCTCTACAACAAAAGGAAATTTCTGACACACATCTCCTTACAGGGATTTGCAGCTGTGCGTAAAACAACAGAGGTAATTCACAGTGATTAGCAATTGTGCCCTGACTTCAAAAGCTGTAGTTGAGACTCATTAAAGAGAAACTGATCTTTTCTTTTTTTTTAAGGGGGATACACTCATGGTGTCTTTTTATCTTTTGCATGTTAAAACAGAGCCAATATGCTATTAATCTTCAATCTCATATGCACAGAAAAACTATGCTGTTTTCTATCTTCAGTATAGTTTTAAAGCCAGTGGTAACTGGCTCAATCCCATCAGTAACTAAAATGACAATTAAACCACCTGCTGCTTAAGTCTACAACTACCGTGGAACATTTCCACTAAGTCCTGCTAGACTTACTATCTAGGATTTAAAGTTAGAAATGATAAGCATACCACCTCTAACCTAGTACAGCACTTTAAAATGTAAAACATTTATTAATATGTCTGCGTGAAGAAATTTGCATGGGTCAGAAAGGGACTATTCACACCCTAGACCCAATTGCCCAAGTCCTGCTATCTCACCTCTATATCATGGCTGGGCAACATATGGCCCTCCAGATATTTTGGCCTACATCTCCCATCATCCCTCCCCATTGGCTATGTTGGGTTGAGCTGAGGGGAGTTGTAGGCAAAAACATCTGGAGGAACAAGTTGCCCACCCCTGCTCTAAAGAACCCATGATGAACCAGTTCCAGAGAGAGTCTGGGGGTGATCTCAAAGAAGAGTCAGTTTTCATAAGGCCAGGATATTAAACAACCCTGAAGAAAGTGCAGAAATGGGTGGCAGGGGCTGTGGGGGAGGAAGGTACCCCTTGATGCTTCTATAATGATTGATGAGAGAAGATCTGGAGGAAACTCATCCAGGCAGCCAAGAGAGAGCTGTTTGCACGTGAGTTAATTACTAATTGGTACAAGAACTAGTACTTAGCTAACTACTGCCAATAGCTACAAATCGAGAAGGTGCTTGTGTCAAGCCCTCTTTACTCCTTTGGAAGTATTCTCAGATCATTCAGTAGAACAGAGATTCCCAGTTTATGGCTGTGGGTAATCATGGACAGGAGGAAGGCAGTACTGTTGAAAATGTTAGAGAGACTGGAGTTAATAAGTAGCCTCTCCAGTGCAAGGAATCATGTAAGCAGATATCTCTACAGGGTCTGAACTGAAAATCATAACAATTTACTGTTCTTGCCCAGTCATATCATGCTACTCAGAGACAGAGCTCACCAGGTCATTTCAGAAATATACCACCCATTTTTGTCCTGTTTTGCATACATCTGAGATTCATTTCTCAGAATGAAATTAAAGTGAAACATCTAAACTATCCACTCATTAGAATTCCTGCTGCTTTTGCTCTGTAGTCTGTGGACAGTAAATTGTTGAAATGGCTCTGTATTATAAATGATTCAGAAAGTTCACATAAATCACACACACAAATCTCATGCAGGAAATCACATTCATATGCACAAAGAAAGGCATAGGATCCTTTCATATATTGTCTCTCTCTGCATTTCATTATATTCTGCAAATGAACTACTTTAAAAGCTAGTTCCAGTGAAGGCACAAGATGTTCTATTTTGCTAAATTTCTCTCAAATCAGAGGATCTGAAAATTAAAAAAACAAAACAAAAAACAGTGCCCAGTTCCTTAAGTTGCTGAGTACTTGCTAAACTGCATTCATTTCATTATGCAGCATTCCACAACATTGCTGAAAGGATGCCACATACGCATTTTCACTAGGGATGGCGGAGAATTTCTCCCCGAAACTTCGGGGGGCCGAGCGCCAACGTGTTCGGCCCCCCGAACAAGTTTCGGGGAGAAATCCTCCGCCCCCCCCCCCCGGGACGGGACTTACCTTCCCTGAATGTCCCTCCCGGCGGCGGGTCCGGCTGGCGGTTCGTCCGGTGTTCGAGCGGGGCGGGAGCGGCAGCCGGTCTTTCGACCGGCTGCCGCCCCCGCCATTGCAATGAAAGAAAAAAAAACAAAAACACGTCCCCTGATAGGCTACGTGACGATTCACGTAGCCTATCACAGCAAGATTTGCAAAGTCAGCCGTGATAGGCTACGTCAATCGTCACATAGCCTATCACGGGTGACTTTAAAAAAAAAAAAAAAAGTGTGTACGGATAATGGCGGCCCCCATAGGGAGCCGCCATTCCCGTTCCTTATTTGGTCGCTGTAGTCTACGTCAATGTTTACATAGACTACGGCGAAAATAAGGGCAACGCTATTTGCGTTGCCCTTATTTTCGCCGTAGTCTACGTAAACATTGACGTAGACTACAGCAACTAAATAAGGAACGCGAATGGCGGCTCCCTATGGGGGCCGCCATTCGCGTACGCGCTTTTTTTTTTTAAGTCACCCGTGATAGGCTACGTGACGATTCACGTAGCCTATCACGGCTGACTTTCCAGATCTAGCTGTGATAGGCTACGTGAATCGTCACGTAGCCTATCAGGGGACTTTTTTTTTTTTTTTTTTTACTTTCGTGTTCGCGGCCGGGCGAGGCGGGAAGCCTCCTCCCCGGCCTGAATTTCGGCCGGGCGAGGCGGGAAGCCTCCCCCCCCGGCCTGAATTTCGGCCGGGCGAGGCGGGAAGCCTCCCCCCCCGGCCTGAACTTCGCGGGGGGAGCAGCGAAGCGCTCCCCCCCACCGCGAAAAAGCTGCGAGAAAAGGTAAGTGACTTTCGTTCACCCCTAATTTTCACTATTGCACTCCCAGGCATTTTCACTATTGCACTCCCAGACAGAATTGCAGTCCATCCACACATAATAGAAGACAAGAAGATTAACTTGGAGGGGCAGCATAGCCATGCTGCTGTTCATTTACCCTTTTAGCAACACCCAACACCCCACTTAGCAATATCTTCCAAGATGTTTCTAGGAGGAGTCACACAGAGAAAGAGCACAAGGCTTGCAACAATTATTTTTACACACACATGCCCCTTAAAAGCATAACACTGAGAAGTTTCACAAAATAGCAGAGGGGAAATTATTTTGTTTGTCCCTCAATATGTTATGTCCAACATCCAGCAGCTGTGCTATGACAGCTACACAACTCCGTTTCACGCAGGCTCAAGTACAATCCTTAGAAAATATGTATCCCAGCAACAAAACCCCTAACTTGAAGAAAAACATATGGACTAGGAGCAAGAAACAGAAAGCAAATGCACAGTCATTATGCAAAAAGTAAAAATGTGAAATGGCCCTCAGAGACACATTGCGGGAGGATGGTTAATGTACATTGATTACTTATTTCCTGGAAGAATGTTCTGGTAAACAGATATGCAGGTAAGTATATGAGCAATATATGTACACTTTGAAAATGCAGTCATTTATATAATTCAGTTCACTAATAATGATCCATCCTTCATCTTATGTATGTGAATACATTATATACATGATGATAAACTACACCAAGTACTGCTTTCAGGAGGTTTCATTTGCAGACTTGTTTTCCGATGAATTCAAGAATATAGTCTTACATTTAAAAAAAACTCCTCTGATATTGTTTAACAGGTGTATTAAATGGTACATGTGCTTCTGTTCACCTACCGCTGTTGTTTTTCACATTTCATTTTAAACATACAAGAAACTGTAATGAGATATACAATGCTTCTATAATAGGTAGAGAAAATATCTGTGAACTTTAGATCTGCTTCCAGAGTCTTGTCACCTACTATCTTCCTTTGTGATAGATATTGTTACAAGTATCTGAGAGTAGCCAATACAGCTGTTTTTAAGGAAGGTTTACAGAACCTCAGTATGTTACATCCAGCATCCAGCAGCTGTGCTATGACAGTCAGAACCTCAGTATGTTATATCCAACGGGTTATAATAATGGGATAATCTCTTTCTCTCCAGTCCTAATGAATTAAAATGGTGAGCTTCTGCTCAAATGAATAAGGATGATTTATGCATCCAAAATATCTTCCCCTGTTTAATCTTTACCAGTGCAACTGTGAATATTCTTTTTATTAAGAGACATTTCTAATCCCAATTTTATCCATGCTGAGTTTTTAGCTTTAACAGCTTCTTGTGATAATGGGGCTTAAGAAGAAGTTGTAGAATGTGAAGGAAAGAAAGATCCATTGACTGTTCAGTTTGATATAAAAATGGATATGTGTTTAAACATTCAGTTCTTGAGCACCACTTAGGGAAGGTTCTCAAAAACACCACATACAAACACTATAGGCATTGGCTGCCTATATTTCCAAGCCTGATTCAAGGTGCTGGTTTTAACCTATAAAGCCTTACAGATTCAGGACCGCAATAACCGATGGAAGGCTTCTCCTGAGCTGAACATTCCCATACACTACAATCAATATCTCAGGCCTTCCTCCGAGTGCCATTTCGAAGGGAGACTCGGAAGGTGGCAACAAAAGAGAGGGGTTTCTCAGTGGTGGCCCCCCAACTGTGGAATGAGCTCCCAACTGTGTCCTGCTGGTGCCAGGTTAAGACTGCCCTCTGCTCCTGGGCATTTAATGGCATATGATGGGGCATCTTTGCCTGCTGTTTTGAACAAGACTATGTGGAAATGGTTTACCAAAATTGTTTTTAGGGCACAATCCTATGATGATAGTTGGCAGCCTCTGAACTCAGAGGCTGCTGAGTATCCACTGCTTGGCAACTGGAGGGCGGAGGCGATCTGAATTCACACCCATTCTCCAGCCGCCCTGCATTTTTTCTAGATGGGCAATTTTGCCTGTCTAGCAGCAGCCCTTCAGAGCAGGAGGGAAGGAGGCTGGGGCAGCCATAGGAAAAGTTGTATGTCCGCAGCCCCAGTCTCTTCTCCTCCCCTCCCCTGAGAATGCCCCCTTTTCCTGTCTCCATGCTCTGTTTCCAAGCAAAGAGACATAGCCAGACATAGCTACGAGGGGGAGGGGGAGCGCAGTTTCTGGGCTCTGAGGTCGGACCCTGTTTCCAACCTCGGAACCCAGAAACCGAATAATCCTATGTCCCCGTAGATGCTGCCTGGGGAACATAGGATTGCTCCCTTAGCTGTTGAAATTGTTTTAAAGTTTGTGTGTTAAAAAAATTTAGACTGTTTTTATCATGTCATATTTTTGTGATATTGTTGCTGTATCTTTTTATGAATTCTTGTAAACCAGCCAGAGAATTTTGGCTATAGGGTGGTATAGAAATTATGATGATGATGATGATATTCATCATCATATAACGAACGTAACCTGTGTCCTTTTTGATGTGAAATCATAAAACCATAAACTGTACACTGGAAAATAATGGGAAATTTTCTTCATAAAATATTATTTGAATCTGCAAATTTCCTGAAATTGCTGTGCCTCTCTGATCAATGTAAGCAAGCATCCTGCACCCTTCTGAGAAAGGAGCACTTACATTAGGGATGATTCCAATTGCCTTTTTCATATGTAGAAGCAGAAACAGGAGTCCCCTCCACAAAAGAGTACACAACATAGAACCTCCGAGTATATAAGAATGATCTCATTCCTTCATATGAGCTTCTGTTGTAAAAATGTATTAGGGTTGCTGGGAACTTTGCACAATTAGGAAAGCCTTATCAGACTTATCAGGCATTGGCATCTTGGAAACAAGCCTCAGAATTGATTAAATTCAGAAATTAAAGCAGTTGATGCATAGAATTATAGATTTTAAAGCAGTTAAGAGACTCCAGAGATCATTTCAGCAACAACCTACCCTGAAGCAGTATACTGTAAACATAAACACCCTTCTCTAGCCAGCCTGGATTGCGGTATCTTTTGAATACATGACCATTTGACAGTGTCTGCTACAGCTGGAAGGAAGGAGAGTTCCAGTGAGTGAGTAATGGCCTGCCAGGAAGAGAGTGAAGGCCAGCCTTTTCCTGCTCCAGAGATGCCATCAGCATCAAAGCTCTGGCCCTACTCACCCCTTCAGAACTATGTCGCTTCTCTTGAATGCACAGAATATTTGGCAGGCTGTCAATAGACATTGGCCCACCTGACAAACATTGAAGAGTCTGGCTGAGAAAGGTGGAGAAGTGTCAGTGTGATGGGGGGGGGGGGCGGTGTTGTCTTATTTTGTTCATATTTTAAAATGCTATATGAGAAGGTACTCTTGGGGCTGGAACCAGTAGTCTGATGGATGTCATTTATTGCAAAGTATTAATTGAGGGGTAACAAAGGGGAAGCAACTTCATAGAATCATAGAATAGTAGGGTTGGAAGGGGCCTACAAGGCCATCGAGTCCAACCCCCTGCTCAATGCAGGAATCCAAGTCAGAGCATCCCTGACAGATGGCTGTCCAGCCTCGTCTTGAACGCCTCCAGTGTGGGAGAGCCCACTACCTCCCTAGGCCATTGGTTCCATTGTCGTATTGCTCTAACAGTCAGGAAGATTTTCCTGATGTTCAGCCAGAATCTGGCTTCCTGTAACTTGAGCCCATGATTCCATGTCCTGCACTCTGGGATGATCGAGAAGAGATCCTGGCCTTCCTGTCTGTGACAACCTTTCAAGTACTTGAAGAGCACTATCATATCTCCCCTCAGTCTTCTCCTCTCAAAGCTAAACAGCCCAGTTCTTCCAGTCTCTCTTCATAGGGTTTTGTTTCCAGTCCCCTGATCATCTTTGTGGCCCTCCTCTGAACCCTCTCCAGTTTGTCTGCATCCTTCTTAAAATGTGGTGCCCAGAACTGGACATAGTACTCCAGATGAGGCCTAACCAGTGCTGAGTAGAGGGGAACTAGTACTTCCCGAGATTTGGAAGCTATGCTTCTATTAATGCAGCCCAAAATAGTATTTGCCTTCTTTGCAGCCACATCACATTGTTGGCTCATATTCAGCTTGTGATCGACAACAATTCCAAGATCTTTCTCGCTTGTAGTGTTGATGAGCCACGTATCCCCCATCTTGTAACTGTGCATTTGGTTTCTTTTTCCTAGGTGCAGAACTTGGCATGTATCCCTATTAAATTTCATTCTGTTGTTTTCTGCACAGTGCTCCAGTCTATCAAGATCACTTTGAATTTTGTTTCTGTATTCCAAAGTATTAGCTATCCCGCCCAATTTCCCTAAGAGAAGCCAGTTATAAGGACCAGCTGTATCATGAATATCATGGTAGTTTGGGAGTTCTGCGTTTTTGTCTCTCTCCTTTCCATCTTTAACAAAAATACTCTGGGAGGGTACTTTAAAAACAAAATGAGATGAGAGTGCGGGGGGGGGAGAAGAAAGAGATGGGGGATCAGGATGTGTGAAGAATTCTGGCATCTTGATCACTTTCCTTTTTTAAAATGCCATGTTTAGTCTTTCATTATTATCTATTATTTTTGCATCCTTTATTTATCAGGACCATTAATAACTTATACTACCTAGACAATTTAAAGAATGTAAATTTGTGGTTTTTAGAGCTGCTGCAATTACAGCTCTGAGCCACAAGGTACAGGTCTATGTACCTAACCAAATGGCCTTTATTATCATTTATGTCTGAATCTTTTCCAGTCTGCTAAGATCAGTCTTCACTTGTAGTGTCACAAATTAAAAATTTCAAATTAAGTCTTGTCAGTCTTTAGTAGAGTTGTCTTATCATTCCAATATATGAATGCAATGCTTTCATTAATATAGCCTAACAATAGGTATAAGATGGCATCATTTTATTGACTCAGTCATAACTTAATCCCTTTCAGCTACCCACAACCTAGCTAGTTATCCAGTCATATATTTGTTCATTTGGTTCTGAGTGTAATTTTTTACATTTAAAATCATTTTATTCTTCTCAATGTGTTGAGATCCATTTCTATTTTTACTTATATTCTACAGTATTTTCAATCACGTCCCAGTTTCTAATCACCTACATGTGATGCCAGTGTGAGAGCTAGTGTGGTGTAGTGGCAAGAGTGTTGGACTGGGAGCTGGGAGATCTGGGTTCTAGTCCCCACTCAGCCATGGAAGTCACTGGGTGACTTTGGGCCAGTCATACACTCTCAGCCCAACCTACCTCACAGGGTTGTTGTTGTGAGGATAAATGGAGAGGAGGAGGATAATGTAAGCCGCCTTGGGTTCCTTGAAAGAGGAAAAAAAGGTGGGATATAAATGCAATAAATAAATGTATTGTGCAACATTCTTCTCTTCCTTTCTATAAAACTATAACAAAAAAATTAGTGTGTGTTTTTTCTTTCTTTCTACAGTATTGTAAAGAAATCCTGCATTTCCAGAAGAAACTAAGAGCTAGTTAGCCTACCAAAACTGTTCCTGGCCTTCAAAAATATTTGAACAAACCAGTACATTCATTCTGTGGTATAACACCATGAATAGCCAGTTGGCTTTTGTTTGTTCCTCTTACACACTTCAATTATACATGTTGCCATCGTTTCTCCTCGAAGATAAATGTAAAATGCATTCGTGAGAAAACGCAAGCTATGAGAAATTTACCTTTCTAGTTCAGCAATTTTCTTATCTTTGTCATTTTTTTCATTCTCGACTTCCTTGAGGATTTCTAGAAGCCTGTCGACTTCAGCTTGAGCTTTGCCACATTCTTCTCTATAGTAGGCTGCCTCTTTGTCTAGCTGCTTCATTCTGTCAGCAAATTCAGGGTTCATCCGTGCTTCCTCCTCAGCTTCATGAGCCTGTTGAATTTTTTAAAACATCACCAACATTTAAGATACTTTGGCAATACTATTCTATAGATCCAGATGATGAAAGGATTTATGGGTATCCTGTTAGTTGGCAAGGTTTCCTCATTGATTCCTATAACAGGGCATTGAAAAAAAATACCATTTCAAGAACTTTGGGGAGGAAAACCATAATTCCCTGCTCTATAAAAGAGAGTGCTAACTTTTGTTTTCAATAGCAAAGTTCTTACTATTGTTTGTGGAAGGGGTACTGAACAACTTAATATAAGCCAGCATATAATATGGTTTAATTAATAACCACATTAAACCATTTATGAACAGTTTAATGCAAAGTATTTATTTTAGACAAGAATGAGACTGCATTCAACAGACAGTTTTACCCAAAATCCTTTTTTTCATACTGCAAATACTTAACCTGAAACATAAGAAGAAACAAGCCCCTTGGTGGAACAGCACAAATAAATATACCTGGCAAACACATGCATGGGTGGGTGGTCCGTTCACAAACAAGAAAGAATATGATGAACACAACAAAAAACAAGAGTGCAAAGCCCAGTCCTGCTCCCATTAAAGCTAATGGCAAAAGCCCCATTAATGTCAATGAGAGCATGAATGGGCCAAAGTGTTTAAAACATTAGACTGAAATAATCACACACAGATGTAAACAAGAATGCACTGCAATGCTTAGCCTACCCCTTGTTTCCCATTATTCCTAATTGGCATCTTCAAAGAGCAGGCAGGGAGAAAACAAGTAGTTTAACCGCAGTGCACATTAAACACACATAATTCAGAGAACACTTTTTCAATGTACACACATACATTTTAAAAGATTAGGGACACTCAGAAGAACTGCATGTCCCTCTGCTATCTAACAATATGGAACAGATGCTGGTTTTTACTTTTATAGATCTATACTTATTTATTATTTAGGGGAATAAACAAGCAAGCAATAAAACAACTGTAGGTTAAAATGAAGCATGCATGTTTTAGATAAAAGGTAATGCTAACATCTACTTGTAGGAGGTTGACATTCTTTGCAATGATTTAATCCTTTTTGTTTTTCAGCAAAAGTCCTGAGATCAAGTAAAACATTTTTAGGATGAAGAAATGGATATAAATCAGGTGACTTAATGGCTTGGTTTTTTTTCTGCATGTAACATATCATTTAAGCATGAGGATAATTTAGGAAATAATTTAGTTTGAGTGGATTTCTTATTCTCAGGCCACTTCAAATGTGATGAATTTTCTACATGGACATAAAAGAAAATGCATGCAAATCACATGTGAATCATTTGTCCACAGTGAAACAGATCTGTGTGAGATTTGTCATGTTTGATAATGTGCAAGCAATTTGCAGGCTCTCTTTTTTACATGGAAGTATAAGAGATATAGGAAATTCACCATGTTTGGAGCAGCCCTAAGTTTCAACATAGGAGGGAAGCATTTTCCGTGTAAGTAAAACATAACATACGCCATATGCAGAGGGCACAATCTCCCAAGAGTGTCTAGTATGCAACCTCCATTCATTTCAATGGGAGCTTGCATAAGATTCCATCTGGTACCTGAAGGATTGTGGCCATAAAGTTCAATTCAGCTCCATTTAAAACAAATTGGAGTTGTGGCACTTGACTTCAATGGTATGCGAATCAAGCCTTTGATCTTTACACCCAGGGCTGGGACCCAAGAACCTCAATCACTTCTGAAAGTTCATTGCAACTTGTCCAATTTAATGTTAAATCAAAATCCAAGATCCAGTAATTGCTTTGAGGGGCACCAGAGATGGTGCTGTGGGGAGTGCTTTAGAACTCCCAGTGGGTTGCAGTTCTGTGCCCAGGCTTCTGAATCCCAACAAAAGCCTGCAGTAGAGCCCTGTTTATGCATTGAGATTTTTATTATCTGCTCTGGGATTTAAAAAAACCCTTTTTCTTCCTGTAGCCAACTACAGAAAAAAGCCTCACAACATAAATACGCCAGCTCAGGTAGTTCACAATCAAAAAAGGCATATATGTGCACCATAAACTTAATGCACGAACAGACTAATATAACAACAATATCATGGGGAGGCTTATCTGGAAGTCTGCTCAGAAGATCCTGAGTTCACTGGCAAGGCCTTGATCCCCCAGCACCTTAACCCTTCATCGTAGTCTTTTAAGTGGAACTATTTGGGGCATATGCACCATTAAGGGCCTGTCTCATAATTATATAAGATATAGATAGTTATATAAGATATAGATAGGACTGACTGGCATGGCCTTCCTTAAGAATCCTGGAAGTTGTCATTTAGTGAATGGGCTGGGAAAATTTTTTTCAAGAAAGCTGAAACACAGATATTGCACATCTGACAATTGCGAATGCTGAGGATTATAACAATTATCCTCTTTGCCAAATTTACATTTTCTTCAAATGGAAAATATGAATGTGAGAGGCTGATGAAGTACTATGTGGTGCATTTAAAATGGTGTGTGTGATAAAGTTCATTATGCAGAATTAAGTAATTTAGATGAACAAAACTGAACCGTCAGTAAAATAATTAATTAGCACCTTTTTGACTGATATTTTAATCTAGGTTTTCTACACAACCTTTCATAGGTAAAACCTACTTCATCAGATTAGTGCTTGATTTTTTTTTTGTCAAGATAGTGCCATTCTTATAGAATCATAGAATAGTAGGGTTGGAAGGGGCCTACAAGGCCATCGAGTCCAACCCCCTGCTCAATGCAAGAATCCCTGACAGGTGGCTGCCCAGCCTCATCTTGAAGGCCTCCAGTGTGGGAGAGCCCACTTCCTTCCTAGGTTATTGGTTCCATTGTCGTATTGCTCTTCTTGCCCAAACTTCCAAAATAATTAGTAATTATGTTCAACTATATCAGCTGAACATTTCCGTGATGTTAAGGTCATTCAGCTAAAGCAGCGAAGTCACTGTGCAGACACATATATAGAGCAGTATGAGTGAGTGTGTGTGTGTGTCTGTGCGTGTATGTATGTGTATGTATGTATGTATGAGCCCACTGAACTAGGTAGGCAGCATGGGCAAATGTATAAACATTTTCATTACTTTTTGCACTCCCACCAATCAACAACAAAAGGGGGGGGGTTCATATTATAGGAAGCAAATTTTTACCCAAAATGCACTCCTCCTCCCTGTCTCAGTTCAGCCTCATTCTAAACAACTATGATGTGTGAGTAGGAAAAAAAGGTTCAGACTCTGCTATGCTGCATGTATAGAGCTGCCCACACCTGAACATGATGAGACCCTCCCATATTTCACAGGGCCGCATCCCGTGCTGGTTCATCTTCAGGTCCCTGTGTGCAGCACTACTCATGCCCATGCTGTGGGTAGCCTGCGCTGTGCATTGGGAAAATGAGGAAGAGCTGGCTGCTAATTATGGTACAGTGAGGCCTGAGAAGACCTCGCTCTGCTGTGAATAGCCAGGCACATCACAATATGCATGGTATAGCAACAGAACGCCCACACGGGGCAACTCTGCAAGAGATAGGAGAATTCACTTAAACTCCATACACAGTGAGGAAAACATTCCTTGTACTACATATACTGGGCACATCCTTGATCATTTATTTCTTATATTCCTTCAGCTTCATGGTGTTAAAATATTGTTTACTATGTGCATGATAATGGGTTAGCTTGAGACTTACCGGGGGGGGGGGGTGCTCAAATTACTGGGTTTGTTTGTAGCAATTATAACTGGGCTGGGTTTGTAGCAATTATAACTAGGAGTTTCTTCAATTGTTTGAATGAATCAGAAGAATGTTATTATATGGATTAAAACACAATTCAGTCAGGTGCATTGTATCTTTAAGGCATGTAAAGAAGATGTTTGTCATTAATCTCCAGGCTCTTAATATTTTTCACCTAGTTTCCATCTACTTTTCTTCACTGTCCCACAAAACATTCAGTGAACGAAACTGAGAGTTCACAGTATTCCAAAACTATTACACAACAGAGAGATTGAGCGATTATGTTATCAAAGGGTGTGGTCCACAACATTGGTGTTAAAGGCCTCTCCCCCTCTCTGCTGCCAGCATCAGTGGCAGCAGGGAAGCTCAAATCTGGGCCTCAATGTGCTTGTCTGACGAACTGTTGCTACTGCTCTGGCCTGTCAAAGCAGGTTGGGGGGAAGATGCACAGCCGATTCAGCCTTGCAGTGCTTAAAGGCCCAAGAGCTACTTGGGGCTTGCCAGACTTTAGCTGCCTTTGCTAACACTGGTGGGTTGAAACATCGATGCAGTGCAGTCAGTTGTGGACAACGACCTAAGTATAGACAGGATAAGCTTATAGAAAAGGAGACCCATATGTTATCATGATTACACCTCATGTAATTTGATTCTCTCCAAATATTTATAGAAAGTTGAGTGAAACAACATAATGATTTTAGAAAATAATGCTCCAAAAATGACTGTATAGAGCAAAGGACTTGCATTATCAAATATGCCTATGTCTTACAATCATAGTTTTGAATTGTCACAAGATATACTATACTATTTTCTAATAAATGGGAATACCCAGAAGAGAATTTTAGATGCATGAGGACTTGGATGGTTTCCTGCAGTTGAATTTTAGAATCCTTGATTCTTCCAGATTTAGAAAATCATACTGAAACATGTCTTTATGGGATGATATTTTAATGACTAGGCTTACAGTAAATCCCCAAAGCTTTCTAGTTAATATTTCTGAGGGGTTAGTGGGGGTGTTCATAGTGATGTAGTAATAGTGCCACTCTTGGCAGTTGTCAGGATAATAGAAAAGGCTATGGACTGTCTACATTGCCAACCAATTTGCATGTCTCCACACAATCCCATAGACAGAAAGGGACACATGGAGAAATGGGACACATGGAGAAAAACTCTTGGCCAGTTCTTATGAATGAAGCTGCCTTACAGGTTTCCATATTATTTAATTTTTCCATATCTTCCAACCTATTATAGACACCAATATTACACTGTTGTGCTGAATATAAACTGAAAACATATGCTTTATTTATTAGCATGCTGCGGATACCGTTTATTCTTCTGCCACTGGTACATAAGAACAGTACACCTTGACTTAAAAGTGCCAAAATATCAATATAATGATTAATAAATAAAATGAGACAGGAGAAAGATACATGCAAGAAAACACTTTAGTTAGATCCTTCAAACTCTATTGATCAACAATATGAAATCTGAGATTACTGTAAGGTTCAATTCTACTTAGTCGAATTAGAGGCAGCAATTTAAAGCTGGCCTCCTTTGTATTTTTGAAGTTCTGTATTTAGAAGTTGTGTTCTGCTTACTGTCATTATTGCTCAATTTTCACAGAACAATTGGAAACCAGAATCAGTCAGATGAATAATAATGTTTTAATAGACAGAAAAAAACAAGGTATGAATTATCTCAGGGCAAATTTAGGAACTCCAAAATGTAATCTGCAAGTTCCAAACACTACAATCCACAAAACGGTTAAAATGGAAGTTGTGGCCAAATTAGTCCTATGCTGGGATATAGTGCAATGATGACTACTCATTTTATCTGGATAATTAGTTCTAGTCATTCACCAGATTGCATGGTGTGTGCACTGAACTCAACAATGAGATTCCACTAGCATTAAATAAATCAAGGCTTTACCTATTGATCATTATTTTTCACAAGGGTGGTTCAAAAAGGTGGATCCTTTAGCTTTTCCTTTTGGATACAAATTTCAAATGTAAAATAGTTTAGCCGGTGATGTATCAGCGCATGAAGCATTTGACACCCAACCCACCAGTGAAAAGTCAAAGGCAACGAACGCCACCATATCCTTGCCAAACACAGTCTTGGAATCCTGCCAACTGGTGAAAGATTCTCTGAAGCAACAAGGATTGTTCCACCCCCACAAAGGTAAGGTACTGCATCTTTATTTTAAAAAAAATCTGTTTGGTTTAAGCTTTTATAAGTCCCCATGCATCAGGGCTGGTGTGTGACGTGCTGTGATTCTGGATGAGGGTGGGGTGCAGAGTGGAATCAAGCAAAGAATCTCCCTGTTCTAGTCGCCTCCTAAACAGTTTCTTGTTAGCCTAGATAACAGGGGAAACAATCCTCTCCAGAACTAAGGAGAAATAATGTTATTAGTAAGTGTAATACCTTGTAAGATGGGAGTTCTGTACCTGAACCCTTTCCTGACATGAGGGAGATCTGTGAAGCAGGACAGAGTCCAGTTCCTTAGCATCACAGACCCCTTGTCTTCCAGCCTAGTTGCTAGGCTAGGGGCTGCCCTTGAGGGATTCAGAATAAATTTCATCTTCCCCTTTTATCACCTTTGGGAGAAGCACAAGGACTCCACTTATCATGAACCAACTCCTAACACTTATGTGTTCTCACATTTTTAAAAAAGTCACATCCACAGTAAAGAAAGAGCCCCAGAATCTCCAGGGCTTGTAGAATAGATAGTAGAAATTATTCTAATCCTGCTGTAGCAGTAATCTACAACATTATGTTCCAAAGTCCTCTTTAAGAAATTACTGTTAAACAATAAACAATTTCCATGCAGTCACAATACAAATAGTTTTCCATTTTGTCTATCAAAACAAAATTAGCATTTATTTCAATAATATGGAAATGATGATGGTTGTTCTTTGTTCTGTTTACACCTTACTGCGATGTCCCTGGTTCTGCTTTTGGCACACTGTGATGACATCATCTGGACTAATCTGTAGGGTAGTTGTTCAGTGACATATATTTTTACTGAATGCATTGTTTTATATTTATCATGGTTTTAAATTGTTCTAAGCCACTGTAAGTGGTACATGAGCAGAAGGGCAGGATAGAAATCTCCATATAAATAAAACATATAAATATTTTGTCTTGAGGCAGAATGTCGGATCTTTTGACCTGCCCATTCAAAAACAGTGAATAATGTAATTATTTGTGAGAGTCTGACAAATGGCAATGTACTGAATACCTGATGAATTCTAACTTTATAATTTTGTTAAGAACGGTGAACTCAGTATAATTATAGCATAAGGAATATAGTAAAGAAGAAAAGATCATTACAGAATATGCTCACAATCCCGACCACAATCCTGACTAAAAACAGCCTGTCAGATTCAGTGCTGTTATTTTTTTCTTCTTCTTCTCCCTCTGTTTTCGCCATAGCAGCTGCCAATAACAAATTTCTAATTTGGGTTTTATAGCTGAAGGAATTTAAACAGAAGTTTGAGATGTAGGAGATCCTGCAGAAAAAGCATGGGTATGCTATCTGCTTCTCTGAATTGACTATGCCACACTGGCTCCAGTCTATTGCTATATTAAGCCAACATACTGGGATTTAAACCATTATAGTGCTTTTGGCTTCAGCTGACTAAAACCATATACTAGGTTAGGGGACCCAAATTTATGACAGAAAAAGAGTTAGGAACAGTTCCCAGAGTGTAGGTTGTATTGGGGTGAGGGAGTAGGCCTTAGATTTGTGTAGTCTACCCTGCTGCACTCAGAAGCTTTAGTGTAAATCCGATATGCAACCAGGCCCTGCTTGCGCAATCGTATGATAACAAGAAAGGTTCTCAAATAAACATGTGTACTTGAGAACCTTATGTATACATGTCAATTTATGTATATATGCCTTGGTTCACACAAAAGTGTGCAAGCCTGAGGATCCTTCACATATCCATCATATGTACAAGCTCTACACTGGGGACATATGTAAGAATCACCTCTTAGATTTGATATGGTAGTTACAAATTAGGTATCCTTTTTAAAAAGGAAGGAAGGTTCTGCATATGAAACAAGAAAGTGGAAATTATTTCACATGTATTACACTGGTGTCAGAACACCTCTGCTTAGAATTAATTTCAGTCAATGTATATTCAGTGGCTGAACAAACATACCAGTTGACAATGAAGTGTAGAATACATTTCAGTCAATGTATATTCAGTGGCTGAACAAACATACCAGTTGACAATGAAGTGTAGAATGGGAATGAAGCTCCTTCTGCATCAATCAGGAGCAATCACACCCATTTGCCATCTACCCAAACTTACCTTGCTGCATATTTACTTGTTTTTGTCAAAACACAGGATGCTTTGTTGATAATTTGTCTAAAACAATCTTCTGCAACCAGGAGCACTCCAGATATTTTGGACTTCAAGTCCCATCAGCCCCAGCCAGTCAAGAATGCTGTATGTGGTAGTCCAAAATATCTGGAGAACACCAGTTGGGGAAGGCTGGTCTAAAAGCACAAGCTTGATATACTCACAGCAAGTGAAATCTATTTATCCACATAATACGTAGGGCAAAGTAGGAATAAATTTAGGTTTTATAACAGGACTTAAGACCTACTGAATGCCAAACATAAGTACAGGGTAATTTTGAATAAATAAATGTGGTATGTTTTATGAGTCCTATTCTTTCTTCATCTGACATTAAATTTTCATTACAACAGTGGAATTTGCTCAGCTATAAAGAAGAGAAGTAATGCCCTTTCTCTATATAGCACAACTCTTGCTTAGGGACATGTCACATTTTCAAACTGCAATTACAAAACATTAATAGTATGTAATTTAAAGAACTCAGGTTACTATAAAATAGTTTTATCATTACTTCTGCCTTTAAAAGGTACAAGAATTTTCATAATTAATGTAAATCTGTTAATAAAAATTTGAAAATAGCTTTCATATATAATATCTATGTGAATGTGTACTGCTATTTCTCAAGTGGCTTACAATGTGTATGTGTAGTTATCTGTACTAACTGATGTCTGTTGAGTGTTCTTTCTTGTATTATGCAGCTGTTGAAGCAGACTTCTACTCCATGTCACAATATGTCACAATAAAATTTTAGTCTCTACATTCAACAATGTTGAATACATAGAAATACAACTAAAATATTCAACGTTAAAACAATCATTATATCTTTCTCTTTTAAAATGCACAGTAAAGCACCTTTGATTATTTCATACTGAGGCTGGCATCCTGTGTACACTTACATATGGAAAAAAGTCCTATAGAAATCAGAGGGCCTTACTTTCAAGCAAATACGTTTAGGATTTCATAACGCTGCTATATTACAAATATCACACATTTAATCTCCTTTTTATAGTGAAATTCACCTGTCTACTGGACAAAACATACTAGTCTACAGCTTTTAAAACAGACAATTGGTATTTATTCTTAGTTTTGAGATATTCTGAAAAACATCACAAAGCTTAATTTTAATTTGAAGGATCCAATAAAGTACTCCATGGGCATAGCATTAAAAAACAACAAAGCCTGTTATCTGCATGCTTTCTTACAATTAAGTAGTTGAGGACCTGAAGGCGCTTCAAATTTGAATGCAAGGCTATTAGTCCGCTGTCTAATAACAACAGTTTTCCATATCTTAAAAAACAATACGGCCTTGAAGTCCACAAAGCTCATTTATTTTAACGTAAAGCAAATGAGATCATCATAGTTTTGCAAAGCTCCACAGAGGAAGTGTACAACATGGTGGTGGGTAAATGGATCCTCATGCTTTCATATGTTACAGCGGATACTTTCTGAAATGACTTACTGGATTGTACATCTGATTGAACAACTGTTCAGCTTGCTACATTGCAAAGTTGGGAAGGAATGAAGCACAGACAGGAAAAGAAGGAAAGATCCAGGAAAACAGTATTAGCTCAGCAAATCCAGCACATTTGCACAGAAGAACTTGGAATTTAAAAAAAAAGAAGTAGAAATTTAAGTTTCTAAACATTCCTTAGTGGAAGTGAGAGGCACTGGGGAAAAATAAATGTTGACTTTGGCTCCTAAAAAAGAATAGCTGGAGTAAGAAATCTAAGGTTTGTGTTACTTTCCCTTTCTCAAGTGAAATAACCCATGAAATACAGAAAGCTGTCCACTTTTGATGATACATTAAGTGCTGGTCTCCAGCAATGAATCACTAGGAGTGCTTTTGGCCAAGGCTGCAATTTATCACCAAAGCTTCAAAGATGGTAATAATAAAAGATTAATTAAACTTTATCATTAAATTTATAGCGTTCCTTTCATATTAATACAAAACTGCATTTCAGTTTTATTTGAATGCTGAACAGTACAGCTTGGCAAACAGTAGTAGTGAGGAAATCCAAGCAGTGGTGAGACACAAAAGAAAGACATTCTGAAGTGGATAGAATATAAGGGAAGCAAAACAAATAACTTTGCAAGCTGCAGACCACTTATTCCAGAGCAGTCTCACTGAAGTCCTGCCACCCTATGGGACTCATCTATGACAACTCCCAACATTAGCAATTTGAACAGGATGCCTGTGATTGAAAACCTACAGCTACCCATCAAGGGAAAATATTGACACCACTCCAAAACAAGCAGATTATGGATTACGGTCTTTTTAGAAATATATTGAATCTTTATTACTTCTTAATTAGTGATGGATTTATATTCATAAGAGCATCGGCATAACAATGAACAAATAATGTTTCTGTTAATGTTCCTGTGTGTTTCAAATTGTAATCTTTGTTTTATTAGGCCAGGATTCTAAAAGTCCTATGCATGTGCCCTAGTGCTTTCACGGTGTAGTGAAGCTCTCCACATTTCTCTTTCCAGCTGCAACTCCTTGCACTGTGTGTCCCCTTGACTTTCAGAGCAGCTCTTCAGACTGCAATGGTAAAGGCAGGCTGCTGAAACCCTACTGTGCGCTGGGCTGAAGCTCTTCCCGTGGCACTTCAGGTCCTGCCCTAATAGTACTGTCCAATGTGTTTATATTTAGCTGTATGTTTCTTTTTTTACCTCCGCCTAAGATAAATTAACATCCTATACAGATATTCAGTGTAGTTGGTTGTCCGCCTTAAACAGAGATATGATTTCACATTACAATGTAGTATACTGTAATGAAATATTTGATGAGATTCACTTTTCAGTGTGATTTACTGTTCCCCTTTATAGGTTTAAATCCAGCGGTGTCCTTCCAGCAGCAGAATGGAAACCGCTAGTGGAAGAGGTTTCTCGTTCTCCTGCAGCCCCATGCATGCCCCCAAATCTGCTCTGGAGAATAGTCCAGAGCCAACTGGGGGCATGCAGAGGTCTGCAGCGGGGGAGGAGAAGATGGGGAAGTCCTGTTGTGCAAGTGGAGGTCCACTCATAAGATGCTGGATTTAAGCTATAGTTTCTATATTACCTTCCCAATGGAAAGGCAGCTGATGTATAACTATCAAACTGAGAAGCAATGAAGCATATGAAACCTGAAAGAGCTGGGATTTTGGTGAGGGGAGTTCCCTATTTTATCTATTCCCTAGCTCAAAATCATATAAATACAATAACTGGCAGAAATACAAAGTGGTAAGAAAAAAATGCATATCCTCCACAAATTTACTTCAGGCACAGCACATACTTCCTTGATTACTCCTTACTATCATGACAGTAAGTACCATCAGTGGTTTGATATTTTTGATCATTGTTTATTTTAAAGCACAGATGGGCAACTTGTCCTTCCAGATGTTTTGGCTTACAACTCCCATCACCCTTGGCCAGTATAGCCAATGGTGAGGGATATTAGGAGGTGTAGTCTAAAGTATCTGGAGGGCCACAAGTTGCCCACCCCTACATTGAAGTATAACCAAAATTCTTCATTGTGTATGTGTTTTGGAATGATACATTACATGAAGCAAGTTTTTAAAAATGATGCATTTAAAAATGTGCTTTTGAAGTTTCATTTTCAATTTCTTTTCCAGTGTTTAACAAATCTTGCAGTTCTGTCATTCCTACAATTTCCTGGCCCATCACTACTACAGAAAGCAATTTTTAAAAATGATATATGCAGGCATGAAGATATTGCGATCCTTTGTCACTTTCATTAGCAACCAAATGCACACACTTAATGCCCTAAAAGTAAAATGACTGAACTCTTAAGCCTGTAGAGCCATCATATGCCCATTTTCTCACATAATATTTTGAGTTTTAGCTACACTTAAATAAATTTTTAATTTATATTTTTAGTAACATATAGTCTGGTGTCTATTATAATTCTATGGGGGGGTTCAAAACAAAGTTGTAATTTTGGAGTTACACTCTGTAATGTATGCCTGTTATATTGATGTATGTGTTTGTATTATTAAATGTGACCCAGGTAAGATATGGTTAATAGATTGTTAGAGAGTGAGTGAAAGATGGTAGGGGCTTGTGTGTGTGAGAGAGAGAGAGATGGGGGGGGGAGAGGGAGAGAGAGAGAGAGGATTCTGAGGTTATAAAAGGAATGAACTGACAGAAGTCAAATAGGGCCTTAGAGATTGAGGAAACTACATCTAGTCAGTGGGGTTTGGGGTATATGATTTTGAAGTGGTAGAGTAGATAGGTAGGTTAATCCAAACATAGATTAATAATAATATATAACTCTTGCATTAAATACATTTTAGTTTGTTTTTAACTAAAAAATCCCACATGTTGGTTTGTCTTATTGCGCTACCATTACAAAAAGATATTTCCTTGTTACTTCTCCTGTATTGGATAGAGGGAACCAATTAGGCATATTGGGTGTTTCTTTAACCCAGCAAGTAAAAGGGGCTGAGGCTGTGTGTGGCACTGAGGACAACTGACCCAGCAGAGGCAGATGTCCTGAGGGGTTTTCTTCTCAGTTTCATCAGGTGGAAGCTGGAGAAGGTATAACCCAGGGCAGGAACATCACACACTCCCTCTGAAGACTCAGGTTTGCAGTTTGGGTGTACTCATTAACTCGGCCCGGAATCTGGATGCCAAGGTTTCAGCGGTGGCCGAGAGCATGTCTGTGCAGTTGAGACTAGTGCACCAACCGCACCTCTTCTCTTCCTAGAGATGTTTGATCTGGCCATGGTTTCACATGTCTTCGTTACATCCCATTTGGACTACTGTAATGAACTCTATGTGGGGCCGCTTTTGAAAACTGTTCAGAAACTTCAGCTGGTCCAGAATGCTGCAGCCAGTCTGTTGACCGAGGCTGGTTACAGGGAAAACGTGACTCCCTTGTTACAACAGCTTCACAGGCTACTGGTCTGTTTCCAGGCAGAATTCAAAGCACCGATTATGACCTATAAAGCTCTGTATGGTTTGGGACCAGGTTATCTGAAAGACCCCCTTCTCCAAATGAGCCTGCCTGGGTCTTAAAATTGTTGGGAGACACCCTTTTTTCAACATTGCCACCTTCAGAGGCACATTTGGTGGCGATGCGAGAGAGGGCCTTCTCAGTGGCCACTCCCAGGCTGTGGAACTCCGTGCCAAGGGAGGCTAGGTTCACTCCCTCTCTGCTGTCCTTCTGCTAGCAAAGACCACTGTATTCAAGATGGCCTTTGGTGTGTAAGTAGGTCTGTTGGGTTGGGTGCTGTTTTGATTCTGTTACTGTTATATTTTTAATTGTTTTAATGTATTTGTTTTATTATTGTTTTATTCAAGTTTTATTTATGATTTAAGCCATTTTGAGTGCCACTTTTCTTGGTAGAAAGGCAGAGTACAAATCAAATCAATAAATAGCCTTCAGTGTGGAAGCACCTCAAATCAAGGAATATTTGCTGTATTTGTTATATAATAAAACTATTACGTTTTTTGCTTTCCTTTACTAAGCCTTTGCTTTTTTATTCATAAACATGCTTCTTTAAACACATAAAAAGGCTTTTAAACTCACTTATTTTTCCATGAGTAAATGGTTTTAAATATATAAACACAACATTTACGTAGTCATAAAGCACTGGCTTAGAATTTCAACTATTTCTATTACAACTATGTTAAGTGATGATGCTGTAGGTTTGATATAGGACCACTGTAAAAGAATCAGTTGAAATATTTACTTTTCTAGTATTCCCAGTATAGTCCCAAAGCAACAAATGAAGCCAGGCTTCAGACAACAGATTAAAACAAAAACCTTGAAATTGGTATAAAAATATAGACTCATTACATTTGAGTAATCCAACGCTTTAAAATCACTGGTGCTGGGTCTCTGAATACTAGCATTGCATGGCCCAGCAACAAAATGAAAATGGATCCTAAGCTTCCAGAGGGCCATGGTGTGCAAAATCTGTGTGAAAGGAGTGATTGCATCACAAAATCCAACCGGCATGCACATTTCTTGAATTTTGTGGATGCAAAATCTACATTGCTGCATTGGATGTTACCTGTTTTATGCTGATATTCATAAATTATTTTATCTCAGATTTCAGTCAGTTTAGGACTGTTTTGAGTTGCATCTCGATGTTGTCTATATGTGTATTATCATCTTTTGTTTCTTAATGGGTCGCAACTTGCCCTGAACTGTCAAGCACCAGCCAGGCCATTCAACTCTGATATGAGGATTGAAGTGAATGTCTTGTCCCCATACACTCCCATTTCTGTAACTTTGCACAAGGTTTCACAGAACGTCTTTCTGTTTTTGGAGTGTGTGTAGAACCTTGCACTATATCCTTGTTGAAATTAATGTTCATGTTTTCAGTAATTGTTTTATAAATGCCTTTCCAAACTGATGTGTGGGCTAAACAACAGCCAGATTTAAGCATTTAAAGTTCCACGTTCAATGAAAGTTAAACGTGCTTAGCTTTAGCTAGATTGTGCCCGTGGTTAAATGATCTATTGGCAACAGGAATTTATTCACAAGGTACGGAAGGCAAATATGATGCTTAAACCAAGGAGTATGTCATGAGCTTGTGTTTCAACAATGAGCACACACAATACTGACATAGGAAAGAGAAAGAATGTATGGTAGAAATGTATTAACATGATTCCCAAATCACTGTGATAAAATATTAGACTAAATGTGATTAAATATTCTGTACATCAAAATTAATTCTTATATATATTTAGATTACTTTTCCACTAAACACATTTTTAAACTGCCAGCAGCACATCATTATTATTTTAAAAAACACCCACATATTTTAAGCTCATATAGAAAACACCTTAGATTTCAACAGATGAAGCAGACACATATTTATTAACAAGAAAAGCCTTTTAACTAGAACCTTTGTTAAAGTGAACATTTCCATTCATTAACTGTAGTTTGAACTTGAAACGAGTAAGTATAACATTTTTCACTACAGAAATGCATGCATGCATCCAAAACAAGATATTATTATTAGACAGTATTTACCTTTTTCAGTTGTGCTTCTAGCTTACTACACTCCTCCTTCTTTTGCTCTATGGCTATTTCTAAAGTCTTTAACTTGGAGTCTCTTTTCAGCCCTGCCGAAGCCAATGATGATGCATGTTCTTTGAGGTCAATTAAGCTAGACTAAAAGAATATATACAAAAGAAACAATTGAAAGAAAAGGTTACCAGAAGACATTTATTTTAATCTAGTAAGCCTTGCACAGCAGACCTGAAGGCTGCACAAAGCGACAGTCCTTTCAAAAATACCTGCATTGATATTTCAAAGCCCATAGGTAGTAACCATGGGTAAGTAAGTCTTACACTGTGTTCAGTGTCTGGTGCAAAGAGCTTAAAGGAAATCAACAGCACAGGTGCATAGCACCTATGCAGATGCAGAGAGTATGTGGCTTTGATTTTTCTTTTTCTTTTAAGGGAACTGGTGCCAACACCTTATTCAGAATTGCAAATAAAATTTGCCCCTTCTGTGGGGATCATGCCTGCCATGTTTCAGATGAATAGGTGTAGGTGTCTTTGTGAAAGAGCAGTCTTTGCAATTTATGTGTGTGCATGTTAAAAAATATTGTGCTTATCCCCCTATGTTCTTTGCAGGCAATTATTATGAAAACTACATATAGCATAGAGGTGGCCCTAGCTAAGAAACTTGCAAATTTTTGGAAGGACAGGGGCAGTGTTTTTTGTGGAAGGGGAGTCTTCATATTAGGTGGAGGATATTTGTTTCTCCTTCCCCCTCTCCATATTTATTTATTTAATTTTTGTGGGGGAGGCAGTTGGCACTTCGTATGAAAATGGCATAGAGGTGTCCTTCAGCAAGAAATCTGCAAAATCTCAGAAGGATGGGTGCAGGAGCTAGAGAATTAAAATGAATGAAAAAACAATGTACGCCTCTTGTTTGTTTTCTGATCAGTTGGCGCCAAAGTCACAGAAAGTGTAATACAACTGGGGTGGCTGATAGATATGGAGTATATACAGTGGTAGAGTCAGAAGAACCTGAACATTCAGCATTGTCCAAAAAGCACCCAGTGCTACACACACACCCCACCTCCAGGTTTCACACACCCTACCAAATCTCTGTTAACATTCCGGCTCCTGGGAGAGAAAACTAGCAAGGATCACTGGAACAGTCCTGTGATATTTTTACTTCAGCATGCTTCCCTCAAGCCACTGGGATTGGAGAGCCCTAGTAAAACCATTCACTGTGCTTCAAAGCTAGAGCTGCCAGTCACAGAACTACACCCCCTCCACTCTCCCCTCTTTCCTTATATAGAGATCTTGGGGTGAAATGCATCAATTTTTGCAGGCACAATCTGTGTCTCTATGTCCCTCTGGATCTGAATTGCTAACAAAGCTTCAGGAGGGTGCAGATTCAGGGCATCTCTACACCAACCTAAAATCCCACATTTAAAACAGGGCTTTCTGCTTCCGTTTTAAATTCAGGATCACAACTGACTCCCTTTATACCTGCTTCCTTTCCCCCCTCCCCTTCCCCCCTCCTTCTCCCTGTATCTCAGTCTTCCATTATCTGTCATTGATCTCACTCCTCTTCTTGCCGCTTTAAAGCTTTTCACGGAGGAAACTGAAGCGGAACACAGCAGGGTAATTTGATAGTTTATTATCTGCAATCTATTTAAAAATGGAACAAGGGGCATTTAGTGCAGGAGACGCCTTGAATGATCACAGCGTCATGTAAAGAGCCCGCAAACGTCCGTGAAGGAGCAATCTCAATCGCAGGATAAAAGCTCAGTGTGAAGGAGCCCTCAGTTTCAGTCCACTTTGGAGGAGCCCTGCTTCAGTTCTGACATACTGTGAATCTGTCTGAATCAGCTCGATTCAGTTTGGAATTTGGTCAAATCCAAAGCACACTCCTAATATCAACCCCACCATAGGGGTTGCTACAGGCTAATGTTTATTTATTCTGTATTTATTAAGGTCAACGGACCTATTTTAAATCTTTGTCAGTGCTTTTCTCTCTCTAGTCCAGGTGCACCCATTTTAAACCTTAAACCTAATTATAAATATATGGGGGGGGGGTAATAGAGAGAGGTGTGGAGTTGCCAATCTTTAGGGTGGAAAAAAACTCCCTGTTTATGCAGGTCCAGATGTCTGGATCTCTGCAGCAATATAATTTAAAAATTAGTCATAATAGTAGCAGTCTTTAAACAGAACACACAATTGGAAATACACCTGTGGAAGAACCATGGATTTTGGCATTATTAGTTCCATGCCAGTAAACATTTCCAGTGAAGCCATAAGAGATGACTTCACAAGCATCCCTACTGCCAGCCTCCAGGACTAGATAATGTGTAGTGTTTAATTCTATTGCTACAGCATAGAGCTGGAGAGCTGTCATCATAGCCTTGCATAGAACCAACCAACACAGTGGCACAACTTTTTTTTGTCATTCATTCTTGTTAACAGGGCTTTTAGTAGAAATAAGTATTTTGGAGAAAAAGAATAATGGAACAACTTTCTCAACATTTTTACCTACTAGTTCACAGCGAATACCAATTTTCAAAAGGGTACGACAGAAAGTCTCAACAGAAAAATTAAAATGTGACATTGTACTCGTCTTCATCATTATATATATAGCACTTCAGATTATTCAAAGAGCTTCACATATGTTATCTCAGTAATTCTTACAAGCACAGGAGTAGAGGCGGTATGGAGGCTTTGAAAAAGGAGGTGTGGGGAGGAGGGGGTGGGGAAGTCCACTTCTGCCAGCACCGTTGATCCAGCTTAAATCTGGATCCCACCCATAGAGTTCTAAAGGCCTGTGAAAATAAAAAGGCCTTTGCCTGGTGCTGAAAAGACATTAAAGCTGGTGCCAGGCAAACCTCTTTGGAGAGGGCATTGGAGGCCACTTTTGAGAAGGCCCTTTCACTCATTGCCACCTGCCATATCTTAGCTTGAGAAGATGCTTGGAGTAGGACCTCTGTTGATGATCTCAGGGCTTGGCTTGGGTAAGTACATAAGGGAAGAGGCACTCTTTCATACATCATGGTCGTAGGCCATGAAAGACTTTAAAGGTCATAACCAGCACTTTGAATTGGGCCCAGAAACAGACCAGGAGCCAGAAAGCATGATAAAGTACTGGTGTCATGTAATAATTAACCCCAATCCCAGTTAGTGCTCTTGCAGCTATATTCTGGACTAACTGAAGTTTTTGAACAATCTTCAAAGGCAGCCCCATGTACAATGCATTGCAGCAATCTAAAAGGGAGTAAGCTAACTAGCACAATTGTTCAAATTGATGGTAAAAATAAGAACAGGGATACAGCATGTATGCTTCTGCAAGCCCCCAAAGATGAACTAAAAATGCATAAACAAATCTGAGGAAATGTACTGACAGATTTTCTTTGTTCAGTATTAAATATCGGGTTGGATCCTAAATTCTGTGAGTGGAGTTCTATTCACATAATGGTTGGATCTCGGGTCTTGGTCCCCCTATCCCTCTGCATCTATCTGTTGGAACGGTATTGGCCGGGGCACATGCCCAAAAGGAGCTAAATAAGAATTAATTTGTTCTTTGGGTTTTTAAAACAGTTAGAAGGTGCAATGACAGGAGTTACTCAGGGTGCAGACCTAATTAACAGCTCTGAGTGCATCAGACAACCTTGGGTGTGAAGAAAAGCCACAAGTGTGGGGGTGGGATGGATGTTGCCTAGCAGCCAGGTGGATCTAGATAAATTTTCTTTTAGGACTGGGAACATGTATATAAAAGACCAGCATGTTCATTATGTTCTGTAGTAGTGGTGGTTTTATTCTGTTAGACATCTGGCCTGATTTGCTCTGCTGTTTTATACTTAACCAGGGACTATTTATGACTCAGTAAAATTTGCCAACCTCTTCATTTTCTGGATTCAGTCTGCTTTATTCATTCAGCTACTTTTGCTAACACCCCCCAAAATCTGCTCTGGATGGTTGTGGGACCCTCTGGGACAGTATGGGAGGTGGCACAAAGAAAGCAGGAGAGGAAATTGGCAAAAATTACCTCTCCCCATTCCCTTCCATTCCTAGAAACCTCCATCTGTTCATAGAAGAGAACTTTTGGATCCGACCCACCATTTAAAACTGTATAAAAGATGGAGGCTCAGAAAAATAGTTGCTTTGGAGATTTGACAGCCAGAATCATTTAAGTACAGCAGTTTTTGCTTATAACATTTCAGCCTGACTATAAAACTGTATATGATACTTGAATCACAGCAATACAAGTATTTAATTAATGCAAATACTGACCTCTTTTTCTGTTAGCTCTGCTTGTAAAGCATTCACTTTTTCCTTCAGGTCTTTATTTTCTTTTTTAAAAGATTCAATTTCTTCAATCCTTTCACGGTCATCTCTCTCCCTCTGCTCCTTTAATCGCTCTATAATTCTCTCCTAAAAATGAAAATATGGCTACACTTTATAACTTGAACCAACAGCTTGAAAAATATGTGGCTACATAAGAAGCTAAAACAATATTTTACCTTTTCAATATAAACTCGGGATTTGTTCTCAATAGCAAAACATCAATAATGAGGCCATAATCCAAGCTACTGCACACCTAGCTCTATGCACCTAAGTCAGGCCTTCCCAAGTGTGACCCATCAAGCTACACACAGGCCATCAGGCAATATACTGTAGTTTGCCAGGTACTCACGGATACCCTCCCCAGTTTTGAAGTCCAAGACAAGCAGAAAAAAACAGGTGATGAATTGAATAGTCATAGCAGACAGATTGCTTTTGGCTTGGTGGGTCATACAGTGGGTGCACTGCCTTGTCTTATGTGCTTTTGACTGTCTCTGATAGTATCATCTACCTGTATCAGGTAGAAAAGCCATTTTTGAAAATCATGAGTGGGAGGGTATTGCTCCATTAGTGGTTGTCCCAGAAGGGTGCAAATGTAGGTTTCCAGTGCAACTTCCCCACTTCTTCCTTTCTGCTGGACAAGCAGCTATGGTCAGTATACTGATATCCCAGTTTATTCTGTTGGAGGCAGGGAAATGACCAGCTTCTTCTCTCATAGAAGCCAAACATGAGACGTACTCCTGAGGTGTAAATATGTGCTTCATTTCAAAAGGCAGCACTCAATATACACTCTAAGAAGAGAGTGCAAATATTTGTGTTTCCCCAATAAGCTTAGCTCTTTTCTCCTGTAATACAATATAGTACATCACACAAAAGTGCTTTCTGTTTGATCAGTACTATGGCAAAAAGCTATGTATTGTAGTAGATGTACCAATATATAACTAATGTTAATATTATTGTGAGATTTTTAACATTCAAGTGAAGACATTTATTTAACCAAGTAATAAGGCCTCAGTCAAGGGACTTTCCAAGCATACACATTTGGAGCTTTTTGACATAGAAAAATAATCATCTCTAAGACCAATGATCTTGGAATAAGAATGTTGATATAGAACAGGTATTATTAGCTACTGCATTTTAAGAGCATTTTTAAAGAAAAGCTAGAAGTCCTTAGATTGATAGCAATGCTGAACTGCACCTAATCCTAGTTCACCTCCTAAAATAAGGCAAATGCGCAGCACTGACACATTTAGATACACTTGGGCATTTGCTAGAAGTCAAACAGAGTTTGAGAGTATCCATTTAAAATGTGATTATTAGTGGATATTATCATAACACTAACCCACATCCCATCCTGAGAGGATAACCATGTTGAGACATTTACCGTGTTTGGTCACGCTTGATTCCTGTGGTGTTTGAAAGGACAAAGCTCACATATTTTGCAGAAAAATTACACAAGACTCCGAAGTGGCATCCACATTCAACAAACAAACAAACAAACAAAGTCTAACGGTCCTTATTTTCTGTTGCCTGTCCCTAGATAATCCGTGTTCCTGTTTTTGACTCTGAAAAATGCCTTGTTGAAAGTTTTAATGTGAGTTTCTACAGTTCTCATTCTTCAGGGTTCAATTCCCTCTCCAGGAAATTGGGAGTGGGGAGTAGATGCATCATCTCTAGAGTCAAGCACATACACATTAAAACTAAGACATCATGCAGTGAGCACACAGTCAGTTCCACACACTACAGCTCCTGAGGAATGTTTTGAACTATTGATAACTATTCTAGAACTATTACTTTTTATTATATCTCCAATCAAATAAAATAGAGACATTTCCCATATACATCTCTAATCAAACACCATCCTGGCTTTTATATCTGTGGATTACAGAGTAAATCAGCCTTTACTAACCTAATGCCCTCCATATATTTTGGACAACAACACCCATCAGCCCCAGCCAGCATGGCCAATGGTCAGGGATGATGGGAGTTGTGGTCTTAATCATCTGAAGGGAACCAGGTTGGGGAAGGGTGGAATGAATGAATACATCATACAGAAGGTGGGGCGGTCTCAGTCAGTGATCCTTGTTTTGAGAATTGCACTGTTACAAATGTGTCCCTATTTCATTTCTGAAATGCTGGGGGGAATGTAAATCGATCCACCTTGCATGAAAACCCACCAGTGGTCAAGAAATCATCTGTCTTTTCTGCTTGTCCAGAACTTCAACAACAGATGAAAGGTGTTATACAACCTCCCCCAAACTCCTCAATTCGTATCACTAAACCTCCACATATTGTGGAATGAAGAAGGAATAGTCTCCACTGAGGAACATTGAGTTGCACTGTTTCATAACAATCCCCAGCTCCTGCTCAAGGTTCCAAACATTCAGTTCCAAACAGCCAGTTATGAAATTCAATCCTGAAGTTTCAGAACTGGGCAAGGCTCTGTCTATCCCTCCCTCCCTCTTTAAGGGTACCAAATTTGCAAAAATCCAGTTAGGGCAGTGGGGTCCATAGCCAACTACCTTTTCCCTGTTTGAAACTCAGTGTGGGAGAGGAATAGGGCACAAGGAATGGGATGACCACTTATATATCACCAAAAATGAAGAAATGTATTACCAAAATAGTACATAAGAGGGCACTGATTTGCATAAAATTTGCATAAACTGATTTATATTAATAGATTTAAAAATAATTACTATAATTTGCATAGAAGTACAATATATCTCCCAATAGTGGGGAAAACAGCAACCAGATGACTTGTGTGCCTCCTCATGTCTGCTATCCAGGTGTTAACTATTGATGAGGAACTTCACCCTGCCCCCTGGTCTCCTTTTTTATTGTTCTGTATCAGGGGTTGGTCTTATCGACCCCTTCCAACCCTACTATTCTATGATTCTATGATCTTTAAACCAGACTTAGACTGGGCAACCCTTCAAACAGAGGACAGTTCTCTGTAAAGCAGTTCACATAGCCAGTCTAATGAGGAAGCATGTCATTTCAGAGTTTATATGGGCAGGACAAGTGCCCAGTCAGACAGAGATGCCTTTCATATTACCAAAATTATTTATTAGGTATGGTGGAGTATCTCCTTGCTAGGTCCAAAAATCAACTGGGCTTCTTCAGAGTTCAAATCAAATACTTGAAAAACTTAAACCTAAAACGCCTTTCAGGTGTTTGATTTGAACACTTGAGTAACCCAATCTCCAACCTTTGTCAAAGCCTCCATATCATCTCTACTCTCCTGCTTGAAATGATTCATCCAATTCAAGTTTGGACCAAAGTTAAAAAGACTTGCCTCCCACTCTGCTCACACTCCATGCCAATTTCTCCACTTCAAGAAAAAAATCTTTATCTTGAGATATGGTGTGTGTGTGGGGGGGGGGGGTAAACAAGAAGCAGAGTACCTCACAGGGTTGTTGTGAGGATAAGGGCAGGGCTTATCCTCATGTTTGCCACCTTGCCTTCCTTGGAGGAAATAAACAAACAAGCAGCAGAAGGGAAGGCAGGGAAGCAGATCAGAAGTGCTCCTGGCACCTCTCCAGTTTCCTAAAGTAAACTTTTTTTTCCTTAGGTGGCAGGAAGAATGGGGTAGTGAATCAAGTGGGGCATGCAATCCACTTTGAGTTTGGCCCAGCCCAAAGGCGGGCTGGTCCAAACTCAAAATGAAGCTGATTAACTTGAGCAGAGGAGGGATCTTGCATTTTTGAACCCCCTCTTGTTTCGAATGCCTATCTCGTTTCAAATTTTAATTGCACTGTGCTAGACTGATTCTATCCTTAGGCTCTAAATTGCCTGGGAAGGAGAGTAACCTCCCAAATTTCTGCAAAATTGTGTAGGCATCTGCTTTTTAAATATTCTTTTACTGCATAAAATTATGACTTATAAACATTTATTTTGTTAAACAATTACACCTTTAAAATGTATTTCCTACCCTGATGGTACAAGCTTGACCCTAAAAGCATTTGACTGTTAATCATGTTTTAAATTTTGTATTTTATTAAAGGCTAAACAACATAATTCTCAAGCACAAAATGAAGATTAATTGAACCGTAATCTCCATGAGCTAGATGTTGAAAACACATGTTTAAATGCCCTTATATACCATGTTTTCGTTGATTAACCACTAACATGATGAAATCCTAACAATGTATCCTTTCTAGTCTTATTTGCATTGGCAAGCATTCCTGGTGCGTATATCTATTTGCTTACAGGCCTAATCTACATGCATTTTATCATTCACAAAAGCAAGCAGGAACTAAGCTGCAGTGGCTGAAAACTCTATATCAGACGCATTGAACTGCTTATTTGCAGTGAGACTACAGTGACCCTAACTTTTTACCAACATAAAAGTAAATGCAGCTGCTCTGCCAATCAGGGCTTAATTTGAGTGAGGATGCAACAGGGCTAAGCCCTAACATTTTAAATGTCAGGATACTTAAGAACACCCCAGTGGCAGCTTCAGCAATGACTCAGTCATGCCCAGCTGTACAGAAATCTCCCTGCTCACCAAATCTGGCACTGGGACTCCTTGGGTAGTCATACGGTGTTAATACTGCTCACACGAGCAGGTCACTTGTGTGCAATTATTTGTACAATGGAGCCAATAGTTAGAATGTCTGAGCCAGCTCTAAAGAGGAGACGTTGAATAAAACAAAGCAGGACCATACCTTCTCTGACAGAGCTTCTTCTAATGTTGCTAGAGCAGTGTCCGTGTTACTGGAGTCAGTCTGCAACGATTTCACCCTGTCTTTCAGATTGGTGAGTTGCTTGTCTTTATCCCTAAGTTGTTCTTGAAGATTTTCAATCTTTAAAAAAAATGGCAAAGATTACTCAGTATCATTGAAAGGATATTTATCAGTATTTATCTTTTACCAACATAGCTTCAGAATCTCAAGCTATACTGATAGAACTAGGCAATTCATGAGCACGCCGTGGCAGCCTGTTGCTTGTTCCTTGCAGCTACAATTTTCTGCCATTTCTTCCTGGTATGTGAAAGGTATACCTAAAATCAAATTCTAGCCTACTTTCTCAATTAAAAATAGAGGAGGGATTTAAAAATAATAACAAATGCATTACTAAAAATTGCATAATCTGAAATCACTCCGTTCTGGTTTAACCTCAGTCTCCGAAAGCCAAACATATCAAAAGATCTTGAAGTTAAAGACAGTGAAAAGCATACCCACAACACACACACACACATGTCCCCCCAGAGCAGTCCTTAAAACAACTACATTCAGTGAGCTTTGAACAGACACTTGAACTTTATTTCTTTTATATTTGCATTAATTACGAATCAAGGAACTATCATGCTGCCAATGATGTAATTGGGAGTACATAGGGCCTAGAGATTCCCCACCTCCCCTTCCTCTTTCCAAAATGTACTAGGAAGTGATGACACATCCTTGCAGCAGCATCTAGGGCAGCTTTCTCCAACCTGGTGCCCTCCAGAGTTGTTGGATACAACTCCTAGAATTCCTGACCATTAGCCTTACTGGCTGGGGCTGAAGTTCAAAACATCTGGAGAGTACTAGGTTTGATGAAGGCTGCTCTAGATGCTGCTGCAAGGATGTGTGACAGCCAGTAGCGGCTGGTGACTCTGATGTCATTGGGGCAGTGAATCTGCTCCAGGTTTCAGTAAGAACCAGTCAGAACTCTAAAGGAGCTATCCAAGGTGCTTTGCACTGACTAAAACCCAGAGCAGCTTCACCACCCCACTTACATCAGAGCCATCAGCCTCCACTGGTGACAGCCCACAGGGCTACTAGGAATCATGGAAACTATATTTGGGGATTTCAGGAACCATGCTTCCCCATGGTTCCTGGTGAATCTGGATGCTGCTGCGTATTCCATACTTGTAGCAGCTCTCTAAGGCATAACCAAAGCTCCAGTATAACCCCTTGCTTTCCATGGGTATACTTTGGACTGGGAAATGGAAGTGACTTGTGACAAAGGCTCTTGGGGGGAGAATAAGCGCAATTTGAGTCAGGCCTAAACTCTAAGGCTCTGTGCCCAATCTGATATAGGCTCAGACCAGGGAGAGAGGGCTGAACTAGGTAAACTTGCATTTAAAACCACCTCCTTTTTTTAAGAACTCCCATAACTACTTGCATGCAGCTCTTCTGAAATATGATCTGGCTTTGCTAGATCACATGGGCAGTTGCCTAACCTCATTTATGTATTAATATAATCCCTGTTTTAACTGTGGAGCTTCTCCCGAGAACACATTTCTACATATCTTCATCATTTATAATTGAACCCAAATCAAAAAGTGGAGATCCACAATTCCACACATAGAACCAGGCTTCTGCTTACTCTGATGGAACTGCATCATGATGCTTATCCAGGCCCCACTGAACTGTCTGTATGATTCTCTTGCTGGAGGTGGATGTCCCCATCCAGCAGCACTATTTCTTGAATGTGCTTACTCATACATAGCTACAGCTGGATCAGGGCCTAGCTGCATACATAGCACAGGCAAGCTTGATGGGCCAGAGAGCAGTGGCAACCTTCCCATACACACACACACACACACACACACACACAGATCAGGGGTGGACAGCTTGTGGCCTTCCAGATGTTTTGGTCTACAATTCCCATAAGCTCACGCCTGCATAGCCAATGGTGAGGGGTGAGGGGAGTTGTAAACTAAAACATCTGGAGGGCCACAAGTTGCCCACCCTGATAAAAATGGATAAAAGCCATTAACAGTATAATCTTGAGTTCCATGAGACCCCTAGGTAAATGTGTACAGGATTTCAGCCTGAGGCCTTTATAAGCAAAACCCAACAGCTGATGATACGAATACAAATAAGAATACTACTTGGGGAGGTAATATGTAGTCAATGCAGACTCTGGGATATGCCTTTAATATGTTCCCAATGCATTCCACCTCAGTTTGCCACAGAACTGCCTTCAAGGAGCGCCCCACACAATCTAAGCATCTTCCAATAATAGGGCTTTTAAATACCCTGAGGCAGCCTTCCCCAATCTGGCACCTTCCAGTTGTGCTGGACTATAACTCTCATCATTCCCAGTCAGCATGGCCACTGGCTGTGCTGGCTGGAGATAATGGGCATTGTCGTCCGACACATCTGGAGAGCACAGTTTGGAGAAGGCTGCTCTAAGACATGTGGTGTCAGCAGCAAACGAACAGCCAGCGCTGCATCACAACCAACGTCACTACATGCACTGTAAAGCTGCTACTTTTGCTTCATGGGAAGACAAGGCAATGCAAGTGTTTGGGATGAGCAATTTGCATCTTTCAGTTAAACCTTCGCAGCATGTAAATCAAATCAGAGGGCAAGACTTCAACTGCTGCTTCCTCCATCACTGTAATAATCTCACAAGAACGGCATCGAGATGACAGCTGCCCTAAGGATATAGCTGGTGCAAAGCCAGTATGACTTGGCCCTATGTAATCGACACAACAGCAGGGTCTCTTAGCAGGAAGAGTCTACAGTATGAATCAGGCTAAATAAGTATAAAATAGTATAGATGGGACAAATTATGTTCTCGTATTGCTCTTTTCCCACCCTAATGGCAGAAAGCGAAGAGGATCTAAAGAGCCTCTTGTTGAGGGTGAAAGTGGAGAGTGCAAAAGCTGGTTTGAAACTCAACATTAAAAAAACGAAGATCATGGCATCTGGCCCCATCACTTCCTGGCATATAGAAGGGGAAGAAATGGAAGCAGTGACAGATTTTATTTTCTTGGGCTCCAAGATCACCACAGACAGTGACTGTAGCCATGAAATTAAAAGACGCTTGCTTCTTGGGAGGAAAGCTACGGCACACCTAGACAGCATAGTAAGAAGCAGAGACATCACCTTGCTGACAAAGGTTCGTATAATCAAAGCTATGGTTTTCCCAGTAGCAATGTATGGCTGTGAGAGCTGGACTATAAGGAAGGCTGAGCGCCGAAGAATTGATGCTTTCAAACTGTGATGCTGGAGAAGACTCTTACGAGTCCCCTGGACTGCAAGGAGGTCAAATCGGTCAATCCTAAAGGAAATCAACCCTGAGTGCTCATTGGAAGGACAGATACTGAAGCTGAAGCTCCAATATTTTGGCCACCTAATGCGAAGAGAAAACTCCCTGGAAAAGACCCTGATGCTGGGAAAGATTGAAGGCAAAAGGAGAAGGGGGCAGCAGAGGATGAGATGGCTAGATAGCATCACCAATGCAATGAATATGAACTTGAGCATGCTCCGGGAGAGAGCGCAGGACAGGAAGGCCTGGCGTGCTATGGTCCATGGGGTCACGAAGAGTCGGACACGACTTAACGACTGAACAACAACAACAACAACAATGGCTCTTTTCAGCCAGTCTGAGAACACTATCATAGGTTAGCTTTGAGTGAACATATTTCATTGAACTCCCCTCACGTTATTCCTTCCCAGTATGATACTGGGAAGTATGTAGGTGGTGATACTTTGGAATTACATGCAGATGAGTATTATAAGTAGGGATGTACGGATTCCCCACCGTCCGTTCCGGTGGGGAATCCACGGCGGGGGGGAGGCGATCCGTCCCCTCCCCCGGAATCGTCGTGGAGCAGCTCCACTCTGCAAGGATTCCGCAGAGCTGAGGGCCGCCCCGTTCCGCCGTCCACATGCCCTGGATACCCCCGTTTTTTTCAGCTCCCCGAACGTACGTAAATAATTCCGTAAGTACCACTGAAAAATCCTTTCCACGTGCCCACTGTCAGTCTCCATAAGCCTCGGGTCATAGGGAAAATGCCTATTTATTTTCGTAAAAAGAGTAAAGGCCTTCGCGGGGATTCCCCACGTAACTTCCGGTCACCTGACCTGTCCTGACATCACCTCACCTGACCTCACCGGGCCTGTCCTGACTTCACCTCACCTCAACCTCACCGGACCTGACCACCTCACCTAATCTCACCTCCACAGAAAATAAACAGAAAAGATGGAGGATTTCCATGGACTTTGCATCTCAGCCCCAGCGAAAGAAAGCCTCGGGTCACAGAAAAAATGCCTATATAGTAAAAAGGGTAAATCTGTTCGCGTTCTTCTTCCATTTCCAATTTACAGATTTCTTTTCGGGATTATTTTCATAAAATCTGCCATTTGGCAGACAGAAAAAAAAGGGGGGTCTGCATGAGCTCCGGTCCAGATCGACCAGGCCGCCCCATTCTGAGGAGGATTCCGCGGACTGGATTTGTCAGAATTGATCCCATTTCAAATTCGTGTGGAATTCTCTGACATCCCTAATTATAAGTGGAATATATTAATGTACACCTGCATATAGCACTGCTGCCTTACAGCACAATCTATGGGGCCATAAAGCATCCACATTCATTCATTCTGAGCATTTTTATTTACAGCAGCTTACAAATATCAGTAGTAAGACTACACACAGTTATGCAAACAGAAGCTTGTGCTGCAATGGCGTAAGAAGCATCTTATCCTTGAACAAGTGCCCCTTAAAAGCTAGGGGAAAAAACCCTCTGTGGTGATAAGGGACTGGTGACAGACTCCTTACAAAACAATGGAAAGGGTCAGCAGCAGCCCCACATTCCAAAAAGCTTGTATTGCAGGCTACCTCTGTAGACTGCAGCACAAAGGCTCAGACTCCTCGGAGGATTGCTGCAGCTGCACAGATGGCTACAGTTGTTTCAGTGTTACACCGCATAGTACGCCCATTATTGTGCAGTGAGATCTGAAGACGTTTGATTTGGAGTCCATTTCCATCCACTAGGACTGCGAGACACTGCACAACCGATCTTAAGTAAGTGTGTGTGAGGGGAAATCAACTATCACAAAGAATTACAGGAGTCATGGAAGACAGCCGAGAGGTGACAAGCCCACTGGTGGGCTTGCTGTCACTTAAAAGTGATTATTTGAACTCACCCCAAAAGAATTAAGCTGAAGAGTCCTTAATGCCCCATGTCTTTGACATGGTAATATTACTGCTTCCCTTTTGGGAACCTGGAAGGCTAAATATATGCATCCCCATGGCTCTGTGCGAATGTGAAATGGCTCCCTCCTGGGAAAGCAATGTTTCTGCACATGGGTGTATATTTTATGGAGATACAGAAAAAGTATAAAGCCTATAGTTTTATACTGTATGTATACAGTACTTCCAAACTGGACACTCACTGGTGTTCAAAGGATAGCAGACCATGCTTCTTTTATTTCTGCAGTACGATAATGGTTCTAACAACCACCTCATGACACCCTGTGGAATACTAAAGCCACTGCACATTTCACATTCAGCAAACCATAAGCTTAAATAGATGGGGACAAAACAACCAAAAGAAGGAATTGCAAAAAAAAAAAAAAAAATCTCCTCACCTCCACCATGTAATTAGTATTCAGAGCTTAGACAAGAGCTTTTATTATCATCAGGTTATGCTATGTATACTAGGCTGAATCTACACATAGCAGGTATACCATTATCATATCGTTATCATAACTATTGGTACACATGGCACCAATGGGCACCAATAGTTTTGATAACAGTATAACTGCTATGTGTAGATTCAGCCCTAGCCTAGACACCCTAAAGCACTTCTTCTCTCTGTCAGGTGCTTATCAGAATGCTAATAGATTTACATTATTTCTTTCATCTTAAAAGCCATTTTTGAACATGACTAAAGCTTTCTCCAAGACAGCAGGTCTCAAAATGCTACATTTAGCAAAAAAAAATTTTCCTCAGAGATAAAGAACATAGGCAGCAAATTATAGGCATCTTCACTGAATCACAAGCGTCTTCAAATATATCATTCTGAACACAGCCTGAAGTTAGTAGGAAAAGGATGTTCCTGAAGGCATAAAATCCTGATAGCTTCACAGCTGCAGGTTTGGCTGGGGAGGGCAACAAATAGATCCAAAACCCCCAATGCTTATACTCTTTCAATACCCATAATAGATGTTATTTCTTAAATGTATCTCCAGCTTTCCATTCCATGCTCAAAGCAAACTTGCTATTTTTACAGATGCTTTCAGAAATAGTAGAAATAAATTCAAAATGAATTAATATTAATATTAATAAGGAAAAACGTGGGTTGTTGTTTAATATCCATGTGTCTGTTTTCATTGTTAATGTTGCAATTATGTATGCAAATTCCTGTGGGTCTACTTGTTTTTGTTTTGAGGGTGTCGTTTTTAAGGCTGCAATCCTGTGTACATTTTCTTGGGAGGAACTGATTTCAGTGATGCTTACTCCTAATTAAGTGTGCATAGGATTGCAGCCATAACTTAATAACATATTATTCTTTTTTTTCTTACATTGAGTAAGTTTATCTGAAATTATCATGGCAAATCTATTCGTATTTAAATCTTTTTGTTGAGTTTTCTTCATTTTCCAATTAAGGGATATGACTATTACAATACTGAGAAATAAAGAAACGATACTATTTAGAAGGACTATTTAGTTTATAATGTAGAAATATTAATAGTTTATTATATGCATTTGCATGGTTTGATTACATTTACTCATTTGTTTACATTTACATGCACTCGTAAACAAATTTGGATTAATTCTTTTGGTCAATGGATAAACATTTTTTAATTCTATAGAAGGACGTCTTTTTTTAAAAAACCATATATATATATATATATATATATATACACACACACACACACACACACACACACACCAGACACCAACAAGCTAGCCTTAAATTTGTTTCTAACCAGCATGCAATAGACAAGATCAGACAAGTTGAACAACATATGCGCTGTTAATGTGTAATCTCCTTCTGCTTTGGCTGCAGTGATATTGTACCATTACCTATTAAAAATGACTTCACATAATCCTTTGGTATTTCAATAAATGGGTATAATCACAGCATTTAAAGCTCCCACTATATCTATTAAAAATCATTAAAACCTTTCACATGCAATCTTTTCAATTATGTGTCCTGTCAATAAACTTTTTAAGTGCTAATCTTGTCACTTTTTTGGCGAATGTTTCTGGAATGCTTCTTAAATAGTCAAAGGATTTAACTAAATCTCACCTGAAGACAAGTGTTATGATTCTACAGAAGCTTAAGTACTGAAAAGAAATAACTTTCATTAACAAGTTTTAAGACAAAATAAGTTGCAAGTAATGACTGCCACCAATAATGGGAAGTACCCTTTAAGGACTTGTTTTAAAATATTATGTAAGAGAAAATTTGTCCAGAACTTTCTACACAGTCTTTTTATGAAACCGTGGTAATATTAACTCAAGTCAATATTTTTAATACTGTTTTCCTTCATACAATATTTTTATATCAGACAAAAAAATTATGATTTAAAGATTTTGATTCCAAAATTGATTTTGGTTTAATCTGGTTTCTAATTTCATTTTCAGAAATTAGTATTAGATATGCAAGGAATTAAGCATGTTGGAATAAAATTAACCCAAAACCAGCTATGTCACAAATCAAAAGAAAAACCTTGGAAAACTGGGCATTAAGTTCTGAAGCCTCTTCCATCCTGCTTAGTAAAAACAGCATATGCTTTCAAACTTCTCTCAGATTTTATTGCAATGTAAACCATTAAAAGAACCAAGATAGAAAACAGCACACATTTGTGTAGGATAAAATAATGCCATGTTGAGATCTAATATCATTTTCTCCCTCTTCCAGGGCCAGCCCTACCATTAGGCAGAGTGAGGCGGTTACCTCAGGCAGCAGATGCTGGGAGGTGGCAGCAAAGTGCTGGAGGACAGAGCTGTGGGCCATGTGGCCTGCCCTGCCAGCCTTTGGTGGAAGATGTCCCCCTGCCATTCTTGAAGAAAGATTCAACTACCAGTCCAGTTTGCTTTTGTATTGCAAGGAATGGAAGAGGGTGCCATCTTGTCCTTCGTCTCTGGCAGCAAAATGTTGTGGGCCGGCCCTGCCTCCTCCTCTTCCAGCAAACTCTTTCTTCTTCTAAGAAGTGTATTTTCTGCTACATTCTTAGAATTGTGAGTCTTTCTGTCAATTTTTAAATCTTCTTAGAGAGCTGGTGTAGCAATCTGGCAATAACAATACTGACCTAACTTATAGAGCTGCTGTAAGGATCACAAGATACCTGCATGCAGAGGCATCAGTCTATGGACACCCACCTGGGCATGGGCCCCGGATCTTCTAAGCTGTGCCCCAGATCTTTTGAGCTGTCCTAATTGCCTTTTTTTTTTTTTTTTACATTTTCCCATTGACTTGTATTGGAAAACATAACTTTTTTAGTTTGTATGATGAAATTAATGAAATTATAAATGAAATTTTGTGACCTGGTAGCCCCCATGGAGTTGATTGAACCTGCCAAATTTCAGGCAGTTAGGTCCAGTGACTTTTTTGCTAGTCACCGATAAAATTTGTTTTTTCAAGAAAATCTGTCAGAGCAAAGAGCTATACATTTTTTTGTGGTTCCACATAAGTGCATGGAATTTGGGGGCCTGACAGCCCCTAAAGAGTTGACTAAACCTGCCAAATTTCAGACAGTTAGGTCCAATGACTTTTGTGCTAGCCACAGGTAAAATTTGCTTTTTTCAAGAAAATTTGTCAAAGTAAATAGCTTTAATTTTTTTTGTGCTTCACATACGTCATGGAATTTGGGAACCTGGCAGCCTCTATGAACCTGCCAAATTTCAGATAGTTTGGTCCAGTGGCTTTTGTGCTAGCCATGTATAAAGTTTCCTTTTCTGAAAGACTAAAACAAAAAGTAAAAACTGTCAAGCCACACTGGGGATTAGAGATCCTAACCAGAAGGTGTTTAAGGTGACCATTAGGAAGTTGCTGTCTATAGGTTTTTTTGAAGTGCATATAGTACTTTCCTTTTGTCTGTCCTGAATCTGCCACTATTCTACTTCACTGGATGGCCTGAGGCTCCTCATTAAGGGAAGAAAAAAGTTAAACATCTCTTTGGCTGCAATACACATTTCCTGGAAAAAAGTCACACTGAACTCAGCTTATTTATTGCACTGCTCCACTTTCACTACTCCATATAACTGTATAAACCTCCCCCTTATTTGCCTTTCTTCTAAATTAAATAGCCCAAACACTGAAACCTTTCTTTATAGAGTAGTGATTGTACCCCACTCTCAGTCACCCCACTTTGATTGGAGACTGCTGGGTTAAAAAAGTTCAACCCTATTGGCAGCTAGATGTCAGTTGCCAAAGCTCAGTTCCCCCCTCCCAACTCCTCCTCTCCCTCTTATAATCTTAAGGAAATTGTTACATTTCTCAGACAGGCTATCTGGGCTTCTGAATCATCCAAAGTGATCTGAATTGATTTGTACTGATCCAGCCCACTTCAGCCTGATCTGGACCCACTTCAGATCCAGACCAATGTGGTCCAAATCACCCTGCTTCGGTTTGGAATTCGGATCCTGATCCGAAGCAGCGCACAGCCCTACTTAATACAAGCGTGCTTCTTCCCTCTGAGCTCAGTAGCCTTGCTGTTACTAGGAGGCCTTAGGACACACTTCCTTGGCAGATCAATAGGGACTCCAGTGTGAACACCACCTTTCCTTCCACAGTCTGCTCATTGTTTTTTCCTCTCTCCCCTACTTTTCTGCTCTTACATGCCCACTGTTAGGAGCTTGCTTGCAATGAAATTTTGAAGAGAGAGAAGGAAGGGAAGAAAGAGCTCCATGTGAAATACTGGTATTCACACAGCATCTGATTTTACTGCCCTGAACTGGAACCTTTGGCTTCTGCAGAAGTTTAGTAGCTTCAGTACAGCAAAGGATCCAATCAGCCTCCACAAACTTCTTTCTCCACCTCCACTTTAATTTCTCCTAAATAGCTGTAGGACTCAAATAATCCCAAAAGGAGGGTTAGGAGTATGTGGCATCATGATCAAGAAACTTCTGGGGCTTTTAAATAGGTCCCACAGTTTTAAAAAAGCTAGAAAAAAGCTTCAGCCACCTCACCTCATAAAGTTAATTCAAGTACGTGCAATCCTTACAAACCCTCCACAGCCTCCTAAATTCCCCTGAAGGGAATTTGAAGGGCTCTCTGAAAGGAGCCACTTGGCTTAGGGAATCCCCCCCCCCCCGCATTTCCAATCACCATTCTTCTTTTCTTCTTCTGTCCCCAATCTTGTTCTTTCTTTCTCTTCTTTATTCCACTCAGAGCATATCCTGGGGAATTCTTAAAGAGAATTCTCTTTGGTGGGCAAGAGAAGTTCTGAACTGTATTTGACTTTATACAAACAGACAAGAGGGTTGGTTTTTCTCCTTCTCATTCAAGTCTTTGAGAAAAGTGGTTCACATGGTTGCAGAGAAACAGGGCTCCTTCACACTGGGCTTTTATCCTGTGATTGCTCCTTCATGGAAGTTTGCGGGCTCTTTACATGACGCAGTGATCATCCAGGGCATCTCCTGCACTAAATGCCCTATGTCCTGTTTTTAAATAGATCACAGATAATAAGCTATCAAATTACCCCGTTGTGTTCTGCTTCAGTTCCCTCTGTCAAAAAGAGTTAAAGTGGCAAGAAGAGGAGTGAGATCAATGAAAGTTAATGGAAGAATCAAATATGGAGAGAAGGAGAAGGAGGGGGCAGGGGGAAAGGAAGCACGTGAAAAAGGGAGTCGTCGTGATCCTGCATTTAAAACAGAAGCAGAAAGCCCCATTTTAAATGCAGGATTTTAGGCTGGTGTAGAGATGCCCACAAATCTGGGGCTGTTTTGTTTGTCAGTTGCCATTATCCAGCCATAGGAAGGGCTGTAGCTCAGTGGTAGAGAACATGCTTGGCATGCAGAAGGTCCCAGGTTCAATCCCCAGCATCTCCAGGTAGGGCTAGGAAAGAATCCCGCCTGAAACCCTGGAGAGCCGCTGCTGCCAGTCAGTGTCAACAGTACTGCGCTAGATGGACCCAGGGTCTGACTCAGTACAAGGCAGCTTCCTGTGTTCCTCTGAACAGAAAGCTTTAATAAAAATAGGAGGTTTTAGTTTGCTTTTTAAGTGGAGGGGAGATAAATGCTGCTAATTTATGCAATCCTATGTATGCCTACTGAGAAGTCCCATTATGTTTAATGAGGCTTACCCTCAGGAAACTGTGCGTAGGATTCCAGCACAAGTTACTTTTGCAGGGAGGTTTGCACCTTGATGTTCTGCATGTTTACTTAGAAATAAGTCCTGAGCTGTGAGCATGGTACTGCAGGCTTAATACAGTGCCTACCCAATTTCTGTCTAATGAATTAACTACCCTTTCAGCTCAGTCCTATGCATGTTTTGTCATTTGTGGTTGTTGTTTTATTTGCATGAACTCTAGCTTCAGTGGTGAGGGAAAGGCACTTAGTACATGCTCAGAGTTTCTCCATAACTTAGCCCTAGTTTTGAAAATACACTCATTGGCTGAATCCTGGTGAAGTCTTGGCACAAATGAAGTTATGGGGAGAAAGATACAATGAGAGCTTGCACATAACAAGGAGGAGGTAGAGAGGAGTTGCACAAAACAAAACCCACAAAGAGTACATGACTGCAATAGTACTTTCCCACCCATGTTCCCCTGCTGCTAACATTGGTGAAATGTAAATAAATTCTAATAATTCTAAATCTGCCTGCATGTATATTCTTCAGGAACTTTGCAGGTTTTTTGCCTGGGGGACACGTCTAATGACCTGTGCATTTTCATACAAAAACTATTGGGGGGGGGAGGGAAAGCAAATCACTCTATCCCCCAAATTGGAGAACTCCCCTTCCACATTAACGGCTGCATCTATCCTTCTGGTTTCTTACTTAGAGACAACTCTACGCTGTCTGTAATTTTCAGAACAATGGTCCACAAGGAACATAGCGAGATCCATATGTCCTCTTTTGGAGACCTCAAAATGTCAAGGCTACCCTTGCACAAATGATACCCTGTGGGTATCATTCTGAAATTTGGCAGACATGATCTCAATTGATGGGGCAATGAATCCTGAAATTGTTACCCAATTCTTCCAAGGAATAAACATGTTATTGGCAGTTCCCTTTAAAAGAAAATCAAAATATAAACCCTACACCTCTTTTTCTGACATTGGGCAGGTGTAATCCCCTTCTAGGGGGCTACTATGTACTATCTTCCAGTTCTGACCAAGAGAAAAAAGTAACAGATTTTTCCTAATTTCTCATGATAGTCAACAGGAAGCATAAATACTCTTTTTTCCAAACCTTGACTTAGGTTTGGTGCTAAGCTGAAGTGGACCGACTACAAATTGGCCCGAGCAGAAGCAGGATGTTTTCCAAAATGCTGAATCAGGGTCTGAGTTGAAGGGGGGGGTGTCAGTGCACACTTCTTATGTATGTATGTATGCATGAATGCATGCATATAATCTATACACACACATACACACACATATATCTCAGTCCAAATGCAAACACCCTATACAAAAAATGGTCACTGGTCAATACAACTTATCATCGGTTTGCTTCTCTCTCAAACTGCAAATGACCTACTGAACACTCAGTATACTCTATTAACTGTTGTTATAAACAAAGTTCGTACTCACACAGAAGGAAGAGAAGACGTGGCAGCCACGCAAAGAGCTGGGTTGAAACAGGCCACAATTTTTATTGCTTACAATTTCCATAGAATTGACATAAAGGGAGCAGGGACACTGCACTGTTACTGAAAGCCTAACTGCTGCTGATGGCATGGGGGGAAACCAACCATGGTGGGTAAACTGGGGAAGAAGAGAAGCCCAAGGCAGTGGCTCATGTAGGTCCCTTAGCCCTACTCAAGCCAAGCACCTGGAGGTGCGACTATTGTCCATTTCCCATCATAGATGTTTTGACAGTGAGCTTTTCAACACAAGGCTGTTACTCCACTGTATCTACTTTCGGTTTCATTGCAGAATTGAAATCTGAGCTCTACACAATGAGCTTGAGCTTTACTGCTTTTCTGCCACATAACCTCTAGGTGGCACTGTGCTATAGCAGAATAAAACAATTTCACAAGTAGGAAAAACATTTTCTTTTGCTTTCACAAATAATGCTCCATTTTCTCTGCTCTAAAAAAAGCCAATGGAAGTACTCTTTAAAACAGAAATGAAACAGGGGAGTCATGACATCATCTAAACAACCCTGAGTAAGGAATGAGCAAACACTAAACGTCTTGTGTAGAAAAGCTCAGTATCAAGAACACCACAGTAATATATTACATTAAAGCTGTTCACTGCAACTTTGCTGTGAGGAAGGTGAAAAGAAAACCCAAGCACCCCACCCTTGCCAATCTCGATGTCTGATATGTCCTTCCTGGCTGCATTAACCATCACCAACCAAGGCCCACATCAAGGCACCCTAAACTTATCAGAATAGAAGGTGCAAACACCAAAAAACCCCACCAAACATTGGAAAGCATTCACCAAACCGCCAAACAGTGAAAACAGATCCCAAGATGTTGCTGACAGTTTAGTAAGAGTCCAACACATTTCAACCAGAAACACCTTCCTCAGGAGTTTCTATAATTAGGCTCTGAAGAAGACCTTTCTGGCTGGAATGCATTGGACTCTTAATTAGGGATATACGAAACGACTTACCTGTTTCGTTTTGCGACATCCGTGGTGGGGGGGAGGCGCTCCGTCCCTCCCCCCCCCGAAATCCTCACCGGCTGGCTCTGCTCTGCGGCGACTCCACGGAGCTGCCAGCCGGGGCTGCTCGCAGTGACATCCAGCCACTGCTGGGCTGCGCAGGGACGCAAATGGCAGCCGCAGTAGTTGCCGCCATTTGTGTCCCTTTTTTTGGCCGTGATAGGCTATGTAAATATTTACGTAGCCTATCATGGCGAAAAAAAGGGAACGCAAATGGCAGCGGCTATGGCGGCAACCATTCGCGTTCCCTTTTTTTCCCCGTGATAGGCTACGTAAATATTTACGTAGCCTGTCATGGCCTCCTCAGGGATGCAAATGGCATCCTTGCGTTAGCCGTGACAGGCTACGTAAGTATTTACATAGCCTATCACGGGAGAAATCATGAAGCGAATGGTGGCCGCAGATCCAGGTAGGTGCTCTGTTTCGCGCGCCTTTCGCGGGGGGGGGGGGGGGCTTTGTTCCGCCATGGATTTCAGGGGGCCGAATGCACTGGCATTCGGCCTCGCTGAGATCCGTGGCGGAATTCTCCGCCATCCTTACTCTTAATAAACCATCAGCAGCATCTTGGGATCTGGTCTCTCTCTCTTTAGTGGTGGAATAGGTCAACCATAGCCCTCTTTAGACATTCTGAAGAATGTGTGAGGGCTACACGTGCGGACAGGGATAGGGCCCCACGTGCTGGCCCTGCCCCCAATATCCCCAGATGTGATGGGCCCCACCCTTTCATTCCTTGACCTCCCTGCACTCAACTGAACCTGAGTACATTCCCGCTCAAGATCTCGGCACTCCATGCAGCAAGGTTGTGGAATGTGTGGCCCCAACACTATCTCCACTTTTAGCCCTCACATGTTCTTCAGAATGCCTGGAGGGGGGTAAAACATACATATGACCAAGGAAGCCAACTCACAAGTTGAGTCCAGTGGAGGCTAGTGGCTCCAGCTTTGGTGTGAGTTCATTCTGGGTTTCAGTCAGAACCAGCCAGAACTCTAAAGGAGCTATCCAAGGCACTGAACCTAGTTTGGGGATAGAGTTCAGCATCCTGGAAAGCTCTTTAGAGTTCTGGCTGGTTCTGACTGAAACCCAGAATGGACTCACAGCCTCACCAAAATCAGAGCAACCAGCCTCCACTGTTTGAGTCTTCAACTAGATCCTTTATAAACCCCAATGATGGAATGGAGAGGCTCAGTTTCTATTCTAATCCACTCCTGTAAGTCACCCTCACTCCCAGGCAACCGCATGACCACTCCATCAGTCCCTTTCCAGCTCCCTGCACCAGGCACAAATGTGGTCCCCCCCCCACCATGAATATATATTTCTCATAGGGTGATCTGCACAGTTACCTTGGCTTTTATGGAGGGTGTGAAAATGCATCTTTTAAAAATGTTTATTAATGTCCTTTTTTATTGTATTAAGGTTTTATTGTTTTAAATTGCTATACTCCACCTTGATGGTTTTTTAGCTGATAAGGCGGTCTATAAATGTTAACAATAAATAAAATAATAAGTTACAACTCTTACGGTCCCGACCCAGAGACATACAGGCACAGCAACAACAGGGCTGCCCGCAAACAATTGTGCATGCCTACAGCTCCACCACCACCACCCAAATCATCAAAAGCTCAGCACTGTCAGTCCTGATAGAGCATATTTGTTTGGAGAGATAGAACAGATTTGGCCCCCTAAACATGTGATCAGTGTGGTCAAAGCTGTCAGAGCTAACCATCTGAGAAAGGTAGCGGACACAGTTCCAGATACAGCAAAAGAAACCTGGCATGCAGTATGTGGCAATGCTGTAGCAGGAGCTTCACACATACCATCCTCTTGTCCTACTGGCTCTATATCAAACAGGGATGGCTGCTTCCATGCATTTATCTCCCTCACAGAACCAGGATGAAGGCTTTAGTTGACAGTGGATGGAAATCCAGGATGAATTGGCGAGGCTTTGCTGCCATGCGCAAACATTTGGGTGGAACTCACACAGGATAAACCACGCTTATAAATACCTACTCCCCTATTTACCTCCAGTGAAAAAGAATCACCTGCTGGCAACCCAGGGAGGTTGGGAAGAGTTGGTGCTTTGTTTTTCATTTTAGGCCACTAAAACGTACCACAATTGGCTAACGTAGTCTGTGCTGGGACACAGGGTAGTAAGTATATGAGGAGGCTACTAAGGTCTGATGAAGTATTTTCGAGGCTGTGATAAGCTTCATATGGTAATCATCACACAAACAGGGTCTTATGGATAGACGCTGAAGTTGCAATCCTATATATACTTGCCTGAGAGTAGGACTGTTCAAAAGTAAGTCCCGTTGAGTTCAATGCATCTTAATTCTGAACATATATGCCTTGGATTGCACTATAAGTGATTTAATACAATTAGCCATCTTAGATAGTGAGAGAAGGCATACTATACATTTTCTGAAATGGATTTTCTTTCACATATGAGCACATTCGTATATATGTTTTATGATCTGGGAGAACTCTGAGAAGTACGCAGGTATACAATCTTACTTCAGTAGAGCAGTTTATAGTAGGTGACATTTAGGTTGTTTCCTGTCTGATAATTTCAAGTTTTTAATCAGTTGTTTTACATAGCCATGTGTCATACTAACCTCTGAACACCTAGTAGTTTTTAAAGAAAAAATGTGTTTAATTAATATAGATTTAAGTTCTGCCCACTATAACACACTGAAAAAATGTAACAGCCTGATCGACAGAATAGGAAACAGTTTTTGTGAGCCCCCGTTGATCTGCAGCCAAAAACATTTTTCAGAATTATGTGCGGTCATCAAATGTCAAGATAGTCAGAAATGTATTTAAAATATTACATTAACAGATTTTTGGTAACAATTTAAAGACTTGATCCAATAAGAGAAAAACTCTAAGCTATTTCCCCAGACCAGGATCATGTTCCATGATTAAACACCATGGCTTTAATTAACAAAAAGTTTTCCTTGTGTACATTGTGTCCATCTTTACTGCAACAACATGACATCTCAGTCTAATGATCTTGGCAAAAAGAGTGATCCTAGCATGTATTTAACACAGAAACAAACACATTTTAAATGATAATGGCTTCACAGTGATAGTAAGCATAAGCTATCAAAATTGTCATTGCTATTCAATATCTGTTTGGCCCCCAGAGTGTGCTCGGTGATACAAGGGACACAGAAGTAACATGGGTCTTGCTCACTTGATGTAACATAGAGATGAATGTTTGATAAGAGAAAGGCAACAAGGAGATGGGTAAAGAGAGGCCGACTAAATCATTACCAAAAAAACAAGCAGCATAGAGTGCAGAACAGATACATCAATGGGGCCAGAAAGGCTTTATGGAACAAAAAGTATTTTGAGGAAGGACTTAAAAGGAAGGAATGGCTAGTAGGTGGCTTGAATGGGAAAGAGTGGGAAGGCTATTCAAAGCAGAAGACGGCACAATGGGGAAAGCAGGGCAAGAGAAACAAAACAGTAGCTTGAAATTTACAAGGCATAAGATGAGAGAAAAGAACAAGGGATCTGAAGAACCATGGTTAGTGGGCAAGATGTGAATATCCACTTCTGTAAGAAATAAACACTTCAAAATTCATGGCATTTATCAAAAAAGACATTATGTTTATCAAGAGACATGCATATACATAAGAAGATTATATTTTCATGTTTGTATCTATATTATAGTATTTCTAATGCCTTAAAATTACTCATTTTGCTGCTATACAGGTAATTTTCCTCAAATTCTTTGCCTCTTTCTACAATACTTTTTCAGTGAGTCTACATTTCCTAGGATACTAGTACTTCCTTTTATCTGTCCTGAATATCCCACCATTCCGCTTCATGGGATGACCCCAGGTTCTAGTATTATGAGAGACGGAGAAAACCATCTCCCTATCTATTTTCTCCACACCATGCAAAATTTTATAAACTTCTGTTAAGTTCCTTACTTGCCTGTTTTCTAAATGAAAAAGCCCCAAACATTGTAACCTTTCCTTATAAGGGAGTTGCTCCAGCTCCCTGAACATTCTGGTCACCCTTTTTTGCACTTCTTCCAGCTCTGTAATAGCATTTCTGAGATGTAGCAACCAGAACTGTACACAGTAGTCCAAGTGTGATTGCACCATAGAATTGTATAAAGTCGTTACAAATTGGAGGTTTATTTTCCATTTCCTAATTATCCCTAGCAGGAATTTTCCTTTTTCACAGCCACTGCTCTCTGGGGTTGACATTTTCACTGAGCTGTCCACTACAATCCCAAGATCTCTTTTCTGGTCAGTCACCACCAGCTCAGACCCCATCACTGTATATCTGAAGACAGGACTTTTATTTGCTCCAATGTGCATCACTTTACACTTACTTACACCAAACTGCATTTTCCATTTTGCTACCCCTTCGACCCAATTTAGAAAGATCCTTTTAGAGCTCCTTGCAATTCAATTTAGTGTTTACCACCCTGATTAACTGGGTGTTACTTGCAAACTTCATGTAAGTGCATACTTGAGAGTTGTGATTAGGGGTCACATATAGGGACAACTGACAGAGTTGTAGTGCACTCGTTCATGAATGTTTTCCTTGTATATTTAAACACAGCCATGCAGAATACTGCCGATTCTGTTTTGAATCAATTGTGATTATATAATATTCTATGGTAGAGAATGCCTATTCTAATTTTCATCCTGCCTAAAGTTGAAGGATGAGGTTGTGTATCCTGTCTTCCTCTTTTTCTCCCTCAGTGAAGGTGCCCTAAAAATAATCTCAAAGCTATGGTTTTTCACTGTACTTGCAAAGTCAATTGGATCTTTCTTATCACTATACAGGGCATGCCAACCACGCACCCAGATTAGCAGATCATTGTGAATATAACTGGGCTTAAACTTTGCATGCCACAATACACCACAGTCTTGGGCCTTTCCCATCATGGGCTGAACATGCTGTTTTCCATATGTAGGCATGCTTAGATTATAGCTCCATGCAATGGTAAAAACATTGTATGTTCATGGAATTACATGAATCAGTCTTCAAAAATTAAGTAAGCTACAGCTTTCTATCTCCAGCAAAGGAGATCGTTACCTTGTCGTGGTGCTGGAGCTTGAGCACCTCAGTGACACCATGAGCTAAACCGTGAAGGGACACCCAAGACGGGAAGGTCATGGCAGAAAGGTCAGACTAAATACGATCCCTGGGGAAGGAAATGGCAACCCAACCCAGTATTCTTGCCATGAAAACTAAATGGATCAGTACAACCAGAGATATGTCGGTATACCATCGGAAGATGGGACTCCCAGGTTGGAAGATGGTCAAAATGCTACTGGGGAGGAACAGAGGATAAGTTCAACTAGCCCCAGATGTGATGATGCAGCTAGCTCAAAGCCGAAAGGACGGCTAGCGGCCGATGGTGCTGGTGGTGAACAACGAATCCGATGTTCTAAAGATGAACACACCATAGGAACCTGGAATGTAAGATCTATGAGCCAGGGCAAATTGGATGTGGTTATTGGGGAGATGTCAAGATTAAATATAGACATTTTGGGTGTCAGTGAACTGAAATGGACTGGAATGGGCCACTTCACATCAGATGACCACCAGATCTACTACTGTGGACAAGAGGACCACAGAAGAAATGGAGTAGTCTTCATAATTAATAATAAAGTGGCTAAAGCGGTGCTTGGATACAATCCAAAAAACAATAGAATGATCTCAATTCGAATTCAGGGTAAGCCATTTAACATCACAGTGATCCAAATATACGCCCCAACCACAAATGCTGAAGAAGCAGAAGTAGATCAGTTCTATGAGGATCTGCAGCACCTACTGGATAATATGCCAAAAAGAGATGTTATTTTCATTACAGGAGACTGGAATGCTACGGTGGGTAGTGAAACGACACCTGGAATTACAGGCAAGCGTGGTCTGGGAGAACAAAATGAAGCGGGACATAGGCTGATAGAATTTTGCCAAGACAACTCACTGTGCATAACAAACACTGTCTTCCAACAACCTAAGAGACAACTTTATACATGGACTTCACCAGATGGTTGACACCGAAATCAGATTGACTACATCCTTTATAACCAAAGGTGGCGGATATCTATACAGTCAGTAAAAACAAGACCTGGAGCTGATTGTAGCTCAGATCACGAACTTCTTATCACACAATTTAGAATCAGGCTAAAGAGAATAGGGAAGACCCACAGATCAGTGAGATATGAGCTCACGAATATTCCTCATGAATATGCAGTGGAGGTGAAGAATAGATTTAAGGGGCTAGATTTAGTAGACAGGGTCCGGGAAGAACTATGGACAGAAGTTCGCAACATTGTTCAGGAGTCGGCAACAAAAAACGCCCCAAAGAAAAAGACAACCAAGAAGGCAAGATGGCTGTCTGCTGAGACACTGGAAGCAGCCCAAGAAAGAAGGAAAGCAAAAGGCAACAGTGATAGGGGGAGATATGCCCAATTCAATGCAGAATTCCAGAGGTTAGCCAGAAGAGATAAGGAATGATTTTTAAACAAGCAATGTGTGGAAGCGGAAGAAGATAATAGAATAGGAAGGACAAGAGACCACTTCCAGAAAATTAGAAACATCGGAGGTAAATTCCAGGCAAAAATGGGTATGATCCAAAACAAAGATGGCAAGGACCTAACAGAAGCAGAAGAGATCAAGAAAAGGTGCCAAGAATATATGGAAGATCTGTATAAGAAGGATAATAATATCGGGGATAGATCTGATGGTGTGGTCAGTGAGCTAGAGCCAGACATCCTGAAGAGTGAGGTTGAATGGGCCTTAAGAACCATTGCTAATAACAAGGCAGCAGAAGAGGACGGTATCCCAGCTGAACTGTTTAAAATCTTGCAAGTTGATGCTGTCAGGGTGATGCATGCCATATGCCAGCAAATTTGGAAAACACAAGAATGGCCAACAGATTGGAAAAAATCAACTTATATCCCCATACCAAAAAAGGGAAGCACCAAAGAATGTTCAAACTATCGAAGAGTGGCACTGATTTCACATGCCAGTAAGGTAATGCTCAAGATCTTGCAAGGTAGATTCCAGCAATTCATGGAACGAGAATTGCCAGATGTACAAGCTGGATTTAGAAAAGGCAGAGGAACTAGAGACCAAATTGCCAATATCTGCTGGATAATGGAGAAAGCCAGGGAGTTTCAGAAAAACATCTGTTTCTGTTTTATTGACTATTCTAAAGCCTTTGACTGTGTGGATCATAACAAATTGTGGCAAGTTCTTGGTGGTATGGGGATACGAAGCCATCTTGTCTGCCTCCTGAGGAATCTGTATAACGACAAAGTAGCAACGGTAAGAACAGACCACGGAACAACGGACTGGTTTAATATTGGGAAAGGAGTACGGCAGGGTTGTATACTCTCACCCTACCTATTCAACCTGTATGCAGAACACATCATGCGATGTGTTGGGCTTGATGAAGCCAAGGCTGGAGTTAAAATCGCTGGAAGACACATTAACAATCTCAGATATGTAGATGATACCACTTTGATGGCTGAAAGCAAGGAGGAGCTAAGGAACCTTATGACGAAGGTGAAAGAAGAAAGTGCAAAACCTGGGTTGCAGTTAAACCTCAAAAAAACCAAGATTATGGCAACCAGCTTGATTGATAACTGGCAAATAGAGGGAGAAAACATGGAGGCAGTGACAGACTTTGTCTTTCTAGGCGCAAAGATTACTGCAGACGCTGACTGCAGCCAGGAAATCAGAAGACATTTACTTCTTGGGAGGACAGCAATGACCAATCTTGATAAAATAGTTAAGAACAGAGACATCACACCGACAACAAAGGTCCGCATAGTGAAAGCAGTGGTATTCTCCATAGTAACCTATGGCTGCGAGAGCTGGACCATAAGGAAGGCTGAGCAAAGGAAGATAGATGCTTTTGTACTGTGGTGCTGGAGGAAAATTCTGAGAGTGCCTTGGACTGCAAGAAGATCAAACCAGTCCATACTCCAGGAAATAAAGCCAGACTGCTCACTTGAGGGAAGGATCTTAAAGGCAAAACTGAAGTACTTTGGCCACATAATGAGAAGACAGGAAACCCTGGAGAAGATGCTGATGCTAGGGAAAGTGGAAGGCAAAAGGAAGAGGGGCTGACCAAGGGCAAGATGGATGGATGATATTCTGGAGGTGATGGACTCGACCTTGGGGGAGCTGGGGATGGCGACAGCCGACAGGAAGCTCTGGCATGGGCTGGTCCATGAAGTCACGAAGAGTCAGAAGCAACTGACCAAATAAACAACAACAAACAGCTTTCTTTTTTTTAATTACATTTATATCCCACCTTTTTTCCTCCTTAAGGAACCCAAGGCAGTAGACATAATCCTTCTCCTCCTCCATTTTATCCTCACAACAACAACCCTGTGAGGTAGGTTGGACTGAAAGTCTGTGACTGGCCCAAAGTCACCCAGTGAGCTTCCATCGCCGAGTGGGGATTAGAACCTGGATCTCCCGGGCTGCTTTCTCACCTCCACTTAGCCGTGTTTAATGGAAATCTCACTTTTAATTATAATTTTGTATAATGGACTGCAGAAAAGGCCCTCTGTCATCTAGTCACCCAGCTAACTGCCCTCAAAGGTGGGCAAGTGAGAACGACCTCTGTTGCTGATCTTAAGGTGCAGGCTGACTGATATGGCTGAAGGTGGTTCTTCAAGTAATTTGGTTCCAAACCATTTAAGGCTTTCAAGGTCAAACCCAGCACTTAAAATTGGGCTTGGAAACTCAGGTAACCAGTGCAGCTGGCGCAGTATAGGTGTTATATGATCTGGTCGCCTCACCCCCACCAACACTTGGACAGCCACATTCCGCACCAGCTGAAGTTTCCTGACTGTCTTCAAAGGCAGCCTCACATAAAGCACATTACAGTAGTCCACCCTGGATGTCACTAGTGCATGGATAACCAGAGCAAGGTCTGTCCTGTCCAGATAGGGCTGCAGCTGGCGTACTGTGGTAGGACCAACCTAAGCTGGTAAAACACACTCCTCAACACCACAGCCACCTGGGCTTTCCCAGGTAGTGCAGAGTCAAGAAGGACTCCCAGACTACCTCCTTGATCTTTTAAGGGGAATGCAACCCCATCTAAGACCAGTTGTAAACTTCCATCTAGAGTAGTTGGTTTCCCAACCCACAGGACCTCTAACATCAGAAACCTAACTAATCCAAGTACTCCAGGGAAATGTTAATATGTTCATTATTCAATGTGTACCCACGTTACCCACCAAAGATAAAGTATTTGCCATGTAATTGCCATGTTGGATCTAAAGAACAACTCCAAAGTAGATAAGGTGATTTGTAAGACCATATTTTATTGTCAATAGAGTGTACAAATGTTCCAGACGTCTGCTAAAATGTGTACACTTTCACTAACACATGCTATTCCTATGAAAGGTATCAACTTACCTATTTTGTCCTACTGAAAGTGAAGCAGCCAAGCCAAATAAGGAATTCATAGCAGAAGCTTCACTGTTAAATAAGAGCAAGCCAACTAAACCATAGCAATTACTGGATAAATGTAGCAACTGTTGGTAGTGTTAACACTGGCATATGAGGTGTGACTCACGTAGAATGTTCCTTTTCTGGAGGCACCAATTCCTAAGTAAAAGAGACTTGTTGAGTTATTCCAAAGGCCTCCCCTCCCTTTTCTTTTACTTCTCCAGTCAACCAAAATCACCAAACACTGCTGAGAGATCAAAGACAATCAATTTGAACAAAGCCACAGCAAGTCAGATCTTTATCAAGAAGAGTCAGTTGCGGCAAGAAGGCATACCTATTTTTACTCATTTTAAGCCAAATTTTCAAAGGGAACTCACAAGACAGGAAATTAATAAGACATGCCACACTCAGTCTGCTCTGTTGGGGTTAAATTTATATTTATTTAACCCTCCTCCAAGAAATTCACAGCTCAAAAGTATACATTGAACAAGGACCTAATAAAAATCTAAACAGTGTTTATAACATCAGACAGAGATATGCTTTAATTGGATGCTGATGTGCTTGTTGTCTCCACACATATTTCCATTACTAAAAGTTTCCAGTGAGAGGAAAAATCTGAAGTAAAACAGTCATTACCTACAGCAGGACTAATAAACATACTTTACTGGAAAGCAGCTACTGCACATTGCATAAACAGGAATAATAATTTACATTCCACTGAGAATAAAGTGGCAATAGTAGTAACACAGGTGAAACATTTCGCCTGTTGATCTGCCCACAAATGCCAGCAAGTGGTTATGTCATCCCAATTACATTACATTTGTAACCTGCTCCTTCTCTGAGGAGCTCAGAAAACTATATGCAGGCAGGGTTAACCCTTTTTTCCCTCGCCACAACTTAATCTGTGTGGTAGGCTAGGCTGAACGATCAGCCAAGGTGAGCTTCAGGGCTGAGTTGGGACCCATGTCTCCCCACTACAAGTATTCTAGTATTCTACCCACTACTATACAGCAACACTGGCTTAGTGCTAATCAGTGAAATGGCTCCCAAGGAAGCATTGGTCAGGAGAAAGAATGTAACATGCATAAAGAATGTAACATTCAATATTGTTTTTAAGGTGCACCAATACCTATTAGTACCGATTAATACCGATGCACAGTAAATTCAAAGTGGCAAGTAATAAAGCAAGGAAGGAAATGTTAATCTGATCAGGCTAGTGGCTTGATCTGGGATAGAGAGGCAACTTGGTCCATACTGTCCAAATCTCAGATTTGGCTCCAAGAACAGTTAATTGAATGTTCCAGAAAGTGGGACAGACCCTGCTCTTTTGTGGCTGAAAAGGGGGCTTTTGTTTTCTCTACTATTTACAGCAGAGATGGGCAATTTTTATGGCCCCGAAAGCCTCATGTGGTGGTGTGTGTGTGGCTGCACGTGGACATGTGTTCATGTTCTCTCTCTCTCTCTCTCTCTCACACACACACACACACACACACACATATCCTGATCCAGACCGCTGGAGTAGGGTGGGAGCTTTAACTTTGCCCAGATCCCAGCAATGTTGATTAGGTTCACAGGGATGAGGACAAGGTTAACGTCTTCTCCCCTTCCCAGCAATACTTTTGTCACTGGGAGGAGGGAGTTATAGCCCAAAACTTCTGGAGGGCCCCAGGTTGGGGAAGCCTGATAATATATATTCTGTACATTTAAACCACATCTGTCTCTGTTTAAAGATGCACTCTACCACTACTATACTACTGGGTTAAAATGTCTGTACAACTCCCATGAGCAAATGGGTGATGTCACTATGATGCTGAAGAGTCATCATGAGGAAAATGTTGCCCCTGAGAACAGAGAACAACAGTGGGGGCATTTTAGTCGCTTATTCCCTACACAGGTTTTATCTGTAAACTAGCAATATGGAAATGCTGGATGACACTAATCATTTATATCTGCTAAATGATACGTCACTCAGAGGAAATAAGCTAACAAAGATGTTAAACATTATCCTATTATTAAAAGCAGAAATGCATTTTTCCTGACTATTCAGATAAATATAATTGAGAGATATACGTTCTTCTTGCCTAAGGAATGTTGGAAAAGAAAGCATGAAACCTGCAAACAGTCAGTCTCTAAAATATATTTTTGGTAAGTTCTGTTGGAGAAGGTGCAATACTTTTTATTGCTCAGAATAGTATCGTTGCACATACAAAAATACCAGGAGGAAGGAAGGAAAGAAGGTTGGTTCACCACAGTTTTGTGTATAACCTGACCCTGAACCACACATACTGTGACCTTGTACTAGCAATGATTCTGAACCACAAGTTCAGGAGCAATACTAGATGTGTCTAAGGCTTTCTCTTACCATGTTTGCATGGCTTTCTTTCAGTTTGTGCAATCTGAGGACATGATAAGATTCTTGGAGAAGTTTGATTGATTGATTGATTGATTGATTGATTACATTTCTATCCCGCCTTTCTTCCTCATTTAAGGAGCCCAAGGCGGCGTACATAATCCTACTACATATGAGCTTGACCTATCCCTTCCTGACTTGTTAGAAATCTAGAATATTCCCTAACTGGGCAAGTTGCTCAAGCATTCAGAATAATCAACCACGGTATATTTTTTATTATATTTCAGACTTTCTTAATGGGTGTCAATTCTACCCTTTTTATGATGATAGCATCTTTGGGGATTTTTTGTGACTGAAAGGCAGACTAAGAAGTATTATAGATAAATAAATTTATATTCATTAATAGCCATCATTACCCAATCTGTGCACTTTTTAACAACTGGAGCATCCAGAAAGACTACATGGCACAGTCCTCCTTGGACTGGACTGTTTCAGATTGCAAGTGAAAGATCGCAGATTTGAATGTTCTCCTGTGAAAGAACTTGCTGTCCATGGAAAGCTAGCACATCAGGGGGAAGGCAATGCTGGAATCTTTCTACTCTCATACAGAAGCTTTCCACATACAGGGAATCTTTTTATGTAGGCGAATACTCAAGCCTACCCTTTCTAGAAGTAGTATAGTCCAGGAAGGGAAGGGCTATAACATGTTTATATCTGCTTGTATATATTCCCTTCACACCTTATCATTCAGTAATTATTTTCCTCTAATGTCTATTTATAAAGATGTAAAATGATGTTCGCTTATTATTTACAGTGAAGTCTACTGAGGAACAGAGTCTACTCTGGCCTGTTAGACAATGACTGAGAGGCAGGTATGTGGTATACCCATTACTGAAAAGTGCCTGACTACTGATTGCCCTCAAAGCAATGAGGAAATACATGAAAAGAATGCCAGAAGGGTACTAGCCACAGAGAGGGAGCTGCCCTCAAGCCAGCTGACATTTTTACAAGGTTGTTAAAGCTGCTCTGGGGCAGACAGCATCAAGAGAGAAGAAGGGAGTCAAAGGAAGAAAAGCTCTTGTTCTGGGGACCTGGCTTCTGTTGCCAGACTTCAGATGAGGAAGAGCAGGAGCATAACACAAAAATGAACTGCTGTGAGGAAGCTGGCCAAAAGAGGCCCACACTGATAACATCATTATGCATCTGGGAATACTCATCCTTTGCTCACACCCCAGTCCTAAGCACCTTTATCTGGAAGTAAGTCTTATTGCTATCAACGGAGCTTACTCCCCAGTAGATGTGCTTAGGGTTGTAGCCAAAGAGGAAAAGCTTTACAGTTCCAACTAAAATGTTGGCGGTTTTATGTTTATTATGATAATACCAAATATAAATCCTTTCTAAGTGCAGAAGGACACTCCCAAAAAAGTCATACAATAGTTGGGCCAAATAAAAATGTACCAAATAAAAATATGAACGTGGCCACAGTTGCAGTGGAGACACAAAAAATGATGCATTCTCCAGCTTTCAGGTTGAGTGGAAGACAGCCAAAGAGCTATTTTCCTCAACTTTCAGAATCAAATTGGAATGGGATGTCGGAATACAACCAAACCCACTTTGATCTTAGAACTAAATCTGATTAAGTATTTAAATTACATTCAGGTGTACTAAAAGGAAGTGATTAAGTTTCAGTTTCTCTTCTGAAGATGGGCTTTCTCTCCAGCATACAAACATACCATCTCCAGTTCTGCAACCACATACATACACATTAACTGGGCAATAAGAAAATTATCAAAGCACTCTGACCAAACTGGACTGCAAGTTCTGTCTACATCTGGCAACCATAATGTAAAGAAAGGAATATACAGATAATAAAAGACTCTCATTTATCATTATAGCAAAACTTCTAAAAAACATATTCTTCTCAAGTCTTTGCAACATTCAGCCTTTGTGAAATAATTACTATGCTGAGATGTGAAGTGTAATGCTTTTCCAAGAATGATTAAAACAAAACACACAGAGAAAAACCACTAGGTAAATGGAGACTTTAGTTGGAATACAAAAGTGAGTTGAATGCATGATTCTTAAGGAATAAATGGGGTAGTATGATCTATGGAAGAGACCTTTATCCATGTCCTGCTGATATTCATTTGGGTGGGATATGTGAGAAGTCCTTCTCTGAGGATATACCCAAGATTTTGAGCTCTGCCCAGTGACATTTGCTTTTGCAGCAGACAAATAGCTGGAGCAAGGATGGGGCACAAAGGGAATGCAACTGGAAGTCATTCATCTATATAAATCACAGAGCTCACAATACTGGCACAAACCTACTAAGGTAAAATGTGGCAGCCAGGATTTAGAATGGCATAACAATGAGTGATGGGTTACAGGACATGCGCCACTCATGCTGCTGCTGTAGCTGTCAGAGCATCCTGCCCAGTGAGCCACCAATAGTAAATTACATCTTTAGGTCTAATAGGGCACAGTCCACTTACTTGCCAAAATTATTCTTTTTGGCATATCCCGCTCCAGCTACCCTTTGCCACTGCTTAGCCGTAAGATTAATCTTTTGTACATTTCCCCCTGAAATAAATATATTGTCTATTAAAAAAGAGAGATAAGCCTTTTCTTTTTGTTCTCATTCCCTGGTATCTTGAGTTTAAGGATCTCTCCAGTAGCTGATACACTGGAGAGTGGCTGCAGTAATTAATGAAATGGCACATTTTCTAGCACACACTACAGTAGATGATAAAACAATTTCTCAGCATGAAACAGATCAAGCCTGTATTTAAACGCAGCTGAATTAGTTCTGTTACTCTGGAATGCCAAAATGTCTATTTCCAGGAAACATCATTGGTAGCATGAGATCCTGGTGTTTGAGAAGTGAGATAGTTATAAATATCATATAATGCGTTGGAGTCAAGAAACTTTAAATTATATATGATTTTATATTAGCTAGGTTCCAAATCACTAACCAATTTGTACCATTCCACAACTGAATAATTACAGATTAAAATAGCCATTTTAAGAAGGTTTGAATGGACCTTGCTACCCTGAAAGGATATTCAATGATGAGGACATCTGTCATTAAACTAAGCAGCAGTAGGAGCCTCCGGCCTTGGGAAGCTGGATGACTACATCAGAAATGCAATTTGTCTGGACATCTGTCTTGTCACGTTTGTTCCGCTAATAACCCAAAACAACTCTTGCAACTGTAAAGTGAGGAAAGGTATTTTCAGCAATTAGCCACATATTTAACATGCCCACAGCTCTGAAGGTGAATCGGGGTGCTATTTATCGCTGCGCTGAATAGTCACCAATTTCAACATTTACTTTGAAAGTAGCAAAAGTGCTTGCAAGAACTGTCCCAAAAATCAAGTCACTTTTCTACTCTCACAATTACAAAACTAGACAAGTTCCTTTAAGTAAGCCCTACCTCCATTACTATGACTCTTCTTACGACTGCTATTGTCTTCTTGCAGGGTCCTTACTTCTTACAGCTTTCATTTCAAGAACCCCAGAGAATTCTAAAACTGCTACCATCAGCTCAGATGTTCATTTCCACTATGATGATGAAGTCACCAAGTGATCATTTTATCTTTCTAATTTCGTGAGGAGATTTTTCTGTGAATGCTTCACAGCTGGTATTTCCCTTATTAGTCTAGAGCTAGTTCATATTTTACAAAATGTGTACAAGCAAGCAGCTCAACAGCCCTCAAACCCAAGTTAACATTGCTCCAAACTGTTCAGCAGCTTAGGGCGCAATCCTATTGGGATACCCGCCAGCCTCCAAACTCGGAGGCTGAGGGGCATCCTATGCAGAGCAGGAGGAGCACGGAGGCGATCTTCACCTCTGCGCTTCTCCCGCTCTGCATTTCTACTAGATAGGTGTTTTTGTCCATCTAGCTAGGGCCCTGCAGAGGGCGAGAGAAGGAGGCTGAGGTGGTCTGGGGATGGCTCATATCCCTGCTTCCCCAGTCTCCTCCCCGCCCACAGAATGTCCCCTTTTCTGTCCTCTCTGAGGTCACTTTTGCGAACTCAGTGAGGCAGCCCACACAGTTCTCTCCACGATGGCTGGAAGGGGTAGGGAAGCTTAGACTCCTGGGCCTGAGGTTGGAGTGCTGTCTCCGCCCTCGTATCCAGGAATCAGAACTATTGTATCCACCCCACCCACCCCCCATGCTTTCTAGGGGCCATAGGATTGCTCTCCCCATCCAGGTTTTAAAACTACATACCTGATGGGCATCCTATACAGATATAATTTTACTAACTTTAGAATACTTCTAAATCTCAAAGCAAAAGTATGCTGGAATCTGGGCCACATACTTTTGATTTTAATCTGAGCAGGACAGTACCACCAAGCATATACAGCTTAATCCTTGCATACTAACATTACATTATAACTATGGTTTTATGACATCTACTGCAAACTCTAATTGGCTTGTAAGTTAGGGCAATATGTCATTCATTAGTTATGAGCCTCTAGCTGTTAAATATGGGAACTATAATAATTTTACATGGAAAGCTTTGTAGGTGAAAGTGAGTAGTATTTTAATCCTTTTTTATTATCACATTCCTATCCTCTACAAAACAAAACAAAAACCTGCCTACAGCTATTTCCACAAGTTTCTTATGTTCAAAAAAGTCCAAGAGAACATCCTCTGCTTTCAGAAATTTTCACATGTATACATATACATTTCAGCACTAAGTGGCAAAAACTCAGGATATAGCATGTTTTCATAAATCTACAAATTCAGTAATTCTTCATTTGAAAATTATTCTTGGGTTGAGGTTCAGGACCCTCTACCATGCTGCTATTTAATGCCAGGTCAGTCCACAATGAGATCGCACTCGTCCACAACCTAATCGTGGATGAGAAGGCCAATCTGATGTGTATTACTGAGACCTGGGTGGGGTTGACCTGACTCAGCTCTGCTCACCTGTGTACTCAGTGCAGCACCCATATAAGTTGGAGGGCGGGGGTGGGAAGTCACTGTGGTTCATAGAACCTCTGTCTCTATCACCAGGAAACCACTCCACCTTGGAGCAGGCCTTGAGGGGCTGCACCTGGTGTTGGGCCATAGAGACAGTTTGGGGATGCTGCTGGTGTACCGCCCACCATGTTGCCCAGCAGCCTCCCTGACTGAGCTGGCGGAGATGGTCTCAAGTGTGGTGTTGGAGGAACCCAGGATGGTGGTTCAACTTCTGGGTGACTTCAACTTCCATGGTGAGGCTGTTTCTAGAGCTCCAGCTTGGGACTTCATGCCCTTCAAGACAACCATGGGGCTGTCTGTTTGTTATCAGCCCAACACATGAAGTAGGAGACACCCTTGATTTGTTTTTTGCTCCAAGCTGTGAGATGAGTGATCTAAAAATTGGTGGGCAGGGGGAGAGGGAGGTCCAAGTAACCCTATTGTCATGGTCCGATCATTCCCTGGTGATATTTGAACTCACAGCATTACTTCCCTCCTGCAGGGATGGGGAACCCATTTGGATGGTCTTCCCCAGGAGACTGATGGAATCCGATGGATTTCTGAATGCTCTTGGGGATTTCCCAGTGGAGAAAGCTGGCAATCCAGTTGAGGGCCTAGCCACACTGTGGAACAGTGAGATACGGAGGGCCATTGACTTGAATGCAGTTGAGTGCTCTCTCCAGTGCTGTGGAGCCTATTTTGCTCGCTGGTATACTGAGGAGCCCTGTGGGTGAGTGGTTCCTGAGTCCAGGACATAGACTCATTGCCTATTCTGGATGGGGTTGCACTCCGTCTGAAAGATCAGGTCCGTAGTCTGGGGGTACTCCTAGATCCATCACTGCAGCTGGAAGCCCAAGTGGCCATGACGGCTCAGAGTGCCTTTACCAGCTTCGGCTGGTTCACCAACTATGGCCTCTCCAGGACAGGGATAGCTTGGCCACAGTGGTACAGGCACTAGTAACCTCAAGACTGGATTACTGCCATGTCCCTATGCGGGGCTGCCCTTAAGGCTGCTCTGGAAGCTGGAGCTAGTGCAGTACACAGCAGCTCAGCTGTTGTCAGGAACTGCCCCTGCCCATCATGTAACTCCTTTCTGAGGGAACTGCACTGGCTGCCTATCTGCTACTGGGCCAGCTTTAAGGTTTTAGTACTAATGTACAAAGCCCTAAACAACTTGGGACCAGGATACTTGAGAGAGCACCTTCTCCCTTACCAACCTGCCCAGTCACTGAGGTCATTGGAGGGCCTGCTCCTGGTACTTCCACATGGACCTATGGCCCGACTGGAGTCCACCTGGAGAAAAGCATTCAGCGTGGTGGCCCCCTTTCTTTGGAACTCCCTGCCCCTGGAGGTCAGGCAGGCACCAACATTGCATTGTTTCCAGTGCCTCCTGAAAACAGCACTGTTCCAAGATGCATTCCTTAACTGACCAGTCACAGTTTCTATTGGCATGGCACTGTTTTTCATTTTAAAAAGCATAATTTTAATGTGTTTTTTAAAAAATCTTTTTTCTCATTTGGCTGTTTTATCTTTTGTGTTCACCTCTCCGAAATCTGTTTTAGATATAGAGTGGTATACAAATACTGTAAATAAATAGAAATAAATAAATAAAATAATATGAGAGGGTCATTGCCAGAAGAGGTGGGTCTCAAAGAAATACAGTTCTTAAAGAAAGGGGATGGGGTATACCTTGGACATATAGATGTTTTGGTTGCTGTCTGAGTGAGAAGGTAATAGGTATGTATTAAGTTGCTACGTACTTCTCCTGTTAATATTTGGATGTAATGCTATATTTGTATATTGTCATCTTTTCAGCAGCAGGTTAAGACTTTTCTCTATTCCCAAATATTTGACAGCATATGATGGGCTCCTTAATGTATTGGGAGGAATTCAGGCTTCTCAGATCTATTTGGCTTTTTACTGGAACCTTTTAAGATCCACCAATGAGAGCCAAGAACAGGGTGACTCTGAACATTTTCTGAGCCTAGGAATTTGTTTCCAGTACCAGCATTGAACTGAGCTCACACAAAAGTCCACTCCTGGTTACTCCAAGCTTTCTTCATTTCAACAATCTAATTTAGGTGGGAAAATTGTTAATTATTGTTAATCAACTGGGAAGCAGAAATCCTTGCCGATCTACTGCAAATCACCCCAAAGTTTACCAACAGATCCTAATCTACCTTCTGCCCACCCCCGCCTTAATGCATAGTAGTATAGTTGATTTGTTAATGGTCGTCACTGATGTTTTAGTTGTTTCATGGAGTTGTGGTATTTCACTGATAATCATATTAGCTGTTTTGAATTGTTTTAATTTTTGTATGCTTTCATTTGTATATCGCCTTGAGTATTTTTTTTAAAGAAAGGTGTCTAGGAAATTTTAATAATAATAATAATAATAATAATAATAATAATCATATTTGATGTTTGTTGCTGATATGCATAATCATTTTTTAAAGTATAATTCTAAAACACTGACGATCCTTTGTTTTCAGCCACAGAATCTAGTGATACTGGTAATGATACTGTCCTTTTTCATGTTAAACTGCAGGGCCAGTGCAAGCTGTCTAGCTGCCTGAGGCAGGAGAGCTCATGCGCATCTCCACCATGTCTCCCTCCACTCCACCCCCCAGCGAGTGCCGTGTCTCACGTCTCCCAGCTGCATCTCCCACCTACCTCCACATTGTTGTTGCTGCTGCTGCTACCACCACCGCCATCACTGCTGATGATGATACTCTCTGAAGAGCAATGTCGGCCATAAAAAGTGGTTGGTACGGCTCCCCAGAGACCCAAATGCCTGGCTCCCTTATTCTTCCTCAGAGGCAGGCACTGTGGGAGTGGTGTCCCTGGAGATTGCCTGTAATGCTTTTTCTGGCCAACACAGCACTTCAGAGAGCCCACCTGCCCTCTGGACTGCCCGGAAAGGATCCTTAGGGTGAGCTAGAGGATGGGTGGCTTCTCTGGAGAGCCCCACTTGTTGCTGTCTACCTGCAGCATTTGCCACAGTGGGAGAGCGAGTCAGCAGGGTTCCCTGGAGCACTCACTCTTGTGGTGCCAGGCAGCAGCTCTGGAGAGGCCCATCAGCTCCGCTCTCCCGCTATGGCAAATGCTGCAGGTGGAGAGCAGCCAGCAAGGCTCTCCAGAGTACCTGCCCAGAAGCACCTGCAGGAGAGGGATCCTTGCGGAGGGAGAGCATGCAATTCTCCACTCCTCCTGCCCCACAATCTGAGGCAGAGAACCCACCCTGCCTCCTGGGAGGACCAGCCTTGCTAAACTGGCAGACATGAAATGGAAGAGTAGCCAGGTTATGCAAAAGCATTAAAGCAGCATGACGAAGTTGTGATGGCATTAAATGAAATTCTGATGCCACAGGTTTTATAAGAAATATTGAACTGCACTTCTGACATTAACATGAGTTTATTATTATCCTGTGGCAACATAATCGGGGAGTGGGGGAAATCTAAATAGAGTACATTCCTATCCTACACCTCTAGCACTGGCAGTGTTCTCATGTTTGTTACAAACAACACTATATTTATTGTGAAAAGAACAGATGATTGTCAACTCATTGCACAGACATCTGCTAGCATGCTAGCTCATCTGTGTACCTGAATACATCATTCTAAGGAAAATAAGAACTCATTCTCGGAGATATTTTAGAATTGATAAGTATACCCTTGGTGTACTCTAAAATATTTATTCAAAGTTGTCTTAAGATCCTTTTTGGTCTTTCAGCAACCAAAAGGATAGCTTCCTGAGGCCTATGGTGATCCCTGAGGCTTATGGTTTTACTTGCCAGATGTACCAACTGGCAAGTAAAAGGCTGGCTTTTCACTTTGAGGCCATTTGCCTGAAAATGCATAAACAGAATTTCACAACGTAGGAACTGAATATAAGAATAAGAAATATATACATTATTAATTTCAACAATGCTGCCTAAAAAAATAGTCAACATCTTAATTTATATCATATGAGTGAACGAACCTGGCTTCACACTGTATGAAATAGCCCTGAGTTTCACCCAGTGAAGCCTTGAAGCAAACGTGCCGATGCGCAGCTCACAGAGTCAAACACATTGTGCCCATCCAGTCTTGCTGAAGACAGGGCCACTGGCACCCCTAGGCACAGTGGAGTGAGAGAGGAAAAGGGGGGAAAACAGCACCTGATAGCTGAGGAAAAGGAACATGTCCCCAGTGGTGGTGAAATAATTCTTTGCATTGTTATTTACAGCTCAACACGTTTCAGAGAATTAATCTCTTCTTCCTCAGGAGCAATAATCTTCAGCAATGAGATGTCTTTCTTTTAACTAGTATGCACAAATGAACCTTCCAGCTTTTTTAAATAGACTGCTGTTTGAAAAAGGTGGAAGGTTCATTTGTGCATGCTAGTTAGAAGGATATCTTATTGCTCCTGATGAAGGAGAGACTGATTCTTTGAAACGCATTGAACTGCAAATAACAATAAAGAGAACTGTTTACCAGCACCGGAGACATGTTCCTGTTTTTCTTCTTGACACCCAGGCACACCCCTGTCATGGTGCACCCCTATAGCCCCTAAGGAAGGGTCTATCCACTCCATTTCCCTGAGGGTGGACTGCTGCACAACAGGAGAAGGGAGAAGCCATATTACTCTGTCCTTCAGAACACTCCTTCCTGGCTTCAAACTCTATTGATTGCAAAGCTATGTGCTGGTTAAGGAAGTCTGCTATCTAGTGACTGAAGATGGCACTGCAGGCTTCAAACACAGGGATAAATTTAAATGAGTAAAAATTAATTACTGTGTTTTAAAAACAAATAGCCTGAGGTCACATACCTAGAGCCCCCTTAGTATGCATGCTAAGTCTAAGTTCATGGTCTTGACACTATAGTGCTAACAGACGGGCACACATCCGCTTTTATTATAGATAAAATGTCTGTGTTTTAACAAATCTAGATTGTGCCTATTCATCATAAACTCAACAAAGGAAACCATTTTGTGCCAAAAGTCTCAGTTGTGTTTCTTACTTCTCCAGTGTTAATAATTTCAGTCAATGTCATAATCTCTGTCACTTTCCATAATTTAACTAACATAATTTAACATTCCCTTCTTGGCCTCAGGGTCACACCATTTTCCCCCTTGTCCTTTCATTCCACCACTTTTCACTTATTGAAAATGTACTATCAGTGTAATCCTATGCATGTTTCCTCAGAGGTAAGTCCCCTGTGTTCAGTGGGGCTTACTCCCAGCTACGTGTGTATAGAATTGCAGCCTAAGACACTTCCTCTTTTCGTGTATCATGGGGCACAGATGCACTAATCCATTTTCCCATTCTTCTTCACAGAGTCATCTGGGAAGTATCAGACTCCTCCCTCAATTCCTCCTCCTTGTCTGGCATTTTGTGTAGCCAGCATTAGTAACAACAAAGTTAGCGGAGATGACAGTATTCCAGCTGAGCTATTTAAAATCCTAAAAGATGATGCTGTTAAAGTGCTGCATTCAATATGCCAACAAATTTGGAACACTCAACAATGGCCGCAAGACTGGAAAAGGTCAGTTTACATTCCAATTCCAAAGAAGGGCAACGCCAAAGAGTGTTCAAACTACCGCACAATTGCGCTCATTTCACATGCCAGCAAGGTGATGCTCAAAATCTTACAAGCTAGGCTTCAGCAGTATGCGAACCGAGAACTACTGGAAGTACAAGCTGGGTTTCGAAGAGGCAGAGGAACTAGAGATCAAATCGCCAATGTTCGCTGGATCATGGAGAAAGCAAGAGAATTCCAGAAAAACGTCTATTTCTGCTTCATTGACTACGCTAAAGCCTTTGATTGTGTGGATCACAACAAAATGTTGCAAATTCTTAAAGTGATGGAAGTACCAGACCACCTTACCTGTCTCCTGAGAAACCTGTACCAGAGTCAAGAAGCAACAGTAAGAACCAGAGAGCTTCGGCTATTGGGCGGTATAGAAATGAAATAAATAAACAAACAAACAAACAAACAAACCAGACATGGAACAACCGAGTGGTTCAAAATTGGGAAAGGAGTACGACAAGGCTGCATATTGTCACCCTGCTTATTTAACTTATATGCAGAGTACATCATGAGAAACGCTGGGTTGGATCAATCACAGGTCGGAATTAAGATTGCCAGGAGAATTATCAACAACCTCCGATATGCAGTCGATACCACCCTAATGGCAGAAAGCGAAGAGGATCTAAAGAGCCTCTTGTTGAGGGTGAAAGAGGAGAGTGCAAAACCTGGTTTGAAACTCAACATTAAAAAAACGAAGATCATGGCATCTGGCCCCATCACTTCCTGGCATATAGAAGGGGAAGAAATGGAAGCAGTGACAGATTTTACTTTCTTGGGCTCCAAGATCACCGCAGACGGTGACTGTAGCCATGAAATTAAAAGACGCTTGCTCCTTGGGAGGAAAGCTATGGCAAACCTAGACAGCATAGTAAGAAGCAGAGACATCACCTTGCCGACAAAGGTCCGTCTAATCAAAGCTATGGTTTTCCCAGTAGTAATGTATGGCTGTGAGAGCTGGACTATAAAGAAGGCTGAGCGCCGAAGAATCGATGCTTTCGAACTGTGGTGCTGGAGAAGACTCTTACGAGTCCCCTGGACTACAAGGAGGTCCAATCAGTCAATCCTAGAGGAAATAAACCCTGAGTGCTCATTGGAAGGACAGATACTGAAGCTGAAGCTCCAATATTTTGGCCACCTAATGCGAAGAGAAAACTCTCTGGAAAAGACCCTGATGCTGGGAAAGACTGAAGGCAAAAGGAGAAGGGGACGACAGAGAATGAGATGGCTAGATAGCATCACCGATGCAATGAATATGAACTTGAGCACACTCCGGGAGAGAGCGCAGTACAGGAAGGCCTGGCGTGCTATGGTCCATGGGGTCACGAAGAGTCGGACACGACTGAACGACTGAACAACAACAACAACAACAACAATCCTGCTATAGATATTGGCTTTCTTCTCAAATTTTTGTGAACTGCCCAGAGAGCTTCGGCTATTGAGTGGTATAGAAATGTAATAAATAAATATATATAAATCAAGCTTAAGTTTGAAGTAACCAGGGTGATTCAGTCAGTGACACTACTGCCTTAGAAGGGGACTCTTTTTTAGCCAAAGAATGGTTAATTTTAATGTACTCTGCTTTTAAAACATTATATTGATGTTGCTTAGAAATTAGTGGGCTACTGGGATATGTTATCATATATTATTACTATTATTATTATTTTGTGAACTACCTTGTGATGGCAGTGTGTTGTTCTGTTAGGTTAATAATAGTAGTAATAATAATAATAATAATAATAATAATAATAAGATGATGATGATGATGATAAAAGTGGATACCAGCTTTACTGTTTCCTTTTTCACTGCAAATGAACCATGCCAGTGTCAGACTAGAGGGTTTTCAGCAATTATGGAATCATAGAGTTGGATGGCAGCTCAAAGGCCGTCTAAAATCTAACCCCCTGCCAATGCAGGAAGTCCTCTGGTCTAGCAACTTTGAGAGGTGGTCAGTCAACTTCTGCTTAAAAACTACTTTCTAAGTTAACCTGTTTCACTGTTGAACAACTCATACTGTCAGGAAGTTCTTCCTAATTTTTAGTTGAGATCTGCTTTCTTGTCATTTCAATCCATTGGTTTGGCCTACTCAATGGAAAACAAAACAGATTTGCTCCATAATCTATATAGCAGCCCTTCGAATATTTGCAAATGCATATCATATCACCTTTTATTTGTTGCTTCTCCAGACTTAACATACTCAACTTCTTTAGCGTTTCCTCATTAAAATTTGTCATACTCCTGTGGTCAAGCTGGCTTGGAGGTCCTATTTTTTACTGGGAAGAATCCTCACCTTCTATCATAAAACAGTCCTGCTGGGATTCTACCCCACTGCGCAATTGGGAAGAACTCAGAAAGAACTACATAGTAGTATGGCATTAAGTAAGCACATGAAGAGAGAAAGCTAAAAGTCCCAATTGTACAGGACTAATCAGAAAAAAAACCTCGTAAGATGAGACACATGAACCACCTGGCTTATACAAAGTCAGACCTCTGGTCCATTTAGCCCAGGACTGTACACTCTGACTGGCAATAGTTCTCCAGGTTCCCAGACAGCGGTCATTCCCATCATCCGCTACCTGACCCTTTAACTACAAGCCTAGGCTTGAACCTAGGAATATCTGCATGCAAAGCAGATCTTCCACAATGGAGGTATTGCTCCTGGGCTTATTATTTTTCAGGATCTTTTTCAATAAAATCAACTGCTACACGTGTTAAAGTTAGTTGTGACAGAACTTGGGAGGGGTCAGAAGGTTTAGGCAAAAAATTATCTTGGGATTCTCCAAAAATGGAACAATAAAGTAACAGAGGTTCTTGTATGATTTTAACCATGGGATATAGTAGATTTTCTAAAATGTATGTCAAAGCATTAAATAGACAAGGAAGCCTCTGTGCCACTTTATGAAATGACTAAAGGACAGAATAATTTACTGGGTGCTGGGGAAAGGGTGAGACAGCCCTCTGGATAAAGCCAAGAGGAAACAGCTTTCAAAAAGGAAGCCATGCTGTATAATCAGTCTAAATGTGGATTGACTCAGTAAGGAGACCAATTTTTTAATGCTGCTTTAAAAAAAAAAAAAAGAGTGCAGATTAAATGGAAAACTACTGAATGTCTAACTTGGGGGACTGCACACCAGACCTAAGGAAAATAAACAGTGAACATTTTCTTTATAGTATAATGATATGAATTTACTTAAACAATTGGAGGGGAAAGAGGATAATGTTTCAGTTAAAACTTTCTTCAGATAAATCATCTTTGAATGAATTTATCACACCATCTGTAGGAAATAAATCATGCACTCCTGAAGGCCACATAGGAAACCTGGGAGTTTTTTCACAAATTCTTTTTCTAATCTTTTATCCTTGCTATACAATTTAAACCATTACATTTGCAGAAAAATTCTGTTTCAACTTTTGAGTAAAAACATGGATTAACTTGTGTTTGTGATGATAAAATTCACTCTAGAAAAATAAGCTAGTTTTCAAAGCCCCATATTAATCTGATTCAGCTATACAAAGCTTGTTTGCATTTTGCATCTTCTCCACTATTTCTTGAGCACATTTCTCTACAAATATCACAGAAAACATATACAGGAATCTGCTAGAATTCCCTCTGGGACAAATTTGAACATTGAAGTAGGAGTCTATATTTGTTCATTAGAACCTGATTTTCAGATCTAATGCTTTTTCTCCATATATATGCAATTAGATGTTTTAAGCACAACTGATATTGTGAACATTAATGGCAGCAAAAAGAATCTAATTCAAAACTGAGCAGAAAATACTCCTGATAGAATTATTTGGTTCCATTTACATGAAAAAAATCAATCACTCTCACACATCATAGTTAGAGATAAGAATGCAGGAATAGATGTACTCTGTACAAAAATGTACACACTTCTGACTATCAGACCAATATTTACCTATTGATATCTAATAAGCTATGCAGCCAAAATGGGGCTACTGAAGAACAAGAAGGAGGTAACTCCAGGCTTGGAGGATCCCCAAAGTTTGCAGGCATATAAAATCCTTTAGGAAAATAATGCTTAAGAGGGCGAATCTGCCTCTTGCCCCTGAATTGCTATGCTGATACAGGCAGGAAAAATGGTACTGTCAGAAAGCTGAAGGTAGGCTGTGTATGTGGACCTGTACCCTTTCACCTTGGAGGAATCCCTTCAACTCTCCCTGCCCTTAGAAACGGCAACGATTTCAAGGGCTATCTGAAATTGTACATTACAGTGCCCTTGTGACATCAGCAACCAGCAGTCCAATCCCTTACCTCTACACACAGCAATGTTTGAAGTAATCAATAGATGGTGAAATTGCAAAGAAAAAGCAAATGGGAAAAATCAGACTATTTTCTCTCCATTCTCACTTCCAAAAACTTCGCTTTGTGTTCTTGTCATCAATAATCAAGATGAGGAAGCTGTCTCCTTCCCAAGTTCTTCCTTACTTTTCCTTGCTCTTGTCACCTCTGTGTAAAATATTTCTGCTACAATCACCTAATGGTAAATGGTTTTGTCATGACAAACTTACCTTTTTTTGAAGGACATTAATTTTTCTTTCTTTGACTTCTAACATGTCTTTCATATCTCGAATTTCTCCAGCCAGAGTTCCCTTTTCTTCCGTGAGGTCTTGCAGTTGTTTGGTTTTTTTATTAAGAAAACTTTCTTTTTCTTCTAAACGTAATCTCAAGGCATCAACCTATATAAAAATATGAATATGTGGAAGTATTAATGAATGAAGAGTAGTTAAGGTTGTTGAACACATTTTCCATGTTAATTCTGTAGTTCTCTGGGGTTTCTTTTTATAAAAACATATTTGAAAACTAACTTTTAACCTTAGATTTTCAAGCTAGAGAAGAGACCAATGAAATAAGTTTCTCAGAAACCTGAGGACAGGCAACCACCGTTTTCCAAACATCAGAAAGGCCCTATTTGTGGTCCATTTGGTAAGAAACTGTAACAGTTGGCCACCATTGACTACCCTCTCCCCTTCACTCTGACTGCTGGGGAAGTCACAGTTTATATATGTACTCTCTGTTCCATTCCCAGTCAATTGTCAGTTGGGGGTGGGAAGTAATGCACTTTTACTATGGGCATCAAGCAGCTGCTTGGTGGTGTACCAGCATCCTATTTTGTTTTTAAACATCACCGAGTCTGATATGCTCTGTATAGGTTATGAGGATGGCAGTTTAAAGTTTTTTATATGCAGTATTAAAAGAAAATTGGAAGGCTTGAGCCATGCTCTTTGAGCATGTGCTGGTGGTTTCCCACCAAAATTTTTATAGCCCAGCTCTGGACGGTTCCGAACTTTCTTCTGCATCAGTGCTGTATGTGTGTTCTGTGCCAAGACCATGAAGAAGAACTTAGTGTTTCTTTAACAAAGCAGCCCCACTAGTCTGTGGGGAAGGGAGGCCTGAAGGCACAAGAACCGCCTTATACAAAGGCCTCGCAGGTTTTCACCAGCAGAGCAGAACAGAGGGAGGAGAGACGTTTTATTTTGTTCTTCCCTTTTCATTTCGACCCCCCCCTTAATTAATTTCCTCCCATTGGTTCCAATAGGAGGCAAATTATGTAAGCCAGCTCCATAACTAGTGTACATTTTCCCCAATTTGGGGGACCTATCTGGGGACTGGAATGACACTCATGACAGCCCCCTGATCCGCCTCCTTTTTGCTTCTACCGATGACAGAACTCCAGTGTCAGAGAGGCATGGAGGTTTCTGTAGGGGACAGGAGGGGGCACCTGAGACAGGCTACCCCCTCCAAGAGTGGACCTCTCCACATTTAGGGGCCCTATTTGGGCTGAAAGGCAACCCGTAAAATAATAAGAATAAGAATAATTATTCTTGGGAGATCCAAAGTATCCTATGGTCCCTGAGATGACCTCCCGTGGAGCATAGGATTGCAGCTTAATTGTTCTTAAAACCAATTTTTTCAGTTCTGAGATACTTTTTCACAAATCTACCAACAACAGACAATAGTCAAATTTCCAACTGTTTTTTTAATTTTCTTAGTATATTTCTGAGTTATCTCTCTGGGAGCAAGCAATGCACAATATAAAGATAATAATGATGGGTATTTGAAATTGCAACCATGCCATATCTTGCTAACTACCCTCCCCCTGCAAAAAACAACAACCCCAAATCAATGACAATGCCATACCAGCCCTTCACTTAATCTGGGATTGAGTTTTACATTTTTTAATGGTGTCTTAACCAAGACCATCTTTCTAAAATACAGAACAGCAAGGGAAGAGCGGACAGGTGAATCCATTTATATTAATTATCTTTTCCTGGTTTGAAAACAGCATGTTTTAAGCAGGAAAAGTCTGTAAAGGAATAAAATGATTTATTCCATTTTCTATTCTGAGTTTTGCAATGCTAAAGTTGTTCTGAACAAAAAGCTTTGCAAATCTATTTTTGCAAGTCAATTTGGGACCAATTTGGATGATCTATTAGATCTCAGGATGCATGTTTCTTCCCGTTCTTGAAATGGCTCAGTTCATTTCCATACACTGGAGAAAAGATATACATTGAATTTAATGGAATGTAGAAGTTTCCCTTTTATTAAAGATTCTGGATAAAGACATCATCACCACCACCACCACCACATGTGATACTTCGTTTCTGTTAGAACATGCAGGGACTGATATGGAACAATGGATTTAGACGGTAGATGCATGTCACCTATGAATACACAGCCATGTATTTTATAGTCCTTGTACAGAAGAAGAAGAAGAAGAACCTATTCCTAATCTTCAAAGTCTCCAAAAAAAGGTAAAGTTGAATCAATAGTTTAAGGAAAGTGTGAATAAGGGCTTATCCTCAGTGTATGGAAATGAACTGAACAACTTCAGAAATAGAAAGAAACTTACGGATTAGGAAGGTTTCCAACTTTCTTTCTAGAGGGCTGTTCTGCATTTAAGAGCTCCACGACAAGCTGTATTATTATTATTATTATTATTATTATTATTATTATTTATTACATTTTTATACTGCCCAATAGCCAAAGCTCTCTGGGAGGTTTACAAAGATTAAAAACATTAAAAAATACAGTATACAGAGATTAAAATCCATTTACAAAAAAATACACGAACACACAATATACACAAGAGAACATATATCTAAAACAACTTTAAACAAGCAATCTCAAGCAAACAACCATAACCATAAGACAATCCAGGATCAATTAAAACTTATCATATGCTGCCAAATGCCTGGGAAAAGAGAAAGGTCTTAATTGGTAGGTGAAGCTTTCCCCATTCATATGGCCATATGCTGGGTGTCAGGAGCACCCTAGCTGCCTCTTACAGTCTACTCCAATAGCCAACTCAAGACACAGATGAAAAGGATCCTTTTCAAGGCTTTATTCCGTTTACAACTTAATGACTCTTTCAGATGCTAACCACCAGCGACCAAGCAAGGAACAGCACTGGGGAAAGATAGCTGAGTAGCCTAAGCTCCAGGTTAGGCAGTTGGTCCCCGTTTGAAGGAGAATCACTTGCAGACCCTGAACTTATGGGCTAGGGAGAGTTCCTCCCTCTTTCCCTTGGGTCCTCGGGACGCAACTGGTGCTTGTGCACCAAACAAGCACTACGCCTCCTTTCCGTGCCCTCTATCGCTCGTCGCTCCCTGCTTCTGCACCAAGCATCCAGCAAGCCCCCCTCCAGCGCTCTCTCGCTGCCAGGGTCACTATCTATCCCAGCAATGCTGGCAGGAGGAATCTCTGCCAGCTGCTGTGCCTGTGAGAGATGAGCGCACTCCTCTCCCACAGATTGCTGTTCCTCCTCAGAATCAGAACTGCTCTGGGGTTCTATTGGCTCAGTTTCCATCCTGACACTGGGGGAAGCATCACATACAAATTATCTCCTTCCTTTTTGTAATATAAATCTAGAACAAAGCAAACTCCCTACAGGGCTTTGCAAACAGAGTAACCAGGTGTTAACCAGGATATTTTATTTTATTTTTAAAAATTCATAAAATTTCATAGTGCTTTACAAAATAAAGCAATAAAACATCAAAGAAATCAAAGAAATAAAATCCATCAATGGATTAAATGATCTTAATAAACAGCAGGAGACTCACCACAGAAAAAAGAAAAGGGGAAAGCAGTATCAAAGATTAAAAACTCTCTCCAAAAAGACAACAGCAAGAGGCTGAATGCACCTCATTCCAGGGCATTGGGGCTGCCACAGAGAAATCCCTGCTCCTTATAGAAACTAATCTAGCCTGTATATGAGATGGAACCTCAGGCAGGACATCCTCAGAAGATCTTAAATGCTTGGAGGGGCTCTCGTATGGGAAGAAACATTCCCTGAGATAATCAAGATCAAAGCCATTTAGGGCTTTAAAGGTGAAAACCAAAACCAGCACTTTGAATTGGATTCAGAAATTGCCTGTCACTTTCAAAGCCCTACAGTAAGCAGGATTCTAGTTTTGCCCCACAACAGGTGAGAGAGGAGAGTAGCTGAAAAGACCAGTGGTGAGGCATGAGGTGCAGTGGCACCACCCCCTCAAGGCTGATTAAAGCTTCTGAAGAGACAGGCACCTCCAGATTGTTGTTGTTGTTGTTGTTCAGTCGTTCAGTCGTGTCCGACTCTTCGTGACCCCATGGAACATAGCACGCCAGGCCTTCCTGTACTGCGCTCTCTCCCGGAGTGTGCTCAAGTTCATATTCATTGCATTGGTGATGCTATCTAGCCATCTCATCCTCTGTCGTCCCCTTCTCCTTTTGCCTTCAGTCTTTCCCAGCATCAGGGTCTTTTCCAGAGAGTTTTCTCTTCGCATTAGGTGGACAAAATATTTCAGCTTCAGCTTCAGTATCTGTCCTTCCAATGAGCACTCAGGGTTGATTTCCTTTAGGATGGACTGATTGGACCTCCTTGCAGTCCAGGGGACTCGTAAGAGTATTCTCCAGCACCGCAGTTCGAAAGCATCAATTCTTCACAGTTCGAAAGCGCTCAGCCTTCCTTATAGTCCAGCTCTCACAGCCAAACATTACTACTGGGAAAACCATAGCTTTGATTAGACGGACCTTTGTCGGCAAGGTGATGTCTCTGCTTCTTACTATGCTGTCCAGGTTTGCCATAGTTTTCCTCTCAAGGAGCAAGCGTCTTTTAATTTCATGGCTACAGTCACCGTCTGTGGTGATCTTGGAGCCCAAGAAAGTAAAATCTGTCACTGCTTCCATTTCTTCCCCTTCTATATGCCAGGAAGTGATGGGGCCAGATGCCATGATCTTAGTTTTGTTAATGTTGAGTTTCAAACTAGCTTTTGCACTCTCCTCTTTCACCCTCAACAAGAGGCTCTTTAGATCCTCTTCGCTTTCTGCCATTAGGGTGGTATCATCTGCATATCGGAGGTTGTTGATAATTCTCCTGGCAATCTTAATTCCGACCTGTGATTCATCCAACCCGGCATTTCTCATGATGTACTCTGCATATAAGTTAAATAAGCAGGGTGACAATATGCAGCCTTGTCGTACTCCTTTCCCAGTTTTGAACCACTCGGTTGTTCCATGTCTGGTTCTTACTGTTGCTTCTTGACCCTGGTACAGGTTTCTCAGGAGACAGGTAAGGTGGTCTGGTACTCCCATCACTTTAAGAATTTGCCACAGTTTGTTGTGATCCACACAATCAAAGGCTTTAGCGTAGTCAATGAAGCAGAAATAGACGTTTTTCTGGAATTCTCTTGCTTTCTCCATGATCCAGCGAACGTTGGCGATTTGATCTCTAGTTCCTCTGCCTCTTCGAAACCCAGCTTGTACTTCCGGTAGTTCTCGGTTCACATACTGCTGAAGCCTAGCTGGTAGGATTTTGAGCATCACCTTGCTGGCATGTGAAATGAGCGCAATTGTGTGGTAGTTTGAACACTCTTTGGCATTGCCCTTCTTTGGAATTGGAATGTAAACTGACCTTTTCCAGTCTTGCGGCCATTGTTGAGTGTTCCAAATTTGTTGGCATATTGAATGCAGCACTTTAACAGCATCATCTTTTAGGATTTTAAATAGCTCAGCTGGAAGACTGTCATCTCCGCTAGCTTTGTTGTTAGTAATGCTTCCTAAGGCCCACTTGACTTCACTCTCGAGGATGTCCGGCTCAAGTTCAGTGGCCGCACTATCATGGCTATCAGGGACATTCAGATCTTTCCCGTATAGTTCTTCTGTGTATTCTTGCCACCTCTTCTTAATCTCATCTGTTTCTGTTAGGTCCCTGCCTTCTTTGTCCTTTATCATGCCCATCTTTGCACAAAACGTTCCCTTGAGATCTCCGATTTTCTTGAAGAGATCTCTAGTCTTTCCCATTCTGTTGTTTTCCTCCATTTCTTTGCATTGTTCATTTAAGAAGGCCTTCTTGTCTCTCCTTGCTATTCTCTGGAACTCTGCATTCAGTTGGATATATCTTCCCCTTTCTCCCTTGCTTTTCGCTTCCCTTCTTTCCTCAGCTACTTGTAAAGCCTCATCAGACAGCCACTTTGCTTTCTTGCATTTCTTTTTCTTTGGGATGGATTTCGTTGCTGCCTCCTGAACAGTGTTACGGACCTCCGTCCATAGTTCCTCAGGCATTCTGTCTATCAGGTCTAATCCCTGAAATCTATTCCTTACCTCCACTGTATATTCATAAGGGATATGATTTAGGTCATACCTGAATGGTTTAGTGGTTTTCCCTACGTTCTTCAATTTAAGCCGAAATTTTGCAACAAGAAGCTCATGATCTGAGCCACAGTCAGCTCCAGGTCTTGTTTTTACTGACTGTATGGAGCTTCTCCATCTTTGACTGCAAAGGACATAATCAATCTGATTTCGATATTGACCATCTGGTGATGTCCATGTGTAGAGTCACCTCTTGTGCTGTTGAAAAAGAGTGTTTCCTATGATCAGCGTGTTCTCCTGGCAAAACTCTATTAGCTTTTGTCCTGCTTCATTTTGTGCACCAAGGCCATGCCTGCCTGTTGTCCCGGTGATTTCTTGACTTCCTACTTTAGCATTCCAATCCCCTATGATGAAGAGGACATCTTTTTTTGGTGTTCGTTCTAGAAGGTGTTGTAGGTCTTCATAGAACCGATCAACCTCAGCTTCTTCAGCATCAGTGGTTGGGGCATAGACTTGAATTACTGTGATGTTGAATGGTTTGCCTTGGATTCGTACTGACATCATTCTATCGTTTTTGAGATTGTACCCCAGTACTGCTTTTCCCACCCTTTTGTTGACTATGAGTGCTACTCCATTTCTTCTAAGGGATTCTTGCCCATAGTAGTAGATATGATGGTCACCTGAATTAAATTCGCCCATGCCTGTCCATTTTAGTTCTCTAATTCCGAAGATGTCGATGTTCAATCTTGCCATCTCATGTTTGACCACCTCCAGCTTACCTTGATTCATTGATCTGACATTCCAGGTTCCTAAACAATATTGTTCTTTACAACATCGGATTTTCTTTTCACCACCAGACACATCCACAGCTGAGTGTCCTTTCGGCTTTGGCCCAGCCGCTTCACTCTTTCTGGCGCTACTTGGAAATACCCTCTGCTCTTCCCCAGTAGTATATTGGACACCTTCCGACCTGAGGGTCTCATCTTCCGGCGTCATATCTTTTAGCCTTGTGATATGTTCCATGGGGTTTTCTTGGCAAGGATACTGGAGTGGGTTGCCATTTCCTTCTCCAGCGGACCACATTTTGTCAGAACTCTCTGCCATGACCTGTCCATCTTGGGTGGCCCTGCACGGCATAGCTTATGGTTTCACTGAGTTATGCAAGCCCCTTCGCCACAACAAGGCAGTGATCCATGAAGGGGACCTCCAGATTGGGGCCTGGCAATGCTGTTTGAAAAACTACAACGGCATGCTAGAATCCAGCAAACGCTGAGGGAGAAGAGATCATATTGATGTCGGCTAGAAGCACTGGAGATGGCATTTCCAGCAGAATCCTCTGCATATCTATTAAGAAGCAAGTTCCAAGGAAATGAGTGTGGCTTACTCTCAGGCAAGTGTGTATAGGACTGCAGCCTTAATGGTATTCCAAGTATTAAAATGACAGCAAAATCAGTCCCTGATGGCACTTTGGGATACTGCTGGGGGGCTTAAGCTGTCTGTATTTTAAACATATCAGAATTAACCTTCCAATCTCCACCAACCTTTAAAACTACTGTCTTCTGATGAAGCCCGCTTTATAACTATTCTTACAATCCTCAGGCTTTTCTTGTAAAGTTTTTATTCATTTATTTTTTCCATTTCCAAGGATATCGACATCTTCCTACTTTCTCTCATGTGGACAGTAGGAAGGAAGGGTTGAACTGTCTTTATTGCCTCTCTCCACAAGACCAAATATGACAAAAGCTGGAGCTGAAGTTGATTCCTAGCTTACATTCGTCCAGCTTTGGTCCAGCATTTACTTACTTTATTTTCCCAGCTGTAAGCAGTCCTAGCTCAGTTGCACAGATGCCTTCCTAAACAATACAAAGTGAGAGTAGTCCTGGTCACAAAAATAAGGAGCAATGAATAGGGTAGTACCACTAGGGAACAGCTAGTACATATGCATAGTCTTGTGTGTGGTCTTGTGTAAGCAGACATATTTTTCCATGCACAAATGAGATGTGGAATGCTGGTTATTCTCCCTGCTTCTTATTTCTCTTGCAGCTTTATGCACTCAATCCCGGGGGGGGGGGGGAGAGGAAGGGAGGGGGAGAGAGAGAGAATGGTTTTCCCAGCAACTGAAACTGCCTCTGCCTGAACTGTATTCAGCCACTTCCAATATGGGTATCCACTATGCATTAAACAAGCATTATGTCATTTCTGAATTCATTTCTGACCATGCAGATGTGTCAACTGAAAAGCAGCTCAGAGAATGACATTCTTTGCTTTGCTAAAGCTAGGTACAAATGTACAGTTACTATAAAATGGCATCTCCTTCCATAAGGCGCACAAGAAGAATTCAATGCAGCAGGGCACAAGAAGCTCTTGGCACACTTTTGATGCCAAACAGAACTCAAGTGGTAGTTGTATGAAAAAAGCTGTTTGCCGCTTTGGCTTTTCCTTTTAAAAACCCTGCCTTTTTAACTATGAGTCACAAAGACTAGGGATGCTTGGGGAATTTGATCTTTGCAAATTTTGAAACAAACTGACTCAAAACAGCACCTCCTGGGCTAAGAGGTCTATTGAAACTTCAATTATCCATCTTTCACACCTCCTGAAGGTTCCAACACTGTACTCCGCTAAAAAGAACTTATGAAAAATGTTTACAATGTGTATTTTGAGACAAAACACATTTATAAATATTATTTTGAGAGAAAAATACATACTTAAATGTTGTGTGTGTGTGTGTGTGTGTGTGTGTGTAAAATCACATATTCAACCCAGCTCCCCGCCCCCCTTCACGTGGCTGCTCTGAAGCATTAAAAAATGGAGATATTTAGGCTGCAGTCCTATGCACACTGAACTGTCTGGGAACCAGTCTCACACACTGAACTTAGCAGGGCTTACTTCGGGACAGCACTGTTATCAGACAGCGCTTTTAGTTAGTTAAGGAATCTATATACCGTCTTTTGTCAAAAAGATCCCATGGCAGTTTACTGAAAGATTTCAACATAAAATGCAACATAATACAACAACAAAAATACAATCAGCACAAGAACAAACAGAGCACTAATTAAAACAGTAAAATGAGATCTAAAATTCCTTAACAGCCTTGGAGAATAAAAAGGAGATTATTTGATTCCTCTGTTAAGAGGTAGCAGTGTAGGCACCACAGGTAGGCCCCTTTGGGAAGAGTGTTTCACAAAGCCAGTGCCACAGCTGAAAGCACCCTCACCCTGGTCACTACCTCCGATTGTGGGGGAACCTAAAGGAGAGCTTTGGCAATTGATCCTTTCCGTCCAGGCAGGTTGATTTGGAGATTTAGGTAGCTGGGACCCAAGCCTTTTAAAGCCTTAATGGTCAGCAACAGCACCTTGAATCTGCTCCCAAAATGAACTGGAAGGCAGTGACATTCTTTTGAATGTTTCCCCAGTGAGTTGCTGCAGTTAAAAGCCTTGGAAACTAACTGCACTTTCCAAATTATCTTCAAGGGCCGCCTCATAGACCACACATTGTAGTAGTCCAACCAAGATGTTACAAGAACATGGATAATACTGAGAGTTCCAATAATGGGTCACCCACATCACACTGAATGTGGCCCTTACGCTGCTGGCTTGAAAGAGGGAGCGTCAGTCTAACTGTTCCCCACTCTTGTCAATCTACAAAAGTATTCTTATTTTCTATAATATTGCAACAAAATTGTATATATTGGCTAACACTGAAAGCATTCTGGACGCACCATAATAATGTGTTTTGGGGGCACACATATTTGAGAAAATGGATGTGCTAGCCCTGCCATCTTGTGCAGGACTCTTGCATTTTTATAACACTTTAGTGACAAGGTATGCTTGAAAAAAAGAAGAAACAGTTTCTGGAAATGGTAAAGAAATGGTGAACTAGGCATGACTATTTGTAATGCGAGGTGAAGCAGTTTTAAACATTGTTGGTTGCTTTTTGTTGTTAGGGACAAGGTAAATTCCCAGAAGATTTTAGCCTCAACTATCTTGCTTTTGCAGCTTCAACACTCACCCAGCATCTCTCTCAATATGTGAATTACTGCAGCCAGCTCTTAGGGAAACTATTCAATATGGGTTCTGCCATTTCGGATCGCGCTAAGTAAGGGCAGTGGTCATGGTAAGGGTATATCATCCATATACACCATGGCTGGTTTTGTCTGTCCAAATTAGTGCTATATTGTGTTGTTGTTGTTCAGTCGTTCAGTCGTGTCCGACTCTTCATGACCCCATGGAACATAGCACGCCAGGCCTTCCTGTCCTGCGCTCTCTCCCGGAGCGTGCTCAAGTTCATATTCATTGCATCGGTGATGCTATTTAGCCATCTCATCCTCTGCCGTCCCCTTCTCCTTTTGCCTTCAGTCTTTCCCAGCAGCAGGGTCTTTTCCAGGGAGTTTTCTCTTCGCATTAGGTGGCCAAAATAGTTGAGCTCCAGCTTCAGTATCTGTCCTTCCAATGAGCACTCAGGGTTGATTTCCTTTAGGATGGACTGATTTGACCTCCTTGCAGTCCAGGGGACTCATAAGAGTCTTCTCCAGTACCACAGTTCGAAAGCATCAATTCTTTGGCACTCAGCCTTCCTTATAATCCAGCTCTCACAGCCATACATTACTACTGGGAAAACCAAAGCTTTGATTAGATGGACCTTTGTCGGCAAGGTGATGTCTCTGCTTCTTACTATGCTGTCTAGGTGTGCCATAGCTTTCCTCCCAAGGAGCAAGCGTCTTTTAATTTCATGGCTACAGTCATCATCTGCAGTGATCTTGGAGCCCAAGAAAATACAATCTGTCACTGCTTCCATTTCTTCCCCTTCTATATGCCAGGAAGTGATGGGGCCAGATGCCATTATCTTAGTTTTGTTAATGTTGAGTTTCATACCAGCTTTTGCACTCTCCTCTTTCACCCTCAGCAAGAGGCTCTTTAGATCCTCTTCGCTTTCTGCCATTAGGGTGGTATCATCTGCATATCGGAGGTTGTTGATATTTCTCCCGGCAATCTTAATTCCGACCTGTGATTCATCCAACCCGGCATTTCTCATGATGTACTCTGCATATAAGTTAAATAAGCAGGGCGACAATATGCAGCCTTGTCGTACTCCTTTCCCAGTTTTGAACCACTTGGTTGTTCCATGTCTGGTTCTTACTGTTGCTTCTTGACCCTCGTACAGGTTTCTCAGGAGACAGGTAAGGTGGTCTGGTACTCCCATCACTTTAAGAATTTGCCACAGTTTGTTGTGATCCACACAATCAAAGGCTTTAGCATAGTCAATGAAGCTGAAATAGACGTTTTTCTGGAATTCTCTTGCTTTCTCCATGATGCAGCGAATGTTGGCGATTTGATCTCTAGTTCCTCTGCCTCTTCGAAACCCAGCTTGTACTTCTGGTAGTTCTCGGTTCACATACTGCTGAAGCCTAGCTTGTAGCATTTTGAGCACAACCTTGCTGGCATGTGAAATGAGCACAATTGTGCAGTAGTTTGAACACTCTTTGGCATTGCCCTTCTTTGGAATTGGAATGTAAACTGACCTTTTCCAGTCTTGTGGCCACTGTTGAGTGTTCCAAATTTGTTGGCATATTGAGTGCAGCACTTTAACAGCATCATCTTTTAGGATTTTAAATAACTCAGCTGGAAGACTGTCATCTCCGCTAGCTTTGTTGTTACTAATGCTTCCTAAGGCCCACTTGACTTCACTCTCAATGATGTCCTGCTCAAGTTCAGTGACCGCACTATCATGGCTATCAGGGACATTAAGATCTTTCCTGTATAGTTCTTCTGTGTATTCTTTCCACCTCTTCTTAATCTTATCTGCTTCTGTTAGGTCCCTGCTTTCTTTGTCCATGCCCATCTTTGCACAAAACGTTCCCTTGAGATCTCTGATTTTCTTGAAGAGATCTCTAGTCTTTCCCATTCTGTTGTTTTCCTCCATTTCTTTGCATTGTTCATTTAAGAAGGCCTTCTTGTCTCTCCTTGCTATTCTCTGGAACTCTGCATTCAGTTGGATATATCTTCCCCTTTCTCCCTTGCTTTTCGCTTCCCTTCTTTCCTCAGCTACTTGTAAATAGGGGTGCACGAAAGTCACTTACCTGGTCTCGCAGCTTTTCGCGGTGGGGGGGAGGCGCTTCGCTGCTCTCCCCGCAAAGTTCAGGCCGGGGGGGAGGCTTCCCGCCTCACCCAGCCGAAATTCAGGCCGGGGGGGAGGCTTCCCGCCTCGTCTGGCCGAAATTCAGGCCGGGGAGGAGGCGCCTCGCCTCGCCCGGCCGCGAAATTAAACGTTAAAAAAAAAACACGCCCCCGTGATAGGCTACGTGATGATTTACGTAGCCTATCACGGCTGACTTTGCAAATCTAGCCGTGATAGGCTACGTTAATCGTCACGTAGCCTATCATGGGGTTTTGTTTTTTCTTTTATTGGAATGGCAGCGGCGGCATCCGGTCGAAAGACCGGCTGCCGCTCCCGCCCCGGACGAAGACCCGCCAAACCGCCGGCTGGACCCGCCGCCAGGAGGGACATTCGCCAAAGGTAAGTCCCGTCCCGGGGGGGGGGGTGCGGGGGGCGGGGGGGCAGAGAATTTCTCCCCGAAACTTGTTCGGGGGACCGAACACGTTGGCGCTCGGCCACCCGAAGTTACAGGGAGATTCTCCGCCATCCCTCCTTGTAAGGCCTCATCAGACAGCCACTTTGCTTTCTTGCATTTCTTTTTCTTTGGGATGGATTTCGTTGCTGCCTCCTGAACAATGTTATGAACCTCCGTCCATACTTCCTCAGGCACTCTATCAGGACTAATCCCTGAAATCTATTCCTCACCTCCACTGTATATTTATAAGGGATATGATTTAGGTCATACCTGAATGGTTTAGTGGTTTTCCCTACGTGTTTCAATTTAAGCCAAAATTTTGCAACAAGGAGCTCATGATCTGAGCCACAGTCAGCTCCAGGTCTTGTTTTTACAGACTGTATAGAGCTTCTCCATCTTTGACTGCAAAGGACATAATCAATCTGATTTCGATATTGACCATCTGGTGATGTCCATGTGTAGAGTCATCTCTTGTGCTGTTGGAAAAGAGTGTTTGCTATGATCAGCGTGTTCTCTTGGCAAAACTCTATTAGCCTTTCTCCTGCTTCATTTTGTACACCAAGGCCATGCCTGCCTGTTATCCCGGTTCTTTCTTGACTTCCTATTTTAGCATTCCAATCCCCTATGATGAAGAGGACATCTTGTTTTGGTGTTAGTTCTAGAAGGTGTTGTAGGTCTTCACAGAACCAACCAACCTCAGCTTCTTCGGCATCAGTGGTTGGGGCATAGACTTGAATTACTGTGATGTTGAATGGTTTGCCTTGGATTCGTACTGAGATCATTCTATCATTTTTGAGTTTGTACCCCAGTACTGCTTTTCCCACCCTTTTGTTGACTATGAGTGCTACTCCATTTCTTCTAAGGGATTCTTGCCCACAGTAGTAGATATGATGGTCACCTGAATTAAATTCGCCCATGCCTGTCCATTTGAGTTCGCTGATTCCCAAGATGTTGATGTTCAATCTTGCCATCTCATGTTTGACCACCTCCAGCTTACCTTGATTCATTGATCTGACATTCCAGGTTCCTAAACAATACTGTTCTTTACAGCATTTTCTTTTCACCACCAGACACATCCACAGCTGAGTGTCCTTTCGGCTTTGGCCCAGCCGCTTCACTCTTTCTGGTGCTACTTGGAAATACCCTCTGTTCTTCCCCAGTAGTATATTGGACACCTTCCAACCTGAGGGGCTCATCTTCTGGCGTCATCTCTTTTAGCCTTGTGATACATTCCATGGGGTTTTCTTGGCAAGAATACTGGAGTGGGTTGCCATTTCCTTCTCCAGTGGACCACATTTTGTCAGAACTCTCTGCTATGACCTGTCCGTCTTGGGTGGCCCTGCACGGCATAGCTTATGGCTTCACTGAGTTACGCAAGCCCCTTCGCCACAACAAGGCAGTGATCCATGAAGGGGAGTGCTATATTAGCTATGCCATTTTTGATGGCACGTTTTGATGCTAGCAGACTAGAAACTGCAAGGGTTTTTTTTAGTTTGAATGTATATTTACTAAAGAAGTCTTTATTGATGGCACTGGATTTGGCATTTCTGTTGATGCTGGCTGGGGAATGCTGGGAGTTGTAGGAGTTTTTTCTGTCTAAACATGCATAGGATTGGACTCTAAACTGAACTGCAAGATAGCAGTTTGCCTTGAATAAGAGGCAATGAATTGATGCATTGCTATATCTGAAGAATTACTTACAGCAGCACTCAATCTGAAATATGGCACTAGAAATCAAAGTTCTCAAGTTTTTCATACTCAGGTGTTAAATACTGAGCATTAAACTGAGGGGTCAGGATTCAAAGGGCTACATGCAGAACACCCCATGTACACTGGGGATTTTGCAAACACACATAACTTTTCCCTTGCCAGTCATCCCTCCTCCTGGGCCCAGCCCACTTGCTCCAAAGCCACTCCTGGAAAGTCAAAGGACCCTTCAGGGCAGGATTCAAAATTGTGTGAAAAGATGAAGGAAAGGAAAGGTTCCTCCTGTGCAAGCACCGAGTCATTGCTGACTCCTAGAGAGACGCCGCTTTTCGCTGGCATTTTCATGGCAGACTGTAGCAGGGTGGTTTGCCATTGCTTTCCCCAGTCGTGATGAAACCAGAAGTAAAAATCACTGACCCCTCTATGCTTGCGTGGAAGTGCTTTGCATTCATGCATTGGTTCTTTGGATCATGCCTGAGGTGTGAATTGTGAAATCTGGTGAGGTAAGAGTGAAGAAAGATGTGACATAAAAAGAAGACTCATGAAGAGTCTTGGGGAAAGATATAAAAAACCAGCAGAAGGATGCAATAAATCCTCTAGCTGGTTTTATGTGTCCAGCCACTTTCACAACTACAGAATAAAACAAACCATGCTAAGTGTGAGCATGTACTTACCAATGTTGAATGTGTTTCATATCCTTGAAGCTGAGAATCCCTTATCATATCTCATCTAAGACACCTTTCTCTGCACATGAAAATGCTGGAGAAAACACAGCCTCTGAGCATGTGGTAAATACCTATTCTTCCCCCTACATCTCATTACCTGTTGCATTTATCCACTGATTTAGTGAGACATGGGGTAGGATCCAAGGGTGTTGCCGCATTAGCATTAATGATGTTGCACTAGCATAAATCAATGTTAGTGCAATGTCTTTTGGCTTGCGAGCAGAAAGGGAAAAAGCAGAGATTTGCTGCCAAAATTCAGTGCCGCTGGTGCGTTTTGGCAGCAAATGGCCACTTTTCTCCTTTGCAGTAGCAATCACAAGTGATATTGTACATGTGTTGATTTATGCTAGTGCAACATCATTAGTGCTAGTGCTGCTAGACCATGGGTTCAGACATGCTACACTTTCAGCACTTCTCCTGCCAAATTGAAATTAACATAATCTGCAGTAGTAAACTATTCTGGTCATATCTGAATTAGGAACACTGCCAATTATGTAAAGTCTGGTGTATTCAGATTTTTATTTTGACTATTTGTAGTGTTAAGATTAGGAAATTTTAAGCAACAAGCCCATAGTCCAAATTTAGTGTTCAATTCACTTTCAGGCAAAAGAAGAAGAAAAAAAGAGTAACATGGGAACAGTAACATGTGTTAATACTTGAACATTTTTCTTAATAAAACTTCCAACACCAGATTTACCTCACTGAACTTACCTCACTGTTTTTTATGTTTGCTATAAATCTATAGCTGTCATAATATTTTTTTGAATTACAGAAAAAGGAAGTGGGTCATTCGTGAGTCAATGTTATTTTACAATGTAATGATAGTTGTAAATTCACAATACTCAAACCCAATTTTAATAGCTATCAATCCTAGAAAGGCTCTCATATTCTGAATATTCTGTCTTTAATAATTCTTGAAATTGGTTTTAGAAAAGCAGATACAAATTAAGATGAAATTCACTACAGCCCTCTGTCTAAAGCTATGTTAAGATACATTGACATCCTATGAACACAAAGAATCAAATCCCACTGAATCCAGTCGGGCTACTCCTTAGGACACACACACAGTATCAAGCTTGTGAAAGCCTGTTCCAGTTGATATCCACTAGGAAGACCCCTCATTACAGGCCTTCAAGCAGGCTCTAAAGGCCTCCCACCTTAGCTTGGCCTATAATGGAGTTATGACTTCATCAGGCACTGTTGTGTATACAGTGCTATCAGGCTTTAACTTTTCATTTTGATTTTATAATTGTTTTATCATTTTATTGTGCTTTGTGTTTTTAAATTCTATTGATAACACAAATTTTACTTGTATACCACAAAATATGCTGTATAAAACCTTTAAACAAAATAAATAAATAATAAACTTTACACTAGCTATCCTGGTTCTCTTTGTTAATTATCTAGATACAGGTATTTTACTTACAAATATGTAGATTTTTGTAGAAGGAGCACAGCAAACCCAAATAAGTCCTGTCACAGAAACAACGATTGATTTTAATTTTAATTTGAGGAATATAAGAAGGGGATATTGCACCGCCAACAAGCTGCAGAAAGCCATTGCCTTTGCCCAAACTTAAATTGCATCAACCGATCATGGTCCTTGGCCAATTTACTTACACGGTGCAAATTCAGCCTGCAAATTTTATAATACTAATCTATTAGATAGGTATTGTAGGGATTGGGCCCAGGACTTCTGCAGGCACACCCCAAAAGGATACGCGAACCGATTCGGGGTCAGAAGGGGAGGGGGAGGGAGAAGGTACTGTCAAAGTGCCAAGCAGGCAGGAGCAGGAGATCATGGAGGGCAACAGAAGGGAGGATCCCCAGCTGCAGTTTAATCATTTGGAGAATAGCCAGTCAGGGGCCTGTGAAACCGTGGGAATGCAGCATCTAATGCTGGGAGGAAGAGACACCTGAGAGTGAGATGTCACCTGAGAAGGGAGGAGCTCCAAGTAGGCTGGCAGCCAGAAAGGTGTCTCTCTGAAAAGACCTACCTTGAGGGCGAGACTTGGTTAGACTCCTCAGGTTAGGAAGAGGCGGCTATGGGACCCATGGACAGTTTCCTTGCAACTCTCTGTTATAGTGCTGTAACCTGAGACAGCTAACTGCAGCTTATGTAGGTCCTTATTATGCAAAGTTGGCTGGTGAAGTCTGCTCCTGATTTCTGCATGTGGATTACGTCTGTACCTGAACCTGAGGCAATGCAGATCTGGTTTTAGTCTGCATAATAAAAGTGTTTGACTAGCTACAACGGAAGCCAAGTGCTAGGCACTTGACAGGTATTTTGGTTGTTACAAGACAAAGCCAATATATGGGGAGTACACTTGGACCCAGTATTGCTTCTGGAGGGCCAGGTAGCATCTGTGTCCTGGAGCACTTTTGCCCACCTTGGCTGGTGCCCAGCTGCACCCCTTTGTAGAGAAGGCAGACCTGGCGATGGTGATCCATGCCTTAATTATCTCTTGTTTAGACTACTGTAATTTCTATATATGGGGCTGCCCTCAAAGTGAGTTTGGAAATTATCTCTCTTCTTTCTGTGCCATATCTTCATTGGACGTTGGCAATCACTCTGGCTCACATAAACGTATTTATTGCTGTTCAAAATAAGGAAGTAGATGTCACTCCTGTCCACTGTCTCAAATTCTGCAGCCATGATGTCCTCTGTCATCCAGGTCCTTTTTTCCCTCCACTTTGCCTTCCATTATGAGTTGTAAAAGCCGATATTTCTCATTGCCATTCTACAACCGAAACATGATAGCTTCTTTTCTTTAATATGTTTCTGAATTTCTTTGGTTTTTCCCATTCTCTGCATTATTGGTGTCATTTGTTACATAATGTGTCTGATATTCTAAGCATGCGATGGTAGCACCACAGCTCGAATGCTTCCAGGTGTGTACAGGCAGCTTCTGTGAGAGTCCAGGCCTCCACTCCATACATCAGCATGGAGAAAACACAGCACCTTAGCATGCAAGTTCAAGTATGAAGGTTTAGGGTTAAGTTCCAAATAACTTTCTTAAGGCAGTTAAAGGCGCTTCTTGCTTTCTCAGTGCAAATTCTGATTTTGTGAGTATGGTCCCAATTCTCATTTAGGGTAACTATAGTTGGAAACTACAGTTAGTGCAAAATGTGGTGGCCAGACTATTACCTGGTGTGTGCATTAGAGATCATATAACACACACACACCATATACCACTGGGTCTTGAACCAACTGCACTGGCTTCCAATTTGTTTCCAAGCCCAATTCAAGGTGCTGGTTTTGACCTACAAAGCCTAAACTGAGCTATAAAGCCTTAATTGAGGCATTATACTCCCTCAAGAATTATGATTGGCCCCCATTCTCTGGGGATGTGAGGAGACAACTTCGTAATCTAGCCCTTTATATTGTGTGGTGGTTTTACTGTTCTAATGTTTTACTGTGTTTAATGTTTTTCTTTGTATTGTTTTAAGGTTTTATTGTTTTAAACTGCTGTACTGTTTAAACTGCTGGATAGCATTTTAGCAAATAAAGTGGCATATAAAGGTTAATAATAAAATAAATAAACGGCATGGGGTCAGGATTTCTGAAAGACCACCTCATCTCATATGCCTGTAATCTGAGGCCTTCATCAGAGGCCTTGTTGCATGTCCCACCACCAAGAGAGGTTAGGGTGGTTAGTACATGAGACAGGGCTTTTTCTGTAGCAGCACCTCTACTGTCAAACTCCCTCCCAAGGGAGGTCAGCCTGGCTCCAGTCCTATGGCGTTTCAGACAAGCAATAAAAACTTCTGTTTTGCCAGGCCTTTGCATCCCAAAAGCGTATTTTTCCTGTTTTAAAATAATGCTCTGTTTTTGTTTTTATGTTGTGAATTATTATTTTATTTTACATCATTTTGAGGGCCCTGTGGGGTAGAAAAGTGATATATAAATACATTTATTGATTGATTTGATTCGATTTGTACCCTGCCCTTCTACCAAGGAAAATGTCATTCAATGCATCTTACAGTCACAAATAAAACTGGATTAAAACAATAATAAAAACAAATGCATTAAAACATAATTAAAAACCCAACAACAAAATAAAAATTGGATCCAACCCAACAGACCAGCTTACACACCCAAGGCCTTCTTGAATAAAGTGGTCTTTGACTGCTGGCAAAAAGACACTTTGAATTCTGCCCAGAAGCAAAGTGGTAGTTAGTCAAGCTGCTGTAACAAGGGAGTCACATGCTTTCCATAACTGGCCCTGATCAACAGATGGGCCACAGCATTCTGGACCAGCTATAGTTTCCCAACAGTTTTCAAAAGCAGCCCCACATAAAGAATGTTATTGTAGTCCAAACTATTACTTTAATAAATAAATAAAAACAGTAAGTGAATAAATGGGCCCCGCTTTAATGAAGTATCTCCTCAGATGCCAATTGTGCCACCAATCTGGCTGCCAATCTATCTATCAACACATTACGGCTCTATGATTTCTCTCTCCTTCCCCCTTCAAAACCTGCCGAAAGCCCTTTGGCTTTTCTCCAACTTAGAAGTCACAAATGCTATGCCCCTTTGTGTTTCAACACAGGTGCATGCATACAAGCCTTTGCCCCTTTCTTAATTTTCCTGCTTGGAGCCTGTCCAAATATTTGCCTGAGTCCGTAATGGCGGGCAATCCAAGAGCTATATTGTAGGGCCAATTTTTATATTGTGGAGCCAATTTTAATAATGGTATCTAGGAGGTCTTGGGTGCTAATCTTGCACTCACTCTGCCAGGATAGGTTCTATGATGTCCAGTGGAGTTTGCCAAGGAGAAGCACACGGCTATCCATTTTTAGCCAGCTAAGGGAATGAACAATGAGAGAGCTGATGGTGGTGTTTCTGCAACCCCCCCTTAGGCATGTATATACTAGTGACTGGAGTCTGTGTTTTTAGAATTTTATCATCTTGAAAGAGGCTGTCAGAACACTCACCTGCACCTCATGGCGAAAGATTGTGGGGGAAGTGGTTTAATAGAAGTAAAAGGGCATTCCAGGAAACAGTTTTTGACCTGATGAATAACATAGTTCTTAGGTTACTGATTCATGTGGCACTGAGACAGGCCTGCAAATGAATCTATGCTTTAGCATCCTTGCAACATGGCCAATGACACACAGTACAAACCTGCCTCTACTTTAGCTAAGTTCAGTCAGAGTTAGAAATACTATGGGGCTCATGAGGTTAGCAGCTCGCATCTTAACAGCATCTAACTTCTTTATTTTCAGAATGTGCTTTAGTGCCAGCAATTACACACTGACAAAAATAGGACTCCCATTGTTGAAGGTTATATAAACATACAAATTTCCCACAGAAAATATAATAAGGATCCTTAGCACCTGAAGATTCCAACCATGTGCAAAGACACTGCTAGAAGTAAAGTCAGCAAACGGTTGGAGCTGAAGTTGTGAATTTTGCATGAGAGCTACCTGATCTGACAATTCAGACCATCCTTTGCAATGTCCCAAACGCACACCCAAGTGGGTTAATTTTCAGGGCATGCTGGGACAAGTGTCTGGGCTCAGGATTTAGAAGCTGCCGACAATGAAAGGCAAGCAGGCGCTTTGAACTGTAACACACAGTAACACTTGCTCATTTCTGTGTCATTTCTCCAATCTCTGTGTACACAAGGGTATCATCTTAGTGTTACAGTATTTTCAGTAATGCATCCCTATTCCTGACACCCTTAAAATGCTGGATTCCCTGAAGAATGGCATGGACAGATTTCAGGCTTGTGGGTTCTACTTAGTTTTTTCTGCTAGAACCCCAAGGTCACCAGTTGGAGCCAGGCACAAAATGGTGACCAGGAGATGGAGCCAATCAACTACAGAACCCCATAAGCCACACACTGGGATGAAATACATATACAACTACACATCAACATCTGAGTTACCACCGCATAGGGATTCTAACAAGTGGATTTAGAAGGGGGAAAAGCTGCTTTGCTGTTGCCAAGATTCCCTTGGTGATCTACTGCAACATAACCAGAGATGTACCAGTACATCTCGATCTACCTTCTGCCTACCCCTGCTCTAACTTGGACTTACTTGAAGAAACTCTAAAACAGGGTGAGGAACCTCTTTCAGCCCAGGGGCCAAATTCAAATGCAGAGAAGCTCTCAGGAATCTCTCTTCCAGTGGTGAGCAGGACCAAAGGCAAAGGGCTGAAGGCAAAGGGAGTGGGGCCAAAGTATTAAAAATACCAGCATTCTGTAGCTTAAAGCTCCTACGGCCAGTAACTCTGCCTTGGAAGCGGCCTTTCAACCTTTTAGAATGGGGGCGGGCAGACTGCACCAAATCCGGGAAACTACCAAACAATTGGTGGTTGTGGGACAGGTGTGGGGCCAGAGGAAAGGGTGTGCACCTCTAGGGAACACCAGAGGGCTGGATTGGAAACCCAGGAAGTCCAGATTTGTTTGTCCCTCAAGCCTGCAATTCCCCACTCCTTCCCCAAGGAGTGGGGAATTCCTTCCAAAGGGGGTGGTTTGGGTTTTTTTTTTTACTTTTTCACTCCCATGCTTTGAGAGCTTTTGTGCAGCATGTACTGAAAGCAGCTTCTCCCCTGGCTCCCCCTACCCTAGATTTGTTTTTGTTTTTTCCAGATGTTGACAATAAAGATGCACAAAGCAACAGCTTTTAAAGGGACAGTAATCTCATTAGCTGCTGAAAACTGAACTAAGTATTCCCAGGGCTCATTCCTAAGAAAAGAATCTAGCAGCCATCAAGCCTGGATTGGGGAGTTGCATGTAAGTTGCCCTGACCTCTTTAAGGATGAGTATGACATTCCTGCCCGGGGTTCCACCATTTCCCCAGCCTCCACTTCTGAAACTGAGAAATATACCACTCATGAAACACCTGCTTTCACTTGGGGACAGCTGTACCCACAGTCTCACAGGCTTCAGGCATTTTACTCTCTCTGGGTTCCAGAGAAACTCAATATGCTCAATTGGTACTCTCAACCCACTACAGGAGAAGTAACCAGGAAATAGATATAATGAAGGTAGTGTGAAATCAAACTACACATGGGAATTTGGATTTTTTAAAACTTGGCCCTAACTTCCCTACCCCTTCTAAAATCCTATACACAAACCCCGCTAACTAGATGTTGCTTCCACGATCCCGAAGGCCCTATCTGACTAACTGAGAGCTCATCATTTATATAACCTCAGAATCCTCACACACACTCAGGCCCCTCCCACATTTCACTCACTCTCTGGCATACAATTAACCTATTTTACCTGGATTAAATTTAACAATATAAAATATGCATTAATATAACATGCAAGGAGCAGTGCATGTTTGTAATAAACAAATAAATGAATTTGAGGAGTAAAATGAGGAGATTTGGGGCTGTTTGTGTGCCGAGCCAAGGGATTGCACATATCAGTTTGAGAGCCTTTCTACACGAGGCATTTATTGTGTGCTCACGATTCCTCACTTAAGGCAGTTTGTGGGTCCTTTACATGACATTGTCATCCTCCTATGCTTTGCCACCATTTTAGCTGGGGTTTTTTCTAATGATGAAAGTCTGATGGTATTTGTGAATGGAGGGATAAAGCCTAGTGTAGTTACACAATTCCACAATACCACAGCACTACCTGGTGCTTGTGCAATGGAACATAAGGAAAGGAAGAGAAAGAACCCCCCCACATACCCCAAAAATAGGTGTAACAGAGCCGATCTCAATCCCTCAAAGAATCCGGAAACAGAAGCCTCGGTAAAGTGGTGCATTATGTGTGTAGTGTAGATATGCCCTGAGTGGTAGGAAAATACAGTTTCCCTGCCCTAGTGTGTTAGCCAAGGGAAATACACAGGATTGGAACCAATGGTCATTTGATGGGACTTCCCCATCCTCTTCTCCCACCCTGAAGCCCCCCCATGCACCCTCCAGTATGCTCCAGAGGGTCCCCCACCCCTCCAGAGCAGGTTTGGGTGGTGCATGGAGGGCTGCAGAGTGAAAGGGGAAATCTCTTCTGCCATTGGTTCCCACTGGCAGAATGACACCATTTGATGCAACCTATAATCCTCTTCCTTATGGGACAAGCACATCAAACAACAGTCTATGCTGAATTAAAATGTTTTTCTTAGATTTCACAAGCAAGTAGGTTCATGTCATGTTTCACAACATGAACCTACCTACACACTACGCTCAGCATCCAAGATCCTCCTCTGGGTGCCTCCTCTAAGGGAAGCTTGAAAGGTGGCAAAAAGGGAGAGGGCCTTCTCGGTAGTGGCCCCTCAATTATGGAATGATCTCCCTGATGAAGCTCACCTGGTGCCAACATTGTTATCTTTCTCTTTTCTCAAGCATTTGGCCACATATGATGAGTTTTAATCAGGTCCTGGATTTGTCTTATGGTAATGGTTGATTGCTCAAAGTTGGTTTTAGATATGTGTTGTCCCTGTGTACACTGTTGGTTTGTATGTTTTTAGGTAAGTGGTTTTCAAACTTTGTATACTATATTTTTTAATGTTTTTTAATCTTTGCTTCAGCTATGGGGTGGTATAGAAATATGATGATGATGATGATGGTGATGGTGATGGTGATAATACAAGGGTATGCAGAAACAACTGTAAACGGTGCTCTCCAGATGCAGTCCCCAGCCAAGTGAAAAAAGCAGCTTCCACTCAGCTGGGGGGCTGTGCCTGAAGGGCACTATAGGAAACTTCATTTTAAATATAGCTTTCCAGTGATGTTGCAGTCCTTGTGCAACACTCTACAGGTATCCCAAAATGAACTTAGCCACTGGCAGGATCATCTAGTGATAACAGCTAAACTGCTGCTTCTCAGCTCAGATATAAAGGAAAGTCAGGTTCTGGTGCCAACCAGCTATAAAAATTTCACAACAAACTGTTCTGAACAAAAGGTTCTCCAAAGAGTACACTGAAGAAGTGAGCAAGGGTTATCAAAAGATCAGAAATGTTTGCAGCCAAAGAAATGAATCACCAACTTGAGGTGTGCCAGCTGGGTCTTCAGTTTCACAACTGATAAAAGTAACAAACTAGCAGCCCTGGAGAAATGCAAACTGACAGTTAAAATTGTCAAAGATAAAAATGAATGGAGAATGGGAAACTGCCCAAGAAAAGTCATCCAAAAATGCTCTACTTTTTGAGAAATAAACCTGATGATTGACTATGACCATAACACATATACAGAAGTACAAACCGAAGCTCTTACACAATATTCACGTACATGTGCAAGAAAGGTGAAAGGCCACTACTTTAGGCAAAACTCCCAGATCTTAATCTATCTCAAAGAATGATGAAATCATACCAAGCTTTTAAAATGCCATCACGTGTCAGTGGTAAATGTATACATTGCAAAAGCAATTCCAATTTGCCTTATAACAGGAAGCAATATAATGCACTGCTGGCTACCAATATTTCCTGCAGAAACCCCCAGAAACTAACAACACTTTTTGTCACTAATTAGTTGCAAACGCTTGTGTATGAATGAGTAATGCACATTCCTGATTCCATAATATAGATGAAAACTATATGAACTTAGAATCTGATCATGGGTCTGTCAGGTTGCTTGCCTGACACAAGGCTTATGGGAGATTAGTTCTTTGCTCTGTACATTTCTTTCTGTTGAGATTATCACTTAGCTGTACCATAATTCCATGACACTGGCAAGGGGACATCCCATCAGATGGAAGTGACACCTATTCAGTTTCAAAATCCATATTAGTGTAATACTGTTATTAGGCCAACCAAAAGATGACAAAAAATGTGCAAGCTTTCAAGATCTCCAGATCATCAGGCAAGATGTTACAAAAAGCAGGTTGGTGGAAGGGGAAGAAAATAACCAGTCAAATTTAGCCATTGATCAGTGGGACCCTAGACTGGAGGAAGAGGATTTTATGCCACCTGAAATGGGGACTTTATTCTCTGAAGGTTCATCCCCTCCATCTACTAGGTAAAACTACTCAATTTGGCTTCTATTGACTTTTTTTTACCTAGTACAACATCTGAAATCATCTCCAGCTTTGTTAATATAAAGATTCCCAATTTTATTTCTCTTTCCACTGCAACAATAGGCTGTGAGCTTGCTCAAGATGGAGACATTTCTGAGTAAACAGCTGGATTCTATATTTTCAAAAGTGGGGGATCAGACATATCTGTCTTTCTTTGTCCCTGTTTCTAGCAGCGCTACTCCATAATGAATTTACTGTGCAATAGTTTTCCATCATGAGAGGAAGCAAGAAGAGGCCATAGTCCGAAGACAGATGATGAAGCAACTATGCTCAATTTAAATAAGTCTGGACCCAGTCAATGACTGGATAGGGGATCACCTGGGAACTCTATATATGGCATCTTGAATTCCAGGATGGAAGAAAGGTAAGAGATATAACAATGTGATTAATTGATTCAGTGAAGGCTGGTGGCTCTGATTTCCGTGGGGCTGTAAATCCATTCTGGGTTTCAGTCAGAACCAGCCAGAACTCCAACAGAGCTATCCAAGGTGCTGAACCCTATCTCCAAAATAGGTCCATAACCTTGGACAGCTCCATTAGAGCCACCACCCTCCACTGAATTGATTAGTTTGTTAAAACATACGAACCAGGTTCCCAAACAACCAAAGAATATAATTCCATCTAAAAAAGCCCTCAGATGAAACTAGAGAGCAAATTGGGAGAGTTTCACCATTGCAAGCTGTTTGGGGAGGGGAGGCGGTTGTTCCACATCCTGCTAAGTACCACTGTATTACAGCATTGTACATGTCCCTGAACCACATTATTTACCTCAGAATTGTCAGGTCTGATCACAGAAATACTTTAATTCTGAATTCCCTGTTATACAGAAATGTGACACTATAATACGATGTTCTCCTTATTTAAAAAAAGCTTCAGTTTGGGTAAAGGTTAGTTAATTAGGCCATAACTGAGCAGTGTAATGGATCAGAAGTTTTTCAGTTAATCAACTGTGAGTCTTAAATAATTAAAAGACAGAAAGTGAATTGTCCACATTATCTTTTCCCCAACTTCTATGTTGAAAAATCAGATGGTTAAATAAGTAATTACTTTCCCCCTGGCTTACTTACCCACAAGGTTTTTTCATACTGTGTAAAGCACAATATAAATGCCGAGTCTGTGTGCTAAGGAATGCATACTAATTCTGAAAAAGATCCTGCTGCACTTGAAAACTGGATCTGATCTGTGACAACTGAAGTTGGATCCCAAACCAAAGACCAAAGAAGTATACTTAAAAATAAGGCAGGGCTGGGAATCATTCTGTGCTTCCAGAACATTTCCCATCTTCCCCCATTAAACCAATTGACTTTAAAAAAAATCACGCCAGTGGGATAATTAAGATTTTTTATTTTTATTTGATTTATACCTCTACTGTTCTAACCCCCCCCCCCAATGGTGCTCAAGGCATGTTCACATATACTATAACAGCCATAGCTGAAATTCTTCTCTTGGGGTTGCATCCAATGTTAGTCTAACTTAAACACCATTCATTTAAGTGGGTCTACTCTAAGTAGGACTAACATTGGATACACCCTTGGCTTTCCAGTGAAAGGCTGGATGCAAGGAATGACGAAGATTCTTTACACTGACACTATCTATCTCTACTCCAGCAGTTATCAGGCTTTGACATTTTTGGCCAGAGTAATAAATGGTGCTGCTCAGAAGTAAGTCATGCTGTATTCCAGTCATCCCCAACCTGGAGTTCTCCAGATGTGCTGGACTACAACTCCCATCAACTCTCATATCACCCAGATAAGAGCCCCAGTCCAGCACATCTGGAAGACACCGGGTTGGGGAAGGCTGCTGTATTCCACAGGGCATGCTCCCAAGGAAATACAGACAGAATTGCAGCCTAAGAATAGCAGGAAGTACCACTTCAAACACCCGTGAGGTTTCTATTTAAATACAGTCTAGCTTTTTATACTCTTAACTTACATAGCAGAACAACATATCTACAGGATTAATCACTTCAAGGGTTGTGTGTTTGTTTTTTGTTTTTGCGGGGTGGGCAGAGGATAAAATCAGAAGCAAATCTAGTCCTTTATCCACCATCCCACTCCCTACTCCATCATCTTGCCATGTTTGTTTTATACATTAAAAAAATTAGCTTCTGTTCTGTGCTGATCCACAGCCAGTTTTGTGGTGTGTTTATATGCTATAAAAGTCTGTGGCCATAAAATTATTGAACATGATACATTTACCAGCTGTTTTCTTCCTTTTAAATTAGTGTAGTTTAAAGAAGAAAACACATTTCCCAATTACGACAAAAAACTTTACCCAACATAGTCTAGGCAGGCAGTAAGGCTAACTGGAGGAAGGGTGCATGGAGAGAGAAACTATGTGATTCTCCATCCTTTTCCAGCTCAAAACTCTCTCCATGCTGCTTTAGCACCCATGAAGGAAATACAGGAGTTCTCCCCACAAGTTGGAAAGCAGCTTGGTGAGAGAGATTTGAGCTAGAAAAAGCCTGGAGGGGAAAGGGCTAAACATCTTCTCTCCACATGCCCTTCTCCACTCAGAATTGCGCACTGGCCAGGCTGCTTTGGGTTAAAAAAAAAAAAAACAACAACAACTGTAGAGGAAAGAATGAGACCCTGTCATGATGAGAATACAACATCTGCCAAGTCTATCTGAGGATAACTGACTTCACCCTTAAGAACGTAAGAGCCCTGCTGGATCAGACCAAGGGTCCATCTAGTCCAGCATTCTGTTCACACAGTGGCCAACCAGCTGCCCACGGGAAAACCACAAGCAGGGCATGAGTGCAACAGTACCCTTCACCTTTTCTGAAGGAAGCTCTCTTTTGTCTAATAGCTTCCTTAACACTGCTCGTTAACCATGCCGGCGATCTCTTGGACTTGGAGCTACCTTTCCTAACCTGTGGTATACATTTTAGCTGGACTTCTATTATTGTGGTTTTGAGTAAACTCCAAGCATTCTGAAGGGATTTAATCCTCTTGACTCCTCCTTTTAACTTCCTTTTCACCAGTTCCCTCATTTTGGAGAAGTTTCCTCTTCTGAAGTCAAATGTGACTGTGCTGGACTTCCTGAGAAATTTTCCACTCAAATATATATTAAATCTGATAGCACTGTGGTCACTGTTTCCAAGTGGTTCAACAACATTTACATCTCGTACTAGGTCCTGGGCAACACCGCTTAGGATTAAATCCAAGGTCAACTCCCCTTTTGTCGGTTCCATGACCAACTGTTCTAGGTGCTTACCCTTACTACAACACTTTCTCCTGCTGGTCCAGGGACTACAGAAGCAAGCAAGCTCCCGGAGACCGAGGGAACATAGCGAGTGGACAGGGGGAGCAAACAGGAGTTGGCCAGGGGAGTTTGGCAGGGGAGGTCAAGGGGGAGGCCCCTAACATTTTTTTTTCATTTTTTTTTATTTTATTTTATTTTATTTTTTAACTAACTTTTTTCCATTTATTAGTCTTGTAACACACACTTCCACACCAGTGGGACTCTGCTTTTAACCTCTACTGAGTAGAGGAGGAGGCACAGGCTAGTCTAGAACAATCACAAAGCTAGACACAAAAAGGGAAAAGAGGCTATGGAAGGACAAGACTCTCCAGTGGTGGTGACCTGCAAGGTGTGTGCAATGTTTGTTTTCTTGCCTGAGAACAACATGGCCTACACCTGCAACAAGTGCAAGTTGATCACGCTGCTGGAAGAAAAAGTAAGTGGACTGGAGCAGCGACTGTCGGCCCTCTGGAGAATAAGAGAACACGAAGCGTTCTTGGACAGAATGGGGGAACTACAGCAGCAAAGGGAAGACCAGAAGCTTGAAGAGCAACAGCAAGATGAGACAGAAATGGGAAATGCTGAGGTGAAGAAAAATGGAGTAGAGGATACTCCTTGGAAAAGGGTGACAGTTAGGAGAAGAAGAACTAGACGCCACTCTGCACCAGTGGAAGCAGTGGAGCTGTGGAACCGATTCCAGGTACTTGCGGATGAGACTGGAGGACAGCCTGCAGAGGAAGAATCACAGGGGAACCTACATGAGAGTGAGCAAGAGGCTGAAGGTCAGTCAAACAGAGGCAATGAAACCCAGGCCTACAAGAAGAAGAAGAGAAGAGTGGTAGTAGCGGGAGGCTCCTTCCTGCATGGGATCGAGATCCAAGTATGTCGCGAAGACCCATGGACTTGCCAGGTATGTTGTCTCCCAGGAGGACAAATTAGAGACGTGACTGAAAGGTTGCCTGCACTCATAAAGCCCACTGACAGGTATCCCTTTCTTCTCATCCATGTGAGAACAAATGATACCGCCAAGCGGAGCTACGAAGAGATCACGTCAGACTTTGAAGCTTTGGGAAGGAAACTCAAGAACTTTGGGGCCCAGATAGTTTTCTCATCCATCCTTCCAGTAGTTAGAAGAGGGATAGAAAGGGAATGAAAAATACTCCGGGTGAATGACTGGCTACGAAGGTGGTGCCAACGAGAGAGGTTTGGATTCTGGGACCATGGCCAGAATCCAAATTCCCATTCCTGGAAGATGGGCTGTTGGCAAGAGACAGGTTGCACCTCACGAAGGATGGGAAGAATGTGTTTGGCCACAGCATGAAGAACTTCATTAGGAGGGCTTTAAACTGAATCCTACGGGGAAGGGAGATGTAATGTTGGGGGTAACAATGGACGTAGGCGCATGCACTGCAATGGAAAGAACAGCTCTGATAGCGCCCAATAATAGTCTTCAGACACATGTAGAAAGAAAGCCAGACTATGAAGCACATGGTCTTCGATGTCTATATACTAATGCCCAGAGTTATGGGAAACAAACAGAACGAACTTGAACTCTTAATACAAGAGGGAAATTATGACTTGATAGGTATAACTGAGACTTGGTGGGATGACTCTCATGACTGGAATACAGCAATTGAAGGATATAACTTGTTCAAAAAGAACAGGAGGAACAGAAAGGGAGGTGGGGTTGCACTGTATGTGAAAAATACATATCTCTGCACAGAAATACAGGAGGAGGAACTTGGTAGCCCCATTGAGAGCATCTGGGTTGAAATAAATGGAGCAAAGAATAAAAGGAACCTGGTGGTCGGAGTCTACTACAGGCCACCCAATCAAGGAGAAGACATGGATGAAACTATTGAAAAGCAAATAGCCAATGTTTTAAGGAAGCATGATGTAGTAGTAATGGGGGACTTCAATTTCCCCAATATTTGTTGGAAGAAAGTAGAAAGAAGGAAAGTAGGGGAAGGAACTAGAGGATTGGCTATCCTTGACTTGATCCTAACCAACAGAGATGACTCAGTGGATAAATAGCAGTTACAGGAACTCTGGGGGAAAGCGACCATGTTGTACTTGAGTTCTTGGTTCTAAGGGAAGCAAAAGCCGAGTGTAGTCAAACGCGTACCCTGGATTTTAGGAAAGCTGATTTTCACAAACTCAGAACGATGATCAGTAAGGTCCCATGGCAAGCGATGCTAGCGAGAAAAGGAGTCCAAGATGGGTGGGAGCTTTTAAAAAAGGAAATTCTCAAGGCACAATCACAAACAATTCCAACAAGAAGAAAAGGTGGAAGACAACAGAAGAAGCCAATGTGGCTTCACAAAAAGCTTAGGGATGACCTGAAAACAAAAAAGGACACATATAGGAAGTGGAAAGAAGGCCAAGTAACAAAGGAAGAGTACAGGCAGGTAGCACAGAATTGCAGGGATGGCGTCAGGAAGGCTAAAGCTGAGAATGAGCTGAGGTTAGCAAGGGATGCTAAAAACAACAAAAAGGCTTTCTTCAGCTACGTGCATAGTAAAAGGCAGAGGAAAGAAATGGTGGTTCAGCTATTAAATAAGGATGGCAAAACGATAACAGATGACAAAGAAAAGGCAGAGGTGCTCAATTCCTACTTTGGCTCAGTCTTCTCCCAAAAGAGGGTCTATGACCCCCCTGGCAAAGGCGAAGTACAAGCTGAAGGGGCAGGATTGCAGCTTGAGATCTATAGGCATATGGTTGCCAAGGGCTCCTTGGAGGCCTCTCTCAGTCTAATCCAGTAGCCAAGTCCAGACACAGACAAAGGGATTCTTTTCAAAGCTTTATTCCTCTTTTACAACTTAACAACTCTACCGTTAGCAACTAGATATGAGCAGCAGAATACCTATGCCCTAAGTTGGAACAGTTGGTCCCCGTTTGAAAGGGAATTACTGGCAGACCCCTGAACTTAAGGACTAGGGAGAGTCCCTCCCCTTTTCCCTTGGATCCTCTGGGTGCAGCCGTTGTGTGCGCGCCAACCGAGCACTACGCCTCCTTTCTGCGCCCTCCATTTGGCGCCGCTCTCTGCGTTGGCGTCGCGCGTCCATCAAGTCTGCTTCCCGTGCTCTGTCACTCCCAGGACTGCTATCTAAGCTAGGAATGCTGGTGGGAGGAATCTCCATCAGCTGTTGGCCCTGGGATAAAGGAGCGTGCTCCTCTTCCAGGAGCAACTGCTCTTCCTCAGAATCAGAATTACTCTGGGATTCTATGGGCTCAGTGTCCACCCTGACAATGGTCAAGGAACACCTAATTACTTTGAATGAGTTCAAATCTCCAGGGCCAGATGAACTGCATCCTAGAGTAATAAAGGAACTGGCAGAAGAACTCTCAGAACCGCTGTCTATTCTGTTTGAGAAATCATGGAGGACGGGGGAAGTGCCAGATGACTGGAGGAGGGCTAACGTTGTCCCTATCTTCAAAAAGGGTAAAAAGGGGGAACCTGGGAACTACAGACCAGTCAGTCTGACATCAATCCCTGGGAAAATTCTGGAGCAGATGATAAAGGAATCCATCTGGAAGCACCTTGACAACAATGCCGTGATTACTCGAAGCCAACATGGACTTGTCAAAAACAAGTCCTGCCAGACTAATCTGATCTCATTTTTTGATCAAGTAACCTCCCTTGTAGACCGTGGGAATGCTGTAGACATCATATACCTCGACTTCAGCAAAGCTTTCGACAAAGTGCCCCATGATATCCTGATGAGCAAACTAGCTCAAAGTGGGCTAGATGAAACAACGAACCGATGGATCCACAGTTGGCTACAGAATTGGACTCAAAGACTGCTTATCAATGGGACCTTCTCAAACTGGGGAGAGGTAATGAGTGGGGTACCGCAGGGCTCAGTCCTGGGCCCAGTGCTCTTCAACATTGTTATGAATGACTTGGAGGAGGAGGTGCAGGGAATGCTGATCAAATTTGCAGATGACACTAAATTGGGTGGGATAGCTAATACTTTGGAAGACAGAAACAAAATTCAAAGTGATCTTGATACACTGGAGCGCTGGGCAGAAAACAACAGAATGACATTTCATAGGGATAAATGCCAAGTTCTGCACCTAGGAAAAAAGAAACCAAATGCACAGTTACAAGATGGGGGATACATGGCTCAACCACACTACAAGCGAGAAGGATCTTGGAATTGTTGTCGATCACAAGCTGAATATGAGCCAACAATGTGATGTGGCTGCAAAAAAGGCAAATGCTATTTTGGGCTGCATTAATAGAAGCATAGCTTCCAAATCCTGGGAAGTACTAGTTCCCCTCTACTCAGCACTGGTTAGGCCTCATCTGGAGTACTGTGTCCAGTTCTGGGCACCACACTTTTAGAAGGATGCATACAAATTGGAGAGGGTTCAGAGGAGGGCAACAAAGATGATCAGGGGACTGGAAACAAAGCCCTATGAAGAGAGACTGAAAGAACTGGGCATGTTTAGCCTTGAGAAGAGAAGACTGAGGGGAGATATGATAGCACTCTTCAAGTACTTGAAAGGTTGTCACAGAGAGGAAGGCCAGGATCTCTTCTTGATCATCCCAGAGTGCAGGACACGGAATAATGGGCTCAAGTTACAGGAAGCCAGATTCTGGCTGAACATCAGGAACACCTTCCTGACTGTAAGAGCAATACGACAATGGAACCAATTACCTGGGGAGGCGGTGGGCTCTCCCACACTGGAGGCCTTCAAGACGAGGCTGGACAGCCATTTGTCAGGATTGCTCTGACTTGGATTCCTGCACTGAGCAGGGGGTTGAACTCGATGGCCTTGTAGGCCCCTTCCAACCCTACTATTCTATGCTTCTATGATCCTTTGGAAGCTTCGGCTATTTGGCAGTATAGCAATGTAATAATAATAAGAAATTATTTCGTTCTCCATCTCAACGCTACCCTGAGCATTTTGGTCAGGGGTACAATAGTATGTCCCCATACTGAATTGCTTTGGGGGTCTGGCACTGCCACCCACTAGTTTGTGTGATACTGCGCCTTCTGTGATATACAAAGCAACATGACCCCAATGTGCCTGTGCATATGCCTAAACATGACCCTGTGAATTCCACCCCCTTTCTATAGAGCAGCCTTTCTCAATGTGGTGCCCTCCAGATGTTCTGGACTACAACTCCCATCAGCCCTAGACAGCAATGGTCAGGGATGATGGGAGTTGCTAAACAAAACATGAGAAGGCCACCAAATTGGGGAAAATTGCTATAGAGTCTCCATCCAGAGATAACCACATCCATTCTACCAGGTTTCCGTTATGCTCTCTATATCTATGTTCTTCATTAAAACAAAGCACTCCAACTCCCCCTTCCTGGCTTGGAGGCTTCTAGCATCAGCATATACACAAATACAGGGTGACCTTCTTCAAATGTTCCTGGCTTGTGCATCTCCCCACAGGGCCCTTTGACTGGCTAGCATGCCTTGCTGTACCCTCATTACCCAGTTCTACCCCAAACCCATTTGGATAAAAAGAAACATTTTCACATTCATCACCTAGGCCTGATTCATTACAAAATAGATGCTGCCCAGCAGCCAGCTTTTCCCAATTTTGCTTTGGGAACATGTTGCTGTCAGGTTTCTTGTGCTGGCTGGTGTAGGTATTGTTTTGCTTCCAGCATGCTCTGTCCAGATATCTGTAAACAAACAAGCTACAAACGTATGCTCACTACCGTGAGAATCGGGATTAAGCCCACTGAACACATGGGATTTATTTCCAAGAAAACACGTATAGCATTCCACATGTAGCCCCTTCTATTTCAGATCATTGATCTAGAGAGGAAAATTTGGCTCTGTGAAGTATAAGGAGAGTCAATCAAGATATAAATCTTAGTATCTTCTTGGCTGGATTTCCCCTTCTTAATATTGGACTGCAGCTTTAAATGATATTACAGGGCCAGCACTATGTTAAGGCTGAGATGGATGAATCACATTCTGCCATTATAACCAGAAATCGGGGGGGGGGGGGGAGGTTCTATAGCGTATACTTAGAAAACAGCTAAGTTAATTGATCTGAACCTTGGTACTGTACGGAGAGTTGGTTTGAGATAGAAAGGTGAAAAAATGGCTTATTCATAGAACTTTAAAATTTGATGGGTGACCTCCAGCAATATGACAGCTACTGTCTGTTTTTTTTCTCATGGACTTTGCTGGGGTTAAATTTTATCCGCTTATTTCAACATATGCACAGCATCTTTTGGGAAATGGTTTGTTTTGTCAAGTCAAGGGAAACATGCTGTGCCCTAGTAGGAGTAGTAGGGATGTACGGATTTTGTTAAATCTGTTCCGTCTGTGTTATTCAAGTTGTCAGACATCTTTTGTTCCATTGTCCACTCACTGACAGAACTGAATATGTTTTGGGGATGTATGAGAATTTCATTCTACTTGTGCAAGTACACATTAGCAAAAGTGTGAATTTGCGCTAATCCCCCAAAAAAGTTTAAAAAAAAAAAAAAAAAAAACAGTCTGCAAGTCCATGGAGTCCGTGCAACTTGAAAAAAACTGGTCTGCTGCAGAACCCAGAGGTCAGATTCATAGAAATCCAAACTCATTTGAATCCATTACACATTCCTTTGAAATCCCTAACTAGTAGCATAGCATGGTTGTACTCAATAATTTTGTTTCGGTTCATTTTTTATAAGAATTTGCCAAAATTGGTATTAAAAAATATTGAATGTGGAAGATACAGTAACTGACAAATTTATTCATCCAGGCCAAGGTTTTCAGTGCTTAACTCTGGGTTTGAATCCCTGTGTATTCAACCGTGCCAATTCTAAATTACAATTGCCACCTCTTTTTTCTGACAGGCTCCTTATCTTTAACAGCTACATGGCAGGTAGGTACTTCATGTTCTTCTCCATGCTGGGAATAGCTGTAACTATTAAATTTGATGGTGCAGGTAGGTGAGAATTTGAATTCACTTCATTTTTCATAAGAATTTACCAACATTCAGGATTTTTTTAATGGAGAGAACTTCAGATTTTAAAAAATGGAATGTGGGAGAAGAGAAAAATGACAGATTCTTTTATCTCTAATCTCCACACACATCAAAGACAATGGGTGCTTGTGGAGAGCCAGTGTTGTGCAGTTGTTAGAGTACTGAACTAGGGCTGGGAAGACCCGGGTTCTAGTCCCCACTTGGCCATGAAGCTCCCTGGGTGACTTTGGGCCAGTCACTGACTTTCAGCCTAACCTACCTCACAGGCTTGTTGTGAAGATAAAATGGAGAGGAGGAGGATCATGTATGCTGCCTTGAGCTTCTTGGAGTAAACACAGAATAGTAATGCAATAAATAAATAAAATTCTGTGCACTTAAGTTGTTGTTGCCACATAGCATTATTTTAGCTCTTGATACATATAGCATTTATGCAAAGACTAATGGTCACATGTGAAAGAACAGCATGTCTGTAAGTTTGGCTGAATTCAGCTTCTGAATTTATCCTTTTGCAATACAGTTATAATCTTTCAACTTTCCAACTGTTGCTTTATCCTTAACTTCTATTGAGCTTGTTGGCAGGAAGTTCTGCTTCTTAGTGCTAAATTTGATCATACACATTAATCTAATCTGCATGGTTTCCCACATATGCTTCCATTAAAAAAGAACGCTAATATGGTTCACAGTACAATTAAAGAGTTGAAAGTATGATTTGTAGCATATTATATAGGATCAATATATTTTGAAAAAATGTATGATTTTTTAAAGATTCTTTTCCCAGAGGGACTTACAGGGCAGGGGGAGTGATGTTGAGAGCTTTCTACATGGTTGAACTATGTGAAACATTCACATATTTAGAGTACATCTCCTCGAAAAATTTAGAGTAAGCTTTTTTGATTTTTTTAGAAGTGGATTGTGGGGCAGGGGGATCCTTACATTGAATATCTTCATCATTGGGATAGACAGAATATCTAGAATTGTGTGTCTAACGAAATATCAGAGAATAAAGGAAACATTCAGAACACTTTCTAGTACTAAGAGTCCTGAGAACATTTATACTATTGATTGATTTTTAGCATGTTGTTAGTTTGACTGGAACTAAATGTGACAACAAACACATAGGGCTGCTACTGAAAACAATAGCCTCACTTCGAATTCCTTGTTCCACATTATTGGCTGCTACTAGGAGTAGAAAAAAGCGATATGTCACGGTTTTCAATAAAGACAAGTTGCTTGCTGTAAGTGTAGTCCTTCATCTGGGCAGTCACACATATGAGTTCTGTGCTTGCACAGAGCTCCATTTGAGACACTTGTATAGGTGGCTAGAGTCTGATGGGATCCCTGACCCCAGCCTCCAATCACACGCTCATGCTCCTGCCTTCCCACTCAATTCAAACTTCTGACTGGCACAGCAGTTACAAAAATGGAACTGAAGGGAGAAAACAAAGACCTACCAGCACCTGCAGTGGGGTAGGAAGGTGGGTTGTGTGACTGCAAAGATGACCACTTGAAGAACTACAGTTACAGGTGAGCAATCTGTCTTTCTTGTCCATGGTCTCTGTGTAGTCTCATGTATAGGCAGATAGTAAGCTCATTTACCAGAGGCAGGGCAGGTGCTAAGAAGCCAACGAGCCAAGCTTCCAAAGGCAGTGCTGGTCCTGGTCTGAACATCAGTAGTGGAAGAATAAAGTTGAGGGCTGGGACCAAATAGCTGCTCTGCAAAGATCCACAACTCCACAAAGGAAGGCTGTATGACCTTCTAACCAAAAAATACAACATGTCCCTATATGCTTCCAAGCCCAGTTCAAAGTGCTGGTTTTGACCCATAAAGCCCTACACAGCTTGGGACCACAGCAACTGACAGAACGCCTTTCTTGGCATGAACTGACCTGTATGCTCTACATCTAGGATCCTCCTCTGGAAGCCTCCTCTGAGGGAGGCTCGGAGGGTGGCAACAAGGGAGAGGGCCTTTTTGGTGGTGGCTCCCCATTTATGGAATAATGTCCCTGATGAGGCCCGCCTGGCGCCAACATAGTCATCTTTTTGGTGCCAGGCTAAAACTGCCCCCTTCTCTCAGGCATTTGGCGGCGTATAATGAGTCTCTTGATTGTCTCTGGCTGATGGTTTTAAATTGTTTTAGATATTTATCTTTTATTTATTTCATTTCTATACCACCCAATAGCCGGAGCTCTCTATATGTTGTTCTTGTGTGTGTTATTTGTTTTATGTCATTATGTGAATGGTTTTTATATTTTACATAATGTATTTTAATGGTTTTAAATTTGTGTGAACCGCCTAGAGAGCTTCGGCTATGGGGAGGTATAGAAATATAATAAATGAAATTAAATGACAGATCAGTGGACTGGAAGATGGCTAATGTAACAGCAATACAACAGCAATGTAACAGCAAAGGGATTCAGGGGGGACCTGGGAAATTGCACACTGGTGAGCTTAATGTCTGTTCCGGGTAAGCTGGTCGAAAGCATTATTAAAGAAAATTAGTAAGCATATAGAAAGACAAGCCCTGCTGAAAAAGAATGAACGTGTGTGACAAAATCACCTGCTTTTTATGTGGATCTGTTTTGCTGTATTTGTATTAATGTGTTTAATTTTGTAGGGAAAGTATGTACAGGTAAGAAGGGGTTAACTGTGAGCAGGATGGGGTTTGTATGTGATTGGCTGTTTTAGTTCTACCTGGGGGAGAGGAGGAGTGATGCCTGGGGAGGGCTTGTTTTCAGTTTAGTTAGGAATTAGTTTTTGAGGGAGAGGGGATCTGGAGTTCAACAGACCACCACCTCGGATGGGAAAGGAGGATTTAGAGGGGTAGTGAGGCAGGTTGAGGTCACTTAACAATATCTATGTAAATGAAATAATAACATCTATAACACTGAAATTACATCTCAAAAATAATAAACTTTTATTTTATTTTCCTAAATTAAATCCATGTGCCAGCTTGATCTTCATTTACACTACCTAAATTATAAATAACAGTAACAGTGATCATCAGTTTGACACACTTGGCATTAATTGTGGCTGGGTAAAAGGTTAGCTAAGACAGTGAGTACAGCTGACTTGGCAGTGATGTCCCACTCCTTTAAGCTCGTTATCCTAGGGGTGAAGGCATAATAGGGGAAAGTCTGAGTAAAAGGAGGGGCGGACGTCACAACATGTCTTCCATGAAGGTAAGTCCTGTCTCACTAACCTTTTAGAGTTCTTTGAGAGTGTCAATAAACATGTGTGGACAGGGGTGATCCAGTAGATGTTGTTTACTTGGACTTCCAGAAGGCTTTTGATAAAGTCCCTCACCAAAGACTCCTGAGCAAACTTAGCAGACATGGAATAAGAGGAGAGGTCCTCTTATGGATCAGTAACTGGTTAAAGAACAGAAAGCAGAGAGTGGGAATAAATGGTAAATTCTTCCAAAGGAGGAAAGTAAATCGTGCGCTCCCACAGAGATCTGTATTGGGACCAATGCTTTTCAACTTGTTCATAAATGATCTGGAATTAGGAGTGAGCAGTGAAGTGGCCACGTTTGTTGATGACATCAAATTATTGAGGGTGGTTAAAACAAAAAAGGATTGTGAGGAGCTCCAAAAGGATGTCTCCAAACTGGCAGAATGGGTATCCAATGGCAAATGTGGTTCAGTGTAAGCAAGTGTAAAGTGGTGCACGTTGGGGCAAAAAATCCCAACTTCAAGTATAACCTGAGCTAGCAGTGGGATCTGAGCTAGCCGTGACCGACCAAAAAAGTGATCTGGGGGTTGTGGTGGACAGTTTGATGAAAATGTCAATCCAGAGTGCAGTCACTGAAAAAAAGAAAGAAGAAGAAGCAAACTCCATGTTAGCCATAATTAGGAAGGGAATTCACAATAAAACTGCCAATATCATACTGCCTTTATACAAGTCTATGGTGCAACCACACTTAGAATACTGTGTACAGTTCTGGTCACTGTACCTAAAAAAAAAGATATTGTAGATCGGGAAAAGTACAGAGGAGGACAACTAAAATGATCAAGGGGCTGGAGCAACTCCTCTATGAGGGAAGGTTACAGCAGCTGGGACTGTCTGGCTTGGAAAAAAGGCAAGTAAGGGGAGACATGATAGACATGTAAAAAATCATGCATGGTGTGGAGAATGTGGATAGGGAGAAATTTTTCTCCCTCTCTCAAAATACTAGAACCCGGGGTCATCCTATGATGCTCATTGGTGGGAGATTCAGGACAGAGAAAAGGAAGTACTTCTTCACACAGCACATGGTTAAACTATGGAATTCGCTACCACAGGATGTAGTCATGGCCACCCATTTGGATGGCTTTAAAAGGGGGTTCAACAAATTCCTGGAGGAAAAAGGCTATCAATGGCTACTAGTCCTGATGGCTATGTGCTACCTCCAGCACCAGAGGCAGTGAGCCTATGTACACCGGTTGCTGGGGAACATGGGCAGGAGGGTGCAGTTGCACTCATGCCCTGCTTGTGGTTTTCCCATGGGCAGCTGGTTGGCTACTGTGTGAACAGAGTGCTGGACTGGATGGACCCTTGGTCTGACCCAGCAGGGCTCTTCTCACATTCTTATGTAGTGGAGTGTGCCCACACTGAGTCTGGAACCGGAAGCTTTGCCAGCTGGTAAGACAGGCAGATGGTTGAAGAGATCCAGCACATGAAGTGCTGAGTGGAGACTGCCCACTACTTTTTAAGATCCTAATAGCAGAGGAAAAGTTTGGTCACACAAATAGTTTGGGAGTGATGCAGGGGCTGAAGGGTGTGGAGCAGGAGCACACATCCCCAGCTCCTGCCATGCTGATAGCAAAGCCCTCTTTGGTGAAACCCAAAGAGGGTGCGAGAGAGGCATGTCATCCACATGGCGATAACCCTTAATCCAAAACCCCCGAATGACCCCTCCCAGCAGCTTCACACAGATGTTAAATAGCATGTGGGCCCCTATAACACAAGTACAATTTCAGTTGTCCTCCAAAAGTGCCCTCTGGTACTGGCCATGCAAGCAGGAATGGGACCACCATATCATTATGCCCCTGCCCCAGCAACTCCAGTTCACATCTGGTCCAGGATGATAACATAGTTGATGGTTCAAAAGCTATCAAGAGTCAAGGAGAATCAACAAGGTTGCATTTCCCCCATCTCTCACCCCAAATAGGTAATCCATCAGGACAAGCAAAGCAGTTTCTGTGCCAAAGCCATGCCTGAAACAGAATTGAAGTGGGTCTAGAAAACTGATGTCATACCACGAGAGCTGTGTACCTCTTTCTACAGAACCGTAAAGCGTGATACCCCTTCGCTGATTTAAGTAATTGTATATGGACAGATAAATATTGGTAGGGATTCCTCTATGAAATACTGTGGAAATAATTAGGAGACAAATTATTTACTGCAGAAATAAATGTAATGTGAAGGCAGATTTACTAGAATGGTGAAGTAAGAGGCCCTGAATATGAAAACTTACTCCTTGATCACGGACAGTTGACATTAACACAGGAGTCTTATAAATCTGCCATTAATGTTTAATATATAAAAACAAAACAAATACCATTCCTGATCTGTTTTCCTTTTCATGGAAAACATTCTAAGAGTAATCTTTTTTCCAGACACAGATTATTCTGCAGATGGGTGACATTCAGCTCTTTGCTCTATTTTTTTTTTTTCAAAAGTTTGCAAAACGAAAGGTTCATTTTGCAGAACAGGACAATGCTAGCATACAGAAAGAGCCTTAATATTAAGTCTTCCAGAGATTAACTTCCTGGGGTCCTGCACTATGCAAATTTCATTACATTTATCATCACATACTTAACAGTATCATAATATCACAGAATGAAACAGAAAACAGAAGAGCTGTTTTGGAGACTTGATAAAGCTAAAGGTGATATGCTGAGAAGCTGCTAACATTTCTGCCTACAGTAGTCACTTCAGTGATTTTCACTAACTAAGAATAGGATGGATCTAGATTCTAGACATTGGCAAATGTTGCCCTGCTGTCTTAAATTACAGAGAACTCTAATTTACAGGCAATAAAATGTGATAAACAAGGGGGGGAGTACTTGCAGAAGGAAACAAATCAAATGGATAGTAATACATAAATGTTAAGCATGAGACATTACACATGTATGCAGTGATATGTAGAGGGTATTTGAGCTGTAAGCCAGTAAGCCCCCAATCAAATCTTGCCTCTGCCTTGAGCTCACTAGTTGGTCTTAGACAAGTCATTATCACTCAGCCTGAGTCCCACTTCTACAACAGAGAGCAAAAATACTGGCTTCCCTTACAAGGTTGTTGGTAAGCATTAACGTTTATGTCTTTTGGACACTTAAAAAGCACTGTATTAATGCCAAATATTATTCTGAATGACAGCAGTTAACAGACCTTCAGGGCAAACAGCAAACATATAAACATTACATGAAAATGTCACATCACAAATGTCCTATTTTGCCTCCAGTTACAATACTCGTAATTGTATCTCTAAATGCCACATACTTCTGTCATTGGGACCCAAAGCTATACACAGCACAGGGAATCACCAAAACAGGAGAAACACAAGAGGCACTGAATGCAGATTACTCCCTAATTAGTCTACCACAGATAGTTTGAAGCTGGGTTAACAAGTATCTGTTACGACAATCTCAGAGAAGCAAGGACACAAAGAACTATTGTTTCAGTCATTGTGCAACCCAACATTCAAGGGATAGACACAGCGTTTTGGTTTACACAGTTTAGAATGTATTGCCAACAGAGTTAGCAACAAGCTCCCTAAATCTTGTGGAATCTTGATGTGTCTTCCTGTTCAAGAAGGGATCAAATCCAGTTCAACCACCATTTGCCTACTCTTTTGCATTGCATTGCTCTGCATACTTGGAATGTACACTTGCACATAGGAAAAAAAACTATCTTCAAGTGATACCATTTTTGTCACAAGAAGATATATACAGACCACTTTATTAGAAAATACTATGTGCTGTATAAAAATAACTCTGGAAGAATATAGTGTGCCGAAGAAGCTACTGTATAAAGTACAGAAATCTGCTCAGTTTTTATATGGTGAGATATTTTTATTATGATCATGTATTTTGTATTAATTTGACTGTTAGCCACTGGCTGGGCACATTCTCATGGAAAGGCAGGATATAAATTGGAGGGGTGTGGCCTGAGTACTCCCAGCAGCTGAGTGGGCGGGAAGCTTCAGTCTGTTTCCCGCCTCCCAGCTGAGCAGAGCAGAGCAGAGCAAGCTGCTCCAGCTGGTCCAGGGACTACAGAAGCAAGCAAGCTCCCAGAGATCAAGCGACCAGGGTGAGCGCACAGGGGGAGCAAACAGGAGTTGGACAGGGGAGTTCGGCAGGGGAGGTCAAGGGGGAGGCCCCTAACATTTTTTTTTCATTTTTTAATTTCATTTTATTTTTTAACTAACTTTTTTCCATTTATTTGTCTTGTAACACACACTTCCACACCAGTGGGACTCTGCTTTTAACCTCTACTGAGTAGAGGAGCAGACACAGGCTAGTCTAGAACAATCACAAAGCTAGACACAAAAAGGGAAAAGAGGCAATGGAAGGACAGGACTCTCCAGTGGTGGTGACCTGCAAGGTGTGTGCAAGGTTTGTTTCCTTGCCTGAGAACAACATGGCCTACACCTGCAACAAGTGCAAGTTGATCACGCTGCTGGAAGAAAAAGTAAGTGGACTGGAGCGGCGACTGTCGACCCTCCTGGAAATAAGAGAACACGAAGCGTTCTTGGACAGAATGGGGGAACTACAGCAGCAAAGGGAAGACCAGAAGCTTGAAGAGCAACAGCAAGATGAGGCAGAAGTGGGAAATGCTGAGGTGAAGAAAAATGGAGTAGAGGATACTCCGTGGAAAAGGGTGACAGTTAGGAGAAGAAGAACTAGACGCCACTCTGCACCAGTGGAAGCAGTGGAGCTGTGGAACCGATTCCAGGTACTTGTGGATGAGACTGGAGGACAGCCTGCAGAGGAAGAATCACAGGGGAACCTACATGAGAGTGAGCAAGAGGCTGAAGGTCGGTCAAACAGAGGCAATGAAACCCAGGCCTACAACAAGAAGAGAAGAGTGGTAGTAGTGGGAGACTCCTTGCTGCGTGGGATCAAGACCCAAGTATGTCGTGAAGACCCGTGGACTTGCCAGGTATGTTGTCTGCCAGGAGGACGGCTTAGAGACGTGACTGAAAGGTTGCCTGCACTTATAAAGCCCACTGACAGGTATCCCTTTCTTCTCATCCATGTGGGAACAAATGATACCGCCAAGCAGAGCTACAAAGAGATCATGTCAGACTTTGAAGCTTTGGGAAGGAAACTCAAGAACTTTGGGGCCCAGATAGTTTTCTCATCCATCCTTCCAGTAGTTAGAAGAGGGATAGAAAGGGAACGAAAAATACTCCGGATGAATGACTGGCTACGAAGGTGGTGCTGACGAGAGAGATTTGGATTCTGGGACCATGGCCTATACTTCCTGGAAGATGGACTGCTGGCAAGGGACAGGTTGCACCTCACGAAGGATGGGAAGAATGTTTGGCCACAGCATGAAGAACTTCATTAGGAGGGCTTTAAACTGAATCCTATGGGGAAGGGAGATGTAATGTTGGGGGTAACAATGGACGTAGGAGCATGCACTGCAATGGAAAGAACAGCTCTGATAGTGCCTAATAATAGTCTTCAGAAACATGTAGGAAGAAAGCCAGACTATGAAGCACATGGTCTTCGATGTCTATTTACTAATGCCCAGAGTATGGGAAACAAACAGAACAAACTTCAACTTTTAAAACAGGAGGGAAATTATGACTTGATAGGTATGACTGAGACTTGGTGGGATGACTCTCATGACTGGAATACAGCAATTGAAGGATATAACTTGTTCAAAAAGAACAGGAGGAACAGAAAGTGGGGTGGGGTTGCACTGTATGTGAAAAATACATATCTCTGCACAGAAATACAGGAGGATGAGCTTGGTAGCCCCATCAAGAGAATCTGGACAAAATAAATGGAGCATTTATTTTTAAAAGGAACCTGGTTGTCGGAGACTACTACAGACCACCCGATCAGGGAGGAGACGAGGATGAAACTTTTGAAAAGCAAATAGCCAATGTTTTAAGGAAGCATGATGTAGTAGTAATGGGGGACTTCAATTTCCCCAATATTTGTTGGGAGACAAATTCTGCAAAACATGGCCCCTCCAGGAAATTCCTGACTTCCTGTTGGACAAACAATTCCAACAAGAAGAAAAGGTGGAAGACAACAGAAGAAGCCAATGTGGCTTCACAAAAAGCTTAGAGATGACCTGAAAACAAAAAAGGACACATATAGGAAGTGGAAAAAAGGCCAAGTAACAAAGGAAGAGTACAGGCAGGTAGCACAGAATTACAGGGATGGTGTCAGGAAGGCTAAAGCTGAGAACGAGCTGAGGTTAACGAGGGATGCTAAAAACAACAAAGAGGCTTTCTTCAGCTACGTGCACAGTAAAAGGCAGAGGAAAGAAATGGTGGTTCAGCTATTAAATAAGGATGGCAAAACAATAACAGATGAGAAAGAAAAGGCAGAGGTGCTCAATTCCTACTTTGGCTCAGTCTTTTCCCAAAAGAGGATCTATTACCCCCCTGGCAAAGGCGAAGTACAGGCTGAAGGGGCAGGATTGCAGCTTGAGATTGATAGGCATATGGTCAAGGAACACCTAATTAATTTGAATGAGTTCAAATCTCCAGGGCCAGATAAACTGCTTCCTAGAGTAAGAAAGAAACTGGCAGAAGAACTCTCAGAACCGCTGTCTATTCTGTTTGAGAAATCATGGAGGATAGGGGAAGTGCCAGATGACTGGAGAAGGGCTAATGTTGTCCCTATCTTCAAAAAGGGTAAAAAGGGGGAACCTGGGAACTACAGACCAGTCAGTCTGACATCAATCCCTGGGAAAATTCTGGAGCAGATGATAATGCAATCCATCTGGAAGCACCTTGAAAACAATGCAGTGATTACTCTAAGCCAACATGGATTTGTCAAGAACAAGTCCTGCCAGACTAATCTGATCTCATTTTTTGATCAAGTAACCTCCCTTGTAGACCGTGGGAATGCTGTAGACATCATATACCTCGACTTCAGCAAAGCTTTCGACAAAGTGCCCCATGATATTCTGATGAGCAAACTAGCTCAAAGTGGGCTAGATGAAACAACGATCCGATGGATCCACAGTTGGCTACAGAATCGGACTCAAAGAGTGCTTATCAATAGGACCTTCTCAAACTGGGGAGAGGTAACGAGTGGGGTACCGCAGGGCTCAGTCCTGGGCCCAGTGCTCTTCAACATTGTTATGAATGACTTGGAGGAGGAGGTGCAGGGAATGCTGATCAAATTTGCAGATGACACTAAATTGGGCGGGATAGCTAATACTTTGGAAGACAGAAACAAAATTCAAAGTGATCTGGATAGACTGGAGCGCTGGGCAGAAAACAACAGAATGACATTTAATAGGGATAAGTGTCAAGTTCTGCACCTAGGAAAAAGAAACAGTTACAAGATGGGGAAAACGTGGCTCAACAACACTACAAGCAAGAAGGAACTTGGAATTGTTGTCGATCACAAGCTGAATATGAGCCAACAATGTGATGTGGCTGCAAAAAAAGGGCTGCATTCATAGAAGCATAGCTTCCAAATCCCGGGAAGTACTAGTTCCCCTCTGTTCAGCACTGGTTAGGCCTCATCTGGAGTACTGTGTGCAGTTCTGGGCACCACAATTTAAAAAGGATGCAGACAAACTGGAGAAGGTTCAGAGGAGGGCAACAAAGATGATCAGGGACTGGAAACAAAGCCCTATGAGGAGAGACTGAAAGAACTGGGCATGTTTAGCATTGAGAAGAGAAGACTGAGGGGAGATATGATAGCGCTCTTCAAGTCCTTGTAAGGTTGTCACAGAGAGGAAGGCCAGGATCTCTTCTTGATCATCCCAGAGTGCAGGACACGGAATCATGGGCTCAAGTTACAGGAAACCAGATTCTGGCTGAACATCAGGAAAACCTTCCTGACTGTTAGAGCAATACGACAATGGAACCAATTACCTAGGGATGTGGTGGGCTCTCCCACACTGGAGGCGTTCAAGACGAGGCTGGACAGCCATCTGTCAGGGATGCTCTGACTTGGATTCCTGCACTGAGCAGGGGGTCGGACTCGATGGCCTTGTAGGCCCCTTCCAACCCTACTATTCTATGATTCTATAAATCAAACAAACAAACGAATAAAATAGGTTTCTTTTAGTTTTGCTGCAATAACTTCTTGATTATTAAGCTTGGGTACTGAGAGTTACATCTAAACTGTAAACAGGTAGATATGAGATGGCAGAGGTGGCCAGTACCAGGTAGAAAATGGAGACAGTGAGTTATTGGAAGCAGAGTAGCAAGGTAGCCGTTCCCAAGTTCAGCAGCAGAATCTATAGAACCCAGGACAGCTCCATGAGTTACACAGACGTTGTCCTATCTCATGTTAATCTTATAGCCCCCGTGATGGCCAAACTCCTCTTCTTAACTGAGCGTGAAAGGAATGTAAATTTAAATGGATAATGCGCTAGTGTGTAACTTTGCACAGTGGGGAGGCTGAATATCCTCCTGATGGAAGCTGTGACTGGAAGTCCAATTTCAGTTTTACAAAGTCATGGGGCGGGGGTGGAGAGTCTCTGTGCCTCTTTCATATACACATGATAGGGCAATTATTTCTGCTTCCCCTTCATTTCAAGTACACCTATGAAAGACAATCAAGTCAAAACTTGCATATCCCACACATAACAGGAAGCAGGGTGGGGAAGGCAGTATTTTTTCACCCTAGGGCCTGAAAAATATGCCCCAAGCATTGTGCAGCGCATTCCTAAACATTATTTTCCTCCCTTATTTAAATTAAAATATATATTCAAAATCAGGTTGCAATATACCATAACAGGCTATAAGTCTCTCCTCTGATTCTGACAGAAAATTAGTTTTACATGACTTCTGGATTTTTCTTTGAACCATGACAGTGTTCAGCCAAGTGAGACTAATTGTACATTATGTGAAAAGTTCTGGAGACGTTTCTTTGAATCTTTAGCAACAGATGTTTGACTATGACACTATAACAAACATCTCAGAATTGTTTAATTTACAACAGTTAAAAGCTTAAAAATACCTAAATATGTCATTCATAATGCAGCATTTTTTTCTTCAATTAATTTTCTGAAAGTTTACAAAATTTGTACTAATTCTCTGTAACTAGATACGTTCTGGATCTATTCTCAGGGAATCTGTATAGAATACACATTTGAAACATCTTAAAAACTAAGCAAAAACATCTTTCTACTATGCTGCAAGGCAAATGATTTTTAGATGTTTTGCATTTTTATGCTAAACAGAGCAGCTGCAATTGATAAAAGGCAATCAAGCTAATTCAAGTCAATCAAGTCCAGGAGGGTCTCGACTAGTCTTGTTTAAAAAATTCTCTCAGTCTCACATTCATTTTTTTAATCTTTTACCATACATAGTGAGGAGGAACTTTGTTCGTTTTAAACTGAGATGATTCAAACCAAATCGTACATGTTGGGACAATACTCTTTTCTCATTGGTCTCCTCAAATTAAGGAAAGCAACCTTGAGTGAAAGCCAATTCACACTTTATGTGACAGACTCAGTTGCCATGTTGAGCACGAACTAGTGCTGCCACAGAACAAGGTCAGCGACCCCTTTCTGGCACATGGCTGCCCGCAGTTCATCCTAATTACTTAACAGACACACATCTCCCTTTCACACTTCATGGTGTTCACAAGAAATCACACAAGATCTCCCATGTTTAGTGTGAATTGTCTGTCACGTTCAAGTAAATTACAAATACATATCCTTGGATACAATATAAAAGACCTTAGAAGAAAATAAATGTTTAGCATCTGAATGTAACCACAATGGGTACAAAATTCCAACACGTTTGGGGTCATAGGATTTCTCAAAGTTTATTAAAAGAATTCATATTGCTATATTCAGTCAATATTATTTTTTCGGTTGAGTGCTTTCTATGGAGAATATGTACTGGTGCAGCTGTGTTGACTTTGTCATTGTTGCTTGATCCCAAAATGGTATGACACTAAGGGCGCAATCCCTAGACATTGTCTGAGGGGTCATAGGATACCGGGGATTTTCACTTTTGAGGCCGTAGAAAGAGCTGAGGTGAAAATCCCCTCTTAGTTCTTCACCCCCACTCCCCTTCCAGCCACCATAGAAAGGTCCACAATGACTCCTCTTCTGAGACTGGTGTCATGACCTTGGAGGAGGAGAGGAAAGGGAGGGGCATGGCAGTGAGCAAGCAAGGGAGGCCAGGATCCACTGTATCCGGCAGCCTGTCCAGCCTCGGACCTACCCCCACCAATCCAACTCTACTAGATGTGCTCAGTGGCCCGTCTAGTGGGAAAATGTGAAAACAAGGATGGAGAGGCAAACATTGCCTCTATCGCTCCTCCAGCCCTGCCAAGAGCAGCCTGGAAGGGCATAGGAATTTTGGAAGCCTCCAAGAATAGAGGCTTCCATATAGTGGGCAGCAACCTGATCGGTTTCCACCTTACATGAATTATATCTATCCAGGATAAATTGGGTGGGAAGGGGGGTGTCTTCTTGCCCCCCACTTTAAAATGTGAGAAAATATTTCTATCTAGTTGAATTAGATTACAAAAATAAAGAATGAAAAAAGACCATTTCATCCCAAGTCTTCTAAGACAGTACGACCAAATTTTCTATGAACTTCATCATTCAACATCTTACTCAGCAACAGCAAGCATCTTGATCAGGCATTCTATAGTTGTGTAGTTACAATATACTCCTTTATTTTATGCTCAGAATGTTGCAGCAACCAGAGGTCTGTGCAGTAATGATTTTGTTCTTCCTTATCTCTTTTTTGTTTTGTTTTTGCCCTTATCTTTCCCATTATGATAAATCTATTGTTAATTATTAGTTGTACTAATGTAAGAAGAGGGGAATTAAAAAAATAAAAAATAAGCAGCTAGCAGGAGGTATGCAGGGTCCCCGTCATCAATCCTCAGTCCCACCCATGTATGCCCAACTCACTCATCAGCCATCGTGGCTGGAAACCAGGGAAGAGATTGGTGCTGCAGCTGTTTGCTCATCAGTGTCAGGGTTGGATCTGAGCCCATAGAGTCCCAAAGTAGCTCTGATTCTGAGGAGGAGATAAAGTTCATGGGAGAGGAACCCCCTCAGGTTTCAGAGGCACAGCTGGAGGGGGGGGCTGCTCACATTCCTGGGAGCGATACTGACCCTGGTATGGAAAGGGAGGGACAACTTGAGCTTTTAAACACGAGGTGCAGGAGCAAGCTCAAGCAAGAGGTTGTAGGAGCTGAGCTGAGGTGTCTGTTTGGCTCGACGTCAGCAGCTGTGCCCTGAGGTCCCATGCGAAAGGGGAAGAATTTCCCCTCTTACTCCTTAAGTTCAGAGAGTTGCCACACTTTTCTCCAAATGGAGAACAACTGATGTCCTAACCCTTAGAAACCTCTGGTAGATTGTTCCTTTGTATTTCCTCTAGTCTCAGGCAATTAGCATCTGTAAGCCTCATTAGGCTGAATGGAAATAAAGCTTTGGAAAGCAGCCCTTTTGTCTAACTGTTGATTCTGGCTATTGGAGGGCTCAGAAGGCTGCAGGAGGATTCCTGACAATCAGATATTTTCTGCAGATACCAAGGGGGGTGCAGCCAGAGGCTCTTGCCACTTTTGTACGCTGCTTTGGTAGCAAGCAAGAACAGCAAGGGGAGGCTCTTTACAGTTGATGATGCTACAGCTGCTTCACTTAGTGTCTTGGAAGTTATTGAAAAGGAAATCTAGAGACTCTATCTTGGCTGGCTGGACTGAACTTTTCAGGATTTTGATCATTGGACTCTGCACTTTAACCCACTTCAGGCTGTTGCCTTGGATTGACAGAATTATATTGTGTCTGTTTATAAGGGAACTGACCAAATATCTTGCTTCTAATTAGTCTGAATGAACTGAATTATGTGATTGCTCATTGAAAGACTTTTGTAGCAAAACAACAGAAGCAATCAACTCTGAAAATCTGTAAGAATCTTTTGACAGTTCAACACTCTTTTACTTAACTTTTAATGGACCTTGGGGATAAATTACTTGAATATTTGATTTCCTCTTTGATTAGCTTGCTGTTGATTAACTTGGTATTGATTAATCTATTTAATTGTCTGCTTGATTCACTGCTTAATTAAAGGATTTGATGGGTGCTATTTAAATGGCTTTAATTAATCAACTCTGACCATTTTTTGCTTTGAATTGCTTTATAAAAAGAATTGAATTAGTATGAGATGAGCAAATTAATTAATAAGAAGCTATCAGAATTCTTTGGCTATTGGGCAGTATAGAAATGTAATAAATAATAAATAATTCTATTCCTCATTTTGATATTTAAAGGGGGGAATCCTACAGTTAATGAATTCATTTCTATAAATTATTGATTAAGGGAGCAATCCTGTGACCCCTAGACATACATAGTCAAAGAGGTCATCAGATACTGGAGATACCCCACTCCAAGGTCAGAGACAGCATTCTACCTTGGAAGGGGGAGTTGGAGGTCTGCTGCCCTCCCCCTCGAAGCTGGTGCAGAAACAAGCATGCTGGTTGCCCTCTGTGGTCAGAAAATCTACCTTGGAGAGGGGAAAAAGGGTGCATTCCAGTGGGTGGGGCAGGGAGGAGACTGAAGAAGCCAGGATACAAGCTGTCATGAGCCTCTTGCCAGCCTCCGTCCTTGCCCCTCTGAAGTGCCATTGCACTTCAGATTTAGCTAGATGGGCTAAAAAAACTCATTTTGCAAAAAGTGCAGACTGGGAGGATGGGGAAGCGAAGATCACCTCCACTGCTCCTCCTGCCCTGCCCTGGATGATCAGAAGCCTCCAAGTTCAGGACTTCCGATCACTGAGGGCATGATCAATGGGGTTGCACTCTTAATTTTATAACTGGTCTATGTGATTAAAAGATGACTCCTTGTGTGTATCTTTTTTAATTCTATTTTTTTCCTTTGAATGATATATAATTATTGGAAGATTATGCTTGGTAATAGATAAATTCTAAGGGATCATTCGCTTAGCCGGTAGAGGTTGCTAATTACTAAGAGCTGAAACTTACCGGGTTCTGAAATTGTCTGTCATAAAGCATTCATTTCTGACACTATATAACTTTCCCAGGAATAGGTCTGCCAGAATGTAAGGAGCAAGAAAATGATGAGATGAAAAGAACAGCCTTTTTAGAAATGTGTCCAAGAAAATATAAAGGTCATGAAGGTCAAAATAAAGGTAAGGAGACATGAACAAATAATTTAGTACCCCTGGATAAAGTACAGGAGGCACTTTCTTGAGAATGAAAGCTTTTGAAGAATGAACTATCTGAGCTGAACATGTTCTTCTATTCTACATGAATCTAATGTTGCTACCTGCCCAAATGAAGAGTTCATATTTTCCTAATAATCTTGGCACACAAGTTTTATTCCCTGTTGCTGATGCCTGATTGACAGCAGTGCCTTTCCAAAAGATATATGAAGGCATATCTACATGGCAGCTGCACTTCTAGGCTACTGCAAAATAGGTACATACTACTGTACTTATTTAGACTTTTAGTTCATCGTCAATGTTTTACACCGGGTTACAACCAAAGGATTAAAAAAAAACCCTTACGTACAAAATATATACAACAAACATTCAATAAAACAAATATCAACGTACCAAATAATTCCAACAAATACCTCTCTTCATTCCTGGCTAAACCTGTCCACTCTAAATCTGCTCAAATAACAAGGTCTTACAATTTTCTAGAACATCCTCAGGTTTCGGCTTTGGTGATGATTAACAGTCTTTCTTTGAGGAGGAGATAAGGCAGGACTAGTCCTGGGAATATCTGCTCTTAAAAAAAAAAAAAAGCCCGTGTGTGCCAGAATTATTAGGAAAGGATTTACTGAAAGATTTAGGTTTTATTTATTTGCTCCAGTACTGTTACCAATGACCACAATGACTACAAAAATGTCTATATTTGTGTCTTAGGGACTTCAGTATAAAAATACAGAAAGCTTGTCTTGTAATGGGTAATATTTAAAGCATCTCATTGTTTCACCTCATTGTTCACAGAATGTCTCTAATCTAGGTGTTTTTTATGGATAAAGCATCTCTCCATACACAGTGAAAAGAAACTGCTTTCATTTTTTTAGTCAAGGGAGAAGAACATTTCAGTTAAATTCTCATGGGTGAGGTGCATGGGACTTGTGGTTACCATAGTTATGAGGTGGCTGAGGGGTGCGTGTGAGTGTTCTGACTTGCACTGTTCAATCCTCTCTCCAGAGTCTGCAGTGACCCTGGCTTCCCACACTTCAATTAAAGCTCAGGTGAAGACATCATGAGGTAACTCCTTCCATGGGGCTTTTTCAGAACAGGAAGTGCGGGCAGCTAGGGGGGCTACAAAGCGATCAATGATGTATAATAGAGAGAAAGAAAAAACACAGCACCCTCTACCACCTGCAACTATAAGGTAAGCTGAAAAGCAACATTAAAAGACATTTAAAGGAAATTTAAAGTGTTTTAAGAATGAGGCAGACAAACTTCGGAGGAGGAAACCTTCAGGAAATTGGAGGAAGTTTTGGCAGAGCACCAAAAAGGTGACAAGAAAAGTCAAGCAATGTTCAGCCCAGCTTATGAGTTATCCAGATAAATGGTAAAAAAATGAAAGAAAAGACATAGCCCTGCTTTGGGGGGCTATGTCTTGAGAACATAGCCTTTGCCTTTCTCACTCTCTTATAATAATTGAACCTGGGGTCATCCAATACAGCTGAATGGTGAGAGTTTCAGGATAGACAAAGGGAAGCACTTCTTCACTCAATGCATAGTTAAATAATGGAATTTGCTACCATATGATGCAGTGATGGCCACCTAATGGCAGTATAAGGCTATCAGTAGCTGATAGTCATTATGGTTATATATTACCTCATACATTGAAATGATGATGATGATGGAGGGGGGGGGAACTACTGGTGAACATGAGTCAAAGGGTGCATTTGCCTTTGTATCCTGCTTGTGAGCTTCCCAGGAGCATCTAATTGGTCACTGTGTGAGCAGAATGCAGGACTAGATAGGTTTTTAGTCTGATCCAGCAGGATTCTTACTATGTTCTTAACTGGCTCAACGTTACAGTCTAGGTCTTAGTGCATGCTCTGATTGATACATGGAGCTTTTGCCTGATAGTAAGTGGGCTTCCATTTTCACTTCAATAGAGAGGGAAGCTCTGAAACATCCATCTGCTTATGTGCACAGATCTAAACTTCCCATTGATACAAGGGCGAAAGGTCATGATGGATGCCCCAACAGAACAGCTATACACACCTCACTAGATTAGGGTGATTGTCTTCATTATACATATCCTTCATTACAGTTACTTTGATTTATATGCCGAACTTCTTTCAGCCTGAGGGATGAATTCGATTTGGAGAAACTCTCAGGGCCACCTTCCAGGGGTGGGCAGGATCAAAGTTAAAAGGGGGTGGGGCCAAAATATTTTAAAAATTCCAGCAATACCAACATAGAGTCAGGGCCAGAAATATTGGAACAAGGATAACTGTTTTGGCAGTTGGCCTCTGTACACCACCACACTCAAGTTGAAAGGAAACACACCCAGACGGGAGCAAAGTCAGGGCTTTCAGCTGGAATTCAAGGGTTTTGACAAAAGTGGGGCACTAACTATTCAGGAAGTACAGCCAGTGGCATACACCCCCCCCCCCATCGGTGGTGGCTCATAAGTAATGGAACGAATGGCTGACAAGCAGCTGCATGGCCAGGTGTGGCCTGTTTCCTGGGAACCCCATGACCAAGCAAGCAGATAAAAGGCTTGGAGGTGGTTCTGAGTGTTACATTTGCATGTTGCAACTCCCAACATGAGGTCCAAAGAGGTGTCCATGCGAGTGAAGGAGGCCATCATTAGGCTGAGGAAACAAAATAAACCCATCAGAGAGATAGCAAAAACAGTGAGAGTGGCCAATACAACAGTTTGGAACATCCTGAAAAAAAAGGAATTAACTGGCAAGCTCAGCAACAGCAAAAGGCCTGGCAGACCACACAAGACAACTAAAGTGGATGACTGCAGAATTCTGCTTATGGTGAAGAGGAACCCTTTCACAACATCTAGCCAGATCAAGAACGCTCTTGAGGAGGTAGGCATGTCATTGTCAACATCTACAGTCAAGAGACGGCTTTATGAATGTAAATACAGAGGCTTCACAACAAGGTGCAAACCACTGGTAACACTCAAGAACAGAAAGGCCAGATTAGCCTTTGCCAGCAAACACCTAAAAAAGCCTGCCCAGTTCTGGAATACAATTCTTTGGACTGATGAAACCAAGATTAACTTGTACCAGAATGATGGGAAGAGAAAAGTATGGAGAAGGAAAGGAACAGCTCATGATCCAAAGCATACCACATCATCTGTCAAACATGGTGGAGGCAGTGTTATGGCATGGGCATGTATGGCTGCCAATGGAACCGGGTCACTGGTGTTTATTGATGACCTGACTGCTGATAAAAGCAGCAGGGTGAATTCTGAAGTGTATAGGGCTATACTTTCTTCTCAGATTCAGCCGAATGCTGCCAAACTGATAGGACGCCACTTCATATTGCAGATGGATAATGAGCCAAAACATACAGCAAAAGCTACCCAAGGGTTTCTCAAGGCAAAGAAGTGGGATGTTCTTCAATGGCCAAGTCAGTCACCTAATCTCAACCCAATAGAGCATGCTTTTCACTTACTGAAGACAAGACTGAAGGCAAAAAGACCCACAAACAAGCAGCAGCTGAAGGCAGCTGCAGTAAAGACCCAGCAAAGCATCTCGAGGGAGGAAACTCAGCATTTGGTCATGTCCATGGGTTCCACACTTCAGGCAGTTATTGACTACAAAGGATTTTCATCCAGGTATTAAAGGCGATTCTTAAGTTTGAAATGATGTTGGTTTGTTCCATTACTTATGAGCCACCAATGAAGGAGGGGGGTGTATGCCACTGGCTGTACTTCCTGAAAGGTTAGTGCCCCACTTTTGTCAAAACCCTCATGCCATTATGATTGTCTTTGTCTTTGTCAAGTGTTTCCTTTCAACTTCAATGTGGTGTACAGAGGCCAACTGCCAAAACAGTTATCCTTGCTCCAATATTTCTGGCCCTGGCTGTAGATTAGCTTCAGGCTCTTACTGCCAGCAACTAAGTCTTAGGAGAGACATTTCAATCTTTTAGAATGGGTGGGAAACTGGAAAAAAAGCCAGGAAACCACTGAAAGAATGTTGGTTGGGGGGAAGAGGCATGGACCTCTGAGGAATCCTGGAGGACTGGATTGGGACCCCCAGAGGGCCAGACCTGAACCCCAGGCCTGAAGTTCTGCCGCCCTGCTCTATCTGCTCACATTAGGTCTCTGGGCAGTTTTACCTCACTATGACATCCTAGCCTTCACCAACAAGGACTCAGGTGCAACGTGTGCCTGTGCCCCCTCACAAGGATCCCTGAAATATATAGACCTTCTTTCCCCATTCTTCCCACCTTTCATAAAGACAGGCATTTTCCTGAACCTCAAGATGCACTGTTTGTTCATCATCCATTTTGAGGGGAGGTTTGTCCTCAAAATAAAGGCACCTACAGGAAAAGGGAGAAACTGAAAACTGAAACTGAAAATTGAGAGTATACTTTCGGGTAGAATGTCAATCATCATTATGTTAGAACTACTTTGTTCTCCATTAGATTTTAAAGCAATTTATGTAACTAAATCCTGACAATTCAACAGTGATTCCTCCTCCTCCTCCATTGCAGCAGTGTCGCTTTGAAAGAGGGACCAAAGCTTGGTGGTAGAGCAAAATGCTTTATATATGTTAGGTCCCAGATTCAATTCCTGTGATCTCCAGTTAAAGAGGATAGGTAGCAGGTGAAAGAACTCTGCTTGAGATCCTGGAGGCCTGCTGCCAGACAGAGCAGAAAGAGGCTGCAGGGTCAAGAGTGAGGGTAAGGATATCTACCAAGAAGTGACCCCTGATTTTTCCCCTGCAGCCTCTTCTACCTGCCCATGTTTAATCCAACGAGTGGCTTTGGATCCCATAGTGGGACAGAAGATGAAACACTGAAAGGACAGAAAAAGGGGTTTCATGAAAGATGCCTTTTCATTCCCCTTGAACCACATAGAGCAATTGTAATATGACTGCATTGTGACATAATTATAATAATATATGCCTCATGAAACATAAAATACAACCATGTGAAACTTTTCTGGTTTGATTGGTTTTTGGTGGCTGTGATTAAGCTGGTTGAGGCTGGGCATATTTTATTGTTATCATCATCAATACTGAGAGGGGTAAGAACTAAAGCAGTGTGTACCAAGTGCTTTCAGCCCTCCTGAAACACTTGGGAATTTGGGGGATGCAAGCAAAGGGTTGTAGTTCAGTGGTAGAGCCCCTGCTTTGCTTGTAGAAGGTCCTAGGTTCAATCCATGGTGTCTCCAGGTAGGGCAGGAAAGAATCCTGCCTGAAACCGTGAGGAGTCCCTGCTGCTGCTAGTCAGTGTCGATAATACTGAGCTAGATAGACCAACAGTCTGACTAAGTATAAGGCAGCTTCCTACATTCCTGTATGTATGCGCACTGAAGATTTCTTTTACATTAGTGTTAGCAAATTCAAGCATTCAAAATGGGGCAGGGTACAAACTTAGAACAATGGAAGAATATGGAATAATTAAAGCTCTCTTGGTAATATTTATGGCCACTGCATGTTTCTGAGCAAATAATATAATGTAAAACTAGGTAAAAAAGGTAAAGGTGTCCCCAGCCAGTCGTGTCCGACTCTAGGGGGGTGGTGCTCATCTCCATTTCTAAGCCGAAGAGCCAGTGCTGTCCGAAGACGCTTCCGTGGTCATGTGGCCGCCATGACTGAAGACCGAGGTGCACGGAACACTGTTACCTTTCCCAGCGAAGCGGTACCTGTTTATCTACTTGCAATTTCTTGCTTTCGAACTACTTCAATAAAAATGTACATTTGCAAAAGTTTTTTTTCCAGTGTGTAATTCCTTTGAAGATAAAATACTAATTGTGCTTCTCTAGTGAACTGTTTTATATATGAGCTGCTTGGCCCTTGCCATTTTGCTACTGATCCTCTAGCTGATCTTGCAAGACAGGGCAATACAGGCGGGGGAAACACAGGCTGCCTTTTCTGGGCACAGAGCAACTGTTGTGCTCTCAGGACATTGGAGTAAGGCTCAGAGATAGAATCATAATGGCATGAGGGGAAAAAATTATCTCCTCAGTGTATCGTTGGCATTGGCACATGGGTTACAGCTTATCCCGGCCAAGTATTGTAACTGTATACAAGCGCACACCTTGCCACTGTCAGCCTTGCAATAAGACAGGCAAGCAGAGGGGAAAGTACAATAGTCCAGGGCTATTTAGTGTGTGCAAGTGATATACCTTTGTCAGGGATGCTCTGACTTGGATTCCTGCATTGAGCAGGGGGTTGGACTCGATGGCCTTGTAGGCCCCTTCCAACCCTACTATTCTATGATTCTATACCACTGGAGGCAGAGGAGATCTGTGAATTGCCGTGTTGCTCCATTGTCTGAAAATGGAGGGTGCAGATCCGCATAATCCCACCGTCGTGGTCAGACCATTCCCTGGTTTGGACTGACGGCATTATTTCCCTCCTGCAGGTGTGGGGTACTCATTCAGATAGCCCACCCCAGAGGAAGCCAATAGATTTCTAAATGCTCTTAGAGATTTCTTCCAGTGGAGAGAGCTGGTAATTCAACTGAGGCCCTGGTCTCGCTGTGGAATTGTGATATGCAGCAGGCCATTAATTCCATTGTACTTGAGTGCCCTCTCCAATTCTGTAGAGCCTACCTTGCTTCTTGGTACACTGGGGAAGCTGTGGACAATGAAAGACTGGATGTTGGCTAGAGCACAAATGTCATAAGACTTCAAGTGAAGATGACCAAGCATGTACTAGAACATATAACTGTACCTACTGTATGGTTGTGCAGGCAGCAAAGAAGGCCTATTTTGCAGCCTCCATTGCATCCTTGAGCAGCCATCCAGTCGAGCTCTTTCCAGTGCTTTGGGGGTTAACACTGTCCAATGAGCTGAGGTTTCGGATGCCACCATCTGCTTGATTTGGGGAATCAGTTTCCATTGTTGCAGCCTAACAATGCGGACAAGATGCTGGAAGCAATGCGACTGACCACGTGCCCTCTCAATTCTTGCCCTTCTTGGTTAAAAAGAGCTAGCCAGGAAAGGGGGGGGGGGTTATGACTGGGTCCAGAGTGTGAAAATGCACATTTATGTGAAGAGCTCATGCCTGGTGCCTGAAGGAGGCACTAGTGCACCCACTCTTGAACAAACCCACTCTGGACCCAATGATATTCAACAACTATTACCCAGTTGTGAATACCCATTTCTTAGTGAAGATAGTTGGGAGGGTGATGGTGGGACAACTGCAAGCACTCTTGGAGGATACTGATTAACCATGTGAGCAACTTGGAGAGGTCTGGGGGCAATTTTTGCTGCCTGTGGGGTGCACTCCTGCCATAGCCCTGGAGAATGAAGTGGTGGCAAAAAGAACTGCCAATTTGCTACTGATTTTCAGTGGCAAACAGCTACAGAATGCTACAATGGCCAAATTTAGTTTGAAAAGCTAAATTTGAAGCTAAATTTGACCATTATATAGTTCTGTATAATTTTCTGCAGCAAGTTAGCTATTTATTTTTTTGCCACTGCCGCAAAATTCAGCGGCATGCAGGGACAGGGGGAATGCACTGGGGGGGGGGAGCAGCAGAGGCTTCATGCAGCCCGCAGTCTGCATGTTGCCCACCCCTGATCTTGACCCATTTCAAACTGGGTTCCTAGCTGGTTACAGGACTGAATCAGTCTTGGTCTCCCTGCTGGATGCCTTTTATTGCGAGAAGGACAGGGAGAATGTGACTCTATTAATTCTGCTTGAGCTCTCACCAAACATGGCATCCTCCTGGACTGGAATGATGGGTTGGGCATTGGAGGCACTGTGTTATGGTGGTTCCATCCTACCTATGGGGCCAATTTCAGAAAGTAACACTGCGTGACTTTCCCTTGATTCCTTGGCAACTGAACTATGGAGTTCCAAAGGGTACTATTTTGTGCCCAATGTTGCTTGACATCTATAGGAAGCTGCTAGGAGTGGTCATTAGGGGATTTGGAACAACGTACCATCAGTATACTGGTGACACAGCATTATCTCCTTGACATCTGAATCTGGTGAAGCTGTGCAAGTCCTGGATCAGTGTCTGGACTCAGTGATGATCTGGATGAGGGCGAATAAACTGAGGCTGAATCCTGGCAAGATGGAGGCCCTGTGGGTGAGTGGTTTCCAAGTCCAGGGGATTGGCTCATTGCCTGTTCTGGATGGGGTTGCACTCCCTCTGAAAGATCAAGTTCATATTCTGGGCGTACTCCTGTCCTGGGTCCTTCTTTGTCACTGGAGTGCCAAGTAGGGATGTTGTGAGCATCCGGCTGGGGCTTGAAGCCTGGCGAGAAGTTGCTGGTTTGGCCCCCGGACACCAGCTGGCAGACCTGAGCTCTCGCCCAACTCGCGGCCTGCTGAGTCAGGCAAGAGGTCGGGCGCCTGCTCCCTCAGCAAGGAGAGAGGAAGAAGGCAGCGCCTCTCCACCTTCTCCCATCCTTGCTACAGTGGCAGTGGCACGGGGAAGGCTGGTCGTTTTCCGTAAGTTTTCCTGGCCTTAAGGAAAACGACCAGCTTGTCCCTTGCCGCCACCTCTGTAGCAGGTTGGGGGCGGGGAGAAGGAGACACCTATCCTCTTCTCCCTCCCCCAACCTGCTAGAGGCCAGGGCAAGAGGCCGCACGCTGGCTGCGCCAAGGCCCCTCTTCCCTGCACCAACCTTTGACAGTTGGCGCGAGGAAGAGGGGCAGCTCGCACAGCTCGCGGGCAGGCGGAGCGAGCAAGGAAGTTCTCTGAGCGGGCACGAGCTGCACGAGCTGCGGGGTCAGCTTGTCGAGCTCCCCTGCCCCGGATGGTTTGTCCATCCCTAGTGCCAAGTGGCCACGGCAGCTCAGAATGTCTTCTACCAGTTTCAGCTTGTACACTAGCTATGACCTCTCTTGGACAGGGATAGCTTGGCCACAGTGGTACAGGCTCTAGTAACCTCAAGACTGGATTACTGCAATGCCCTCAGTGTGATGCTGACCCTAAGGTTGGTTTGGAAGCTGCAGCTGGTGAAGAATGCTTCACCTTTTCAGCATGTAACATGGTTGCTGGGGGAAATGTTGTTGTTGTTCAGTCGTTCAGTCGTGTCCAACTCTTCGTGACCCCAATGACCATAGCACGCCAGGCCTTCCTGTCTTCCACTCTCTCCCGGAGTGTGCTCAAGTTCATATTCATTGCATCAGTGATGCTATCTAGCCATCTCATCCTCTGCCGTCCCCTTCTCCTTCTGCCTTCAATCTTTCTCAGCATCAGGGTCTTTTCCAGTGACTTTTCTCTTTGCATTAGGTGGCCAAAATAGTTGAGCTTCAGTTTCAGTATCTGTCCTTCCAATGAGCAGTCAGGGTGGATTTTCTTTAGGATGGATTGATTGGACCTCCTTGCAGTCCAGGGGACTCGTAGGAGTCTTCTCTAGCACCATAGTTCAAAAGCATCAATTCTTCAGCGGCGGCGCTCAGCCTTCCTTATAGTCCAGCTCTCACAGCCATACGTTACTACTGGGAGAACCATAGCTTTAATTATACGGACATTTGTAGGCAAGGTGATGTCTCTGCTTCTTACTATGCTGTCTAGCTTTGCCATAGCTTTCCTCCCAAGGAGCAAGCGTCTTTTAATTTCATGGCTACAGTCACCGTCTGCGGTGATCTTGGAGCCCAAGAAAATACAATCTGTCACTGCTTCCATTTCTTCCCCTTCTATATGCCAGGAAGTGATGGGGCCAGATGCCATGATCTTTGTTTTTTTAATGTTGAGTTTCAGACCAGCTTTTGCACTCTCCACTTTCACCCTCTTTAGATCCTCTTCGCTTTCTGCCATTAGGGTGGTATTGTCTGCGTATCTGATGTTGATAATTCTCCCAGCAATCTTAATTCTGACCTGTGATTCATCCAACCCGGCGTTTCTCATGATGTACACTGCATATAAGTTAAATAAGCAGGGTGACAATATACAGCCTTGTCATATTCCTTTCCCAATTTTATTTATTTATTTATTTATTGCATTTATATCCCACCTTTTTTCCTCTTTCAAGGAACCCAAGGCGGCTTACATTATCCTCACCCTCCACTCCATTTTATCCTGACAACCCAATCCTCACAAAACAACAATTTTGAACCAATCAGTGATTCCATGTCCAGTTCTTACTGTTGCTTCCTGACCCTCGTACAGGTTTCTCAGGAGACAGGTAAGGTGGTCTGGTACTCCCATCTCTTTAAGAATTTGCCACAGTTTGTTGTGATCCACACAATCAAAGGCTTTAGCGTAGTCAATGAAGCTGAAATAGACATTTTTCTGGAATTCTCTTGCTTTCTCCATGATCCAGCGAACGTTGGCGATTTGATCTCTAGTTCCCCTGCCTCTTTGAAACCCAGCTTGTATTTCCGGTAGTTCTCGGTTCACAAACTGCTGAAGCCTAGCTTGTAGGATTTTGAGCATCACCTTGCTGGCATATGAAATGAGAACAATTGCACGGTAGTTTGAACACTCTTTGGCGCTGCCCTTCTTTGGAATTGGAATGTAAACTGACCTTGTCCAGTCTTGTGGCCACTGTTGAGTGTTCCAAATGTGTTGGCATATTGAGTACAGCACTTTAACAACATCATCTTTTAGGATTTTAAATAGCTCAGCTGGAAGACTGTCATCTCCGCTAGCTTTGTTGTTAGTAATGCTTCCTAAGGCCCACTTGACTTCACTCTCTAGGATGTCTGGCTCAAGTTCAGTGACCGCACTATCATGGCTATCGGGGACATGAAGATCTTTCCTGTATAGTTCTTCTGTGTATTCTTGCCACCTCTTCTTAATCTCATCTGTTTCTGTTAGGTCCCTGCCTTCTTTGTCCTTTATCATGCCCGTCTTTGCACAAAACGTTCCCTTGAGATCTCCAATTTTCTTGAAGAGATCTCTAGTCTTTCCCATTCTGTTGTTTTCCTCCATTTCTTTGCATTGTTCATTTAAGAAGGCCTTCTTGTCTCTCCTTGCTATTCTCTGGAACTCTGCATTCAGTTGGATATATCTTCCCCTTTCTCCTTTGCTTTTCGCTTCCCTTCTTTCCTCAGCTACTTGTAAAGCCTCATCAGACAGCCACTTTGCTTTCTTGCATTTCTTTTTCTTTGGGATGGATTTAGTTGCTGCCTCCTGAACAATATTATGGACCTCCGTCCATAGTTCCTCAGGCACTCTGTCTATCAGTTCTAATCCCTAAAATCTATTCCTCACCTCCACTGTATATTCATAAGGGATATGATTTAGGTCATACCTGAATGGTTTAGTGGTTTTCCCTACGTTCTTCAATTTAAGCCGAAATTTTGCAAGAAGAAGCTCATGATCTGAGCCACAGTCAGCTCCAGAACTTGTTTTTACTGACTGTATAGAGCTTCTCCATCTTTGGTGGCAAAGTACATAATCAATCTGATGTCGATATTGACCATCTGGTGATGTCCATGTGTAGAGTCGTCTCTTGTGCTGTTGGAAAAGAGTGTTTGCTATGATCAGTGTGTTCTCTTGGCAAAACTCTATTAGCCTTTGTCCTGCTTCATTTTGTACACCAAGGCCATGCCTGCCTGTTATCCCAGTGATTTCTTGACTTCCTACTTTAGCATTCCAATCCCCTATGATGAAGAGGACATCTTGTTTTGGTGTTAGTTCTAGAAGGTGTTGTAGGTCTTCATAGAACCGATCAACCTCAGCTTCTTCGGCCTCAGTGGTTGGGGCATAGACTTGAATTACTGTGATGTTGAATGGTTTGCCTTGGATTCGTACTGAGATCATTCTATCGTTTTTGAGATTGTACCCCAGTACTGCTTTTCCCACCCTTTTATTGACTATGAGTGCTACTCCATTACTTCTAAGGGATTCTTGCCCACAGTAGTAGATATAATGGTCACCTGAATTAAATTTGTCCATGCTTGTCCATTTTAGTTCGCTGATTCCCAAGATGTCGATGTTCAATCTTGCCATCTCATGTTTGACCACCTCCAGCTTACCTTGATTCATTGATCTGACATTCCAGGTTCCTAAACAATATTGTTCTTTACAGCATCGGACTTTCTTTTCACCACCAGACACATCCACAGCTGAGCGTCCTTTCGGCTTTGGCCCAGCCGCTTCACTCTTTCTGGCGCTACTTGGAAATTCCCTCTGCTCTTCCCCAGTAGTATATTGGACACCGTCCGACCTGAGGGGCTCATCTTCCGGCGTCATATCTTTTAGCCTTGTGATACGTTCCATGGGGTTTTCTTGGCAAGAATACTGGAGTGGGTTGCCATTTCCTTCTCCAGTGGACCACATTTTGTCAGAACTCTCTGCCATGACCTGTCCATCTTGGGTGGCCCTGCATGGCATAGCTTATGGCTTCACTGAGTTACGCAAGCCCCTTCACCACAACAAGGCAGTGATCCATGAAGGGGTGGGGGAACTGTACTCGCTGCCTATTTGCTACTGGGCCAGGTTTAAGATGTTGTTACCAGTTTATAAAGCCCTAAACAACTTGGGACCTAAACAATAGAATATTTGAGAGTGCACCTTCTCCCTTATCAACTTGCCTGGTCATTGAGGTAATCAGATGAGGTATTCTTGGTGGTTGTGCATGGATCTGAGGCCCTTCTACAGTCCACTTGGGAGCAGAGCTTCTAGATTACTGGCTCCCTCTCTGTTGAATTTTTTGCCAGCTGATGTCAGGCAGCCATCAACGTTGCTTCTTTTCGGCATTTGCTAAAACCATTTGTATTTAGACAAGCTTTTCCTGAATGACCAGCCATGGTTTTATAGGTATAACTTCATTTGAAATATTTATATTATTTTATTTCCCCCCCCCTTCATTGTTCACTGCTCAGGAATCTTTTTTAGATGTAGAACAGTTTGTAAATGATGTAAGTAAGTAAGTATGTAAGTAAATAAATAAAACAAAAGGTAGGCCAGTTACTCAAATTGTAACCATGCTCCACCACCAGAAAATGGCATTCCCCGATTTGTCACCTTGTTCAAATATACTCACAATCAAACATGTTCATCTAAATATGTTCAAATGGAGTGAAAGCAGGGGTAGGCAACCTGTAGTCCAGATGTGTTGGTCTACAACTACCATAAGCCCCAGCCAGCATGTTCAATGTCAGATGGGAGTTGTAGTCCAACACATCTGGAGGACACCAGGATGCTACCCTAGGGGTAAAGGTTGGGGAAGTGTTCAGAGTGGGAAATAATACTATACAGAATAGAGCAGGGGTGAGGACGAGATGTTGTGGGACAGCAACTTCTATCAGCCTTAGCGAACGTAGACAATAGTGAACTATTATGGGAGTTGTGGCCCAAAAACATCTGGAGAGCCACACGTTCAACATCCCTGGAATAGCGATTAACAAGCCATATCTTGTGGCTTCCCTCTTGCTCTGTTAAATGTATTATTTTTAAAACTGCTACAATACTTTTCTTAATGTACTGCTAGAATGAACTGCTTAAGTTAAAACACAAATAAGCATGCAATCATTCCACAGGTATGTTTTCATATTCAGATATTTAACAAAAATGTAGATCCAGCTCTGTCTAGAATGTGAATGTTGAGTTCAATATACTTGAAGTGAAAGCTATCAATAATTAAAAGAGAGATGGATCTGAGAGATCTCATCTGATATGAATAAGTAACATAATGAAGAGGAAAATACCAAGGATGTTTATTGTTGAATCAATTATTTTGTTAAAAACTAATCCTTCCCATGGTTACAAGAAAAATTAGACCACTTTTCAAAGAGGTTTGATAATTTATTATAGAACAAATACAGCAAGGGTGAATTAGCACTTTACTGTTGAAGATTTTCTATACTGTTCATGTGTAATAAAAGCTATTATTTTAATAAAGAGGCTACTCATTAACTTGTGTCTCCTTTCAACAAACACTGCTTGAACAAAAACAGCATTTTTAACAAGGTGTTATTGTGCACAGTAGCAGTTTACTACAACTTCTTCTGCAGTATATGACCACAACTTTCATAGCTCACTATGTTCAACAACTGTAATTTCTTCCCACAGCAACTGAAAACTAAGAAAATTGTTCCCGCATGTTAGTGCCAGGCAGTCCACAGACTTTTTATTTACTAGAGCCTTCAGGCTGCCCAACTGACTCATCATGGAAAAGTTGTGAGGCAGTCTATCGGCATCAGAAAAGCTCTTTGCCTACACTCCTATTTTTCCTTGCTTGAAGACATGAAAGCACACTATTACATTTGATATATTCATATGGCTCGGTTAGATTAACCCACAGAAAACTCTTTGTTGGTACAAACTAAAAATGAAGAAATCCATACTAGTTACAATCCCCATCAAGTTACCAGAGCCTTTCATATTGTAGTCAAATGTGTCGAAGGGTCAAGCTATCTTTTATGATTGGAGATCCGTCTGATCTTCCAACTACCTGGTGTTTTGTTTTTACTCAATGCAGCTGTGGAGGACTAGTCATTTGATTGGAGAAGTGGTGTGGGGTTTGGGGGCATTTAACACTTCCTCCTGCAGTGTTTCCCGATCTAAATTACCCCCAGCTCCTATTTCTTCTGCACTGAGGGGGAGAATACAGACATGATACAGATGACTGTATTCTCCCTTCCTCAGAGTAACAGCACCTTGAGCAATTTAGGTTGGGAAGAGGATACACTGCTTCCCTGATCAAATCACCCATACATGTCTAACAGTCAATCAGTCAATCAATCAATCAATCAATCAAGGCTTAATTGTTTACTTTGTATCCACCCTGTCTGTAAAGAGCTCAAAGTGCTGCTTTGGGTACATTAGGTTGAGAGAAACTGATTTGACCAAGAGCTACCCAATGAGCTTTACAACTATGTGGGAATTTGAATCTGGGTTTCCCACATCCAAACCCCATGGTCTAGCTGATGCTCCACACTAGGCATCTTCACAACCATAAGGCCTACAAGCACCATGAAAGAAAGATAGAAATGCAACATAAATACATCCCAAGATTCTCAGGCTGCTAAATGTTGTACCCACTACTAAATTCTGTTCTTGCATGGTGCAATTGCAAAATTGTGTAAGACACACAATCCTGCCACTGCCAGTAGCCTATACTAAAGACATAATTCCCACTAAACAGATGTTGAGAGCCCTGTAGATCTGCAAGAAGATGGATAGCTAAAAAGACGAAGCTGAAGTTCTCTGGTGTGTGCTTAACTCAAAAATATTGGAGTAGTAGTGACGACAAGTTAACTTTAACATCTATGTCAAGAGATGATTTGTGTACTTATGACATCCTTACATGCCATTCCTTAAAATATCATCAAGGTTTCAGAATTTCCCCCAGAATATGTTGAATTAACAAGGAAACCCTGTACCTGTTTGTATAAGAGAGACAGTACAATAGGATTACAAATTATTAACCATTTAAAAATCTATGGGAATAGTTACTGACTCACCAACATTTTTTTTGTTTATTTTGAAGGTTTTTTTTTAACATTTAACCGCTTTTTAGTAAAATGCTGTCAAAGCTGTTTATATAGTAAAAGGTCATACAAACATGTTTCAATGAAGTTGTTTCTGAAGAGCTATTTGCCTAATTATTTCAGGCTGGCAGTCCCTCTGAACAATATCAATCTAGGAATACAAGTTTATATAGAACTATGTCATTTCTGTTTAAAACACAAGGCAGAGAAATGTACTATAACTTCTAGCCAGTGTTACAAAATCATATGCTTCTCTTTAATTCATAACAACGTAAGAAGTATCATGCTGGATCAGATCAACCTAGTCCAGCATTCTGCTCCTGTAGTGGTCAACCAGATGCCTTTGGGAAGCCCACAAGAAGGATATGCTTGCAAAAGTACCCTCTGGCCATTGATAGCCTTATCCTCCATGAATATGTCTAATCCCCTTTTAAAGTCATCTAAGCTGGTGGTCATCACTCCATCCTGTGGTAGGAAATTCCATAACTGAATGTAAGTTATATCAGAATGGGGCTGAACTTTCACTATTTTTCTAAATATATAATCTATTTTGAATACAAGTATGTAAGACTAGCAACAGAGGGTATTTTAAAGCAAATTTGAGGCAACCAAGAGCTGTAGGGAGAAGGTTTAAACCTCCCTTACCTATGCACAGTAGTTCCAATTTGGATCTGGGTCCCACACACTTACTTGGGAATAAAAAAACAAAGAGGGGGTCAGCTAAATGCTACATATTTAATGTATAGTGTAGCTTGACCCTCTTGGCAAGCTGTTTGGTGCATAGCATATAAGACATCCCACCCCAGTAGTTGAAAGGATATAGTACAGTCACTTTAATAAATTCAGCCTAGCATGGAGTAAGTCAAGGCATTGAGAATTTACAGGACCAGCTGAATGACAAGGTATTCAGCAAGCGATTTTGCCATGCCGGCATCAAAATCTGGTCACTCACTAGGCCTCAGATTTAGCAACACCATCTGACCAAGCAGCACTGGATTAAGTGTCCCATAATTAGATAGGGAACAGCAATCAAAAACGTAGATACATATGCAGCTCAGGCACAGAGTGATTCCCCCCAGGCATGGCATAATTTCTGAAAAGTATAGTAGTTGGACAGGGATTTCCCCAATCTCACACACTGCAGTTTTAGCACCACCCCATTTTGATTAGATTCTACCCAATCCAGTCTGACCCAGATGGTCCATGCATGCCTATGGCCTAGTCTTCCTTCCAATTTCCCCACCACTTGAAACCAGTGCATGGATATCTATGCCAAGAGAATGGACTCAATTAGTTCGTATATGACAAGCAAACCTATACATATTAAGCAAATGAAACAAAAGGCAAATGATCAGGGTGGACAGAAGGTATATCTCCAGGTGTTTGGGACTTCAACTCCCAGCATTCTTGACCATTGGCCATGATGGCAGAAGCTTATGGGAGTTGAAGTCCCAAACATCTGGAGCCCTACTTTCTGCCCAGCTTCGATCTATGCTATTCATTCTGCCTTTTGTTTCATTTGCTTAATATATGTAGGCTTGTTTATTATATATAAACTAATTCAGCCCATTCTGGAGTTCATATAGCACCTTTTGCCAACCACCTAATTCCCAAGAGTAATTATTGTGTATATTTTAATCCTTCTGGGTTTAATAAAATTCTCCTGTTTTTTAAGAGACTTGTGTGTGTGTGTGTGTGTGTGTGCATCATTGGCTCACCTCTGCCAATATGTGCTACAACCAACATTCAAAGGTCCCTTAGACGGGGAAACACTGAACATGTGTATGCTTGCATGTCATATGGAATTTCCCTTTGGATAGCTGCTGCACACTGATTTGAAGTTTTCATTGACCTGTACACAATGACCCCAATATCTCTTTTCTGATCAGTCACCACCAGCTCAGATCCCATCAGTGTATACATGAAGGTACAATTTTTGCCCCAATGTGCCTCACTTTACACTTGCTAACATTGAACTGCATTTGTGGAACCTATTTCCCCAGCCTAGAGAGATCCTTTTGTAGCTCTTTGCAACCCCATTTTGTTTTACCACAGTGAATAATTTGGTATAATCTGCAAATTTGGCCACTTCACTGCTCTTCCCTAACTCCAGATCAAATTAAAAAGTACAGGTTCCAGTACTGGGCTGCCTGGATGGGTGGAGTTACCCTAGAGCGTGGCCCTCCTGTTGTTGTTGGACTACAACTCCCATCAGCCCTAGCCAGTACAGCCAGTGGTAAGGGCTGCTGAGAGTTGCACTCCTACAACATCTGGAGCGCCACTCATTTTCCATCCCTTCCCTAGAGACTAAGAGCACATTATAACTAGGGAATTGTCTGTCTTGCAACCTTGAGTAGCTCATCACATGGGGCAGAAGACTGCAGATCGAAAAAATCCAGGTTCTAGCCCCAGTGGTTCCTGCTGCACATGCATATGCACCCATGTCATGACATGATGAACATGTCTTTGTGAACTGACAGAAAAATTACCCAACACTAAATGAAAGAAAGATGCTTAATTTTGCGCTAGGAATTATATACTGTCTTCTCCTGTCTATACTTTTTACTACAAATAATAGTAAAGTAGCTACTATCTGTAGCCCAATCTATGTTCAAAAAGATTATTTCTTTAAAATGAATATACTGGACATCTATCATAATGACCTTTCCACCTCAGTTTCATTTTTTAAAAAATTTTAATGCAAAAGCATTCAGTACATCAGTACTGAGTTACAGACTTACTGTATTGTTCTCATCAACCAAATTTGGCTGGCAAGACTGTATTTAGAATGCACAGAGTTTCCTTTTAGACAGCTACTGATTTTTCAGTTCATTTACATTCAAGCAACACACCTGCCAAATTGGGTTTGTGTTGCTTGAAGAGCTGGCTCTATACTAAATAAAAAGAGGTACTGGAAACAAAGCCCTATGAAGAGAGACTGAAAGAACTGGGCATGTTTAGCCTTGAGAAGAGAAGACTAAGGGAGATATGATAGCGCTCTTCAAGTCCTTGAAAGGTTGTCACAGACAGAAAGGCCAGCATCTCTTCTCGATCATCCCAGAGTGCAGGACATGGAATAATGGGCTCAAGTGACAGGAAGCCAGATTCCAGCTGAACATCAGGAAAAACTTCCTGACTGTTAGAGCAATACGACAATGGAACCAGTTACCCAGGGAGGTAGTGGGCTCTCTCACACTGGAGGCGTTCAAGACGAGACTGGACAGCCATCTGTCAGGGATGCTCTGACTTGGATTCCTGCATTGAGCATTGAGGTTGGGCTCGATGGCCTTGTAGGCCCCTTTCAACCCTACTATTCTATGATTCTAGGTCAAGAACTCCTTACAAACTGAAAGTGTGCTTCAATAAACTTCCTGCTTGGCTTGCTTTAACATTAAGTCATATAAGATAATTCCTGATAATGTGTGCACAAATTAAAAATCCAGTCACTGTACATAGTAATACCAGAAATATAGGGCAGTATCCAACAGGGCACAACTGCTAAGATAAATTATGTTGCACTAGAGTAAACTGCTTTAACGCAATGCCAATCACGTTAGCTGGCTCATCAATTTCCCTGGAAAATCCCACATTGTTCCATATTATGGATCAGCACTAACTTTAATGTAGAAATAATAAATGTCTACACATGCATTCTTTAAAAAATATGGATTTGATTTAATTCTCCTTATGTAACAGCAACTCAAAGTCATATTTTAAAAGACAGTATGTGTGGGAAAAGGTTCTACCGAACAAAAAGGGGCTCCCATTACTGTAATATCTTTCCTTTCCCAATGGTCCATAGAGCATAATGATATTTTCAATGTACTGTAGCTGGAGTAGAAGGACTTTGGTTTATTTTTGTATGACCTTAGGGTTTTCCCATCATTAATAAAGAATCAAAACAAACTGTATATACGTTTGCAAAGTTCAGCAATGCCATCATGTGCACCCTCAACATGGGACAAAATGAAATGCAGGCAGCAGAGGCAGCGAACCTCATAATGACTGGCAGTAAATCATTTTCCAGCCTGGACATCATGACAGCCAGTGAAAGAGAGAAGAATATCTTTCTGTTAAAGCTTTTGTTACTTGTCAACAAAAGTCATACACTAACTTTTTAGGTCAATATATAGTTTGAAATGTTATGCCACTGACCTTAGTAAGACAATAGATATTAGAAAGCTGCTAGTGTGGACATAGCTGCTCCACTAAAAGTTTCTTTAACAATTCTTCATCTTTAAATATTTCTGAAATCAGACCTTTAAACATTAACAGAAGTCAACAAATATAAATACGCCCTTAAGATTAGTTATTGGCTGATTTAGTGTCATCAATGTGCATAAGACTTTACAGAGGAACACAATATGAATAAAAAAATGGGTTCCTCCCTCAGGGAGCTTGCAATCTAAAATTCTGGCAATAGAGAGTCAACAGAGGCAAGAGAGAAGCAAGGGTAAGAAGGTATGGACATGAGCAAATGTGATTAGACACACCTCTAGGCTTTGTTTTAGTGGGGAACGTGGAGTAATGCGTTAAACTAAAGGCTTCATAAAAAAGCTAGATATTCAGGAGGGGGTTTTAGGATGTTATCATGTGGATGTTCTGGAAAAAAGTTCAAGGTATAAGGCGCAACAAGCAAGAATGAGCAGGAGACTTTTGGGGAGCCAGAGTAGTAGATCTGGAATATAAAAAGTCAAGTGATAATTGGTTCTTTAAGTCCCCAACACTTAAAGCTGATTCATACGGATCTGATCCTCAACCTCAACTGGCTTCAGTGTACAGTGTCCCCTGTAAGACCATGACTGGGCTCAGTCCTCTTAGGGCCATTTGATTCCCCACCCCCCACCCACACACACACTTTTTGTTTATGAGCTAATATTTTTCTGCATGCTTGCAGAGTACCCCAAGAAGTTTGTAACTTACACTGTCCATGAGTGTCCTACTTTTGCTGCCATACCAAAAGGCACAGGATGGCCATTAAGGGCACAATCCTATCAGGACAGGCGGCCACCTCCAAACTCAGAGGCGGCCACCTATCCAATGCAGGGCAGGAGCAGCAAGGAGGGGATTGTCCTCTCCGCACTTCAGCCACCCTGCACTCACAGCTAGACAGCTGATTTCGGCTCTCTAGCTGCGGGAAGGGGGAACAGGGCTGGTGGTGGATGCCAGATGATGCATAGAAAGCATCGGAATGGCACTTCCGCCCTCCTCACCCCAGCATGCCCCCAGGAACGCCCCGTTTTCTCCACTCTGCACTCCTCTTCTGAGCACAGAGCACGGGGGCATTCTGCACTGCCTACAAGGCAGTACAGGAGGGGGTGGAGGTCAGTTCTCAAAGAACCGACCTCGGAGTGCGGGCTCTGAGGTCAGTTCCCAGGATTGCACCCAATGCTATTCAAACTATTAACAGGAATAATGGTGGTGGTGGTGGTGGTGGTGGTGAGGTGGTGGTGATGATGATGGATGCTGAAACTTGTCTACAAAGGGAAAATGTTTGTAAAAAAAAGTGGGGTCTGAAGGTACGGAAGTACAGACTTTGTTAAACCCATCCTATATGTGTTTCGCATTCTCAGGCATCTTTTGTTCTGTCATCCACTCACTGATGGAATTGGATTTTTGTATGAGAATGTCATTCTTGTTTGCAAATGCACATTTGCGCAAATTCTAGCAAAAAGTCAACGAATGGTCTAAAAGCCTGGGGAATTCACATGACTCCGAAAAAGGCAGTCCGCTGAGGCTGGATTCATAGAAATCTGAACTCATTTGAATCCGTGAGTGGCACAACATTATTTTAGAGCTAACAAACCATGCTCCTCTTTGAGGATGTATTATTATTTACTAATAAAATTTCAGAAAACTACAAAATTAATGTACACCCGTTAATACAGCTATGTAGTTGCTTTATGTTGGAATTCTTGCTTTCTACTCTGTTCTGAAATGAGCACCACTGAATTAAGCCTAAGCGTCGTATTAACCTATTACACATATGGAGGCTCTCATTTCCATCTGATCCCCCAGAAAAAGGTGCCTTTAATGTATTCAGTTCTGCTGCCAAATAGCTCTTGCACATGAACAATTACAGCTAATTTTAACCAAATTGCTTCCTGTATGAAGTGGACATCATTAAGAATCTTTCTCCATTTCCTTTTACAAAGAAGTCTTAAAGATAGAAAAGAAAGCTCTTTGTGATGCTGTCTGATAAAATCATTAGGCTCACGCTACTTAGTTCAAAGCATAGGATGAAAATCACCTAGCCCTCAATGGAACATATAAAGTAAAAGTAGCATGCTGTGCTTCAAAGCGACATCAATTTATTAGGCTATTTAATTATGTAAGTGTGACATAAATTGCTCAAAATGCAGTCTAAGTTTCAGCGCAGAAGACTAAAGACTTTTATACCATCTTTAAGGCACAATCCTATGCATGCTTACACAGAAAAAAAGTCCTTCAACCTACACTCTCAGCATTCCCCATGCTGGCTGGGGAATGCTGGGAATTGTAGGACATTTTTCAGTGTAAACATGCATAGGATTGCGCCCTTAGTTATCAAAACGCCAGTATTATTTTGAATAAATATGATAATCATTTATCATAAATATAATTATATTCACTGTTAATATTGTCATAATATTACAAATTATTCTTATTATAAATTAATGCTGTTTTTTATAGAACATGTAGCTTAAAAGGGCATTCCGTTTAATATAGCTGTAAAATTGGAAGGTGCATACAAATCTCAAATAAGGTGCAATCTACCACATCCAAACCTCTCTTATCATTGAAGACTTTGTAATAGGAATCATGTTTATATACAGCCTTCCTATTAGATATCCTGACTTGAATGAAAAGTTAGACACTTCCTCCTCTTTTCGCTGTTATATTACAAGCCATTAGCTACCTTTTCTGTTCATGGAAGTTGTACCTTACCACCACCAGCAAATCCTTCGCTGAAAGGCAAGCGTCCTTCAGAGTATTCCCAATACATTATTTTGGTAGTCTATAACCAAAACTCCACATAATTTGCTTGTATTTCTTTCTTTTCATACAATATTTGCATTCACCTCCTACTATAGTACTAATACATTTTAAATATCTCATAAACCATTTCAACAGTGGGAGATGTAGGGTAAAACAAAATTAAATAAACAAAAATATTCATCTAACCAAATGCTTTCACACCTTAGTAAGCAATTATCTGAAGTCAAACTTCAGCCAAAGTACAAGTGGGGACAATTGTAAAGTGGGCATCCTTAAAGTTTTGACACCTCTGTGTTTTGGAACGACTTCTCACAGGTGAAACGATCTCTGTCTACTTAATTGAAGCTTACTGAGGTAGCTAATTGAGTCTTCTTTCCCATGAATTTGTGCTTTCTCTTATAAGTCAACACCATGGTTCATCAGATTGCGTAATAAGGTAGGTACTGTAGGTACAAATGTGCCCATTCTAAGTGGATTCAGTTTCATTCCAATATCCTGGTGTCCTAAGAAGTTATCACATGACAGAGGATGAAGGCAGACATTCAAAATGTGGCGGAAGTGATCTTTTTTTCTTTTTTGTGAATTGCTTCAAGATTCCATTTAGTTATGTGAAGTGATATATAAATGAAGGGAGCAATCCTATGTCCCCTAGACAGCTTCTGGAGAACATAGCATTTTTCATTTTCCTGGCTTCGCACTCGAAGACAGGGCTCAGAGCCAAAAAACCATGCTCCCCTCCCCCTCCCCCTCCCAGCCAGCATGGAGTGAACCATGCCAGCTACCTCTCTGCAGTTGGTAAATGGAGCGTGAAGACGGAGGAAAGGAGGCATCCCTGGGGGCAGGGAGAGGAGGAGGCTGGGGCGGCTGGCTTATGCCTTTTCCTACCACCCCAGCCTCTTTCCCTCCTCAAAGCCTCCACTAGGCATGTGAAATCAACTGTCTAGCTCAAATGCAGCATGGGAGGCACAAGGTACCTCCCTCTCTGCATAGGATAGTTGTAAGCCTCCGAGTTCGGGGGCTTACAAGTACCCAGGGCATAACCCATAGGATTGCGCCCTTAATAAACTAATCTAAACTAATAGATATTAGCCACATTCAAGCATAACACTAAGTCATTGTTTGCTTTAACCATGGTTTGTTGAAGAAACTAAGATCCCTCTTGCAGACTATCAAACAAAGTGTTTTCTGTCATCCAAGGACTGGGAAGGTGTCACCACATCACCAGTTTTCTTGACTTTGGATGGCTGCAGAAAAATGGCACATAAATGCTCTCCTCCTCTGAGGTCTTCTGCTGCTCTGAGCAAGTCCCTAAAGCAAAACACAGTCCTAAAGCTTCTGTTTCTTAACTCTTTCCTCCCAACTATCCCAACAAAAGTCTTTCCTGCTGTGGCTACTGTTTCAGTGAAGACACATGGGGATTTTTTCCCACAGTACTAAAACTTTAGGGACAAGCTAGTAGATGAACAGGTGGTAGCAATAGCTTGGGTTTTCAGGATAGACTTCAGGATAGATTGTTGCAGAAAAAAGTTTACCAGAAAGTGAGTGGAAGGCTGTAGAGGTCATAGGGTGAAGCTTTTATATCAAATTGTAGATGCATGTGTTGAACTGCTGGTATAACTTCCTAAGAATAAAGATGGTCGTAACATATATCCTTTGGGTAAAAGTGCCCATGATCCCTTCACATTTCTTTCCACTGCAAGGTTGCTGCAGAGCTAGGCAGCCAGACTGGAGAGCGAAACCTTCTAGCAAGCTGGTGGGCAAGGAAACAAGTCTGTTGAGGGTGAATGAAGAGGGACAGCGAGGCCTGCGAAAGTGCCAGTGAGAGTGTCTGAGCTGTGTGAGCAGTTTGGTTGTCTAGCCATTCTTCCTTTGCATCTCTGTAGCTAGGCAGGCAGCAGAAGAGGAACGACACAATGAACTAGGATTAAGCTAAGAGACCAAATTTGGATGTCAAGCCACAGTTAATATCAGCAGACTTAAAACCATGGCTTCAGATCATAGTTTCCTGCCCCTCCCGTCCCCCACAAAAAAAATCCATAGTTAGTTGGCTTGGACAGGATGGGGTGCACAAACAAGCCAGAGTTAAGCTAAATAAAATATGTTTTAGTAAAGGGATGGTGAACCTCTGGCCTTATCCTGCCTGCAGAGGTTCCCTATCTGGCCCATGGGTCCTTGGGCCCTCCAGGTCCCACCCCCTTGGTTATTGTTAGGCATGGCCTGTGAATGAGATACAGGACTTCACTGAATGTTGGGTCTGATTTGGTTCGGATAAATACTGGGGCAAAATCAGCTTGCATTCCACTGGGTGGCAAACAGAATAAAGGAAAAATGTTTCCAACAGGCCCATCAGCAGAGCAAAAAAGTTCATTGAGCTTTGAATGATGGATGAAAAGACAATGCAACAAACAATCCTACCTCTCACTTTGTCCACAATTTATTGGCCTTCCATGACCTGGTGAGGACCTTCTGCTACATGTGCAGGGATTTAGTGGTGGGCAGAATGTAGGGAAATGGCTTTCTTTCCCCAGTGGCTCCTAAAGCACAAGGATGCTCCCCCTCAGCCAAGCTATGCAGCAGGGGTGCAGCCTTGACAAGAGCCATAGCCTGTGACATGTGTCTAGATCTTCATGGTTCTTGAGTATTAGAGACAGTAAGTACTCAAAGGAATAGCGGCGATGAGGTGTCCGCCATAATATAAACACAGCTTCGAATATCATAAGGTCTTAACAATTTATTAGAACTGTCAGTTGATTAGATAATAGTTTAGTTGATCTGCCCTTTGACTTATTTTATCTGAATTTACATTATACAGGTGCCTTTTTGAGATAATGAAATAAAATTAAGATAGCTTACATTTCAATAAGCAAAATATACCACTCGTCAGGAAAAAAGACCATTGGTAGTATTTTCTTTATAATCCTCTATTACAACAACATACCAGTATCAAAACAGCCTTTTTAAAAGTATACCCTTTTCTGAGTCTCACCAATTCAGTTCAGTTTAATTTATTTGTTTTCGATAATGTCCATAACAAAATGTAACAATAGAATAACAATCAATTAAAATTTGTTCTCACTGATCAAAACTGAACTCACCAGTCAATCAATTAATTAATCTGATTAATCTGCCACTTGAACACCGGTTAACACCACCAGCCCTTTTTTCTATGCACGTTTTGTGCAATATTTTAATAAGAGGCACCCTATTTTAAAGGAAAAATATACACCAAAACAAAATTAAATTTAAAAATTGCATCAAGTTCCTTTGAACTTTTTGTAATTGAGCAAATGAGACAGAGTGGAACAGGAAAGAAGGAACAAAAAGAACAATAATATCTTATCATGCAGGTTCAGCTCCAACAGTTCATCATGAGGCAATCCTGAACTCTCAGTTAAAATGGTGTCAGTTTTTACCACTTTAACTGCAACTGTCATAGATATTAATGGAGAACACAAGATAATATCCAGAACTCTTATTTAGTTGAGCCTAAGGGACACTCATCCTTCCTACATTATTTATTTTTAAAATAAAGGGGAAATCACATCTAAGTAGTTAAACATCTAAGTGATTGAGTTCACCTGCTAATGACAAATATAACAAATTTGAGACTTTTTAAGAGTCAGTAAAGTGGGATGCTTCATCATAATCAAGATCAGAGCAATTGAAAGATGACATACAGCCACAAAAGGATTTAAAGCATGACAGTATAATTATTTCAGGTTTAAAGGTTAGGCTCATTTTTCTTTTGTCAATATCGTGATGGTGCAAATAAACCTGTATTTTGAATTAGGGATGTTTCTGTTGCACCAGTGATAGTAGATTTATAACCTCTAGATTTTATTTAGGGCGCAACCCTAGGGCCACTAGACAGCAGCTAGATGGCGATAGGATTGTTCAGTTTTCAGGAACCGCCTCCGCCCCCACCCCCACTGCCTCGTAGGGTGGAAGAGCAGCGTGCAGCGGGGCAAAGGGAGGTGTTTCTGAGGGTGGGCAGGGATGGCTAGTGCAGAAGTGCTGGTACAGTGCTTCCTATGCATCATCCAGCCTCCCCCCCATGCTCCGAAGTCCCGCAGCTAGACAGCCAAAATCGTCCGTCTAGACATGAATGCAGGATGGCTGCAGCGCGGAGGAGACGATCTCCCCCATGCTCTGCCCGCCAGGCATTGGATAGGCGGTCGCCTCTGAGTTCACAGATGGCCGCCTATCCCAATAAGATTGCTCCCTTAAACATCCTTTATTTGTAAATTGTAAGGGGATGCAGTATAGCGTGTGGTATACAATAGGGCTTTCTTCTCCAACAGTTAAGAAGAGCTAAACAATTGTTAACCTTTTGTCCCATGAATTCTATCAGGTGGGAAGAATTAAGGGCCAAGTGAGAAGTGATGCATGCCTCCCAGCAGAAGTAGTAATAGTTGTTGTTAACCTTAAAAGCTATGGGAGCTCCAAATTTGATTGGAATAAAGGGAGGGAAGGCTTTACCAAATGAAACTTTACGTATCTCCCATGTAATGTATCATTTGGCCCTAGCTTGCAGAAGTCTGTAATGTTCCTCTTAATGCATTTTTTCCTGACAGGCAAGTGTTTATTTTCTTTATACAAATGTGTCCATTCTTCTGAACTGTTTGCCAATTCCAAATGTACAACTAAAACAGCATTATAAAAGAGATAACTGAAAGCAACTGTACTGAATACTAGCAGCAAGGGAGAAATTAAATTATATGCGCGTACACTGATTGTTGGTTTCCAATTCCAACAAAAGCCCACCTGCTATCAAACTCAGTAGATATTTTGCAAGTATTACCAGGCTGGTCCTGGCATCAGCTAATTGCTCAAGCTATCTTACTATTTTATAACAATTTTTAAAAGGTCAAATTTTGTCTTCTGCACAGTCTTGTACCCAATACATCATTTCTAATTCTGACACACTCTATTCACTAAACATTTATACTACATTAGATGCTAATAAAATACCTTACCTCTGTCTGAAGTATGGCAGCTCTCTGTTCTTTGGCAGTAAGCGACTCTTTAAGCACTTCAATGTGTTGCTTGCAATCTGAATTCTGATTGCTAAGGGTTTCAAGCTTAGTTTGTAAGGCAAGAAGTTCTGATTCTTTCTTTGAAAGCTCCTGCTTCAGTTGATCAATCTGCAATTAAAAAAAAAAAACAATTCATTTCAGCAATTTCCATGTCATACTACTTTCTGAGTTCAGAGAAGAGTCATCAAGACAAAAGAGAAACAAACAAGTCAAAGTAAATCTAGTTATGTTCACATATGATTAGCATTTTAAAGAATGGGTACTCTTTATCATTATTGCATAGCTCTATCTCACACTCAAAGTATTCAAAAGGCCAATGCTCCTCCAATACTGCTCCTTCCCAATCAAGGGCAGACTGTACCTCTGTTCATGCATTAAGCACAAGAAGGAGGTGTATGCATCGAATGGAGCAGCAGAGCCATGCCGCTGGCCCAGAGCCCAAGGTTGTGCAGCTTCCCAACCCCACTCTCCAATAGCTACATAGGGACTGGGTTCACACAACATGAGAACACTCAGTGGTTGGGTGTAGGTTGTTGTTGAGCCATGGGTTGTTTGTTGAACTGTGGGTTAGCCTGTTGTCTGAACCCAGGACATTTTCTACAGGGTGGCTTATTAGCCATGCACTGTGGCTTATTTTTCTCGAACAAGCCAGCTTGAGAACCCATGGTTTGTTGTTGGGTTGTTCAGAGTGGTTAACAAGCCACCCTTCAGAAAATATCATGGGTTCAGACAACACACTAACCCACAGTTCAACAAACAACCCGTCATTTAACAACAATCCACACTCAACCACTGAGTGTGGGTTAGCATGTTGTGTGAACAGCCCCATTGGGTGTAGATGTCTGAGCTGGAGAAGCCTGCAAACGTAGAGGTCTAAATGCTTAGACTTCCCCACCTCAGATGTCCATGCTCAACATGCGGATGTCAGGGGCATGATGCCCTTCATGTGGACCCCCTTTATGTTATTAACATGTAAATGAGGGTTGTCATGCCCTTTAAACATTTCACTAGTGCTGCGTGGAAGCTGCTTTTCTGTGAGTCCACCTCATGGTGTTGCTGTAATATTTCACAGCCAGCAACCATGTGGATGGCACCAATCACAACACTGTCACCTCCAATCCTGGCCAGGACCCAAACAGCTGGGCTTTATGTAGGGAGGACACTTAAATATTACGGCGGTGCTGTGGAACTGATAATCCATGGCAAATAAGCTCCTATGATACAGCTTAACATTTAGACAGAATATGTGGCTCAAGCCATCATCCTACAGTTCAGAGTTCATTCAAGAATTCATCTTTCTGGAAATGGTCTGCACATGGTGGGGAGAGGGACATGCCTTGTGATGGCATGCACCTTCTTCAAGAGGTGGAAAGTCTCATGTGACCTGGGCATCTGCATGTATGCATGATTTACCTAATTTCCACAATCTTTCCCCCTCCCAAAAGGGAAAGAAAGAAAATTAAAATTGTATGTATGCCCAGATCATATGTGACTTCATATTCACCAGTAGTTAACACACATGATCCAAAGGCCTGGCCCAGGAGGATGAATACCTAAACTCACCTTCCCATCCCCTGTTCTTTGTAAACTGGACTGAGTAGTGGTGATTCAGGTCAAATGGACCATTTTCCACACATGAAATTGTATGGGTTCAAACAGACACCCCACAACATTCAGAACAACTGAATTCCCACTGCTGTAAGATAGACAAAGGTGTAATAGGATTTAATTTTGTTTATGACAATAAAGAACTGTCATCTAAAAACTGGCATTTATTAGGAGGAAATTCAGTTGTCAAAAATCCATATATCAATTGGCATTATCAAAATGGCCCCATGTTTTTCTCAGTAACATAAGTACTAAAACAAATATTTAACTGGGGGACACAAGTTGTGTTTGTGTGTGACTATAAGATGCTGAACCACCTTTACCAATAATCATAGAATAGTATAGTAGGGTTGGAAGGGGCCTACTACAAGGCCATAATGTGATCCCATTTATCCCACAGCTACAGTTTGAGAGAAGAGGAGAAAAGAGGATGTAGAACTAGAGTGTGGATTTTGATCACAACTTTATAATGCTTAATGCATGTGCTCCAAATTAGTAAAGTACAGTATTTATAAGCTGTAATAGTAGAGAGTCCCATGTTACAGGAAAATATTTCTTACAAGTCCCACACTGTTTTATTTCAGTTCACCACATGAAATGAATTCTTTTAGAATCAAATCCAAAAGGCATTATGCGATTATCTCAGTGTGATAGAGCACATGAAGGTCCCAGGTTCAATCCCCGGCTTCTCCAGGTAGGGCTAGGAAAGAATCCTGCCTGAAACCCTGGAGAGCCGCTGCCAGTCAGTGTCAACAATACTGCGCTAGATGGACCCAGGGTCTGACTCAGTATAAGGCAGCTTCCTGTGTTCCTGTGCACATGTGGGATATTTACAGTAGAAAGCAAGCTCATTTTTCTTCGTAAGATTTGTTATCTTGATAGAACAATTTTCTAGTGACCTTTTAATAATAATTAGCATTAATTATATGTGAAACACTCAAAATTAGCTAATACTTTATGGATATTTCTTTAAAAAGTAGCCCCAGTACATAGGTTTACAGTCTAAAGGGGAGACGAAGAGCAAAGGAGGAAGGAATGGCAAGTTATGAATAATCTGAATGCACAAAAATGTGAAGGTGGAGTTCAGAAAAAAATTAAAGGATAAAACTGAAACATAGTATTCAACTTACTCAGAAGCACACCATTTAAAAAAGGGATTTGTAAAAATGGCAAATATCTCCCATGCATTGATCACAAAACTGCCAGCCCATTATAAGTAAGCTCAGATATAGAGCCAAAACTGAAATAAAAACAATAAGGTGAGAGTAATTCCACACAATACAAATGGAGGCAAAGTTGAAGCCAATATGTACTTGAGCATGTGTTTTATATGAGTCCCATATGGCCATCCCACAACCTAATCTTTACCAAAAGATCTTCCGAATTTTATCCTCGACCTCAATATAACCAGCCCCTGATAAACAGTCATGGAACATAGTGTCAGTTTCATTGCAGATATGCTATGCCTATCTGTTCATTAGCAAATAGCTCCAGCTAGCTAATTTGCAAACTGGAAGAAAGGTTTGCTGTACACATATAAAAAAGAAAGTATCTGAAGCAAGTTAGAATAACCAGGTCTTTTTTGGTGAATTATTTAATGCTTGAAACAAAACAAAAGGCTAAGGCTCTTTTTATGAAACAAAGTATCTCATAATTTCTTAGAGGGCCAAAAGGCAGGGTTTTGGTGTGCAAAAAGTTTCATAAAACCCCTTTTGCTTACTGTAACGTATGCCTGTTGTATTAATGTTTGTGTTCGCATTGTTAAATGTAACCCAAATAAGATAGGGTTAATAGTATGCCAGAGAGTGAGTGAAAGGTGGGAGGGGCCTGAGTGTGTGTGAGGATTCTGAGGATAAATAAAGGATTGATAAATAAAGGATTAATCATAAAGGATGAGCTGTCAGTTAGTCAGATAGGACCTTCGGGATCGTGGAAGCAACATCTAGTTAGCGGGGTTTGTGTATAGGATTTTAGAAGGGGTAGGGAAGTTAGGACCAAGTATTAATGAATAATAATAACTTATAACTTTTCATGTTTTAAATAATTTTTTATTTGTTTTTTAAAATCCTAATTCCCACATGTTATTTGATTTTATGCTACCTTTATTATATCCATTTCTTGGTTACTTCTCCTGTAGTGGGTTGAGAGAACCAATTGAGCATATTGAGTTTCTCTGGAACCCAGAGAAGGTAAAAGGGCTGAAGCTTGTGGGGCAGTGGGTACAGCTGTCCCAAAGTGAAAGCAGGCGTTCCTGAGCGGTTTGTTTCTCAGTTTCAGAGTGGAGGCTGGGGAAAAGGTGGAACCTCGGGTAGGAACATCACACTTACTTTTTCCATTTATTGCCTGTTTGTTCATTGCATATTTGCAATGAAGAAATATTGTTCATATTTTCCTCAATCTACAGTTTCAGCACCATTGTTTAAGCAAAAAAAATGGGCATATTTTTCCTGGCAACCCTACCAATCAGGGATCACACAGCATAATGATGTCATCATGCAGCCAGCAGAGTGAGGGCAGAAAGTATTGCCCTCACTCTGAAGAGACCTGCTGGCAAATAGAATTTGGCTGCAGGAAGCCATAAGAATGGCAATGCTTTCTGTCCTCATTTTGAATGGGCAAACATTTCTACCCTTTTTCGCAAGGCCACAAAACAATCACCAAAATGAAGGCTGCATTTCACAGGGGCAAAGTTTGTTCGAAAACACAAACTGTGTTTTGACTCAGTCCCATAATTTGTAAAGAGTAGATTTATAGCACATATATTTTTGACCAGGAACAGATTTAAGGAAAAACTTATACATAAATGAACACTGTACATGATCCTTTATTACATAATCTAATAGTTACATGTAACACACAAATAATAAAAATCCTAATAGGCCTAGTATTATAAAATATATCACAACATAAGCCATATGTGTTTCAAAACAAAAGTCTTCATCACCAATGATAAATTATTAATAAGGCCTAATAATGTATCATTGGTAAGTTATGTGAAAGCTAATTTTGTGGACTGGGAATTGAGGGTGTTATCTAGTGTTAGTCCTACTTACAGTAGACCTATTACAATGAATGGGATTTAAGTTAGACTAATATTGGATACAACCCTGAGACAGTAAGTGTGTATGATTCAAATCAGTATGGAAAATTGTCAGTCTATTTAGAATGATAGTTTACAACAGATAATTGAAAAGAATTGTTTTGTCTTCTTTTTTTAAAGTTTGGTGTATAAGAGACAAACTCTATTGGTGAGTATTTATGTTTTTAAAAAATATATTGTTAATTTTTTATTTTGGATGTGCTAACTTTTAATTGCTCTTATTTTTTTTTACAGAGTTGTTATGTTGTGATGTTATATTAGGCCACTGATGAAGACTTTTTGTCAACATGTATTTGGTCTTGTAACATATTTTATAGTAGTAGGCCTATTAGGATTTTTATTATTTGTGTGTCATTATATGTAACTATTAGCTTATGTGATAAAGGATCCTGATATTGTGTACGTATTTGTTTTTTCCCTACGTCTGTTCCTGGCTTAATAGGTTTTTTGACTGAGGAATATTTTGTGCCTTTTATTCTTTGTACGCATATTTTTGAAGCTAGTTTGTATATTGATATATAGGATATCTTGGCTTTGATCCAACTTTGGTGAAGAGGGCTCTGCTTATTAAACAAGGCTTTCTAGCCTCCCCCTTCTCATTGTAGCCTACTGTACTGCGAAGTTGCTCCTGAGTATAGAGGGACCCTCTTGAATGTTGCATAGGAGGCTGCAGCTGGAAAGGGAAGTTGGCAAAAATCAATGGGGTTATATGTGTACTAGCGGAAAGGTCTTACACTCACACAACAATGCCAATGGATCCAGGCTCTTGTCTGAAAAATATAAGCAATTCTTTAAATTGTTTTGCATGGCTACATGAAATGTTTGGATTACTACACTAGAAAGATAAGGGCAGACTTAACAATAATGAAGCCACGAGGAGGAGGATCGTTCTTGTATCATGACTGGAAATATTAAAACAATTATCAATATGTTGCATGGAATCATTTGCATTCAATTGTGATAGCCTGGATGGTCCCACTGAACTGATCTCATATTCAGGGTTTACACAGGAGACTTTATTTGCCATTGTTAAATTTGGTAAGGGAGTTGTGTTTCACAGTCAAGTGATTATAAGAATTCACTTATACCACTTCAGAAACTGAAGGAATCAGGTAAGCAATAAAACTCTGTTCAAGAATTGGTAGGGTATTCCCAATGGCTGGAATACTAAGTGCTTACATACATACCATGGTAAACGGCCATCTATATTCACCCTCTGGCATGGAAGTACAACAGAGTAGATTGCACTCAGCCTGTGATGTAGGTGTGAGGACTTGATCCGGGCCCCAACACCAGCACAGCAGCTGTGTCTGTAACAGTGATATTGGTTATCCTCCCTTAAGAAGTAGGGGGAGGGGGACTAGGCTTTTCTACTTTGTACAGCCCCATATAGGTATTTTAAGTACTGCACAAACGTGCACCAGTCAGATGCAACTGTATGACCAGGAAATGAAGGCTAAGGAGAACTTTTGGCGGCAGAAGCATACACCACTGCTGGCACTTAAGATGGTTGTGCTGGGGCACAACACATCAGTGTAGGGCTGAGCACCATCTTTTCTAGTTCTTAGAATTCTGATTATCCATTTATCTCCAGCATTATGACATTTCTATAAAGGTCTAAAACATTTTGGGATGCCTAGACCGTTATGTACCATCAGAGCCGAAGACTGTCACACGAGAGGGAGCTCTTCCCCATCTCCGCCTTCCATTTTCCAACCTTTTGTCATTTAAGCTATAAAAGGCTATATGGTTATGGAGCTAGGAAGAAACTGTTTAATATTAATGGCCTCAATTTTTATAGAGAAAAAGCAGAAGATCTTGATGAAGGGGGCGAGGGGAAGCAATGTGTCCACAATAGTCTGCCTTTAGCAGACATATGTTCCTTCATTTAAATTAGAAAGGTCTTTAAATACTTTTTCAATTCAAAGAGCATTATAACACCTAGAGTTGATGGCCATGAAAGGAGCCTTGTTCTACTGTTTGCCATCAGTCAGGACTTATATTTATCAAAGTTCCGTATCAGTGATCTCAGGTTCGACAGATAGGGTATAACAAGATCTCCTTGCTGACAGCCATATAAATATTTTTTCCACCTTGAAAGGTCCTCTGATGAATGGCAGAAGTAGTATCTTTTGCTGCAAATCTCAATTGTCAGAGGAAGGACAGGCCTGCTGACAGAGGTTATACAGACTTTCATCAGAATGTGGCATGATTATCAAAGGACTGATCAGATGGCTGTGACAAAACAACCATATGCAACCGTCTTCTTCTCATTCATCTGCACTTTAACAGCTGAAGAATCTATTGCATCCCTTCCTTTCAAAGTCATTATAACTTCCTTTTTATGTTAATGAAATTCCAATCCATTCATATATGACCCCAAACTGATATGGTTCATTGTGAGAAGTGTTATTCTAAAGAGAAAGCAAACCAAACCAAGCATATTTTTGTTTCGCCCATTATTTAAAGTAGCGATTGTGGGTGTCTAATATAGGAGGGGTAACTCAAGGGATTTATGCCTGAAGTACATGTGTCATCTTCACATTCCAGTAGATTCTAAACCTGTGTAGTGCCTAAAAGCTGCATGTACAGCTACACGTTTTTACACATTGCTAACAGCATACGAGTCTCTGTTGTGCACGTGGAAAGCCTACCCCACGAAGGAACTCTGAACTGACTTCAATCCCACAGGTGCATTTGCTGTAATTACTTAGCAAGAATTGATACCAGAGAATTGATAACAAGGATGCTATTGCCATGATTTTTATTCAAGGGGACAAAAGTACTTCCTCATTCTGTGGCAACTTAATATGGTTTCCCCCCAGGGAATGCTATCAAACTACATCACGTTTTTCACACTAGTTTGACATGGCTCTAACAAAGGCCATCTGTGTACGTAGAATATAACATGGAAAGCTCTCTCACTGAAGTAAATTACCAATGAAAGCAGTATACCTACGTAATATTATTTTACTTTTCAGGAAAGTTTTCTTTAATACTAGCCTCTTCAAATTAATGGTCAAGACAGTAAAATCACCTCCCTCCAAAATCAGAACTTGCAATGGCTCTCATTTTATGACATGAGTATACCTTATTTTTCATGAACTTTGAGTGACTCTTGTAAACTTCTATTTGTTTGATTTCTTCTTCTCGGTCTTCTGTGTTCAGAACTCCATTCGTCTTCAACATCTGTATTTCATCTTCAAGGTCTCTGATATTGCGCTCCAGTGAAGCTATTTTTGTGTCCTAATTTTTTAAAAGAAGTGTTGGTATGCAATTATTATAAAAATTGTTTATATAAAAGGCACACATAGAAACTGAAATACAAGAGCAACAAAGCAAAAGAACAATGTTGGCACAAGAAATTGGAGCTGTTTCTGGTCTAATTGCCCTGGAATAAGCCCACAGATAGTTGTACAAGAAAAGATGTCAAGACACACTGTAGTAAAAACCTTGCCTCGACTCTAAAGCCAGTAAACCACACAGAGATAAACTACAGAAATTATTGTCAAGGCTGAATATAAGTATATATTTATCTACCCAGACATTCAGATCATCGTCAGAGGCCCTCCTCCAGGAGACCCTGCCAAATGAGGTACAGCAGGGAGCTACAAGAGAGAGGGTCTTTTCAGTGGTGACACCCCATTTGTGGAATCTCAGAGAGGCTCATCTGGCACCTATGTTATGGTCTTTCCAGTCCCAGGTGAACACCCTTTCTATTCCCCCAAGCATCTGAAGAACTGCTTTTAGTTATTTTAGTACTCTATTCTGCTGCTGGTTTTAATTTGTTTTTATAATGTTGTCATGTTTTTATTCTTTGCTGGTGGTTTTATCTTGATTTTATTCTATGTTGTTTTTATTTTTTGTTTTTAATGTTTGTACTGTATCTTTTTCATGTATTGTACCCTGGTTATTGGGCAATTAAAAAGTACAGTAAATAAATAAATAAATCTTGGGATACTAAGTGTAGCATCTACAACTCTTGTGAGATGCCTATTTTGCCAGCCTGGTGATCCATGGGAAATAAAGCCACATTCCCTGGTATGAAAAGCAACAGTCTCTTTAAATACTAGACTTTTAACTTTGCTGTTTTAAATCTGTATTTTAAATCCCTGTATTGCTGCTAGGTTTTCTTCTGGTTTTCTTCTGGTTGTATGGTTATACTGTGGTTTTAATGTTTTATATATTTTATATTGTTTTATTGTGTGCTCTTTGGTTTTAATTTCTGTGAACCGCCCAGAGAGCTTCAGCCATTGGGCGGTATAGAAATGCAATTAAATAAATACATACATACTACAACATTCTAACTAAAGCTAATTTAAGCATTCAGAAAAATAGCTCTGGGATACATCCAAGCCAAATGGAAGCCTCCACTATGCTGCACTTGTTTCATTGGTCCCTAACGTGGAGAACTATCCCAGTGCCTCAAGGCTCACCTAATAAATTCACTGAGATGCTGAAAAGTTCCTGCCACTCAGACTATGGAGTCATTTTTTTCTGTACAATACAGAGAAACAGTTACCATGTTTTCAGGTAGATTACAATTTAGAATGCTGGTACTCAACATGAGGGACAGGAAATGTTTAAAGGTAGGGCAGGATAATGTGATGATGGTGTAACAAACTCTATGTGCACATTTGGCTGCATTTGTGAGCCCCCATCTCTATGCACGGGGCGCACCTAGGCCCACAAAATATGATCTGCCATAGCCACCTTTCTCTCCAAGTCTAAGGGCTGAATCACTCATCATTATTCATCACTCAGTGCTAGCAACATCAAGTGATGACTTCAATGTAGCTATGTCCAGAACTTTCAGATCACCAGATCTTTCCAATGGATGTAGTTGACAAATTCAGCTGCGAGTGGCCAAGATACATGAAATCAAGTACTTAACATGAATCTGTCATTCAGCTCATAGTCCTTTAACTTGTCCTGGGGGCTTTTGCTCCAAAGCAGGTATCCCTCTTACCACTCTGTGTTTAACAAAGGATTGAAACATTTGTTTCACATATTTCAGTCTATAAATTTAACTTGATCAAGTCAGCAAGCATTTCCCAAACACTTTGTATTTGTATTAGCCATAGCTGTTACTTTAGGCCTGCATTTTATGGTATGGGTACTGGTTTACAATCTTTAATTGTTCCACTGGCACATATTTCAGTGCATTGCTAGCAGAACATTGCAAAGAAGAGGATTAATCTATAGTAAGTCACTTCTGCTTTTTATTTAATTGAGTATGTATTGATCTTCACACATTGCATAGTTAAATTATGGAATTCACTTCCTCAAGATGTAGTGATAATGGCCACCAATTTGGATGGCTTTAAAAGGGGATTGGACAAAATCCTGGAGGAGAAGGCTATCAATGGCTATTAGTCCTGATGGCTATATGCTACCTTCGGTATCAGAGGCAGTATGCCTATGTACACCAGTTGCTGGGGAACATGGGTGGGAGGGTTCTGTTGCACTCATGTCATGCTTCTGAGTTTCCCACAGGCAGCTAGTTGACCACTGCGTGAACACAATACTAGACTGATGGACCCTTGGTCAGATCTAGCACGGGTCTTCTTATGTTCCTGTAGATGTCTTCTCAGCCTTTATCCCAGGTCTTTGTAGCCAGCTACTGAACCTGGGACTCCTGGTATGCTAAGCCTGTGCTATTCCACTCTGCAACAGCTCCACATAGAAACTCTTTAGAACTGGGCGGGCCTTGTGCCTTGGAGTCCTTCTGCCTTATTTTATGTTTGTTTTTAGGAAGCGATCTTGAAAGTTTTTTTAATTAAAAGGTGAAAAAACCCTTTAAAGATTTAGAGTTCTTCCAGATTTTAAACAATTCTTCCTCCCCCCAGTAGCCCCCCAGGCAACTTTGTTCAGAAGGGCCTCTGACCCTCTGCAGAGGCTTTTTGGGAGGTGCACCGTGCAGGTAGCTGCAGAGGATAGGTCAGGATGAGAAACTTTCCTTCTGTGAACTTCCTCAAGTTAAATTACCTTAGGATCCCAACTATACCAAAATACCTTGCAAAGTGGGAAGTCCTTGCATACGTTTGAGCAACACAAATTGTGACTTTATGTTCATATGTTCTAACGGAGGGGTTCCACAGCCCTGCTATATAATAATAGAGAACTCAATTCTGAGAGTATGGATCCTTAGTTAACCAAAATGGCACCATCCATGTGCAAGTCAGAGATATTAGCAGGCATTTGGAAACCCAAAGGTTTGCGGGAGTACAAAAAATATTTTTTGGGGGGGGGGAAACCCACTAAGGGGGGCGGGGACCCAAACAGCTCAATGAGGGCATACTCAGTGGTTGGGCAGAAAACTGAAAAAGCAGAGGCAGGGGAGGAAGGATGAAATGGAGGATCTTGGAAGAGGGCATGGCTGGCTGGATGGTTAGCTGACACCCTGAACAAGAGCACTCCACACTGCAACATTCTGCTGCAGGCCCCACTTATCTATACTACACTGTAAACTCAAAACGAAAGAGCACCTGGAAAGTAAAGCTAAATGTGTCTGACATCCTCATTGATAACACCCTTGCTGATAACATCCTCATTGATAACCAACATGTACAGGGAGTTCAAACATCTACTACAAAACTAGTGAGGTGTAAAAAGCAAACCTCTAGACAGAAGGCCTGAAGAGTTCAGTCTGTGTGGTTAAAAGAAGCTGATGCAACAGCTGACATGAAAGGTGCTTACTCGAAATAAGATCACTTCCAACACTGGGTGTAACTAACTTCTCGAATAATTAAACAAAGGGAGTGATAAAATCACAGCATTGGCATCTTTACATCTTATGTCTTTGGGAAATATGTGCATTGTCAAGTTGTGCATTTCAGTATCCTCCATAACCGGGATGCATAATTATGTTCTATGAATGATGTATCAAGCATTATAATAAAACTACTGGTAAGGCAATGCCTTCCACTTTCCTTCCTGATGCTCCATCCCAGCAGGAAGTAAAGACAAAATGGTGAAGAAACCCATACCTCCAAAACAAAAGACACAAGACACCCTGCCACCAGTATTAAAGGAATACGTATACTGCTGGAGCACAATTACACATATCTGCCATAGGGTCTTCCAGCTTGAAGCCATAGCTAGGGATGCATGGGAATTTTGTTTCAGCTTGTTTTTCAACAGAGTTTACTAAGTTCACACCTCCTGGAATCAAACAAGGAACCAAACATGATCATGACATTCATATCTTTCTGAGTTTGCGATGCGATTCGCAGAATAACAAGAAAAAGCATTTGCAACATGGGTACATTTGAAAAATGCACATTGAAATACCTGTACTTTTGAAAAATGTGCATGAACATGCTTTAATCACTGGAAGAAAATGCATATATTTTAAAAATGTGCATCGATCTGTATGTTTGGGGAAATGTGCCTGAAAACATGCACAAATTTTCATGTGAAAAGCAAAAAACAAAGCTCTCAATTTGATATGGTCACAAATAGGAACAAGCTTTGAGATGGAATTGACAGAAACTCCACAAGCTCAAATTTTGGTGATTTGCACATCCGTAGCCATAGCATGGAGCCAACATACAACCATCCCATGGAAATGCATGGTGAAAAAATGCTCTAAATTGCCTGGTATTCTTTATTATTACCCCTTTCCCCCAGCGTTTATATCCCACCTTTCTAAGAAATATTCAGCAAAGCTAAAGATTCATCTCATAAGCAGTAAATTAAAAGAACACTGACTCTATTTTCATGAAATGTCAGTGAACAAATGATAATACTATAATATATGTTACTTAGAATTATCTGAAAATTCTTTCCGTGGGTAATTTGGTGGGTAATTATGAATTTGTGAGTAGATTACTCACAAACCGACTTAATGAGCATGAAGCAGAGCATGTAATAAAAATTTAAGAAGCAATCTTGAGGCATTAACTGAAATCGAAAAAGAGCAAAAAGAACAACTTGTAAAGAGTGAATGGTTTAAAAACTCTGGCCTATCTGCCAGCTTTTACAGCCATGTGTGTGTGTGTGTGTGTGTGTGTGTGCGTGCGTGTGTAAAAAGCAGTCTAAGAATCTTTAAGAAGCAACTGGGCTTTACTATAGAACCTTGCTGCATAGTAGGTCTCTGCCTCCTCCTAAGCTCCCAGACTTTGAAAGATGATTTAAAATGTTTAGAGGAAACAGACTAAACAGAGTAAGCTTAAGAAGAGGAAATGCCCTGTCAAAAGTGATATCCTATTATAAGATAGCAAAGCATAAGGAGTAGTTCACAAAAAGAGAAATCAAAGAATCTCATGCGAAGTGTATTGTGACTCTGTTCGTGTATGTGTTCATACTAGAGTCATAGAAAGATCTACGTTTAGCTTCAAAACTAGAGTAAAGGCAGGCTGATGCAGCGTAAACATTATGCACTACACACTACACACTCAGCTTTTCAGCAACAATGCTGTAACATACCTGAAATATCACAGCTGGATCAATACATAGAGATGGTTCTCTCTGCAAGAAGCAAGGTAAGCCACAAAAAATTTAATTCACTTAAGAACTGTTGATACACCGACTTCCTCTCTTGTACACTAGACAGAGTTTTCACTATGTATATCACTATTTTTCCATATTTTGCACACCTAATATAAATCCGCCTCTTGAAATAAGTGGACTGAAATGGGTTCTTGCAAATCTTTGTTATTATCACTGGTCTTGCTCAGAATAAGTTCTGAGTCTGGATGGGGAAGAAATTTGTTTGGTTTGCATGTTATGAGTATTATCAGGGACTTACTAAGGTCTTTTATTGTAAGGAGAACCTGATCCAGATTAACTAGGATGCCACAGTAGGGCAATCCCCCCTCCTAAATCTGGAAGAATAGTTAAAGCTTTCTAGCTTTAAAAAATTATCTTTCTCTAGTTTTAAAGAAGAAAAGTCCTGGATGCTGTCTATGGGTGAAGTATCTGATCCTCAGGACTGCAGCCAAAGCTCACAATTCAATGAGATGCTTTGTGTATGTGCAAGGGCTCGTGCTCTTATACCAGATTTTCTCTGAGATCAGCCTCTTTAGAGGCTATTTCTGATGCTTCACTGAGATCTGAGTGCCAGTTGGTAGGGAACATGACCAGAAGGATGGTAGTGCACTCATATTCTTGTCGTGGGCTTCCCATAGACATCTGGTTGGCCACAGTGGGAACCGAACACCGGATTAGATCGGCCTTTGGCCTTATTCAGCACAGCTCTACTTATGTTGTTGAAGTCAATTATCTGGAGGTGAGGGGAGCTGCATCCAGAAAGGGGTTCTGAAACTGTGTTGCAAATATCCCTTTGGATTGGGAACACAGTGAGTAACATTTTGTTCTGTCTTAAGTATTCGTTATTTACTGAACACTAAAAAATATACAAATAATATCCCATGTGGAGGGAGCCCATACCCCTCGAGGATCTGGGCCTCTGAGGAAGAGAGAAGGAGACCTGGATCTCTGAAAGATTGTTGCTTTTTCACTGAGCGAACTGGGCCAAGCCATCTAATCTAGGAGTGAGGCAAAATGATAAGCCAGAGAAGAAAATTGAGATCAATTCCCAAACAGCAGTCCAGACAAGTAAGGAAGATCTAGAGAAGGGAAACAGTATGTAGACTGGGGCACTAAGGAAGGGCTTGCAGGGCCAGTAAGCAGAACTGAAACAGATATGGGGAGAGAGAAGAACCAAGTCTATCAGTTGTAGGCCAAAGGTGCAGAGCCAAAATTTGCTAACAGGACGGGAAAATATAATATACAAAGACAGAAAATGACAGTGACTGATTACAATGGGGAATGGGTGAAGTAAAGCTACTTAGGAGCATCAAGGACATGTACAGTTTTCTGAAGAGATACAAAGGCTAAGGAACAGCGCCCACTCCCCAAGGCCAGCATTAGGGACAGCATGGTCTGGCCAGGAGGGGGGTAGAGATTGGGACAGGAAGGCATAAAGAAAGAGAGTGCAAGTGCTGATGGTGGCAAGAAGGTTAAGAAGCATCTGCTGCTGGGATTGAAGCCAGCCTGGATCCATTTGCCTCTTTCTCCGAGTGGGATAGGATGAAATGAATGATCAGGCAGCAGTGGCTGTTGCGTTTCCTCTTCACCAGCATTGCTGCTCATGCAATCTCCCACTCATCCTATTGGGGGAAAGCAAGGAGACAGGCAAGCAAACTGATGAGGAGGAAGGGGAGCATCAGCAGCCAACACCTGCTCAGTTGCTAACCAGCTCTCAATGACAAGCACGCATATGGTGTTGACAACAACGAGAAGGAGACGCTACAACAGCAGCCAGCCAGGGTCACCCAGGAGGCAACGGTGAGGAGCATGTAGATCCACTGAGGGAGGAGGAAGCTACTGAGGGCATCTTGCCCGTGTTCCTCTCTGGAAGCAGCAGTGTAGCACCCAGAAGGTTTGTGGTCTGATGAGCCTGACAAAAAGGTTTTCATATTTTAAAAGAAAACACTTCAGAAGCAATATTCTGCACTGTTTCATCCCAGTCGACTAACTTTCTTTGTGCTTTTCCTTTATGTAGGAACTCTGATCTTCTACAGAATACAAAGAAGTAGTTTTCGGCTAACTGCCTGCATCCATCTCCCACCCCTGGCTGAGCTGCTGCAATGTCATGAAATGTTCAGGAACATTCTAAGTGCTCAGAAGAAACTATCTACAGCAGGAAGCTTGCAAACAATATGGCAGTACTGTTAGAAAAATGAAACAGTAAGAAAAACCGTACACGGGGCTTAAGGGATGGAAGACCTGAGCCCATTATGGCAAGCAGGGATTCTGAGGGCTGTGAAATTCAGTGGGAAAATGGTCCAGAAGATAGGGAAACTAAGGGAGCTTGGAGGCAGCACGACTAAAGAAAAGGGTCAGAGTAGGAAGGGCTCTGAGAAACAAAAGACTGAAGGAAGAGTAGATGGATGAGGCAGGGTCCTGATGAAAAGAGGGTCAGAGAGACAATGAAAGTTGTGACCAATGAAAAGGGGGGGAATGATGCATTGGGGTATAGGGATAGGAGAGGCTGTATGAGGGTGAAGAAAGGGAGAGGCAGGCCAGACAAAACAATTTACAGGTATCCAGAGGAAACATGAGATGGACTCACAGACCCACATCATTTCTGGTGTACCTACAAACCTCACAGCCATCCAGGATAAATTATCTGGATCTACACTGTACCTACACTCTTTGCCCAGGAGCCCATTACACAAGTTTATCATAGAAGTAGTGGTGCCAAACTAGCTACTGAGACCACATGGCAACTACCAGCATGGGGAAGGGGTTCATGGGGATTGGGTCCCAGTCCCTTTGGTAATGAGGCTGGGACACCATGAGCTAAGAGATGAAAAAGGTTGTGTAAGTAAGGTTGGGTGTCACATATTGAACTAAATCAGCCAGATGTTTGGCTGACAGTCTCTAGTATTCATAAGCTGAGAAAGCTTAAAACGAAAATAAAAGGAATAAAGCCCTATTTAAGAATCAGATACAGAATTATAATATACTATCACTCTTCTGAATGCATGTCATTGTATATACACTTTATTTTTACTTGTGCCTTTTAGCATAACTAAGTTTGGCAAATACAAAATACATGTTGGTTAGGTGTGTCTCTTATCTTTATACTGTCTAAAAGAGTAACCATTTGACTAATTCCTAGTCCTGTTACTGAAATATATCATATACTTCAATTCTTGATCTTCCAATATGTTATATGATATTGTTTGAATGACTAGGTGATATAAAAACATATAGTTACAATCCTAGATATAGTACCAAAATCAATATAGAGTTGATGGTCATAACTAGGCATGCAATGGGAGATCTGTGAATAGATCTTCCAATATATTTTTCTTTGGCTAATGGCTGGCTGGCTGGGTGGCTGGCTTGCTTGCTTGCTTGCTTATTTATTTATTTATTTATTTAATATCCCACCTTTTCTCCAAGGAACCTGAGGGAGCATACATGGTTCTAAATTTCCCTCCCCCATTCCTCATAACAATCCTGTAAAATAGGTTAACCTAAGAGAGAGTGATGGCCCAAAATCACCAAGTAAGCTTCATGGCTTTCTTTTCCAGTCATGCTTGGAAGGAATCACATGGAACTCAGTAGTTGGAACGAGTCCTGTGATGCATTCACTGCAACTAGATTTTCAAAAAGCAAAATATTTGCAGTTTGTCAAAAGCAACATGTCATTGGAATCCATTACTTTGATGAGGCATACCATGATCATCCCTGTCAGATAACAGACCTCACTGCAGTGACTTGCAGAAGTCATCCATGCAGGGGGGAAATGCTCATCTAAATCCTCCCAAACATCTCACTATCACTCCTCTCTCCTCTCTGTTTGAAAATGGGTACAAATTTAGGAACAATTCAAATAGTGAGAGCCAGTGTAGTCAAATGAATAGTTATTTGTGCCCATCTCTCTCAGCCTGAATTTCTATCTGTGAAATAGGACTTACCTCACAGGAGCACTCTGTGAATAAATAAAGCCAAGAGTATAAAGCATTCTGCTACAGTGACAGAAAAATGGTTAATAAGACGCATACTATCATGTAAGTAGCTGCCTCAAGCCAAATCAACATATTGGCTGCTTTCACGAGATCAGATCCCAAAGTTGCTATAATTACTGACAAATAAATAAATTCCCAATATTTATGTACGTTATGAATGTGAACGTTCTATTGTTTTTAGAATGTTCATGGTATGCCTAATATCTAAAGGAATCTTCTTCCAGACAAGGAATTATGGCAACAGGTGCAAAGAATGACTATGATGCATACTGGAAAATAATCAGCCTGCTTTGATACCAGGTGAAACTACAAAGAGTATGGTTATTAAACCAGAAAGCCATTTTCTTTTCCTATTTCCTAAATTCTGCCAAAAACAGTTTGTTAGGATTCTTGCTAAAAATATCTCACGAAACAAGTTGCTTGAAAGAAAAGCTGTGTTTGCTGCGAGAAGAGACTGGAAAAATGGAATTTGACAGAAAAATACTGCAAAACAAAATATATCTCCTTTTGGGAGACAATTAATATTATTATATTTTGCTCTCTCAGCTATGTCGGTTTAGACTAAAAGGCAGCATTTTTCACCCACACTAAACTATGGGACATTTAACAGATGGATACCCATTTGGGAACAAGGTGTGGGAGGCAATCTGACACAATCATGCTGTGCAAACCTGTGTATTTTCCATAATAAAAGGTAGGGATGACTTACTGCTCAAACCACCAGGCACGCATAGTGGCTATTCCACTAAAATGAAGGGTACTGGCAAGCATTCAAAGTTCATACCTTCATCTCTATGACTGTCTGAAGAGCTTTCGTCTTCGCTGGCTCAGGCTGAAGTTGGGTCCTTCTGTGCAGTTCCTGTGGAGGGACACGATAGAAGTAAGCCTGGTGACTCATCTTCCCGTTCTTTTGTCAATATAACACAGATCTTTTACAGTCCACAGCAGAATTCAGAGTTCAGAAGAGATGCATAAGCCTAAATGCTACAGGTGCATTGTGGCATCTCGAGCATCACCGCAGTCTCTATCTTATATTACAGGCAAGGCTGCCAGCACATGCGCTATTTCTGAAACCTTTATCAATAATGAATGTCAACTGTGACAAAGGCAGCATGTTGTATTTGGACTGAGAGAGATTACAACACAGCTGCCTCTCTGCCAGGGCACGAAATAATAAGGCATTCAATAATAGTACATTATATTGCTAATTTAAAAAAAAAATGGTAGGGAAGAAATAAACATCATTTAAAATCTTCTGCTGAACTTCACTGCTCAGAGTTTTTCCACTGATAGTTGAAATAAGACATTTACAGACATTACATTCAAATTTGACATTTTACGAATAGTAATTATATAGTGAATTGATGCAGAACCATCTAAAGTAGGTCTATTATGTTGGCTCATCTTTTTCTTTCGTGATACGATATTTTTTGAACTTGCACTTCAGTCCCTAAAGATATTTTCTTGGAAGTTAGTTCAAGTAATTTCAGTACAACTCACGTCCAGATTAACATGTTTAAGGATCAGGGTTTTATGAACAGGTAATATTCGTAAAACGTACAGGATGCTACGTTTTACTACCTGCGAATTCGTAATTAGAGAATTAACATAAAGCACTGTCCAGCAGCAGGCACAGTTCTCTGGAACAAGCCTCATTGAAATGGATGCAAGTTGCACATGAGCACTACCCATTCACTTCAGCAGACTCTGGCAGAACTTCCCAACTGTGCACTTAAAAGTTAAAGGAGAGTTCAGATATTTTCAATTTGATGACATTTTAAAAGATTCAGACAAACAACGACCCCTCTGTTATCTGTGACTTATGCATGCTAATTGTCTTCTGGCTCCTTCACTCATCACCTTTTCAGTATCCTGCTATGGGGAATGACCAAACAAATTTGGAATTCAACTACAACTTCTTTCCTGCTTATCATAAGAACATAACAAGAGCCCTGCTGGATCAGACCAAGAATCCATCTAGTCTAGCATTCTGTTCACACAGTGGCCAACCAGCTGCCCACTCCAGAGATGGGGAACCTGTGGCCCTGCAGATGTGTATTTGGACTACAGTTCCCATCATCCCTGACCATGGGCCATTCTGACAGGGGCTACTGGGTGTTGGAGTACAACAACATATGGAGGACCACAGGTGCCCTGCCCATGCTCTAGTCTTCTATAATGTGCTTGGCTGAACCATCCAAAAGGTAAACTACAGGTTGTGCTTCTGCAAATGGTGGATGGAAAAATATTGAAAAAGAATAATTTCCTGAGCATGTCATTCACTCTTCACTTCTCCATTCAAAGCAGACAGTTTATCATTTCACTTCAACAATAATCTAAATATCTTGTTGGATGCCCTAATTACACTATTATATAATGGATATGAGGGCCACACAACATTAGGGATGTACAAATAATGGAACCGATTATCTAGGGAGGTGGTGGGCTCTCCCACACTGGAGGCATTCAAGACGAGGCTGGACAGCCATCTGTCAGGGATGCTTTGACTTGGATTCCTGCACTGAGCAGGGGGTTGGACTCGATGGTCTTGTAGGCCCCTTCCAACCCTACTATTCTATGATTCTATGATTCTATGAATAAACCTCTGACATCTATTTCTTTGCTAAATTGGGAGCCAATTTGGATCAGGGCACTGGCACTGGGGAAAGGAGTTAGGGGTTTTTTTCCCCCCATGCTGAAGCCATGATCCAAAACCCCACCCCCACCCCCCGGAGCCATGGAGAAGAAAACATATAAGAAGGTTCCTGCATGTTCCCCTCCACAGCTAACAGCAGCTCTGGGAAGCAATTTGCATTGTTAGTGATTTCATTTAAACCCTTTCTCCCTCCCCAGTGCTCCAGCAAATCAGCCCCACCCATTACTACTTTTATCAACAAACAAAAAACAAAAAAGGTGTTAGCTATCCATCCATGCATCTCTGATGTCATGTCTAGTTTGGCCCTTAGTGACTGAGAAAAACATCCATCATAATCACCAGCCCTTTGAATAAGAGACACAACAACTGACCAAAACAGCAGGCAACAAGCATAACCCTCTGAAACTCACCCCCAGGTTTTCTCTTATAGCAGCTTGGCCTGTATCCTTTAGGCATGTTAGTTAGGCATGTTAGTTCAAAGTCTGTGACGCTTCTGGCTTCATGTAAGGTACCAGGGATAACAAAACGGAGTCTCTGGTGGCAGGGCTCAGCTGCGCTATACAGCACCACCACTGCAGGTGAAAAGTATATTGCAGCTTTCAGCCCTGCAAGAATCTGGGGACTTGAGGAGCCAATAGGGCAGGGGTGTTGAACCTCAGGCCAAATCTGGCCTTCCTGCGGTCCCAATCTGGTGCTCCAGACTTCCCCAGATGGCCATACCCCCTTCCTCTGGCCCCACCATTTTCCCCAAGCCCATCGCTCATTTGGTGGTTTCCCAACTTTTGCACTTTGTTTTCCCCATTCAACTGGCAGTCTTGGCCCCATCCTTTTTGCCTTTGACCCCATTCAGCACTGGAATGCAGCCCCCTCCCCCAAGAGCTCCTCCAGAATTGAATTTGGTCCTCAGACTGAAAGAGATTCAACACCCCTGCAATAGAATAGTGCAGCCTGGCCTTCCATAACTGCTGCTTCGGGCCTGGCTCCCCAGTTTGAGCAACTTGTTACTCTGTGTAGGCTGAGCTGCACTCAAAGGCTGCATGAATCCTTGCCCAGAGCCATCTTTTAACCTCTGCTGAGCTGCTGGATTACCACCCTGTGTCCTTCCAGAACGTCAGCCCTGACACTGCAGAGTCATGCTGAGCTCAAATGAGGGGAGAGACTTCCATGAATGTCCTCCATCCCTTCTGCAGTATTTCACCCCCCTAGCAACAGGGTGTAAAAACATTTGCAAGGGAGCATGTATTAGGGGAAGAAGGAAAGCAGCTGACACATGCTGAGATTTGGATGCAAATCTAGATGTGAATTCCAGAAACAAAATCTTCATTCAGATGTACACCAAAATGTGCATTGGGATGATGTTCTTTCTCTACACTGCATTACTTTCAATGGGATGCACATCCCAACGTGGCCCTCCACCTCAAGGAACAGTAGATGTTGTAGGACTCCAGTCCCAGCAGGTTGGGCAATGGTCAGGGTTGATGGGATTTCTATTCCAACAACATCTGGAGAGCCACATGTTTCCCACCCCTGACCTAAAGGCTATAGGCACTGTCCTGAGTGCTTTCATAGGTTGAAGAATCCATCAGCACCCTTATTCCAGTAGTGTTAGTGGTGGGAAGTAAGCTTGTACTCTTCTCCTCAAAACATTACCTGTAAACTCCTATTAGTGTTTTGTTTTGTCAGACAGGAGCCAGGAAATCAGGGAGAAGGCTACACTCCATTCACTCTTCTTGCTCCTAAATGGGAAATCTAAACAACTGTCACATTGCTTATTAAGCTGAAGGTTCTGAATGCACCCTCTCCTCTGTTGATAAAAGAGAGATTAAACTCTTCGGTTTGATGAGGTGATCTGACTATGTTCATTATTAGGTTTGATGAACAGGCACTGAAAGTGGTTAAAAAATTTAAGACACAATCCTTTGTGGATTGCCAACAGCCTCCAAACTTGGAGGTGGCCGAGTATCCAATGCAAGGCAGGAGGACAGTGAAGGAGATATTTGCCTCTGCACTCCAATCACCCTGCATTGCTTCTAGATGGCGATTTTGTCCATCTAGTGGTGGTGCCTCAGAGAAGGAGTGAAAGAGGCTGGGAAGGCCATAGGATACGTTGTATCACAGCCACCCTGGTCTCCTCTGTTCCTTGCTCCCGGGAACACTCCCTTTTCCCCATCTCTGTGCTCTGTTTTCTGTGTGGAGAGGTAGCCAGTGCAGGTCTCTCCATGCTGGCTGTGAGGGGAGAAGGGGCACGGAGCATGGTATCTTGGCTCTGAGGTCTGTGGAGCCAGGAAACCAAACTATCCTATCCCCTCCCCCCATGCTGTCAGGAGGCATAGGATTGCTCCCTCAGGCACCTCTGAGAAATCCTTTCCCCTTATTTTTATAGTGGTAAGCAGCTTCAAGAAGCCAGGTATAACAAGAAATGTACGTAAATGTATATAGTAAAATAAATAAATAAATACGACGATCGATTTGCTTATTAGAAAATAAAATTAGTTTCAAAGAATTAAAACCAAAGCATTTTGGATTCTCACATTTCTCCTTGAACAGCAATGTGAGTGTCTTAAATCTGGGGCCTAATCTAGCCAGGACCCACACACTAAACAGAATTGAAGGTACCAATATAACTCAAGTTCACTTGTCTGAAAGAATGATAAAATTGACTGATGAAAAATGGATGCAGATAATAAAAGCAAAGAAGCTTACACATGCCCTTAACTCTCAGTTCAGTCACCCCGGTTCCCCAATAAATGACAGGCGCCATCCCAGGTCTGGTTATCTGAGAGGTGGTGCATCTTCCCCCTCGCAGATGAGAACAGGTAACAAGCCAATCTGCTCAGGATTTTATAGAGCTGATGTCATCACCTAGTTCAGACTGTCAGAAGACCCACACATACTGTCCTCCCTTCAGCCAAAGAGGAGAAGGGGGGGTGCTTTCTCTTGGCAGGAAAGTAAGTTACTCACAGCATGGAAAGAAGCATCCTTATCAACTAGAAGGTACACATGTGAAGAATGACTACTGTGCATTGTTCAGCTTCTGTTAGTAGCAAAAAGCATTAGCCTTCATTGTTTGTAAACACAGGTATGAGAACCAGCTGTAACTTCATAAAAATTTCCAGCTGCTTTAGCAGATCAATATACCTATGTAATTAAACACGCCTATGACTCTGTGTAAATTCACACCCGAGTCTTTGGCATTCTTTCAAAATCAGATCCAATACACTGAGTAAGGGCGTAATGCTATGTATTGTGCCCAGGTACTCATAAGCCCCCAGACTTGGAGGGTTATGAGTATCCTATGCAGGGAGGGAGGCACCTTGTGCCTCCCACACTGCATTTTAACTACAGGCAGTTTCACCTGTCTAACAGAGGCTTTGGGGAGGGGGAGAGAAGGAGGCTTGGGCGGCAATAGGAAATGGTCTAAGCCAGCTGCCCCAGCCTCTTCCCTGCCCCCAGGAATGTCTCCTTTCCCCTGTCTCCTCACTCCATTTACGGAGTGTGAAGAGGCAGCTGGTGCGGTTTTCTCCACAGCAGATATGAGGGGGAGAGGAACACGGTTTCCTGCCTCTGTCAGGGTTGCCTCTGAGCACAGGGAGTGGCTCAGTGGCTCAGACTCTGAAGAGGAATTGCAGGAGGTGGAGGAGGAAATTTCCCAGGCTTGTCCAAAGATAGAGACACAGACTCCTCAGGCTTCAAAGGCCCAGCTGGACGGAGAGGGCCTCTCTTCACACACCCCTGTGAGAGATAGCGAACAGGGAGAGGTGGGGCTTGGAGAGCCTGAATTCTTAGACGCCAGGCACAGATGCAGAATCAAGGAAGAGATGGCAGGGGCAGAGCTTAGATGGTCTGCCCAATTGGCCCAGTGTGAACAGCGGCGCTTAGAGGCCTCATGAGAGAGAGGGAGATCCCCCACCCCCACTCCTTAAGTTTGGACAGTAGCCCGCCTTTTCTTCAAACGGTAGGCAACTTTCGTAGCTTTCCTTTGAACTCCCTGAAGGCGTTTCTTTTGTAGACTGTGAGTCACTCACCATTTGCATCTGTATGACCCACTGAAGTAGTGGAGTAAAAGCCGAGAACTGAAGCCTCTTGTCTGTGTTTTGATTTGGGTTCTGAAGTTTACAGCAGGGGCAAAAGGGAATCTTGACAGGCTCTGAGCTCAGAGCCCTGTCTAAGAGCATGGAGCCAGGAAACAAAAAAATCTTATGTCCCCCAGACACTGTCTAAGGGACATAGGACTGCTCCCTCAGTACGCTTCTTAGATTTGAGGTGTTCCTGAATCAAACTGCTTGGCTTTTTGTTATGTACAGTGTCTTCCCCCATGGCTTCTTATTATAAAAATAAATCAGTACAAAATAAAACAGCAATAGTGAGATTGTTGGCTAGTCTGCAGAAAGTTACAATCACAGAATTATCTGATTTCAACATAAGCACAGTTATTTTCTTTGTGGTGGCAGCTACTGAGTGATCATAGGGTACTGCGTGTTTTTTAAAAAGCCTGTTCGATCAGAGCTGTACCTTTCCCTTCAGTGTCAGGGAAAGTTCTGTGTATGTACTGAACTTGGAAAGTTGTCCCTACCATTACTGCTGTCAAGGATGTACGTAAGAGCCAATGGAGCATGCCTTATACCTTTTAGCGCAGTTATTTTCTTAGCTCCATAGCAACTGTGAAATATTTTTTACAGTGTAATATTCCCAATGGATTTTGCCTATTGTCTTGAAGTGTTTTGTAGGCTTTAAATACAATTTTGAAATGCGTTTTGTTAAGGTGTTTGAATTGCCCTTTATCCTTACACTAAAACTAATGTAAAAAAATACAAATTTTCAATTAGGTCTTGCGGGTTCAAACTAGGTATGTTGTTAAATGTGTGGTTGCATTTAGTGTGTCTAGCCTTTCCCCCCTTCCAAATAACAGCTGCAGGAGGGCATAAGGGATCAGTACTGGGACCATGGTGCATGGGGAAGGGGATTTAACCCTCTCCACTGCTACACTGTCAATGAAAATTGTCCTCCTGAAGCTGTTATTAGGCCTGGGAGGGAGCTAATGGCTTCAAGGTGCAATTTCATAGAGACTACAGTGAGGGGCAAAGAGATGCGGGGGGAACCCTTCCCTGCTCACCATGGTCCTGATTGGGAACCCATAACAGTAGTTATTTAGAAGAAAAAACAAGACACATTAAGGTTGTAAAAGTCCTTTGGGAATTTCTTCTCTCTAAAAATGCATAGGATTGCACCTGAAATCAGGGGTGCAGAACCTGTTTCAGCTCCAGGACTGAATTCCATTTCAGAGAAGCTCTTAGGTCTGCATTTTAGAGGTGGGCAGGGCTGAAGGCAAAATGGGTGAGGCTAAAATACCCCAAATATCTGTCAGAAATGAATGTGAGTGTGGAGATATCTGGCATATCAGATTCAGAATCCAAATGGGAACAGCCAGAACAGGGGGAGGCACCCTCCCAAGTGAGCTCAGATACGGCAAGGCTTTCTTCCCAAGACCTTGACTCACAGATGGCTCAGCCTGAATGCCCCGCCTTTCCTCTATCATGAGAACCCAGGTTTCAGAGGGGGAGGAGAACGAGGGGCGTGACTTGGGGGATGCTAGGGTCCGTCGCAGAGCGAAGTGGGAAAGGTTAGGGGCAGGGCTCAGACATTCCGCCAGGTTGACCACTCATGGGAGCCTATGTAGGAGGGAGCCTCCCTAAGCAAGGTGCATCCCTGCAAAGCTAGTCTGGCTGAGAAGTTCTTGCCCAGACTACTGGCAACTTTTCTAACTTCCACTTCAGCTCCTCCATTGATATTTGTAGATGTGTGGATTAGCTGTTTCATTGCAGTCTGAGAGTTTTCTAGAATTTCCATTTGTAAAGAAGCTAGTCGCTAACTAATAAAGTAGTGAGGATGGAGGAACTTGACAATACCAGCCTATTTCACTTAAAATTTTAATACTAGTAACAACATCTTAAGAGAGGCATTTCAAGCTTTTAGAGTGGGGAAAGCCTGCACAAAATCCAGGAAACCACCAAATGATTGGTGATGGGGGGAAAGGAGAGGGCCCGGGGAAGGGTGTGTGCCTTCTGGAGCACCCCAGAGGGCTCAACTGCAACCGCTGGAGGGCCAGATTTGGCTCCCAGGCCAGAGGTTCTGCACCCCTGCATTAAATGCAATCATATATTTGGCATGTCTGCTTTGCCCCTTAGTTTTTCTGCAATCCTAAACACACTTACTAGGGAGAAAGCCCCATTGAGCAAAATGGAGCTTACATCTGAGTAAACATGCATAGCATTGTGCACTTAGGTCTTGATCTGACCAAAGTTAAGGACATTTAGCCACCATTGCTTTAAATTGTAGAGTTTTGATAATGTACTTAATTCTCCCATTGAAAGCAATGGGGCTTAAAAGTGTTTAACTTTGGCAGCATTATGTCCTAACTGTATGTCTCAGCCAAAAGTCGGAGGGCCAAATCAGACATTACTTTAAATGCAGGGAATGCAGAAGTTGAGGTGACTGCCATTTCCATAATCCCCACATTTAGAGTAACATCCAAATTGGCCCTAAAGTAAGAAGTGAATCAATTGGGAAAGTTTAAACATTAATGTATAACATCTTCAGAATATCTGACAACTGCATTGTGTCAGGACAGAGAGAGGGGAAAACCTGGCTGTTCAAAGAGCAATCGTGCCAGGATCTCATCAACAGATATTACGGTTGGTTTTAAAACTGAACAGCTCCCAAAGGGTACTTAGAATGAATTGGCGTATGAACAAAATGTTATACATCACCCATGGAAACAAGCCAGAGTTTCCACCCCTTTTGTCAAAGATGTATAGACTGCCAGAGATGAGTATTCCTAGATGTCTATCATAATACGCAGCCTTGTCTCATAATACTTTTCCTGTTTGCAGTATAAATCAAACTTACTTAAAAGCTTTTCTTTCCTATTCCTTCTGGTAAAATGCAACAGACAATGGAATTCTGGAGAAGATCAGAAAATGACTTGCAGTTTATTATTCTGTGTAGGTAACCCTTCCAATCAGATTCAAATGTTTATAAGCTCCCACAAGGCATACAGTGTTCTGTATATAATTTGTTCTGTAGAGTTTCTTTTTTTAGAATTATGACACGTTTGTAGTGTCACACTTTTTTAAATAGACTTTTTCCCTCCACAACTCCTCTGAAGCATATTTAGATTTAAAAATTACATAGATTAAATGCTGAATATTTCATGAAGCTGCTGTAATTTGAGGTCTGAAAAGCTTCTTGTAATATGTATCAGCCCCAATGAACCTGCTGAGGTGATTGTACATATGCTAACTCTTTTCAACGGGGAAATATTTGGCAGAAGTGCACTCTCTTGATCTCAGAAGAGCTTGTTCTCAGAATAAGATAGATAAAGGCTTTGTTGCAGCCTTCTTCCTGATCCAGAATGGGGCCCCACATCAGCCTTGGACATTAAGATTGACCTATTAGGGAAGTTGACTTGCTAGGGAAGCTTGGCCTAAAAGCCTCCCCTTCTTGTGTCAGATGGCAGCGTGAAGTATTTGACTATTACCGTCAGTATGCTAAGAAACCTCTTCCATCCAGTAGTCCAGCATAGTTGGAATTTCAGTCTTCAACATTGACTTCTGAAGGCTTATGACAAAGACCAGAGCATGAACACTTGGGTGACTACCCCATGAGAAGCACTAGGTCTGATGTTACAGACAAACCAATTAGGACTGCAGCTATTTTATCTTATCTCCAGCCTGGACATTTACTTTAATTGTGATGCATTGCTGATGGCATGAAACCTAAGTGAGGTAAATTCAGCAAGAGATAAAAGATTGGATCCAGGATCTCCCTTCAGCGACAGGAAGGGCTCTGCTCGCATTTTGATTTTGGGGGGTTCCCCCTTCCCCCCACACCACAGCTAGACCATTCAGCAGGGTCTCCTGACACTCTTGGTAACATTTTCAGAGGGCTGGAGGGGCTGCCATGGGAAGGAGAGGGCAGGGAAGTCCACTTCCACCAGCGCAGTTGATCCAACATATCTGGACCTTATCCAAGGTTATCAGTTCATAGCACATCCAGTGCTATCTGACTTCCAGTGAATGCAGACCTGACCACGATTGGTCTTGCCTAACTTCTTTCTGCCCTCTAGGTAGGTATGTCAGAGAATTCTGCCACGGATCTTGGTGAGGCCAAATGCCAGTGCATTCGGCCCCCCGAAATCCATGGCAGAACGGCCTGCCACCACCCCCGCGGATCCCCCCCGGGATGAGACTTACCTGGGGCGGATGTTCCGGACAGCGGCAGCTCCAGTGGTGGCGGCTGGTCTTCCAACTAGCTGCCACCGCTGCCATTTGCAGTCTGGTCACTTCTTTTTTTTTTTTTTACATAGATGTGATAGGCTACATAAAGACTTACGTAGCCTATCACGTCTGGGTTAAAAAAAACACAACCGCGTACACAAATGGCAGCGGCTATGGCCGCCGCGATTTGCGTTCCTTATTTTTGGCCGTCTTAGTCTACATAAATATTTACGTAGACTAAGACGGTGAAAATAAAGGGGAACGCAAATAGCGCCAGCTACGCTATTTGCGTTCCCCCTTATTTTTGCCGTCTTAGTCTACATAAATATTTACATAGACTAAGACGGCCAAAAATAAGGAACGCAAATGGTGGTGGCCGTAGCCGCCGCCATTTGCGGACACGGGTGTTTTTTTTTTAACCCAGACGTGATAGGCTACGTAAGTCTTTATGTAGCCTATCACATCTATGTAAAAAAAAAAAAAAGAAGTGACCAGACTGCAAATGGCAGCAGTGGCAGCTAGTTGGAAGACCAGCTAAGTCTTTACGTAGCCTATCATGGCTGAATACAGGGACGTAAACGGTGGCGGCTATGGTAGCCGCCATTTGCGTCCCTGCTAGCCAGTGGCCGGATGTCCAGCTGCTGGCGGAGCTGGCCGGCGGCTCCGCGGAATCCCCGGGAGCGCCTCCTCCCCCCGTTGAGGATTCCGGAGGGAGGGACGGAGCGCCTCCCCCCGCCAGTGGATGCCCCGATCAGAACAGGTAACTGATTTGTACAGCCCTATCTCTAGGGTATATTTTGCACACACAAAAGGGTGTTATTGTTACTGTGTAGCAGTAACTAAGCTGTGCAAGAATGCACAAAGATATGAGTGTCTTTTGCTTGTTAAACCATCAGCTCATGCCTTCTCCAGCAGAGTTCAAGTTCTGTTTCCCCCTCATTGTCAGCCTTGTTCCAATCACTCCCAGGTTAAAAAATAGCTATGGGTGTAACCCTATCAATTGAGCCATTGCTGCTCAGAAGCCCCTAAATTCAGGGACTTCTGAGATTGTTATGCCTGTCGGGGTGAAGCCAGCAGGATGGGAGGAGCAGCGGAGGTGATCTTTGCCTCCCCGCCCTCCATTCTTTTGATTTTTCATCTAGCGAGTGTGCTTCAGAGGGAGAGGGAAGACAGCTGGAGGAGGCTCAGGATAAATCATATCCTGGCCTTTCTAGTTTCCTGTTCTCCCTGCCCACTGGAAAACCCCTGTTTCCCCCTCTCTGAGGCCAAGCTTCTGACCTCAGAGAGGCAGCTAATGTGATTCTCTCCATGCTGGCTGCGAGGGGGTGGGGTTGGACCTCTGACTCCCGCTTCCGAGGTTGGACCACTGTCTCTGACCTTGGAGGGGGAATCCAAACTATCCTATGGTTCCTGAGATGCTCACTTAGGGACCATAGGATTGTTCTCTAAAGCAATAAAATCACAGCAGGTTGGTGGCATATGTAATAGCAATTCTACACCTCCACAACACAGACGGCTTCAATCATCATACCAAGAAAACACATTTGACTATCTCATTTTGACATTCCTGATTGAACCTAAACATTTAGAACCAACAGTTATTTGAACAATCTGACCAATTACCTTGTCATTAATTAAAATATCTGGTCAGGAGTGAACAGTCGAGAACATCATTACTAAAACAGTGGGAAAGGTACAAGTTCTGCTTGTGTCATTCTAACTATAATTGCTGAAATGCCACATTGTCCCAGTCACATCTAAGATGGAGTCAAACAAAATGTTGGCTCCAGAACAATGCAAACCTACAGGCAGCTGGGAAAGAGTCTAAATAATACTGACTCAGTGCTGTGCAAGACAAAAGAAAATTCAAGCATAGTGGCCATAGCATTCCCTTTAGTGCAAAATGCTTTCCAGAAATCATGGCCGCAGGGGCTTTTCTTCAGTCTCTGGCAAAGTCTATAAAGTATGTGAAGTTTATCTGATCTAGTTTAAGTAAACATTCCATGATAATTTTTTTTTTTTAAAATCCATCCATTTAAGATGAGAGTTAAGGCACTTAACATTTTCACTCATACTACGAAAAGCACATAAATTATAAATTAAGGGACGGACCTCAACAGCCATGCCATACAAGCAGTTAAGATGTTATACAGTCTTGCAGATTATGCTCACTTACAAATTACGCTTCATGCACTCATCCTTGTTCTGTTTTAAGTGGAAAGTTTATGAATTTTTAACCCCATTTTCCCCACCAGCAACCGTGTGTGTGTGTGTGTGTGTGTGTGTGCATGCGTTGGCGAGGAGATATGGAAACTGGGTTCAAATTGTAGTGAGATGGATGAGGCAGAAGGAGGCCAGGGTCCCAGAATTGTGTGTGATGTGATGCCTCCAACTCAACAGCCCCACATTTCCTGCAAGGATGTAGCAGGAACCAGAAGACAACTCAATAAAACAGAAATAACAACTAGTGTTTACGGAACAGGAAAGAAGATGAGAAAATAAGGACAAATCAAGTATATAGCTTATGGTAAATCTCTAAACAAAAATAGGAGTGGATGGAGTGCTATAAAAAAACTTATCCATAGGTAGAGTCTCCCAGACCTGTCTCAGGGTGACACAGTTTTGGGCTGAGCTGCAGCTGCAGGCTGCAACCCCTCACATTACCACAGCAGTAGGGACACGCATTCATCTTAGCTAGCCTGCTTTTAATCTTTAACATGCTCCTGCCCTTCTGTGCATGTTTACTCAAAAGTAGGAAATAAATCTTGCTCCCCTGAAGTGAAAGGGTTAACTTTAGTAACTTGTCCTAAAGAGCTATTTCACTTCTCCATTGCTCTGTGAAATCACTACTGCGATGTTGTGCTTCTTTGATATTCTGTAGTTTCTCTGATGTAAAGTCATTTCGCCATTGTTATATAAAGTCCCTTCTCCACTTTATCACTTTATCACAGTAATGATCTTTCGGGTTTACAGTAGCTTCTCATTGCAAGCAGGGAGAAGGAGAAAGAAAGAAGGGGCAGGTTGGAAGCAATAGGTAAAACTGAACACATGGAGAAAAATGGGGTGGGAGCAATAACTCTGCAGCAGATTGCTGGAATGTGGTGAAATTTGGGTGGGAGAAAGCTCTCAGGGGAAGCCTTCAAATGCTGCATCAGAAAACTGTGGATTTTGGCTTCTTCAGGGAAATCTGCACACATGGGGAAAATAAGTTGCTCTCCATTCATAATAATGTAGTAGCGGAGGGGGGGAGCCTGGACAGGGGCAGGAAACAAGCCTCTCTCATTGGTTGAGCAGCCCCTGCCAGGTTGATAACATTCAGTTCTACTCCCCCTCATTCGACCCTGACATACATTCCTTTCAAGCGCTATGTGACCCCTGAAAACCAGATTTTAAAGGTATGCTACACTCGGCTTATCTTGCTTCATGTGTCCCTGATAGACCAAAGCCAATTCCATGAAAATACGGGTAAGACCCCAACATACTTCTTATTCCATTGTCATGAAGATCCTCCCCCCCTCCCAGGATACTGTGACTTCACACCAGATGAGCCAATGGCTGGGGAGGGCTCATATCTTTACCTCAGGATTTGTCATTTTTTTTCCTGCAAAATATTTGGCCAGCTATTAATTTTAGAAAATCTAATGATGATGCAGGGAATATAATAAAAAATATACCAATAACATCACATAAAAATATTTAAAATGGTTAATTTTCTGTGAAATAGTTAAAAAAAAAAAGGAACAAAAACAGAACTGCAGTTGGCTGTGGTTGATTTCTAATTTAAAACACCTAGGAAAACGAAAAGACACAATGCTATGTTCAGGTGCTATGCTACTGAATTAATACCATAAAACCTAAAGAAAATTGTGAATTGCAACAGAGATTTTTATATATTCTGTCCGAAACCCTTAACCAAAGAAATAACTAAATGACATCTGCCTCTTTACAGTTTAGTTACAGAGAATAATCTGGTGCTTTTGAATACCACACTAATCTTAACTTCAGTGTTTTGCCTTGTTTTTTACATTTATAATATAGGATTGGTGAAGGAGATACTAGTATTGTTCATTTGGGCCGATATGTCAAGATCTGCAAGATAGAAGAGACTGTCCCTAGTGTAACATTACCATCTGATGGGAAATTTTTCTGTCCATTAATAGCATATCAAAAGTTCTTAAAAAATATCAACCATTCTCCTTTAATTTAACTGCCATATTCAGTTGTAGTACAAATCCCTTTGCTAAATAACCTTTTGATTAGCAGCCTGATCAATTTGGAAGAGTCGCCGATTTGCTGCTCAACCATTCAAGAGTCGAACGGTGCAATCCTATGAAGACAGTTGGCAGCCTCCAAACTTGGAGGCTGCTGGGTATCCAGTGAAGGGCAGCTGGAGCGTGGAGGCGATCTTCACCTCCGCTCTCCGGCCGCCCTGCATTGCTGCTAGACGGGTGATTTTTCCCGTCTAACAGCAGGGCTTTAGAGAGGTAGGGAAGGAGGCTGGGGAGGCCATAGGAAGCATTGTATGGCCACCGCCCCATTCTTATTCCCTGCCTGTCCCTGGGAATGCCCTCTCTTCTCATTTCTGTGCTGTTTCCAAGCATGGAGATGTAGCCAGAGCTACACTGGCTCCATGGAGGATGGGGGCAGGGTCGACGGTTTCTGGGCTCTGAGGTCAGAGAACTGTTTTTAACCTCAGAGCCCAGAAACCAAATAATCCTAAGTCCACCAGATGCTGTCTGGGGGACAAAGGACTGCTCCCTTAAAGTTAAAAGCAAACTTTCCTAGACATGGAATACTCTAGCCACTTCTTCTTCTTTTGAAGAAGGTAAACCACACATTCACATAAGCATTTCCAAAAAAGACTCACAAATAGTCAAGGACTCAGTAAGACAGTTCATTAATGTTCTAGTATCAACTTAGCAGCCCTCTGATTTTATAAGAACAATTTTACAAAGAAGGTGCAGACTTGGTAGGTTGCATATTTAATGCAATTGATTGGATGCATTATTATTTATACAGAACAGTATTGACTTCTCACAGCAGCATAGTTCTCATGAAAGCTTATTCAAAAGCTTAAAGGTATCAATCCACAATTCTGGGGAATGGCCAAGCTTCAGTGAAGCTCAGGAAAGAAAATGGAGATGACCCGAGCTCCCCTGACTGGACTGGAATGGTGAAACAAAATTTATGGTGTCTCATTCTACCTATTTGTTTCTTAAATGATATTAAACGATTGTGACATTTTATTTGTGAAAACATCTGGATGTAAATCTGCTCAACAAAACAAAAATAGTAGCCTAAAGCAGATGAAAGCGAAGTAGGATTTTCTACCAAAAAAGCCACCTTCTGTTCATAAACGCAGCAATGTAAAAGGGAACAGGTCGACAGTTCTCCTTCTGTCAAAAATGCTGAAATTGACAGTTGTAAACATCTCCCAAATACCAAGTTGTAAACACGGGATACTGTATACTGCAGATGCACAACCCCAGTCCGAGGTATCTCATTGCCTGAGGTGAGAACTCATGCTGCTGCTGCCGCTGCTCTCCCCTCCTCCTCCTTCTGCTGCTCAGTTGCAGGCACCCATGAGGGCTCGCCTGAACCCTCACGAGACCCCTTGGCTCCTGTGAGGGAAAGTGGGGGCGTGCAACAGGAAAATGGGCAACTGCTCCAGAGAGCCCTGCCGGTCACTCTTTTGCCATGGCAAATGCCATGGCAAGGGAGCCGCTGGCGGGGCTCTTCAGAGCATTTGCAGCCGGCGGCAGCGGTGGGCCCTCCTGTCCTGGGGGGGGGCACGGGAGTGGAATAACCTTTCACTGCTCCTGCTCTGCCACCTCATGCAGCCTCGTCAGTCTGCATAGTGGTAGGGCCAGCGCTGTAGGTGTGGCGCATGTGTGCCGCAAGCCTCGGGGTCTGCCCATAGAGCAACAGAGAGCCAGACCAGAGGGAATCACTGTGCTTTCTGCTGGAGTCGGCACTTTGGAGTCCTCCTAACAGGCACAGGCGGTTGCCGTGACCTCTGCAGAGTCCCAGGCTGGAATACAGCTTCTACTATTTAATGAACAGGGGAAGGGAAAACAGAAATAATCTAGGAAAGTAGACCGGGGGAGAACAACCCAGTATGATGTGGCTCAGCTTGCCTAGTTCCACCACTGGCTTTCTCGGGATCTTTCTCCTTTCCCTATAGGAGTGCTCGATGTTTGAGCTATGGAGATGGTATTCTGACATGGTTGTACCCTTGTCTATATGGCTTTGAGAACAGGATTTGATTCGTCAGTTGCTCTTGCCTTTTATCTTCCTGGAGGGGGTGAACTATCCAACCAGGAAGGTTTCCTCCATCATTCTATCCTCTTGCAGAGTAAATGATGGGGCTGTTATATCTAGAAAGGAGCCCAGTCCCCTTCCTATTGGTGGTTCCAACCCTCTTTGACCTCTGTGGCAGACTCCAACCCACACAACTGTAGGGTGGGCAGACATGTCAAGTGGAGCTGGTATTCTTCCACCTGACTGCCACAACTATGATGTGGTTGGTAGGCCAATGGGAAAGAGGGCAACAATGGAGGAGTGTCAACTCCCACTGCAGGGGAAAGCTATGGTGGCCTCCACAAGCCTCCGTTAACTTTGGATAGGAAAAAGGAGAGGGCTAGAACCTAAGCCTCCTACACCAGAGAGCTACACCCTAACCACACAGTCCTAGTGTGAGTGTGTGTGTGTGTGGGGGGGGGGAGTTCATGATGGAATTTATTCTTTGCAAATTCTGACATGCACCTAAAAACATAAGAAGAGCCCTGCTGGATCAGACCAAGGGTCCATCTAGTCCAGCATTCTGTTCACCCAGTGGCCAACCAGCTGTGGACCAGGAAACCACAAGCAGGGCATGAGTGCAATAGCACCTTCCTGCCAATGTTCCCCAGCAACTGGTGTACATAGGCTCACTGCTTCTGGTACTGGAGGTTGCACATAGCCATCAGGACTAGTAGCTAACCATTGATAGCCTTTTTCTCCAGGAAGGTCACCTTAGTCAGTTATGCTTTGGGTTTGACACTTCTCTGAATTTTGTGATGCAGTTCTCAGCTCCAAAATGTACCAAAATGCATATTTTAGGATAAAGATTAGAAACACATACTTTGAGAGAAAATATATATTTCAATATTAATTTTGGTGTGAATTTTTCTTTAAAAATCACAGATTAATGTAGAAACAGGACAAATGGACATTTGGCTGAACACATGATCTGACCAAGGGTCCATCAGTCCAGTGCAATAGCACTCTCCCACCTGTGTTCTCCAGCAATTGGTGTATATAGGCATACTGCCTCTGATACTGGAGGTAGCATATAGCCATCAGGACTAGTAGCCATTGATAGCCTTCTCCTCCAGGAATTTGTCCAATTTCCCTTTAAAGCCATCCAGATTCGTGGCCATCACTACATCTTGCGGGAGCAAATGTCATAGTTTAACTATGCGCTGTGTGAAAAGTATATCCTTTTAGCTGTCCTGAATCTCCCACCAATCAGCTTCATAGGATGACCCCAGGTTCTAGTATTTTGAGAGAGGGAGAAAAATGTCTCCCTACCCACTTTCTCCATTCCATGCATAATTTTGTACACCTCTATCATGTCTCCCCTTACTCGCCTTTTATCTAAGCTAAAGAATCCCAAACGCTGTTGTAACCTTTCCTCATAGGGGAGTTGCTGCAGCCTAGTCATCACTTTAGTTGGCCTTTTCTGCACTTTTTTCAACTCTGTGATCTTCTTACATGTAGTGAACAGAACTGCACACAGTATTACAAGCGTGGTCACACCGTAGATCTGTATAAGAGCAGTATGATGCACATGCATACAACACAGAGACAGCGCAGTGTTACAGCCAGAATGATTGGCCCCAAAACAAATGGCCTCTCTCTGCCAACCGTGTGCTCTATTCAGGCCTCGAGGTGCATTTCATTTTACCAAACCCCTTCATCTCAACCAGCTATGCCTTCCCTGTGTTCACTTGGTTGCTTGCCAGCAGCTGCTGGTTGTTTTTCCAATCAAGGACTCGCTTTCTCCCATCCCACTTCTCTTTTATGCACACCAACTTGATTTCTCACACTAGCAGTAACCATGAAGGGTTGCAAAAGGGCACTGCCCTATTGTAGCATGTCCCTATCACCCATGCTATTTATTTATGTGAAATATTTTTATAACACCCATCATCAAATAAGATTTCAGGGTGATCTACTGGCAACACTGGGACAAGAGACAGACTCTTATACCTAGTGGGGTGTTGTGGTTGCAATCTCACTCTCCCTTGCCACTCTTTTCCCATCATGAAGACATTTTAGGTGAGATATGTGGTGCATGAGGGTGGAATCTGCTATCTGTAAGAAGAAGAAGAAACCAGAGACACAGCTAAAATAGTCACAGCTCTTATTTATCAGCATCAGTTGTGGAATAAGTTCTGACAGCAATACAGAAGGATGTGGTCGCCAATCGGTTTGATTTTGCAGGGCTACTGTGCCTATATAACAGCCTTCTCAGCCTGGTGCCCCTCATAAGTGTTGGACTTCAACTCCATCAGCTCCAGCAAACATGGTCAATGGTCTGAAATGCTGGGAGCTGTAGTCCAAAACATTTGGAAGACACCTGAGTGGGGAAGGCTGTAAAAGCTGTGTGACAGACAGAGGAGTAACAGCTTGCAGCTGTCCCCATCACTGAACCTTCATGGTGGCAGCAGCAGCTGCACCTGTTAGACTCATCTGCCATATACTTTTGAAAGACACAGGAGCCCTGGGAGCACAACAGCAGCAACTCTACATGGAAATAACTGGTTCCCCACTGATCCCTGCTGATGCTGTAGGCCTTGCTTGTAGCCTGCATGGGATGAAGTAGAGAACATCCTTGCCTCTCTGCATACTGGATGGCTGCCTGGTTGCCTGTGGGGAGACAAGAGAGACATAGAGATAGTACTAAATCATGCATAGCACCTGCGACTGCTAGTAGTTGCATACCAGTAGTAGCTACCCATTAGTAGGTGAGTATGAGAGAAAGAGAACTATTACCTAGATGTTCATGCAATCCGCATGCCTCAGCCTAACTTCCCACTCTCCCGCTGGTGATTCCTCTGACGTTTACATTGGCATTAATGAACAGGGATATAAAGCTGTCATTAAGCCAATACTCACTCATCCCCTCAAGAGTGTTGCAGTGGAATTCAGTCTGCCAGTTCTGTTTGTTTTGCTTTGACTCTAATCCTGCAAGAAACAAGAAATTAGAAGTGTTTGGCCAGCAGTAGTACTAATGGAATGGACCAGTTGGTATTCCGCAACAAAGATTGCTTTATTCTCAATTGCTTTCTCCAGTATACAATAGGAGCTTAGCTGTATTAGGAGCAAGGTCAACATGCAATAAATAAATATGGGAAGGTGCATGTGTGTATGTTGGCAACAGATCCTTTATGCAAACTGCATAAAAGATCTATTGACTTTATGCAGTTTGGGCTAAAAGCTTTCCAGGAGTCCTCCTTTGAGTCATGGACCCTGTTCCCTGGTGGCCAACACCAGCCGCACCCCACACACCTTGCTTACCTGTGTTGAGATGTCTTTTCCTTGCAGCAGTGAGCCTGTTATTCCTGTTGGGCATGTGTATCTGGAGTCTTAAGGCAGAGCACCTGTAATGGTCCTGATAACATAAGTGTTATCCATCTATCCTTCCTGTTTTGTTTTGTTTTAATCTTGGTTGTTTGTTGTTATGCAAAGTGCTTCCTCTGTTCAAAGAATCCTCGTTTCACTAAAGTTCACCATCACCATTCCCACTTGTATACTCATGGTTCTGTAGGTTTGGGAACAGAAGAATTCAGCCCTATACCACACATCTTGATACATGAGCTGTGTTCCCTTGCTGGGGTTTAGATTTACCTGATGCTGTGCAGTGACTGGCTACTGAGGTTGTCAGACTCCTGTTCTCTATCATTCTATGTGGTGCATGGATGGGCATCTGGGCTCTTCATTGACTTTTCTGGCATGTAAGCTTGTCTGGTGGGGAAGGGGTTTTTAACTGGTTGGGTGCTGTCTATTTATTTATTGTTGTGTTTTAATTGTGTTTTTCATTGTTTTTTATGTTTTGATTAAGATTCAGTTTTTAATCTTATTTTATTATTGTTAGCTGGTTTGAGTGCTATTTTGGCTGGAAAGGTGGCATATAAATTTAATAAAAATAAATAAAATAAGAAAGGACTAACCCACTAGAGCTTATCTTCTGGATCAAGTTGGCCACCCCTCTGATCCACCCGCGCCTTGGCTCGAACTCTGCCTGTTTCCTCTCCTTAGCCAGAGTTGTTATGCTGTCGCATTTACACTGTCCTAAAGATATGATGCTGTAATGTCAATGCTATGCCATAATAATTTCAATACACCAGCATAATTTGGAATGATGTCAGTAGCAATCTTTGCACAGCTGGCATTGTTCAAGCCTAGGACTGGACTGTTATTTTTACTTGGAGAATTGTTAGGTTTATATCTTGCCTCATGTGAGGTTTGGGGTGTTATTTTTATAAAGTTTTTGTTTTATGGATCATTGTTTAGTGTTTGTATTGTATGTTTGTTTTTTAATTATAAACCACCCTCAAGTACTGGTTTGGAGCACTATATAAAATTAATCAATCCGTCTATTTATAAATGCTTGTAGCGGATTGACACAGGAAGAATTGGCGAGGAGTCAGATGTGAACTGACACGGTGACTTATATGCTGTTTGAATGCAGAGGCTTGCATAGCTTTATATAGTAAGTAGATTTTAGGAAGCTTTAGCTAACTAAGGTATAATGGGCAGCTTCAAGTGGGCCTCTCACACACCTTAATTGGTACCAAGCAAGTACAGCTCCATATGTCAACAAACCTTAGAGCTGCAAGGCCTATGCCAAGCTACCTCGTCCTTCTAAAGATAAGGGTGTCATGCCCTGATTCTCATGGAGGAGCTGAGAAACTCCCCCTCCTATGGGGGTGAGGGGAACTCAGGGAAAGGGTGATTGATTTCCCAACCTGCAATGCTTTGAGCAACTTAGGGAAAGAGCATATAGGGAACTATATAAGCTTGTGCCAAGAGCAGACCAATTTGGTCTTGCTCCAAGGGGAATAAGCATGCTACCAGCCTGGAGAATCTGTTAGTCCGTGGGGTGGCATCTCATGTGCTGTGAGGTCTCCAGCACACAATCAGCTGTGACAGAGGGCTGCTCTTGTCAATTGAGGGGATGTGAGCTTTCTTTGTATATTCTTTCTGCCTCCATATATCATCTTTGTGTAATCAATAAACTGTTAAACTGATACATTTGTGATTTGTCTCACTTCAGCAACCACGAATCTGGTTTGTTTGGGACCTATGTCAATCCGTGTCCCATAAATCAATACAATACTCCAAACCTGTTTTTGACCTTACAAGGAGACCAGCTATTAAAAAGTACATTTAGATTGGAATCCTGTACACAATCCTGTACACAACAATCCTGTACACATTGAACACTGTGGAACTTACTGCTGAGTAAACATCCTTAAATTGTAACCAGGTTGAAGAATGTGCATACGTATGTATGTATGTGTGTATGTATACAATCAATTTTTTTGAAAAATCAGTACAAAACATACTTTTTCAGAATTAGAGCTAACTAGAAATCAGCCATGGACATCAGCATCTATTTGCTGGAAATTGTTTGCATCTTATTTCTGTATGAATAGGAAGCAAGGTACAATTTAGGTTCCTTTTTAAAAATTTGTACATTCACTCGGTGCTTAATTGCTTTCTTCTTTTTAAGATACTGGGGCTCAGGTCTGTGTGGCAATGCTACCATTGGGACTGTGACTCTGGGCACTTTCACCTGTTCTGAATATATTCTAGGCATGATGTTAGACACTGGAAACAGATGCCTGGCAAACTCTGGCACAATTAAGCCCTGCATGCACCGTTTGTGGAGCACAAAAGAGCAGTGGCTTAAACAAATAGCAACCATTTAAATCTCCCTCATACCTCTGCAGAGTCTCCTCTTGGGGGACTTGAACATTCACACTGGGGCTAATTTTCGGTGTAGCTCAGGATTTCATAGATACCATGTCAAATTATATCTGACTCAACACTTGTGACAGGACACACATTGGATCTGTCTTCTGGACTGGACAGGGGAAAAATTAGCAGTTCTTGGGGAAGCCAATTGTGGCTCTGTTGGCATGGACTGATGATGGTTACCTGATCATCAAAGTCGGACCTTTGAGCTACCTGTAATCTCTGCAGGTGTGGAGTACCAAATGTGATGGTCAACCCTTGGAGGCTGAAGAGACTGGAAGGGGGAGCTGTTTGTTTTTTAGGTCTCTTGAGGATTTTCCTGCAAGTTTAGTAGGGATGGTGGGGAATTCCACCACAGATTTCAGTGAGGCCGAATGCACTGGCATTCGGCCCCCCAAAATCCATGGCGGAACGGCCTGCCCCCCCTGCCCCCCCCGCGGATCCCCCCTGGGACGAGACTTACCTGGGGCAGATGTTCCGGACGGCAACGGCTCCAGCAGCGGCTTCGGCGGCGGCTGGTCTTTCGACCGGCTGCCACAGCCGCCATTTGCATTCTGGCCTTTGCCATGATAGGCTACGTAAGTCTTTACATAGCCTATCACAGCAAGCCAACCCCCCCCCAAAAAAACGGCGTACGCAAATGGCGGTGGCTACAGCGGCCGCCATTTGAATTCCTTATTTTTTGCCGTTTTAGTCTACGTAAATATTTACGTAGACTATTACGGCAAAAAAAAAGGGGAATGCAAATAGCATAGTGGGTGCTAATTGCGTTCCTTTTTTATACACTGTTTTAACCTATGTAAATATTTACGTAGACTAAAACAGCGAAAAATAAGGAGTACAAATGGTGGCTGCCGTAGCCACCGCCATTTGCATATGCCGTTTTTTGTGTTGTTGTTTTTTACCCAGACATGATAGGCTACGTAAAGACTTATGTAGCCTATCACAGCTCCCTGGCTGGATGCAAATGGCGGCTGCTATGGCAGCCACCATTTGCGTCCGCACTAGCCAGTCCAGGGCCGGAAATCCAGCTGTGGATGACGCTGGCCTGGCCGGCTGCTCCGCGGAGCTGCCGCGGAGCAGAGGCGGCCGTGATCGCCTCCCCCCCACCGTTGAGGATTCCGGGGTGGAGGGACGGAGCGCCTTCCCCCCCCCCCCCATGAACACAATCCGCGAAATGGTAAGTGACTTTCGTACATCCCTAAAGTTTAGCAGGCAGTCCTGCCATGGCCCTGGTCTCTGCTAGGAACAGCTCAGGCTATCAGTATGATTGCTCCCAAATGTCCTCAGTCCAGTTGTACAGCCACATCAGCTCCTTGGTATTCTGAGTAGCTGAGGGTGATTGTCAGGGTGGACACTGAGCCCATAGAATCCCAGAGTAGTTCTGATTCTGAGGAAGAGGAGTTGCTCCTGGGAGCGGAGCGTGCTCCTCTTTCCCAGGGCCAACAGCTGACGGAGATTCCTCCCACCAGCATTCCTAGCTTAGATAGCAGTCCTGGGAGTGACAGAGCGCGGGAAGCAGACTTGATGGATGTGCGACACTGACGCAGAGAGCGGCGCCAAATGGAGGGCACGGAAAGGAGGCATAGTGCCCAGTTGGCGTGCAAACAACGGCTGCGCCCAGAGGATCCAAGGGAAAAGGGGAGGGACTCTCCCTAGCCCTTAGGTTCAGGGGTCTGCCAGTGATTCCCTTTCAAACGGGGACCAACTGTTTCAACTTAGGGCATAGGTACTCTGCTGCTCATATCTAGTTGCTAACAGTAGAGTTGTTAAGTTGTAAAAGAGGAATAAAGCTTTGAAAAGAATCCCTTTGTCTGTGTCTGGACTTGGCTACTGGATTAGACTGAGAAAGGCCTCCAAGGAGCCCTTGACAGTGATGAAACAACAGTCTCAGTTATTATAACACAAATGGTGAAATACTTGTAATGAATATGACCAAATACAGGCAAGAATCCAGCTTGATCTTACTGCATGGTGCTGATGGCAGCAAAGGAGTCTTACTCCTCTGTCACCATTGTGTCTGCTCGATGTTGTCCAGTGCAGCTTCTTCAGGTGGTAAAGGGTCTACGTGGTGTAGGCTCTGGTGTACAAGATCTGGCATGCCTGATGTCCCACTGTGACCAAGATTTGGACCTCGGAGGTGGTTAATGCTTCTTTAAGGCATTGAAGGAGGCTGTGGTGAGGCCTTCATTAAATAAACCAAATTTAGATCCAATGATGCGGAATTTCACCTAATCTTAGGGATGGGTGGATTCCCTACCTGCCGGTCCATGGGGAATCTGCCCGCCGTTCCTCCCCCTGGAATCCTCTTCAGCTGGCTCCGCTCCACGGCAATTCCGCAGAGCCACTGGCTGGCTCCTAAGTGCCAGCAGTACAGCTGCCATGCCATATTGCTAGCTGAAGGGGACTGACTGTGGACACAAATAGCATCCAGGATGCCATTTGTGGCTGTAAAGGTCTTAGTTTGAGGTAAATGCAGCCGTAAATGGCTGCATTTAGCTTAAACTAAGACCTTTACGGCCACAAATGGCATCCTGGACTAAGACCTTTACGGCCCCAAATGGCGTCCTGGATACCATTTGCGTCCGCAGTCAGTCCCCTTCAGCCAGCGAAATGGCATGGCGGCCATATCGCTGGCAATCCGGAGCCAGAGGATCCAGCCGAAGAGGATTCTGCGGGGAGGCGGAGATTAAGTGTTCTGTTCTGCCACGGACTCTGGGGGGCCGGATTCTTGAGAATCCTCATTGGAGTCCGTGGATGAATTCTCCACCATCCCTACCTAATCCTGTGTCTAATCTTCAATTCTTGGGCAAGGTGTTGGAGTGGTGGCTTTTCAACTCCAGGCAGGGTTGGACGATGCTGATTATTAGATCCATTCCATTTAGATTCAGACCCACTTGGGATTCAGACCCACAGGGTCTTAGTCACCCTGGTGGATGACTTACACTGGGAAATTGATGGAGGGAGTGCAACCCTGTTGGTTCTCCTGGAACACTCAGCAGCTTTCAGTACCATCGACCATGATATCCTTCTGGACCATCAGATATCCTTCTGGATCATGGGTTTGGTTTGGGAAGCATGGTGTTAATGCAGTACTTCCTGGCAATCAGCCTCAGAAGGTAGTGCTGTAGAGACTCTTGCTCTACTCCATGGCCATTGGCTTATGGGGTGTTGTAAGGTTCTGTCTTATTAGGAGGGCCAGGGAGCCTGGCAGTCACCAAGGGAGGTATAGGGCCTATAAGATGACCACCAGGTTCTCTCCCCCTCCTGATTTTCTTTTATTTTTTAAGATTTATTTTAATTTTTTGATTAAATCATCAAAAAAAATTTGATTAAAACTGGGAAGCTGTCATGCTGCAAAGCCAAGTGCCAACCTCCAGTACCATCTAAATTTCCAAGAATCTGCCTGGGGCCCATGTGCAGCCCAGAGGTGTTTTTGGAAATAGATGGCGAGTGGCTGCAATTTCATTTTGAAGTGTGCCCAGCCACCCAGAAAAAAGAAAAAAGGTAAGCTGGGTGGTGGCGGCCGTAGAGAACATTCTGGGGGGGCAGTTAGAGGAGGCAGCAGGGAACAAGGGGAATGTTTTGTCAGTTGCGCACATGAGCGTGCACGTGAGTGCTAGCTGGTTTATTTGTTGGTATGGTCTGTGTTTTGCCAGTGGGTTTGTGTGTGGTGTGTATGTTTGCCTGGATTGTGCATGTGTGTGTGTGTGTTTTACATGAGTCTGGGGGTGGGTGGAGTGGTATGTGTTTTGCCGATTTGGTGTATGTTGTGTGTGTTTTTGCCTGGGTCATTTCCTTTCTTTTTTGGTGCGGCTGCCTGGTGTGCATCTGTTCCCTGAAAGTGTGTGTGTGTTCCTCTGAACATTAGGTTACCTTCTATGAAATGGGTATTTTGTTGTGCTTGATGGGGGCAAATACATGATTCAGCATTCTGGACTCAGATCCCACCTCTACCTTGTACTTAGGTTCTTGGGCAAATTTTCTTTCTTTTAGCCTCACCAGTTTGCCTTCTGGGAAATGGGTGTTTGTAACTAGCCAGGCAACCTCCATGGCAACCATTATGTGAATGGGCACCCCACCACCACCTCCCACGGTAGCCATTTTCTGAAAGCACCCATGGCACACTCTAAACATTTCAAATGTGCCCCACCAGGCCAAAATGGTTGGGGGACCCTGGAGTAAAACAATGATAAAAACAGAAGATCATAGGCTGCTCTTAAACCATTTGCGACTCATAGGACAAGATACAGCATATATTTAGGCAATACTCCAAGGGTTTTTACTACTGAACCCTGACACAATGCTACCAAGCCAAATGAGATTTTACCAAAAAATAAATAGAGCATAAATATAAGGCTGCTAGAGGTTCCCTCCACCCAAAATCTCACACTGCAATTCAAATGTACATTGACAATACCCACTATCATTTTTTCAGCTACTGTTACATTCAGATACATGTCATATCTACTATTAGAATAAATGGATTTTATTGTTCCTTCTCCTCTATCTTAAAATGCCTAGAAGTTTTCTAACTTCCTACAATTCAAGATATTTGGCAGCACAGTAAAAAGATTTGTGGCCATGTGATATGTTTGATTAGCTTTATCAGATCTAGACAACACAGGAATAAATGGATGCTCCTGCGGGCATTTTGCCCAATCAGTCCTTTACCAGTACATACTAATCTTAAACAAGGTCAAATTTCCATTACTCTGGGTATTGAAGCTCATATCATAAAAATGTCAGGATGACTGTAACTAGCACTAAAAGCATTTATCACAAATCTTAAACCAATAGCTTACACTTCGACATGTTTTATGTACAAGCTGTAAAACACTAAAACACTGACATGTGATGTCAGTATGTACCATACACAGGGTTTGACCCCCTTGCTATAGATTAAATGCAAACCAGAAGGTGGCTTTAAGGCAAAGGTGTAAGAGCATGCTTGATATTCAGTCATGCCACTAGTCTAGCTAGTCCAGTATTATCTACTCTGAAATGTCTCCAGGCAGAGACGTTTCCCAACACTGCTATTTGAGAACCATTACCTGGAAATAGGAATCCACAATTTTGTTCACCACACTTGACATGGTGCATGTTGGGTAGGCTCTGGAAAGTGTGACAAGCCCCAGGCTTCTTCCCAACCCCTGTGGGGAGGTCTCCACAGCTCCATAAAGTTCAGAGGAAGTCTTGGATTTGTTTTGAATCTGTGCTTGTCAAAAGTTCAAGCCCCCAGCAAATGCAAAACCAAAGCCTAGCTCCAAGCTAAAGAGGGGAGGTGGAGGTGTTTTGGCTTGGCTCTGCACTTTCCAGGTACTCCAAGCTGGAAAGGGAAGTGGGAATCTGTCCCTGACATCATTCTGTGTTTTGAAGAAGGGGCAAGGCCTTGGTCCTGGGAACGACAAGAAAGGACAAGGTCCTCATGACCATAAAGTTGTGGTTGGCCATTAAGACCAGTCAAAATTCATGGATCTCTGACCAGAGGTGCTGTGTATTGTTCTTGGGACTATGCACATGCTAAGCATGTGATCTACCACTAAGCTACAGGTCTGCTTCTTAATTTTTTTATTGTAACAGAAGCAAATTACAATGTACAACTTTATAGCAATGGTAATTCAATGCTCTTCATCCGTTGCCAAAGTGCAATGGTCAAACATTTGCCAACTAAGACCTTTTGTTGTTGTTAATACAGGAAGCGGTATCATGGTATTAAACTAAATTGATCCAAAGCTACCCTTCCATAGGGAGAAGGCATCTTCCATTCATGTTGGGTTACTGCATAATAAAATTTATTTAAGAGATGTTATTTTTCTAGCATAAGATCTTGCACAACCTCTTGTGCAAGCAGAACCAGAAGAACTCCTGTAGAACTTACCTATTGGCAGTGCCTGAACTCTTGCACAAGAGCCTTAGCAGAATGGCACTAATGGCTATTTTCCTTTCTTTCAGGCCTCTTTGGATCCACCAAATTATAGAAGGCCACTATCCATTCCTGATGAGAACAATAGAAGGAAGCTAAGTATGTGTGTGGATAACAGGAAGTCAGTCTTTCTGGAAATGGATCTGAAAAGAAGGTAGAGAACTGACTTGCTGTCTGCAAGAAATCTTATGATACTACGGGTTCCCTAGACATCTGATGGGGAACAGGAATCTGTTGGAGTGCTAAAGTTGTGGATCCATATGTTATACTCACCTATATGTAATATGTGTAAATAAACCTTATAACACAGAAATGGTATAAGTCTCCAAGAATCTCTTTCCAAGGAAACTGAAATCTGAGTAAGTACCTCTGAAACTTCTTGCTGCTTGGAAGTAGGTTGCATACATGTAACACTATTTAGCAATAAATCTTCCTCACTCCCTCTAGTTAGAGAGAGGGAGGAATTGGTGTGTCAGAGCCCTCCAGCAGGACCTTCCATGTGTCACCAGGATGCAAAGCACAAAGTGCTACAGCAAAGCTGGCAATCCCTTTAAAAAAACTGTAGCTCTGGTCCAGAGCTGTTATGTGTATTTTACCAAGTACTGAGACTCTAGATTATATTTTAGAGGGGAAAAGGACCAGCGTGTTTTGTAGATTTACTGCTCTAGAAAGAATCATAAGAAACATCAGAAATCTTAAGCGTGATTAATGCTTCCTTTATTTTATTATTATTGTTATTGTTAAGAAATTGTAGCAATACAGAACTTCCAGCTGGTTATCATGGGCACTTCAAAGTACTAATAGAGAGCCCAGCAACCAAGTCCTAAACCTTTGACAAACTTGAGTATTTTCTTCAGTTCTAACAATGAGCTCCCACTTTACTCATGGTGAATACAAGCACATTGCATGGAAGCTCCTCTGTCTTCAAAGAAATCCCAACTACGGTAGTTTCCCTTGACTATCACACAGGGGTCATGTAAGAAGCACAGCCGTGCACTATGATTCCACTAGCTTGTCTTAACAAACACCTGCATTCCTATTTGCAACGATATGCCATAAATTGCAATGTTCCATTATGACATTTTTCCAGGGCACTGAGGAAGATTAAACTTTGTAGTAACGAAGGGCCAGGATTAAACCCATGATTATGTCTCCTCTGAGAAGTTCTTCCTTAGGGGAGGGGGATTTTTACAGCATCAGCCGCTGGAAGTTTGCCCCAGTTCCCAGATTATTCCTAGGACAGCTTTCTCAAGTATTATGAATTTTGGCTTGCTTAAGGCGCAATCCTATGCATGTTTCGACAGAAGAAGTGTCAGGGTGGAAACTGAGCCCATAGAGCCCCAGAGCCGTTCTGATTCTGAGGAAGAGCAACAACCCGTGGAAAAGGAGCCTGCTCATCTCTCACAGGCACAGCGGCAGGGAGAGAGTCCTCCTGCCTGCATTCCTGAGATAGCGAACCCTGAGAGCGAGAGAGCGGGGGATGGGGCCTTGCTGGATGCTCGGCGCAGACGCAGGGAGTGGCGCCAGATGGAGGGCGCCGAGAGGAGGCGCTCTGCTCGCTTGGTGCTAAAACAACGGTCGCGTCCCAAGGACCCAAGGGTAAGAGGGAGGACCTCTCCATAGCCCATAAGTTCAGAATCTTCCCGCCCTCCTCCTTCAAACAGGGACCAACTGCCTTACCTGGAGCTTAGGCTACTCTGCTAGCTACCTCAGTGCAGTTCCTGGCTTAGTTGCTGGTGATTAGCATCTGAAAGAGTCATTAAGTTGAAAAAGGAATAAAGCCTTGGAAAGAATCCCTTTCGTCTGTGTCTTGAGTTGGCTATTGGAGGGGACTGTAAGAGGCAGCTAGGGCGCTCCTGACAAGAAGGTCCTACAACTCCCAGCATAACTGGCTGGGGAATGCTGGGAACTGTAGGACATTTTTCTGTCTAAATATGCATCGCATTGCACCCTTAATGTTGAATGAAACTATCGTTAGTACATACTAGCACCAGATGAAGGATGCAGTGGGCAATGAGAGGACTAAAAAGAGTAGGGGCCAAACCCATTGCTTCCTTCAACAAAGATTAAATATTAAAAGTGGATCCAAAGTTGCAGTCAAAATTCATTGACAGTGAAATTGGGAGGCCATTTCGCTGAATATTCCCCAGGAAGTATTGAAATTCTGCAGCAGTTCAGGAGGAGCTTGAAAAGGAACATTTAAAAAAAAAGTCAGAAAATAATTTTCTGAAAAGTTTCAGCTCAGTAACTTCATCCTTGTTTTTGTGCCTCCCCTGTAAATTCAAGGCTATAGATGTTCACACCCACTAGAATGCAGATAATCTTCATTTTATCTGAATAGTATTGGACACAACTATGGCGTAAAACACAAGTTATACATGCTTGCAGCTATATAAGAATTCATAGGCCACTTAGTATGCATGCTTTTGTCTTTTTATTCTTGCCAGATTTGTGCTATACCAGTGATGCAATCTACATACCCTTTTAAAAAATCATAATTAAAATAAAACCAGCAGCAGACATTCTCATAAATGAACATACAAATAAAATTCCTGGTCTTATTTCTTCCTCCTGATTACAGAACTAAGAGCTTAAAGGGTAAAACTACCTGGGGGCTGATGTCTGATTTACAAAAAGCAAATCTTGACACAAGGGTCTACTGTTTTAGCAGAATGATTTGTATTAGCAGGGTTTGACTGAATAAAAGTCATTATATTTGTAAAACACAATCTGGTAAGGCTTCCTAGAAACAATTGAGGGTGGGGGATCAGAGAAAACTCTAGATTTCTCTGATTTAGGACTATTTTATACATACATTACCAGTACGCAAACCTTTCATTTTCTAAATGTTTACCCTATGACATTATAATATAATTAGAATTTCTTAGGAAGCACATGCAGATACAAGATGTCTTTATTTAATTACTATGTGGTCTGGGGAAGAAGAAAATCAGTCCCAATTTCTAGGTATTTTTCCCAGCCCTGGAGACCAAATGCTGATAAAAATTCTGTGGGCACATAACCAGTTCTTTGCTAGATGAATGCACTAAAGTCTGCGCACTTTCCTACAACGTATTCCCTGTGGATTGTAAAATTGAAAATACACCAAGACATAACTGTGTATAAAACCCTTTGACATTTGAGACAAAAGAAGCCTTACTATACCAGAGGGAAGTAAAATTACTGACATGAGATGTGGGGTATTTTCACAGGGCCAGTTGAATGTACTGCTCACCCTACAGCAGGAGGCTTAATGATGGAAGACAGCTGAAGGGATCATTCCAGCTGCACATAAAAGGATGTTACCAGTGCCAATTCGAGAAATGGCTTCAAACTTTAAAACTCAAACAGCACAATCCTATACATGTCTGCATTCAATGGTGCTTACCCTTGGGTAAGATTGTATAGTATTGCAGCCTAAATTATCTGGGTCCTGATTATCTTAAGAAGCACTTTTGCCCATAGGTCCCACTCAATTCTCTGAGATCAGTTGTATCCTTCTGTAAATGATCCCTGCTCTCAAGCATGGTAGGTGGTCACAAATGCTAGGACCTTTTCAGTTGTGGCCCCACGCAGTCTATAGAAAGGGCCACCAAATCTTTCCTCACCTTTTGCAAAATAGGGTTGACAGGCTTTTCCAGAGGACATTCATCTCCTGAAGCGAAGATGATTTGATGAGCTATTATTGAATGAACCCTAGAATAAACACTCACGGTTCTTCCTCTCTGTTGTTGTTTGACTTCGTATTTAGGGTTGGCGGAGAATTTCTCCCCGAAACTTCGGGGGGCCGAGCGCCAACGTGTTCGGCCCCCCAAACAAGTTTCGGGGAGAAATCCTCCGAACCCCCCCCGCACCCCCCCCCCGGGACGGGACTTACCTTCGCCGAATGTCCCTCCCGGCAGCGGGTCCGGCCAGCAGTTCGGCGGGTGTTCGAGCGGGGCGGGAGCAGCAGCCGGTCTTTCGACCGGCTGCCGCCGCCGCCATTGCAATCAAAGAAAAAACAAAAACGCCCCCTGATAGGCTACGTGACGATTCACGTAGCCTATCACGGCTAGATTTGCAAAGTCAGCCGTGATAGGCTACGTCAATCGTCACGTAGCCTATCACGGGTGACTTTAAAAAAAAAAAAGTGTGTATGGATAATGGCGGCCCCCATAGGGAGCCGCCATTCCCGTTCCTTATTTGGTCGCTGTAGTCTACGTAAAGATTTACGTAGACTACGGCGAAAATAAGGGCAACGCTATTTGCATTGCCCTTATTTCGCCGTAGTCTACGTAAACATTTACGTAGACTACAGCGACTAAATAAGGAACGCGAATGGCGGCTCCCTATGGGGGCCGCCATTAGCGTACGTGCTTTTTTTTTTAAGTCACCCGTGATAGGCTACGTGACGATTGAAGTAGCCTATCACGGCTGACTTTGCAGATTTAGCCGTGATAGGCTACGTGAATCGTCACGTAGCCTATCAGGGGGCGTTTGTTTTTGTTTTTTTAACTTTCGCGTTCGCGGCCGGGTGAGGCGGGAAGCCTCCTCCCCGGCCTGAATTTCGGCCGGGGCAAGGTGGGAAGCCTCCCCCCCGGCCTGAATTTCACGGGGGAAGCAGCGAAGCGCCTCCCCCCCACCGCGAACGTCCTTTGAGGACAGGTAAGTAACTTTCGTCCACCCCTATTCGTATTACAGTTAATTTCAAAATTTTAGACAGGGTTTAACTGCGGGATGTTCTGTTTGATTTTAAATGATGCTTTTATTGTAAGCTGTTCTGAGAGTTTGGGCCAAGAAAGCAAAATAGAAGTCTAAACAAACAAACGAACTTCATTATTTTTTGTCTAAGGAGAGGAAACTGTACTAATGCTTCAGTAATTTCTTTCTACATTAGAATTAAATTAATCAAGTAATAAGTGCAAAGGTGTTAAGTTTAAATTGACATGATGACTTAGCCCCCACATTTTATAAAATCTCTGTGTGTGTGCACACATGCACATTCTGAAAGCCCTCAGTCAAGTGGCAATTAAATGATAACAACAGCTCTGCAAATATCTAGAGCTAGATTTACTACCCATCCACTACCAGATTACTATTTTTCTTTTCCCCCATCTACCTTAGGGATACATCCAATATGAGCTGCATTGGGCTGATTTGGCTCCAGTTTTAGCCACAGACACCAAAAACCCCATCAGGATGCAGCTCACTAACTATATTTATACAAATGACTTAATTAATTAATTAATTAATTAATTAATATCAAAGGGCTGCCTTTGAAAATGGTCTGCAAACTTCAGCTGGTCCAAAACAGGTCAGCGAGATCGCTAACAGGGACTGGCCAATGAGATCATATTATGGCAGTACGTTCCCAGCTGCACTGGCTGCCAGTCCCTTTCTGAGCCGGATTCAAAGTGCTGATATTAACATTCAAAGCCCTAAACGGCTTGGGGCAGGTTATCTGAAGGATCACCTCCCCCCATATGTGCCTGCCCGGACCCTAAGACCATCTTCAGGGGTCCTTCTCCAGGAGCCCCTGCCAAAAGAGGTAAGGCAAGTGGCTACCAGGAAAAGGGCATTTTCTGCTGTAGCACCCCAGCTGTGGAACAAACTCCCTAGAGAGGTTTGCACGGCGCCTATGTTGTACTCTTCTGGGCACCAGGTGAAGACCTTTTTATTTTCCCAGGCATTTTTAGCATTTTAACATTCCAGGTTTTTTTAGCTCAGCTGTCTTAAAACTGCTGTTGCATTTTAAATATCTGCACTGTTGTTACTTTTACTCTGGTTGTATCTTTATTCTGTAGTTTTAATCTATTATATTTTATATTGTATTTCCCGTTGCATTTTTGTGGTTTTAATTTTGTGAAACACCCAGAGCAGTTCAGCCATTGGGCAGTATAAAAATGAAATAAATAAGTGCTTACATGAGGTTGAAGAAACTGTATTTTGTTTAAAAGCAATATTTTCATCTTTTCTGACATATAAAACTGCTTCCATTTGCTTCTAATACTAATTGCAATAATTTCTATGCAACTGTTAACTCATTAATACCTAACCATGCTAACAATGTATCTGATTCCAAAGAGTGTAAAGGTTGAGCAACTACAAGTCAATAAACTATTGTTACCTGAGATGTAGTCCACACTGAACATTTAGTTCTAGAAGGCTTTTCCAAGACACCTCTATCTACCAAGATTGGTTTATCCTTGATTATTTAACTAATACCCCAATGTAGGACTTTTGAGTGGCATTACCTTAATTGTGTGGGAGCCTCTGCAGGCATCTTTTCCTTGACGTTCTATTAGCAGTAATCAGTGGCTGTTACATTGTATGTCGTAGCTGCTGTTGTTAAAATATTTATTCTGTCAAAAGGGTCCCTTAGATTAGTGTCAATATATGCCAACCTTAACAATGAGGATTATTCAAGTTAAGTATAATAACCGAAAGAAAAAAGCTATAAATTTCCAACAAAATTTAACTCTGCTAATATCTTAGTATAATAATTCTACTTGTTTATTATATATGTTTATAACTGTTTCTTCCCCTCCCCTTGAAACCTGCCCACAGAATCTAACCCTCTTTAGACCCCAATAGTTTAACCATTCGCTGTTTAGTGTAAATTGTTAAGCCTCTATTAACATCACATGAATGTGTAATAATTTATATTTTTATAACTGTAACTTTGCTTTTAAGAAATATGTAAGAAATGTGAGATTCCAGTATGTGGAAACTTTTCTCAAAATTCTAAAAAAAAAAAAGCTAGTGTGCATATGCTTGCATTTTACAGGGCAAAGTGGTTCCTATATGTTGATTGATTTCAAAATAATTGCATGAATGAAGAAGACATGATATTAGTTACATAATATAAAATTAGCAAAAAGTCAAAATGAATATCACATTCTCGTCAATATTCCAGAAGTTAAAACGATCCATAAAATACAGTGGTTCCCCAGTCATCAGGAAGACAGAATAAGAAGTCCTCTACAGTAAACATCTTCCCTACCCGCACTTTTGCCATGATATTTATTTCTACAGGGTGTATTTGTCTATACGCACGCAAGCAAGCACAAATAGATAAACAGACAGACAGAGGTATACATTATTAAAAACAGGCAAAAACAAATTGCACAATTTGAATTTTCACTCTTTCCTGAGAACAATCCACAATGTGACATTAAGCTTGCAGCAGACGGTGAAGTGCACATTATTTTTTGTCAAACTCCTTGCATTCCCATCTTCCTCAGTCTTCTGAGAGAAAATCTGCTAGGTAAATGAATTCCCCCTATGCAATCTTTAAAATCTATAATGAAAAAAAGGATAGTTTATTATGCTAATACTTTTACAGAAACTCAAAAAACCAATCTCTTAACTATTCATACTCTTATCAATTACTTGCTTCATTCATAGCAACACTTCAAGAATACAGCGGCAACACAACACTTCTATCAAAGACAAAGAAACACATGCCAAAGAACTCCAATCGTACCTGCTTGGTTTAAAATCCTTTAGATTGAGGATCATTAATGGCATTTTCATACTCTTCTCTTCTAGCTGTATAATTCCTAACAGATGACATAGTATTTTACCTGCAAGAGAAATGGAAAGAAACTAAACTGATATTCGGTTCACATATTTTTTTCTCCATCCTCCTCCCACCTCCTACCAAGAATGATTGCAAAGAAACTGGGGAAAAAATATGGTAAAGTAATTTTGACAGAGAAGGGGAGGGGGAATGAGAAAAGAAAAAATATTTTGTTGAATATGTCACTGTGACTTCTTTGATGAAAAACAAACAACACAAATGCATCTAAAAAGTGATTCCATTAACCAGGAGAAACTTACCACAAGAGGTCTTGTACTGATTTCCGTGGTTCCAGCCATGACCAGTACCCTGTGTTCATTCACTGGCTGTTGTATGCATACCTCTGTATATCTGTAGATGCCCCACTTTTGTTGTTTTTCTAACCCCTTCTCTCCCCACAATGTAGCTATTGATTAAATCTGTACAGGGTAGGCCAACCGCTTATTTCATTGATGATAAAGATCACCTGTCAATTTGAAGAATAGCATGGAATTAGGCTCCATATTTTCAGTAATGAATTGCCTCCAAACCAAGCACTTAATCTACTAAATCTAGCTTTTAAATCACTGAAACGTTAAATAAAAAAGCAAATATCACATTCGGATATATTTCTTTAAAATTTTTAATTCATCGCCTGAAGAACATTCACTCCGTAAAGCCAATTAATTAATGAACCGATATTCAATAACGAATCTTAGAAAATGTTTAGGTAGCAGCACTTTTCTTGGTAGCTGCCAATCCTTTACTTTTCCAGGCAGCTACCGGAACTTGATGGAATGGTACCTTCTAAATCTGCCCCTCAATACCACCTCTTGCATTAATGCAAGATAATGCCAAACACAGAAAAAAGCATGTTACTGAGTTGCTACTTTAAAAAAAAGGCCAGCCATGTCTTAAATTAAGGTTGAGCTGTATTTTTTGCTCATGAAGATGTGTCTCACTGTAGCCTGTTAATGTGAATAGTTAGTTCCATTTAATTAATGTATGTTCAGTTCTCAGTTCGTTTAAACCCCTATAGTACTCTCACTGAAAGCTGAATTGGCCATGATGAAAATAATATGCTATGATCTTTGTTGGATGGTATGAGAACACAGATGCAGAATTCCATGTCTGAATACGTCCCCACATCCTTCTCCTTGATGAACTACTTTTCCATATACAGTGAGCTTCCTGATATTCACATGGAGGTTAATAGATAGTAGCAGTAGTGTAGTCGCAAATTCAAACCTTCAGGGTCCCTTCATGATAGTCACAGCCACGCCCCCTCACAGCCACAACTCCTTCTAAGATTGTACAACCTTGTAAGATATACAGCCTTCACCTGTGATCCAAAAACAGTGCAGCTGAGAGTAGGGCAGTGGTATTTCAGTTGGACGTCTGAGAAAAAAATGCAGGGGTGTTAAAATATTTTTCACCCACCCACTCACTCACTCACAAACATTTGGGGTTTTCAAAATATGATACTCTATGGAAGCTTCACCCTCTCAACTCAGGCCTCATGGACAGATCCCTTCTCATTTAAACAGCCCCCTTGCACACTCCCTTAGAACCCCAACATTACCCATTAGCCTTCCCTAAGCTCCTTCATTATCTCTCCCCCCTCACCCTCCAACAGAAATGTCCACACACCCAGCTGGATTGAATTACACACACACACACACACACACACACACACCTTATTTCTCCCCTCCCCTCCCCACAACTGATTTTTTTCTGTTTCCCTTCCCTCCACTAGCATTTGTTTGCCCAGGTACATTGTACGAAAAATTTTAGCTGACAGAGCAGGTTGCATTTGGCAATTCCACTTAATAAGTAGAAATTAATGTTCAAGAATTAACAGTGCAATCCAGTAGGTGTTTATTTCGAATTAAATTTACAGAGATCTTGAGAAAGCAGCTAAGGCTGCAGTCCTAGGCACACTTACCTAGGAGAAAGCCCAATTGGCAATTGAACATAGTGGGACTGACTTCTGAGTAAACATGCATAGGACTGTGTGATAAATCCTAAAAACTGGCACAAACCAATTCTTACAATTGTTGTTGTTCAGTCATTAAGTTGTGTCCGACTCTTCGTGACCCCATGGACCATAGCACGCCAGGCCTTCCTGTCCTCTGCTCTCTCCCGGAGTATGCTCAAGTTCATATTCATTGCATTGGAGATGCTATCTAGCCATCTCATCCTCTGCCGTCCCCTTCTCCTTTTGCCTTCGATCTTTCCCAGCATCAGGGTCTTTTCCAGGGAGTTTTCTCTTCACATTAGGAGGCCAAAATATTTCAGCTTCAGCTTCAGTATCTGTCCTTCCAATGAGCACTCAGGGTTGATTTCCTTTAGGATGGACTGATTTGACCTCCTTGCAGTCCAGGGGACTTGTAAGAGTCTTCTCCAGCACCACAGTTCGAAAGCATCAATTCTTCGGCGCTCAGCCTTCCTTATAGTCCAGCTCTCACAGCCATACATTGCTACTGGGAAAACCATAGCTTTGATTAGACGGACCTTTGTCGGCAAGGTGATGTCTCTGCTTCTTACTATGATGTCTAGGCTTGCCATAGCTTTCCTCCCAAGGAGCAAGCATCTTTCAATTCCATGGCTACAGTCACTGTCTGCGGTGATCTTGGAGCCCAAGAAAATAAAATCTGTCAGTGTTTCCATTTCTTCCCCTTCTATATGCCAGGAAGTGATAGGGCCAGGTGCCATGATCTTCGTTTTTTTAATGTTGACTTTCAAACCAGCTTTTGCACTCTCCACTTTCACCCTCAACAAGAGGCTCTTTAGATCTTCTTCGCTTTCTGCCATTAGGGTGGTATCGTCTGCGTATCTGAGGTTGATAATTCTCCCGGCAATCTTAATTCCGACCTCTGATTCATCCATCCCGGCATTTCTCATGATGTACTCTGCATATAAGTTAAATAAGCAGGGCGACAATATACAGCCTTGTCATACTCCTTTCCCAATTTTGAACCAATCGGTTGTTCCATCTCTGGTTCTTACTGTTGCTTCTTGACCCTGGTACAGGTTTCTCAGGAGACAGGTAAGGTGGTCTGGTACTCTCATCACTTTAAGAATTTGCCACAGTTTGTTGTGATCCACACAATCAAAGCTTGAGCATAGTCAATGAAGCGGAAATAGACGTTTTTCTGGAATTCTCTTGCTTTCTCCATGATCCAGCAAATGTTGGCAATTTGATCTCTAGTTCTTCTGCCTCTTCGGAACCCAGCTTGTACTTCCGGTAGTTCTCGGTTCACATACTGCTGAAGCCTAGCTTGTAGGATTTTGAGCATAACCTTGCTGGCATGTGAAATGAGCGCAATTGTACGGTAGTTTGAACACTCTTTTGCATTGCCCTTCTTTGTAATTGGAATGTAAATAGGGATGTCAGAGAATTCCACCATGGATCTCGGTGAGGCCGAATGCCAGTGCATTCGGCCCCCCAAACTCCATGGCGGAACGGCCTGCCACCCCCCCACCACCCTGCGGATCCCCCCCGGGATGCGACTTACCTGGGGCGGATGTTCCAGATGGCGGCAGCTCTGTAGGCGGCTTCGGCGGCGGCAGCGGTGGCTGGTCTTCCAAACAGCTGCCGCCGCTGCCATTTGCAGTCTGTTCCCCCCCCCCATTCGTGATAGGCTATGTAAAGACTTATGTAGCCTATCACATCTGGGTTAAAAACAAAAATGTGTACGCAAATGGCGGAGGCTACAACCACCGCCATTTGCATTCCTTATTTTTGGCCGTCTTAGTCTACGTAAATATTTACGTAGACTAAGATGGCGAAAATAAAGAACACAAATGGCGGCAGCCGTAGCCGCCGCCATTTGCGTACGCGTTTTGTTTTGTTTTTAACCCAGACGTTTTGTTTTGTTTTTAACCCGTAGCCTCTCACGGCTGAATACAGGAATGCAAACGGTGGCGGTTAAGGCAGCCGCCATTTGCGTCCCTGCTAGCCAGTGGCCGGATGTCAGGCAGCTGGCGGAGCCAGCTGGTGGCTCCGCAGAATCCCCGTGGAGCTGAGCCAGCCAGCCAGGATTCCAGGGGGAGCGCCTCCCCCCCCAGCGGAACCCAGTGGAGCCAGGTAAGTGGGGTTTCGTACACCCCTAAATGTAAACTGACCTTTTCCAGTCTTGTGGCCACTGTTGAGTGTTCTAAATGTGTTGGCGTATTGAATGCAGCACTTTAACAACATCATCTTTTAGGGTTTTAAATAGCTCAGCTGGAATACTGTCATCTCCGCTAGCTTTGTTGTTACTAATGCTTCCTAAGGCCCAATTGACTTCACTCTCTAGGATGTCTGGCTCAAGTTCAGTGACGGCACTATCATGGCTATCGGGGACATGAAGATCTTTCCTGTATAGTTCTTCTGTGTATTCTTTCCACCTCTTCTTAATCTCATCTGTTTCTGTTAGGTCCCTGCCTTCTTTGTCCTTTATCATGCCCGTCTTTGCACAAAACGTTCCCTTGAGATCTCCAATTTTCTTGAAGAGATCTCTAGTCTTTCCCATTCTGTTGTTTTCCTCGATTTCTTTGCATTGTTCATTGAAGAAGGCCTTCTTGTCTCTCCTTGCTATTCTCTGGAACTCTGCATTCAGTTGGGTATATCTTCCCCTTTCTCCCTTGCTTTTCGCTTCCCTTCTTTCCTCAGCTACTTGTAAAGCCTCATCAGACAGCCACTTTGCTTTCTTGCATTTCTTTTTCTTTGGGATGGATTGAGTTGCTGCCTCCTGAGCAATGTTACAGACCTCCGTCCATAGTTCCTCAGGCACTCTGTCTATCAGGTCTAATCCCTTAAATCTATTCCTCACCTCCACTGTATATTCATAAGGGATATGATTGAGGTCATACCGGAATGGTTTAGTGGTTTTCCCTACATTCTTCAATTTAAGCCAAAATTTTGCAATAAGAAGCTCATGATCTGAGCCACAGTCAGCTCCAGGTCTTGTTTTTACTGACTGTATAGAGCTTCTCCATCTTTGGTGGCAAAGTACATAATCAATCTGATTTCGATATTGACCATCTGGTGATGTCCATGTGTAGAGTCGCCTCTTGTGCTGTTGGAAAAGAGTGTTTGCTATGATCAGCGTGTTCTCTTGGCAAAACTCTATTAGCCTTTGTCCTGCTTCATTTTGAAGCTTCTTCAGCCTCAGTGGTTGGGGCATAGACTTGAATTACTGTGATGTTGAATGGTTTGCCTTGGATTCGTACTGAGATCATTCTATCATTTTTCAGATTGTACCCCAGTACTGCTTTTCCCACCCTTTTGTTGACTATGAGTGCTACTCCATTTCTTCTAAGGGATTCTTGCCCACAGCAATAGATATAATGGTCACCTGAATTAAATTCGCCCATGCTTGTCCATTTTAGTTTGCTGATTCCCAAGATGTCGATGTTCAGTCTTGCCATCTCACATTTGACCACCTCCAGCTTACCTTGATTCATTGATCTGACATTCCAGGTTCCTAAACAATATTGTTCTTTACAGCATCGGACTTTCTTTTCACCACCAGACACATCCACAGCTGAGTGTGCTTTCGGCTTTGGCCCAGCCGCTTCACTCTTTCTGGCGCTACTTGGAAATTCCCTCTGCTCTTCCCCAGTAGTATATTGGACACCTTCCGACCTGTGGGGCTCATCTTCCGGCATCATCTCTTTTAGCCTTGTGATACGTTCCATGGGGTTTTCTTGGCAAGAATCCTGGAGTGGGTTGCCATTTCCTTCTCCAGTGGACCACATTTTGTCAGAACTCTCTGCCATGACCTGTCTGTCTTGGGTGGCCCTGCACGGCATAGCTTATGGCTTCACTAAGTTACGCCAGCCCCTACACCACAACAAGGCAGTGATCCATGAAGGGGAACTCTTACAATAAATGTTACTTCAACAGCTGAACAAGGCATCACCTTGCTTCTCATTTGCACCACCCATCTGCCTCTATCTTCTTCATGTTCATCAAAATGTGAAGGAAACTTTTCTATATCTTTTCTCCAAGCCCTCCCTCGCCCCCCCCCCACCACTGTTAAGCACAAAAAGTTACCAATCCTAAACACACTTACTGAGAGAGCTGGTGTACTGCTGTGGCCCTGTTCTCCTTTCCTGCCCTGGAACTGTCAGAGTGGGATAGGATGCTGCTCTAGCTGGCTATGGCTGCTGGTTCTGGGGTATAGTTTGACAACTCCAAGAACACGTTTAAGCATCAGGAGTTTTAAGAAAGTAATGAGTCCCGTCCCCCCCGCAACAAACCTCAGTTAAGGGTATGTAAATCAGCTTTATGTGTGTGTTTTTAGTAAAAGGTACAAAACAATGGGAGCTTATTTTCAAGAGGAGGACAAGGGTCTAGGTCATTCACATCTCCACACCCTTACTTCCTAAAGGCACATTATATCTAAAAGGTGTGAAAAAAAAGGAGAACATCATCATCATCATCATCACTTGTATAATCAAAACTTAATCAAATTAAGTTTCAGACCACTATGTAACTTTAGATTACAAATTCAATTTGAATTTCAATTTAGATTTATAAGCTTCTATGGGCAGAGATCTCCAGCAAAGGAGATCGTTACCTTGTTGTGGTGCTGGAGCTTGAGCACCTCAATGATGTCATGAGCTAAACTGTGAAGGGACGCCCAAGATGGGAAGATCATGGCAGAGAGGTCAGACTAAATACGATCCCTGGGGGAGGAAACAGCAACCCACCCCAGTATTCTTGCCATGAAAACTTAAATGGATCAGTACAACCAGAGATATGTCGGTATACCATCAGAAGATGGGACTCCCAGGTCAGAAGATGGTCAAAATGCTACTGGGGAGGAACAGAGGATAAGTTCAACTAGCCACAGATGTGATGATGCAGCTAGCTCAAAGCCGAAAGGACGGCTAGCGGCGATGGTGCTGGTGGTGAATGACAAATCTGATGTTCTAAAGATCAACACACCATAGGAACCTGGAATGTAAGATCTATGAGCCAGGGAAAATTGAATGTGTTTATTGGGGAGATGTCAAGATTAAATATAGACATTTTGGGTATCAGTGAACTGAAATGGACTGGAATGGGCCACTTCACATCAAATGGCCACCAGATCTACTACTGTGGACAGGAGGACCACAGAAGAAATGGAGTAGCCTTCATAATTAATAATAAAGTGGCTAAAGCAGTGCTTGGATACAATCCAACAAATGACAGAATGATCTCAATTCGAATTCAGGGTAAGCCATTTAACATCACAGTGATCCCAATATAGCCCCAACCACAGATGCTGAAGAAGCAGAAGTAGATCAGTTCTATGAGGATCTGCAGCACCTACTGGATAGTACGCCAAAAAAAGATGTTATTTTCATTACAGGAGACTGGAATGCTAAGGTGGGTAGTCAAACGACACCTGGAATTACAGGCAAGCATGGTCTGGGAGAACAAAATGAAGCGGGACATAGGCTGATAGAATTTTGCCAAGACAACTCCCTGTGCATAACAAACACTCTCTTCCAACAACCAAAGAGACGACTTTATACATGGACTTCACCAGATGGTTGACACCGAAATCAGATTGACTACATCCTTTGTAGCCAAAGGTGGCGGACATCTATGCAGTTGGTAAAAACAAGACCTGGAGCTGACCGTAGTTCAGATCACAAACTTCTTATTGCACAAATTAGAATCAGACTAAAGAGAATAGGGAAGACCCACAGATCAGTTCGATATGAGCTCACGAATATTCCTCATGAATATGCAGTGGAGGTGAAGAATAGATTTAAGGGACTAGATTTAGTAGATAGTCTCCCGGAAGAACTATGGACAGAATTTCGCAACATTGTTCAGGAGGCGGCAACAAAAAACGTCCCAAAGAAAAAGAAAACCAAGAAGGCAAGATGGCTGTCTGCTGAGACACTGGAAGCAGCCCAAGAAAGAAGGAAAGCAAAAGGCAACAGTGATAGGGGGAGATATGCCCAATTCAATGCAAAATTCCAGAGGTTAGCCAGAAGAGATAAGGAATGATTTTTAAACAAGCAATGCATGGAAGCGGAAGAAGATAATAGAATAGGAAGGACAAGAGACCTCTTCCAGAAAATTAGAAACATCGGAGGTAAATTCCAGGCAAAAATGGGTATGATCAAAAACAAAGATGGCAAGGACCTAACAGAAGCAGAAGAGAGCAAGAAAAGGTGGCAAGAATATATGGAAGATCTGTATAGGAAGGATAATAATATCAGGGATTGATTTGACGGTGTGGTCAGTGAGCTAGAGCCAGACATCCTGAAGAGTGAGGTTGAATGGGCCTTAAGAACCATTGCTAATAACAAGGCATCAGGAGATGACGGTATCCCAGCTGAACTGTTTAAAAACTTGCAAGATGATGCTGTCAAGGTGATGCATGCCATATGCCAGCAAATTTGGAAAACACAAGAATGGCCAACAGATTGGAAAAGATCAACTTATATCCCCATACCAAGAAAGGGAAGCACCAAAGAATGTTCCAACTATCAAACAGTGGCACTTATTTCACATGCCAGTAAGCTAATGCTCAAGATCTTGCAAGGTAGACTCCAGCAATTCATGGAACAATAATTGCCAGATGTACAAGCTGGATTTAGAAAAGGCAGAGGAACTAGAGGGCAGAGCAAATTGCCAATATCCGCTGGATAATGGAGAAAGCCAGGGAGTTTCAGAAAAACATCTATTTCTGTTTTATTGACTATTCTAAAGCCTTTGACTGTGTGGATCATCACAAATTGTGGCAAGTTCTTGGTGGTATGGGGATACCAAGTCATCTTGTCTGCCTCCTGAGGAATCTGTATAACGACCAAGTAGCAATGGTAAGAACAGACCACGGAACAACGGACAGGTTTAAGATTGGGAAAGGAGTACGGCAGGGTTGTATACTCTCACCCTACCTATTCAACCTGTACGCAGAATACATCATGCGACATGCTGGGCTTGATGAAGTCAAGGCTGGAGTTAAAATCGCTGGAAGAAACATTAACAATCTCAGATATGCAGATGATACCACTTTGATGGCTGAAAGCGAGAAGGAGCTGAGGAACCTCATGACGAAGGTGAAAGAAGAAAGTGCAAAAGCTGGGTTGCAGTTAAACCTCAAAAGAACCAAGATTATGGCAACCAGCTTGATTGATAACTGGCAAATAGAGGGAGAAAACGTGGAGGCAGTGACAGACTTTGTCTTTCTAAGTGCAAAGATTACTGCAAACGCTGACTGCAGCCAGGAAATCAGAAGACGTTTACTTCTTGGGAGGAGAGCAATGACCAATCTTGATAAAATAGTGAAGAGCAGAGACATCACACTGACAACAAAGGTCCGCATAGTTAAAGCAATGGTATTCCCCATAGTTACCTATGGCTGCAAGAACTGTGGTGCTGGAGGAAAATTCTGAGAGTGCCTTGGACTGCAAGAAAACCAAACCAGTCCGTACTCCAGGAAATAAAGCCAGACTGCTCACCTGAGGGAATGATATTAATAGGGATGTACGAAAGTCACTTACCTTTTCAAAGGGTGACATTCGTGGTGGTGGGGAGGAGCTCCGTCCCTCCCCCCGAAATTCTGGCCAGGGGGGGAGGCGCTCCATCCCTCCCCCCTGAAATTCTGGCCGGCCAGCTCCACTCTGCAGGGATTCTGCGGAGCCGACAGCCGGCTCCGCAAAACAATGCGCGTATGCAAATGGCGGCGCCCATGCGCACCGCCATTTGCGTTCCTTATTTTGGCACGTCTTAGTCTACGTAAACACTTACGTAGACTAAGATGGCGAAAATAAGGGGAACGCAAATAGCGTAGCGTCTATGCTATTTGCGTTCCCCTTATTTTCGCCGTCTTAGTCTACGTAAATGTTTACATAGACTAAGACGTGCCAAAATAAGGAACGCAAATGGCGGCGCCCATGGGCGCCGCCATTTGCACACGCACGTGTGTTTATTTTTCTTTTAAATCAGCCGTGATAGGCTACGTAAACATTTACGTAGCCTATCACAGTGTTTTTTAAAAATCTAGCCGTAATAGGCTACATAAATCTTTACGTAGCCTATCACTGTTTTTGTTTTTTGTTTTTTTTTTACTGGAAATGGCGGCAGCGGCAGCCGGTCAGAAGACCAGCCGCCGCTGCCGTCGCCGAACCGCTGCCGGATCCGCCACCGCCAGGAAGATCCACCCAAGGTAAGTCCCGTCCCGGGGGGGGGGGCAGACCGTTCCGCCACCGATTTCGGGGGGCTGAATGTGCTGGTATTCGGCCTCCCCAAGATTAATGGCGAAATTCTCTGACATCCCTAGATATTAAAGGCAAAACTGAAGTACTTTGGCCACATCATGAGAAGACAGGATACCCTGGAGAAGATGCTGATGCTAGGGAAAGTGGAAGGCAAAAGGAAGAGGGGCCAACCAAGGGCAAGATGGATGGATGATATTCTGGAGGTGACGGACTCGACCTTGGGGGAGCTGGGGGTGGCAACGGCCAACAGGAAGCTCTGGCGTGGGCTGGTACATGAAGTCACGAAGAGTCGGAAACGACTGACTGAATAAACAACAACAACAATGGGCAGAGACCTGACTTTTTTGCTAATGATTCTCTATTAAGTACCACATATATTGTAAACACTAAAGTCTGTGCATCTTCCGGAAGCAGCTGAGTGAGGACATGTTTTATTCAAACTGTCATTTGGTGACTAGCAACAGGGAAAGATAAAGTAGATTGATTAGCATATGTTGTTACCAGCCCTGAGCCTTTGGGATGAAGTGGACGATACATCCAGTCAATTAATTAAATAAATAATACATCAAGTATGGACAATGATGATGATGTATTTTTTCTACCTCAGATAAAATAGTGACCCTATCATATGGATAGAATAAAGACTCATGGTGATGGGGCTTACTCTCAAGTAAGCACAAAGCACATATATGGAGGAAATGTGTGTGTGTGTGTGTGTGGAGAGAGAGGGAGAGGGAGAACAAGAAAAAAGCTGCTTTACTTAAAGGCCATCAGGGTTGCTGGTAATATGCACTTTAGGCCCTCACCCTCTGCAGGAACAGCGAAGAAGAAAAAACACAGCAGACTGCAGCCTTCCCCAACCTGGCACCCTCCATATTTTCTGGACGACAACTCCCATCAGCTCCAGGCAGCATATTGGCCATGCTGGCTGGGAGAGGGGATGATAGGATTTGCAGTCGAACACATCTGGAAGGCACAAGGTTGGGAAAGGCTGGGTGAGAGATGCGATGGACAAGTTCTGCGGCCCCTGCCCAGAGCTGTGCGGGCTGTGTAGAGGCAGGCAAAGTGGCCGCTGCATCAGGGCTCCCAATATCCACATATATGTCTTCCTGGGAGTAAGCCTATAGATTGCAATGCGGTGTATTCCCAGGTATTTCTTACCATTTTAATTTAATTTTTAAAATGTCTTTTCATTTATTTTTCACTCATATAGACTTCCTCCTTCTTCTCTGTCCTCCACACACCCCTGCCCCTGCACACCCCGCTGCCTTTTTTGGCTGCCACCACCGCCACCCAACAAATTGACCGAGCTGACCTATCTGAGTCTGATGTTGGCCCGTGTGTTCTCGGGCAGGGCACTTTGTGTCTGCCACATGTGTGCTGGGTTGCCACCACTCTACAACTGGCTGGGCTTGCTGAGGGCACAGGATTGACGATGAGGATCAGCATTTCCAGCAAGCAACTTAGCCTGACCCACATGCTCTCGTCCTTCCCTGAAACTGGATGGTGATGGCGCAGGCGCAGGCACAGCCGAAGGCATGGTGGGCAGCTCCTCCATCTCTCCATCTTGGAGGGAGGGAAGGTGGGCTGCAAGAGAGGGTAAATAAACCCTTTGCTGGGTGAGGTTGACTTGCCCAGACGGGCTGTCCGGATGGGGGAGGAGGAATTCGCCACTCTTCCTGCCCCATGCCTGGCACTTCGGGGCGAGTAGCTGCTGCAAAAGCAGTAGTGGTGGCCACCCACAACCTGCCCCACAGCGGTAGGCTGGGAGTGAGAGGGACCCAGCTGAGACCCAGCTCCAAAAAAAGTCCCGGGTTTTCAACCTCATGAAACCCCACCACCACTGTAACCCTGGATAGCAGGATTAGGAAATCCTCCAGGCTGCTACCAATGAGAGAAGAAGAGTGCTGATCTGGACTCAACAAACAATGGGTGAGTTTGCACATCACACTAAGCCATGCTGAGAATAAGCCACCATGGGTTGCTTGTTGGCTTGCTAACCTGAAAGACAATCAGGCGTTCAGTGGCTTCCTCCCTCAGTCCTTCTGCCAGCTCCTGGCATGTATCCCAGGTGCCTTTGCAGCAGAACTCATTTCCTCAGTCCCTACATCGGCAGTCTTTCTGCAATTGGTGGGCCAGCTCCCAAGGGAAACTCCCCCCCCTCCCCACATGACATCATGAAATGGAATTCATTTTCTGTGCTTTTATGAAGGTGGTAACACATTTGCAATTATTATTATTATTATTATTATTATTGGGGGGGTCTTGCGCGAGACCACCTGTCTGCTATTTAGCCAAGCATACCAGCACATCCCTTGCTAGAGAACACTTACAAAAAAAGAGAGATCCTTCTCCTGAAGTTGCCGGTCACTTTCAGTTCCCCTCCCCCATTCCTGGTCATCACTTCCCTCCACTGGCCCTCCATTGTTAGCTGTCAGATATCCATGTGGGTTAGAGAGCAGTGAAGGGGATCAGTAAACATATGCAACTTCCAAGGCACAGCAGGGCAGTGAAGTGGATTGGAAAAGATATGCAAATCAGACCCATATTTCAAGGCAGAGCAGTGAAGAGGATTGGTAAATATACACACATGTCAAGGCAGAGCAGTAAAACTGAGGGGAAAATTATGCAAATTCCATGGCAGAGCAGTGAGGTAAATTGCTGAAAATATGCAAATTTCAAGGCGGAGCAGTAAAGCTGAGGGGGAAATTATGCAAATTTCATATCAGTGGACTTTCATTTGCGTGCACTTGCACAAGACTGGGGGGGGGAAGCTTGTGAACATGTTTGGTGTCCTTTCTTCTTGATTTTTAGGAGCACGGGTTGGACAGCAATTACAAGGGATGAAGGAGGATGGTGGTGACACTAGTGAGATTGTGAAGAGTGGCAGGGGTTTTCACCACTTTTGCTGGGTGGTTCTCTAGCCGTTCCCAATAACTCAAGTTGAAGTCACCCTGCTGGGTTCAGACATCACAACAAGCCACCCTGAAAACAAGCCATCCTGAACAACCCAACAACAAGCCATGGGTTCTCAGGGTGGCTTATTTGTGAAAAATAAACCACCTTGCTGGAACCGTACTGGGTTTGGATGCCACAACAACCCATCATGGGTGATCACCTATGCTGGGTTATCATGTCATAAGAACCATCTTAATTAGTCTATAATTGGAGATGCCAGGGATTGAACCTGGGACTTCTGACATGCAAAGCATATGTGGTACATTGCTATCCATCCACCCATTAGCTCCTGCACATAAGTGGACCTTTCCAGGTGCTTCTGTCCTCCACAGAAAGTTTGACAATTTGCAGGAAGCAGAGCCAATAAAAACTCTGATATATATCATCTCATTCTTTTACCTAATCCAGGGTGGGTATGGGAAGTGTCATATACCCTGGTTCTTACAAATCTATCAGTGCCTACTAGTCAGGGTCAGAAGCAACATGCCTCTTAATACTGAAAAATACAACAGGTTGCTGGAGAACATGGGCGGGAGGGTGCTCTTGCACTCATATCCGGCTTGTGGCCTTCCCAGAACACTCTGGGAACAGAATGCCGGACTAGACTGACCTTCTGTCTGACCCAGCAGGGCTCTTGTGTTCTTAAGTAAGGCACCCTCTTTCATAAACGCTTCATATGTATTGAGTGCTGTTTACATTCACATACATATATATATATATATATATATATATATATATATATATATAAATTATCTGTGTGTGTGTCATGAAAAAATGGGCCCTTTACATCATATTCTCTCTTTAAAATATTTTGAAAAAAATCCAGAACATTAGAGGTTTTGAATCCAAATGGTATAAAAGAAAAACATCTACCATGTTTTTTAAAAGTATCCATTAAATCCAGGATTTGTTCTTCTCTATGTATTTTCCCTTGTTTGTCCTGCCCTTTGCCTTTCCATACCTTGTGGCAGTGCAACGGCCTCCCGACTGTTTCTCAGCACAAGTCAAAGTGCTGGTGATCCTTGTTAAAGCCCTAAATAGCTTGGGACTAGGATATTTAAAGACTGCCTTTCCCCAACATAGAATCATAGACTTGGAAGGGGCCTACAAGACCATCGAGTCCAAACCCCTCCTCAATGCAGGAAGCCTGATTCCCAGGCGATCTCCCATCTAAGTACTAACCAGGGCTGACCCTGCTTAGCTTACGAGATCAGACGAGATCGGGTGCGCCCAGCCCTTTGCATGATCCTGCCAGCCCACTTAGACAATCTTTGGAGGCCCTGCTCTCCATCTCCCCACCATTGGAAGTGCAGATGGTGGAAATGTGGGTCAGACAGCAAAGCCTGTTTGGCTGGACTGTCCAGACTATGAAACCCCTTGACCCAGGAGCTCACCTCACCTGCTCTCCAACCATGTTTGGGCATTTGGTGAAAACTATCTCATTGGTGCTGATAGACTTGAATGACTCCTCCCCTCTTGCTGTGTTCTTTTTGTCATTGATTTGGTATTGTAATGTTTTGTTTTATTGCCTAATTTAATTACTATGTTTGTTTTGTTTTTCACTTTGGTTGTTGGTTAGCTGCCTTGGGTTCCCTTTTGAACCCAAGGCAGCTATTGGTTTACTTATAGCCTACTTAAAGGTAGGCTATAAGTAAACCAATAATAATAATAATAGCAATGGTGGTGGTGGTAGTGGTGGTAGTAGTAGTAGTAGTAGTAGTAGTAGTAGTAATAATAATAATAATGGTCTCTTCCCTCCAATTTCTATTCTAAAGATTCTCCTAGCTAGTACTTAGAATTTCTATTAGTATTTCTAGTATTTCTATTTCTAATTTCTATTCTCAAGAGTCTCCTAGCTATTCCTTAGTATGCATCTGCAACAACATGATTTCCCTTTCCTCCTGTAACATATGTCTTTTGTTCTGCTACTTTCAATCTAGTCTTTTCTCATTAGTTTCTGTATCTGTCTCATCTTGCTCAGGGCGTTGGTTGACGGTAATAATTTAAACCACCCTGGCTGGACAATATCTAGTTATGGCAGAACCAGTATTTTCACTTAATCATAAAAGTGTAGTTATTGTGTGAGATGACATCTGTTGTAATCATAGCTCACAGCTGTGCATCCAGAGAAAACAAATTAAATCACATTCACTGCTCAATCCTATTGTTTGCTGCACCCTGTCTTCCTTTTCTCATATGCCGACACAGGCTTGCTCCTTGTAAGCAAGGCTAAATGTGGACAACCCCTCTGAGTTCTGGCATACTTGTAAGTCAAGAAGGTACTGCAGCAAGGGGGATGTTAAGAATTACTAGACAGCTCTGTCCCATTTTCTGTGCTTATCATGTCGCTTTTACTTTCTTGATGAAGCTCATCAGGGCCTACCATTATTAGTCAGAGGGAGGCAGCCACCTCAGTGGGATGCTGGATGGCCGGAAATGGCAGCAAGGTGTTAGAAGACATAGGGCAGTATCCAACAGAATACAACCATTAAGGTAAATTATGTCGTGCTAGCGCAATGCCAATCGTGTTAGCTGGCACACAGATTTTCCCAAGAAATAAAATGTTTAGAAACACATTCTCACCCCACAAATCTGCATAGCTATATTTATGATGCTGTGAGATACCTGGGAAGGAGCATGTGGAGAGGATGATGGCATGGGAAAGAGCCCAGAGGAGGCAGGGCCGTGGTGGGCTAAGCAAGCCTAGCAAAAGAAGAACTGGTGTGGTGTAGCGGCTAGAGTGTTGGACTGGGAGTCGGGCGGGTTGTAGTCCCCACTCAGCCATGGAAGCTCACTGGGTGACTTTGGCCAGTCACAGGCTCTCAGCCCAACCTACCTCATAGGGTTGTTGTTGTAAGGATAGAATGGAGAGGAGAATTATGTACGCTGCCTTGGGTTCCTTAAGGAGGAAAAAAGGCGGGATATACGTAAATGTAATAAATAAATACATAATAAATACATAATAAAAGAAGAAGAGTTAAAGACAAGAGAAAGGCTAAGGAAGGGGCAGAGCCAGGCGACTGAGGAGTCAAAAGGGAAGGGCATGGCCCAGGGAAGGGGAGCATTTGTGGAGGAAGCAGATGAGGGAAGGAGGGCACGTGAGGAAGAAGAGCATGACCTGGAGAGAGAAGGCCCCCAGGCTGGAGCTTGACACCAGGCATGAAGGGATGGCAAGACTAGCTGGCAGCAGAAGGTGGAGAGAGACTCTGCAGAAGGCTCTGTTTCCAGGCAGAGCATTTAAGGTAATGAAAGAAGGCCCTTTGGCACGGTAAATAAAGCAGAAAGCGGTCCAGATACTAGGGTGACCACTTGTGAATAGCCCAAAAAGAGGACACGCATTGTCAAAAAAGAAGACACAAATCTGCATAAAATGTACATGTGCTGATTTATATGTATAGATGCAAATTTAGAAATAATTATTATAATTTAAATAGAAATATGGTCCATCTCACCCTAGTGGAAGACCATGATCAGGTGGCCTGTGTGCCTTACTCTATCTGCTATCTAGTTGCTGTTGATGGGCAACTTCAAGGCCCAGTTCTTCCTTCTGAGGGTTCTTCATCTTTATACCAAACATGGACTGGACAGCCCTTCAAATAGAGGACAACATCAAAACAGAGGACAGTCCTCTGGCAGCCGTTCAAATAGACCACTGTCCTCTCCAAAAGAGGCCACATGGCCACTTTGCAAGGACTGGAGGAACCATAAAGGCCACATCCTGGCTAATGAGTTCACAGGGTGAAGTAACCTCAGCCTCGGATACTGGAAGCTGGTGCAAAAAAGCTGACAAGATGACGAAGCCCTCTGCTTCCTCATTCATGCATGGGTAAATTTATGGAACTCTATGATACGGAGTTCCCCCAGCATGCATATTACCATGTATACTTACAACGCTTCTTCATAAATTCATATATTTCTAAATTGAAATGTGAGGTGTTTGGGCTCAAGCCTGCCTAGAAATAAAGCTTTTTTTTTTCTTTTTCTTTTTATCAAGAACCACTGCTTCTTAAAGTAATCCTAGATGCAGATCCTTCCCAATATTTCCCTTCACAGTAGGGACTAATTAGTTACATACAGTAAATAATCTATTTAATGTTAGAGAATTGCTATAGACAGTTCTTCAGTTGTGAAGGAACAGTCATTAGATTAGGCACTTAGTATATCCTTCGAGGCAATCTGGAACACTGGGCTGAGCCCTGGTGCAAAATCATTCCTAAAAGGCTTTAGTCAGAGCTTGGATTTGTCTTATTGGTTTAAAATTGTTTAGATATATGCGTGTCTGTGTGTGTTGTCTTTTTATATGTTTGCATGTAAATGGTTCTTTTGCTATGTATAAAATGTATTTAAATGGTTAATATGTATAATGTATTTTAATAGTTTTTAATCTTTGTAAATCACCCAGAGAGCTTCAGCTATTGGGTGGTATAGACATGTAATAAATGGGTGGGTGGGTGGAAGGATGAAAGTAGATCTAAGCAATACACAAGGCAAACATGATCTGTGTTAACTGAACTTTTTTCCAGAACCAAGCTGTATGCAAAACAATTTATTTGGATCTCAGAAGTGGGGAGGGAGTTTAATCAGAAAAAATGTGTTGATGCTATCTTAATGCTAAACAGCTATCTACTCAGTCTAATTTCATTAAAGTGGATGTCTTACATGAAATCTTCTCATCATTGCTTATGTTCCCATCACACTATTAAGTTAGTGGGACGCACCCAGACTTTAGCAGATTTCTCACTGGCAGATGTGGGACGTAACACATATATGTAAATTTTACTTATGTGCATATACATACATACACACAAATGTTCAGTTCCTGCAATCCTAAACACATTTACTCACCAGGTGAAGACCTTTTTATTCTACCAGTATTTTAGCATTTTAGCTTCCTGATCTTTTAGCTCTTGTGTTTTAAATCTGTATTTTAAATCTCTGCATTGCTGCTAGGTTTTATTCTGGTTGTATTGTTATATTGGTTTTAAGCTTTCATATTTTATATTGTTTTATGCTGTGTTTTGTGGTTTTAATTTCTGTGAACTGCCCAGAGAGCTTCGGCTATTGGAAGGTATAGAAATGAAATGAAACAAATGAGTAAAATAAATAAATAACATTAAGTTATCCTGGTAAACAATGCTATTTGCACTGGAGGGACTGCAATATTACCTACAAATGTTTAGGCCACAGTAAATCAGACTCTCAATTGCCACAGCACTTTTGTTCATTCACAGATCAGCATGGCCACTCTTTTGAAATGCAGGCACTTTTGTTAATGACCCTTACCAATCTTTGGAAACAAAGTTACAGATACATTATCAAAGAGCCTGTAAACTCCCACAGGCAATTTTCCCCTTGCATACATGCTGCCGCCCACACCTTATTCCCTGACAGCCTTGCTTTGTGCAAGTCTCTTGGTCCTCTTGCATAATTTCCTTCATTCTTGACAGCTATGCTTTGATTCTTGAAATTTTAATCTTTGCTGTTCTCACTAAATGGCACACACAACTAAAGATGTTTTCAACTGGTAATAACAGTGTGTTGGTAAATGATGTAGGAACAAAAGCTCACGGATGTCTTCTTGTAGTCCAAGAGAAAATAAGTAATTTTTTGAAATAAAAAGTGCGAGCTAATTTTAATATGTGATTATAAATGTTGAGGTAAATCAGTAGAGTGATGATATGAAGCTGAACCATTCAAAGACGACAAAGGATTTTTAATACATGGGCTGCATATTGTTGCCCTGCTTATTTAACTTATATGCAGAGTACATCATGAGAAACGCCGGGTTGGGTGAATCACAGGTCAGAATTAAGATTGCTGGGAGAATTATCAACAACCTTAGATACTAAGAACCTGAACTTGAGCCGGACATCCTAGAGAGTGAAGTCAAGTGGGCCTTAGGACGCATTACTAACAACAAAGCTAGCGGAGATGACAGTATTCCAGCTGAGCTATTTAAAATCCTAAAAGATGATGCTGTTAAAGTGCTGCACTCAATATGCCAACACATTTGGAACACTCAACAGTGGCCACAAGACTGGAAAAGGTCAGTTTACATTTAGGGGTGTACGAAACCCCACTTACCTGGCTCCACCGGGTTCCGCTGGGGGGGGAGGCGCTCCCCCTGGAATCCTGGCTGGCTGGCTACGCTCCACGGGGATTCTGCGGAGCCGCCAGCTGGCTCCGCCAGCAGCCAGACATCCGGCCACTGGCTAGCAGGGACGCAAATGGCGGCTGCCGTAACCACCACCGTTTGCGTTCCTGTATTCAGCCGTGAGAGGCTACGTAAAGACTTACGTAGCCTATCACGTCTGGGTTAAAAACAAAACAGAACGCGTACGCAAATGGCGGCTACGGCTGCCGCCATTTGTGTTCTTTATTTTCGCCATCTTAGTCTACGTAAATATTTACGTAGACTAAGACGGCCAAAAATAAGGAACACAAATGGCGGTGGTCGTAGCCGCCGCCATTTGCGTACACATTTTTGTTTTTAACCCAGATGTGATAGGCTACATAAGTCTTTACATAGCCTATCACGAATGGGGGGGGGAACAGACTGCAAATGGCGGCGGCAGCGGCAGCGGCAGCTGTTTGGAAGACCAGCCACCGCTGCCGCCACCGAAGCCGCCTACTGAGCTGCCGCCGTCTGGAACATCCGCCCCAGGTAAGTCGCGTCCCGGGGGGGATCCGCGGGGTGGCGGGGGGGTGGCAGGCCGTTCCGCCATGGAGTTTGGGGGGCCGAATGCACTGGCATTCGGCCTCACCGAGATCCATGGTGGAATTCTCTGACATCCCTATTTACATTCCAATTACAAAGAAGGGCAATGCAAAAGAGTGTTCAAACTACCGCACAATTGCGCTCATTTCACAAGCCAGCAAGGTTATGCTCAAAATCCTACAAGCTAGGCTTCAGCAGTATGTGAACCGAGAACTACCGGAAGTACAAGCTTGGTTCCGAAGAGGCAGAGGAACTAGAGATCAAATCGCCAACATTCGCTGGATCATGGAGAAAGCAAGAGAATTCCAGAAAAACGTCTATTTCTGCTTCATTGACTATGCTAAAGCTTTGATTGTGTGGATCACAACAAACTGTGGCAAATTCTTAAAGTGATGGGAGTACCAGACCACCTTACCTGTCTCCTGAGAAACCTGTATGAGGGTCAAGAAGCAACAGTAAGAACCAGACATGGAACAACTGAGTGGTTCAAAAATGGGAAAGGAGTACGACAAGGCTGCATATTGTCGCCCTGCTTATTTAACTTATATGCAGAGTACATCATGAGAAATGCCGGGATGGATGAATCACAGGTCGGAATTAAGATTGCCGGGAGAATTATCACCCTCAGATACGCAGACAATACCACCCTAATGGCAGAAAGCGAAGAGGATCTAAAGAGCCTCTTGTTGAGGGTGAAAGTGGAGAGTGCAAAAGCTGGTTTGAAACTCAACATTAAAAAAACGAAGATCATGGCATCTGGCTCCATCTCTTCCTGGCATATAGAAGGGGAAGAAATGGAAGCAATGACAGATTTTATTTTCTTGGGCTCCAAGATCACCGTAGCCATGAAATTAAAGGACGCTTGCTCCTTGGGAGGAAAGCTATGGCAAGCCTAGACAGCATAGTAAGAAGCAGAGACATCACCTTGCCAACAAAGGTCTGTATAATCAAAGCTATGGTTTTCCCAGTAGTAATGTATGGCTGTGAGAGCTGGACTATAAGGAAGGCTGAGCGCCAAAGAATTGATGCTTTCGAACTGTGGTGCTGGAGAAGACTCTTACGAGTCCCCTGGACTGCAAGGAGGTCAAATCAGTCCATCCTAAAGGAAATCAACCCTGAGTGCTCATTGGAAGGACAGATACTGAAGCTGAAGCTCAAATATTTTGGTCACCTAATGCGAAGAGAAAACTCCCTGGAAAAGACGCTGATGCTGGGAAAGACTGAAGGCAAAAGGAGAAGGGGACGGCAGAGGATGAGATGGCTAGATAGCATCACCGATGCAATGAATATGAACTTGAGCACACTCCGGGAGAGAGCGGAGGATAGGAAGGCCTGGCGTGCTATAGTCCATGGGGTCACAAAGAGTCGGAAACGACTTAACGACTGAACAACAACAACAAGGAACTGAGCTTGGATTAGGGTGTTGAACACAACTGTACTGCACTGGGCTGTAGATGAGTTGTCCAAAACTATGAACGGTCTTGAATTTGAGGAAATAATATTAGGACATTGATTGTAATATGATTTGTTCCATTTCAGAACTTTTGTTGTTGTTGTTGTTCAGTTCAGTCACTGAATATACAGTGGAGGTGAGGAATAGATTTAAGGGATTAGACCTGATAGACAGAGCGCGTGAGGAACTATGGACGGAGGTCCGTAACATTGTTCAGAAGGCAGCAACTTTCAGAACTTTTAGAAGATGGCAGTGAGCTGGTGGGATGGAAAAGCTCATCTTTAAATGTAATAAGCAAGTTACTTTATGCTTGCTTGAGTAAGTAATTTAATCCTGCTGTGCCTATTTTAATTTTAGAAAGAAAGCAGGTATTCCTTCCAACCTTCACAAAATACTTTGAAGTCTATGGCCACTAATCCAAAGGTTACGTTAAAGGTAGATTCTGTCTACATGGAGGGTAATGTTGGGCATTCTAAAGGAAAAGCTTGTACAAACAAAAAAAAATGAATTCAAAACTGGCAAATGATATTAGGAAGTGGGCAATCAAGCCTCACTGAATACCTGTCTAAGTGAACACTGGATTTTTATATGTAGATTTAGAAGTATCCATCTAAAACAAATGATGAAAACTACTATTTCTTAGAATTTCTATTATAACAGAAGCTAAACAGATGACAAGAGTACTGAAAGACACTTTGGCTGCAATCCTATATATATTTACTGGGGAGTAGGTCCCACCGAACTCCATGGGACTTACTTCCCAGTAGACGTTCATAGGATTGCGGTGTGTGTGTGTGTGTGTGTGTGTGTGTGGAGAGAGAGAGAGAGAGAGAGAGAGAGCTATGGATGCAGTCAGTCTTAAGGTAAAATATTTAAGAAAGATAGAAAGACTAAAACAAGTTTTTAGTCTTTCTATCTTTCATATATATTGCTCTTGACCTCAATTCTCAGAGAAGTTCAGCAAACCCTTGTATTATTCTTATTATCATTTTCCCCAGGAAAGTGACTATGACAGGATAGCCATGTATAATGCCACAGACTTTCACCATTCTTTTACACCTTTCTAATTTTCTTTCATATTTTTATTGGCCAATTTATTTATTTATTTGTTTTTACAAACACACAACTACAAAATAACACCTCCATCCAATTTTCCCCCATTTCCCCTCGCACTGCAGCCTCCACCCTACACCCTAGGCATTTACAGAGGGTTCACTGACCCTCGGGAGAAGCTTTTCAGGGGGCAGAGGGCAGCAGTGGCGAGGAGAATTCCCTCTGTACAAGCATCCTTGTGTGAGAGCACAGCACTGAATGCAACCTTTGGTTTTGTGTGCTTCCTACTCATTATTTCTGTGTTATCCCATTCTCTGTATAGTCCATGCCAGCCTTTCCCAACCTGGTGCCCTCCAGATATGTTGGACTACAGCTCCCATCATCCCCAGCACCTCAAATGAACTCTCCCGGATTCTATTAATATAGACACACAAACTTTTGGCCTCAAGTTCTTTTTGCCTCGAATATGGAGAACTTCGTGAATTTTGGTAAATTCTTATCAAAACCAAACTGACATTTTTCACCCATCACCAGTCTGAATTATGTTATAGTTAGGATAGCCAGATGAAAAAAAGTCAGGACCCCTACACTTTTAGTTGTGTAGATGAGAGAATTTCAGCAGGTGTAACTTGCATGACAAGCTATACCTGCTGAAAGCCTAAAGAATTGTTTGGGTACTGTTTCTACCAGTCTACATTCACAATGGAAGGCCTTATCCAGGCTCTCTGTAGCAGGGCTCTTTCAAAATGTGCAACCAGACATAAAATGTGCAGTTCCAAAAGAACATTTCTCCAGTTCAAAATTCCAGGCATGCAGAAGTTGATGTAAAAAGTGGCTGATCATAGTGCAAAAAGTCAAGGAGCAAAATTCCAGGCATGTGGAAGTTGATGTAAAAAGCGGCTGATCAAAGTGCAAAAAGTCAAGGTCCAGGTTCCTTAAGAACGAGAACCCTAAATCCTGAGCAAGCATAACCATTTCTCTTCCCCCTGCCAAAGACATTCCCCATAGATTCCACTGCTACTCTCCATGGAGTGTTTACCAAGATGAAGGAAATCAAGTCAGGTAAAGTTTATTTATTTATTACATTTATATCCCATCTTTTTTCCTCCTTAAGGAACCCAAGACAGCATACATAATCCTCCTCCTCTCCATTTTAGCTTCACAACAACAACCCTGTGAGGTAGGTTAGGCTGAGAGTCTACGATTGGCCCAAAGTCACCCAGTGAGCTTCCATGGCCGAGTGGGGACTAGAACCCGGATCTCCTGACTACACCACATTGGCTCTCAATGTCAACGTTATGACTAGGACAGTGATGCCTGGAAATATCCAATATGACATTGGTATCAGAGATTGCTGTACTATGTTTGTGCATCTGTTTTTTTCTCCCTCTTGTTTTTTAGGTTTTTATATCCCTCACACCAAATAAAGTTTTGCTAGAGTTCATGATACCTCTTATGTGTAGCTTGATGCCTCTTTGGCATTAGTGCTGTCAAATTCCCAGTTCTGAGGGATTTTTTGACACTCAGTACAGTTTTCTAATGTCATGGAATGTGACTGTAAGCAACAAAGCATGTATACACACACACGGAAAATGCAGAGATATTTTGTAAAGGTGCACCCTATGTGCATAAAGTACAATGACACGTCACTGTGCAATTCAAAATGGTCCTTAAAGCCATACTGTTCTGTAATTGGGCACTGTACAATTAATGTCAAAGGCCTTGGGGACATGAAGATCTGCCCCGATCCCTTTGACTCCACCCCAGAATCTGCCCACATTAGGTGTCCTGGAGTGCGCATGCATGCATGCACATTTTGTCCAAAAACAATCAGCCCCAGCAGAATTTCTTGGACTCCAACAAGATTAATTTCCTGGATACATCCCTGAGTCCCCCTGATTTTGTAAATCTCAAAAGAATGAATGAAGGTCACAGTCCAATAACATTTAGGGAGCAATCCTACTGGGATAGGCAGCTGCTTCCAAACTCGGAGGTGACCGCCTATCCATTGCAGGGCAGGAGAAGCACGGAGGGGTCATCCCCTCCGCGCTTCAGCCGCCCTGCATTTGCGGCTAGACACCCGATTTTGGCTGTCTAGCTGTGGAACGGTGGAGCGGGGGAAGCGGCTCCCGGACGACACATTGGATGTCTCGTACCAGCATTTCCACCTTCCAGCCCTGGAACGCCCCCCAGAACACCCCATTTTTGCTGTTCCATGCGTCCCTTCCGAGCGCGGAGCGCGGGGCCGTTCCGAGCTGCCTGCGGGCAGCGTGGAGGGGGGGAAGGTCGGTTCTCAGGGAACCGACCTTGGAGTATGGGCTCCGACATATCCTACGGCCGTCTAGCTGACTAGCAGCCATAGGATAGCTCCCTTAATACAGGAAAAAATTGAGATAACTTTACAGAGGAGCCAAAAGGAGGTTCTTACTTCACCATTTGTTTCCTGATTTGCACTGAAGATAGAAGAAACATAGGCATCATATAAACAAAGACATCAATTAGATATCAGAAAGATATCAGTGTTTCAGTGGTGGAGAACTAGGTAGAGTTCTTAATAATCAGCTTCTTTCTGGGTTCCCTATACAAATTGCAGTACATGACCAACAGATTCTATCTTTCCAGTTCCACAAGTCCAAAGTCATTCACTAAGTGGAATCTTATTAAATTTATTTATTTTATTTTATTTATTGCATTTATACCCCGCCTATTTTCCTCTTGCAAGGAACCCAAGGCGGCTTACATTATCCTCCTCCTCTCCATCTTATCCTCACAACAACAACCCTGTGAGGTGGGTTGGGCTGAGAGCCTGTGACTGGCCCAAAGTCACCCAGTGAGCTTCCATGGCCGAGTGGGGACTAGAACCCGGATCTCCCAGATCCTAGTCCAACACTCTTGCCACTACACCACGCTGGCTCTCCAGTTGTCCAGTTAGGAAAGCAGAGGGCAAAGCAGTAAAACAAGCAAGCACAAATACTCTCCTGTAGGTCTAAATAGTTGATGTCTTAAATATGAAGCCCCGACACATCCATAATTTGGAATATTAAAGATAGCGAAGAGGAAAACATATCAGCTGCAATTCTCAAATGATGTAAATCTAAGTTGATAGACCTCTATCAACCTCTGGGCAACAGAAAGCTGAGCCTCTTTAGACCACAATTACTTCAAATCTCAGTAGAGAAACATAGCAAAATAATCTTTTTTCACAGCTTACATCCACTGACTAATGATGGAATTGGAAAGCAAGAAGTGAATATAACTAGAAGAGACAATGGAAAAGTACAAACAAAACCACCATTTTAGGGCATTTATCTAGGTTTTAGATTCAACTGATAGCATACTCACTCCCAGATATACAGCTATGTTCCCCACATGAAGTGGTAACCCAAAACCTTTCTAAGGAAACCAGATTGTATCCTTTCCAGTTGAGCGTTAAAGCCAGTACTCCATGCGGCCAAATGTAGTTATGCCAGAGACTGGGCTTTATAGTCTGAAATAGTTAAAGCAGCTTTCCCCAAGCTGGTGCTTCCCAAATGCTTTGGACTACAACTCCCAGCATTTCTGACAATAAGCCACGCTGGCTGGGGTATTTTGCATTTGAATATCTAAGTATTTTATATGAGTGGCTTCTTCTACTGCATTACCATTTAGAACCCATTTAGACCTCTTATGGTTTTTGATAAAACACCAAGACCTTAGATTTATTATAATTCATAATTAAGCTATTATTAGTACAATAAGACCCCGAACCTAATAGTAAATGATGTGGGCCTTTGTAAATCTCAGAACAATGTTTTCTGAGATGGTAAGATGCAGCATTTATTTGAGAGGGCTAAACTTCTATTTCTCTGATAACAGATATTGCATCACTTCATGAATAACAAGAAAGTATTGGCATAGAACACTCTATTCATTGGTCCACCATTAATATCTGTTATATTGGAAACCACTAGGGAAGGCTCTTCTTGGTAGTGGTCCCACCCTTCTGGAGCTCCCTCCTAATGGATCTGCAGTTGGCCCCTTCAGTTGCAGTCCTGAAAGAGGCTTTGAGAACCCACCTGTTCAAATGGCTTTCCACTTGTTTTGTGTGTTTTATTGGTCATGCTGCTGTTTTATTGGATGTTTTATTGTTGTGGCTCTGGAAATTATATTATACTGACTACATTACTTTTTAATAGATTGGGGGTTTTGTACTTTTATTTTAAAGTTTTACTCTAATATTATATCATTGTATTTTTATGGATGTATTTTGTTTGCTGTCCCGGGTTATAATTATTGACAGTAAAGAAACAAACAAATAAGAAAAGTGAGTAACTTTTAAGAAAATCATTTGTATTTTTTAACCGATCTCCTGGATATTCCAAACTAGGGTCAGAAACTGGTTATGCTACAAACTTACTTTTCGACCAGAATGACATTTTATTATACCATGCCAGACCTGCTGACTCTTATCGCTGAAACACAGTTGTATACTTAAGTGGACATGCAATGAGCTCTCTCTAAAAATGCACTCTCTTTTTTGCCTTATCAGGTGGTAACAATAATCAAAATACTATACCATACTCTTTCATTCCTCAAGATGAGTAGCGGTACTATTTTCTTCCATCTTAGAAATGCTGGGTTATATCCAATGTTAGTCCTACTTCAAATAGACCCATTGATATGAATGGGATTTAAATTAGATGAACATTGGAAACAGCCCATGAACTGAGCCTCACTCTTTCTTCTATTTCATGTCCTTTATGTTTTCCAGGATAACTTAGATTTCAGTCTCTGAGCATGATACAAGTTGAATTCTGATAGCCTACATCTATTACCAGAAAAGCACAATGTAAAACTTCTTCCCCTCTCAAATTCAATTTAGCACAGTGACAATAATTCACTTTCAGTTTAATCATCACAGTACTAACATTAGTCATTTTATTTTTCCAGGTACTGCTGTGTATAAATCCATCCTTAGAATACTGTTCATTAGACCTTCCTGCCAGTAAACTGAGTGTTTTTGAAAAATGCATTTCCTTTTCCAGGCAAGAGTTTTGACAGCTCATTTGTTGGAGAAATCATTGGAAAGGGGTTTCCCTTTAAAAATACCATCCACATCTGCAAAATGTTCTAATATATAAAAAATATGTAGAACTCATTTCAGAATGTTGCTTGGTACATGATAGCAATCCTTACTGGAAAGTTTCAGTGTTACATTTCAGTAACAATAAAGCCAGGAGTTGTTTTACATTATTCTGTGAAAGCTAAAAGGAAGAAATTTGCACAAACTCAGGAAAATTGATAGGGGGAAAATACTTTTGTTACTACATGTATGATAGCATATACTGTACACGGAAAGCATTTCCTATGTATAAATCTTTCTAGCAATGACGAAATACAATCCTTTACAAATAAAATGGTTGCCCATATAAAGCCATTGAGGTTCATAATGCATTCGGGGGGTGGGGGGAGTGCTGATCCTGTTGGAACCATACCACTAGGGAAAACTGCCGAAACCTAGGGTGGCCATGTGCCTTACTTTACAGAGGACCATCCTCTAATTGAAGGACTATCAGAGGACAGTCCTCTGTTTGAAGGTATCCTCTATATCCAAGCTGGTTTTAAAGATAAAGAACCATAAGAAGAGAGATCAGGGCCCTGGTTACCCTTTAGCAGTTCATACCTGGGCAGCAGACTGAGCAGGCACACAGGCCAGCTGGTCACAGCCTTCTTCCCCACTATGGTGAGATTTATTATTTCTATTTGAATTATAGTAATTATTTCTAATGTGCATCTCAACCTATATAGGTATATGCACATTTTATGCAAATCTGTGTCCTCTTTTGTCCCCGTTTTTGGTCATCCATTTCCGCTTTTTCGGTGACACATAAGTGGTCACCCTACTGAAAACTGCTCCCCAAAGCCATTTGTTCAATTTTTAAAAATTTGTAATTTCTTTTTAAAAATTCAGGGCATATAGCAACTTTGGGAAGCGACTTTCAGTCGAAATATAGCACGGGGGATGGGCGTCACCCTTTCCCTCTATACCACAGTCCCATCCAGTTTGAGGCTTCCTAATAGCTGTTGGTTTTTTAATTTAAAGAAAGATGTGGCCAGTCACAAGCACAGGATTTTTAAAAAAATACTTAAAGTCACATCTAGTTTGACCCTTGGGCTAATGGCTCTTAGAACAAAGCTCAATAAGAAGCTGAAGATTTATGATTGGGCAATCCTATGTTCCCTTTTTTAAAAAAATAAGGAGATACAGGGAGGTTGAATCTGAATGGGGCAATGATGCTGGTGGGGGAGGGAGGTAAACCATTTCCCCCATGCTGTTTCCTGATCTAACTGCCCACCTGCCCCTGGAGCTCATATTTGCCCCACTGGGGAAAACATATAGGTAATATACAAGTTAAAGGTTGAACATCACTTTCCTAGCACTGTGACCCCAACCCGATTTGGGCTGACCACAGCTGCTTTCAAACTTTAAAAAAAAGGAGAAAGGAGGAGAATCACAAATCTACTATCCAAAGGAGCAGTGTTTAACCTCTCCTAAGCCCTTGAATGGCAAAGGGCTAGAAATCCACATCAAGAAATACACACACACAGCAGACTACAGTATAAAAGGCTTCAAACAAAATTTGCATACTAAACAGTTTTAAGACTGGAAGTGGGCACCTTTGTATTGTGTATTTTACAATTCCAAGAACTATTTTTAGAAAGAAAAGCAAACATAAAATATTTAACACAAAATCCTGCTCAGCAGAGCTTTAGTGCCAAGTACTTAGAAATAAGTAATCTTCCTCGTTAAACATATATTTTTCAAAGGGATAAGGTGTCTTCCCAATTCCCCAGTTTCTAATGTTGCTTTAACCTCAACATTAACTGAAAGGACATATGCCTTCAATTAGCACAGTGTTTACCTACAGACTAATAAAGGGGATGGCTGGTATAAGCAATGCCCATAGTTATTGCTCTTTGTGACCAACAGTTACCGGATTTTGTCTAGTAAGAGCAGCTCTCTCCAGAAAGAATGCAATGTGTAAGTGGAATGCACACTCTCCAAAATGTGATGTTCAGAATGTTTGAACATTCCTGCTGGCCTCATTTTAAAACCTACTTGCTACTGAATCATACAAACAAGGAAACAGAAATATGGCTAAAATAAAAGTTGATGTTACACACAGTAACAGACTAGCACTTGTTCATAGTTTGTTCCCATCTCTGTTAATTGGTGTATAAGAATAAGTACCCTTGTTAGTCTGGAGCCTGATCTTCAATGCATAAAATGAATGGGGCTCATTCTGCTGCCTCAGGTTTCAGAATCACAGCCTTTGATTAAGGCTAGTACTTTCAGACCATGACAAATAAGCTTTAGAGTTCAAATAGAATCCAAAGGGTGGCAAAAGAAAAGAAAACTAGTGCTAATTCTAACCAGCACCTTTGAATTTAGAGATGTAAACTCAAAACATCCACACACCTGCGTCCATATTCAATACATCAACGGAGTCAGAAACTTCTAAAGGCAATGAATACGTTGGCTGTTGCAACCCACCTACAAGAACTTCCTACTGCAGCACAGAGCGTGACATTTTTGAAGTTTCAATCAAGATTCTGCATTTATGAAAGAAATCTAGTAAATGAGCCAAAAACATCAAGGACTGCATGAAAGCTAATCTTCAACATCAGGAATAGGTTACTGAATGGAACAATAATGAAAACTTGTAAGAGTAACGAATATTTGTCAAGATTAAATGGTACTAATAAAATATTTACCAATTTTTGCCAGCCTGTCATGCTTGGTTTCCCCTTCTCCCTCTACTCAAGTTGGGACCCATGACAATTTCAAAGGGGGAGGGGGAGGTATTTTCTCTCAGCATCCTTGAAGTCCAAATTCTTCCCCCCTTGTGTTCTTTTATGCTTTGAAGGGGCAGCCACCCTTATACCTTAAGATGTCCTCAGGGTGTTGGAAGATGCATACCCCGAAGCTCACACCCTCTGAGGCCAGTACTATAAAGGATTACTTTTGCAATCCTTTAAACCAGTGATGCACAACTATTTTGGCCCCAAGGGCCACATCAGATATCTGCTTAGGTGTCAGGGGCTGCACATATGTGTGCAAATGCACTTGCATGGGCACACACAAACACACATCACTCACACACATTCTCTCTCACATATGCACACACACATTCACACACTTACCCCAGCAGCAAAATATCTTGGTCTTACTGCAACAGTGACTGTCCCATTTCACAGAATCAAGGAGCTGAAGCCTTCCCCAACCACCCCAATCTGATCACAACCCCCAAAGGGGGGGGAACCACTCTAGGAACGGGCTCTATGGTTCCTAACATAGAAGCCTTGTTCCTAGAGCATCCCAAAGATGTCCTAGGAATCTGGCAGGATGGAAACTGAGCCAATAGAGCCCCAGAGCAGTTCTGATTCTGAGAAGGAACAGCAATCCGTGGGAGAGGAGCCCACTCATCCCTCACAGGCACAGCAGCTGGCAGAGATTCCTCCTGCCAGCATTCCTGGGATAGATAGTGACCCTGGCAGCAAGAGAGCGCTGGAGGGGGGGCTTGCTGGATGCTCGGTGCAGATGCAGGGAGTGACGACAGATGGAGGCCGCGGAAAGGAGGCGTAGCGCTCGTTTGGTGTGCAAACAACGGTCGCGTCCCGAGGACCCAAGGGAAAGAGGCCCATAAGTTCAGAGTCTTCCCGTGATTCTCCTTCAAACGGGGACCAACTGCCTTACCTGGAGCTTAGGCTACTCAGCTATCTTTCCCCAGTGCTGTTCCTTGCTTTGGCACTAGCAACTAGTATTCTGAAAGAGTCATAAAGTAATATAGGAATAAAGTCTTGGAAAGAATTCCTCATCGTCTGTGTCCTGAGTTGGCTATTGGTGGGGACTGCAAGAGGCAGCTAGGGTGCTCCTGACACAGGAACTTTCAAGCACTGCTTCCTAGGAACCTCCAGGGACTCTAAAGGAATGAGGATTCTATGGTAGTAACCACAGAGCCTGCTCTTAGAATTTGTTTTCCTTCCCTCCCCATCACCCCCATTTCTTCTTCAGCAGCAGATGCTGGGGGTCTGGGGCTCATTGGAGAGCACACTTCCAGCCACACTTTTTTCATCCCTGCTTTAAACTGAGGTGAGGCAGTATTCCTTCATAGCTGAAAGGGGCCCTCAGAGGGGAAACTGAGCTTGGAGGATGCACAGCACAGGTTTGTAGTCCACTTGGGTGCAATTAAAGGAGAGGAGAAAGAGCACAGCCCAGTCCATCAGCTCAGCTGGGACTAATCATGGGTGTCCATAGGAATTTTTATGGAGGGAGGGAAAAGCAGCATGGTGGTATGTAATTTTAATTAATGTGCATAGCACACACAGCTAAGTATGGTCAAATTGGTCAGTTTGGATTTCTGTCAGTTTCACATTTTTCTTGTCTTAAATTCAGTTCATCCTGAACTTCGAGATTTTTTTTTACTGTTCGAATGAAAATTCATACATGTTCGTGTGCATTTCTACTAATGCCCTCATTTTTGTACACAATTTTGCCTAATATACACATTTTACAAGAAATTTTCCTAATAGAATGCATTTTTGAACATTATTTTCACTAATATATGTATTTGTGTGTGTGTCCCCCTCCAAGATATGCACTGTTGTAAGCATTTTTTGATTGAAGCTTTCCATTGCAAAATTTGGAGAAATGCGAATTTTGAAGGATAGCTGAGTTTCAATTTGTGTATTTGTTCAAAAGTGCAAAATTAGGTAAGTTCACATTAAACTATGAAACAGAATTAATTTCTCCTCCAGTGGTGCTGTCAGGGTTGAGGGGCCCTGAGCAAGATGCCCTCCAGGGGGGACCACTCCTGGGTGCTCCATCTCCCTGGCTTCTCTCCTGCCTCAGTCTTTTCAGTGCCTGTATGTTCTATGTCTCTCACCATCTAAAACTATTTCTAGGCCACCTTTAAGGGTGGAACCCTCTTAAGAAAACATACAAGATAAAACCCACACAAAGTCAATACAATTTTTTTTTTAAATCCATGAACACATTTCAATAAAATCCATAAAAACAGAGACTGCTAATTAAAATAATTAAAAACTAAACTTACCAATAGATCTCTCTCCTCGCTCTTTCCAGTCACCCTCTACATGTTTCTGCTTGCACTCTCACTCTCTCCCCCTCATTGGTCTTTCCAACTGCCCCCTGCTTGCTCTTCTCCTCACTCCTTGATGCCACCCCCTCAGTGCTCTCTCTTTCTCCTCTGTGCTCACTTCCCCCAGCTTGCTCTCTGCCTCTTACCATGCAGCACTGGAGCAAGAGGCACCTTCTTTCCCCTCCCAGCTGTGCCCGCCATCTTGATTTCTCTGAGTTCTTGATTCCTCTGGGCCTATGTGGGGAGGCCTTCTGGGGAAGTGAAGATGCCAGGCCTAACCATGGCTTCACTCTGCAGCATACCTGACCTCTTCTGCTGTAAGTTATAAAAAAGACATTGTAGGCAACTGTTTTGGTGCCAACTATTTGGGGGTCCTCAGGGCTGTAGGAGGCTTACATTTATCCAATGCAGGGCAGGAGGTGCCTCATGCCTTCTGCTCTGCATTTTCGCTAGATGGATGATTTTGCACATCTAGTGGAGGTTTTGGGGACAGAAGGAGGCTGGGGATGGCTAGGGATACCTCATAGCTCCATGTACCCAGTCCCCTCCCCTCCCCTGGGAATGCCTCCTTTTCCCCCATCTCTGCACTCTGTTTTGTGAGTGTAGAGAGGTAGCTGGCATGGTTCTCTCTGCACCAGCTAGGAGGGGGAGGGGGTGGGGAGCACAGTTTCCTGTCTAGAGGGGACATAGGATTGCTCTCTCCCTGACATTACCACTCGTATCATAACACTGACAACTTCACATCACTTGTGGGGAATGTCTTTGTTTGGCAGGGAGAGGAGAAATGGGTAGACTTAGTCAGGGTACATAAAACCATAAGAAAAACTGTGTTGGATCAGATTGAATGCCTATCTAGTTCAGCATTCTGTTCCTACAGCAGCCAATCAGATGCTCATAGGAAGCCCACAAGCAGGATTCCCACTCATGTTTCCCAGCAAGCTGTATTCGGAAATTGCCTCTGATACTGGAAGTAATACATACTCATCATGTCTATTGGCCACTGATAACCTTATCTTCCATGAATTTTTATAATCCCCTTTTAAAACCATTCAAGTTGCAGTCATCACTAGACTTGTAATTGTGAGTTCCATAGCTTAAGTATGTGCTGTGTTTAAAAGCACTTCCTTTTATCTGTCTTGAATCTCCCACCATTGACCTTCACTGGATGACTCCAGGTTCTAGTATTATGACAGAAGGAATGCATCACTTTATACTTGCTTACATCAATCCAGAACTGTCACTTGAGGCACAGGTGAACTCAGTGGCACGGAGCACTTTTTATCAGCTTAGACTGGTATACCAACTACGCCCTTATCTGGACAGAGATAGCCTAGCTACAGTTATCCATGCTCTGATAACTTCTCGTCTGGATTACTGCAGTGTGTTATACGTGGGGCTGCCTTTGAAAACGGTCCGGAAACTTCAGCTGGTCCAAAATAGGGCAGCAAGATTGTTAACAGGGACTGGCCAGCGAGCTCATATTGCGCCAGTACTTTTTCAGTTGCGCTGGCTGCCAGTCCATTTCCGGGCCCGATTCAAAGTGCTGGTATTAACATTTAAAGCCATTAGGGCTTGGGGCCAGATTACCTGAAGGATCGCCTCCTCCCATTTGTGCCTGCCCAGACCTTAAGATCATTGTCAGCGGCCCTTCTCCGTGAGCCCCTGCCAAAGGAAGTGAGGTGGGTGGCTACTAGGAGGAGGGCTTTTTCTGCTGTGGCACCCTGGCTCTGGAATGAGTTCCCTAGTGAGGTTCGCCTGGCACCTACATTGTATTCATTTCGGCGCCAGGTGAAGACCTTTTTATTTTCCCAGGCATTTTAGCATTTTAGCTTTCTAAACTTTTAGCTTTGGTGTTTTAAACCTGTATTTTAAACTCCTGCACTGCTGGTAGGTTTTATTGTGGTTGTATTGTTATATTGTGGTTTTAATGTTCTATATATTTTAAATTATTTTATTGTGTGCTGTTTGGTTTTAATTTTTGTGAACCGCCCAGAGAGCTTCGGCTATTGGGCGGTATAGAAACAAACAAATAAATATTTTTAATGCCTATTCCCTCAGTCAGGAGAGATCCTTTTGGACCTCCTTGGTGTCCCTTTTTGTTTTAACCATCCTAAATAATTTGGTGTTATCACCAAACTTTGCCACCTCACTGGTAACCCCTAACTCCAGATAATTTATGAACAAGTTTAAAGTACCAGTCTCAAAACAAATCCTTAAGGGACTCCACTGTTTACATCTTTCCACTGTCCATTTATTCCTACTCTATGCTTTCTGTGCTTTAGCCAGTTACCAATCCATATGAGGACCTTTCCCCTAATTCCATGACTGCTAAGTTTGTTCAGGAGTCTTTGGTGAGGGACGTTGTCCAAAACCTTTTGAAAGTCAAAGTAAACTATGTCTTTCAGATCATCTGTATTTACATGCTTGTCCTTCTATATGCTTGATATTTTTTTTCTTTAACAATTTTTTTTTTCTTTCCAACAAAGTGGAAAGAACAGACATTACCCAAAACAATTTACCCAGAACAGCCTGTACTTTCCTGGATCCACACTGCATCTGTTTTAAAAAATTGGCATTACACTTTCCAGTACTCTAGTACAGAGACCAATCTTAGGGACACATTACATATTTTTGTTAAAAGATTAGCAATTTCACATTTGAGTTCTTTAAGAACTCTTTGATGAATACTATCTTCACCCAGTGATTTCTTAGTTTTCAATTTGGCAATAAGATGTACAACTTCATCTCTTGTCACCATCACCACAATTTGCCCGAGTACCTCCAATTCTCTTCCTGAAAATATTAGTTCAGGCATGGGTATATGCCCTATACTTCCTACCATGAAGACAAATGCAAAGAATTCATTCAGCTTATCTGCAATCTCTTTAGCCTCCTTTAGTAAGCCTCCCTGGCTGGCTTCCTGCTTCTGAGGCATTTAAAGATTTTTTTATTGTTGGTCTTAATGTTGTTAACAATACGTACTTCAAAATCCTTTTCTGCCTCCCATAGTGTCTGCTTGCATTTCTTTTGTGCAAGTTTCTTGTCTTCCTTTTTGTTCTCTTCATTTGGGCAACACCTCCATTTCCTGAAGGAAGCCTTCTAATCCCTAATACCTCTCTGACACTCCTCATTACCTTGCTGGTGTCCTCTTGGACTTGGTGGTACCTTTTGTGACCTGCAGCACACATTCTAGCTGAGCTTTTGTCATTGTGGTTTTTAGTAAGCCCCAAGCATTCTGGAGAGATGTAACCCTCTTGACCTTCCCTTTCAACTTTATTTTTTTACTAATCCTATCATTCTTGAAAAGTGTCCTACTGGCTGTGTTGGACATCTTTGGCAATTTTCCACTTCCATATAAATTAAATGTGATAGTGCTGTGATCACTGTTTCCAACTGGTTCAACAACACTCACATCTTGTACTAGCCCTGGACACCATTTAGGATTAAGTCCAGGGTTACCCCTCCTCCATTGGTTCCATGTTGTAGAGTAGTTGTTTAGGCCCTCTTGTTGTCATGTTTAGGCCCTCTTGTTGTCATGACAGGAACACACATTTATGCAGCCTATGTGTGGGTGATTAGTCTGGACTACTCACTTCACTTTTAACTTTGTTAATTTTTATATCAGCATATATAATACAAATTCTACATGATTTGAATTTTGATCTATACAGATGTACTTTTGGACCTGCACATTTCAGTCTGGTTGCACATTTTTAAAAGGTCCTGACAGAATCAGAGAACAGGTCCACCATTTCTGGTAGATCTGGTGACACAGCAGCAACAAGGCCTGGGCACCAGGTCTCCCAAGACAGATAGACAGATCTGGCCTCTGAAAACTTGCATTCTAGGTCTACTGCTCTGTTTTTTCTCAGTGGGTAGACCTGGGGTAGACAACACCTTTCCACCTGTAGCTAAAGTCCTCAATTCTTACTTTGGCTCCCTTCATCTCTGCAATGGCTGTGGCAGTGATTTATATGAGAGGTGAGCTTATGTGCTCAGCTTGCGGTCCACCTCTAGGCTCTGCTCTCTAGGCAACATACAAGTACCTTCACAACAGGGTTCCTAATTACTACAATATATGAGAAAACACTAACTTCTGGGAAACTGCATGACATACTGCCTCAGCTCCTACACTGAGAGAGAGAGAGAGAGAGAGAGAGAGAGAACACACCACCCCTCAAGTCCTACAGGAGAAAACAGAAACTTGCACCATTGCTACAATCAACTTCACAGCTCGCCCCCTGCATTTCCCTAAAAATAATTTTTTTAAAAAACCCAGCAAACCAGGAGATTGGGTAACAACACTGGACTACACTGCAGGATTGTCATACGAATCTACCTCCTCACTCCCAACAGCAAAATGAGTATAAAAACACTGGGCTAATTTGCAGGGCTGGCATAACCCACACTCTTTCAGGCACAGACCCTGCTCTTTCAATATGGGTATAATAATAACGGATGTTATCAACATGCGTTGGCAGTGTAATTTTAAGATGTTTAGAAATTCAGGGGAAAAGATCATTAAAAAAGAAAAGAAAAAAGACCTGAGTAAGAAAGATAATGAACTCCCTACGTTTTGGATGTTAGACACACTATTGCCCCATCACAGCTAAACTACAACCCTGGATTACTGAATTGTTTGGGGGGCAGCAGTCACTTCCCAACAGTGAAGACCTCCCCACCAGCTTAAAAATGAACTATGAAGCTCCTTTTCAAGATAATGGGTGTGTCATTCATTGCTATGACTTTGTTCATTGGATGGAGGGAGTTCAAACTGTTGTACTCCCCATGAAAGAGTAGGTTTGTAGCTCAGGAGTTCTCCTGGAATCATCATTGTCACTGTAGGGTCAGTTGGTCTCAGTCCCATGGCATGCCTTTTACCAGCTTTGGCTGGTGGCCCAGCTAAGCCCCTATTTAGATAACTGGGCTTCAGTAGTCTATGCTCTGGTACCCTCCAAGTTATATTACTGCAATGTACTTACATGGGACTGCACTTGAAGATGGGTCAGAAGCTACAGCTTGTGCAAAATGCATGGCCAGAAGGTCTGAGCATATAATACTGATTCTGGCCCAATTGCACTGGCTGCTTGTGTGTTTCTCAGCTACTGACCTTGACCTATAAAACCTTGCATGGTTCAGGACTGCAATACCTAAGGCAGTTCCTCTCCTGGTATGAACTTATCCATACACTACTATCAATATCTGACGCTCTCCTCTGACTTCCAAGTGCCTCCTCCAACGGCAGTTTGGAAAATGGCCCCCCAGCTTTGGAATGTTTTCCCCAGTGAGGTCCATCTAGTGCCAACATTGTCATCATTTCAGTGCCAGCTTAAGACTTTTCTCTCCCCCCACCTCCACCCTGGCATTTGATGGCACATGATGGCATGTTTTAGGTTTTTGTCATCAGGTCCTGGTAGTCTTACTGCTTTTAACTTGTTTTTAACTTGTTTTAAATTCTTGAATGTTAAAGTTTTATATTATGTTTTATCATGCTGTGAACCATCCAGAGAGCTTTGGGTACTGGGCAGTATAGAAATTGAATGAACGAATGAATTAATTCATTGACTAAAGAGGATCTCATGAGTAGTAGAGCTGAGAAAGGCCCTTGGAGAGCCAGGGCTGACTCCTATGATCTGACTCTGTATAAAGCAACCAAATATGGTAACATTCTATCTGTTTCACAGCTTATATATCATTCTTTTGTTCATCCTCTGAACTTTACTTCCTCCACCTGTTTTATATGCACAGGTTAAAAGAAAAAAACATCTAAGAAGGTGTTCCTCAGCCTGCTCAGCCGTTCCTTCTTTCAGCAATATCCGTCTAAGGATCTACACAAAGGTCTTCATTAATCTACTTTGTTGATGCTCAACGTTCTCCCTCAGAGCAATAGATAACGAAACCATTTATCAAATATGGTGAGTCTCCTAGGGGGTCTCCTAATCCCCAGGGAAATAAAAGGATGCCCAACCCTAGGAAGCCTCAGCCACATTCCAGTGCTGTGTTGGCTATGGAAAGTTAAAAATCCGAGATTGCATGGGGGCATGCAGTGATCTATGACTTACATAGCTAGCAGCACTGAAAAACTCAAAGACTTCTGGACCGTGTCTCCACAACAACAGAAGGAGACGCGAATGGAGGAGTACCGAATTTTGAAAAAGGAATCAGCTGTGCTGCACTTTGGTCCATGCAGGGATCCACATGCAAGTGCTCTGCACCAGTAAAAATTGCTTGACAGAACATACTTCCTGGTTGGGGGTGGGTGAGTGGAGTAAACATCATCTGACTGGCAGGGGCTGCTCAACCAATAAGAGAGGCTCCCCCCTTTCCCCTGAAACCCCAGGTGCACCTGCATTTCAGGAGCAAGCCTCATTGAGCACAATGGGAGTTACTTCTGAGTAGACATACATATGCTTGTGCTGGGAATGAGGGGGGGGCACAAAGATGGGAAACCAGCCCTGTTTCTAACTGCAAGATCTCTATAAGGAAGTAGTTACTTCCTAAGGCAATAAACCAAGCCACGGAGAATTGCAGTTTCGATAAAGCACTTTACAGGCTTCAGGGAATCAGTACTTTAAACTCTGTATTCAATTCAGGGGGATCTCTGTAAATTATGATGTGGGCATTCAGAGGGGAAGCCTCATTGAGAACAATGGGGGGTACTTCTGAGGAGACACTAATGGGTTTGTTCTGGGAAAGACAGCAGTAAACACAGGGACAGCAAACCAACCCCCATTGTAACCCGATGCTGTGCAAGAGCACTGTAACAGAGGTGTGAAGTAGTTACTTCCTTAGGCAATAAACCAAGCCATGGAGAACTGCAAGTTCAGCAAAGAGCTTTACAGGCTTCAGGGAATCAGTGTTTAAAATCTGTATTCAGGGGGAACTCTGTAAATTCTGATGTGCACAAGCCTCATTGAGCACAATGGGAGTTACTAGAATAGAATAGAACAGAACAAAACAGAACAGAACAGAAGTAGGGTTGGAAGGGGCCTACAAGACCATCGAGTCCAACCCCCTGCTCAATGCAGGAATCCAAGTCAGAGCATCCCTGACAGATGGCTGTACAGCCTCATCTTGAATGCCTCCAGTGTGGGAGAGCCCACCACCTCCCTGGGTAATTGGTTCCATTGTCGTATTGCTCTAACAGTCAGGAAGTTTTTCCTGATGTTCAGCCGGAATCTGGCTTCCTGTCACTTGAGCCCATTATTCTGTGTCCTGCATTCTGGGATGATCGAGAAGAGATCCTGGCCTTCCTCTCTGCGACAACCTTTCAATTACTTGAACAGCCCTATCATATCTCCCCTCAGTCTTCTCTTCTCAAGGCTAAACATGCCCAGTTCTTTCAGTCTCTCTTCATAGGGCTTTGTTTCCAGTCCCCTGATCATCTCTGTTGCCCTCCTCTGAACCCTCTCCAGTTTGTCTGCATCTTTCTTAAAGCATGGTGCCCAGAACTGGACACAGTACTCCAGATGAGGCCTAACCAGTGCTGAGTAGAGGGGAACTAGTACTTCCCGGGATTTGGAAGCGATGCTTCTATTAATGCAGCCCAAAAGCGCATTTGCCTTTTTTTGCAGCCACATCACATTGTTGGCTCATCTTCAGCTTGTGATCGACAACAATTCCAAGATCCTTCTCGCTTGTAGTGTGGTTGAGCCATGTATCCCCCATCTTGTAACTGTGCCTTTGGTTTCTTTTTCCTAGGTGCAGAACTTGGCATTTATCCTTACTAAATTTCATTCTGTTATTTTCTGCCCAGCGCTCCAGTGTATCAAGATCACTTTGAATTTGGTTTCTGTCTTCCAAAGTATTAGCTATCCCGCCCAATTTTGTGTCATCTGCAAATTTGACAGCATTCCCTGCACTTCTTCCTCCAAATCATTCATAACAATGTTGAAGAGCACTGGGCCCAGAACTGAGCCCCGCAGTACCCCACTCATTACCTCTCCCCAGTTGGAGAAGATCCCATTGGTAAGCACTCTTCGAGTCCGATTCTGTAGCCAACTGTGGATCCACTGGATCATTGTTTCATCTAGCCCACTTTGAGCTTGTTTGCTCATCAGGATATCATGGGGCACTCTGCTGAAAGCTTTGCTGAAGTCAAGGTATATTATGTCCACAGCATTCCCACAGTCCACAAGTGAGGTTACTTGATCAAAAAATGAGATCAGATTAGTCTGGCAGGATTTGTTCTTGACAAATCCATGTTGGCTTCAAGTAATCACTGCATTGTTTTCAAGGTGCTTACCTTATGGATTGCTTTATAATGTGCTCCAGAATGTTCCTAGTAAATGATGTCAGACTGACTGGTCGTGGTCTGTAGTTCCCAGGTTAGGGACAACATTAGCCCTCCTCCACTAGGGATGGACGAAAGTCCCTTACCTGGTCCCGCAGCTTTTTTCGGTGGGGGGGGAGGCGCTCCGTTTCTCCCCCCGAAATTCTTGGTGGGTGGGGAGGCGCCCCGTCCCTCCCTGGTGAAATTCTGGTGGGGGGGAGGCGCCCCATCCCTCCCCACCGAAATTGTGGCCGGAGGGGAGTGCCCTGCCTCTCCGGCTGCGAAAGAAAAAAGTAAAGTAAAAAAAAAAGTGATAGGCTACGTAAAGATTTATGTAGCCTATCACGGCTAGATTTTCAAAGTCAGCCATGATAGGCTACATAAATCTTTACGTAGCCTATCACAGCTGACTTTGGAAAAAAAAAAAAAGGAAAGCGCGTACGCAAATGGCGGTGCCCATGGGCGCCGCCATTTGCATTCCTTATTTGGGCATGGGTAGCCTACATAAAGATTTACGTAGACTACGGCGAAAATAAGGGCAACGCAAATAGCGTACACGCTTTTTTTTTTTTTTCAAAGTCAGCCGTGATAGGCTACGTAAATCTTTATGTAGCCTATCACGTTTGTTTTTTTACTTTGAAATGGCAGCGGCGGCAGCCGGTCAGAAGACCAGCCACCGCCGAACCGCCGCCGAACTGCCACCGAACCGCCGCCGAACCGCCGCCGGGACCCACCGCCGCGAGGGACATTCGCATGAGGTAAGTCCCATCCCAGGGGGGGCGGGGGGGTGTTGGAGAATTTTCCCACCAATTTCAGGGGGCCGAATGCATTGGCATTCGGCCTCCCGGAGATTCGTGGAGAAATTCTCCAACATCCCTATCTGGCACTCCATGATTTCTCAAAGATAATACATAGTGGTTCTGAGAGTTCTTCTGCCAGTTCCTTTATTGCTCTAGGGTGCAGTTCATCTGGCCCTGGGGATTTGAACTCATTCAAAGTAATGAGGTGTTCCTTGACCATATTCCTATCACTCTCAAGCTGCAATCCTGCTCCTTCAGCCTGTACTTCGCCTTGGCGTCATAGACCCTCTTTTGGGAGAAGACTGAGCCCAAGTAGGAATTGAGCACTTCTGCCTTTTCTTTGTCATCTGTTATCATTTTGCCATCCTTATTTAATAGTTGAATTGGTTTATGCTGGGAAACACCGGGGACAGGAAACACTCCTTGACTGGGGTCAAGGCACACCCCTGGGCAGGGCTAGCATGCCCGAGGTAAATGCAGGGGTTGGGGCACACAACAGCTATACTCCAGACAACCCGACTTAAGGAAAAGAATCGGACTTTAAGCAGTCTCAGGAAATTCAGTTTTTCCCTGATAAGTTCCGGGGTGGCTGCTGGATGGCCACGATGTCATGTATCCCTAACAACCTCAACACGCAGCCCGCTTGAAGTAAATCGCTAGTGAACACACACACATACCCAGACTGTGGCAGTTATTCCAGGTATGATTCATTCCTATTAGAGTGGACACATTTCTGCACCCCTGAATTTTTACGTATTTAAACCACTCAAATCAAATACTCAGAATTGTCATTTAGAGGGCATGGGGGGAGTTGCCCCCTTGATACCATATATGATAATGGTTCAGGACATGCCTGTATCTTTGCCCTATATATATTGAGTCATTATTGAATAAACCAATGTTCCCAGGGATATGTAGTCTGCAAAAGCCTATCACACAATCAAATTTTATCCTTGTTCCTTAGCCCCGTGTTAGTAGAGAAAATTATGTGCTAGAGTGATATATGCTGTTCCTCTTGCTTCCTTGGACCCAATTTATTTTAAGCAACCAATTTGACCAATCCAGATCAGTGAAGGTGGAAATCCCTGTCTATCCTATTACGTCCTTTCCCTGTCTTTATAGGTAAACCTTTTCCCACAATCCATGGTTTGTATCTACCAGTAAGGTTCTGCCACCAATGAAAAATGTCACCTTTTAAAAGAAAAGAAAAAAACAGATGGTCCTGAATAATTCTAGCAATTAAACACCATACTTGAAAAGCAATGTGGCAATGTTAGAGGATTTCATGTCCTGCCAGGAAGCCATAAAATATTCTTCATTTGATAATGATTCTACAAACTAACACCAAAAAAAGATGTCCTTTTCATCATAGGGGATTGGAAAGCTAAAGTAGGAAGTCAAGAAATCACCGGGATAACAGGCAAGCATGGCCTTGGTGTACAAAATGAAGCAGGACAAAGGCTAATAGAGTTTTGTCAAGAGAACACGCTGATCATAGCAAACAATTTTTTCCAACAGCACAAGAGGCAACTCTACACATGGACATCACCAGATGGTCAATATTGAAATGAGATTGATTATGTACTTTGCAGTCAAAGATGGAGAAGCTCCATACAGTCAGTAAAAACAAGACCTGGAGCTGACTGTGGCTCAGATCATGAGCTTCTTATTGCAAAATTTTGGCTTAAATTGAAGAACATAGGGAAAACCACTAAACCATTCAGGTATGACCTCAATCATATCCCTTATGAATATACAGTGAAGGTGAGGAATAGATTTAAGGGATTAGACCTGATAGACAGAGTGCCTGAGGAACTATGGACGGAGGTCCGTAACATTGTTCAGGAGGCAGCAACTCAATCCATCCCAAAGAAAAAGAAATGCAAGAAAGCAAAGTGGCTGTCTGATGAGGCTTTACAAGTAGCTGAGGAAAGAAGGGCACTGAAAAGCAAGGGAGAAAGGGGAAGATATATCCAACTGAATGCAGAGTTTCAGAGAATAGCAAGGAAAAACAAGAAGGCCTTCTTAAATGAACAATGCAAAGAAATTGAGGAAAACAACAGAATGGGAAAGACTAGAGATCTTTTCAAGAAAATCGGAGATCTCAACGGAACGTTTTGTGCAAAGACGGGCATGATAAAGGACAAAGAAGGCAGGGACCTAACAGAAGCAGATGAGATTAAGAAGAGGTGGAAAGAATACACAGAAGAACTATACAGGAAAGATCTGAATGTCCCTGATAGCCATGATACTCAAGTCACTGAACTTGAGCCGGACATCCTTGAGAGTGAAGTCAAGTGGGCCTTAGGAAGCATTACTAATAACAAAGCTAGCGGAGATGACAGTCTTCCAGCTGAACTATTTAAAATCCTAAAAGATGATGCTGTTAAAGTGCTGCATTCAATATGCCAACACATTTGGAACACTCAACTGTGGCCACAAGACTGGAAAAGGTCAGTTTACATTCCAATTTCAAAGAAGGACAATGCCAAAGAGTGTTTGAACTACCGTACAATTGAGCTCATTTCACATGCCAGCAAGGTGATGCTCAAAATCCTACAAGCTAGGCTTCAGCAGCATGTGAACCGAGAACTACCAGAAGTACAAGCTGGGTTCCAAAGAGGCAGAGGAACAAGAGATCAAATCGCCAACATTCGCTGCATCATGGAGAAAGCAAGAGAATTCCAGAAAAATGTCTATTTCTGCTTCATTGACTATGCTAAAGCCTTTGATTGTGTGGATCACAACAAACTGTGGCAAATTTTCAAATAGATGGGAGTACCAGACCACCTTACCTGTCTCCTGAGAAACCTGTACGAGGGTCAAGACGCAACAGTAAGAACCAGACATGGAACAACTAATTGGTTCAAAAATGGGAAAGGAGTATGACAAGGCTGTATATTGTCGCCCTGCTTATTTAATTTATATGCAGAGTACATCATGAGAAACACCGGGTTGGATGAATCACAGGTCGGAATTAAGATTGCTGGGAGAATTATCAACCTCAAATATGCAGACGATACCATCCTAATGGCAGAAAGCGAAGAGGATCTAAAGAGCCTCTTGTTGAGGGTGAAAGTGGAGAGTGCAAAAGCTGGTTTGAAACTCAACATTAAAAAAACGAAGATCATGGCATCTGGCTCCATCACTTCCTGGCATATAGAAGGGGAAGAAATGGAAGCAATGACAGATTTTATTTTCTTGGGCTCCAAGATCACCACAGACAGTGACTGTAGCCATGAAATTAAAAGACGCTTGCTCCTTGGGAGGAAAGCTATGGCAAGCCTAGACAGCATAGTAAGAAGCAGAGACATCACCTTGCCGACAAAGGTCTGTCTAATCAAAGCTATGGTTTTCCCAGTAGTAACGTATGGCTGTGAGAGCTGGACTATAAGGAAGGCTGAGCGCCGAAGAATCAATGCTTTTGAACTGTGGTGCAGGAGAAGCCTCTTACAAGTCCCCTGGACTACAAGGAGGTCAAATCAGTCCATCCTAAAGAAAATCAACCCTGACTGCTCATTGGAAGGACAGATACTGAAGCTGAAGCTCAAATATTTTGGCCACCTAATGCGAAGAGAAAACTCCCTGGAAAAGACCCTGATGCTGGGAAAGATTGAAGGCAAAAGGAGAAGGGGACGGCAGAGGATGGGATGGCTAGATAGCATCACCGATGCAATGAATATGAACTTGAGCACACTCTGGGAGAGAGCGGAGGACAGGAAGGCCTGGCGTGCTATGGTCCATGGGGTCACCAAGAGTCAGACATGACTTAACGACTGAACAACAACAACTACTGACAGTATTCAGTCAATTAACTGAGACCTCCAGGAGAGTTGCCCAGCAAATTGGAGCTCTGGGGTCACTAAGATGAAAAGAACTCCCTGAATAGGGTCATTTATTCGCTGTGGGTGGAAATCAGGGCTGGATATTTATAGGTTTGAACAAATCATCATCTTCTGGAGACGTAACTGTGATGTAAACTGGGGCTCACAGGGACAGATGGAAGAAGGGATAGGATCTCTTCCAAAGTGGGAAGTCTGCAGATGGATCCTGGGGTTGGCCACAATCTTCATCATGCTGTATAGACCATCTTTCATGTTTATTGCTTCTGGAGAGTTTTCAGGTGATGACAAAAGAAAACTTTTTTCTGACACTGTGGGATGAGCAGGAGCCTTTCCTAAAGAACTTCATTCAAAGGTTTGTCTTCCCTCTCCTGGATTCCTGGTGAGCTCCATTCTTCCTCAGTACGTCTTCCCCTGACTAGTATTCCTCCCCACCTATTCAGTGGAAGCTGTCTTTTACCAAGTTGGACCATTGGTCCATGTAGCTCAGCATAATCTGCTGCCCTGAGTGGCAGTGGCTGTTCAGTTTCAGGAAGGAGATGTCAGGGATTGAACCTGGGGCCTTCTGCAGAGCATGGGTTCTACCACTGAACTATGGCCCCTCCCTCTTAGACTTATTTCACAAGAAAACAAGCACTCCTGCTGCTCATGCTTAGAAGCATGAATGGCAACCAGGAAGTGTAAGTAGGATCCACAGCAGAGCTCAGTTACTCTTTTGTGTGTGTGTGTCATGTTTTAAACCTCCATACCATAGAAACATCTGGCAATCTGCTTTCAATACCAAGCCAGTCCAACTTGAATTGAAGTCCCAAATTATTATGAAGTGTTTTTGTTTTGTTTTTAAACATGACAGAGAATAGTAACAGAACTTCCCCAAATGGGGTGCTTTTTCATGATTAAACTTTTAGCATATCTACCTGCTGGCTCTGAATATCATCTACAGTTAAAATCTGAAATGGTTCCCCTGCAAATAAATAGCTTCACAGGTTCAGTCCAAGTACTTTTGAGAATGTTTACTTTTTGTACATTTCTCTCCCCACCTCTCCATTTGGACCATTTTCTGCTTGCTAACATGGCATAAAACATGATTTAGCCAGAGTGAAGCACTTAATTTCAAATGGAGGCACCTATTTATTTATTCATTCATTCAGTTTATTAGTTGCCCTATAATTTTTATTTATGTATTTATTGGATGGATGGATGGATGGATGGATGGATCGCCTTCCTACCGAGAAAAATGGCACTCAAGCTATTCTCATAGTGACTTATATAAATACAAATAAAATACAATTAAAGTTCCATAAAAACTCCATACATAGGATCAAAATCAAAACCAGCACCATAAAACAATCCATTTAAAATCAGCAGAGACTAAAACATAGCAGTCACCACACACTGTGAAGACCTAAAAAAATAAAAAAAAAAGTCACAGAGGCAAACCACTTTAAAACAGAGCAGCAATACAACTGTTTTAAAAGCCCACAAAAATAATTTTAAAAAGGATTTACCTAGACTTTACCTATAACTGGGGGTCTATCACTGACAAGGGCTCTGCTCACCTAATATTGAGCTCTTGTTGATATCAGTGGTATGTGTCCTTTGAAGGACAATCTTATTCATGTCTACTCAGAAGTAAATCCCACTGAGTTCAATGCAGGAAAGCGGGCATGGGGTTGTCTCCTAAATCTGACTGCATCAGATTCCCAATGGGTTCATTTGTTATTTCCCTCCCCAGAATCTAGTTGTGCATGAAGTAATCTAGATGTTCAACCAATGTTTAGGCCAGCAAGTGAAATCTCTGTTGCCTATTTAAGCTATCAACCCCATAGAAAATAACCAGAAAGTGAGAAAGAAAAGCCATGTTTCAATTTAACCAGCCATATAATGAAACACATAAAAATAAAACACTTTGTTGATTGGGATGACCATATTTCCAGATTAAGCAGGGAACAGAGTTTCCTGTAACAGTGCAAATAAACAAATAAATAAATTGATGGGCCTGTTAATATTCCTTTTTGAGTGTGGAAGAAGACTGGAATATATATTGCTGGAAAGATGGTCAACCCATCTATCTCAAAGAAAAAGGGAGATATGTGAATGAAGCAGGCTTTGGATGCATGACTGTGGGTTTTATAATATATGTCGCCCTGTAGCTATAGGGATGCCAGTATGTACACATATATAAATATACACGTAAACTGTACATATAAACTGAACACACAAAAAAGGGTTTTGTTCATTTTACTCATTTATTCAAACCAGATTTAGATGTTATTTATTTTCATGAGTTTTAGACAAGATCTTTTTTAGCACATTACAGAATCCCGGAGGGGCTTCCTGTATTAAAGACAAAGTCCAGCACTGTAAATGCTAAGTATAGTAAAGCAGTGTTTTTTAGAAATACTGCCAAACATATTTGAATATGCAGCAATCAGGCCAAGAAATCTTTATGTTGGAAGCTAAGAGCAAAACTGGCAGTTTGGTTTCTCATCTGGCTCATTTGTTTTCAGGTCTTTGCTACCTTGTAACAACATGACCTAGGCTGGCTTTACATCACAAAAACCCAAAGCCCAAATTCTATATACATTTTGCATATATTCCATCCCATTAGTGTCACGACATGTAGAGATCATATGTTTCTAACAAGATTATTTCGTATTTTAGCTTAGATTCTGCAAATGCCTATCTAGGAGTTTTATCACACAGCTCCAAGTAGTACATCAAAAAACAATGTGGCTTTATTTTTTGTTTTTAAACCAGCTCCAGCTCCTTCTCTTCCAAGAGTACAGCTTTCTAAAAGCATTTTACACTGTAAATGAATACAGATCACTATGGCAGCATTAGTCATTTTAGACGAGGTTTTTGAAGCCAACAAAGACTTAGACATACAACACCCTGCTTCCTAAATCCACTGAAGATTTGAAAAGAAAAAACACACATACACCACCATTTCTTTAAAGCTTAGATACTTGGGAAACAATCTTAAACTAAAAGCTCACTGTAACACAATTTTTAAAACTTTCCTGCACTCATTGATGTGCCTGCATTTTAACAGTTTACAGAAATTACTGTAAAAATAAATCCAGCACTCATGTTTATATAGTAATTGCTTGCCAAGACATCAAGAACACCTCAGATAGTAAGCACTGAAATATATTCTTTGCTTTCCCCCAAACAACTGCACATTATGTTGCTCTTCGAGGCTCACTGTTCATATTGCTACAGGGGGAACCTGAGCGGCAGAGAAGCGAGCAGGCCGATACAAAATGCTCACATCTTCTCAAATCCTCCAGGGTTTAAGCTGTATAATTTTCATGCCAGTTGGCACACAGGCTGAGGAAACAAACCTTTAAATGGATTCTTCTGCATTAAAAAAAATCCTTTTAGTGTCTTCTGATCTTATTTGCACTGCTCTGCAATAATCTTGCTCGTCCCTCAAATTCTGATGGTGCAAGTTGTTACTACAATGAGCACCACCACCCAGTTGCAAGGGACTTATTCATACTTTACTTCACAAGGTTTGAAATGACAGTGGAGATTACACACACACACACACACACGTGTTAGTGCGTGTGCATGTGTGTGTGTGTAAATTCACAAAGCCTGGGGTTATTGGTTCTGTCTGTCGCTCATCACTGATGATCTCTTACTGTCTTGGAGGAAGATTAAATTCTCTTCTTTCTGTAATGCTGCCTTGATGTTGCCATTAACCTAGAAAGCCCATCCAAATGTCACTTCTATTCCTAGATATATGGCTTTAACACCATGGCTGGGCTGTTTTTTTCCACATATTCTAATCCTTGCTCGGGAAATGTGTCCCTAACCTAGCCCATGACTTCCACAGCTGTCAGATTCAGGGTTCCCAAGATGCTTAGAAGCATGTTCTAATTCTTACCCAGTTCTTATGACATCACAAGGGGTTATGCATTTCTGTGATATTAGAACAGCAAAGCAAAAAACCTCAGAAGGAAGCCATATATTCCTTTTAAAATACTTAGTAGGAATCATGGAATAATCCCTCTCTCTCTCTTTCTCTCTCTCCCTCACACACACACACACACCCCTAGCGGTCTAATTTCTGATTTAACACATTCATACATTTTGTATTTCAGTTACATCATAAAAAATGACAACTACTGCATCACTAGTACTGGAAATCAATTATGCATTGGTCCCGCATGCTTTCATTGACTGGTAGAAAATACAGTCAGACAAGCAATAAAATCAATCATCAGTCACATCAGTATTGCAAGGACAAATAAAAATTTCATATTCTTGCCTTGAAAGTACTGCTGATTCCATCAAATAAATCAGGGAGGGGGAGAAACTATTTTGTCTGTGATAGAGAGTAAGATGATTTTGCCATTATTCCAGAACAATTATTTAATTTCAACTAGAGACAAATAAGTTAGTTATTTCAAGTCCATATCTGTTCAGTAAAAAGAATTTTAACTCCAAACCAAAAATGTTTTTAAAGTAAACATTTTCTATGATCACTGTGCAGCCCAATCCTATGCATGCTTACTCTTAAGTAAATCCCCCTCAGTTCAAGCTTTATAACTTATTCTCTGAGATTCTGTAGCTGTGTTTATGTGCCAGCTGGTCTGTCTTTTAATGTACTGGTATTACATTTTTAGCTGAATGTAGAGGAATCGCTTTGGAACATTATGTTTCCTTCTCAAAACATGACTGCTCAAATGTGAGCACTTGTAAGAAAGTGGTCTCTCGTATCTACTACCTAAGGCTACAATCCTATATATATGAAGATGACAGTAAGGCATGATGAACACGGTGGCAAATTCCACAGGGGAAGTCATGCTATTAGTCTGTTGCAGCAAAACAACTAACACATTAATTGGGGCATAAACTGTCATTTAAACTTTACTCATTTTGATTTTATGTAGACATTTCAGATCAATAGCAAAAGCCTGACTAATGTTTCTGTTAAACATTACTATCTCAAACATTCTGTTAAACATTACTATCCCAAAATAGTAAGTATCCATGATAAAATATTTGTTAACTATGTAAGAATGAGACACAGTTCTTTTGTATCGAGTAAGAGAACAACTGATTGTTCCTTTTGCAACCAGGGAAATAGTTCGTTTGCGATTGTACCAAATTGTTACCAAATCCCTATGAAAAGTTACACTTACCAATTTAACAATGCAGAAGCAGTCATTTTTAGAAACAGCATATTGGAAGGGTTTCCCACAACTCACTGCTCAGTCACAAAAGGGCAAAATCTCACAAACCTCATTCAAGAGTGCCATCTAGTGAAAACATATATATGCATCCATATATAATTGTAGCCATACTGTTCATACAATCTATGTTGCATTCATGCTTATTTACACTTAGATCAACTTAACCTTTCTCTCTAAAAAAAATGATAAAACCAACTGGAGATCCAGTTGGTAAGTGACAACAGAGAATATGGGTTTTAATACTTTTAGATGACACCACAAACCAAGCTATTGGGAAGATATTTTGAGATGGAAGGACAAGTCTAAATGCTTACCGAACAAGTGCCCTAATTGCAAATGGAGGTATATCGATGTCTGAAATACAGCCTGAGCGCTCCCCGCCCCCCCGTGTATGTATGTATATCCCCTCAAAATTAAACATTTTAGAAAGGTAATTATTTTTTCACCAAACAGCTATTTCCTGATTCAAAATCTTCAAGACGTTGCTGCTACCCCTTCTGATACTTGTAATTAAACCATAATTCTATTCCTTTAGTGAGAAAATAAATACTGAAGAGAAGGAGAACATTTAGACAACATTCACATAGCTAATAACCATAGAACTGTAAGTGGTGATGGCATACCTTTAGGCTACATTCCTAGTCCTAAACACGTTTATTTGGGGGTAATTCCCAGAGAATTTAGTATATTTAATTCTGAGTGAATATGCTTAGGATTGCACTGTTAGTAACTAAACTCAGCTTTGCATGTGTGAGGGTTTTGGGTGAAGATCAGTTGTATTAACCTCTACAGCAAAAAAGAAGAAGTTTACAACATGCATTTTCATGTTATCATCAGATATTTTCTCATCTTCCTTAGGAACAAAATGCAACAACATCCACACAACCAAAACTTCAGATGTTCTGAAATGCATAACCTAATGCAGAGAATCCTTTGGTAGGCAGACAGATATCAGTATAACTCCTCTGTAGGTAGCACTCACCTGATCCACATTTCTGATGTCTCCACCACATTTTGATAAATGAGATTATATTGGAGAAAAAGCTTTGACTTAACTAATTTCACAGAAGTGAAAAGCTTCAGCTTCGCAGATCGTATTTCTATAGTACAGTACTGAACATCAACAGTAAAATCAGCAGGCTGTAATTCAAGCTAATAATAATAATAATAATATAAAATTGAGCTGGATAAAGAAGATGCCTGATGAGCTAGTGATTATATAGGTTGTTAATGCCTCATTAGTCTTTCAAACTCAATCCACAGGTGAATGAATCTGCACTAATTGGGTATAGTTCACTTTTGGCTATGTTGGCCTTATAGGGATACAGGACTTATTTAGTGAAATAAGGGAAGAGCAGTTGGAAGCAGAAAAGTTTGGGAGTTTCATTAAGAGAAAAAAACATTTATGAAGAGAGACCTCAACAGTTGAGGTGGGAAATTTTTTTAAATTTGCATACAAAAGGAAAAAGCCAATCTACCCATGCTCTTGTTACAGAGTAAGTTTTATCTGACCACACTTGAGACAGAAGACCACTGTAAGCTTTAAACACGACCTTTACTTTAATATCAGTAGGCATCTTCTTACAACAAAAACAGGCGAAGCAAGACAGGCAAAAGTGACATCAAAACCAGCATCCCAACTCCCTACATGCATTAACCATTTAGTGGCTTTTCAGCCAGTTATTTTCCCTTCCATTCAGTGGGTGGTAACTAATGGCTGTAGTGTATTCCAACAGCTCTTCCTCATACTTTCCCCAACCTGGTGCTGTCCAGATGTGCTGGAAAGCAACTTCCATCATTCCTAGCCAGGTCATGCTGGCTGGAAATGACTGGAATTGCAGTCCAACACTTCTGGAGTTCACCAAGTCAGGAAAGGCTCTACAATAGTGTGAAGAAACACAAAATCCTATCAAAACTTCTAACACATTCTTCTGCAAACAGTAGGCACAGACCATACATTTTTATGAGATAGACTAAAATCACCTTTAACCGTATCTCTTGCAATCTATATTACTATCTGATATATTGTCAGTGAGGAAGAGAACAAGAAGGACAGGCATTCATAAGGTGAATCAGCATGCTGACCAATGTAGATTTTACATTTGAATTGCACAACACATAAAGCAACAGCTGTTTTAAGTCTCATATATGGAAACACCCATCGTCTAGTGTATGTATAGCAGCTTAGAGATGTAGTACATAATGCAGCCGTTCTTCATCGGGAGAGCATGGCACATTGGCTGCATGTATTTGGAGGCCAGTGAGGGGGTGGCTAAAGAGCGATTGGGAGAAAGGCGTCACAGCAGCCCAGCTTACTCTCCTTAAGGACTGGCATGTGGGGTCAGCACTGTCAGATACATACCAAGGCCTACGCCCCAGTAGGGGGCTCTACTGTGAACCCCTGGAGACCCCTGGCCCTGCTGTTTCTCCTTCTTGCTGTTGCTGCCTGTTCATTTGCCATCTATGAGTGAGCAAGCAGTGAGAAGAACAAGGAGAAAGAGAGGCAACTTCTGCACACCTTCGTTTCCCTCTCTCTCTGGGAGGTGGCAACAACTGAGTCCAGAGGGGAAGGCAAGTGAACAGGAGGTGGCAACAGCACTGAGGAGGAGGTAGGCATACTCAAGGAGTGGAGGTACTGAGCATCTTGCCCAAGGGCTCCCCAAAACCTCATACAGTCACAGCTTCCTGCAGCCAATTGTACCTTAACCAAGGCTGCTTGATGGTATGCATCTTCTCTTGACACACCCTGTGATTCAAGCCCCTGTGCAGAGCTATTCCATCTTCCTGGTGGGAGTAGCCTGTGCAGGTGAGACTGGATTGCCACATGTACCTAGAGTTTACCATCAGTCACTCTCTGCTGAGAAACCAGAGAGGAAGAGATGGAGTTAGGGTGGGAACTTACATATCACCAAAGAAGAGGACAAAAGAGGACATGGATTTAAATAAAACCTGCATATATTAATTTGCTCCTTCATGGATCACTGCCTTGTTGTGGGGAAGGGGCTTGCATAACTCAGTGAAGCCATAAGCTATGCCGTGCAGGGCCACCCAAGACGGACAGGTCATGGCGGAGAGTTCTGACAAAATGTGGTCCACTGGAGAAGGAAATGGCAACTCACTCCAGGATTCTTGCCAAGAAAACCCCATGGAACGTATCACAAGGCTAAAAGAGATGACGCCGGAAGATGAGACCCTCAGGTCGGAAGGTGTCCAATATACTACTGGGGAAGAGCTGAGAGAATTTCCAAGTAGCACCAGAAAGAGTGAAGCAGCTGGGCCAAAGCCGAAAGGACACTCAGCTGTGGATGTGTCTGGTGGTGAAAAGAAAATCCGATGCTGTAAAGAACAATATTGTTTAGGAACCTGGAATGTCAGATCAATGAATCAAGGTAAGCTGGAGGTGGTCAAACATGAGATGACAAGATTGAACATGGACATCTTGGGAATCAGCGAACTAAAATGGACAAGCATGGGCGAATTTAATCCAGGTGACCATTATATCTACTACTGTGGGCAAGAATCCCTTAAAAGAAATGGAGTAGCACTCATAGTCAACAAAAGAGCAGGAAAAGCAGTACTGGGGTACAATCTCAAAAACGACAGAATGATCTCAGTACGAATCCAAGGCAAACCATTCAACATCACAGTAATTCAAGTCTATGTCCCAACCACTGAGGCCAAAGAAGCTGAGGTTGATCGGTTCTATGAAGACCTACAACGCCTTCTAGAACTAACACCAAAAAAGATGTCCTCTTCATCATAGGGGATTGGAATGCTAAAGTAGGAAGTCAAGAAATCACCGGGATAACAGGCAAGCATGGCCTTGGTGTAATGAAGCAGGACAAAAGCTAATAGAGTTTTGCCAAGAGAACACGCTGATCATAGCGAACACGCTTTTCCAACAGCACAAGAGGCGACTCTACACATGGACATCACCAGATGGTCAATATTGAAATCAGACTGATTATGTCCTTTGCAGCCAAAGATGGAGAAGCTCCATACAGTCAGTAAAAACAAGACCTGGAGCTGACTGTGGCTCAGATCATGAGCTTCTTATTGCAAAATTTCAGCTTAAATTGAAGAACGTAGGGAAAACCACTAAACCATTCAGGTATGACCTCAATCATATCCCTTATGAATATACAGTGAAGGTGACAAATAGATTTAAGGGATTAGACGTGATATACAGAGTGCCTGAGGAACTATGGACGGAGGTCCGTAACATTGTTCAGGAGGCAGCAACTCAATCCATCCCAAAGAAAAAGAAATGCAAGAAAGCAAAGTGGCTGTCTGATGAGGCTTTACAAGTAGCTGAGGAAAGAAGGGAAGTGAAAAGCAAGGGAGAAAGGGGAAGATATACCCAAATGAATGCAGAGTTCCAGAGAATAGCAAGGAGGGACAAGAAGGCCTTCTTAAATTAATAATGCAAAGAAATCGAAGAAAACAACAGAATGGGAAAGACTAGAGATCTCTTCAAGAAAATCGGAGATCTCAACGGAACGTTTTGTGCAAAGACAGGCATGATAAAGGACAAAGAAGGCAGGGACTTAACAGAAGCAGATGAGATTAAGAAGAGGTGGCAAGAATACACAGAAGAACTATACAGGAAAGATCTTAATGTCCCTGATAGCCATGATAGTGCGGTCACGGAACTTGAGCCGGACATCCTCGAGAGTGAAGTCAAGTGTGCCTTAGGAAGCATTACTAACAACAAAGCTAGCGGAGATGACAGTCTTCCAGCTGAGCTATTTAAGATCCTAAAAGATGATGCTGTTAAAGTGCTGCACTCAATATGCCAACAAATTTGGAACACTCAACAATGGCCACAAGACTGGAAAAGGTCAGTTTACATTCCAATTCCAAAGAAGGGCAATGCCAAAGAGTGTTCAAACTACCGCACAATTGCGCTCATTTCACATGCCAGCAAGGTTATGCTCAAAATCCTACAAGCTAGGCTTCAGCAGCATGTGAACTGAGAACTGCTGGAAGTAAAAGCTGGGTTCCAAAGAGGCAGAGGAACTAGAGATCAAATCGCCAACATTCGCTGGATCATAGAAAAAGCAAGAGAATTCCAGAAAAACGTCTATTTCTGCTTCATTGACTACACTAAAGCCTTTGATTGTGTGGATCACAACAAACTGTGGCAAATTCTGAAAGAGTGGGAGTACCAGATCACCTTACCTGTCTCCTGAGAAACCTGTATGAGAGTCAAGAAGCAACAGTAAGAACCGGACATGGAACAACCGAGTGGTTCAAAATAGGGAAAGGAGTACGACAAGGCTGTATATTGTCGCCCTGCTTATTTAATTTATATGCAGAGTACATCATGAGAAACGCCAGGTTGGGTGAATCACAGGTCAGAATTAAGATTGCCAGGAGAATTATCAACAACCTCAGATACGCAGACGATACCACCCTAATGGCAGAAAGCGAAGACGATCTAAAGAGCCTCTTGTTGAGGGTGAAAGTGGAGAGTGCAAAAGCTGGTTTGAAACTCAACGTTAAAAAAAACTAAGATCATGGCATCTGGCCCCATCACTTCCTGGCGTATAGAAGGGGAAGAAATGGAAGCAGTGACAGATTTTATTTTCTTGGGCTCCAAGATCACCGCAGACGGTGACTGTAGCCATGACATTAAAAGACGCTTGCTCCTTGGGAGGAAAGCTATGGCCAACCTAGACAGCATAGTAAGAAGCAGAGACATCACCTTGCTGACAAAGGTTCAAATAATCAAAGCTATGGTTTTCCCAGTAGCAACATATGGCTGTGAGAGTTGGACTATAAGGAAGGCTGAGCGCCGAAGAATCGATGCTTTCGAACTGTGGTGCTGGAGAAGACTCTTACGAGTCCTCTGGACTGCAAGGAGGTCAAATCAGTCCATCCTAAAGGAAATCAACCCTGACTGCTCATTGGAAGGACAGATACTGAAGCTGAAGCTCAACTATTTTGGCCACCTAATGAGAAGAGAAAAGTCCTTGGAAAAGACCCTGATGCTGGGAAAGACTGAAGGCAAAAGGAGAAGGGGACGGCAGAGGATGGGATGGCTATAAAGCATCACCGATGCAATGAATATGGACTTGAGCACACTCCGGGAGAGAGTGGAGGACCGGAAGGCCTGGCGTGCTATGGTCCTTGGGGTCACGAAGAGTCGAACATGACTGAACCACTGAACAGCAAATATTAATTTGAAGGTAGAGCTGCAAATCATAGAATCATAGAATCATAGAATAGTAGGGTTGGAAGGGGCCCACAAGGCCATCGAGTCCAACCCCCTGCTCAATGCAGGAATCCAAGTCAGAGCATCCCTGACAAATGGCTGTCCAGCCTCATCATGAAGGCCTCCAGTGTGGGAGAGCCCACCACCTCCCCAGGTAATTGGTTCCATTGTCGTATTGCTCTTACAGTCAGGAAGTTTTTCCTGATGTTCAGCCGGAATCTGGCTTCCTGTAACCTGAGCCCATTATTCCGTGTCCTGCACTCTGGGATGATCAAGAAGAGATCCTGGCCTTCTTCTCTGTGACAACCTTTCAAGTACTTGAAGAGTGCTATCATATCTCCCCTCAGTCTTCTCTTCTCCAGGCTAAACATGCCCAGTTCTTTCAGTCTCTCTTCATAGGGCTTTGTTTCCAGTCCCCTGATCATCTTTGTTGCCCTCCTCTGAACCCTCTCCAGTTTGTCTGCATCCTTCTTAAAGTGTGGTGCCCAGAACTGGACATAGTACTCCAGATGAGGCCTAACCAGTGCTGAGTAGAGGGGAACTAGTACTTCCCGGGATTTGGAAGCGATGCTTCTATGAATGCAGCCCAAAAGAGCATTGGCCTTTTTTGCAGCCACATCACATTGTTGGCTCATATTCAGCTTGTGATCGACAACAATTCCAAGATCCTTCTCGCTTGTAGTGTGGTTGAGCCACGTATCCCCCATCTTGTAACTGTGCATTTGGTTTCTTTTTCCTAGGTGCAGAACTTGGCATTTGTCCCTATTAAATGCCATTCTGTTGTTTTCTGCCCAGCGCTCCAGTCTATCCAGATCACTTTGAATTTGGTTTCTGTCTTCCAAAGTATTAGCTATCCCTGGAAAGAATAAATACAATTTAAATAGAAACACATTAGATTTCATCATAGTGAGGAAGATTGTGACCTGGTGACCTGCATGCCTGCTCAGTCTGCTGTCCAAGGTGCTAACTCCTGATGGATGACTTCCAGGCCCTTCTTCTCCCTTCTTACAGTTCTTTATCTTGTCACAGGACTTGAACTAGACAGGCTTTCAAATAGAGGACACCTTCCAATAGAGGACTGTCCTCTGACAATCTTTCCAATAGAAGGCTGTGCTCTGTAAATTAGGACAACTGGCTACCTTAGGTGGGGTAGGGAGAAAAAAATAAACCAGGCCGACCAATTTCTCTTCCTCCCTCTTGGTTATGAGCTACCCCTCTCTCACCAGATGTGTGTGTGAAGCCAGTGCTTTCCCAGAAGGGTTGGATCATAGCTCACATTTCTATTAATAAAATAAGCAGTTCTGCTAGACATGAGTTTCCAAGCCAGCCCTTAGTGTTGAAACAGTTAAATGTCTGATGAGACAGAGAAATAGAAAGAACATGTTTAGCTATCTTGAATTAAATTATACAAAAGAAGGGCACCATCTCCATAATCCCACTCACACTATTTGTTTTATTTCTTTTTATTTAAAGGATTTATGGGTACTTTCCCATAAATTTTTGCTAGCAAAATAAATAAATAAAAACAGAATACTGCAAACATAAACACAATGCAAAATAATATCTACTGACTCTGAAAAGTCATCTAGCACAGCCTCATCTAACATGCCTCACCAAAAGCCAGATGGAAAAGAATAAGCATGCCTTACAACTCTTCCTGAAAGGGAATTAAAGACAGGGTGCTTCCAGAGGGAGAGTTCCTTCCTGGTGTTACAAATCAAAAGCAATTGTACAGCCATTGTGTCTTTTCCTCCTTACCACATTTTTTGTGGAAAGAAAAAAGAAGCACTGGGAAAATACAGAAAGTTTGCAAGTAGAAGATGATGATGCCTGAACCCCTAGTAAAATGCTGTGAACAAGGCAGTGTGATTACACAATAAAAGCCTCACCTGGAAGCCCCTGGAGTTGCAACTTCACACCTCAGGCACATTACATGACCTAAGGGCAGTCACTGTAAAGGCCCTGCTTCTAACAACTGAGGTGCTCACCTTACACACTGTTAGAATATGAAGCAGAACCTGATTTGAGGAACATAACTGAGGGCTGATAGGAAAGTCAGTCTCAGATATATGAAGTTCCCAGGAGATTAAGGGCTTTAAAGCTTAAAACTAGCATCTTAAACTGAGTGTAGAAGCGTACTGGCAGTTCATGTAAATGATAATAACATGGGCTGAATATGGTCCCACCTCCCACTGATCCTAAGCAACCAGGTAAGAGCCATTTTGCTTTAGCTTCTGGTTCAACTTCTAGTTCAGTCCCAGATAGAACACATTACAACAGTCAAATCTGAAGGCTACAAAAGCATGTACCTAACTAGCAAGATCTCATCTGTCCAAGAAAGGACGGCGCTTACGCAGTAATTGTGAAAAGGAGGAGAGGGCTTTTTCTGCTGTGGCACCCCAGCTGTGGAATGCCCTCCCCTTGGAGGTCCGATTGCCACAGATTTTGGTTTCATTTCAGTGCCAAGTTAAAACATGGCTTTTTATCAAAGCCTTGAGGGCTAAATGCACTCCCTAAAGTAGCACACTGTTTTAACTGTTTTATTGTTTTAAATTGGTATTAGCCTGCTTAATGGTTTAATCGGTTTTAGCTGTTTAAATTATTTATTCTTTCATACTGTCTAAATTAATTTTATCTGTACGCCACCCTAAGATCCTAACTGACTTGGATTCCTGCACTGAACAGGGCATTGGACTTGATGGTCTTATAGGCCCCTTCCAACCCTACTATTCTATGATTCTATGATATAGGGTGGGATATACAGTACATGTTTTAATTAAATAAATAAATATTAGGTAGGAATCACAATTCAGGTGTGCAAAACTCACTCTGTCCTCATGCTACTGCTCACAGCCACCATTTTTTCCCCTCCACAAACCCCCAAGTCATCATGCAGGGGGCTTGATGGCTGCCAGCTGCCAGGAAGAGCTTCTGAATGCATGTATCCGCCAAACTGCTACTCCATTCTCAGGCGGTGAACTGAGCGTGGGGTGACTATTGCTATAGCTATTGAAATGCCCTGGCTCTGATCTTAGTGAGCCAGATGTCCAAAATGATAGCATCCAAGTCACTGCTAACAGGATTCCATGTTCTAGATCCAAACTACATGTTACGCTAATCATGTAATGCATAGCTGAGGCTGATCTCTCTTTTCTACTCTCATCTAAGCATGTACCTGATTTGGACTGGGACTCTCTCTGGGATGGAAGGGTTAAATCTTCCCCCCACGTATTTCCCCCCCCCCAAATCCAGTCCCCCCAAGAAAAAATGCCTACATTGACTCCAATTGAGACTTTGTTTTCTGTTTTCTTTTTTAACTCCACTGCGGGGGTGGTGGTGTCATTTTGGGGGAGAGATGGGGGGAGGTCTAATCCTCCCATTCCAGACTGCAGTGGTCCCAATCCAAATTGGTGCTGTGCATGCTTAAAGAAGAGTAAATTAAACTATCAGGCTCAGGAACACGCGACGCAATTAGCATAACATGTCGTTTGGCCCTTAGACAGCATCAGTTAAAGAAGCAGCATCACCGATGCAAAATTATGACAGGAGAAAGAAAATACAAGGCTGTGGGAGGGAAAGAGAGGAGAGAAACCAAGCAGAGAGCAGGGAAGGGGTTTTCATAGCCTTAAGTCCAGGACCTTAAGTCCAGGGCCAGCCCCACCATTAAGCAGAGTGAGGCGGCTGCCTGAAAAGATGGCTGCTGGAAGGCAGAGAGAAGCAGTGAAGTCTTGGAAGTCAGAAATTGACGGCTTGCTGCTTCTGCATTCATAGTGGTGATTCTCTGATATCTATTTTGCTATCGAGTTTGCATTCAAAGTAACGGATTTCTTTTGTTCCATCTGTTACAGCCCTGCACTCCTAATGCTAGCATGCTGCCTTCAGGTGGGGTGAACGTTGTCAACAACATTGAAGTAACTGCCAGTCAACTGCCAATCCAGCTTCTGTACTGGGGGGGGGGGGTCCTTGCCCTTCATGTCAGGCCGCAAAAGGTCTTGTGCCAGCTCTTTATTGCTTAACTGATGGGTTGCTTTGAGATTTGAACCTTGATCTTGACCAGGGATGTCATTTAGGAGAAGCTCTTGGGGGCTGTGTTCCAGTGGTGGGTGGAGCTGAAGGCAAAAGGGGGCCGGGCCAAAGATATGAGCATATTTTAGCTTAAAGGTCTTGCTACCAGTAACTCATCCGTAGGGCTTTTCTACACAAGGCGGTTAATCCACTGTATCTGCTTTCTGTTTTGTCGCAGAATTGAGATCTGAGCATTACACAAAGAGTATTTCCCTTCCTGCTTTTCTACTACATAACCTCTAGGTGGCACAGTGATACAGTGGAATAGTTCAACTGCACACATGGAAAGCACAGGTTTTTTTGCTTTCATAAATAATATCGCATTTTCCCCGCTCTAAATAAAAACTTGCTGAAAGTGCTCTTTAAAAACAGCAGCGAAACTGGAGGGTCACTACATCATCTAAAGAACCCATAAAGAACCGTGATCAGGGTAATGACGAGTGCACAATAAATACCACATGTAGGGGGCATGACCATCTTGGAAACCCCAGAGGGCCAGATTGGTACCCCAGGAAGGCCGGATTGGGATGCCAGGCCTGAGGTTCTTCATCCCGGACCTAGATGTTGGATTTATTGGATTTATTTATTCAATTATCAAAAAACCTGTCAGTTCAAAAGACCAGACTATAAGGCTATCTTACATTGGCCCAAACTCCACAAAGCCAGGATATTGGAAGCTAAGGTTGATGCCTTATCTGACGTGCCCTGTGATCAGTCATGACTTTGGGCAATGTCACAAATTGTGCTTGCTTACAACTTACCCTCTATGCACCCACACTTTTCCTGGGTCTTTCAGTCTCAAATCCAGATTGGGAGGATGGAGTGGCTGAGACCAGTAAAGATGCTCCTGGTCCTGTATTGCCTTATGAAGCGGAACCCTTTTTTTGACTGATCGCCTTATCTATTGGAGGCCCAACTGTGCCTCCAACAATTATTATTTATTTATTACATTTATATCCCACCTTTTTTCCTCCTTAAAGAAACCAAGGCGCTGTACATAATCCTTCCCTCTCCATTTTATCCACACAACAACAACCCTGTGCGGCAGGTTGAGCTGAGAGTCAGTTGCTGGCCCACAGTCACCCAGTGAGCTTCCATGGCCAAGTGGGGACTAGAACCCAGATCTCCCAACTCCTAGCCCAACTCTCTAGCCACTACACCATACTGGCTCTCACTGATTTGCCAAACATGAGCTGATCCTCTGGCTCTGATCCCACTAGGGATGTCAGAGAATTCTGCCACGGATCTCAGTGAGGCCGAATTCCAGTGCATTCGGCCCCTGAACTCCGTGGCGGAACAGCCTGCCCCCCCCCCGTGGATCCCCCCCAGGACAAGACTTACCTGGGGCAGATCTTCCAGGCGGCAGCGGCTCTGGCGGGGGCTTCGGCAGCGGCGGCAGCGGCGGCAGCAGCGGCGGCTGGTCTTCCAACCAGCTGCCGCCGCCGCTGCCATTTCCAGTCTTGTTTAAAAAAAAAGAAAAGAAAGACGTGATAGGCTACGTACAGATTTACGTAGCCTATCATGGCTGGGTTTAAAAAAAAAACACACACACACGACGTGATAGGCTACGTAATGTAGCCTATCATGGCTGGGTGGGTTTAAAAAAAAACACGTATGCAAAAAATGCGTATCTTAGTTCCTGCACTATGATATTTTATCCAAGCCCTTGCAATGTGATAACATGTTTTATGCTATGTTGGCAAGTGTATTCATTTTATTTGTTTGTTTGTTTTACATATATACTGGCTGCCTATTCATTACTGGGCCAGGTTTAAGGTTTTGTTACTAGTGTACAACTCCAGCAGAGGAAATCATTACCTTGTTGTGGTGCTGGAGCTTGAGCACCTCAATGACGCCATGAGCTAAACCGTGAAGGGACACCCAAGATGGGAAAGTCATGGCAGAGAGGTCAGACTAAATACGATCCTTGGGGAAGGAAATGGCAATCCACCCCAGTATTCATGCCATGAAAACTAAATGGATACGCGTGGGTTTAAAAAAAAAACGCTATGGCCGCCGCCATTTGTGTTCCTTATTTTTGGCCGTCTTAGTCTACATAAATATTTACGTAGACTATGGAAAATAAAGGAGAACGCAAATAGCGTAGCGGGCGCTATTTGCATCCCTTTTTGATTTGCCGTTGTAGCCTATGTAAATATTTACGTAGGCTAAAACGGCGAATCAAAAAGGGACGCAAATAGCGCCCGCTACGCTATTTGCGTTCCCCTTTATTTTTGCCGTCATAGTCTATGTAAATATTTACGCAGACTAAGACGGCCAAAAATAAGGAACGCAAATGGCGGCAGCCGTAGCCGCTGCCATTTGCGTATGCGCGTTTTTTGTTTTTTTTTAAAGTCAGACATGATAGTCTATGTAAAGATTTACGTAGCCTATCACGGCTGACTACAGGGACGCAAACGGCCGCCACCATTTGCATCCCTGCTAGACAGTGGCCGGATGTCTGGCTGCTGGCGGAGCTGGCCGGCGGCTCTGCGAAATCCCCACGGAGCGGAGCCGGCCAGCCAGGATTCCAGGGGGAGGGACGGAGCGCCTTCCCCCCCCAGCGGAACCCGGCGGAGCCAGGTAAGGGCACTTTCGTAAATCCCTAGATCCCACAGATGCCCTGATCTAGCCTTTGGGCTTGATCCTAGTGCTTGGTCCAACCCTGGGCTCAGTTTACCCTGGATGTACAGCTGGACTGCTATGTCTTTATCATGGCTCCTTCAGTAGCGCTTGGAAACCGGCTGTGCTGGTTCTTGGTGACGCAGACTTCACATCAGGTGAGGCAGGTGCCATTGCTGGAAGGCTGGTCTCCAATGGGATCCATGCAGTTACAAGAGCTGTGCATTTCAGTGCAAATTGCCGGGGCATCATCACTGGCACACCCTATCATTTCCCCAAGATAGGCAACAGTGTACCCTTCCAAGATGAAAAGCACAAAAAGGTCAACCTGGCCTCAAGTCTTATGATCTTTCATATACACTGTGGAAACTGATGCAACCCTCGCAGGAAGGCCATCAGGCATAATGTTCAGAGACAGCTCTACCATTATGAAAACAGAATTGGCTGCTTCAGGTAGCCAATTTTTTGTGTCATGAAAGGGAAGTACATATTCATTTAATTTATTATTATTGTCTTTTTTACTACTGGGGGGGTGGGGGGAGGCACTTGCGGGATGTTCTGCCTCAGGTGCCAAAATAACCTGACCAGCCTTGGGTACTATGTACCTTTACTTTGGGAGGGCCTTTGAGCCAGTAAAATGTCTAGGGCCAGCCCTGAGCATAATTACTGTTCTCTAGGGTATAATTGGAGTAAATCTATTTTTTCCTGTCTGGGGCGCTTGCCAAGATTACATAATCCTCCTCCACACCTACCTAGTCACTTCAAAATATTGTATTCTAATATACACAGAGAATTTTAATAGAACGTAATTGTCTTAAGGATAATATTTTCTATAGAATGATATTTATAGAAAATATAATTTAAAAAAATAAAAGACTCACATATACAGATTGTGCGGGGAAGGTAGTTAGGTTCTTGCCATATATATGTGTGTTTGGGTTGTTGTTTTTAAAGAAACACCATTCATCTGCCCCTGATTAGTTTAATATTTTGAGCCTGGCCAAAAGAAATAAAAAGAAAAGAGACACTAATGAACCTAATAAAGAGGCTGGAGCTAGAGTGGTTGTTAATCTATGTAACTAACTTCTCAGGAGGGGTGGGGGAAGAAATGCTTGGTGTCGATAAAACGTTTCCTTCATAAATTACTACTGGCTCCAGTGAAAGGCATTTACAGTAAACACAAAACGTCTGCAAAGCATCTGTTCTATGGAAGAAGGAACGTTACTCCATGAATAACTTCTAAAAACATGCAATACATAATTCACACCAGCAGTTCACGTCCTATTATCAACCTTCAGCATTTAAGGTGGCTATTTTCAAAGACAGAAGCAAAGGTTTTCACATTTTAAATTTTCCTGTTACATTCTATGAACATACACATGCACCACTGCCTTGCTTTACATTTTAAGATAAGGGCTATCATAGAAGGCCTGGATTACAAATTACATACAATGATGACATCAGATTCTGATTTTAGGGAAAATGTATTAAATATGCAAGAGTATATACAGAGACAGTGTGTGAGAGTATTTGTATATATAAAGTACTTGCTGGAATTTTAACATTAGACTTTACTGGAGATTTAGTGGGACTTTGCCGAAGGCAAGATTTTAATAGCAATAATAAAAAAATACTTAATGGTACTTAGGGTAAAGCACGTGTGGTCACTATGTTTAAGAAAGAGTAATACCAAACATCTGTACTAGATTTCCACATGATAAAAAATAACCATATTCACTAAGGTTCTCTCAGACTTATGGACAATTTAAAAAAAAATGAAGAGAGATGTGATAACTAAATTTAAAAAATAAAAAACAGACATCCTATGTTTTGCAGTTGGAATGCATAGTCTGTGGTTTGTGTTTACACTATTTAATCGACTGCTCGCCTTGGACATGGAAAACCGGGGATGATATCCCCACTTAGCTATGAAGCTCACTAGGTGGCCTTGAGAAAGTAATTATTACTCAGCCTAACCTACCTCACAGGGCTGTTGTGAGGTTAAACTGACACACTGAGATTCTTGGAGGAAAGGGTATAAATGTAATGAATAAAATAGTCCATATTGTATTTTCTTAAAACTCATTTAAAGAGCAACTTTTCCTTAGGGTCCTCTTACTTTCCATACTTTTTGCGCGATGCCCCTTTCCCCCTAGCTTTGTGTCTTATTCAGTTGTAAGCTTTATAGAATAATAGAATCATAGAATAGCAGGGTTGGAAGGGGCCTACAAGCCATCGAGTCCAACCCCCTGCTCAATGCAGGAATCCAAGTCAGAGCATCCCTGACAAATGGCTGTCCAGCCTCGTCTTGAACGCCCCCAGTGTGGGAGAGCCCACCACCTCCCTAGGTAATTGGTTCCATTGTCGTATTGCTCTTACAGTCAGGAAGTTTTTCCTGATGTTCAGCCGGAATCTGGCTTCCTGTAACCTGAGCCCATTATTCCGTGTCCTGCACTCTGGGATGATCAAGAAGAGATCCTGGCCTTCTTCTCTGTGACAACCTTTCAAGTACTTGAAGAGTGCTATCATATCTCCCCTCAGTCTTCTCTTCTCCAGGCTAAACATGCCCAGTTCTTTCAGTCTCTCTTCATAGGGCTTTGTTTCCAGTCCCCTGATCATCTTTGTTGCCCTCCTCTGAACCCTCTCCAGTTTGTCTGCATCCTTCTTAAAGTGTGGTGCCCAGAACTGGACACAGTACTCCAGATGAGGCCTAACCAGTGCTGAGTAGAGGGGAACTAGTACTTCCCGGGATTTGGAAGCGATGCTTCTATGAATGCAGCCCAAAAGAGCATTGGCCTTTTTTGCAGCCACATCACATTGTTGGCTCATATTCAGCTTGTGATCGACAACAATTCCAAGATCCTTCTCGCTTGTAGTGTGGTTGAGCCATGTATCCCCCATCTTGTAACTGTGCATTTGGTTTCTTTTTCCTAGGTGCAGAACTTGGCATTTGTCCCTATTAAATGCCATTCTGTTGTTTTCTGCCCAGCGCTCCAGTCTATCAAGATCACTTTGAATTTGGTTTCTGTCTTCCAAAGTATTAGCTATCCCACCCAATTTTGTGTCATCTGCAAATTTGATCAGCATTCCCTGCACCTCCTCCTCCAAGTCATTCATAACAATGTTGAAGAGCACTGGGCCCAGGACTGAGCCCTGCGGTACCCCACTCGTTACCTCTCCCCAGCTTGAGAAGGTCCCATTGATAAGCACTCTTCGAGTCCGATTCTGTAGCCAACTGTGGATCCACCGGATCGTTGTTTCATCTAGCCCACTTTGAGCTAGTTTGCTCATCAGGATATCATGGGGCACTTTGTCGAAAGCTTTGCTGAAGTCGAGGTATATGATGTCTACAGCATTCCCACGGTCTACAAGGGAGGTGACTTGATCAAAAAATGAGATCAGATTTGTCTGGCAGGACTTGTTTTTGACAAATCCATGTTGGCTTCGAGTAATCACGGCATTGTTGTCAAGGTGCTTCCAGATGGATTGCTTTATGATCTGCTCCAGAATTTTCCCAGGGATTGATGTCAGACTGACTGGTCTGTAGTTCCCAGGTTCCTCCTTTTTACTCTTTTTGAAGATAGGGACAACGTTAGCCCTCCTCCAGTCATCTGGCACTTCCCCCGTTCTCCATGATTTCTCAAAGAGAATAGACAGCAGTTCTGAGAGTTCTTCTGCCAGTTCCTTTATGACTCTAGGATGCAATTCATCTGGCCCTGGAGATTTGAACTCATTCAAAGTAATTAGGTGTTCCTTGACCATATGCCTGTCAATCTCAAGCTGCAATCCTGCCCCTTCAGCCTGTACTTCGCCTTTGCCAGGGCATCTATCTTTTTAACGACTGTATACCATGGAATGATCATACACACTTTATAAATACAAATGGCCCTAAGTCCAACTAAAGTTAGTTATGATTGAGTTCTGTTGAAACTAATGGATTATGATAATCATGACAATAATAAAATTGGGGCCAATATTGTTGTTGTTGAAAATTACTCTTAATTTAAAAGACACACTTCTAAGACACTTGGTTTTTAAGTATATTTTCATCAGATATGACTCTTTCCTCATAAAAATATCCATGAAATAAAATCATAAAGCCCATCATCAGGATAAAGAAATGCTTGTCAGAAATGTTATTAATCATTAGAAGCATTTGACAAAGTGAGCAAACTACTAGGTAATACCACTGCTGAGCCATCCAACCAAGTGGGAACCATTTGAAAAGTGGGCAGATGTGTTAATCAAAATCACCCAACCCTGTTGTAATAAAAAGGAAAATATTATCAAATGGAAATATTGCTTGTTCTTCTGTTGTTCCACTTGTGCGTTAATAAATTGCCTTTCAAAAGCATAGTAGAATAAGAAAGATACCTCCATATGAGGGAAGCTTGGAAGAGAAATAATTCAGAAGACAAACTGTTAACACATGAGTACTACTTTTGTTTTATAAATCAGGGTGTTACTACGTTGGCCAGATGTCATCTGTGTGTGGGGGAAAGACTAGATATCTGAACCCAGCCATTCTCAAATATGCCTCCACTTAGTTTTACACCAAGAACAGAAAACATGTCCTAAGGTAAATGCAAAAAGCATTTTGAAGGTGGCTTAGGATTGATTCAGAAAATATATTTCTGCCGTCACGGCTGAAGCAAAGACCCAGTTTCAGCTCTATGAACTTGAAAACAGTATGAGAACAAGGAACAAATGTCTCTAAACCCATATTAACAAGCACGCTGGTACCGATCCACACACATTTTCCATGAATATGAGAAGGCCATAACAAGAAAAAAAAGCAACGGTCTGCCCAGAATATGGTCCTCCTTCTTCCTGTGGTCCATAGTTCAGCTGTTTTATTCATGCGCATACAAGAGCTGGAAGACATATAAGGCAAGCTTCATTCTTTTTGGAAAACACTGGCTCACCCACTTCCAATGCTATGAGACAGGGCACATTTGAATTCCTCCCCACTTCCACCATGTTTAAAATGGTTTGTAATGCAGTGTGTAGGAAGAAAGGTTGCGGTTCCAACAAGACAAGAACCCCCTCTGTGTTTGAATTTATGTGTGAATAACAGCAGATACCTGTATTTACGTACTGGGGCAATTATTCCATCAGGCCACAACCGTCTGAGGAACCTGTGTAAAAGAGGCCATGTCTTCCATTTTGCAAACAGGGAAACTCAGGTAAGACAATTTGTCCAATGAAAGTCAACAGATATCCCTGAAATAAGAGTGATCTCAGGCTGCTTCATTCTTCTCTCACAAGATGTAGCAATCTGCATATCAAGAAATGGCAGATGTATATATTTCTTTAGGATTATCAAAATGCTCCTGATGCAATTTTTTGTTTGTTTGTTTGATCCCACTGGTCCCTTTAACTCAATCCTGAAAGGAGACTCTTTTTCCTGCAAGTGCTAGAATACATTTTTTTTTAAATGTTCATTACAGTATCTCTTACTTTGCATTTTAGTCACAAATGTTTCTTAAGGCAACTAACAACCATCGTAAAGACAACAGTAAAACACTGAAAGCAGCATGAAAAAAAATATTTCTAGAAGATACACCAAACTGGGACTTCCTTTCTGCTAACTGCTTCCTGGCAAATGGTAATTTTGGTGTCACTTTTAGAGACAGGACTCCACACATTTCACGTAAGTGTTAGTCTCCAACTGCTGTCCAACTGGCTGATGTGAAAAGAGGAAAAGCAATTATATAGACTGTGATGACTTGTTGCATAATGTTTGAGATCATGTTCGTATGTTCAGGTTAGACTAAACCACAATGATGACCTGAATCATGCAACATATGTGAACATTCCTTGAATGAAAATAAGCCAGGGAGCAACTTGCAAAGAACTGAAGGAAGTGCTGGTTCAGCTTATAATGACAAAGGGGATGATGTGCTGCATTATTGCCCTTGCAGCACTGAAAAACTGAGAAAGAGAAATCCAATAGCCAAAAGAGTACTTTCTTTTGGTCTTCACTATCACCTCTGACAAACTCCATATGAAGCTTTTGCCCCATGAAAACAGGCAGCAAGTAGTATCAGTGAGGCAATCTCTTAATTCCCAAGTGTTTAAATCAGGTATTCACATAATATATCAGATTCCCCATCCTTTAAAAGGTAATAGTCTACAGTAATGGTCTACAGTGTGTAGTGGTTTTTCATATTCCGCATAATCATGTATGATTTAATTTAAACATTGCTGAAATGAACATTTGCACAGATTAGAATTATAACAATTGAGCATGTAATTTCTGGAACTGTCTGGCATAACCAGTTGCCCCAATCCAGCTGGGGGACACGCAGGCATCCCTAGCTGGATGAAGAACCACATGTGGAAATGAATACCATGTACAATTCTCATCAGCCCTCCCCAAGCCAGCTGACAGAACTGAATGAGTGGAGCCCTTTTTAAAAGCTAAAATCCCACCAGACAGCAGCTTGGCATGGGGAGGGAGGGGGAGCTGGTTTTAGCCCACCATCCCTTCTAAACAGGTGACCTAAAGAGAACTCTGAGTTCAGCGCTGCCTGTGGCTGCTCTGTGGGATTGCAGCCAGCAGCTTAACATGAGGAATAGGTTGCATTTGACTAAGTGAATGCAGCATATGACGCACAAGGACCCCCCCACATACACACACACACAAATCAACTAATTAACCTTAAACTAGCAAAATAAATATATTATGTGACCTAAAAAAAATTTACCAGCAATGTTACAAAGTGTAATTGAACTTCCATAGAATTACAATCCAGAATTTAAAGGGGCACAGTCTCAAGGAATGATGATCTATTTCAGTCTTCCCCAACCTGATGCCCTCCAGATGTGTTGGGCTACAACTCCCAGCCCAATACCTCTGGAAGGCACCAGGCTGGGGAAGGCTGATCTGCTTTGAAACCTACATTCTACATTTATTATTCCACTTAACAAGTAGATTGATGAACTATGTCCATTTGAAAAGCCCGTTAAGAAAAGCAGGCCAACAGCTTTCCATTTTATTTTCAAATCATGACAAAAAACCTTAATGGACGTGCTTTCTTAAAAATGAACATGCTTTCCTTACCTCTCTAAGATGTATGTTTTCCTTCTCTTTCTGGTCTAATATCACTTCCAAATGATTAACCTGAGATTCAGCCTCTGCCATCCTTCGAGTCCGTTCATTGTCATCATCCATTCCTTTGGATGGCAACCCTTTGCTCTGCAACATTTCTAGAAGCTTTTTGATGGATTCATCTCGGGCATTTAGTGTCTGTTTCTGGGTTTCAATTCTCAGTTCCATTTCTTCCAGTGTTTTTCTCAAGAGAAATAGCTCTTTTGCTTGTCTGTCATGTTCAGCTTGAAGCCTTCGAAAATTCTCCTCTGTCAGCTCAATGGTAAAATGCTCTGCGCCTCGATTCCCGCTTTCTTGTTGAAGGAGATGATTAAGGTCTCTCTGGGTCCGAAGCTCATCTTGGAGTGCTTGAATAGTTAGCTGAAGATGCTGCAATGTAAAAGGAATACCTGAATAAAGGTTTATTCAACTGGTCTACAAAAATGCAATGCCACGATCATTAATAAAATTAGTGGTGAAAATCTAAATGTGCAAGTGACGTTATTTGTAATGAAGTTTCTTGGCTGCTGTTAAAAATCATGAAGAGATGAATGCAAACACAGACAGACAGAGCCAATTACAGCTACCAATAATAGTAACAATAAATTCTAAGACAAGGAAGTGAAAAGAACAGCATTAAAATGTAAATGTCAAAGAGTGACACTTCCACAAGCAAACACTGTATCCAACAAGCCTGAATATTCAGGGGGGGGGGGGAGTTCTTAGACTTGAAGTTTGTATCTTCGTACAGTGCAACTGTGCAAGTTGTTAGCGCTAATCACTCTGTATGAAACTAAAGGAATTAAACTGTTAAATGATACTGTTAACAAAAATTATGAGCTAGTTTAGTAAGCAGGATTGCTGCATCTATAACAGGCATATAATTATCATTCAATAAGCAATACTGCATTTTGTAAACAAATTGACTGCAAAGAGTGAACAAACCTTTGTTCTCCTGGCATCCAAAAACTGAACAGCATGGGAAATGAAAAAAAATGAAGCAAAATCAACATAAAGTTTAGGTGCAAGCAAAGGAGATTCAACAGAAAGAACTAAATTTAACATAAAGTACCATAAACAGAAAAGAACACACTATTGTTTTATACAATACAGTCACAATTCTACAGTATTTTCATACACACACACACACACACACACCTCAAGCAAAACAATTACACTCTTGTATGGAGGCCAGGAAGCATTTCGGTTGGATCCAAAGAACCATGATTACCGCAAAAATTAAACTTCTAGCCCTGTTCTGCAAATACTTGTGCAAGTGCTAGTGTAAAAGTTCAGTCACTGTCAGAACAGCAGTTCTCACACTTGCGTAAGAGATTGTGCTGGTGGAAGAACATATTTGGATTAATCTCACTTTTTTCATGCAACATTCTAGCACAAGGTATAGAACAGCCTTTCCGTAAGCAAAAGGCAGCTTCTCCAAAAGAAACCTTCTGCATCCTTTTGATGCAACCCATGGTTCATTTTTAAAAAATCCCTTTTTAAAAACTCTTTCCCGGATAGGGGAGCATGCCGTAAAAGCACAGCACTGGCTCCAGCTCCAGCTGCCCTGCTATCTGTTTTCCCAGAGTGCTTCAGGGGTGATGTGGGATCCAACATGGCTCCAGAAACCCTCTGGGGAAATTATGATGGGATGATGGCTGGGGTCTGAGCCAGTGCTGCACTTGGGAGCCAGTGCACCCAACCTTGGACTGGGGGTGGCGATTTTTAAAATATCTGAGGGGAAGGGGCATGGATGCCATAACAGAACGTCACAGTCACCGTATGGGGCGAGGCCTGAAGTGTGGTATCTAAGACTTGGATGGGCATGATCCAGTAAGAGTTAAGCGTGTATAAGTTCCATTGATTTCAGTGAATGAGTTCAAGACTCGTTTAAGTGTCTCGCTGAAACCAGTGGGTTGGATCCAGAGCTCATCCTCTGCACACAGAAGGGCGGAGAACTGGGAGAGAGAATTGATGGAGAGAACTGGGATCCAGTGCAGTCTCCCCACTGGAGAAAGGCGGTGGGGTCGGGATGGCAATTTCCACCAGTTCCTCCTTCCCTCTGCAGTGCCTCCTCACACCCTGTTCTGAAGGGTCCCACAACTCACCAGAGCAGGTTTGGGGAGTACAGGGGGCTGCAAAAGGGCAGGGGAACTGGCAAAAATCACTTCTCCCCTTCCACCTGTGGAATCATCCAATTTGCAGAGTTCTGCTCTGCACAACTTTGGATCCAGCCCATTGGATCTTTACTTAATTTTGGCTGCCTCATGCCCAGTCTTTAAAACAGAGATATTAACCTCAGTAATCATTCACATAATTTTGGCAAGACAGATACTGATATATATAATATAATATATATATTATTCAGCTGGATTCCGGGGGGAGGGACGGAACGCCTCCCCCCCCCAATAAACATAATCCGTGAACAGGTAAGTGACTTTCGTACATCCCTACTCACAACTGGACAATATATCAAGAATGAAAACAGCAACAACAACAGATGGAGCCTCCAAAAGTATAATTAATGACTGAGTCACGTGAGCACTTTGGAGATTTACTGGTGACCTTTTTGTCAGCTTGGATTAAATATGAAAATGTGAACCATCATCATTTAGGTCAGGGATGGGGGAACAATGGCCCCCTAGATGCTGATGAATGACTACTTCCATCCTCCCTCACCATTGGCTGAGGCTCATGGGAATTGGAGTCCAATGTCATCTAGAGGGCCATAGGTTCCCCAGCCCTGATTTTTAGGTGAAAGGTGCACCAATTTCTCATTCAAATCTGGTAAAACAAAAAGAAAACCAGATTGGATGACCGGGGTGGGGGATGGGGGGAGAGAATTCATGGCCTTTGAACTGACACCAAAAGGATGAAACACATGTGACTTCCATCAGGTGGAGACTATCAAAGACAGTGTCCACATGATGGATTCCCTCAGGCATGGCCAAAACACGTCATGCCAACCATGATGTCATTCTTGCACCTGACCAGAAAGAGCCCAGGCCAGAGTCAGCTGCTTCTCAAAAATGGCAGTGCTGGCATAGAATCTGCAACAAGCACTAAAACAGCATGATGGCTGGTGCTACAAATTACAGCTGCTAGAGGGATAAGTCATCATACAGAAGCCGTTCCGTGTGCTCTGGCTCTAAGGCAAATCGCGCACAGGTAATTTGTTTGGTAGTTCACTGGGGACAAGCAATTGAGAGAAAGGTTGGGGATGACAGCCACGTGGGCTCACAGCATGCCTTAAAATTCCAGAGGAGCGGGGGGCGGGGGAGAACTCCTAGTAACAAAGCACTGCACAAAAAAATTGCCATTGAAATTCTTCCTCCTGAGGCACTTGCAGTAAGCTTATTTTTACTTTTAAAAATAAGTTTTAAAAACTTATTTTTAAAAGTAAGCACTTGTCTTACTTTTGAAGTTCTCACGCTTTGTGTGACGGAGAAATATAGTGGTCAACGTTACTTTTAGAGAATGTACATACATACTATTGAACATAAAATAAAAATAACTGCTAGGACAGACAATGACAAATGCGAAAATCCAGCTTAAAATATTCATATTATAATAAAAACCTTATCACTTCACCTCCTTGTTCTTATAATTTCGTATCTTCAATTTTTTTTATTAGCGTTGAACTTGTTACAATTGCATATATATTTCCTTTGCTAGCTTCCTAGACTTACCAGATTATCATATTATATGTATTTGCATATATGAATGTTGTTGTCTGTTGTTACTAGCTAAGGCAAATTGATTTCTGGTGTGTTCTTTTAGCCAATGTTCAGCAGATGTCTGCTCAGAGATAAAGTGCATAAGATTTTATGAACTGTGCCTAAATATGATCACTTAACTGTTACAGCAGCTATAAAATGTCACTTTAGTAAATAATGAATGCACTAGTGATGCACATTGAGGTGGGAGGAGAACCCATCTAGTCCTATAAAATTGGTAGTGTAAGGTCAAATAATAAATTTTACAAAAAGCTCCATACTCCTAAAGAAGATGTTATAACCAAGCATACAAGACCCTAGAACAAGCCATGGGTTTCAGGGTCATTTGTAAATCACCCCAGCCACCCATCTCTGCCCAGTTTGGACATCATGACAACCTGCACCTGGTGAGGGTAATTATGCTAATGAGGAGGCTCGCAACCAGCACATGCGGACAGGGAAAATAAGCCACCATGGCTTTTTTCCCCCTGTGATCATGCGAACCAAGTTAGAGAGTTGCAGACAAAGAAAGGAGAAAGCAAAGACAGAAAACCCAAACTCAGAAGAGAAAGTGATGCTGTGGAGGTAGGGGTTGGTGGAACTGCTGAAGGAGCCTTGGATGAGATGTGAGGCTGATGGCCAAACTGAAAGGCTCCCCAGGCCATATCAGAGGCTCCCCCTCCCTGGCCTAGAGCTTGGGGGCAGGAAGCAAGGAAGATCTGTAGAAGCATTGAAAGCCCATTGACAGACTTGCAGAGCCTTTCTCTGGGGGCAGGCATCAGGAACAATTCTGAGCGTGTGGAGATAGTGAGTAGCTCAGACTCAGAATGGGAACAGACAGAACTGGGTGAGGCTTCCTCCCTAGTGAGCTCAGATATGGATAGGCGTTCTTCTCAGGAACTTGGCTTACAGATGGCTCGACCTGAAGGCCCTCCCCCTTCCTCCCCCATGAGAACCCAGGTCTCGGAGGAGGAGGAGAGTGCAGGGTGTGACCTGAAGGGTGCTAAAGTCCAGTACAGATTGAAGCGGGAAAAGTTAGAGGCGGAGCTCAGATGTTCCACCCGGTTGGCTATGCGCGATAGCCTACGTAGGAGGGCACAACTGTAAGGGAGGGGCATCCCCCCCTTGAGTTATTCTGGCCAGTAAGTTCTTGTTCAAACTGCTGGCAACCTCTCTGATTCCCACTTGGCTCCTCTATTGATATTCGTAATTGTGCGGAGTAGCTGTTTTCCTTTGTAGCCTGAGAGTCTCCGAGGATTTGCATTTGTAAAGAACCTGGTAGCTAACCAATAAAGTAGTGAGCCTGAAGCCTGGTGCCTTGGGGTGTGTGACTGCGAACAGAGAGGACCAAGGAACCTGACAGCAAGAGAAGTGCAAGGGGATTTTTTATTTCTCGGAAAAGCATGGAAATCAATTTATTTATTTACTTAAAATATTTCTTGGCCGCCTTTCAGGACAGAAGCCCTCCCAAGGCAGCTTACAATAAAGCAATAAAATACATAAAAACAGATAAAATCAAGGAGACCTTTCACTGCTTTGGAGGCTTCTCTGTAGCCCAGTGCTGCTATGAACTTTCCCTTCTCGCACCTCTAGATAGCTCAGCAACCGGCCATCTCCCTGACTTTCTCCAGTCTATGGAGTGTACAGCCTGGTGAGGAGGTTTCCTGGTGGAGCAAAGCTCCTGTCTCCCACCCCCAGGATGTGTAAGTACATAAGAAGAGCCCTGCTGGATCAGACCAAGGGTCCATCAAGTCCAGCATTCTGTTCACATAGTGGCCATCCAGCTGCCCACAGGAAAACCACAAGCAGGACATAATTGCAACAGCACCCTCCCAAATATAGACAGCCCAAATACTAAAATAGGGTAAGGTGGGGTGGAGTAAATCCCTATTCCAATTGTGCAAGGAGCTCCTCTGCTTACCCAATTGTTCTTTCAAAGCTTAGCAGCATGCAGGAGACTGGTAAACTCCAAGATCATCTTCTTTTATATATTCCAGAATTTCACTTTAGTTAAATAGCGCAAATACTTTGCTGTTTGTTTGTTCTTTTAGTGTAGGTGCATTTTTGCAAAAATTTAAACCTGTAAACGTGCATCCAAAACACATGGTGCTGAGAACAGGGAGCAGGGGGCAAAGAATGAAGTTCCTGCTTGAAATGTTAGGAGAAGAGGGGGATGACGAGAAGGAATTAATAAAAGCTGCTGCTGCTGCAGGAGGGGGTGGGGGAGAAACTGAGATGCAGCTTGTCTGTTTCAACTGCTGCCAGTAATTAAACAATTCATAAAAGCAGGGGCTTCAGAGTTAAAACAATGATGAGGGGAGAGGACAAATGCTGCTCACAGGGCTATGTGACAGCCACGGTGTAGACAGAACACAGTGAGATGTATACACCCCAAAAAGTGCTATAACCCCTGAAATGTGGAAGGTCAATTGCAATTCTGCTTGTTCTTAGAGCAGAAGAGCAATGATTGGGTAGCACTAGGAGTTGTCTGTCTGGGAGCACCCTGTAAGATCTAGGCCGTTTGTGTCCCTTTCAGCCTATTAGATCAACACAATGAGATACAAGCAAAGCTCAAAAGATGGCCTACCAGCCAAGGAGGAAGTAGCAGGCAAATAATGGACAGAAACAGGCAAACCTTCTCGAAGTTCAGGAAAGGAAAAATTGCAGCTAAAAGCACTTCCAGGAAAGTGAACTTTGTTCCAATATGAAAGCTAATGTACTTGAAATAGCTTTTGTGCAGAAGGAGCCTCTCTCTATGCCACTGAGTGATTAACTTCCAATTAGATTCATTTAGGGCACAATTCTATGCACAACACATTATGCAATCAAGTCTAAACACGCATAGGATTGCGCCCTTGTTGTTGTTCAGTCATTCAGTCGTGTCCGACTCTTCGTGACTGCATGGACCATAGCACGCCAGGCCTTCCTGTCCTCCACTCTCTCCCGGAGCATGCCCACATTCATATTCATTGCATCGGTGATGCTGTCTAGCCATCTCATCCTCTGCCATCCCCTTCTCCTTTTGCCTTCAATCTTTCCCAGCATCAGGGTCTTTTCCAGAGAGTTTTCTCTTCGCATTAGGTGGCCAAAATATTGGAGCTTCAGCTTCAGTATCTGTCCTTCCAATGAGCACTCAGGGTTGATTTCCTTTAGGATTGATTGATTTGACCTCCTTGCAGTCCAGGGGACTCATAAGAGTCTTCTCCAGCACCACAGTTCGAAAGCATCGATTCTTCGGCGCTCAGCCTTCCTTATAGTCCAGCTCTCACAGCCATACGTTACTACTGGGAAAACCATAGCTTTGATTATACGAATCTTTGTCGGCAAGGTGATGTCTCTGCTTCTTACTATGCTGTCTAGGTTTGACATAGCTTTCCTCCCAAGGAGCAAGCGTCTTTTAATTTCATGGCTACGGTGATCTAGGAGCCCAAGAAAATAAAATCTGTCATTGCTTCCATTTCTTCCCCTTCTATATGCCAGGAAGTGATGGGGCCAGGTGCCATGATCTTCGTTTTTTTTAATGTTGAGTTTCAAACCAGCTTTTGCACTCTCCACTTTCACCCTCAACAAGAGGCTCTTTAGATCCTCTTCGCTTTCTGCCATTAGGGTGGTATCGTCTGCATATCTGAGGTTGTTGATAATTCTCCCGGCAATCTTAATTCTCACCTGTGATTCATCCAACCCAGCGTTTCTCATGATGTACTCTGCATATAAATTAAATAAGCAGGGTAACAATATGCAGCCTTGTCATACTCCTTTCCCTATTTTGAACCAATTGGTTGCTCCATGTCTGGTTCTTACTGTTGATTCTTGACCCTCATACAGGTTTCTCAGGAGACAGGTAAGGTGATCTGGTACTCCCATGTCTTTGAGAATTTGCCACAGTTTGTTGTGATCCACACAATCAAAGGCTTTAGCATAGTCAATGAAGCAGAAATAGACGTTTTTCTGGAATTCTCTTGCTTTCTCCATGATCCAGCAAATGTTGGCAATTTGATCTCTAGTTCCCCTGCCTCTTCGGAACCCAGCTTGTACTTCCAGTAGTTCTCGGTTCACATACTGCCGAAGCCTAGCTTGTAGGATTTTGAGCATAACCTTGCTGGCATGTGAAATGAGCGCAATTGTATGGTAGTTTGAACACTCTTTTGCATTGCCCTTCTTTGGAACTGGAATGTAAACTGACCTTTTCCAGTCTTGTGGCCACTGTTGAGTTTGCACCCTTACTCTCCAATATTTCACAGATGAAAATAGGGGCAGCCTGGCGAGTTTATTAACATCCTTATTTTCATAACAAAGAATTACTTTCTGGGAGACACATACCAATCTGGTTCAGAAGTAATGCTAAAACACTATGTGAACAAGCCTCAGGGTCATTCACTCCCTCTTCTCCAGTGTGGTTGCACAATGGATATTGGAAGCTTTCACTTTTGATTAACCATGGTCTATTGTTATGTCCAAATGCAAAACTGAAATAGTATTAACTATGGATTAGGGAAACAAGCCAGGATCATAAATCACAGGCTGAAGTCAGCTTGTTCTTCTAAACCATAGTAAAGACTAACTACAGTTTGTTCAGGTTTGGACATAACTATAAACCATGGTTAGTTAAAAAAAAATGGAAATAAATGCTTCTAATCTCCTCAATCAGCCATGCTGGAGGAGGAGAATGAGTGCCTAAGTCCAAGGCTCAGTCATGTAATGCTAAACCATAAACTTTACCATTACAACTAAACAAAGTCACTGTCCTATAATATATGGCATCATCCTTAAGAGTTCAAAATGAATCTCACCTGTTGCAGCAGGAAAAAAACACCAAGTTGTGCACATGTTGGTGCCTCAGGGCCAAACTTGGTATAATAGTGGTGGAGACATATTTCTTTTTGTATGCCCACCCTATTCACATATACAACAGAAGCTCTTATTTAACTGGGTAGAGGGAAGGACATAGGATGTTTAGGGCATGCTTACACTCCAAGCTGAGAACAGGGAAAAGGCAGGGAAGACCTGGCACTGCAGAAGCTGGTAAGCCATGCCTACCCCTGAATCAGCACAGACAAAAAAGTGAACTGTTTTCAATATCAGCCTGCCATCTCAGCAAAAGCAAGACGTCTATTCTTGTCTGGAGCCTCTCTTTAAATTAGGTTCTCGGCATATCAAGCTAGACAGAGTTCCTCCCACAATTTTGGCAGTTAGGGAAGTTTGGCATATAATGTCATGTCAATTACAGTTTCATCCATTTTCCCATGCTAAATTGACTTTATGGGGAAATCCAGATTTAAGAACTGGCAAGAAAATGTTTTTATGGCAGACCTGGACAGATAAGATGATCTTTACTTTAGATCAATCAATGAGGGTTGATGATGAGTTTTTGGCATTTTCAACTTTGCGAGATCAATTTGGTCTGCCGGCTTCAGCAGAATGGCAGTACTTGCAATCAAAACATTTGTTGGTATCTAGATGCGGTCCTGCTGCTTTTACTGCCTCAGAGTCTCCTTCGCTATTGGAAATACTTATTGAAGCTGATCAGATGTATTGACCTACGATTCATGTTTATAAACATTTATTATCAATGAATACATATCACACAATTGTTTTGCAGCAGGAATGGAAGAGGGGTTGGTACATCCTATTTTGTTTAATCAATGAACTGCCGTTTTGGCGTCTGTATTGGACATTTCAATGGATCTTCGGTTACACCTTATGCAGCAAAAGCTCTTGTTTAGGGTCTTTTGGATGCCACAACATCTTTTTAGTAAAGACTTGTCAAATTCAGCTAATTGTTGGAGGTGTAATGCAGTCAATGCTTCTTTTACTCATATGTTTTGGAAATGGCCAATGGCCATCTCCTTTTGGGAGGAAGTTATTGTACAGATAAATTTTGTATTGGAAAGCTCTTTAAGATTTACTGACGTAAATGTTCTTTTAAACTACTTACCTGCTTCTTGGAATCTAACATATGGTCAGCGTAAATGGATTTTTGGTTGCTAAAAGACTGATACTACGATATTGGAAGGATAAAAGCTCACCGCCTATAATGCAATGGACTGAAGACTTACCAACACTAGCAACATTTGAAACAGTGGTATATAGGCATAACTTGCAAATGGACTTAAATGAGGATATTTGGTCTGCTTTTACTGAAGTTTATGTGTACCCTTTTTTCCCCTTTCTCTCTCTTGAATATTGTAATGTTAGAAACTGAGGATTTTGAACATGTTGTTGTATTTTTATTTTTATTTTGTTCTCTTTTTTAGGTTTTGTAATGTTTTCAGTTTGTTTTGTTTTGTAAAAATTCACAATAAAAGATTATTTTTTTTTAAAAAAAGACGTCTACTCTGCTACTGACACAATCTTTACAAAGGGGCACCACAATAAAATCACTTCTTAGACTTACAGCCTTATCCCACACATGTTTACTCAGAAGTAAGTCCCACTGAGTTCAGCAGAGCTTAACTCCCAAGGAAGTAAAAGCAGCCTTATTCAGATTTCATACAAAGGATAGGGAACTGGTGATCATTAAGACATAATATACCAATAAAAATATTGCACCAGGAACCTTCTCTCTGTAACAGAGGGCTATTCCAAAGTAACATGGATCTGCAGCCCAATCCTGTTGCATGTTTACTTAGAAGTTAGTCCAACTGAATTCAGTGGAATATACTCCTAAGTGAATATGCAGATTTATACACTCAGAGTGCAATCCTAGGCACTCTTTCTTGAGAGTAGGCTGAATACAGTGAAATTTACTTCTGGGCAGATATACATAGAATCATGCAGTCAGCAGATCCTGTGGGACAATTTTCCAACTCCAAGATTGCAGTTGTGATCATACTTACTTGGGAGTGAATTCTCCTGCCATTACACTAACTTCTAAGTAAAAGTGTTTAAGATCTGGTTAATACCTCATCTTACTACATAGTCCTACATACATGACATAAAACCAACTGTCAATTTCATTTGTATACAAGTCAGATGTATACATACAAAGCTTTATACTAGAAGTATTTTAAATAATTATTTAATTATTTTGACTAAAATAGACAAGTTAAAATGAAATTATAAACACAGAAGTGTGACATAATTTGTTATTTGATACTTTTACTAAATAAAACAAATTTGAAGACTCTTTTTTTGTTTGGCACTCATGCTTCATAATTATTTCTTCTATAATCAGAACATCAGTATATGGGTGGGGGGGACACATTGCTCTTATCAAAATCACAGTTACTCAGATTCTGCCTTTTCACTGCATCAACAATTCTCTATTCTCCTTGTAGGCTGAAGATACTAATATTCCTTCTCCAGAGAGCCTTGGTATTTGGATTGTTAAAAAGCCTCAGTTCTCACAAAATTCTTTAAAAGAACTGAAACGTAACCATTCCCGCCTGAGTTTAGATTCTCAAATGTGTCTTGTCTACAAAAAGCTCTCAAAATTTGAATCATACAGTTTACTGCGGGCAACTATTCTGATGTTCTTGAACAGAATCCTCAGCATTTTTTTTTAATCCCAGCCGCAATTAGACCATGAATAGAACATTAAGGAAGCTCAAATGCATTCAAACTCCTTTAAACAGCAAGAGAGGGGTAGAGGAGGAGAATCCCAGGTTAGCCCTTGTTAATGAACATTGAAGGACATGAATTTAGATTATGTTCTCACTAGCTTTTCCTTGCCTAATAGAAAGCAAAATGCAATGCACTCCTTGGGATTATTCCTATTATTTATACCATAATTAAAACCGTACTAGCCATTTTTAAAAAGACATGAAATAAACATGACTAAAGTAGTTTAATTTGTTTATATTAATGTAAGGCAGGGTTGAGGAACCTGTGGCCCTCCAGATGTTTGGGCCTACAACTCTCATGATTCCTCACTATTGACTGCGCTTGCTGGGGCTAAGTGTTGTAGACCAAAACATCTGGAGGGCCACAAATTTCTCACCTCTGTTGTAAGGGAATGGGAGAAACAGGGTTTGGCTAAGGCATGATGCCACCTGAGGCAGATAAGCAGACTCCCCCCATCGGCCTCTGGGCCCCAGCTGCAGTTGCTGCTGCGTCACTCACCCCCCACCCCCCCATGAGCACCTTACCTGGTCCAGCAGGAAGAGTGACAGGATGGCACTTCTTAATAGGAGCTGAACTCTCACTTGCCTCTCTACAATTAACTATCATTGTTAATTCCCAGAAGGGCAATGCCTGATGTCAATGTCACATCAGGCACTGCACTGGGGGGGATTAACAATGGCAGGTGCCTGCTGCTGATGGTTTGAAGCTGAGTGAGAAGTGGGCTCCTATTCAGAAGTGCCATCCCGCCATCCTGCTGCCATCCCTATATGCCTCCTGAGACAAGAGGCTCCATGTGCCCCATGGGAGGGCTGGCTACAGTGAGAAAGGAGGGAATTGAGAAGAAAAAAGACAACAGTCACACCTCCTGATGGTGAAAAATCAACCCATAAGAAGAGCTGTGCTGGTTCAGACCCAGGGTCCATCTAGTCCAGCATTCTGTTCACACAGTGGCCAACCAGCTATTGACCAGGAACCCATAAGCAGGACACGAATGCAGCACCCTCACACCCATGTGTTTCAGCAAGTGGAGTACATATAGGCTCACTGCCTCTGGTACTGGAGGTAGCACAAAGCCATCAGTAGTAGCCAAGGCAATGTACTATGAAGACAGAACTCTCCGAGAACCCTGTGACGTTCTTTCTGACTGAAGATGTTTCTGCACTGGCTTTTTTTTCTAGAATTACCATTGTTTATTCACTCCGTTGTAATGGAGGATACAGACAATGTCATTGTCAGCCCACTGCACTGCAAATGTTTCTGTTATGTCATCCCATCTTTTTAAAGACCTGGCTTGTTGCAATTTTGTTTGAATGCAACTGCAGGGCTAGCTTGTCCAAGGAGGCATGTGCTCCAGGCCTGCTGGTGATGTTCTTAGTGATGCTTCACCTTTCAGCATTCTTTGCGCTGGTTTCTAAGCCAGATAATTCTGTGATAATGCTATGATAATTCCTCCATTCTGTGTTCTGCTTATTTTACTTTGTGTGTGCACAGTGCCAATACTCATATTATTTCTTTATTTAGAGAATAATCCTATGGTCCCTGGGTGACTGTCCCAAGGACCATAGGACTGCTTATAAAAACTTTTGTAAGTCAGAGACAGAGCTCTGACCTTGGGGGGTGGGGGTTGGCGATCCAACTGGCGTGGAAAGAAGCCTCCAAGATCGGCGGCTTCTGATCATCAAGGGTGCAATCAATAGGATTGTGCCCTTATTTATTTAAATAATTTTGATAACAATAGAACTAAAAAAATGAATTATGAAGTGGTGCTATTGCTTCATGAAAACAGAGCCACTGCATGTGTGGATGAAGTGGAATGGGTTGAGAAAACTAGCAATTAAAGCATTGATCTGGGCTGCCTAGCTGAGGGCCCTTTGATTCCCCCCCCCCCACACACACACAGCAGGTACCATTTGGTGATACCCCTCCCCATTTTGTTCTCCCCCTTCCCAATGCTTAAGAGGACAGAGTTCCCACCCCTTTGTTAGTTGTACAGAAGATGGAATCTCAGTGGGCGTAGAGTGTCATGAAAACTATACCTGCTGAAATTCCCTCTTCTACACAACGATGAAAGGTGCAAGGGCCCTGTGCTCTTTTGCCACCATACCTAGGACAGCACCTGAGCTGTGGCTTCCAAAAGGTATTGTTGTGGAGTCAGTGGCTGCCTGGATCACTTGTCCTCAGCTGACATCAAATATGGAGAGGGCAGGAGTGGAGGAAGTGGGGCTTCCTAAGCCAGGCCCAGCATTAAGGGTTGGTATAGCTGGGCACCTGCCAAGGTCCCATACCCTAGCAGTGGGCCCACTGACAAGTGCCCATGTAACCTCTTTTTCCACTTGACTCCCACTCGGGCCAGCACAACGGTGATGGCAGGAGGAGGAGGCAGTTGCCACTGCCTGCTTGCTCATTGCCCCTCTGCCTAGCAGACAAGCAGGTGGTAGCAATAATGAGGAAGAACAGCAGCTGACAACAATGCTGGTGAGCAGGTCGACTCATGGAGGAAGAGGGGCCCGTTCAGGATGTCCTGCCCAAGGGCCCTCCAAAACCTGGAGCAAGCACTGTCCTCAGCTCAAGGAAAGCCAGTTTACTTTACCCATGCCAGATTTAGGGGCAGTGCTGCTGGTTCCCCAGCTGGTGCTGCAAAGTGACTCAGAGGGGGAGATAACCCTTGGAGGGGAGGAGGGAGAGATGAAGTGTGTAGCGAGGCCTCAGAAATAGTTGCAACAACAGTGACATGGCTTTTGCATAGCCCATGCAATGCATGTTTTCTCAGAAGTAGGTCTTATGGCATTCAGTGGGCCTAATTCCCAGGGACTGCATAGGACTGTAGCCTAAACCTCTCCAACAAAAGGAGACATTTACAGAGAAGAGCCAAGGAAAAAGGCCTCATTTCTTCCCCAGGGGCCAAATTCTCCTCCTTCCATTGCCCCAACAATTATCCCTCCACGATGATGGTACGCATTGCCCACTTCAAGGCACGCGTGTGGTAATAGTAATTTCTGTTAAAGAGCAAATGTTCCATTCTTATGTTTTTGGGTTTTTTTCTTGCTCAGTAAAAGCATTGCCCTTAGCAGTGGGAATGAACATTGCCAGGTTATTGGGATGAAATGCCACATTAGGCACTTTGTGGAACCAAGGCTTTAATTCTAAAAGGCCCAAGTTTTAACTGAATAGGGAAGCCGTGGGCAACTTGTGGCTGTCCAGGTTGTTGTTGTTCAGTCGTTAAGTCATGTCCAACTCCTCGTGACCCCATGGACCATAGCACGCCAGGCCTTCCTGTCCTCCGCTCTCTCTCCCGGTGTGTGCTCAAGTTCATATTCATTGCATCGGTGATGCTATCTAGCCATCTCATCCTCTGCCGTCCCCTTCTCCTTTTGCCTTCAGTCTTTCCCAGCATCAGCGTCTTTTCCAGTGAGTTTTCTCTTCGCATTAGGTGGCCAAAATAGTTGAGCTTCAGCTTCAGTCTCTGTCCTTCCAATGAGCAGTCAGGGTTGATTTCCTTTAGGATTGACTGATTTGCTCTCCTTGCAGTCCAGGGGACTTGTAAGTAGGGATGGACGAAAGGGACTTACCTCGTCCCGCAGCTTGCTTCGCGGTGAGGGGGAGGCGCTTCGGTTCTCCCCCCGAAGTTCAGGTGAGGGGGGGAGGCGCCCCGCCTCGGCCGGCCAAAATTCAGGCCGGGGGGGAGGCGCCCCATCCCTCGCCAGCGAAATTCAGGCCGGGTAGGAGCGCCCCGTCTACCCGGCCGCGAAAAAAAAAGTAACAAAAAAACAAAAGAACACACACCCGTGATAGGCTACGTAATGATTTACGTAGCCTATCACGGCTAGATTTCCAAAGTCAGCCGTGATAGGCTATGTAAATTGTCACGTAGCCTATCACGGGTGACTTTGGAAAAAAAAAAAAAAGCACATACGCAAATGGCGGCTCCCATGGGGACCGCCATTTGCGTTCCTTATTTTGGCACATCTAGTATACGTAAAGATTTACGCAGACTACGGCGAAAATAAGGGCAACGCAAATAGTGTTCCCTTATTTTCGCCGTAGTCTACATAAATCTTTACGTAGACTAGAAGTGCCAAAATAAGGAACGCAAATGGCAGCGCCCCATGGGCGCCGCCATTTCCGTACGCGCTTTTTTTTTTCCCCCAAAGTCACCCGTGATAGGCTACGTGACGATTTACGTAGCCTATCACAGCTGACTTTGGAAATCTAGCCGTGATAGGCTACGTAAATCGTTACGTAGCCCATCACGGGGGTGTGTGTGTGTGTTTTTTACTTTACTTTTTTTTTTGCAATGGCGGCGGTGGCAGCCGGTCGGGAGACCGGCCACCGCCACCACCCCTGACGAAGCGCCGCCGAAATGCCGCCAGGACCCGCCGCCGAGAGGGACATTCGCTGAAGGTAAGTCCCATCCCGGGGGGGGGGGCGGGGGGCCGGCAGAGAATTTCCCCAACACTTTCGGGGGGCCGAATGCGTCGGCACTCAGCCTCCCGAAGTTTCATGGAGAAATTCTCTGCCAACCCTACTCGTAAGAGTCTTCTCCAGAACCACAGTTCGAAGGCATCAATTCTCAGCCTTCCTTATAGTCCAGCTCTCACAGCCATACGTTGCTACTGGGAAAACCATAGCTTTGATTATATGAATCTTTGTCAGCAAGGTGATGTCTCTGCTTCTTACTATGCTGTCTAGGTGTGCCATAGCTTTCCTCCAAGGAGCAAGTGTCTTTTAATTTCATGGCTACAGTCACCGTCTGCAGTGATCTTGGAGCCCAAGAAAATAAAATCTGTCACTGCTTCCATTTCTTCCCCTTCTATATGCCAGGTAGTGATGGGGCCAGATGCCATGATCTTTGTTTTTTTAATGTTGAGTTTCAGGTGCTTTGGCCTAAAACTCTCATCAGCCCTCACCATTGGCTATGCTGGCAAGGGCTGCTGAGAGAGCTGTAAGGCAAAACAAGTTGCCCACCCCTGGACTAAAGTGGTAATCCCTGGACACCAGAAGTGCACTTCATAAGCAACAGCTCTTCGCTTCATCGTATGACCACTACCAGGCATTTGAAAACATACAATGGGGCTTTTAAAGTATTAGTTGTTTTATCAGGTCCTGGTAGTTTATTGTTATTGTTAATTGTTTTTAGCTGTTTCAAACTGTTTAAAATTTTTGAATGTTAAAGGGTTTATATTATGTCTTATCATGTTGTATTGGAGGGTTTTAATATTCATGAACCGCCCAGAAAGCTTTGGCTATTAGAAATGCAATTAATTAATGACTTTATCAGTTACCATTACCAAGTAATTTCAAATTAAAGCTTCCCCTGCTCACTGAACATCGTTTTGTTTGGCACCTGCTCATAATATCTGAGCATTGTGTTATGAAGTTCCCCACACTTACCGTGTTTTACTAGGCTAAAAAGGCCATGTCCTACCTACCTTCCTTCCTTCCTTCCTTCCTCTCTCTCTCTCTCTCTCTCCTGTTTTCTGGGTGACAGCTTCATTCAATTCTCTCCAAAAATTCCCTACTTTTTTCTCATAATAAAGGTGCTTAAAACTGGCCAAAGTATTCCAACCTTTACGTAATTTTATTCATTATTTATTTATTGCATGTATATCCCGCCTTTTTTCCTCTTGCAAGGAACCCAAGGCAGCTTACGTTATCCTCCACCTCTCCGTTTTATCCTCACAACAACCACCCTGTGAGGTAGGTTGGGCTGAAAGTCTGTGACTGGCCCAAAGTCACCCAGTGAGCTTCCACGGCTGAGTGGGGACTAGAACCCAGATCTCCCAGCTCCCAGTCCAATACTTTCACCACTACACCACACATAGTATTGTACAATTGTTTTGCACTCTATACACTATGTCTGTTAATGCACTGGACTACTATAGTCTTTTTGTGTGTGTGAGTCAGTCCTTCTCTCAGAATCCCTGACTGTGGAAAATTCATTTTATTTATAGGCCACATGAGTACAGAATTTTTGAGGTACAGTATATCTCTGCAGGATCAATAACACAAAATGAAAAACCAATACAGCCAGTCTTTATCATACAGCATGGATGAATATAGATTAGAGCTCCTGTTTCTAAAAAGCTGCAGAGGAGGGGATTGGGGGGATGGCATGGCAAGCACAGCTTCTCCTTCCCCTGTAAGAAAATGATGGGGAAAGCAGAGGTAGCAAAAGCCTCCTTTCTAAGCTGTTAAAGGCATAGGAGCCATGTCATGTCTGGAAAATCTTTCTCTCTGAATGACTGAATCTAAGAACAATTGATAAGATTTGAGGATTCTGAGGAAAAGTTGTGCTATAATATTAGGACATAGTGTGTGTGTGTGTGTTTTTAAGACATCCCCCCAATAGTGCCAAATCGACATGTGTTGCAGAGGGGGCAGGAGGCAGACATTCAAAATGGCTGCTAGCTTGTCCAGAAAATTGCCAATATCTCCCACATTTATGACTGTACAGAAAGTATTCATGAACATAACTAACCATCATTTTATGTTATATAGCTTTGGTCTATGTTTGGATTAATGAGAACAGGAGGGAGGGAAATATGGGAGGGACCCATATTTTTGCAATGTTTCTTTATAAATAATACCTCCACTATTTTATAAGTAGTATCAGTTAAGATTTGGCTAGAAATCAATATTGTAGAACCTGAAATTACTGTTATTTGAGCTAGTGAAGAGCTTAATAAGAATTATATAATTTTATTTATTTATTCCATCCATCATCAGTGCATATGTGAGTAACTACTATTCAGTACATGCAATTGTGAGCAAACATGTTCATCCATGAGGTATTGTTTTGTGCTATACAGAAGGCAACAGCAAACACGTTAGTGATAATAGCATATGTCGCTCATAGATCTTATATAGTGCAACTCAGATCACGAAAGCATGCATACAACTGTATATGTATCAATTACATTCACTGCCATCTTCTGATGTCTGTGTGTCCTCCATCGTATTATTGTCACACTTCTGAGTGGCATTCTTGTTCACTTTCTGACAGCTATACATGTCAGTGCCTGCAAATCCATGGTGATGGCACCTGCAAAGTTCTGACACACACTTGGCCTTCTTACATGAAATTTTCATTAACTGTAGAGTAGCCTAGGAGCTGATAGCATTATAGCCATCTCGGATGACTACTGTCTTGTATTTTCCATCTATAACCCGCTTCTGGAGATGGAGTGTGTGCGCATTTTAATTCATTCAACAATTTTTGAATGTTTTTCCGTGAGTTTTTTTAAAGCTCCTTCTAAGTGGAAAACTAGACTATCAAGGTGAAAGGTGCTGCCATGCTAGCTTTCTAGTTGCATGGATTTTTAATGTATGGGAATATTCAAAATTCAGGTCATTTACCTGCAGTCTGAAGTGGTACAGTCCATTCTATCACCCTCGGATTCTATCGCTGCCTCATTCTGCTAAATGTGTTGGCTTCTGTGCTGATGTGATATTTTGTAATAAAGAAAATGGTGGCTAGTATAGCATATTTTCTCCCCTTCATGGATCACTGCCTTGTTGTGGTGAAGGGGCTTGCGTAACTCAGTGAAGCCATAAGCTATACCGTGCAGGGCCACCCAAGACGGACAGGTCATGGTGGAGAGTTCCGCTCCGGGAGAGAGCGCAGGACAGGAAGGCCTGGTGTGCTATGGTCCATGGGGTCACGAAGAGTCGGACACGACTAAATGACTGAACAACAACAATAGCATATTTTCTACTTTCCACAATGCTCCTTGTGAAAATATCCATCCACCTATGTAGTTCATTTCAAAACTGGTTTGCTAAGGCTACTCAGTGATAAAACTACTAGTAACAGGATAATTATTACCCATTTTTGCCACAATCTCCAGGCAGCGAAACATTATACATAAAGAGAATCTCAAAACCCAGTCCTTCCTAACCATATTTACTTGGAAATAATTCTCATTACTTTAAATCAAGATTATTTCCAATTGCACACTGAAACCTAAAGGTTTGAGTGACTCATATAACAATATCAGCTGTACCTGCAATGAAAAAGAGGCAGATGACACACACGCACACCCGCCCCAGGCTGGATCCCCTGTGGCCCGGGCAAGCTGGAGAGGAATAAACACGGCATCTCTGCTATAAAAACTACATCTGGCAAACCAGAAACAAAGCAAGTCTGAAACTGCAGCAAATGTTTCCTACTTCATGTGAGCCAAATTTTTAAAAGAGCATTCTCCATACTCCAGTGCCAATACTTGCTTTCCAGCTCAGAATGTCAACCTCTGTAAGAACTAAGTAATTGCAGTGTATAATCAGTTTCCATTCAAATCCTGTGAAAAACAAAATCTGTCCCTATGCTCTGCTAGAGAAAATAAAAGGAAAGAAGGGGCTTCTTCACACAGCTTTTATCCTACTGTTGAGATTGTTCAGTCACAGAAGTTTGCGGGTCCTTTAGATGATGTCAACCTCCACGGCGTCTCCCGCACTAAATGACCTTTATTCCATTTTTTAAACGATCGGAGATAATGAGCTATCAAATTACAACACTCGAGTTCCACTTGAGTTCCCTCATGAAAAAGGAAAAGCCACAATAAGAGGAGCTAGATCACAGCACCATCTAGTGGTTGTATAATGAAACATATCAAAGACTCAGATAAGAGAGAAAAGGAGGGGAAAAGGCGGGGAGGAAGGAAGTGCATGTAAAGGGAATCCATGATGATCCTGCATTTAAAATGGAAGCAACAAGCCCCATTTTAAATGTGAGATTTTAGGCTGGTATATTTTAACTGTGTTTTAAAATGGCATTTTAGTTTTTTAACTGGTTGTAATCTGCCCAGAGAAAATTAGTTACTGGGCAGATTAGACATGCACTAAAATAAACAAACAAAGAAACAAACAAACAAACCCACAGTAGCTCCAATCACAACCATTTGTTAGTCTTTAAGGTGAAATAAGACTCTTTGTTGTTTTTGCCACAACAGACTAACATGGCTTCCCCCCCTTGAAAGGCAGTTCAGGACACTCCAACAGAGAAAATGACCATCTGGAAAAGTTGTTCCATCCTGAGATAATAAAGCAGAGTAGATGAGTAAGAAGGGTTGATCGCTAGAAAAGCAGCATCTCAGGTTTTGAAAAACCCTTTAAGTACAGTGTCTAAATGGGGGAAGCTCAAGCTCCACGTCACCAGTTAACCTGGCATTTTTCTCTGTTGGATTCATCATCAGTCCCTAATTGTTGTAACTGACATACAGAATAAGAAAGGAATGCAAGACTAACATTTGGCCACAAGATGGCACTAAATGCATGTCCTACAACTAAAGATGAAAAATACATGTGAGCAGAAAGACCAATGGAAACTTATAGATGGATTCTTCACGGTACAATCTGGATACAACAAATCACTGGGAACAAATTGCCTTCAGGTTTGCAGTCTTGTGGCCCTATTGTTAAATATTCACATGTATGCTACAAACGTCCTGCTATGTGAAAGTATTTTTTTAAAAAAACCTTTACCAGAGCATTCCTATTCATGTTTACTCGGAAATATGTCCCACTGTGTTCAGAGGACCTTATAGGTTTGTGAGCATTGGATTGCAGTCTAATCCCTGTTCTTTGTTCTAGTTCTTATATCCTTTCACAATAACAAGGTCCATTCCGCACAAATATAATTGTGTGTGTCTGCATGTGATCTACTTAGAGTTAGTACCTAGGTTCAAGGTGCACACGCCCTGCCATTTTGGAGTTGGGGTATTTTTTGTTTCTGTGTTTTTTTGCGTTAACTTGCTTTTTTCTGTTTTATAGTGCTTCATTTTTTAAAATTTCTAACAACCCATAAACATTACATAGGAAATCTGATTACAGTCACCTGGGATTACAGGAGTTTCAATATATTAACAACCTTATATTTATCCACAGAAGCTCTTCAGAGATTTAAGATTCAGTTGTAATTGCTGAAATATATCTCTCCATATCTGTCTATGACATGATGATCCCCAGTCTCCCTTTCCAACAATCCTTCCTTCCTTCCTTCCTTCCTTCCTTCCTCCCTCCATTTAACCACTTTGTATACCTTTCCCTGCCAGCTTCTCCCCCCCCCAACCAACCAATCGTCCTCCCTTTCTTCCTCCCTCCCTCTTTTCACCTAGTTTGCAAATTACACAGACCATTATACATAAATATAAATGTGTGTGTGTGCGCGTGCACATGTGATCTACTTAATAAATAGTACCTAGGTTCAAGGTGCACACACCCTGCCATAAACTGACAGTGTGAGCTTTGACATGTTATCTCCTCTCAGACCCAGTTTTTCATAAAACAGGAATCATAGAATCATAGAATAGTAGGGTTGGAAGGGGCCTATAAGACCATCGAGTCCAACCCCCTGCTCAGTGCAGGAATCCAAGTCAGAGCATCCCCGACAGATGGCTGTCCAGCCTCGTCTTGAAGGCCTCCAGTGTGGGAGAGCCCACCACCTCCCTAGGTAGTCAATTCCATTGTCGTATTGCTCTAACAGTCAGGACGTTTTTCCTGATGTTCAGCCGGAATCTGGCTTCCTGTCACTTGAGCTCATTATTCCGTGTCCTGCACTCTGGGATGATCGAGAAGAGATCCTGGCCTTCTTCTCTGTGACAACCTTCCGAGTACTTGAAGAGCGCTATCATATCTCCCCTCAGTCTTCTCTTCTCAAGGCTAAACATGCCCAGGTCTTTCAGTCTCACATCATAGGGCTTTGTTTCCAGTCCCCTGATCATCTTTGTTGCAGGATTTGTCTGGCAGGACTTGTTCTTGACAAATCCATGTTGGCTTCAAGTAATCACTGCATTGTTTTCAAGGTGCTTACATACTGATCACTTTATGATCTGCTATAGAATTTTCCCAAGGACTGATGTCAGACTGACTGGTCTGTAGTTCCCAGGTTCCCCCTTTTTGTAGATAGGGACAACATTTGCCCTCCTCCAGTCATCTGGCACTTGTCTTCCATGATTTCTCAAAGATAATAGACAGTGGTTCTGAGAGCTCTTCTGCCAGTTCCTTTATTACTCTAGGATGCAGTCCATCTAGCCCTGGAAATTTGAACTCATTCAAAGTAATTAGGTGTTCCTTGACCTATCAATCTCAAGCTGCGATCCTGCCCCTTCAGCCTGTATTTCGCCTTTACCGAGGGGGGGGGGTCACAGACCCTCTTTTGGGAGAAGACTGAGCCCAAGTAGGAATTGAGCACTTCTGCCTTTTCTTTGTCATCTGTTATACTTTGCCATCCTTATTTGGTAGTTGAACCACCATTTCTTTCCTCTGTCTTTTACTATGCACATATCTGAAGAAAGCCTCTTTGTTGCTTTTAGCATCCCTCACTAACCTCAGCTTGTTCTCAACTTTAGACTTCCTGATGCCATCCCTGAAATTCTGTGCTACCTGTCTGTACTCTTCCTTTGTAGCTTGGACTTCTTTCCACTTCCTATATGTGTCCTTTGTTTTTTTGTTTTCAGGTCATCTCTAAGCTTTTTGTCCCCTTCATGGATCACTGCTTGTTGTGGTGAAGGGGCTTGCGTAACTCAGTGAAGCCATAAGCTATGCCGTGCAGGGCCACCCAAGACGGACAGGTCATGGCAGAGAGTTCTGACAAAATGTGGTCCACTGGAGAAGGAAATGGCAACCCACTCCAGGATTCTGAATTGAAGTCCCCCATTACTACTACATCTTGCTTCCTTGAAACATTGGCAATTTCCTTTTCAAAAGTTTCATCCTTGTCTTCTCCTTGACTGGGTGGCCGGTAGTAGACTCCAACCACCATGTTCCTTTTATTCTTTGCTCCATTTATTTTAACCCAGGTGTTCTTGGTGGGTCTGCCAAGCTCATTCTCCTGTATTTCTGTGCAGAGAGATGTATTTTAATATATAGTGCAACTCCACCACCCTTTCTGTTCCTTCTGTTCTTTTAGAACAAGTTATATCCTTCAGTTCCTATATTCCAGTCATGGGAGTCATCCCACCAAGTTTCAGTTACACCTATCAAGTCATAATTTCCCTCCCATATTAAGAGTTCAAGTTCATTCTGTTTGTTTCCCATACTCTGGGCATTAGTATATAGACATCTAAGACCATGTGCTTTTTAGTCTGGCTTTCTTCCTACATGTTTTTGAAGACTATTGTTGGGTGCTATTAGAGCTGTTGTGTCCATGGTGATGCATGAGCTTTCATCCATTGTTACCCCCAACTTTACATCTCCCTCCCCTGTAGGATTCAGTTTAAAACCCTTCTAATGAAGTTATTCATGCTGTGGCCAAACACATTCTTCCCAGCCCTTGTGAGGTGCAACCCATCCCTTGCCAGCAGTCCATCTTCCAGGAAGTATAGCCCATGGTCCCAGAATCCAAATCTCTCACATCAGCACTACCTTCATAGCCAGTCATTCACCCAGAGTATTTTTCTTTCCCTTTCTAACTACTGGAAAGATGGATGAGAAAACTATCTAGGCCCCAAAGTTCTTAAGTTTCCTTCCCAACACTTCAAAGTCTGACATGATTTCTTCATAGCTCCACTTGGCAGTATCAATCATTCCCACATGGATGAGAAGAAAGGGATACCTGTCAGTGGGCTTTATGAGTGTAGGTAACCCTTCAGTCATGTCTCTAATCCATCCTCCTGGGAGACAGCATACCTGTTGAGTCCATGGGTCTTCGCGACATACCTGGATTTCTATCTCACACTGCAAGGAGTCTCCCACAACTACTACTCTTCTTTTCTTATTGTCGTAGGTCTTGGTTTCATTGCCTCTGCTTGACTGACCTTCAGCCTCTTGCTTGCTCTCATGCGGGGTCCCCTGTACTTCTTCCTCTGCAGACTGTCCTCCAGTCTCATCCTCAAGTACCTGAAAATGGCTCCATAGTTCCACTGTTTCCATTGGTGCCAAGTGGCTTCTAGTTCTTCTGCTCCTAACAGTCACCCTTTTCCAGAAGTATCCTCTACTTCACTTTTCCTTGCCACAGCATTTTCCTTTTCTGCCTCATCTTGCTGTGCTCTTCTAGCTTCTACACTTCGCTTTGCTGCTGTAGCTCCATCATTCTAAGAACTTGTCATCTTCTCTTATTCCTTGGAGAGTCGACACTTGCCACTCCAGTCCTCTTACCTTTTCTTTCAACAGTGTAATCAACTTGCATTTGTTGCACGTGTAGGCCATGTTGATCTCAGGCAAGAAAACCAACACTGCACACACCTTGCAGGTCACCACCACTGGACAGTCTTTTCCTTCCATAGTCTCTATTCCCTTTATGTTTCTAGCTTTCTGGTGGTACTGGGATGGCCTGTGCTTTGTCCTCTATTCACTGGAGGTTAACAACAGAGTCCCACTAGTATGGAGGTATGAGTTACAAGAAAAGAAATTGAAAACAAAAATTTGTTAGGGGCCTCCCCCTTGACCTCCCCTGCCAAACTCCTGTTTGCTCTCCCTGTTCGCTCACTCTCTGGGAGCTTGCTTCCTTGTATAGCCCCTAGACCAGCTGGAGCAGCTTCCTCTGCTCTGTTCTGCTCAGCTAGGAGGCAGGAAACAGACTGAAACTCCCTGCCCACACAGCTGCCTGGAGTACTCAGGCCACAGCCCTTCAATTCAATTGGAGCTCTCAGGAGCACATGGCAAGCACATGGTGACTCAGAATGGAAAGGACAGTCCCCTGGGCTTACTCCAGCCCTCTCAGCACTTTGCCTTTGTCTCCTCTTCCACTGTAATTCCTCTGCCAAACTCCTGTTTGCTCTCTCTGTTCACTCTCTCTCATCACTTGCTCTCTGGGAGCTTGCTTGCTTATATATTCCCTAGACCAGCTGGAGCAGCTTCCTCTGCTCTGCTCAGCTAGGAGGCGGGAAACAGAATGATAGTAGCCCTACCTCAAAGAGTTGTTGTAAAGATTAATATAGACTGAAAATGATTTTTAAAAACTGGCTTGCAGGCTTCTTCTTTTCCCAGAGGAGATTTAAAGCTCATAGTTTCTGTGATATGTTAAAGCAGAAGATGTTGGTATCCAAACAAAGCAACAAAACATCGAAAGTACATTTAAGCTGAAATCTATTCCCTGGTACCAGGACTTGCAGTTACCATGTCTTATGGAGGTGAAGGGAATTATTGCCCAGGTCTGCAGGAGCCCTGTGAGTTTTGAAAATGTAGTAGCTAACAGACATGCTTACCTTAGAGGTGATACCTGGTTTCTGTACTAATATATGGGCTACCACTACTGGGATACAGAACTTCCATATGCAATGAAATGGTCAAAGGAAGTGGAAGAAGCAGGAAATATGGACAATGATTTGGAATTCATCCCATCTTCAATGGACAATGATTTGGAATTCATTCATTCCATCACCATCCACCAATATCAGAGAGTTGACAAGAAAGTATTATACCCCAGTAAGATTCTTTTAACAAGAAATAACCTAATAAGTGTTGGAAGAGGTGGTGCAACAGAGGAACATATTTACATATTTGGTGTCATGCTGAAGGATCACTGGAATGATCCTTAGCTATATCAAGTCCATTGTAGGGTATACAGGACCCACCAAAGAGTAATCCTAGTAACTAGGGATGTCAGAGAAATCCACTGCAGATTCAAATGAGGCCGGATTCTTTGGAATATGGCCTCAGGAATCCGCAGCGGATCAGGACCACTTACCTCCGCTCCAGGAGGACTGTAGGCGGAATGGCACTCGGCTGCTTCTTGCCAGCCAGAGCCATTCGCCTCCTCCCTGTCCCTGCCGATTGCCATGCCTTAAAAAAAATGGAGATCAGGAGGATGTGCCCATAGACTTATATGCAAAATAGAGTGGTGAATCTTGCGTATAAGCCTATGGACACATAGACTTATACGCAAGTTTCATGACTCTATTTGCGTATAAGTCTATGGGCACATCCTCCCAATAGCCTTTTTTTTGTTTTTAAGACATGGCAATCGGCAGGACAGGGAGGAGACAAACAGCTCTGGCTGGCAGGAGGGAAGGTAAGCGCTCCCAAGCCAGTCCCCCCCCCCCGCCCGGAATCCGGGCCGAATGGACCCGCTCTGGAGGATTCCGGGGGGGAGGAATGGATCGCCTCCCCCCGCCACAGATTCCCCTCCAGAACAGACAGTGGGGAATCCGTACACCACTACTAGTAATCAACAGAAATTAATACAACTTCTGTTACCCGCAGACAAATGTAAGTTGGCTTCACAATGGAAATGCCCCAGGTACTACCTATTAAGGGGCATTTGGGAATTGCCTTTAATTGACAAAATATCTATGCAAATTAGGATCATTTTACATCCTAAAACGCAAGGATAATTTCTTGGGGGAACAGTTCCTGGGTTTTCTGCATCATTTTGACTCTAAAAAGATGTGCAAAAGGCCTGCTAAACACAATTCTCTGTGTCTGTCTCTCTATTGATATATGATGTGTTTGTACTTTCAATTAACTGGATCTCTGGAGACTCTGAAAAAAGAAAATGCAACTGAAAACTGGTGGTTATGTTGGAAGTGAGTGCTTTATGTGGTATTGGTTAATGAAATGTTGGTTAAGGTATTTTGTAATTGAAAAATCTTCAAATAAATATTTTTGTAAAAAAAAATATACTAAAGACTGAACAGCTCTTTGCAAAAATATAGGGGTGTTCAACCTCTACCAGTATGAGGGCCAAATTCAATTTCAGAGAAGCTCTCAGGGGCTGCATTCCATTAGCGGGCATGTGTCGTTCAGTCGTTAAGTCGTGTCTAACTCTTCGTGACCCCATGGACCATAGCACACCAGGCCTTCCTGTCCTCCACTCTCTCCCAGAGCATGCTCAAGTTCATATTCACTGCATCAGTGATGCTATCTAGCCACCTCATCCTCTGCTGTCCCCTTCTCCTTTTGCCTTCAATCTTTCCCAGCATCAGGGTCTTTTCCAGGGAGTTTTCCCTTTCCATTAGGTGGCCAAAATAGTTGAGCTTCAGCTTCAGTATCTGTCCTTCCAATGAGCAGTCAGGGTTGATTTCCTTTAGGATGGACTGATTTGACCTCTTTGCAGTCCAGGGGACTCGTAAGGGTCTTCTCCAGCACCACAGTGCGAAAGCATCAATTCTTCAGCGCTCAGCCTTCCCTATAGTCCAGCTCTCATAGCCATACATTACTACTGGGAAAACCATAGCTTTGATTAGACGAACCTTTGTCGGCAAGGTGATGTCTCTGCTTTTGCCTAAAGACATAAATTGCTTATGCCTTTAGCATAGTCAATGAAGCAGAAATAGACGTTTTTCTGGAATTCTCTTGCTTTCTCCATGATCCAGCAAATGTTGGAGATTTGATCTCTAGTTCCTCTGCCTCTTCGAAACCCCGCTTGTACTTCCGGTAGTTCTCGGTTCACATGCTGCTGAAGCCTAGCTTGTAGGATTTTGAGCATAACCTTGCTGGCATGTGAAATGAGCGCAATTGTGTGGTAGTTTGAACACTCTTTGGCATTGCCCTTCTTTGGAACTGGAATGTAAACTGACCTTTTCCAGTCTTGTGGCCACTGTTAAGTATTCCAAATTTGTTGGCATATTGAGTGCAGCACTTTAACAGCATCACCTTTTAGGATTTTAAATAGCTCAGGTGGAATACTGTCATCTCCGCTAACTTTGTTGTTAGTAATGCTTCCTAAGGCCCACTTGACTTCACCCTCTAGGATGTCTGGCTCAAGTTCCGTGACCGCACTATCATGGCTATCAGGGACATTAAGATCTTTCCTGTATAGTTCTTCTGTGTATTCTTTCCACCTCTTCTTAATCTCATCTGCTTCTGTTCGGTCCCTGCCTTCTTTGTCCTTTATTATGCCCGTCTTTGCACAAAACGTTCCCTTGAAATCTCCAATTTTCTTGAAAAGATCTCTAGTCTTTCCCATTCTATTATTTTCCTCGATTTCTTTGCATTGTTCATTTAAGAAGGCCTTCTTGTCTCTCCTTGCTATGCTCTGGAACTCTGCATTCAGTTGGATATATCTTCCCCTTTCTCCCTTGCTTTTTGCTTCCCTTCTTTCGTGAGCTACTTGTAAAGCCTCATCAGACAGCCACTTTGCTTTCTTGCATTTCTTTTTCTTTGGGATGGATTTCGTTGCTGCCTCCTGAACAATGTTACGGAACTCCATCCATAGTTCCTCAGGCACTCTGTCTATCAGGTCTAATCCCTGAAATCTATTCCTCACCTCCACTTTATATTCCTAAGGGATATGATTTAGATCATACCTGAATGGTTTAGTGGTTTTCCCTACATTCTTCAATTTAAGCCAAAATTTTGCAACAAGAAACTCATGATCTCAGCCACAGTCAGCTCCAGGTCTTGTTTTTACTGACTGTGTAGAGCTTCTCCATCTTTGACTGCAAAGCACATAATCAATCTGATGTCGATATTGACCATCTGGCGATGTCCATGTGTAGAGTCGCCTCTTGTGCTGTTGGAAAAGAGTGTTTGCTATGATCAGCATGTTCTCTTGGTAAAACTCTATTAGCCTTTGTCCTGCTTCAATTTGTACACCAAGGCCATGCTTGCCTGTTATTCCGGTTCTTTCTTGACTTCCTACTTTAGCATTCCAGTCCCTATGATGAAGAGGACATCTTTTTTTGGTGGTAGTTCTAGAAGGTGTTATAGGTCTTCATATAACCGATTGAGCTCAGCTTCTTCGGCGTCAGTGGTTGGGGCATAAACTTGAATTACTGTGATGTTGAATGGTTTGCCTTGGATTCGTACTGAGATCATTCTGTCGTTTTTGAGATTGTACCCCAGTACTGCTTTTCCCGCCCTTTTGTTGACTATGAGTGCTACTCCATTTCTTCTAAGGAATTCTTGCCCACAGTAGCAGATATAATGGTCACCTGAATTAAATTCGCCCATGCTTGTCCATTTTAGTTCGCTGATTCCCAAGATGTCGATGTTCAGTCTTGCCATCTCATGTTTTACCACCTCCAGCTTACCTTGATTCATTGATCTGACATTCCAGGTTCCTAAACAATATTGTTCTTTACAGCATCGGATTTTCTTTTCACCACCAGACACATCCACAGCTGAGTGTCCTTTCGGCTTTGGCCCAGCTGCTTCACTCTTTCTGGCGCTACTTGGAAATCCCCTCTGCTCTTCCCCAGTAGTATATTGGACACCTTCCGACCTGAGAGGTCATCTTCCGGCATCATATCTTTTAGCCTTGTTATAACGTTCCATGGGGTTTTCTTGGCAAGAATCCTGGAGTGGGTTGCCATTTCCTTCTCCAGTGGACCACATTTTGTCAGAACTCTCTGCCATGACCTGTCCGTCTTGGGTGGCCCTGCACGGCATAGCTTATGGCTTCACTGAGTTGCGCAAGCCCCTTCGCCACAACAAGGCAGTGGTCCATGAAGGGAAGTGGTGGGCATAGTTGAAGTCAAAGGGGGCAGGGCCAAAGGAGCAAGGTTAAAAATACCAGCATGTTTTAGCTTAAAGCTCTTACTGCCAATAACAAGGCCTTAGAAGAATCATGTCAACCTTTTAGAATGGTGGGGGACTAGGAAACCACAAACTATTGGTGGTTGGGAGGGGGGAAGAGGAAGGGGGTAGCCATTGGGGGAACCTTGGAAGGGCCAGATTTAAATCCCAGGTGGATCTGACTCCCGGGCTCGAGATTCTGCATCCCTGCATTAAAGGGTCACTATGGAGCATTGTTTAGTACTTGTTGAGATGTTTAGATAATTGAGATGGCTATGTTTAGGTCACAACGTTGGCACCAGATCACCAATTGCCTGTACTTGTCTGAAGTGCTGCTGATAGTACCATAAATTACAGGCAATGTTTTGGGGCTTTAATAAATAAATATAGACATCCTACAGTAGATAACTGGCACAAAAAGATGAGGCACATCTCTCCCCCGCCCCACCACCCACAAAAACACAATAAAAGGAAATCTCAAGGTTTATTTAATTGTTCCTCTGCCTTTAGGTCAGGAGATCTTCATAAGCATCTCATCCTGCAACTGAAATATATATTGTCCAATGCAGGAGACAACATACATTTTAATGTTAATAATGGCATCTGACAGGAATGAAAGCCAAGGGGTTTTGTGTTTGTTTTTTAATTATAAATCTCAGCCTTCCCTGTAACCTGGCCCAAGTCATTTTCAGTACTGGAACCCATGTGCAGAGAGAAACTAGGTTTATAAATTATTTGTGACACTGCCAAATTTTCCTGGAGCAGTGTAGAGCATTTTCTTAAAGGCAGAGTCAGTGTACTCTGAATTCCTTTGACAGTAATGAAGAGAATTTTATGGCTTGACTTTTACAGGTGCTTTTCACTCTCTGTTTCCCATTTCATTTGAAATGGAAGGTGTGAAAGTGCAGCTCTTTTGAAAAATCAGGTCACAGATGCTTTAATTCAAGTTATTGCAGCCTAGCATTCCTTTTTTTTAACTGCTCAAGACTTGGTGAATATTGGTGCAGGTAGGTCATCACAGGCAGCCCATAATCAGTTAAATGTGGAGATCCTGCTTGCCAACCCACCAGTAGGTACAATCAAGTTGGTAAGCCTGTTGTTGGCTTACCATTTATGTAACTTGCTCCCTAGAGAGAAATATTCTCCTTCCCAGATCACTGCCTTGTTGTGGCGAAGGGGCTTGCGTAACTCAGTGAAGCCATAAGCTATGCCGTGCAGGGCCACCCAAGATGGACAGGTCATGGCGGAGAGTTCTGACAAAATGTGGTCCACTGGAGAAGGAAATGGCAACCCACTCCAGGATTCTTGCCAAGAAAACCCCATGGAACGTATCACAAGGCTAAAAGAGATGACGCCGGAAGATAAGCCCCTCAGATCAGAAGGTGTCCAATATACTACTGGGGAAGAGCAGAGGGGATTTCCAAGTAGCGCCAGAAAGAGTGAAGCAGCTGGGCCAAAGCCGAAAGGACACTCAGCTGTGGATGTGTCTGGTGGTGAAAAGAAAATCCGATGCTGTAAAGAACAATATTGTTTAGGAACCTGGAATGTCAGATCAATGAATCAAGGTAAGCTGGAGGTGGTAAAACATGAGAAGGCAAGATTGAACATCAACATCTTGGGAATCAGCGAACTAAAATGGACAAGCATGGGCGAATTTAATCCAGGTGACCATTATATCTACTACTGTGGGCAAGAATCCCTTAGAAGAAATGGAGTAGCACTCATAGTCAACAAAAGGGTGGGAAAAGCAGTACTGGGGTACAATCTCAAAAACAACAGAATGATCTCAGTACGAATCCAAGGCAAACCATTCAACATCACAGTAATTCAAGTCTATGCCCCAACCGCTGAGGCCAAAGAAGCTGAGGTTGATCGTTTCTATGAAGACCTACAACACCTTCTAGAACTAACACCAAAAAAGATGTCCTCTTCATCATAGGGGATTGGAATGCTAAAGTAGGAAGTCAAGAAATCACCGGGATAACAGGCAGGCATGGCCTTGATGTACAAAATGAAGCAGGACAAAAGCTAATAGAGTTTTGCCAAGAGAACACGCTGATCATAGCAAACACTCTTTTCCAACAGCACAAGAGACGACTCTACACATGGACATCACCAGATGGTCAATATCGAAATCAGATTGATTATGTCCTTTGCAGCCAAAGATGGAGAAGCTCCATACAGTCAGTAAAAACAAGACCTGCAGCTGACTGTGGCTCAGATCATGAGCTCCTTCTTGCAAAATTTCAGCTTAAATTGAAGAATGTAGGGAGAACCACTAAACCATTCAGGTATGACCTCAATCATATCCCTTATGAAAATACAGTGGAGGTGATGAATAGATTTAAGGGATTAGACCGGATAGACAGAGTGCCTGAGGAACTATGGACGGAGGTCCGTAACATTGTTCAGGAGGCAGCAACTCAATCCATCGCAAAGAAAAAGAAATGCAAGAAAGCAAAGTGGCTGGCTGATGAGGCTTTACAAGTAGCTGAGGAAAGAAGGGAAGCGAAAAGCAAGGGAGAAAGGGGAAGATATACCCAAATGAATGCAGAGTTCCAGAGAATAGCAAGGAGAGACAAGAAGGCCTTCTTAAATGAACAATGCAAAGAAATCGAGGAACACAATAGAATGGGAAAGACTAGAGATCTTTTCAAGAACATCGGAGATCTCAAGGGAACGTTTTGTGCAATGACGGGCATGATAAAGGACAAAGAAGGCAGGGACCGAACAGAAGCAGATGAGATTAAGAAGAGGTGGAAAGAATACACAGAAGAACTATACAGGAAAGATCTGAATGTCCCTGATAGCCATGATAGTGCAGTCACGGAACTTGAGCCGGACATCCTCGAGAGTGAAGTCAAGTGGGCCTTAGGAAGCATTACTAACAACAAAGCTAGCGGAGATGACAGTATTCCAGCTGAACTATTTAAAATCCTAAAAGATGATGCAGTGAAAGTGCTGCACTCAATATGCCAACAAATGTGGAAGACTCAACAGTGGCCACAAGACTAGAAAAAGTCAGTTTACATTCCAACTCCAAAGAAGAGCAATGCCAAAGAGTGTTCGAACTACTGCACAATTGCGCTCATTTCACATGCCAGCAAGGTGATGCTCAAAATCCTACAAGCTAGGCTTCAGCAGTATGTGAACCGAGAACTGCCGGAAGTACAAGTGGGGTTTCGAAGAGGCAGAGGAACTAGAGATCAAATCTCCAACATTTGCTGGATCATGGAGAAAGCAAGAGAATTCCAGAAAAACGTCTATTTCTGCTTCATTGACTATGCTAAAGCCTTTGATTGTGTGAATCACAACAAACTGTGACAAATTCTCAAAGAGATGGGAGTACCAGACCACCTTACCTGTCTCCTGAGAAACCTGTACGAGGGTCAGGAAGCAACAGTAAGAACCAGACATGGAACAACCAATTGGTTCAAAACTGGGAAAGGAGTACGACAGTGCTGTATATTGTCGCCCTGCTTATTTAATTTAAATGCAGAGTACATCATGAGAAAGGGTTGGATGAATCACAAGTCAGAATTAAGATTGCCTGGAGAATTATCAACAACATCGTCTGCGTATTATCAGATACGCAGACGATACCACCCTAATGGCAGAAAGCGAAGACGATCTAAAGAGCCTCTTGTTGAGGGTGAAAGAGGAGAGTGCAAAAGCTGGTTTGAAACTCAACATTAAAAAAACGAAGATCATGGCATCTGGCCCCATCACTTCCTGGCATATAGAAGGGGAAGAAATGGAAGCAGTGACAGATTTTATTTTCTTGGGCTCCAAGATCACCGCAGACAGTGACTGTAGCCATGACATTAAAAGACACTTGCTCCTTGGGAGGAAAGCTATGGCCAACCTAGACAGCATAGTAAGAAGCAGAGACATCACCTTGCCGACAGAGATTCATATAATCAAAGCTATGGTTTTCCCAGTAGCAACGTATGGCTGTGAGAGCTGGACTATAAGGAAGGCTGAGTGCTGAAGAATTGATGCTTTCGAACTGTGGTGCTGGAGAAGACTCTTACGAGTCCCGTGGACTGCAAGGAGGTCAAATCAGTCCATCCTAAAGGAAATCAACCCTGACTGCTCATTGGAAGGACAAATACTGAAGCTGAAGCTCAACTATTTTGGCCACCTAATGTGAAGAGAAAACTCCCTGGAAAAGACTCTGATGCTGGGAAAGATTGAAGGCAAAAGGAGAAGGGGACGGCAGAGGATGAGATGGCTAGATAGCATCACTGTTGCAATGAATATGAACTTCAGCACACTCCAGGAGAGAGCGGAGGACAGGAAGGCCTGGCGTGCTAAGGTCCATGGGGTCACGAAGAGTCGGACACAACTTAACAACTGAACAACAACAGAGAGAGATATTTGGCCCCCTTTTTGTTTCCTTCTACATGGGCCCTGAAGACATTTTTGTTCCAGTCCGCTTATGGTTTGGGGATGGTTTAATTATTGCTCTTGCTTAATTTTAGACATTTTTAATTGACATTAGGCTGATGTTTTGTTGTTACGCTGCTATTTTAGCTCGTTCAGAGTTGTGGGTTTTAATCAATTTACAGTTTTTAATTGTTGTATGCTTTACTATTGGATGGCTTACTGTACATTGCTTTGTGGTAATAGTATATCTTTTTGAGAAGACTTCAGTCCTGAAAAGTGGCACGGAAATCTTAAAAAACAAAAGTGAAAAATAAGCAACTGAAACATCATAAGAAGCTGCTATCTATCTTTGTGGCTGACTTAACATCTTAGCACCAGCTGTGCATGCCGAAGGTCCAAGGGTCAATCCTGCCTGAAACCCTGGAGAGCTGCTGCCAGTCATTGTTGTCAATAGCGGGCTAGATGGGCTGATGGTCTGACTGAGTACAAGGCAGCTCCCTACATTCCATATCCTAGCCAGAAAATATGGCTGAGAGGATTAAGAGCAGAGCTGGGGCTGGCAGGACCTTCGGCAAAATGCTTACCGGACACATGTCCCCTCTCATATGTTTGGTAGGCCGCCTCTCCTCTATTAGAATTTCCAAAAATGCCCCAGAGGAATCCTATGTCAGGGGCATTCTTGGAAACTCAGTTGGTTACCCACCACTACTGCTGTCAGGTGGGAGCCGAGGGAGCCCACAGCTGGGAACCCAGGGTAGCAGTGGGACCTGCCAGGAAGAAGAGAGGTGGCCTAGGGCTCCAAGTGCTGAATCTGGGCCGGAGGGAAAAGGCAGCAGCAGAGTTCTCTGTCTGACATAGAACTATCATAAAGATTCCTTTCAAATTACTCTTTGGAAGCACCACAGAAATAATCCATCTACACACACTCTCTGGCCCTCACTAGAACTCCATGTTCTCAAATTCTGTCATAACATGAGCTTCTCTATATGCAAAAACAAATAGTGTAACCTTCCCTAAACGTAGGCAAGTGCAGCTAAGACATAGCACAGATAAACTAGCTAGCATAGCTCACTTTTGTCCCAGAGATAAAAGTCCCAGCAGATCAAATGACACATAGAATGGAAAAGGGCCCCATGGGCCCAATTCTACACAGCCTTAGGGAATACCAGCATTGGTCTCCTGTACTGTCACTTAGTATAAATGTAAAGCACATGGCTGCCAGTGCCTACATTACATTTATTTGGATAGAGGTGCAATAAATATCTACAGATATTGAATCTTTATGAGTGGGATAAAGCAGTCAGAGTAGGTATGTAAATTAAGATTGTTCATGACAAAGGGGCTGGAGACATATTTGCTCCTCCTTTAATATACCTTCCCATACCCATCCACGGGAGCAATCTCACCCACTGAAAATTCCAATCTATGGAGCCAGATGTATGAGCAAATGGGTTTCAAACAACATAGCCTTTCTGCAATAAATACCCTTTTGCTGTACTTGTTCAAGATATTGGACAGTTTCCAGCACTGCCAGTGTGCTTATGCTATTGACGCACCACTATGACGTATCACTAGCATAAGCAACCTCTAGTGGTACGCCAGTAGCGTAAACTGGTGCAACTAGTTTTCCAGGGAAACGCATCACACAAGCTCACTCTATTGGCATACCACTAGAGGTCGCTTTCGTAGTGGTACATCAAAGTGGACTGGCAGTGTTGGATACGGTCCACTATTCAGGCTATAATTTCCTCAGGGAAAAAGGTTTAATTTATCTTATATCTAGGGATGTATGAATCAGTCTATAACCAGTCCATCTTGATTTTGCATGTATTCAGTCATAAATCCATTCCACCACATTTCTGCATTATTCTACAATTTAAAAAAATACCCTGCACAAACATTTGCATTTAGTTTTGTATGCAACCTTCCCTAACATGCACATACAGTATGCATCTTTCCTAATATACATATCTTTGTATGTATCTATCTATAATATATGTATTTTTGTGTGCAACGTCCCTACAATACACATTTTGTATGCCGTTTTCGAGCTGGGAATTCCAATGCAAAATTCAGAGAAGTGTGCAATCTAATGGATAACTTGCGTTCTGATCCACACATCAGTCCAGAAAATGCGAATTAGGACCATTCGCTTAAGAATGCGAACCAAACACATTTCTCCAGCATCCCTACGTCTATCTATCTATCTATCTATCTATCTTTGTGCCTGTACAGTGCTAGTCAGTATTAGAGCAACTTATATGTTAACTGGTCATTTTCTCCAAAAATTGTTTGCACGGAGTCAAATGCAAGCATAAGGACACGGGGAGAGTTCTGCCCTTTTATTAATCCACTAATTTATTCAAGGTGTACAGTCCAAAGACACAAAACATGCTCAGAGTAGTAGTGGCAGCAGAAACACCTAGTGCACTAGGGAGAGAGGGCTCTGAAAAACATCTGCCCCAAGATCTACCTTTGCCGCTGCCACCTTTAGGGGTCTCAGGGCCAGGAGCCATCCCAGTTAGATATCGGTCCAGGTTTGTTTGATATTTTGGCAACAAGTGGTATTCCAAAGGCAAATAGCTTAAAGAATATCTGCTTATACATCCACCTATATATCTAATGTTATTCAGAACTGCTTTGAGAACCATTAAGAAAATAGTATACAAATATCACAAGATAAATCAGTAATACAAAAATGGCAATAAATGGCAGGTGAGTGGAATGAGATAAAGTCCTCTTCATAGAGGGCTTGCAATTTTCTTTACCACGGGACACTCAAGAAGAAGGCCTGATATTTCCCAGCCACTTCCACGTCTTCACTTTCCCAAATGGAGGAGTCACTTTTCTTAAAGAAATTGTCCATTGTCTACTGTCTAGGCACTTCTAAGTCCAGTCCTTGTCTCTAATCTCCTCAGATCCCCAAACATGATTCTATATTGCCTTTGCTGCTGAGATTCAATCATTTTTCTCTGGCAAGGGGATCAGTGTTGTGGAGCTTGCCAATGGCACTGATGCATGTGAGAAAGTAATAGGTGGGCAACCTTGCCATCTGGCAGCTCTAGATGTGGAAGGAAGCCATCCAAGCATGGGGATTTTGAGGTTTGAAATTCTGAGCCAAGTTAGAGCAATTTGCACTGCTAAGATGTCTGGAACATTTGACCCGTTGATTCACTGACAGCAGGAGCTAGCAATGCAAACAACTAGTCATTCATGTGATTTTTTTAAAAAAAAAATCCTTATCCCCAAGAGAGCTATATTTTGGCTTAGGTATAGGAATAGGGACTACACTTCCAAAAGAATTTGTGCAGACTTATTACTGCCAACTGAAGGAAAACAGAAGCAAAAACAAGCACAAAATGTAATTCCTCAGTTAATGATAAAGCCTTATTGCATTCCCTTTCCCCTTCAGAAGAGGCCCAAAGCGGAAAATGTAAGCATAACTACATAAATACTGTTTTAAATGTGTGTTTTTTAAATGCTTTCCTAAAAAAGCATTTGCATCACCCCTGCCAGCTTCAAAATCAGCCTGCCCCAACCTGGTACCTTCCAGATGTTTTGTACTTCAACTCCCATCAGCCCCAGCCAGCATGGCCAATGGTCAGAAATACTTAAGAGTTGTAGTCCAAAACATCTGAGGGCACCAGGTTGTGGAAGGATGCTCCAGATGCAGATTGCCTGCCAGGGCCAAAAGAAGTTATCTTCATCCCAAATCCCAGTGCCAGTTCTACCATTAGGCAGAGTGAGGTGGTTGCCTCAGGCGGCAGATGCCAAGAGGCAGCAGTAAGGTGTTAGAAGAGAAAGCTGAGTGCCACATGCCCTGCTCTGCGACCCCTAAGCTAGCCTGCTGCCTGCAGATGTGGTGGAGGATGTTGTCCTGTTGCCAGTACTAAAGAACAATTTAACTGCCAGTCCTGTCAGCTTCTGTACATGAAATGGGAGGAAGCGCAATCTTGTTCTTCACCTCAGGCAGCAAAATATCTTGGGCTGGCCCTGCTTAATCCAGTGCAGAAGCCCAAATAGAAGGGATTTTAAAAAAAAAGTTTCATCCAGCTGGAGCTGAGCCAAGAGCTGAGCAGTCACCATACATTCAGTCAACTTATTTTAAAATGAGAGGCTTTAAACTGGCTAATATTTTCTCAGATCAACAGGATTTAATTAATGTTAAAGGGGAAGGGAAAAATTATACCCCTGCGTTGTCTGTTTTATCATATCCTGGCCTGTTAGTTACCATCCCTAGCACCATCCTCTTCATTCACACGAAGCCCCACCTCTACTGGGCTGACTGCCTCCGCTGTATGTTCCTCTGTCAGGGCTTCTTCACACAGACCTTTTATCCTGTCATTGAGATTGCTCACTCACAGAAATTTGCAGGCCCTTTAGATGACATCGTCAACCTCCAGGGCGTCTCCTGCACTAAATGACCTTTATTCTTTTTTTAAATAGATCGGAATTAATGAGCTATTAAATTACAGTGCTTGAGTTCCACTTGAGTTCCCTCTTTGAAAAAGGAAAAGCCACAATAACAGGAGCTAGACCATAGCGCCATCTAGTGGCTGTATAATGAAACATATAGAAGACTCAGATAAGAGAGAAAAGGAGGGGGAAAGGGGGGGTGGAAGGAAGCGCATGTAAAGGGAGTCCATCGTGATCCTGCATTTAAAATGGAAGCAGAAAGCCTCGTTTTAAATGCAGGATTTTAGGCCGGCATAGAGATGCTCTCACTCACACCAGTAGGGGGAATTTTTAAACAATCTAGTTGTTTCCTTCCCGTCTAAAGCACCAGATCAATTGGATGCAAGACCTTTAAGTGAACAGAACTCCAAAATCAGGGAATGAAAAGCTATCCCAATGACTCACTCTTTAAAGGGCAAAGAGGACTCACATGGTCCCACAAATGAGATAATGATATAAGCGTCATTAAACTGCAAGGATATCCAGACATAACCCTGGCAGTTCTTTCTAGAGAAAGGAACCCTAATTATTGAAAGGCATCTCTGGAGATTCAGTCAACCACCAATTTCAAATGGACAGTTGATAGAATATTTACATTAAGATACCTGAAGCATCATGAACACTAAGAGTGCAATTCTTGAACTTCACACTGCATTTTTGATGCAGATCCGACTTTTTAATATGAATACCAATAGTGAGTTTTTGATGGTCAGTGGGAATGTGGCTACTTGTCTGTAAGACCAGTCCCTGTAGATGCCAGGAGAGAGTTGCTGTAGTCTGATGATGGTAGTGATGACACCTGAAGGGAAAGTCGTGGAGGTGGGGAAGGAGGGTCAAGCCATCACATAACTATGCCAACAACTGGAAATAAAGTCCCCATGCCAACATTGCTATTCCCTCACATCTTGCTGCTTCACAAATATATTGAACAGGACAACTATTGCTAATTAATACTGTAACCCTCTATCCCTTTATTTAAATAATAATCCGGATGGTATCTTTCTTTTTTCTTTTTAAGAGTAAAAACAAATTACTTTATCCCAAACCCTTCTCTTCTCTAGAGCAATGTAGTATGTCTCTACTGCTTCATTCTTTCCTCTTGTTTCTATAATCTTGAAAACTCTCTTTGGAAAAACATTGGTTTCCCAATTTCAGTCCTTAGTGCGACATTCTTATTTCCTGGAATATATTCAGGGTGTTCCTAGCCCACTGAAGTCAATAGGTTTTACAGCATTTGCTTTTATTTGTCCCTAATTTTACGATTTCCCATTCCTTTTTTGTTTAATTTCTCCAGTTAAAGGCCAACAGCACTGCCGAAAATAAAAACTTGCTAGCGTCATCATTGGTCTCAAGAGTAACGAGTGCTGCAATTATGACTTTTCAGACTGGGGGATATTCTTTTACAAAAGAGATTTTTTCTAAAGCGTAAATGACAGGAAAGGACCAATCCCATCACTGACTGTCAAAGGAACTGCCAAATGCACTTTGATAATTTCCTTAATATTCTGAATGAAAAAGAAATTCAAATAAATGTCATGGATATAACACTCGGAGACTGCCAACAGCATTCATCTCAATTTCCACCAAAACTTCATCATAATGAACGTTTGTTCTACTGAACAGTTTGTTCTTGATAGAAACAAAGCAAATTCTGATCATTGTGGCAATAATTACTGTGCACATATTAAAACCCCAAATGTTTCAGCTGGTACAATAAAAAATAAACACATTTGAGATGCATAACTCTCTAAGGAATTATGAGGACAACAGACTCTCATATACCGGGACCAGAACAACTCAAGAATCATGTGCTCCCATATGAATCTGCATTCAGTTTCTGAGGCCCTTGTCATTGTCCTTCATCAAAACAAGTTGGTGGAAACAAGAGAGGAAGTTTTCAGGGGTAGGTGCCTAAACTATGAAATCGTTTTTCGTCTGGCCTGCTCCTTTTAAATGGGCTCTTGTTTCCTGTCTGCCAATATGGTTGTTGTTGTTGTTGTTATTAACATTTACACCCCGCCTTTTTTTCTCCTTAAAGAACCCAAGGCGGCGTACATAATCCTCCTCCTCTCCATTTTAGCCTCACTCACCCAGTGAGCTTCCATGGCCAAGTGGGGACTACAACCCGGATCTCCTGACTCCAGTCCAACACTGTAGCCACTACACCACACTGGCTCTCAAATATGGTTCTTTATGATGCTGCATTTTTTAAAACCGCAGTTTGTTTTAGTGTTAAAGTTATTTTTAATTAGTTCTGATATATATTTTATTTGTAATCTTGAGTATGATTAATCATAAAGAGTTGGAGCATACATGCTGAAACAAACAAACAAACATACTGGCTGCAATCAGACATAATGCTAATCTATGGTTTAGCCTTACAAAAATGAGCCAGTTTGAACCTCGGGTTCATCACACGGAGCTTTTATCCAGCTATTGAGATGGCTCTCTCTCGCGCGCGCTCTCTCTTGGAAGTTTGCGGGATCTTTAGATGACGCCATTACCTGCCATTTTCTCCAGCCTATCTCATGTTTTCCCCAAACGCAAAAATGTGGTATTTTTTCCAGCCCACGAAACAGGAGGGCCATGACCTCTCTGTGAAATTCTCCAATAGCGGAAGAAACCACCGTGTCTGCCTGCTGTGCGCGTTTGTTTTCAGTTGTTGGGGGCAGTCAGGATGTGATTTGACAGGAGCAAGGGCAAGAACCGCCTGCCGATTGCATCTCCTGCATCTGCATTTCTCAACTGGAGGGAGAAGAGGGTAAAACGCCTCCTTGCAACCAAGGGAGACACATCTGATACCCCACCCCACCAAGCTCAGAAGCAATGTCCTCTCTTGTTCAGAGCACCCTATTAAGTTCAATGGAGCTTCCTCCCAAGTAAGTGTGCCAACGGTTACAGACTTACAGGATGATTGTATGTCTACTCAGAAGTAAGTCCCATTGAGTTCAATGCGGCTTACTCCCACATAAGTGTGCCAAGTGTGCAGACTTACAGCACAATCTTACATTTTATGTCTACTCAGAAGTAAGTCAGAGGTTTCCTGGGGGCTGCAATAAAACAGTACAGCAGAAGTTACGCTACGAAAACAAGGCTCCCCTTGCCATGCCATGGAGAGAGGAAGGCACTCCTTCAGTTCAAACCACATGGCCGCAGTGTAAAGAAGCCCTTCCTAATCCTGCAAAGAAACTGAAAGCAGGAAGCTCCGTAAAGGATGTGGGGTTTTGCGGGGGGGTCGCTTAATGTAGAAGGCTCACACTCTCCCCCCCCCTCCTTTTCTGGGATAGCTGCGAGATTGGAAGCTCCTGCTTCCATTTTATATTAACCACCATTTAGTGTTACATACAAAGCCTAAAGTGTGATTAAGCTTAACTACTGTTAATTGAAACAAGGCATCTTCATCAACTTTTATTTGAAGTGGGCTTGTTTTAAGTAACCATAATTAACGTTAACCACAGTTTTTCCAAGCTTGCACGACACAGCAAGCCACAGTTAATCTAAAACAGTCCAAACTCCTTCTCATGGCTGCACCAGAGAAGGGGGAAAACACATGTCCCAAGGGCTGGCTAGGCTCTTCCTCATAATGCTAGAGTACCGTTTAGTACAGGGGCATAAAAAGTGTGACCTATAGGCGCCCCCCCCAAGCCCTTTCGAGCAGCCCCTCAGCATCTGCTGCCACTGCCAGAAACCTCAAAATGAATAAGGCCCATTGCAAAGCTTCATTTTCCAGCATCTTCCTGCTTCTAGGGAAACCCTAGGAATTAGGCTCCTATGGCACGAACCACAGAGCCCTCTTAGAGCATCTCCCCTTAGAACCCTCTAGGAGCATCTCCTAAAAATGATCTGCCTAAGAGAGATTTTCTGCTTGCTGCTGCTGCTGCTGCCAAGAGGCATAGTAAATCACATCTTTTTTCTCAGAAAATGTAAAAATGAAGGAGGAGGGTGCAGAAAGCAAATGACCTTTATAAAAATGATGGAACAGGATAAAATAAATGAAAAGGGAATAACATAAATATATTAGAGAAATAGAAGGGAGGAAAAGAAATGTATGTGTGGGGACAAGAGTGTGTATGTGGGAAGAAGTATGTGTGTCAGGGGTGCTTCTGAGCATAGGCAGTGGAAGAGTAGCTCACAGTCCAAAGAGGAAACGCAAAACGTGGGGGAGAAACTTTCCCAGACTCTTCCAGACAGGGAAGGACAGACTCCTCAGGTGTCAGTAGTTCAGCTGGACAGAGAGAGCCTCTCTTCACACACCCCCATGAGAGATAGTGAACAGGGAGAGGTGGGGCTTGGACAGCCTGAATTCTTAGACGTCAGGCGCAGACACGGGGCCAAGAGACAGATGGCAGCGGTGGAGCTTAGGCGATCTGCCTGATTGGGCCGGCGGGAACAGCTATGTGTAGATACCACACGAAACAGAGGGAGATCCCCACCCCACCCCTTAAATTAGGGAAGTGTGCCCGCCTTTTCTCAAACAGTAGGCAACTTCCAATCTTCCTGGTTACCCTTTGAATTCCCTGAAGGCTTTTCCTTTGTAGACTGTGAGTTACTGACAATTAGCATCTGTATGACCCACTGACCCCTTCAAGGATCACTGCCTTGTTGTGGCGAAGGGGCTTGCGTAACTCAGTGAAGCCATAAGCTATGCCGTGCAGGGCCACCCAAGACGGACAGGTCATGGCTGAGAGTTCTGACAAAATGTGGTCCACTGGAGAAGGAAATGGCAACCCACTCCAGGATTCTTGCCAAGAAAACCCCATGGAACGTATCACAAGGCTAAAAGAGATGACGCCGGAAGATGAGCCCCTCAGGTTGGAAGGTGTCCAATATACTACTGGGGAAGAGCAGAGGGGATTTCCAAGTAGCGCCAGAAAGAGTGAAGCGGATGGGCCAAAGCTGAAAGGACACTCAGCTGCGGATGTGTCTGGTGGTGAAAAGAAAATCCGATGCTGTAAAGAACAATATTGTTTAGGAACCTGGAATGTCAGATCAATGAATCAAGGTAAGCTGGAGGTGGTCAAACATGAGATGGCAAGATTGAAAATCGACATCTTGGGAATCAGTGAACTAAAATGGACAGGCATGGGCGAATTTAATTCAGGTGACCATCATATCTACTATTCTGGGGAAGAATCCCTTAGAAGAAATGGAGTAGCACTCATAGTCAACAAAAGGGTGGGAAAAGCAGTACTGGGGTACAATCTCAAAAATGATAGAATGATCTCAGTACGAATCCAAGGCAAACCATTCAACATCACAGTAATTCAAGTCTATGCCCCAACCACTGATGCCAAAGAAGCTGAGGTTGATCAGTTCTATGAAGACCTACAACACCTTCTAGAACTAACACCAAAAAAGATGTCCTCTTCATCATAGGGGATTGGAATGCTAAAGTAGGAAGTCAAGAAATCACCGGGATAACAGGCAGGCATGGCCTTGATGTACAAAATGAAGCAGGTCAAAAGCTAATAGAGTTTTGCCAAGAGAACACGCTGTTCATAGCAAACACTCTTTTCCAACAGCACAATAGACGACTCTACACATGGACATCACCAGATGGTCAATATCGAAATCAGATTGATTATGTACTTTGCAGCCAAAGATGGAGAAGGCATCACCTTGCCGACAAAGGTCCGTCTAATCAAAGCTATGGTTTTCCCAGTAGTAATGTATGGCTGTGAGAGCTGGACTATAAGGAAGGCTTAGCGCCGAAGAATTGATGCTTTCGAACTGTGGTGCTGGAGAAGACTCTTATGAGTCCCCTGGACTGCAAGGAGGTCAAATCAGTCCATCCTAAAGGAAATCAACCCTGAGTGCTCATTGGAAGGACAGATACTGAAGCTGAAGCTCAAATATTTTGGCCACCTAATGAGAAGAGAAAATTCTCTGGAAAAGACCCTGATGCTGGGAAAGACTGAAGGCAAAAGGAGAAGGGGACGGCAGAGGAAGAGATGGCTAGATAGCATCACCGATGCAATGAATATGAACTTGAGCACGCTCCGGGAGAAAGCACAGGACAGGAAGGCCTGGCGTGCTATGGTCCATGGGGTCACGAAGAGTCGGACACGACTGAACGACTGAACAATAAAATGACCCACTGAATTAAAAGGATTAAAGAGTCATTGATAGAAGCCTCTTGTCTGTATTTTGATTTTGCTATTGGAGTTCAGCGGGGACAAAAGGGAAACCTGACAGTGTGTGTGTGTATGTATATGTGTGTGTATTGGCCCCAGGCCTGTAACCAAGCCACCTGTAGTTTTAGAGGGGCCTAGAGATGCATAGGTTCATTAGGTTCATTATTGGTGCAATTTCCTTGCTAGTGGGCCTCTGAGCATGTGAGATGAGTCAAAGGTCGATAGTAGCAGCCTCAGCACATTCCATGCTAATGAAGGCTAGTATCTTGTTGTTGTTCAGTCGTTAAGTCGTGTCTGACTCTTCATGACCCCATGGACCATAGCACACCAGGCCTTCCTGTCCTCCACTCTCTCCCAGAGTGTGCTCAAATTCATATTCATTGAATCGGTGATGCTACCTAGCCATCTCATCCTCTGCCATCCCCTTCTCCTTTCGCCTTCGATCTTTCCCAGCATCAGGGTCTTTTCCAGGGTGTTTTCTCTTCACATTAGGTGGCCAAAACAGTTGAGCTTCAGCTTCATTATCTGTCCTTCCAATGAGCACTCAGGGTTGATTTCCTTTAGGATTGACTGATTTGACCTCCTTGCAGTCCAAGGGACTCGTAAAAGTCTTCTCCAGCACCACAGTTCAAACGCATCAATTCTTCGGCGCTCAGCCTTCCTTATACTCCAGCTCTCACAGGCATACGTTGCTACTGGGAAAACCACAGCTTTGATTATACGAATCTTTGTCGGCAAGGTGATGTCTCTGCTTATTACTATGCTGTCTAGGTTAGCCATAGCTTTCCTCCCAAGGAGCAAGAGTCTTTGAATTTCATGGCTACAGTCACCATCTGTGCTGATCTTGGAGCCCAAGAAAATACAATCTGTCACTGCTTCCACTTCTTCCCCTTCTATACACCAGGAAGTGATGGGGCCAGATGCCATGTTCTTCGTTTTTTTAATGTTGAGTTTCAAACCAGCTTTTGCACTCTCCTCTTTCACTCTCAACAAGAGGCTCTTTAGATCCTCTTCGCTTTCTGCCATTAGGGTGGTATCGTCTGCATATCGGAGGTTGTTGATAATTCTCCCGGCAATCTTAATTCCGACCTCTGATTCATCCAACCCGGCGTTTCTCATGATGTACTCTGCATATAAATTAAATAAGCAGGGCGACAATATACAGCCTTGTCATACTCCTTTCCCAGTTTTGAACTAATTGGTTGTTCCATGTCCGGTTCTTACTGTTGCTTCTTGACCCTTATACAGGTTTCTCAGGAGACAGGTAAGGTGGTCTGGTACTCCCATTTCTTTCAGAATTTGCCACAGTTTATTGTGATCCACACAATCAAAGGCTTTAGCGTAGTCAATGAAGCAGAAATATACGTTTTTTCTGGAATTCTCTTGCTTTCTCCATGATCCAGCAAATGTTGGAGATTTGATCTCTAGTTCCTCTGCCTCTTCGAAACCCCGCTTGTACTTCCGGTAGTTCTCGGTTCACATACTGCTGAAGCCTAGCTTGTAGGATTTTGAGCATAACCTTGCTGGCATGTGAAATGAGCACAATTGTATGGTAGTTTGAACACTTTTTGGCGTTGCCCTTCTTTGGAATTGGAATGTAAACTGACCTTTTCCAGTCTTATGGCCACTATTGAGTGTTCCAAATTTGTTGGCATATTGAGTGCAGCACTTTAACAGCATCATCTTTTAGGATTTTAAATGGCTCAGCTGGAATACTGTCATCCCCGCTAGCTTTGTTGTTAGTAATGCTTCCTAAGGCCCACTTGACTTCACTCTCGAGGATGTCCGGCTCAAGTTCCGTGACCGCACTATCATGGCTATCAGGGACATGAAGATCTTTCCTGTATAGTTCTTCTGTGTATTCTTTCCACCTCTTCTTAATCTCATCTGTTTCTGTTAGGTCCCTGCCTTCTTTGTCCTTTATCATGCCCGTCTTTGCACAAAACGTTCCCTTGAGATCTCCAATTTTCTTGAAGAGATCTCTACTCTTTCCCATTCTATTGTTTTCCTCCATTTCTTTGCATTGTTCATTTAAGAAGGCCTTCTTGTCTCTCCTTGCTATTCTCTGGAACTCTGCATTCAGTTGGATATATCTTCCCCTTTCTCCCTTGTTTTTCGCTGCCCTTCTTTCCTCAGCTACTTGTAAAGCCTCATCAGACAGCCACTTGGCTTTCTTGCATTTTTTTTTCTTTGGGATGGATTTAGTTGCTGCCTCCTGAACAATGTTACGGACCTCCATCCATAGTTTCTCAGGCACTCTGTCCATCAGGTCTAATCCCTTAAATCTATTCCTCACCTCCACTGTATATTCATAAGGGATATGATTTAGGTCGTACCTGAATGGTTTAGTGGTTTTCCCTACGTTCTTCCAAGTTAAGCCGAAATTTTGCCAGAAACAGCTCATGATCTGAGCCACAGTCAGCTGCAGGTCTTGTTTTTACTGACTGTATGGAGCTTCTCCATCTTTGGCTGCAAAGGACATAATCAATCTGATGTCGATATTGACCATCTGGCGATGTCCATGTGTAGAGTCGCCTCTTGTGCTGTTGGAAAAGAGTGTTTGCTATGATCAGCGTGTTCTCTTGACAAAACTCTATTAGCCTTTGTCCTGCTTCATTTTGTACACCAAGGCCATGCTTGCCTATTATCCCGGTGATTTCTTGACTTCCTACTTTAGCATTCCAATTCCCTATGATGAAGAGGACATCTTTTTTTGGTGTTAGTTCTAGAAGGTGTTGTAGGTCTTCATAGAACCGATCAACCTCAGCTTCTTCGGCCTCAGTGGTTGGGGCATAGACTTGAATTACTGTGATGTTGAATGGTTTGCCTTGGATTCGTACTGAGATCATTCTATCATTTTTGAGATTGTACCCCAGTACTGCTTTTCCCACCCTTTTGTTGACTATGAGTGCTACTCCATTTCTTCTAAGGGATTCTTGCCCACAGTAGTAGATATAATGGTCACCTGAATTAAATTTGTCCACACTTGTTCATTTTAGTTCGCTGATTCCCAAGATGTTGGTGTTCAATCTTGCCATCTCATGTTTGACCACCTCCAGCTTACCTTGATTCATTGATCTGACATTCCAGGTTCCTAAACAATATTGTTCTTTACAGCATTGGACTTTCTTTTCACCACCAGACACATCCACAGCTGAGTGTCCTTTCAGCTTTGGCCCAGCCGCTTCACTCTTTCTGGTGCTACTTGGAAATTCCCTCTGCTATTCCCCAGTAGTATATTGGACACCTTCCGACCTGAGGGGCTCATCTTCCGGCGTCATCTCTTTTAGCCTTGTGATACGTTCCATGGGGTTTTCTTGGCAAGAATCCTGGAGTGGGTTGCCATTTCCTTCTCCAGTGGACCACATTTTGTCAGAACTCTCCACCATGACCTGTCCATCTTGGGTGGCCTTGCACGGCATAGCTTATGGCTTCACTGAGTTACGCAAGCTCCTTCGCCACAACAAGGCAGTGATCCATGAAGGGGGCTAGTATCTTACCGGGGCCTAGTACGTGCCTGGGAAGTGAGGCTATGTTTATGCCAAGCTGCAGGTTTCTGTGCTGAGAAAGCTCCAATTGTTTTCCTTCTGAACAAGCACTGTTAGTCTATACTGGGAATGAACGCTAATTAACGCTTGCTGCTGTCATGCTGCCTCACTGCTAACATGTATGGTATAAAACCCATTTTACCCCATGGCTCTGGGTTCAGAGAAGCTGTCTGATCCAACCATTGGGTACGCCTGTGTGTTGATTGTACTCAATAAAGTATCTCCTTGTAAGTAAACCTGGATCTGATTTATCACTATCTTGGCACCTCTAAATTAAGAGTTCAAAGCCTACTGCAGGGACAATACAACATGTCCGTCCATGTATGCAGCTTCTGCATCCAATGCTGGATGCAGCCCTTGGAGGCAAAGGGGCTGTGTACTCCTGGTTTATATTTACGTCTGAATGAGGCCACTGTCTTCCCATTAAGCTAGATGTTGTGGCTATCTTAAGGTCTAATTCATTGTCATCCCTAGGCCAGTGATCTCCAAAGTGGGTGTGCAAGACGATCCATTGGGGTGTACGAGCCACCTGATAATTGAGCAGCCTCCTGCTGCCCTGACAAGCTGCCATTGTGTGCAATGAGGGTGGTGGGAGCAGTAACAGCAGGATGGGACGGGAGCCGAGAGGGAAGATCCACGGCATTTCTCTCTCGGCTCCAGTCCTGTCCTGCCTCTGCTGCAGTCACTGAGAGCAACTGCGCCAGTCTCTGCCAGGCACAGCAGCGGAAGGCACAGTTGCTTGCTCAGTGGCATCGGAGCAGCTGCCTTCCTGCTGAAGGAGAGCAGGAAGGAGATTAACCCTTCCCACTCTCCTTTGGCAGAATGAACCCAAGAAGAAAGCCTGTACTTTCCTGTCAGCTGCCATCCTGCCAAAGGACAGCAGGAAGGGTTAACAGCCCAGGAGGAGGTTAACCCTTTCCGCTATCCTTTGGGAGAATGAAGCTGAAAGAGCTATGTCAGCTATGACCACCATTAAAACCAAGTACTGAACTTAGAAACAGACTGTTGAATCGCTGTATCATGATGTGTTAAACCAAGATTTTCAAAAGTAATGAAGCAGATTCAATCACATTACTCCCACTAAAAAAAAATATTAGTAATAATATTTTTAGTGAGAGCAAAAAGGGGGGTTGTACCATTAATAAATAAAATAAACAAAACATTATTTTAAAAATATTGATTACTTCATCTTTATCTCATCCTTTTTTAATTTGTGTTTGTGTATGTTTTATAATGTATATATTAGTACAGTAATACATGTATATAATTTATAAATAAATAAATATACATATTTTGGGCTGCATGTTCAAAACATTTTTACTGACAGGGGTACACAATCAAAGAAGTTTGGAGACCACTGCTCTAGCCTACAAAATTTATATTGCCATGGCACAGTGTAACCTAGGTTAATAGTAATAATAATAAAGGTCTACAGAGTCCATTGCAAGTGTTCAGTGTACTTTACATATCTCTTACCCCAAGAATGTTTATATTACATTCCTTAAGGTAGGAAAATATTATCATCCCCATATTGCAAATAGGAGGCTGCCATATATTATTTATATAGCATCATCAGTGTGCTCGGTGCTTCACAGACTACAGGAAGACAGGTCTTTGCTTTGAGGAGCTAACTATAAAACTCGACAGGGGAAACAACAGAGGCAGGGGTGGAACATGGAGGCATGGGTGAACAGGGAAAGAATGTGTGGTTATTTTAGCTATGTGCAGTTAGGTTTGGTTACGGGCTTAGTTGCAGTGGGAAGTAGGGGGTTGTGCCAAAGGCTTCACGGAAAAAGGTTGGTTTTAAGCAAGGATTTGAAAAAAGAAAGAGCAGCAGCATCACGCAGGTACCCTGGGAAGCACTTTCAAGCATAAGGGTAGCAAAGTTCAAGAATGAGAGAACCATGGCCTGTCTCAGGCCTGCCAATGAGTCTGTAGCTGAGGTGATACTTGTTCTAGTAGACTTTCAGTTTAGTGGAATATCCTCATCCTGCTAACACTGAAAAAAAAAAAGATATCGTCAGAAAATTGAGGGCCAATTCTCTATAGTAAAAGGTGGCTACAAAAGTGAAAACCAAAGGATATTAGGGCCAAGCTATATGTTCTTCAAATGTCACATAAATTAATTACCTCAGTGTAAGCTCAATGAAATCAATGCAGATGTGTGTGTGTGTGTGTGTGTGTGTGTGTGTGTTTTTAATCCCCCCATGCAGGGGGAGTGGAATTTCAGGACAAAAATGAGATGAGGGAAGGTTAAATTCCACGCTCCCACAGTGCCATGGTCCCGATCCGAATTGGGCTCACACGTGCTTACACTATGGTAATTAATAGCTCTCCTATGCTTGATTTGAAGAACATGTAGTTTGGCCCTTTGTGAGTTAGAGGAACCCCATGGGAAGCACTTCTCTGTAGAATTAAAGGTGTTGATGTCCATGTTGTGACGGCAGCCTGCTGGTCACATGGCTTCCCCACTGCAAATGCTGATTTTATTTAGCTCTTGTGTTCCACTGCAGAAAAACATGACATATAAAGGTATTTTTCTTGCTTTTTTTAAGGAGAGATTTGCAGCCCTTGTGTACAATCTGAGTCTTCCTGCTTTGACTGTTTGTCAGCCATCCTGCTCCTAAGACCTATATACGTTACGGCAGGTGGCACTGCCACGCATGGAGAAGTTCGATCGCTATTCTGTCCATTTCCCATAGCTCAGGGCTGAACTGTTGTTGAAATTACTGATTTAGGAAAACAATACATTAAAAACACCAAGACTTTGTATCTCTGACAACACAAAGTGGGGCGGGGAGCTAGTAGCCTTCTTTTAGAAGCAGTTAATATACTGGATGGGTACTATTTTCATTTTACAAATGCTGAAGAAAACTGTTGAATTTGTATAAATCGCATGCTTCCCCCTAATCTGCTTACTGTGCCATTTCTTCCAATACATTAAGGAACTTTATCAAATGGAAGCTAAAGCTAGAGAAGATCCCTTCCAGGAATGCTAACACCCTGACCTTCTTGAAATATAAAACCAGCAGGCTTACCTGCCAAGCTGGAGCTCTTCAACTGGCTAATTTACTCCTGATTATGGTTGAAGATACAAAAAGAGGAGAACTAGTCAGCTGTCAGGTAGATGAGGGTGAATTAAACATGCAATTACTTTTGTTCTTCTGCTGCTGCTGTATCAGTCATTACTGCAAATTTTAAGTGCACATTTCTTGCTATGTATGGATTTGAACTGAATATTTTGTGCAGTGGAATATTTTAATATCTTACTATTATCCCATTCAGGGATAAGCAACCAGGTGCCTTCCAGATGTTTTGGACTACAACTACCATCAGCCCCAGCCAGCATGGCCAACAGTCAGGGATGTTGGAGATGTATTCCAAAACATCTGGAGGATACCAGGGAGAGTATATATACACACACACTTTTTAAAATGTATAAATACATATTTTGAAATAAAAATAGTTCATTTGCAGTTTTTTGAGGGCCGCTTTTATTTTAAAGAGGCATAGGAAAATAAATTGTGCTGAAAATTAATATTGCAGTAATGGCGGAAACTGCATAACTACCACTGCACTATATATTTTCATATCGTCTACTACACTAAGATGAAGCTGCCTCCAACAGAGTGCATGAACGCTGCAATGCATTGATGTGCAATTTTTAGCAATCCTGTATTTCCTGATCCCTGGTACTGAACAAACCACTAAGAATATATCATCTGGAGTCCGAAATGTCTACAACTGTGGAGAGTAGAATGGATTCCCGGTGTCTCAGGAAGCAGGGAAAACAACTGACCAGTCATAGGCAATACTAGGGCACAGGAGTGCAGCAGGTGGCACTGCCACTATTGTGCTTAAAAATAAAATAAATGCCCAAGGATAGAACAGTGACTGCAGGCCTGTGTATAAATGCACATCTCCATTTTTGTTGCATGATACAGAATGGATAGGAACTTGAACAGGATTTTGCTTGTATCTCTTGTATCTCTTGTATCTCTATCACTTGGGGAACGGTCTGTTTTAAAACAAATCCGAAACGACTGTACTCAGACCCTTTCCTCATACATGAGTGCCTCTTCAGTGCTTTGGGCACTTAAACCATCTCATAGGGTGGATCCCTGCCACACTGGCAACCTACATTGCCACTCAACCCTTCAGAAGCAGTGAGCAGGAGGAAGAGCCAGCTGTGCCAGGAAGCGCCTTCTTGCCCTGCTCCCTACCTGGATCATGTGCACAGGAAGCTGGGGCTGTGGGCAGCACCCCTCCTGCTGAGATGGAGCAAACGGCCCCACCGCACAACCAAGTGGTTCCTTGGGCAAAGGAACAGGGCCATCCACTCTACTCAGTGCCCTGACTCTTAGGTGGCTGGGGAAAAGATGACGGGGGACTGTATTGGGAAAAGATGAGAGCATATTGGGCAAAGTAAGCAACCTGCAAGTACACTACACATATTGAGTCCGGGATGGGTTTCCATGAATCATAGGCAGCAGCCACACAAACTCATCCTGTGTTTATGTAACCCACCAATGAATAGGGAAATGAGCAGTGTTCCCCGGGTGGCAGGATTGTGCCCCTGTGTCTTAAACTGTCAATGACCTGCTCTGTGAGTGGAAGAGAAAACAAGGGAGTGCCCACACACATCTTTGCTCTGTGACCTTTTCCAATGCCAGGGGGTAGAAAACTCCCAGCAAACCAGCCCTAAAACTCTCTGGTTTTCAGCTATATACTTTAGGTAGTGTGGGGGTTGTATATTAACTGTAGGGTAGGTAAACCCCCTCCCAAAAGAGACCACAATATTTCAAATGACAAAGCTTAAATTTTACTGAAGAAAAATGTCAATCAGGGGAAAAATAAAAATCTGAATGGAGATACACACACACACACACACACACCACAAAAACCCATATGACCAATGAGGTAATAAAAGAAACAGGGATAAAGGCATCCAACTAACCTAACTAGACTGTGTCCCCATTTTATTCAGATCCTTTGGGCTCCATCACACAGGCGGAGAATTCCACATCAATACCAGTTCTTTCCCCATCCAGTATCACTGCAGGACTGGGTCGTTCTCTTTAGATGGCTGTCCCCGACACGTTATTTTTCGTTTCTTTCCTTCTCACGGGGGTGGTGATGCTGCTCAGAGGCATCACCACCTTTCCGCAAAAAAGCATTGCACGAACCTGGAGCGTAGCGACGGCTCCTCCCTGGTTCCTGCCCTTTTCCCTCCCCTTGCACGTTACTGGTGGATGGGGACTGACATGCAGACAGTCCCCCCACCAATTTCCCCACCCCTCCGCCTCCCTGTTCAGTGTTTTTGACAATCTCTGCCATTTACTCACTGGGAATGCACAACGGGGGGTGTCCCAGCAGGTCAGAAGGCTGTCGCACTGCTCTGCTGAACTGCCACTCTGCTGTCCTGCTGCCTTGTTCAGAACGCTGCCGGCTGAAAATGGCAAGGACCCAAAGCGGTGCAGGCCTGGGGAGGCGGCACGCCCCACAGCCTGTTGTCATCACCTTCACCATCATGACCACACCCCCGACAACCCAAAACAACCACCCGCAGCCGCCAACACACAGTGGTTCATTCGCGCTAGGGGAGAAATACATGGGGAGGTCATGGCGTTCCATTTGCGCCTATCTGGAAAAATACCACATTTTTTCCGTTTGAGGAAAACATGGGAGAGGTGGGTGGGATAATGATTATGGTGGGACAATGACTGGACGATGACAACATCATGTAATGGGCCTGCACAATTCAGTGAGTGGCCAGTCATGAATGTGCAATAAACTGGAGATAAAATATCTAAGCAATATTTTACTGTTATTGGTCCAGCTCTCTCTCAACCAGTTCTCCAGTTCCAACAGCTCTGACTTTCTTTCCTCTGGGATGGGTGAGGAATTCAATTCAGAGAAACTCTCAGGAGCCGCATTCCAGTGGTGGGTGGGGCCAAAGGTAAAGGGGTGGGGCCAAAATCACAAAACAAATACCAAAAATGCCAGCATATTGTGGCTTAAAGCTCTTACTGCCAGTGACCGAGCCCCTTAGGAGAAGCATTTCAACCTTTTATAATGGGGGAAACTACACAAAAGTTGGGAAGCACTCTTGTGAGACTATTTAAAATTAGTGCCAGATACCACAAGCCACAGGAAATACATTATAAGGTACTGAAATAATTTAAAAAAAAATGCAATGTGAAGCCACATTTATTTTTACACATTGTTTTGTATAGGTCAGTCTATCCCAAGAAAAATAAAATTAAGAGCAGACCATTGTGCTTCCCTTGTGTACTGGTGGCACTATAAGAAAGAATTCTGAATAAAAGCTAAGAGAAGGTAACAGCTTATGAAACATTGTTTTCCTTGCATGTAATCATTCCTGCAAGTCTGCTTGCATCACTAAACCAATGCAAATTTTACTGAGGATTCAAACATGGTACAAACTATTATGTTAAAACACAAAACAGAAGAGAATCTTGCCGCTTCAACTATCCTTCCATAGGGGAAAAAATGTTTCCCCTTAGCAAGCAGATAAACCTATTTCCAGTCCATACTCATCCTAAATCGCTGTACTCACTAGGTATACCCAATACTCCTTTCTATAATAACTTTTCAGAAACTCAGTCTTCCAGCCCATGAGAGAATACTCTGTTTCACTGAATGGGGAAGAGATCTTCAATAATAGCTGACCCGTGACAGTGCAGATGCAGGAACACCATTTTCAAATGCGTGGACATGTAATTCCTAAGAGGTTCTTGCATTATTTCAGCAGTAATATAACAGGCATGTTCCCTTGGAAAGCACATAACATCATGGGAGTAGGGTTACCACAGGGTGACTGGTCCTACTCCTAGTCATTTAACAGCAATCCAACATACAGAAATCCCAGTGTAAAGCGTTTTCCACTGCTTATAGCCAGGCCAGGAAAACCTTCATCTACTACATTTATATGTGTCAGACTTCTGTTACAGGCAGGGAAGCACAGCCAATTAAAAAGTAGTAATGCTAACTGTGAGTTTCTTAAAGGATGGTCTCAGGTGGGCAAGCATTGTCAGAAAATGCTCACCATGAAGAAATTCCATGGGAGTGACAATCCCTGGCATTTTATCTTGAATATGAGTCCATGTGGATGACCTTGCAGAATCTCAGTAGAAAATCAGGTAAGAGGGCTGCATGCTACCAACAGTTTAAAGATGAGTACAATACCTGAATGACCTTTGATCTTACATTTTAGAAAAGGAACTGTTCCTCCTTTAGTGGTCATGTGTCATCTCTTGACCACAATGAGGGAGGAGGATCTTCTCTTTCTTAATGCTGCAGCTGGGCTTTGCCTATGCCTTTATCTTATAGGTGTGTCTCTATGGAGCTATATGGTATAGGCTTCTCCTCACCTGTGGATCTTTTTCCTTGATGTTTCTATGTTATGGTGCAGGCTGTCCACCATCTGTTCTGGTACGCTGCCTTGGGTCCAGCTCTGGTTACATCATATACTATGGCAAAGGAGGTACTGCCCCAGACACACACACACACGCACGCACACTTCAATGTAAAAACAATCTTTTGTTCATTTTAATCATATCTGCATAAACAGCGGGCTTGAAAACTCAGCAATAGCAAAGAAGTAGTTTCTTGTTGACTATTAATACCCCAGAGCCAGAGTCACTTTCCATCTGACACTGATTAACATTGACGGATACCATTATTGTCTTAGAATAACCATGTGTGTTCTATATATGCTGAAGCTTAATCATCATGTTTGTATGAAGCATCACGACAGGATTCCCATCTCAGTTATTCTGAGATACAAAGCTTTGTATCTTGGAGCTTTGTATGGATACAAAGCATGGAGCTTTGTAATTTTGAACTTTGCTCAGTATATTAACTCCATATGGTAAATGCTATGGAGAAATGAACAGTGATGACCAATTCATTGTCTTCAATGCATTTGCAGCTGCATTCCAGTTTTCTATCAGCTCCATATGATGGCCATAATATTAAAAGCTGCTCATCATGTAGATTGTCGAGACTGTATTGGGAGTCCCCCATATTCTCAGTAGCTACCAGTGCTTTTGGAAGACTTTCCATGCAATTGGACCATGGTGAGTAGCATTCATAGAATTCTATAGTTGAAAGGGACCTTGGAAGTTATTTTATCCCATCTCGAGATCAATGCAAGATCTGCAATGCAGGATGCCATTATAGCATCCCAACTGATTGTATAAATCATGCTGATTTTATAAGTTATAAGATGTACAGATAGAAAGCCAGTTCATATATTAAAATCTTTCAACTACTATTAAAATATTGTGCTCAATGTTAGTCCATCAATTGGATAGATAGAAAATTGACCTAGTCCTTGCTATTAAGGCATACCTAGTAAGTATTTATTGGTCGGTGTAGTAGTGCTTCAACCTGCCTAGACATTTTGCCAACCCAGGGAACAGAGGAGAGAATTACTCCATTGTAGGAAGCATTCCTCAAGCTTTTCCCAATTAAAGAAGCACCAGTCAGCATCAGACTAGAGGAAACAGGGGAGAAGCCAGTGCTCTTCTACATCTAGGAATTATAAACAAAAGCAGTCAAGCTCTGTCCATGATGCTGTAATGTCTATCCATTAGTATGCCTCAGATGGGAGGAAGTATTTGTCCTTCTGCTTTTTCTTAAGATATTGAAAGCTATAGATATTTACACAAATTTTATCAAATGTGTAAATACAATCCATTTGATTGCTATCTACTACAAATTTTCTGAAGTCTCATCTAGTGTTCCTGTCAGCATAGAATCACAAAAAACAATTTTCCCTGAACCTTATCATTTGATTTGGATACAGAATCCCTTGTTGAGGTAACAAGGGTAATTGAGAGAATATCTGGAATAGACAATGACAGTCCTACAAGATGTCATCATGCTCCACTGACCTTATAATATTCATTACTAACCATGACTGTTGTGTTCTTAGCATTATTTAGGTCATCTACAGGTCTAGAATAGCAGCCATATTAACAGTTCATTTGTATTAGTTGCTGATACTCAGTGGACAACAGGAAGTCAAATAGTGTTCAAAGATGATATACAATGGCTCACATCACCCAGTTTCCCCACAGTGATGAAGCCACATGTTACTGGAACCTACCACGCTTGACATTACTCTTCTTTGGGCACCTGCAAAAAGGTGTCCCTAAAATGTACCCCCTGCTTCTCTAATGTTATAGGAAGACAACTAAAAACTGCTTCTACTTTATGTATGTCCATGGCTCAAAGCCTTACTTTTTTCTTTGGGATCAAAACCATTTGTTATTGGCTGATCTGCTACAGCTCAAGAACACAGACCTAGAAGAATTCATTTTCAATGTTCATATATTACTAGGAGAAATCTACCACCAGCTGTGTTCCTGCCAGCAGTAACCCCCAAATGGATCCAAAGCACCTTCATTCCATTGAGGAGCCCCAGGACTGGGTTCCTCAACTGCACCTGCCTAGAGCAGGTGCTCTGCTTTCCAGTGAAGAAACTGAGGAGGGAGAAAGATCTGCTGAACAATTAGGCCAGGAAAAGCCATCCCATGAGCCAGCAGGGCTTTGGAAGTGTTGGAGATTCTGCCATTGTGTTCCCCTCATTTAGGATTGCTCCCTTTTGTGGTGGGCACCATTTTATCACCCCATTTATTTTCTTAAAATCAGTGTTTTAAATTAGTTCCAAAATGCTTTCCCGGCTATATTTTTTTAATTGAAAGAACAAAGCATGACAATTCCACACTAAACTTCGAATATAGAAGCACACTCAGAGAAAGACTGGGCAAAGCCAGAGGACAGATAGACAAAGTTACAAACCACAGGGCTGAGGAAAACTGAAGTCCCCACATGGATTTGAAATGAAGCTGTGGCTTCAGGTTTCTTCTTGCTTACAAAGGTGTTAGAGAATGTCTTTTTCCTACAAAAGAGGTTTCCATTTCATGTACACTCATACATAATGCTACTAGGCAAATACTAGGAGAAGGTAGCCCATAACAAGTATGAAGAAGCTTTTAATAATGTAAGAATATTTTAAATCTAATGAATAACTATTTCTGCTTCTTCCTACTGAAGCAAAATAGTAAACAACATGCACCATGCTATGATAGAGCAACTCAGACATTGTTTTATACACCACCGTGCTGGTTCCGCTACAAATACGCACACAAAAATCAGTCAGACACACTCTGCTCTTTTCCCTGCAGAGAGCATGAAGGGCATTTTTTCCCTTGCCCATCTGTTAAGTCCTATTAATTAGCTCCCTGCAAAACCAGGAAACATGAGCATTAATACACCTTGGTCCATTCTGCTTGTGCTATGCTGTAATTTGGTTGTCACTGTAGGCTGCAGCTCTGGTATTTCAGAAGTAAAGGACTAGCACTCAATTGTGGGTGGGAAAGTGGTCTGAGTGGAGGGGGAGGGAATTATCTATCATCAACAGTGAAGGTAGATTTTTGCCTTTGGGCTGCCTATCGGATCAGAAAGCCTGTCCGTGCTTTCAGCTTTACAATTGGATTACCTGTTTTAGTACTCACCAGATGTACACACTAGACATTAATATGTGTTGTCAGGGTGCTTTTTTGCAAATTGTCCATTGGTATGTCCTGGAAAATATTGGGTTTGATATGTTTCTATCCATACAAATGAAAGTTCAATTTGTCTGGCTTTTTAAAGCTTCATAAAGGGAAAGGAGGTTTGTTTTTGTTTTTTTACTGATTTTTTCCATGAAAGTTGAAGCTATATTATATGCACAAAACAGTTGAGAGTATTGATGGGACTGGAGGGAGGAATCCCATGGAGCTTTAGGTCCTCTTATGTACCAGCTTATAGCTGAAGTTGGGCTATAAAGCTGTGCCTTCCTGAAAGAAGCTCTGGATTGGTAAACCTCAAGCTTACTGTGGTCCAATCGAAAACACTCTTCCAGTCACTGATTAGGCAGAATGCGACAACCCAAGTCCCTATTCCATTCCTTCTTAAAACCCTGTATATCATATTTATTCACCAATAACAAGCATTTATAGACGTGGATCGTGAGTCGCTTTGCCTGACCAGCCTCAATAAGTGCTCCCAATAATGACAGAGTCTCTGATGCTGTAAAAGCAGCAGGGCCACATCTAGATACTAACAAAAGCTGCCATTGCAAGTGTTGCTATACAGCCATAGCTGGCAAGTCACATTTGGCATGCAAGATAGAAAATGACAAAAACTCATCATCTGCACCCATCAGTAGATACAAAATAAAAATTGCCTTATCTGTCCATGTCCGCCACAAAAACATTTTCTTACCAATTTTTAGATCTGGATTGCTCCATAAAGTGAACTTAGCATGAGAAAATGGATCAAAGTGTAACTGACTTGACATTATATGCCACACATCTCTAACTGTAGAGAGGAACCCTATGCACTCTTGTATGACTAGAACCTATTGCCATCCATTCACAGAGAGGAACCAGACAAGCAAATTCCAAAACTGACCAAGGCAGAAGATCTGATGCTGACGAGAAAGACCAAAATTCAGTATGAATCAGCAGAGAAGGAAGATCAGGAAAACTAAATCCGTCTTCTTTAATTGGAAGGTGCATCCTTGCTAGAGATAATCTTGGCGGGGAGAAACTTCCCAAAAACTTACTAAAGAAAGCACTGATTTTCTGAAAATATTTATCAGGTTCAGATAAAGATACAGAAAAATTAATCATGCCATTTGCTGGTTTAAAAAATGGGCAGAATCAAGCACCCTAGAGCCAATTTATTTCTAATGGGAGACTAAATCTCCCATTGAAATCAGTGAAGCCTAGAAGTGCCTAGCTTTGCCTTGAGTGTGTCCTTAGATTGTTAACAGCCTCATACCTAATTTAAAAACCATTCTATTAACATTTTATGCTAAATGCTGCATGTCACTCACGATACTACTCCTGCCCCATAGCTGGGTACGTGCATTTTGCTCTTTTCTTCCTTTGATGACAAGCTGAAAATCTTTATGTGACACACATTGAACACCACTGTCTGTGGATTAAGTTTTAGATAGGATAACTTCACAAAATGACTCCTTTCAATTGCAATATTAACTGAATAAAAAGCTTGGCATGGAAAAGTACATATTATACAGGCAGTAGAGGCTGGGAGTTCCAATTTCAGTGGGGCTGTGATTCCATCCTGGGTTTTAGTCAGAACCAGCCAAAACTCCCCAAAGTGGGTTCAGTACCTTGGATATCTCCTTTAGGGTTCTGACTGAAACCCAGAATGGAATCACAGCCTCACCAAAATCAGAGCCACGAGCCTCCATTGTATGTAGGCAAAAAGAGTTAAGTGACCTACAGCCCAGTTGTATGCATATTTACTTTGAAGTAAATTCCACTGAGTTAGAATCATAGAATCACAGAGTTGAAAGATACCTCAGAGATCATCTAGTCCAACCCCCTGCACATTGCAGGCTCTTCACTGCAGGGTGCAGCTCCAGCAATCCCAGGAAGATGGCCATCCAGCCTCTGCTTAAATGCCTCCAATGAGGCAGAACCCATCACCTCCCAAGGCAATCTGTCCCACTGCTGAACAGCTATTACTGTAAGGGTGTTCTTCCTAATGTTTAGTTGAAATCTTCTTGTTGTTGTTCAGTCGTGTCCAACTCTTCGTGACCCCATGGACCATAGCACGCCAGGCCTTCCTGTCCTGTGCTCTCTCCCGGAGCGTGCTCAAGTTCATATTCATTGCATCCGTGATGCTATCTAGCCATCTCATCCTCTGCCATCCCCTTCTCCTTTTGCCTTCGATCTTTCCCAGCATCAGGGTCTTTTCCAGAGAGTTTTCTCTTCGCATTAGGTGGCCAAAATATTGGAGCTTCAGCTTCAGTATCTGTCCTTCCAATGAGCACTCAGGGTTGATTTCCTTTAGGATTGACTGATTTGACCTCCTTGCAGTCCAGGGGACTCGTAAGCGTCTTCTCCAGCACCACAATTCGAAAGCATCGATTCTTCGGCGCTCAGCCTTCCTTATAGTCCAGCTCTCACAGCCATACATTACTACTGGGAAAACCATAGCTTTGATTAGACGGACCTTTGTCGGCAAGGTGATGTCTCTGCTTCTTACTATGCTGTCTAGGTTTGCCATAGTTTTCCTCCAAAGGAGCAAGCGTCTTTTAATTTCATGGCTACAGTCACCGTCTGCGGTGATCTTGGGGCCCAAGAAAATAAAATCTGTCACTGCTTCCATTTCTTCCCCTTCTATACACCAGGAAGTGATGGGGCCAGATGCCATGATCTTAGTTTTTTTAATGTTGAGTTTCAAACCAGCTTTTGCACTCTCCTCTTTCACCCTCAACAAGAGGCTCTTTAGATCCTCTTCGATTTCTGCCATTAGGGTGGCATCATCTGCATATCGGAGGTTGTTGATAATTCTCCCGGCAATCTTAATTCCGACCTGTGATTCATCCAACCCGGCATTTCTCATGATGTACTCTGCATAGAAGTTAAATAAGCAGGGTGACAATATGCAGCCTTGTCGTACTCCTTTCCCAGTTTTGAACCAATCGGTTGTTCCATGTCTGGTTCTTACTGTTGCTTCTTGACCCTCGTACAGGTTTCTCAGGAGACAGGTAAGGTGGTCTGGTATTCCCATCACTTTAAGAATTTGCCACAGTTTGTTGTGATCCACACAATCAAAGGCTTTAGCGTAGTCAATGAAGCAGAAATAGATGTTTTTCTGGAATTCTCTTGCTTTCTCCATGACCCAGCGAACGTTGGAGATTTGATCTCTAGTTCCTCTGCCTCTTCGAAACCCAGCTTGTACTTCCAGTAGTTCTCGGTTCGCATACTGCTGAAGCCTAGCTTGTAGGATTTTGAGCATCCCCTTGCTGGCATGTGAAATGAGCGCAATTGTGCGGTAGTTTGAACACTCTTTGGCGTTGCCCTTCTTTGGAATTGGAATGTAAACTGACCTTTTCCAGTCTTGCGGCCACTGTTGAGAGTTCCAAATTTGTTGGCATATTGAGTGCAGCACTTTAACAGCATCATCTTTTAGGATTTTAAATAGCTCAGCTGGAAGACTGTCATCTCCGCTAGCTTTGTTGTTAGTAATGCTTCCTAAGGCCCACTTGACTTCACTCTCAAGGATGTCTGGCTCAAGTTCAGTGAGCGCACTATCATGGCTATCAGGGACATTCAGTTCTTTCCTGTATAGTTCTTCTGTGTATTCTTTCCACCTCTTCTTAACCTCATCTGCTTCTGTTAGGTCCCTGCCTTCTTTATCATTTATCATGCCCGTCTTTGCACAAAACGTTCCCTTGAGATCTCCGATTTTCTTGAAGAGATCTCTAGTCTTTCCCATTCTGTTGTTTTCTTCCATTTCTTTGCATTGTTCATTTAAGAAGGCCTTCTTGTCTCTCCTTGCTATTCTCTGGAACTCTGCATTCAGTTGGATATATCTTCCCCTTTCTCCCATGCTTTTCGCTTCCCTTCTTTCCTCAGCTGCTTGCAAAGTACATAATCAATCTGATTTCGATATTGACCATCTGGCGATGTCCATGTGTAGAGTCGCCTCTTGTGCTGTTGGAAAAGAGTGTTTGCTATGATCAGTGTGTTCTCTTGGCAAAACTCTATTAGCTTTTGTCCTGCTTCATTTTGTACACCAAGGCCATGCCTGCCTGTTATCCTGGTGATTTCTTGACTTCCTACTTTAGCATTCCAATTCCCTATGATGAAGAGGACATCTTTTTTTGGTGTTACTTCTAGAAGGTGTTGTAGGTCTTCATAGAACCGATCAACCTCAGCTTCTTCGGCCTCAGTGGTTGGGGCATAGACTTGAATTACTGTGATGTTGAATGGTTTGCCTTGGATTCATATTGAGATCATTCTATCGTTTTTGAGATTGTACCCCAGTACTGCTTTTCCCACCCTTTTGTTGACTATGAGTGCTACTCCATTTCTTCTAAGGGATTCTTGCCCACAGTAGTAGATATGATGGTCACCTGAATTAAATTCGCCCATGCCTGTCCATTTTAGTTCACTGATTCCCAAGATGTCGATGTTCAGTCTTGCCATCTCATGTTTGACCACCTCCAGCTTACCTTGATTCATTGATCTTACATTCCAGGTTCCTAAACAATATTATTCTTTACAGCATCGGATTTTCTTTTCACCACCAGACACATCCACAGCTGAGTGTGCTTTCGGCTTTGGCCCAGCCGCTTCACTCTTCCTGGCGCTACTTGGAAATCCCCTCTGCTCTTCCCCAGTAGTATATTGGACACCTTCCGACCTGAGGGGCTCATCTTCCGGCGTCATATCTTTTAGCATGGAACGTAGCTGAAATCTCCCTCCCTGCAATTTCCACCCATTGGTTCCAGTCCTGCCCTCTGGAGCAACAGAGAACAACTTTGCTTCATCGTCTGCATGACAGCTTTTCAGATATTTGAAGATATCATGTCTCCCCTTAATCTACTCTTCTCCAGACTAAATGTAACCAGCTCCTTCAACCATTCCTCATAGGACTTCTCTGGAAGCGTTCCAACTTGTCAACACCCTTCTTAAAATGGGGCACCCAGAACTGGACACAGTACCACAAATGCCACTTGACTGATTGGTTTCTTGAAAGAAACTAATTATTTGTATCTGTTTCATCTGGCCTGTGGTCCAGTTTGGGGACTGAAACTGCCTTGGTCACCTTAGTGGATGACCATCACTTTGGTGATGGACTGAGATAGTGCAAGCCTACTGATTCTCCTAGATCTCTCAGTGACCTTCTGTGAAAACACCTTGTAGGATCCTGAGGCCTTTTTGACCACCTCATGATCCCACTTGTAGTCACCACTTGTGGGGCTCCCTTTACCTCCAGAGGGGCAGGGGCTGTCTCCCTTCTTCCAACCAGTACCTATGCTTCTGCACTGGAGAGATTCTCCCCCAAATCCCTCTTTTCCACATCCCCCTGTGTGACTACAGAACTCCTTGCCACTGGGTCTGCCTTTACTAGTCACGAGGTCAGGTGCTTTGGTCAACGTCTCTCCTCACCCTGCCACCGTTAGGCTCTCACCCACAACCCTGTGTTGGTGTATTGTGATGCTTCACCACTCTCTCATCTGCTGCCACCAATAACCCTTTTACAGCTGCTGTCTTCCTTTTCGGTAGCACAGACCAAGCAGCCAGCCCGTGGGCGTTATTCCACAAAACCCTTCTTAGTAACTAAAAAGGAAACTGTCTTTTAAAACTGAAAACAAAGCAGGTTTATTTGGTACAACAGGATTGGAAATAGGAACTGGGTTGGGATGAGGAAAGGACATCAGGAATGATGATTAAAATATGGCAACGCTATGAACTGCACGGTACAACTCTTGCTTTTAGTTCTATATTCAAAACCCTTCACACCCTCTCCCACACTATCTGACACACTCTCGCTCACCCACAGCCTATCTCACTAGGTGTTCTCGCTTTTATCTCCCAGTCTAATCCCAGACTTATCGAGCTGTTCCAGTCTATCTAACTCCAAGACTTACCTCACTCACAGAAGCAATTACCCCACCTTTTATGCACAGGCTGTCATCCAATCACACTGCATTCCATTCTCACTCAGCCACTCCCCCTTTCCTCCACTTGCCAGACTGTCATTCTTGCCCACGCTCTGCCAAACCCCGCTCACACTGACCTGTCAATCATTCCAGATACATACCAGCCACCATACATATATACAAACCTTTACTATTTACATATTGTACATGTGGAATCACCAGACTCCTACATTCTGATGTAGCTCAACACTGCCCCCTAGGGCATCTGGTAAGTTGACACCATGCTGGAAAGCCTGAATAAGCATACATCCTGTGCTTCGTCTCTGAAAATGCATCTAAAACAATGTTTGGTTCAGTTGGAACTGGCTAGCTCTGTTATCATTCAAGTGTAGGATCATCAAGACGGTGGGTCCAGCCACTAGGGTGCAGTCCTATGCATATTTAGACAGAAAAAAATCATACAATTCCCAGCATGCCCCAGCCTATATGGCTGGCTGGAGGGCTGCTGGGAGTTGTAAAACTTTTCTTTCATCTAAACATGCATTGGACTGCACCTAAAGTAATTTTTTTATTTGCTGTCTAGACCACTGATATCAGAAATGGAAGGTGTCGCAGTACTGGAGAAAATAAGTAGCAGCAGTGCCTCTAGGAGTTGGTTCTGTTAACTCCAGCTGGTATGCCAACTGCACACTTTGTTTGATAAGCAGACCTGGCTTGAGTCGCTTACATTATTTTAATATGCTCTATGTGGTTGCCTTTGAACACTGTTCAGAAACTTCCATTGGTACAGTATGTTGCTGCCAGGCCACTGACAAGAACATAGAGGCATATTGGAGAACATGTACTTATGTTTTAAAAGATCAACTTCTTTAATTTCATATTATCTCTGCTGGTTACTAATTTGCTTTCTGACTCAATTAAAAGTGTTAGTTTTGCCCTTTAAAGCACTAAACAAAGTATCTTAGGAATCACCTCTACCCATATCAGTCTTCCTATTAGATCATTTACCGAGGCTGCTCCATCTCCTGTCCCTCCACTCCCCAGTCTGAAGTATGGCAGGAGTGCACAAGAGACAAGGCCTTGCCTGTGATGGTGCCATCAAAGAGGAAAAAAGGAGAGCAGTTTCCAAACACAGAAAGCGAAAAAGAGACAAAACCTCAAAATGGTACTAGAAAACAAAATTGTTTAAAATTATAAAATGCCCAGTGTGTTTCAGCAAGGCCTATTTCAGGGGCAAAAATAATACTTTTCCTATTAATTTTGAGGTTTTGCCTCCCACAAAATTAATGGCACCAAGACTAGTAGAATGCCCTGCCAGATGAAGTCCACCTGACCCTATTACTACTCACCTTTCAATGAGCAGCGAAGACAACTCACCTTTTCCAACAGGGTTTTTTTTAGTTGATTTTTTAAATAGTTCCTTGATTGTCACTAGGAGGGTTTCCCTGATCTTTATTTATTTGACTGCAGTCTTATTTTTCTTTTATGGATTTTCATAGTGTTATTTTTTTAGCCACCTTGGACACTTTTTGTAGAAAGGCAGGATAGAAATGTCAAACTAGTAGACGTAAATAAGTGTGCAACAGATTACAACCATAGCATGAGTCCTTCCTCATGTGGACTGTACTCTTTTTCTCAAGCCAATTAAAATGCAAAGTATTTCAATATTGGCCCATTTTATTGTATTTGCAGAATATCATCAGATACACATTATAAAATGCATGGGTTAGTATAGCTCAGGAAAACGAAGGCAGCTTCTCAATTCTCCCTAATCCTCCATGCCATGGTAACCGCAGGATTTGAGTCTCTTCCCAGACAGCTATAAGCAGCCTCAGTGATTCCATTCATCAATTAATAAGAAGCACCTTGCTTGATATTAGAGACCATGAAAAACTGGTGGAGGATATTAAAAATCCAAGATCCAAAATCCAAGAACAACTGCATGCCAGTGTTCTTGTAAATATACGAGAAATATGTTTACCAAAACATTTCAGTATTGTTATCAGCACCTAATTTTGAGGTAAACATGCATGATGACCATCTATAGAGTTGCAGACAGATCTTAACTGGTGTCAAGGCTCAATATACAAAATAGGTGTGCTCTGGTCCACACCTCAACAGTCAATTGGTTCTTTGTTGGCACAATTTGCTTTATTTTTGCTTTTTATGGTGTGATTTTTTGCAATCATCTTTTGAATTCACATGGTCATTTGGTGATGGAAACTCTGGTGAAAGGGCACAGCAGAAAAGGGAGGACTTTGCCTGGACTAACAATAAAGTTGGGAGAGCACACTATTGAACAGCTGACTTTTTAGAACACTTGAGAATACTGTCAGGATGCCACCAAAACACCAGGGGCTCCATTTTACCTACTGGCACTGTTGACTGAGATCCAGTGCAACTCCCCACAAGGGACAGGTGCATATTAAAGACTTATTTACTGCCACAAGATTAATCTCAGTGAGACTACCAATGGGGGAGTAGGGCTGAGGCATGAAGACCGGAAGAGTGCCTAAGTGGAGGCACTCCCCCACAGTCACTCACCCCCCTGTTGAACATCTAGGCACAGGGACTATTAGTTGAAGTGACTGACTCTCTCTTGCCTCTCCTCAGACACCCAAGCAGCCATCCATAGGAGTAGAGGAGAGGATGTTCCCCTTGCCCAGTGCACCACAGATCGGTGAGGTCTACAGCAAAACTAGCAGCGGCAATGATCAGCAGAAAGCCAGCTATTCCCCTGTGGGCTTGCCACCCGTTTGTCATCCAGTACTCCTATGTTTCTCAAGAATCTAGGACAGATAGTAGTGCAGTAGGTGTAGCTGTACCCAGATTGCAATGATTCATGTAGTAGTCGTGTAGTCCCTGTCTTCTACTACTACTGTCGTGTAGTAGAAGACAGGGGTGCATGATCAGGCCTTCTTGGTAGTGGCACCCAGACCTTGAAGCTCATTGTCAAAGGAGACCTGGCTAGCTATTTTGCTGATCGCATTCAGATGGCAAGTAAGAATGTACTTTTTACAATGCTGCTCATTGATTCCTCTTTTTGACTGCTGTTTAGTTTTTGTGTCATAGTGCTACATTCGTAGTTTTATTTTGTTCTATTATTTTAGTCTTTTTATTCTATCTGTAAGCTGCCTTGAGCACTAGTTGGGTGGAAGAAGTGACATATGAATGATTTGACACATAAATTTGAGAGCCAGTGTAGTGTAGTGGTGAGAGTGACGGACTGGGAGCCGGGAGATCCGGGTTCTAGTTCCCACTTGGCCATGGAAGCTCACTGGGTGACTTTGGGCCAGTCGCAGACTCTCAGCCCAACCTACCTCACAGGGTTGTTGTTGTGAGGATACAACAGTGAGGAGGAGGATAATGTAAGCCGCCTTGAGTTCCTTGCGAGAGGGAGAAAGGCGGGGTATAAATGCAATAAATAAATAAATAAATAAATAAATGATGAAAGCTGAGCCTGTTGCTCCCATGTCTGTCTTGCAGCTTTCAAAGGTACAGGGGTCTTGCGTTATGAGAAAAGTTGGCAACCTTATTCCTTTGTTTTCAGTAAAAGCTGAAACTGTGCCAAGGGTCTCTCTACTCTCTGATAATTACCAGACACCTTCCTTTGTCATTCATCTCGCCTGTCTTCAGGATGAGCTGTGCAAGCAGGGGGCTGGGCTTGGGTTCCACCATTCGCTACTGGGAATCTACAGCTTATCCTGGGCCATGCTCCCAGCAGGGGTGATGGCATGGGACCCAACAGTGCAGGTTATCTTCCTGCTTCTCGCTATTTACTGCTGGCATGGAGTTGGGGTGGAGGGAAGGAGGCATGTCACGGGCTGGAAGATTACAAAATCCCCATCATATGAGAGCCAGTGTGGTGTAGTGGTTAGAGTGTTGGACTGGGACTCAGGAGATCTGGGTTTCAGTCCCCATTCAGCCATGAAGCTCACTGGGTAACTTTGGGCCAGTCACAGACTCTCAGACTAACCTACCTCATAGGGTTGTTTTGAGAATAAAACATAGAGAAGTTGGACCCCATAAGCCCCCTTGGGTTCCTTGTAAGAGAAAAAAAGGTGGGATATAAATGTAATTATTAAATAAATAAAATCATATGTCTTGCTCCTATCTGTTCCTTTGGTTATGGAGATGCTCCGTGGAGTGTGAGGTATGAGTTCCAATGCTACTTCTTCCCAGACCCATTTTGTTTTGTTTTTTTAGCAGCTCAAATCATTATTGCAGGCAGAGCAGCCAAAACAGGTCATACAAAGATCACTTAATCATCTTCCTGGGGCAGGACTCGAATGCACATCTCCTCTTTTCCACTGTGTTCTTTCCCACTGAAGTATGAGGCAACTCCTGGAGTTGACTGCTGTGAGATCCTGTCATCTCTCCCTAAATGTCTGCTGTGTGTAGTGTGTGTGAACTATGAAGAACAATGTCACGGGGGTGTTTCATACATGGGTCATTGTGGGCTGTAATTTATGGCAACCTGCCTTTGTTTCCTATAAAGACACCTTAGAAGATATCTCTAATGTTCCTTGTTTCAAGACTAAAAAATGCCAGATGGGATATATTTTATTTCTGAATGACAGCCACCTCCACATTGTTACTGACAAAAATTCACACAGATGGCATGGAATGCTTTCTGGTGAACTGCCCATTGTGTTGTGAAACCATCAGAATATTTTTGAGATATTTCTTTGACTTAACCAGGAAATATGTTTCAAGAAAGTTCTACAAAGATCTAGGACTAGATTTCATAATGTGTGCAAATCAGTAGCAAACAACTTCTCAGTTGCACGGTGTATTGGCCCCACATCAGAAAGTCTTAGTATTCTTGAGATAGGAAGGAATACACTTTGGGTGTCACCTGCCTAAAAACTGTATGCAGAGTTCAGGCAGTAGAAAACTAAAAGAGCTATAAATTCAAGTCATGCCAAAAAGCAAGCAAGCAGATAGCTAGGAAAATGCTATAAATTGAGTTAGGATGACCAGATACAATAGAAGACAGGGCTCCTGTATCATTACTAGTTGTTTAGGGTTGGCCCAAGATATTTTGTTGCCCCTATTCCACATACAGAAGCCTACCAGACTGGCAGCTGGATCTTCAATACAGGTGATGGGACAGCATCCCCCATTGCACCTGAGGGCAACAGGCTAGTTCTGGGGCTACAGGGTGGGCATAAAAGCCAGCAACAAACAAGCTTCATCACCACTGGAAACAAATGGGTGACTCAGGAGGAATGGTCAGGGGGCTACCATTGCCCTGCAGCACCTGCTTGCCTGAGCCAGCTGTCTCACTCTTCTGGCCCTGGTAGAAGCTTCAGCATGTGCAGGTTGTCATGGCATAGTGTCATGGCACAGTGAGTGAGATGTGGTCATCTGCCAGAATTGTGTTCTTCCGCTACATAATTAAGAACATTATTTGAATGAGAACTTTAAAGCCTTGTATTTTGATGAATAGCAAGACCTCTACAAATTCTATTTTTGTAAGAATTCACATGAGAAAAAAGTAACATTGAATGTATGTTTTCAGTGTACCCCGCAAAATGGTAGCCCTCACATAAAAATTGTACTTCAAGGGAAATCCGTTAAATAACTATATCACAGGCAGTAATGCCACATCCTCTGGCCTGGAAGGTCCCAGGGTAACAGATGATTGCTTACTGGACAACACCTCCTCCACCTCTGAGAGTCAGAGAACATGACTGACTTCCCTTTGCAGCTGAATTGTGGAGGGGAACAGAAACTGCATTTTCCATTCTTATCCCCTGCAAATGAGCCTTTCAGCATTAAGTAAGACATCCCCTTTGATTGTGAAGGTATCTCAGGGTGGTATTGGCCTCAGAAGATATAGGCACCATGGCACACAACCTCTGAGACAAAATCTTCCAAGCACACATGGCTCCTGTTGGCAGAGGGCTCACTGCTTTTCCCTGTCCCCTTGCAATTACAGATATAGATATAGGGCTGCACACACACATACACACACACACACACACACACACGTGTGTGTATGTATGTGTGTGTGTCTGTTGTTGTCATTATACTTAACCCACTTCTCTGAACATCGAAAAGTTCCAGGGGCTCACTACTTACCCAGGTTTGGTTCCCTTGGGAAGGAGGTCACTGGAGGCTTATTGGCATTTTATGATGTTTGAGTTTATTTATAAATACACAGGGTGAGCATAGGTGGAGGCAGCCAACTTAAACACTCCAAGTCCACTACCCCCACACCAGATCTCCAGAAAGAGGCACTTCTCTGTTCGTTTAAAGAGCTCAATCTCAGCTTTGTATTTCTCTGTTTCTTTAAAACTGCAATCTCTCTTCAGTACACAGACACCTGGATTACCTCATCCAGAGCTGGGAGCTTTATTCTATTATTGTTTTTGCCTATTCAGAACATTCCCAAAATGGTCCTGCATCAAGAAGCAATTGTGTAACCATTCAGTTCCCATGGCAACAAACCACCTGTAGTTTGCCTAACAAAAATATGTATGCCTGGCTAGCAGGTTAGACCAACCTTAAGCAGTCCTTCGGGGCCATGAACCCTCTCCTGTCCAAATTCCTAGTCTTAGGGTAATTCCAGTCTTACAACAATATTTAAATGTAAATGTTCCTACTAATTCTTGAAGCTGCCATAAAGTCTCTTCTAAATAAGAACACATTTGAAACATGAGTCAATTATTTCTATCTGTGCCTGAAAACTGTGGGTGATCTATCTTGTTCAACAATCCAAAATTGTTTTAACAGATGACTGAACATCTAACGGGTTTAATTTACACCTACAGTCCCAGGGAAACATGATGAAACTGGGACATCTGCAGGAACAAAAAAAGACATTGCAGCTAAATTCTTCTCACTTCCACAAATATTCAATCATGGAGCAACTACTGAAGCCAGTGGAGGTGAGCCAGTGCAAAAACCAATGCGAATGAGAGATGAATCAGGTCTGTATGCATCAAATCTTTTTTCAGAAATAAACTGTTATCCCCCAGGGCTCCAAACAGCTAAATCGAGAGAGGTTTAATTAAACACATAATTGCCTATTAGATGTGAATACTTTTAAAATGGCATGAGAACTTTGCGTTATTTTCACGAGGAGGAAAGGGGATCTTGCCATCCTCAAACCATCCTCAAGACCTAATGCGGCACACAGCAGTAGTGTTTACCGATGTATAGATTTCACATAACAAAGTGAATGTGCTGATATATATTAAACGCTAATCTATAATGTAATGCTCTAAGGTAACCTCCACATTAGTTTACTGCAATGCACTCTATGTGGGGCTGCCTTTGATGATTGTTCAGAAGCCACAGCTTGTGCAAAATGCAGCGGCCAGATTGATAACAGGGACGAGCAGGTCCGAATATATAACACCAATTCTGGCCCGCTTGCACTGGCTGCCTATATGTTTCTGATCCCAATTCAAAGTGATGGTTTTGACCTAGAAGAGCCATGCTGAATCAGACCAAGGGTCCATCTAGTCCTGCATTCTGTTTACACAGAATGGCTTGGGACCACAGTACCTGATGGAGTGCCTCTCACGGCATGAACCGACCTGTACACTATGCTCAACATCCACGGAAGGCTCGGAGGGAGGCAGCAAGACAGATGGCCTTCTCAGTGGTGGGACCCCCAATTATGGAAGGATGTCCCCGATGAGGCCCACCTGGCACCAAGACTGTCATCTTTTCAGTGCCAGGTGAAAACTGCCCTCTTCTCCCAGGTATTTGGCAGCATATAATGAGTTTTAATTACATCTTGGACTGCCTTTGGCCAATTGTTTAAAAAATCATTTCAGATATATGTTGTCCTTGTGCATATTATCTATCTATATGTTTTTATGCAAATGTTTTTTTGTACTTTGTGTAATGTATTGTAATGGTTTTTAATTCTTGTGAAGTGCCCAGACAGCTTCAGCTATGGGGTGATATAGAAACATAATAAATGAATGAATGAAGGCAGGATTACCCTTGACAGTAATCTGTTGGGGGACACATGCTGATGGTATGCATGGCTGAAACCAGTGGTGGTTAATGCCAGAACGAAAAGTGGACAAGGCTATCCCTTTTTTGCCACCTCCTTCCCTCTCTCCCCTCCCCCCCCCCGTTCTTCCCCACCCAACAGGCTGTCAGGGAGGGACAGATCACTCTTTCCAGAGTTCTGAGCTGATTGCTTTCAATTAGGCCAAAAGCTACATGAAATTAGGCCTAGGGCCACAGGTTGCCCACCCCTGCTCTAAGGGATTTGGTGGCGATGAGAAGCCTCTGGCAGTGATTGGCTGAGCTGCTCTAATCTCAAGAGACACGCAGAGCAGGAAGAGGTATAGCTTCAACTACTTCAAGTTTCATATAGTATCTTACCAGCTTCCTCTCATGCATATATTATTAGCATAAACTGTAAATCTCAGTCATAAATTAATGATAAAGCTCCAGTCTAAGTCAGAGCTTGGAACCTCTTCTCTGTATATTCATTAAGACAATGACATTTTAATTCAGCATTCAAACATTTGTTCTTATTCTAGAGGGAACCATATACTAGGAAAGATTACAGGATTTACTATGAGACACAATACAGTATTTATCTGGCTAAGCAGACTGTTCTTAAATAGATGCATCCCTTTGAAAGGACTCTGCTTTTAGTCACTGTAGGTTTTGCCTTGACAACCTATATATATTTTATAGCCAGTTCTTCCAGCAATCACTGTCCATTCAATGGATTGCACTATAAACAAACAGTAAATTTTCCGGACATATCATCCAGCAGGATTCCACAATGAGTTCTAATACTACTGATGCCTACATTCAAATTCAGGTTGAAGTGAATATGCAGAGAACTTTGAGTAAACAGGGACTTGCGATTTCACACTGAATTTGCCTTCCGGGTTTCCAATTAATCCTATACCAATAGTGGTAAAAAATCTCCAAGTGCCACTCCTTACGTAGGCAAAATGACACCAACCACACACAAGAGGAAATATCATCAGACTCAGGAGAACACCAAGGTTTGCAGAAGTACAAAAATAAAAAAACCAAGGGAGGAAGGGGGTGGGGTAAAAAGAATCTATGCCTGCTCAATGATGACCGAATATTGAGGGAAGACCGGAAACTGGAAGGCGGGGGGATTCAACAGAGTATCTCAAGCAGAAGGACTCCAGACAGCAACTTTTTGTTGCAGGTCCCATGCATAACTCTTATAAAGCATATTAATGGCCAGGATCCAAAGAACCATGCCACTGGTGCCAAACATTCCAGAGGGCTTTGGACTTGTATCTGAGCAACCCCCAATACTGCATGGCAAACCACTTTTGAAATGCAGAAGACTTTAGACATCAATTGGTGATATGGGATTGTGTTAGGCATGGCCAAACCTTTGATATAATCTAAAGTAGTTCTTTGGATCCCAGCCAGTATATGTCAGCATCAGGTTGGATTCTCTTGCAGTGGTGGCTTGGCCTTGACTCTCAAATGCATAATCTTAAAAGTTAAAAAACTAGATACGTGCTATTGCTACTGACAGCTTTACTAACAAAGTTTGCAAGCTGCAGGCAGAGTTGCCGTTTTGTAGTCCAGGATGGGCAACCTGTGACCCTCGAGATGTTTTGACTGACAGTTACTAGCATCCCTCACCATTGGCTACACTGGCTAGGGCTGATGGGAGTTGTAGGCCAAAACATCTGGAAGGCCCCCCTTTGCCTACCCCTATTGTAGGCAGAAGATCACTAAAGGAAAGATGACAGTGGAAAGGGAAATACTGAATTGCCTCTCAAGTCTATCCATGTTTACTTGAAAATAAGTCCTACTGGGTTCAGTGGGGCTTACTCAGAGATAATTACACAAAGGACTGCAGTTTTATAGCGCAATCCTACGCATGACTACTCCGAAGAAAATCTCATTGATTCAGTGGAGCTTAATCCTGGGTCAGCAAATATAGGATACAGCCTTTAAAATGCTAAACTTAGAGATGAGATTTCCTCCCCCACACTTCATGCTGGGGCGTTCCAGATGTAAATTATACTTCTTGTTCTTTTCAATCATCTTTAGTATTTAACAGTTGATTCAACATTAGACGAACAATACATGTATATTCAAAAGTTAAACTACTAGCCTAGGTATCTACTACCTATTCAATGATATTATGAATTAAAGGTAACTAAATAATAACAATGAGAGAGTAGAGGAAACTAAGTTTGGTGAATAACTAGTAAGGTGGTCCAAAAACTTCTTGAGAGCCATGGGTTTTCTATTCATGGTGTACACCTTGCTTTTTCTCAGGATAAACTTAGTGACGCAGCAACCATTTGATTCCTAATGTACAGCGACTGTTAAATTCCAAAGTACTAAAGATACCTAAACAGTGTATTGTCTAGTTCGTACAGTTTGCAACTGCATGAGAACTTTAATTCTGTAGCTACTGTTATGTGCCTATATCAATGTCAGGGCTGATGGCTGCTCAGGATAATTTCCTCCTTAGCTAGCAGATGTGCAAATAATGCATCTCTGCATGACAATGAAAATATAACTAAATATATGTCCTAAGTATGTTATTTGTTTATATGAAAAGCAAATGCATACATCTGTTTAATTAACTCAACTAATCTGTTTAATGTTAACTCAACATCTGTTTAATTAACTCAGCTATGATGGGCGGATTGTAGGATTATGGTATGAAGATGAAGTAGGACTCCATTCCAAAAGGGACATCTAGTGTTTTGATACTTCAAGTCAAGAATAAAAACTATAGGCACAATGAAATTTGCTCCATTTTTCATGAGCATTCTCATTTATGAAGGAAATGCTGCATGTTAGTACTTTTATTTTTAAAAAGTGAGAATATATTTACTTCAAAAGGGGAAAAGTAATTGGCAAGACAAGATATACACAAGATTACTATGAGTTTTCAATTGGCCTGACAATGGGTTAGATCCAGAATCTACCTTCCACAAAAGGAAGGGTTCTGCCCATGGACAGTCCCTCCACCTGACTTATGGGGATCCCCCTCTCCCCCACACCAGATCTCATCCCATTCAACAGGCTGTCCTGATTCCGTGTAGCATTTTCAGGGGGCTGGAGGGGCTGCCGTGGAATGAAGGGGGCATGGAAGTCCACTTTTGCCAGCACAGTTGTTCCAGCTTAAATCTAGATGCAAACATCACCCCCACACGTGTTTTTTTCACCTGCCCAACCACTTTTTCAACCCTCAGCTTCAGACTTGGGCAGTGAGAATTTTTAGGTGGTCGTATATTTAAATAAATTGACAAATCTAAAAGAGCAATGTAGATTTCTCCTAGCGGAAGTAGAAAGCCACTATCTAGAGACAACAAATCAGGCAGTTTGACATAAGACGACAAAAACTGTCCCTGAGATTATTTTAATCACTTTTCTAACATAACCCCCTACACAGTATTTTATGGATCACTATGTTCTTTTAAGTGTGAGGCAATTAAGCAGGAATGCTTAACTGGCTGATTAATGCTTATCTCAGGTGCAGAGTGAGGCATAACAATGTAGCTATAACATGTAAAGTAAGGTGTATGATAAAACAAAAATTCAAAGCCAGACTCTGAAAACACCTTCCACTGTTTCGATCATAGATCTGAAAAGACCACAAGGCCTTCTATTCCAAGGCCTCCACCCAACAAGCTCCCTTTTCCTGTGCAGCATCTATAATCCAGACAACATATTAAACCATCTGAAGCCAAGACTTGGCCATGATTTTGGTTGATTATTTCCAGTTTGTACTTTATAAATGTTACTAACCCTGTACTTTATAAAAGTTACTAATTCTGGCTGGTGTCTGGAGCTACTTTATGTTAACCCAGCCTTTCCCAGCCTGTTGCCCTCCAGATGTGTTGGACTACAGCTCCCATACTTGAAGTAAAGTAATGCACATTATCATCCAAAGAGCTCCTCCCCCATAAGGTCATGAAGTCCAGAGCCTTGTGCTAATCCAATGGGTTTTCTTTTTCTTTTAACCCTTTTTTCCTTTGAACATCACACCTCCCATTGCAATATCACAGATTCCTTTTGCTATCTAGGTTAGTTGCATGCCATCCAGTATGGGAGGCTGGCTGTGGTTTGAGAAACAGAAGTACAAAGCTGGATGCCCAGAAGTAGTCAAGCAGTTTGCTGGATCCTGACCTCTGATTGGTATTAAAGAAATTCAGCTCTTACCTAGGGATTTTCTCAAAAACAGCAACAAATAAAATGCAACAGAGTGGTTCTAATGAACACCATGAACTTAAGCGTATTCCACGCCATCGACTTGCCTGGACTAAGGAACAAGCTCCGAGGATCAAACTGTATGTTACGTTACACACATGCTTTATTAAAGCAGCCACACAAGGCCCCAATCTGGATCAGGACAGCAGCCCAAAGAGAGTGGGTTTAGCAGTCTTTTCCCACCAAAAATCGATCCTGGAGCTGCTGTTGTTGTTGTTGTTTATTTGGTCAGTCGCTTCCGACTCTTCGTGACTTCATGGACCAGCCCACGCCAGAGCTTCCTGTCGGCCGTCGCCACCCCCAGCTCCCCCAAGGTCAAGCCCATCACCACCAGAATATCATCCATCCATCTTGCCCTTGGTCGGCCCCTCTTCCTTTTGCCTTCCACTTTCCCTAGCATCAGCATCTTCTCCAGGGTATCCTGTCTTCTCATGATGTGGCCAAAGCACTTCAGTTTTGCCTTTAAGATCATTCCCTCAAGTGAGCAGTCTGGCTTTATTTCCTGGAGTATGGACTGGTTTGATCTTCTTGCAGTCCAAGGCACTCTCAGAATTTTCCTCCAGCACCACAGTGCAAAAGCATCTATCTTCCTTCGCTCAGCCTTCCTTATGGTCCAGCTCTCACAGCCATAGGTTACTACGGGGAATACCATTGCTTGAACTATGCGGACCTTTGTTGTCAGTGTGATGTCTCTGCTCTTCACTATTTTATCAAGATTGGTCATTGCTCTCCTCCCAAGAAGTAAACGTCTTCTGATTTCCTGGCTGCAGTCAGCGTCTGCAGTAATCTTTGCGCCTAGAAAGCCAAAGTCTGTCACTGCCTCCACATTTTCTCCCTCTATTTGCCAGTTATCAATCAAGCTGGTTGCCATAATCTTGGGTTTTTTGAGGTTTAACTGCAACCCAGCTCTTGCACTTTCTTCTTTCACCTTCGTCATGAGGTTCCTCAGCTCCTCCTCACTTTCAGCCATCAAAGTGGTATCATCTGCATATCTGAGATTGTTAATGTTTCTTCCAGCGATTTTAACTCCAGCCTTGGCTTCATCAAGCCCAGCACGTCGCATGTGTTCTGCGTACAGGTTGAATAGGTAGGGTGAGAGTATACAACCTGCTGTACTCCTTTCCCAATCTTAAACCAGTCAGTTGTTCCGTGGTCTGTTCTTACCGTTGCTACGTTGTCGTTATACAGATTCCTCAGGAGGCAGACAAGATGACCTGGTATCCCCATACCACCAAGAACTTGCAACAATTTGTGATGATCCACACAGTCAAAGGCTTTAGAATAGTCAATAAAACAGAAATAGATGTTTTTCTGAAACTCCCTGGCTTTCTCCATTATCCAGCGGATATTGGCAATTTGGTCTCTAGTTCCTCTGCCTTTTCTAAACCCAGCTTGTACATCTAGCAATTCTCGTTCCATGAATTGCTGGAGTCTACCTTGAAAGATCTTGAGCATTAGCTTACTGGCATGTGAAATAAGTGCCACTGTTCGATTGTTTGAACATTCTTTGATGCTTCCCTTTTTTGGTATGGGGATATAACTTGATTTTTTTCCAATCTGTTGGCCATTCTTGTGTTTTCCAAATTTGCTGGCATATGGCATGCATCACCTTGACAGCATCATCTTGCAAGATTTTAAACAGTTCAGCTGGGATACCGTCATCTCCTGCTGCCTTGTTATTAGCAACGTTTCTTAAGGCCCATTCAACCTCACTCTTCAGGATGTCTGGCTCTAGCTCACTGACCACATCGTCAAATCTATCCCCGATATTATTATCCTTCCTATACAGATCTTCCATATATTCTTGCCACCTTTTCTTGCTCTCTTCTGCTTCTGTTAGGTCCTTGCCATCTTTGTTTTTGATCATATCCATTTTTGCCTGGAATTTACCTCCGATGTTTCTAATTTTCTGGAAGAGGTCTCTTGTCCTTCCTATTCTATTATCTTCTTCCGTTTCCACACATTGCTTGTTTAAAAATCATTCTTTATCTCTTCTGGATAACCTCTGGAATTTTGCATTTAATTGGGCATATCTCCCCCTATCACTGTTGCCTTTTGCTTTCCTTCTTTCTTGGGCTGCTTCCAGTGTCTCAGCAGACAGCCATCTTGCCTTCTTGGTTTTCTTTTTCTTTGGGACGTTTTTTGTTGCCGCCTCCTGAACAATGTTGCGAACTTCTGTCCATAGTTCTTCCGGGACCCTGTCTACTAAATCTAGCCCCTTAAATCTATTCTTCACCTCCACTGCATATTCATGAGGAATATTAGTGAGCTCATATCTAACTGATCTGTGGGTCTTCCCTATTCTCTTCAATCTGATTCTAAATTGTGCAATAAGAAGTTCGTGATCTGAACTACAATCAGCTCCAGGTCTTGTTTTTACCAACTGCACAGATGTCCGCCACCTTTGGCTACAAAGGATGTAGTCAATCTGATTTCGGTGTCGATCGTCTGGTGAAGTCCATGTATAACGTCGTCTCTTAGGTTGTTGAAAGAGAGTGTTTGTTATGCAACGTGAGTTGTCTTGGCAAAATTCTATCAGCCTATGTCCTGCTTCATTTTGTTCTCCCAGACCATGCTTGCCCGTAATTCCAGGTGTCGTTTGACTACCCACCTTAGTATTCCAGTCTCCTATAATGAAAATAACATCTTTTTTTGGCTTCGCTTCCCTTCTTTCCTCAGCTACTTGTAAAGCTTCATCAGACAGCCCCTTGGCTTTCTTGCATTTCTTTTTCTTTGGGATGGATTGAGTTGCTGCCTCCTAAACAATGTTACAGACCTCCGTTCATATTTCCTCAGGCACTCTGTCTATCCGGTCTAATCCCTTAAATCTATTCCTCACCTCCACTTTATATTCATAAGGGATATGATTTAGGTCATACCTGAATGGTTTAGTGGTTTTCCCTACGTTCTTCAATTGAAGCTGAAAGTTTGCAATAAGAAGCTCATGATCTGAGCCACAGTCAGCTCCAGGTCTTGTTTTGACTGACTGTATAGAGCTTCTCCATCTTTGGCTGCAAAGGACATAATCAATCTGATGTCGATATTGACCATCTGGTGATGTCCATGTGTAGAGTCGTCTCTTGTGCTGTTGGAAAAGAGTGTTTGCTATGATCAGTGTGTTCTCTTGGCAAAACTCGATTAGCCTTTGTCCTGCTTCATTTTGTACACCAAGGCCATGCTTGCCTGTTATCCCGGTTCTTTCTCGACTTCCTACTTTAGCATTCCAGTCCCCTATGATGAAGAGGACATCTTTTTTTGGTGTTAGTTCTAGAAGGTGTTGTAGGTCTTCATAGAACCGATCAACCTCAGCTTCTTCGGCCTCAGTGGTTGGGGCATAGACTTGAATTACTGTGATGTTGAATGGTTTGCCTTGGATTCATACTGAGATCATTCTATTGTTTTTGAGATTGTACCCCAATACTGCTTTTCCCACCCTTTTGTTGACTATGATTGCTACTCCATTTCTTCTAAGGGATTCTTGCCGACAGTAGTAGATATAATGGTCACCTGATAGCCATGATAGTGCGGTCATGGAACTTGAGCCGGACATCCTAGAGAGTGAAGTCAATTGGGCCTTAGGAAGCATTAGTAACAACAAAGGTAGCGGACATGACAGTATTCCAGCTGAGCTATTTAAAATCCTAAAAGATGATGCTGTTAAAGTGCTCCACTCAATATGCCAACAAATTTGGAATACTCAGCAGTGGCCACAAGACTGGAAAAAGTCAGTTTACATTCCAATTCCAAAGAAGGGCAACGCCAAAGAGTGTTCAAAGTACCGCACAATTGCGCTCATTTCACATGCCAGCAAGGGGATGCTCAAAATCCTATAAGCTAGGCTTCAGCAGCATGTGAACCAAGAACTACCGGAAGTACAAGCGGGGTTTCGAAGAGGCAGAGGAACTAGAGATCAAATCGCCAACATTCGCTGGATCATGGAGAAAGCAAGAGAATCCCAGAAAACATCTATTTCTGCTTCATTGACTACGCTGAAGCCTTTGACTGTGTGGATCACAAAAAACTGGCAAATTCTTAAAGAGATGGGAGTACCAGACCACCTTACCTGTCTCCTGAGAAACCTGTATGAGTGTCAAGAAGCAACAGTAAGAACCAGACATGGAACAATGGATTGGTTCAAAACTGGGAAAGGAGTATGACAAGGCTGTATATTGTTGCCCTGCTTATTTAATTTATATGCTGAGTACATCATGAGAAACGCCGGGTTGGATGAATCACAAGTCGGAATTAAGATTGCCGGGAGAATTATCAACCTCTGATACGCAGACGATACCACCCTAATGGCAGAAAGCAAAGAGGATCTAAAGAGCCTCTTGTTGAGGGTAAAAGTGGAGAGTGCAAAAGCTGGTTTGAAACTCAACGTTAAAAAAACTAAGATCATGGCATCTGGCCCCATCACTTCCTGGCATATAGAAGGGGAAGAAATGACAGTGACAGATTTTACTTTCTTGGGCTCCAAGATCACCGCAGACAGTGACTGTAGCCATGAAATTAAAAGACACTTGCTCCTTGGGAGGAAAGCACACCTAGATAGCATGGTAAGAAGCAGAGACATCACCTTGCTGACAAAAGTTCGTATAATCAAAGCTATGGTTTTCCCAGTAGTAATGTACTTTTCCAGCTGCACTGGCTGCCAGTCCATTTCCGGGCCCGATTCAAAGTGCTGGTGTTAACATTCAAAGCCCTTAACGGCTTGGGGCCAGGTTACCTGAAGGATCGCCTCCTCCCATATGTGCCTGCCCGGACCTTAAGATCATCATCAGCGGCCCTTCTCCGTGAGCCCCTGCCAAAGGAAGTGAGGCGGGTGGCTACTAGGCGGAGGGATTTTTCTGCGGTGGCACCCCAGCTCTGGAATGAGCTCCCTAGTGAGGTTCGCCTGGTGCCTACATTGTATTCCTTTCGGCGCCAGGTGAAGACCTTTTTATTTTCCCAGGCATTTCAGCATTTTAGCTTTCTAAATTTTTATCTTTGCTGTTTTAAATCTGTATTTTAAACTCTTGCACTGCTACTAGGTTTTATTGTGGTTGTATTGTTATATTGTGGTTTTAATGTTCTATATATTTTAAATTGTTTTATTGTGTGTTGTTTGGTTTTAATTTTTGTGAACCGCCCAGAGAGCTTCGGCTATTGGGTGGTATAGAAATGAAATAAATAAATAAAATAAATAAAATAAATGTATGGCTGTGAGAGCTGGACTATAAGGAAGGCTGAGCGCCGAAGAATTGATGCTTTCGAACTGTGGTGCTGGAGAAGACTCTTACAAGTCCCCTGGACTGCAAGGAGGTCCAATCAGTCAATCCTAAAGGAAATCAACCCTGAGTGCTCACTGGAAGGACAGATACAGAAGCTGAAGCTCAACTATTTTGGCCACCTAATGCGAAGAGAAAACTCCCTGGAAAAGACCCTGATGCTGGGAAAGATCGAAGGCAAAAGGAGAAGGGGACGGCAGAGGATGAGATGGCTAGGTAGCATCACCGATGTAATGAATATGAACCTGAGCACGCTCCGGGAGAGAGTGGAGGACAGGAAGGCCTGGAGTGCTATGGTCCATGGGGTCACGAAGAGTCGGACACGACTGAACGACTGAACAACAACCAGTAGGTGCTGCAGATCCTCACAGAACTGATCTACTTCTGCTTCTTCAGCATCTGTGGTTGGGGCGTATATTGGGATCACTGTGATGTTAAATGGCTTACCCTGAATTCCAATTGAGATCATTCTGTCATTTGTTGGATTGTATCCAAGCACTGCTTTAGCCACTTTATTATTAATTATGAGGGCTACTCCATTTCTTCTGTGGTCCTCCTGTCCACAGTAGTAGATCTGGTGGCCATCTGATGCGAAGTGGCCCATTCCGGTCCATTGCAGTTCACTGACACCCAAAATGTCTATATTTAACCTTTGTAGCAGCCATATCGGGGGTCAGACTAAGTAGCCTCTTGCAGTCTCATGCTTCATGTTCTTGCTGAGCTCTTTCTCCCTTGAATATATTGTTGTAAGCTGACGAGACACAGGAATTCCTTATCTTGTCAAAGGTCATACAATTGTATATCTTGTTCTCTGCTGTTCTCTTCTGTTCTCTCCTTATCATGGCTACCCTATAACCCAGTTCTTGTATTATAAACAATGGTGCTAGGAGGAGAAATGTTGAGGACTGCAACCCCATGCGGGAGGGGGAGGAGGAGCCGTTTCATATGTGTCACAATGTCTATAAAAACAATGTGCTAATGTAAATCGGGGCTTCTGGCTCTTTGGAAACGATTCCAGCCTTAAGCCCGCGCGTTAAATAAAGAATCTCTTTTTCCTTCACTCCGTGGTCTCTCTGACTCTGGGTTCTGCAACACCTTGACATCTCGCCAGCATCTCCTGGTGCTGCTACCTGCCACAAATAGCATCTGTGGGGACACACAGCAGCAACTCACCTCAGATTGGTGTAACATGAAGCCCTTAGAAATTAATTTCTGAACATGTGGGTTCATTAGTCTCAAGGCAGGCTGGTGAGTGGGTGATTAAATTTGCTCTTAAAAAAAAAGAAAACTAAAATGAACATAACCACCTGTCTAAAATACAACCCCATCTGCTCACAATACAAACACACTGAGATTTAAAACAATGCTGCTGCTGCTGCTACTCGTACTTACGCTACTGATTTAAAGGGACCATAAAGAAAGAGTCATTGAAAAAGGGACAATGCCAATTTCTAGTGATATTAATATTAGGTCTTTTTTATCAGAATTCTGCCAAGGATTAATATGTACAATTACATATTAAGGCGCTGCCTTGAGAGGGTTCTACTCTTAAAGGTGACCATTTTAAAAAAATAAATAAATAGTCCTGTGTGATAGCAATTAGCACACATTCCTATATATTTGTTAATGGCATTTTCATTTTTTTCTGTGGTCATAGCAAGGAGCTTTGCCCACATCCTAAAGAACAGTTGACTTATCAGTAATTCAGGAACATAAATATTAAAACTATGCATTAGGAAGAAAACCCTTAAATTCTTACCCTTACGTTCTGCCTCGTAAGTACACATTCACAGAGTTACTTAGGTCCAATACTGGAGTTTGGTGCTGCTAACCAAAATGGTTATTTTGAACTACACTTGTTGAACAATAATAGGCTATGTGGAAAATTACAGTGTATCATTTGCAGATCCCAGAATTATCTGAAAAAATATGGGCAGGAATTCAATGAAAGCAAGGTTTATGCCTTCCTCTTGCTTATTAACAAAAGCAATCTACATAATTAGAATTATAATAATTAGGTTAGCTATACTGCACCAGATGCTTGTTTAATATTCATTACTTGCATTCTCATTCCCTTGAAAGCAAAGAAAAAGTTGTCCTTGCCGTTAATGCACAACAGTGATGACTATTCCTACATGTAACATATATTTTTAAAAGAATTCACAATATTTGTTTTGACCTCAATGATGAGCTTTCAAAAGAATCTGCTTTAGTGGCAAAACAGATGTGATGTGGAAGATCCATTATCAAATCTTGCAACCTTTTTCAGAACTATAAAGCAGTCGTGGGTAGTTTGATTTTGATCACAGCAGTAGCACTGAGGGAAAGGATCTTGATTCCCCCCACCCCACCCCATGCTGTTTCCCCTAACTAAATCATAGACACACACATGGGATGGTTGAGGATTTTGCTCAGTTTGCATTTTTAAGTGAAGTGATTTACACTTCTGAGACTAATGCAGATACAGTTATCCTGTGGTGTCCACATGTCTCTGAATTTTGTGATACCGCTCTCAGCTCAAAAAAATGTACCAAGATGTGTACGAGTGTGTATTTTAGGTTATAAATAGGCTGACTATACATACCATTTTAAATGGGACAGTACCGTTTTTTTCATATTTCCCGACCATCCCGTCATTTTATATAAATGTCAATTTTGTCCCGTTTTTAATTTTTTGTAAAAAACTGAACGTGTTTATCATAAGGCTCTTTGCTAATCAACGCGTGCAGTAAAACTACTAGTGTGACGAAAGAGGAAGTTCCGTTTCCTTTGTCCAGCCAGGGCCAGGCTTCTTGAGCTAGCGACGATCAGACACCGCCCCCTTGCTTGTCTGCAGTGGCGGGGAATTCAAGAGGCAGTCGCTAAGCCCCATTCAGCGTGTGGGAGCCAGGAGGGTGAGTCTTGCTGTTATTTCTACCATCATTCCGCCCATAGAGATTCGTTCTGCCCTACATTCAGTTTGATTCGAACTTTTCAGACTCATATTTCGGTTCAACAGGCTGTTAGCTTTTTATTACAGCTTAACTCTCCGGTGGGACATTAGCATATACCGACTTGTGACAGCAGTCGGGGTGTTCATTCCTTTTTCTTTTTTTTTTCCTTTTTGGTGTACGTTTATGATTTTTTGCAGTCTGGCCACTGCAGTCCTGCATTAGAGTGTTCAGTGTGGTATGCCATACAGATTTGTTTACTGCTCATGCGATATTTTAAAAGTATTTTATATATGTATATTTATGAGTGGTTTTTTTGTGTGTATATGCAAATAAGTGTTATTCATTTGCGCCCCTTTCCATGTTCTTTTGCAGTGAGTTTAGGTTGTTTTTTAGGTCTCTTATAGTCTGAGAGACCACAAAGGGAGCTGCAGTTGTTTTGTTATATTGTGGTTTTTCATGAATACGGAATATTATATAACCCCGTCCCATTTTTGTCATCCCAATATCCTGTTTTTGTCTCAAGGAAATATGGTCAGCCTAGTTATAAACTGTGTCAAAATTTAAGTTTTTGGACAAAATGCATGCAAAAATGAGTGCCTTTTGAGAATGTTTAAAAATAATGTACATTTTCAAGGAGTTTTTAAATTGCAGATTGATGCAGAAATGGGACATAAATGAATAGATTCAAATTGATATAGATAGGAAATACTCTTCCATCTATCCTTAACACGTACACAAACACTCACACTTAAGCTGCTATTTGTCCAACTGCAAGAAAAATACAGGTACCTATCTCATGTATGTACCTTCTTTTATCCCCCAGCAAAACAAATAGGCACTGGACAAGTGTGTGTGCATGCGTGCACTAGTGCATGCATGGAGGGGTGGGGTCATTCCAGATCAGGGAAAAGCCATAGGCAAATAATTAATCCCTCCTTTCCCCAGCAGCTTTGTGCTAAATCAAAAGCAGAGCCCTTCACAGCTGCCTTAAAAAGATTTTAAAAGTTGGCAGAACCAATCATGGATCTCCCATTGTGTCTGTTTTGGCCCTAATACTGTGCTGAACTCGTAATTTTCAGATTACAGGTACAATCCCTAAACATGTGTTAGGAAAGTAATTTTCAGCCTTCAAGGAAACTTTTCCGCATCAGCTTGTCTGCCCTGGAACCTCTGTGTGTTGCAGATAGTCTGGAGAAGGGGAAAATGCTCTTGTGCTCAAGTTCCGTTCACATAGTTGAACTGACTGCTTGGCCATAGGCAAGCCTAATGCTGCCAAACAGCTGCACATTGCAGGGGACATTTGGTAGTTAAGGACAAGCTATTTTTCAGGCATGTTTGTCTGATATCTTCTAATCGAAAAGCCCCTGATGATCCCAGGGGTTCATGGGGCTGAACAAAATGCCCATCCCCCAAATTAATTGTCCCTTTCACAGGTATTGAATTTGTGGGAGCCATTCAGTGATTTCTGTGGGGGTAAAGATTCTTCATACAGTTTGGGGACTTACCATTTCTTCCCCCTACTCCGTTAGTATTTTAGTGCCACTGCCTATCTTCCTGGACACTATTTTTTCCCAAAATGCTCCAGATATGGTGTCTTTGCAACGCATTCTTGGGGTGGGAGATGGCCTTTTTTTGTGGCTACCATTTCCCCCCAAGATGCCCCCAATGCCCTGGGCATTGGGGGGGGTGGCTGCTGCTGAGAGAAGCTCCACTGCTATCACAGGCAGTGGCACAAAAATAGCAAAAGTGGGGAAAGGAACTATCTGCCACACCAAACTTTTTGAAGAATTCCCTCAATCACACCGATTTTCAGGGCGATAAGTTCCCACCGTCTCTGAATTCGAGCCAAAGCATTCTTCCTTCAGCTGAGAACTACTCAAAATGCACTTTGAAAACCACCATATTACAGAATATGACATTTGCCGTGGCAGTTGTGAAGAGAACAGAGTTTAAATGGGCAATTATGAATAACATGTAATAATTGCCTCCAAATATGCTGTACAGTAGGAGCATAGAAAATAAAAACTTGGCATACATTGGAAGTCCAAGAAGGGCAAACATAAAAACCATAAGACTCTCAGCCTTTTTTGTTGGAAAAGATGAATAGGATGAGCAACAGCAACAGCAACACCCAGGTATAGAAAGACCAGATCTAAACCATAAACACTGCCATTGCAAAATGGACAATGCAAGCAAGAAGGAGCAAAGCACCAAGAGAACAAAACTGATAAATTAAAGCAGTCAATCAACAGCTATGTGGTAGTGGTGCAGTGAGAAAGAAAAGTGGGGAGGACAATAAAACGTGTGTTCTGGGATAGAGAAAGAAAATAAAGACAATGGTTCGGAGGGACCTGTGGTGATACAGACAGAAGCAAGTGCATACTTGTTGTTATTCTATCCCACCTTTTGTCCAAGGTGCTCAGGGTGATGTACATTATTTCCCTCCTCAATCACCACAGGGTGATGTACATTACTTCCCTCCCTCAATTCCCTCAAGCCCTGTGAAGTAGGATAGGCTGAAAGATAGTGACTAGCCCAAAGTCATGCAGTGAGCTTCATGACTGACAGGGATTTGAACACAGATCTCCTGAGCGTACGTATGTTTTTACTCAGACAGCTTTCTTTCTGTGGTGGTTCTAGTATTATATATTGTTTGCAAATGTATTTTTGTAATATTCTGAGACCAATGTGTGTGTTCTTTGTCAATATATGCATTCACATAACTCAGATGTAAGCTGAGCAAACCTAACTGTGGTGTAATCTGCATCAGATCCCGTTTGTAAAGCACACTAATAAGAGTGGTAAATGCATTCAGCCACATGCTTCTAAGCTGTAGAATTTCAAATCCTTGAAGGATTGATAGTCAACAGATAAGGGAAACCCCTTAAAATCTGTATAAACTTCTTAAGCAACGCTTGTTCATGTAAGGTCTATAAGGTCAACAGAATGGATGGATCAGTCTATTTCGGATCTGCGTTACTTTTTGCACGTGTTCACTCAGCTCCGCATTAATTTGTAAGTAAATCCCAGCTCCGCATTAATTTGCAAGTGTTTTATTTTACTCTATATGAACATCTGAATTTAAAACCACATTTAAATCCCAACATACGCCTTTCTAAACACATTTTATTTCAGAATATGTATTATTAAACATATTTCAATACTTTTGTCAAGCCAAGAATCAGTCCTGGCAATATTCAGAGGAGTGCAAAATTCAACAAATAGCTATATTTCAATCTGAACATCTGTCCAGGAAGTGACAATCAGGTCAGTTCATATTGAAATTTGCAAAGTTCGAATTCCCTACTTCTGCCTAAGTAACTGAAAATGATTCCATTTACTTGACCAAATACTTAATCAAGGTCTATTCCTCTTATTTTACTAACTGTGTTAAAACAATTAACAAACTTTAGCAAACTATTGTAAACAAAAATTTCCCTTATGGAGATGCATAAATATTTCTATGCTTTTACCCACAGCCCTGAAGAATAACTCTCCAGCTATATCCTAAACCTGCGATTTCGTTTTATCATTTACTATATGTTAACACTCAAAACTAGTGGTGACAAGTGTTCTTTAAGGTTAACTTACTTCAAGGTCGAATTGGGGGTCATGGGAAAAGTATTATACAAATGAACTGTTAAAATATACACCCATAAATCAAAATAGCAAATTAAATTTCTTAAACAGATCAGATTATCGACTGCAATGATTTTTTCTCCAGTCATGTCTTTTTAATATATTTGCTAAAAAGCACTGATTTTTCATGCAGCTGACAGTCTGACAGGCAACTTAAAATAGGTCTGAATCCATTACATGTTGCTAATTCATCTCTTTTCATAAGTCCTTTTACCACTCTATCTGAGAGCAAATCAGGTAGTCTTTGCCAAAATGAAATGAACTACTAAAATGAAAAACACTATGATGGATTAATGCGTAATGAGAAAACATCTCCTTTCATCATAATTCATCATTTGGGTATATAAACAATACTATTTTTAATCACAACTTGTTATTTAGCACATTACTCTATGAAATATCAAATATCTGGTTAATGTATTCTCTAGAAATCTTCACACAGAACTTTTGATTGTTTTACTCTCTCAGGGACTTTCAGCTCACACCATTTTGTTTTAAGAAAATGGCTACTGACATGACAGGCAGCTTGAGTACCTGTCACTGCGGATGCACTCTCAGAGTCAGTAGAAGTCAGTGATATCAAGCAGCTGGGGTGAGGACAGTGCATAGCTCTTGAGGCTCAAACCCAGTGTATTCCTTCTCCCTTCACCAGCCATCCTTAAGACTCAGGGAGTTTCACCAAGTTTTGAGGCCATGTGAGGGATACTTGTTTGCTTGAGTGTTTGTTTGTTTTTAATTTTTAACTTGCTGAATCCCAATCTAGCTGTGCCTGCTCAGTACACTTTAGCTTTGACTCTAAAACCAATGGAGGCAGCCTCAGTGGCTAACACCAACTCCTTGCCAGCATAAACTTGCTTTTGCAGCCACATTGCTTCATGAATTTTGATGAATGCTGAATTATACATTGTAGTTTTATACACCAAACTATGTGTTATTTAACACAGTGCAACTAACATAGTTGGTTTCATAACATACTTTGTACAATGTTGCTTTGTTGCTCAAAACGTTTTGCTTTGTTGTTCAAAATACATTTCTTCTAAAAAAAACTTTTGGTTAAATGTTAAGCCTAATATTAGCTTGCCAATAAATGGCATCAAAATTGGTTAAGCAATGTGGCTGTAAGAGAAAGATTGTGCTAATAAAGAGTTGATGGCAGCCATCTTAGCTTTCACATTAAGCTAAGAGTGGCCACCAACAGCCTCAAAACCTGGGAAATCTCCCTTACTCTAACAGCCTCAGAAACAAGACTTAACCATCACCCCCAATCTTTCTCTGTCTGGGCTCTCCTAAGCATATGGATATTTAAAGCAAATGAACATATGAAACTAGCTAATACGAAATCAGCCCACTGGTCCATCTTGGCCAGTATTTACTCCAACTGATAATGGCTCTCAAAGATCCCAGATAGAAAGAATTCTTTTCTACACCTGGTACCTAACATCCTTACTGCTGGAGATGCTTAAGAAGAACTTAAGAAGAACCCTACTGGATAAGCGGCCTATTTAGTTCAGCTTTCTGTTCCCCCAGTCACCAACCACATGCCTATGGGATGCCCACATGCAGGACATACACACAATAGCTCCGTCCCATTTGTGTTCCCCAACAATTGTTATTCAGACTGCCTCCAATACTGGAGGTAATATATAGACATCACAGCTAATCACCATTGATAGCCTTATCTTCCATTACTTTGTCTAATCTCCACTACGGAGCATGTGCTCTACTACTTATCACCCTCCTCCCTGGACCCTGCATCGATCCTTTCATATCGGTCCATGCTGACCAGAATCATGGACTTTTCCTCTGAACTGCTCTGCAGACAACTTTGAAAGCCATATATGCAGTCAGCAATTGCTTTCCCAGTTCTGGTGGGCAGGACTGTGAACAATTAGAGTTGTAGTCATAGTTCATCCTTGCCCTGAATATCACTGTCTGCTCCTTCTGCTGCACCAGTGAACTCTGCCTTCAGCTTATGTAGTAACCAATGGATAATGCAGATCTACTAGAACTTATTTCTATTTAACATCAGGGTCCATTTTGCCATATTAGGATTGTATAAGAGGGGAGGAGGAGGAACAATCAAAAGATGACTAACAGCAACATCCTCCTTTCAGAACATAAGGACATAAGAAGAGCCCTGCTGGATCAGACCAAGGGTCCATCTAGTCCAGCATTCTGTTCACACAGTGGCCAACGAGCTGCCCATGGGAAACTCACAAGCAGGGCACAAGTGCAACAGCACCCTCCCGCCCATGTTCCCCAGCAACTGGTGTATAAAGACATACTGCCTCTGATACTAGAGGTAGCACATAGCCATCAGGACTAGTAGCTAGGACACTCAGATAGGGAACCACGACTCTCAGACAGAGAGGGAACCTTGAACAGTGTAGGGACTTTTCTAGACGGAGATGGGAGGAGATCATGGTGGGAAGTGCTGATCCAGACCTACATGCATTCACTGTAAGGACTGAAATAAACCCTGCGTGGATTCAAGAGTCCTCTATGGAGTCTTTTACAGATCTTACACTAAATACTTGTAGGTCAGGGCTGTTCTATGCTACTCTGAATCTTCCACCCACTCCCACCCTGTGTGTTCATTGAATGTCGGAAAAGAGCTAAGGAAATGAATAGCCCAAGCTCTGAGAAAATGCTCATGGATGATGTTAAGAGAGCCATGGGACATACTGAACTCTACCACCTCCAAGAGAAAAATCTGGGCATGCGTTCCAGGGACAGAAGTTGGAACAGAGGAATCTGATCTGCATACTCATTTCTTTGCATACAGAGATTGGTTTTCTCCTTTGAAATGAATGAAGGCTCCCATATATGCAAAAACAAGAATATCCATGTACACACAGAAGTCTCTGAATATGGACACTAGAAAACGAACAGTGACAACACAAGGAGTATAATATCAATTAAGGATATTTCAAAATAAAATGTAATGTACAGTACACGTGCCTTGTTTATTTTTGGTACAATTCTTTTTTCCAGCTAAACAATTCAGCAATTACCTTCTTTACAAGTCCTGTAATATCCTCAGTGTCTAAACTTCTGTCATTCCTTAATGCTGAAACACCTATTTTCTTGTTATAGGAAGTGAAATTACATCTCTGCCAGACTTCACCATGTAGCTATTTTTTTTTTTCATATAATTTAGAAAGAGGAGAGGCCACTTCGAACTAAAATTCACTGAACATGTATTGAATGCTACCAGTGTCACTTACATAAAGGGGAAAAACAGACTTTGGGTTAGGAAAAAAACAGATTTCTGTAAGGGTGTTTGGCATGCTAGTGTTCATATCACATCGTTCAGTCATCAGGTTTTTCTAAGCTAATTATTTCCATATTTACAAGGCTGCATATAAATTAGCATATGCAAATTTTATGTAAATCTATGCCCTCTTTTGTGTTCATTTTTGGTGATGCGTAAGTCAGCCTGCCTGAGTACACAGTCAGTTGACCCCAAGGATTCACCCTTGTCCAACAGGCCCTATAAATCCTTCGCCTCACAGTTTGCTCCTCAGTCTGAGCAACTTGTTTCTTGTATGAAGACACTGCCTGCCTAAGCGCCTGCCTCTTACCCTCAGCTGCTGACTCGGTATCAGACCCTGCTTGTTCTGGATCATGCATCTGTTCCTAGGCCGCTTGGACTGATGTTGGTCCCAGGAACCAAGTGGCTGAAGCCTGATTCTAGCCAAGGCCTGACAAAAAAGTATTGTGCATTTATGCGTGCAAAGCCCATCCATTCTATATTTATTGATTTGATTTGTACCCGCCTTTCTACCGAGAAAATGGCATTCAAGGCAGCTTACAGTTACAAATAAAACTCGATTAAAACAATAACAAATACATTAAAACACAATTAAAAATACAATGAAGAATAAAAACAGCATCCAACCCGTTAGACCCACATACACATCAAAAGCCCACTTCAGTAAAACCACCTCTGCCCGTCTGTGGAAGGACAGCAGAGAGGGAACCAACCTAGCCTCCTTTGGCAGGGAGTTCCACAGCCTGGGAGAAACCACCAAGAAGGCCCTCACTCACATCACCACCAACAGCACCCCTGAAGGTTCCAGTCTCAAAAGAAGGGCCTCTCCAAAAGATCTCAAGATGTGAGAAGGCGGTCTTTCAGATAGCCTGGTTCCAAGCATATAGGGCTTTATAGGTCAGAACCAGCACTTTGAATTGTGCCAGGAAACAAACCAGTAGCCAATGAAACTGTTGTAACAATGGAATCACATGTTCTCTGTAACTTGCCCTGATATTAGTCTGGCCACAGCATTCTGGACCAGCTGTAGTTTCTGAAAAGTTTTCAAAAGCAGCCCCACATACAGCACATTACACTAGCCCAAATGGGATGTAACTAAGGCAGGCATGACTGTGGTCAGATCAGAGGTCTCTAGGAATGGGTGCAGAATGGGTACACTAGCTATGCATGAAACTGTTGCCCAAATTGCATACTTGTGATGAAAAACATTTGTGGCCAAGTTTCATACATGACTTACTTTTTCCTACAGGATTAATATGTCCATGTATTAAAACTACAGTTGAAGCAATTCATGGGTTGAGCTACAATTTGAATCAGGCGCTTCCAGCTCCTGCGCTTAACTATTCACCTTAGCAGCCCTCAAAAAGTGAGCTTCTGAATACTATAGAACAGCCTTCCCCAACCTGTTGCCCTCCAGCTGTTTTGGGCTGTAACTCCGAGCATTCCTGACCATTGGCCATGCTGGTTGGGGCTGACAGAAACTGAAGTTCAAAACACCTGGAAGGCACCCACTTGGGGAAGGCTGCTGCAGAATTACAACTTGACATAATTGTGTACAGTTACATAATATAGTTCTGAATATAAGGTATCATTTATGCACTTATTTCTAATAGGTTTGAATAAGTGTGCATAATGGGGCTGGTGGAAGTGGACTTCACTGCCCCCTCCTCTCCATGGTAGTCTACCACCTACCAAATAAATATGACAGAGAGGGTTGGGGGACCCGGCTGAGAGGGAAGGAGAAGATCCTTGAAAATCGGGTTGAGTCACCTTCCACTAGCAGAGCTCCCACTTGTGGAAGGCGAGCATTAGACTTTCCAAGTTTGCATTAAAACAAAAACCAGGCCACACATGTTAATGTATAACGAATAAAAGCTGCTGTGTTATTATTCTTACCGAATAGCAAACGAAGCAGAAGGCCACTAAACCTGGAGCTTTTGAATTCTATATAACTAAGGCAGCAAATCCTATACATACTTACCCAGGACTAGGTCCCATTGAACTCAACAGAAGATACCGAATAGACATACATCAGATTTGCACAGTAAATCTTGTGTCGGGATCACAAACTACTTTTTGTTTTAATATGATCATTTCATTTCTAAATGGAAACACACTGTTCATACAAATTAGCTTTGGGTTTAAGATGTGTACTTATAAAGATTTGTATATTAAGATGTACTCATCGATATAATACCTCTGAATCATTAGAATACGTTTATTTACCAGTTATTGCAATCTATATCTTCAGTTCTGTGTTATCAAGGGTGGTGTTCTTGCCTAAGGCTACTTTAACATTTATTATGGATGGGTAAGCAAAGCAGGTAGCAAAAAGAACCCTGGTTTGTATTTTTATCTATGAATACATTTTAAATGTATTCAGTGGTTTATCATAATATGTATGCTGACTGTTTTAATAAGGATATAATCAAATTACTGGATTAAAAAATCCAAGGAGAAAATTAAAACGGACACAATAATCGTTTCCCTATAACACTGTAATTGATGACGACAAGCAAGTAATGCAAATATGGGAAATTAGCATTGTGGCTTGGCAGAGACATCTATTTTCTAAGTAGAATACTATTATCTTGACAAAACATTCTGTACCAGTGACTACATGTATTAGACCAACGTATTGTAGACAAAACTAGACAAATATAACAAAAACGGTGAGAGAGGTAACCAAGAAATGCTCCTCTACTGAGGGCAAACAAAATTTTGCTCTTTTCTGCTAATTTGTCATGCTTTCCCCCAAGAATCTTCAGTAATTCTCTGGGAGCTTGAATTCACAGTGGACTTAATATTCTCCATCCTGTTCATTCACTTGACTAGAAGCCCAAAATATAAAAGCAGAAATATATGGCCATTTTCAAAGTGCAGCTAAAAAGGCATTTAAGGATCTCTGATGGTATAATTGCATCACACGTGATTGTTAAGGTGGAAGAGAATACAGAAGGTAACAGAACTGTACATTCTAGACAAGTGTTTCCCAAATCCTGATAGCTAAAGCACACATGTTTTTTTCTCAACTAAAATTGGGAGGACATTTCACTCTTACACAGTAAAAGGTCTTTTGGAGAGTCTAAATGGCAATGAACAGCCTCCTCTGAGAGTAAGCTGTTCCATGACATCTCAGATAATTCTATCACACCACTTTTGATCATTTGTCACCACATGTCATGTGTTCTTAGCTGTCACTTTATCATATGTATGTCAACTAGCCAGTACACCTAGGAGCTAGATGTGAAAACCCACCGGCACTCAGTCTTTTTTGGGCAGCCATTAAAAAAATCACCTTAGGGCGCAATCCTATCAGGATAAGCAGCTGCCTCCGAACTCAGGGGCGACCACCTATCCAATGCAGGGCAGGAGCAGTGCAGAGGGGATCTTCCCCTCCATGCTTCAGCTGCCCTGCATTTGCAGCTAGACAGCCGATTTTGGCTGTCTAGCCATGGGAAGTCAGAGCAGGGGAGGTGGACGCTGGATGACAGATAGGAAGCATCGGAAAGGCTCTTATGCCCTCCCTGCCCCGAGGAAGGCCCCATTTTCGCTGCTCTGCGTGCTCTTACAAGTGCGGAGCTGATCCGTGCTGCCTACGAGGCAGCATGGGAGGGGGTGGAGGTTGGTTCTCAGGGAACCGACCTATCCTATGGCCATCTAGCCACTGACTAGCAGCCATAGGATTGTGCCCTTAGTAACTTATAATAGAGTAACTTCAACCAATTTTGATCTTTCATAATTTTGATTCTCACTATGTTAGCATGAGAGACAGTTGCTATTTTATGGACTCCCTTCTCTAACAGAAGGAACACTCAGTATATCCTCTCCCAGCAATTCTCCCATCTCATGGCTCAGAGGAGCACAGGATAGAATCTAGTTTGGTTTTTTTACCTTCCCCTATCAGAAACAGTGAGAGAGAGAGGGAAAAAAGGTAAAAGCATGATGAAGATCCCTGAGATTATTCTCAATGCACAGAGAAGCATAGCTCCTGGTCAGACTGAGATCTGTGACCACATCTGAACCCTATGAACCTTTAGATCAGGGTAGACAACTTTGGGTGGTCCAGGGACCAATTTCCAGCCTATCCATGCCCCCAAAGGCCACACTCCTGCTGCCACACCACCCACAGTGGAAAAAAACGCAGTGGTTTGCTGCCAAAATTCGGCAACAAACCATCATTTTTTTGCCACTGTGCTGCCGAATTTCAGCAAGGATAGCACGGATCAATCTCAAGGCCAGGGAGGGCTGCATACAGATCCTGGGCCATGTGTTGCCCACCCCTGCTTTTGATCATATCCACTATTTGTGCCTCACTAAGAAAAGCGTAATCTCTACTGCTCTAGAACCTCATTAACACCTTGCCCTCTCTTTACTAAATAGGTTACCAAGATATTGGTTCAACACCTGCCAAACATGGACCACCATACCTCTGTGAGCAAGAGTTAAAACTTCTATGAACTTGGCCAGGGGTAGGCAACCTGGTGCCCTTCATAGGTTTTGGACTATAACTCCCATAAGCCTGAGCCAGCATTGCCAATGGTCATGGATTATGGGGGTTGTAGTCCAAAACATATGGAAAGCACCAGGTTGCTTACCCGTGAAGTAGACAGTCATTATCGGAGCCATGTGTATTTTTCACTCTGGATATTGATTCTCGCTGGCCACTCTGGAGACTGAAACTGCTCATGATGTAGAACTTTCTGAGAAACAGCAGTGTTGATTTTTTTGAGGCTTTGCAGTCAAAGGGAGCCCGAGATGGAATTCAAAAACAATGTATGTATGGGTGACAGAATGACAGAAAGGCTACATTTAAGGGAAATCCAGTTTTACAGATAAAACTGTGAATTATATATCACGCTCATGGAAGTTGCTAACTACCTTTGAAAGTCAGTTTGGAAGGAGTTTGAATATTCAGTGTAAATGAAACACAAATACCCATCCACCCCGCTGCACGACTGACTCCCTGGCCGAGGTGCTTGAGGTGGTCTCTGATGTGCGTGCGCAGTCCCTTAACTTGTCGGTGTTGGGGGACTTCAATGTACATTCGGAGGCCATCATCGTGGGGGCACCTTGGGACTTCATGGAGACCATGGCTTCCTGGGAGCTACACCCTATTCCAACTGGGCCCACCCATATAGCCGGTCATGTGTTAGACCTTGTATTTGTTTCTGGAGAGGCAGGGAGTGATCTGGAAATCGGGGGTATATCCACCAACCCTTGTCATGGTCAGATCACTACTTGGTGGGGTTGTACTTTTTGGTTCCACAACCCCTCCACAGGGGTGGAGGACCCATTAAGATGGCCCACCCCAGGCATCTTATGGATTCAAATGGATTCCTGACTGTGCTTGGGGATTCTTTGGAGCATGCAAACGGCCGCTTGGCTGAGACCCTGGTGGATGGCTGGAATGCTGGGGCATTAGACCAGGTGGCTCTGAAACGCCCTCTCCCCCTGAACAGAGCTCAGACTGCACCATGGTTCACCCCATGGTTGCAAGCTCTGAAGCAGGAGGTGAGACAGCTAGAGCACCAGTGGCAGAAATCTCACTCTGAAGATGATCGAACACAGGTTAGAGCTGTAGCTTCAACCTACCACATGGCAATAAGAGCAGCAAAAAAGGATTTTTATGCTGCCTCTATCACATCCGCAGAGTGCTGTCCTAGGAGGCTATTCCAAGTGGTCCAGAACCTGGTTGGTCCAGTTATTCTGGAACCAATAGCACATTCTAAGGTTTCCTGTGATGAGCTTGCAAAGCACTTTGTGGATAAAATCGACTGGATCAGGAGTGCTATTCCGTGTGCTGTGGATACAGTTAGTGAGTGAGGGGCAGCCAGTGGCAGGCCGGTTGTGTGGGATCGGTTCCAGCTTCTTCCTTCTGACGAAGTGGACAAGGTGCTTTCATCTCTAAGGCCGACCACCTGCTTACTCAATCCTTGCCCATCCTGGCTCATTATGACCTGCAGGGAGAGACTCTGGGAGGGGTTCAAGGCAGTAGTGAATGCCTCTCTCGAGGCAGGAGTGATGCCATCAGCCTTCAAGGAGGCGGTGATAAGCCCACTGTTAAAGAAGCCCTCCTTGGATCCCTAAGACTTGACAACTTTTGCCTGGTCTCAAATCTGCCATTTGGGGGCAACATGATTGAGCAGGTGGTGGCGTTGCAGTTGCAGGCACACTTGGAAGAAGCCAAATTATCTGGATCCATTTCAGTTGGACTTCAGGCCTGGGCATGGGACAGAAACGGCCTTGGTTGCCTTGGTGGATGATATGAGGAGGACTCTGGACGGGGCGAATGCTCCTTCGTTGTTCTCCTCAATCTCGCAGGGGCTTTTGCTACCAATGACCACGGTATCCTCCTAGACCATCTGGAGGGGTTGGGCATAGGGGACACTGTATTACAGTGCTTCCATTCCTTCCTCTCTGTCAGGTACCAGGGGGTAGCTCTGGGGGAGGAGACTTCAGACCCTTGGCTGCTCACTTGCAAGGTGCCACAGGGTTCTATTCTCTCCCTGATGTTATTTAACATCTATATAAAGCTACTGGGGGCTATCATCAGGAGGTTTGGGGTGCAGTGTCACCAATATGCAGATGACACGCAACTCTACTTCTCCTTTAAATCCTCGCCAAGGTTGGCTGTAGAAACCCTGTCCAAGTGCCTGGAGTCAGTGAGTGGCTGGATGGAAAGGACTAAGCTGAAACTGAACCCCGACAAAACCGAAGTACTTTTTGTGGGAGACAAGGAGAGGTTGGGAGATGCAGACCTGGTGTTTAATGGGGTGCGGCTCCCCCTGAAGGACCAGGTCCTCAGCCTGGGTCCTCAGCTGTCCATAGAGGCTCATGTGTCGGCCGTGAGCCGGGTGGCGCTGTTACCAACTCCATCTGATATGGCAGCTGCACCCCTACCTCCCTAACTATCTGCTCCCATCAGTAGCTCATGCCCTGGTCTCCTCTCGCCCAGACTACTGTAATGCGCTCTATGTGGGGTTACCCTTGAAGACGGTTCAGAAGCTGCAGCTGGTGTAGAACATGGCCCGCCTCATTAAAGGCAGCCATTGGTGAGATCACATCACTCCAGTGCTGAAGGAGTTGCACTGGGTACCAGTTTTTTTCCAGGCCCAATGCAAGGTGTTGGTATTGACCTTTAAAACCCTATACGGTTCCGGCCCAGTCTATCTTAAGGAGCACCTCCAGGAACACCAGGGATGCCACTCAGTGAGATCAGACTCGGAATGCCTTCTGTCTGTCCCATCAGCAAGGACAGTTAGGCTGGTGAGGACTAGGGAGAGGGCCTTTTCTGTGGTGGCCCCCACTTTGTGGAATTCCCTCCCTAGTGACCACTGCCATGCCTCCTCTTTGATGAGCTTCCACCAGGCTTTGAAAACCTGGCTGTTCAGGCAGGCATTTGGGGTGGGTTAGGGTTTTTTTTAGAGCAATGTTGTTTTGTTTCATTGACTATGTTGCATTTTGTGTTGTTATTTGTATTGTACGCCACCTAGAGCAGCCAGGTAGCCAGCCAGATAGGCGGCTAATAAATCTAACAATAAATAAATCAATTACAAATATCAATGACTTTCCCCAAATTTAATATAAATAATGGCATGTCAGAATTCTAACCAAGGATGTTGTGTGTGTGTGGTAGTTGTTTTTTTAATTTTGGGCTTCGTTTGTTTTGATGAAGGCTTTCAATTTCATGAGGCCCAAAGAACAACCCAAACTGTAGGTAGTATCCAAAGGTTGCACCACATTCTTATGCACAATTCTGGATGACTCTCCCCTCCAATTGGCACCCCCCATGACACAGCCCACTGTTCAGGCCCACTGATCTCTGGGAGTGGCTTTTGGGGGCTGTAGGGATGGGGACAATAAAGATTGGTTAGATGACCAAGTGTCTGTTTGCGCACCCTTTGATTCTCACTCCTTGATTTAAAAAAAGTCCCACATACACACTACAAAATGTGTATGTTTTTGTGTGCGATCAAGATATTAAACTATATTAAAGGCAAAGTACAGTCTTTGCACTTAAATACAATTTGGCCACAATCCAATACAGAATGTGCTCAAGCCCATTGATTTCAGTGGGTTTAAGCATGTTTAATTTGACAGTGGATTTTGGCCTTTTAGGATAATGCACTGATTCCTTCCAAAGCACAGAGAAGGTTAAACTTCTAATAAAATACTCTTTTTGAATAAAATTGTAATTATCCAACAAGAGGACAATGCAGCAGCCAGGAGTTGTTTTTTGACTACAAAATATAACCTCTTTTTTTCTTTTGGAGGTACAGCAAATACACCCTCCCTTTATCACAGAGGGACCCAAAATAGAATGGATTAACACTGACATAATGGGGGCCCTTTTTCTCTTCATATACAGCAATCAGAAATAGGAGCATTTATTTGCCTTAGGGTTTTCATAAGGCAAAAGTAGTGTTTTGTCTTCATGTTCTATGTGAGGCACCCTAAAATGATGGACTACCACGTTTCTCCCCAGAATTATAGAAGACCATGGAAAACAGCCAAGTTGTGCCAGTTGCTTAAGGAAACTCTGAAAATGAAGTATATGTCTTCCATGCTACAAGTCCAAAATTCTAAAGCAAGTGTTATCAAGAATCTTCTTCTGTTCTAGGTAATAAAGCTAGGACCTTACTTGTCCCTACAAATAACATAACTAGAGCTACTATGAATGTTACCAGAGCCAAGACAACTGATGTAGACCCCCTAACAAAAGCCTGAAGTGCCAGGCCTGGTCCAGTGACTGACAGGAATCGTGACTATCCCTTTAGCATTATGACTATCCCTTTGGCATTAAGGCAGCACAATGCAGTTCTATGATGAAGCATACTTCAAATAGAGGAACTGGCAAACAAGAGTCCTGTTCCTCAATTACTTTAATCCAAGAAATGTGCGCACTCTGAGGACCTGGCTAAGGGTGCAATCCTATGCATGTTGGCAGGATTTTTTCTGTCTAAAATGGGATTGCAGTGTACATTATTCTTTGAATGGTCTGTTTCTACAACCAAAAACCCATGACAATTATTAGTGCAAGAGAAGTAATTGTAGAAGGTCAATCCACAGAATATCACATGGAGTGTGTGTGTGTGTGTGTGTGTGTGTGTGTTTCTCTCCACATGGCACCTTAAAGGGTTCTGTACCTCAGATATAGCCTACAGGGTGGCATCCTCTACGAATTGAACAAGACACTGTAAACTGCACAACAGAAAGATTAGGTGCACAACTCAGAAAATAAAGAGAGGAGAACTAAAATGAAGGGTAGTATCTGAAGCAGTAAAGATTTCATAGAATGACAGAATCATAGAATAGTAGGGTTGGAAGGGGCCTACAAGGCCATCGAGTCCAACCCCCTGCTCAATGCAGGAATCCAAGTCAGAGCATACCTGACAGATGACTGTCCAGCCTCATCTTGAAGGCCTCCAGTGTGGGAGAGCCCACCACCTCCCTAGGTCATTGGTTCCATTGTCAAATTGCTCTAACAGTCAGGAAGTTTTTCCTGATGTTCAGCCGGAATCTGGATTCCTGTCACTTGAGCCCATTATTCCATGTCCTGCACTCTGGGATGATCGAGAAGAGATCCTGGCCTTCCTCTCTGTGACAACCTTCCAAGGACTTGAAGAGCGCTATCCTATGTCCCCTCAGTCTTCTCTTCTCAAGGCTAAACATGCCCAGTTCTTTCAGTCTCTCTTCATAGGGCTTTGTTTCCAGTACCCTGATCAACTTTGTTGCCCTCCTCTGAACCCTCTCCAGCTTGTCAGCATCTTTCTTAAAGTGCGGTGCCCAGAACTGGACACAGTACTCCAGATGAGGCCTAACCAGTGCTGAGTAGAGAGGGACTAGAACTTCACGGTATTTGGAAGCTATGCTTCTATTAATGCAGCCCAAAATAGCATTTGCCTTTTTTGCAGCCACATGACATTGTTGGCTCATCTTCAGCTTGTGATCGACAACAATTCCAAGATCCTTCTCACTTGTAGTGTGGTTCAGCCACGTATCCCCCATCTTGTAACTGTGCATTTCGTTTCTTTTTCCTAGGTGCAGAACTTGGCATTTATCCCTATTAAATGTCATTCTGTTCTTTTCTGCCCAGCGCTCCAGTCTATCAAGATCACTTTGAATTTGGTTTCTGTCTTCCAAAGTATTAGCTATCCCGCCCAATTTTGTGTCATCTGCAAATTTGATCAGCATTCCCTGCACCTCCTCCTCCAAGTCATTCATAACAATGTTGAAGAGCACTGGGCCCAGGACTGAGCCCTGCGGTACCCCGCTCGTACCTCTCCCCAGTTTGAGAAGGTCCCATTGAGAAGCACTCTTTCAGTCCGATTCTGTAGCCAACTGTGGATCCACCGGATCATTGTTTCATCTAGCCCACTTTGAGCTAGTTTGCTCATCAGGGTATCATGGGGCACTTTGTCGAAAGCTTTGCTGAAGCTGAGGTATATTATGTCCACAGCACTCCCACAGTCCACAAGGGAGGTGACTTGATCAAAAAATGAGATCATCTGGCCTCAGGTATCCGCAGCGGATCGGGACCACTTACCTCTGCTCCAGGAGGACTGGAGGCGAAATGGCACTCAGCTGCTTCTTCCAGCCAGAGCCATTCGCCTCCTCCCTGTCCCTGCCGATTGCCTTTAAAAAAAAAGTCTTTAAAAAAAAAAAGGCCATAGGGAGGATGTGCCAATAGACTTATACGCAAATAGAGTCATGAATCTTGCGTATAAGTCTATATGTCCATAGGCTTATACACAAGATTCACCGCTCTATTTGCGTATAAGTCTATGGGCACATCCTCGCGATAGCCTTTTTTTTTTTTTAAAGGACTTTTTTTTAAAGGCAATCAGCAGGGACAGAGAGGAGGCGAATGGCTCTGGCTGGCAGGAGGGAAGGTAAGCACCCTCAAGCCAGTTCCCCCCGCCCCGGAATCCAAGCGGAGCGGAACCGCTCTGGAGGATTCCGGGCGGGGGGAGGAACAGATCGCCTTCCCCCCCACAGATTCCCCAACGGAACAGATGGGGGGAATCCATACACCCCTAGGCAGGATTTGTTCTTGACAAATCCATGTTGGCTTCAAGTAATCACTGCACTGTTTTCAAGGTGCTTACAGATGGATTGCTTTATGATCTGCTCCAGAATTTTCCCAGGGACTGATGTCATACTGACTGGTCTGTAGTTCCCAGGTTCCTCCTTTTTACCCTTTTTGAAGATAGGGACAACATTAGCCCTCCTCCAGTCATCTGGCACTTCCCCCGTCCTCCATGATTTCTCAAAGAGAATAGACAGCGGTTCTGAGAGTTCTTCTGCCAGTTCCTTTATTACTCTAGGGTACAGCTCATCAGGCCTTGTAGATCTGAACTCATTCAAAGTAATGAGGTGTTCCTTGACCATATGCCTATCAGCTGCAATCCTGCCCCTTCAGCCTGTACTTTGCCTTTGCCAGGGGGGTCATAGACCCTCTTTTGGGAGAAGACTGAGCTGAAGTAGGAATTGAGCACTTCCGCCTTTTCTTTGTCATCTGTTATCGTTTTGCCATCCTTATTTAATAGCTGAACCACCATTTCTTTCCTCTGCCTTTTACTATGCAGGTAGCTGAAGAAAGCCTTTTTGTTGCTTTTAGCATCCCTCGCTCACCTCAGCTTGTTCTCAGCTTTAGCCTTCCTGACGTCATCCCTGCAATTCTGTGCTACCTGCCTGTACTCTTCCTTTGTTGCTTGGCCTTCTTTCCACTTCCTATATGTGTCCCTTTTTGTTTTCAGGTCATCTCTAAGCTTTTTGTGAAGCCACGTTGGCTTCTTCTGTTGTCTTCCACCTTTTCTTCTTGCTGGAATTGCTTGTGATTGTGCCTTGAGAATTTCCTTTTTTAAAAAACTCCCACCCATCTTGGACTCCTTTTCTCATTAGAGTCGCTTGCCATGGGACCTTACTTATCATTGTTCTGAGTTTATTAAAATCAGCTTTCCTAAAATCCAGGGTACGCATTTGGCTACACTCGGCTTTTGCTTCCCTTAGAACCAAGAACTCAAGTGCAACATGGTCGCTTTCCCCCAGAGTTCCTGTAACTGCTACTTTATCCACTAAGTAATTTCTGTTGGTTAGGATCAAGTCAAGGATTGCAGATCCTCTAGTTCCTTCCTCTACCTTCTGTAGGAGGAAGTTATCCACCACACAAGTCAGGAATTTCCTGGAGGGGCCATGTTTTGCAGAATTTGTCTCCCAACAAATATCGGGGAAACTGAAGTCCCCCGTTACTACGACACCATGCTTCCTTGAAACATTGGCTATTTGCTTTTCAAAAGTTTCATCCTCGTCTTCTCTTTGATTGGGTGGCCGGTAGTAGACTCCAACCGCCAGGTTCCTTTTATTCTTTGCTCCATTTATTTTAACCCAGATGCTCTCAATGGACTGAAATTATAATGAGATGGGAGTGACTTGATCTCTCTACAGTTTTCTCCCTCATTCTAGTGTGTGTGTGTGTGGGGGGGTGATTTCTAGTCTTCTTCAGGCAAATTGGAGAGCCTTGAGGTTAACAGACAGAAAAGAAAGCTAACACTTGGGGGCGGGGTGCATTGTTTCCTCAGAGCTCCATCATCACCACATAGGAACGTACAGAGAGAGGGAATTTACCCAAGACAAGAAAGCCTTTTGATGAAAACACTGAAATATTTGGCAGTGAAGTACTTCATAACATCTTGAAAAATTAATAATGTCACTATGTTCCTATAAAGTGTCCACTAGTGTTTGGGAAATGACTTAATTTTGTGCTGTATCCCCGTATTTCATCCAAGCAAGATCTCAGTAAGAAGTACATAATCCTCTCCCACCACATATCTGGAGAAATGGGAGGAAATGCTTACGGCATACTTCCTTACAGCCACTCTCTAAATACCCAATGCGGAGGGGAAATGATAGGGCTGGCATGTTATACTCTAGGGATGGGGAGTGTGACGCTTTCCAGATGTCATTGGACTGCAACTTCCATGAACCCTAGCCTGCATAGCCAATAGTGGGAGCTGAAGTCCAACATCACCTGAAGGGCTACACACTCCCTGTCTCTGCTCTAGTCGCTTATCTGGGAGAAAGTCCTCTTGAACTCAACTGGGCTTCCTTTTAAAGACACGTATAAGATTGCACTGTAAGTGGATTCTATAAAGGACTGCTGCAGAACTGGTGAGTGCAATCTGGACTACCTAGATCAGGGCTGGGCCGAAGGTAGATGTCCCGATTTTTTGGACTTCAACTCCCAGAAGCCCCTGCCAGCATGGCCAGTGGTCAAGAGTTCTGGGAGTTGAAGTCCAAAACATCTGGACCTCTGAGCTAGACAGGAAGCTGAACAAACAGAGAGATTGAGTTCAACATTGATGGCTTATACATACAGAAAATACAGCTAGATTCAGAATACCGGTTTTTCTGTTCTCACTGATACTGCAGTAATTTGGCTTTTGAAATAATTTTAATCTATTCTGCATATCTAAGTAAACTATGAATACATTATAGATCAGTCACAAATGTTATACCTAAATATACCTACATACACATTATTAAAACACCATTTTGAAAACACTAAAACAACTACAATCTCCTCAACACTTCTACACAATTTCTCACGTCTTGAACACAGACACACACAAAAACATAAAATGGATAGTTTTACTTACCTAAAATGTCCTCAGTTCCAGAGAATGACAGTGAAAGAAATAAAGAATACAATCCAACACAAAATTAAAAATGAGCAACTATATACAAAAATAACATTTTAAAAGATAAAAAAGAAATGTTAAAAGAAATGAGCGGAAACAGAACATTTGGTGGCAGGACTCAAGTTGAAACTCAGTGTTTTTACTTTAATTTTAGACAAGATCTTAACATGACAAATAAGGAATTACATGAATTAATTTTATATCTATAACACTCTCAACATCTGTGATACTTCATTTATACATGTTCACACAAACAAAACACAAACAAATGTACAAACAGGAATAAAAAAAATGACTGAAGGCCCAGGAAACCTGTAGGAAAAGGACAGTCTAACTAGAACATATAAGACAAAATGGCCCTTGTAGAGCTGTACACTAGATGACCGCATAAAACTAGAATATCAGTATGTACCTAAACTACTTACAGCACAATCTTATACATGTCTACTCAGAAATAAGACATATTAACTTCAATGGGACTTACTCCATCTGCATTGGATTGCAGCCTAAATCATGTATGAGTAAGGCTGCAATCCTATACCCATTTGCCTGAAAATAAGCCCCATTGAACTCTATGAACTTCGCAAACCTCTACACAATTGAGAATAAGCCCCATTTAATACAGTAAGACTCACTTCTGAGTAAACTTGCACAGGACCATGTTGTAAGGGAGGAATACACTTTAATTTTGTAACAATTGACATTTCTTACCCTATTTTATTTCCACTTTTGCATGAATGGGGTACTGTGTTTGTAGTTTTGGAGGACTTGCATTCATTATTTTACTGTTCAAACGTTTCCTATAAACTACAGACAGTATAATTTGTTATTTTTCATAACTGGACTGTCAAATTCAAGCAACACTCTTACATTTGAAGCTATACGTTTGATCTTTTTTCTCACTTATCTTGCATTAAATCACAAATGAAATGTGTGATTTTGAGATGAGATCATACAAGCAAAATGAAAAATAAAAGATCAGCTAAGCTACGCTATGGCTCCAGATACAAATTAGTGAGGTTGTATCTGCCAATAAGAAAAAAAGTAAGGAAATTCTTCCTTGAAGCCAACAGTTACATCAGTGACTGAAAATCATTTTTTCTGCATATAGTAATCAACTAGGTTTTATACTGGATTTTCTGTGTGTGTCCTATAACAACATTTTGCATATCTTACATTGATTTGTATGGGGTTGCCACCAAGGAGTATTTCACTATCTTGCACTCATTTATTCATGTGTCTAGAGGTACTTCTTCATGTTCCTTTGAGTAGGTTTGCAACCTGCCAAAATTTTACCTTCATTTGCGTAGATCTGCCAACTGGCTAGAATTTAACCTTCATGGCTGGTTCCCAAAAAGGGAGGCTGCAAAGCCAGGGGAAGAAATCCAGCCAAGCTCTATTTTTCCTGTTAGCATTAATGCTGCATGCTATGAATGCAAATGCATACACACGCTGCTGCCATGTGGAAATCCTCCCCGTAATATGAGGCATGTAGTGGTGGCATTTTTCAGGCTGCATTCAGTCAGCCTGCAGACATATGCATTGGCTTTCCAGTTGCTACATGCAGGAAAGCCGGACAGCACAGACCACAGTCTCCCACTCAGTCTACAGACTTCCAGCTATGAGCTATCTCAACCCAAGCAGCAGGCTGCTAGAGCTGTAACCAGCCAAGCAGAGAACACCGCACAGGATAAGAACATAAGAAAAGCCATGCTGGATTGGACCAAGGGTCCATCAGTTCAGCATTCTGTTCACACACAGGGAACCCACCAGCAGGGCATGAGTGCAACAGCACCCTCATGTCCATGTTCCCCAGCAACTGACAAACAGAGGCATACTGCCTCTGATAGTGGAAGTAGCATATAGCCATCAGGACTAGTAGTGGTTGAAAGCCTTCTTCTCCAGGACTTTGTCTAACCCCTTTTAAAGCCATCCAAATTGGTGGCCTCACTACATCTTGTGGTAGCAAGATTCCAGATACCAGATTCCACACCAGACCCAGGCTGTTCCCTTCATAAAGAACAGTCAATCTTCATATATACTCATGAGCATTCACCCTGATGTACCATAATTTTGGAAAACCAAAGTGGGCAACTCAAAGTCTGTGTCAGCGTCGGAACTTCTTAGTACCTTCTCTATGTAAACTCCTAACAGAGAATAATGTCTAAGAATACCATGAAGAACAACGACCAAATGTGTGTGTGTGTCTGTGTGTCTGTGGCAGGGGGGTGGGAGGAATATTCACGTCATCCATCCATGAGAATATTTTCCCCCACATTTGGTCGTTGCATTTCACGATATCCATAGACATTCTTCTCTGGAAGAGATTTAAACAGAGATGTTTCTGGAAGGGATTTAAAGACAGAAAAGTTTATTTTTTCTCTAATAGTGTGTTCAAATATTAATCACAAATGCAGAATGTAACTAATCCTAACCATTCTTTTACAAAAGATATGCTGTGAGTACACAGGGAGCATCTTTAATGAGGGGATCTGTGCTAATACACACAAAAAGCACATATTACTTACAATGATGGAGGCACTGCTGAATTCAGTGCTCAAATCAAGTTGATTAAGGTGGAAATCTTAAGACATACTTAGGGCGCAATCCTGTCCAGACAGAAAAAAAATCCTACGACTCCTAGAATTCCCCAGCCAGCCAGACTTTGTCTGCCTAAACATGCATAGGACTGCACCCTAACTTGGGAATAATTCCCATTGAGCTCAGTGAGGCTTACTTCTGAGTAGTAGACATATAGGATTACACTGCAAGTCTGCTTCAAGTCCTCTCTGAAGCCTCTGGCATGTGGGTATTAATTAAAACTATGTAGAAGATGCCTTTTATGACAGATATCACAGATACACTTTATTCAATATGTCACAGAGCTCTTCCTAGTAAGGATTCTTTTTACTTTTGTGAGCCCATGCGCTTACAGCAACTATATTTAGAACAAATCTATTATACTCCACCCCCACCATCCCACAGGATCTCATTTTAAGATTATGAGATCATAAACTGACACATCTTTGAGTGTGAAAGAATGCCAAAGTAAATATTTTCAGAAAGGTAAATGGCGATTATTATTATTATTGTTATTGTTATTATTATACTCAGGCAGCTGAACATGGCAGAGCGGGCCTGTATATTGCAGACATATCTGGGAGAACACAGTATGTTCACTTATCCAGTGCCAGGGATGGGGACAAATCTTGTTCTAGTTGAAACAGCGTCTAAGTGCAGACTTTACATTTCCCCATGAGGGTGAATAAAAGCCATGCATCAAACAACACTACCTGAGTGAACTCTATTTGGGGGTGTGGAAGACTGGGCTTTGCCCCTCCTTTAATTTTGCTTCATATATTTTGTCCCATAGAAGTTACTGTGTGAGCCAATAGTAGCTAGGCTATCTCCTATCTGTATAGCATCCTTCTCTCCAACCCTCACTTTAACCTTCATTGACCCACCCTCAGCAGTGCTGGTCCAAACCACGTCATGGCCTGAAACAGAGAAGCAGCGCCTCTGCCACCCGCTGCGCTGCCCACAGCTACTTACTGCAAGCACTGCAGCACTGTGAAGAAACGGCTCCGAATCTCACAAGGTTTTGCCAAAGTCTCATGAGACTTCACCTGTGAAGCCTGTGGCAAACTCTTACGAGACATCCCTAATTCTCATGATACCTCTTGTGAGTCTTGGCCAGGTGAGACTTGGGGGAGGCCTATTCAAGGCCTCTCGCCACAGGGCTCATCCTCAGTCTGTGGGCATCTGGTCCCTCAGGGCTGCTGGCCAGCCCAGCCGGATGCTGGTGACCATGGAAGGCCTGACAGCGCAGCTGCCCCTCCTTCCTTTCTCATTCGTTCAAAGTGCAGCAGCATCTGACCTTCAAGCAAGAAAGAAAATGACCGATCAATAGTGCTGCACAGCCCAGAAGGGAGCCAGCCTTGCCATGGGGCACCTGGACAGTGGCAGTGAGCTCTAGCAGCTCAGGAGGGAGTCAGCCTGGCTGTGGAGCACCTGGCTGGCAGCAGGTCTCTAGCAGTGTGGCAGGGTGCCGGCCTGGCTGAGGAATACCCAGCCAGATGACTGCCAGCAGCAGGGGCCGAAGCAGCAGTGGCAGGAGGAAAGGGTGTGGCCATTCTGATGCGGTGGCTACACAGTGGCAGGGTTTCAGAGAGGCAGCAACAAAGGGCTTGCTTGTTTTCCACCGCCACATCTGCCACCTGAGACAAAGGACTTGGTCACCTGGCTGGCCCTGGTCATTACCATGTCTTGATCTTGCTGGAGAGTGATGAAGAGACAGAAACCAAGAACTGGCTTGTACATATATGTCAAAACGCCTAAAAAGAGATAATCAAAGATATAAGCTCTTCCCTTAGTTGAGGCCCTTTTCCTTAAAGCATCTGAAATTCCCATAGACTGGAGAGCTGACAACTATGATAAGGGTTAATACAGGCATATTTTACACGTCATAAGCACTGAATAACAGCATAAGGGCTAACTGGCTACAGAAAGAGAAGTCATGAAAACAATAGGCACTAAGCATTAACCGTGTTTAGAATAATTTGGCACTTTCCATTTTCAAATTTTGTTTTAACACTCTGAGCTTAACTGGCTTGAGATCAATCTAGATCAAAATTACAATATCTTGACTGAGGAACTTTCCAGGCAATGGTTTCATTGTGCAATAAATTCACACTTGTAATTCAGTTATTGAAGGAGACTCATATTCTGCCTCTGTTGTGGGATTGTTGCATTTCCCAAAAATACTAGTCTCAATATTTGGTTTCTGGGAAGATGCAGTACCCCATTTTCCTATCTTCTCTCTCTCTCTCACACACACACACACACACACACACCTACCTCTAGCATGCCAGGTCCAATAGTAAATGCTGTGTGGAATATCATTGTATGGAGTACCACGGACACCTATTGCATTCTCCATGATATCAGTGGTAATTAGCATTGCTACTTCCCCTCTTTCCATGATTGCACCATTTTGTGACCTTTTCTCATTGTTCATTTTTAAATATTAACATCCTGAGCTCCCCTGCTGTGACAATTAAACATGAAGCCCTTTCAATTCACCCTTCCCCAAACTTAAAAATCACCAGCACGATTGCCTCCAACCCCATCACCTGCTATCCCCACAGAAACACCTCATTGTTTTGAGAACCTTTCTTTCCATTTTTTTATTTTTGGTTTAAATTTAGTCCTTCAGAGGTACTTTGCTGCCTCATTCCAGCATAAGAGCTCACAGCTCCATCTTCACCACGCTTAAAATGGCGGAAAGCCATGTTGGAGGGAACACTCTTGTGGCAAGGCCATACTCCCCTTCCCCAAAACTTCCTTGCACAATGAACTGCATAGGCTAGATCAGTAACAGCATGGCACACTAAACAAACAGAGTGTTTGTCTTCTGGAAAGTCCCTGATGCTCTAATACTGATGCCATGCAAAACAGAAAAAACGAAGTCTGCAATAACCACTCAAAACAAACGCACAAGGTGCAAGAGACTTAACAGAACTGCACTAGACCAGTAAGATAATTTTATACAATGTTTATAAATAAAGCCCTTGATGGCATGCAAACAATCATACCAATGTCATAACAACCATATCAGTCAAATCAGTCTATGGAACCCTGGTATATTCCTGTTTCAACTGCAGATAGTCTTCATCAGGAACTCCTATAGACAATTCTTAAGGTACATAACACACACTAGTAACAAACTCTAATAACTAATACCATCGAAAGATTGTTTCACTTCCTGAATAAATTTTCAGTAGTGTACTGGACAATAAGGCAACATAGTCAATTATGTTTGTAGGTCGAGAGTGAGATAGTCCTTCTAGGAGGAAACTCCAAAACTGATATTACTGATACGATTGTTATGCCATTGGTGTGATTGCTTGTGTACCATCAAGGGCTTTATTTACAAACATTGTATAAAAAGATCTTATTGGTCTAGTGCAGTCGCTTAGACTTCTGTTAAGTCACTTCCTCCTTGTGTGTTTGTTTTGAGCTAATACTGATACCATAAATACATGCAAGAGTTTGTATTGCTTTCCAGGATACTTTATTTCATAGGCAATTTACTTTAACAACTCCTGAACTTTTTCCCCTGCATTCTCAAATTGTTTCTGTCATATTTCAGGAATTGTTGCTACCATACACCCACCGTAGAATACCAGACTCCCTGGCCTCATTTGTTAAATTCTCTAAAGCTTTTAGGAACAATGGTCAAGAACTTATTTTACCCACATGCTTAGAGAACTATTAAATTATACATGAATACAGTATGTGCATCATGTACAGAGAGAGACACAGACAGACACTATTTATTTATTTATTTATTTATTTATTTATTTATTTATTTATTATTTGTAATACTTCTGTAGCACTTAATATAATAAAATCTCTAAGCAGTTCAGTCTCTAAGCAGCACACCAGCCGTATTGATTTGCACATTTACCATAACCTCAAGACAGTTGCTGCTTTCAGATACTGACAAAAATAAGGTAATTTACAATTCTGTTAATATAAGCTAACATGAGTTAGAAGTCTATCTTTAATTTTTTTTTCATGCCCTACCACTGTAACACACTGGAACCAAAACAGCTTCAAGAAATAAGCAAGTGCCACCAATTCATACCCTACCAATGGAACAAATGAAGTTTTAGCTGATTCCGCTGGCTAAAGCTTGCATCCCATGGTCCCAACACCACTCTAATTATGGGAACCAGTTGCAAGAGCTGGTGGCCCTTGATGTGGATGCGCATCCTCAAGTGCATGAAAAGATACATCCAGTCAATTCAATGCAGCCTGGCTTATGATGTGCATCTAGATGCACATCTGTATCTACTCTGCTCACAAAACTCTGCTGTCACACATGGCTCTCCCTTACTGGATTGGGACACAAATATTTAGCAATTAGACCTTTGCTGTAGAAAAGTGATTCTAGACTAGTTCTGAATCTTCATAAATCACAAGATAAGCCAGTGGCATCACGAAAATATATTCCAGAATATCTTCTAAATGTATTAGAACAAGGATGCAGAATTGTTTTGGGGTGGGGGGCTGGACTGGTCCCCCACCTCATGGGCCGGAAGACATCAGGGGGCATCAGATGGATTGGGTTGCCCTGTGGCCTAGATTAGGCCCATCATCTGGAGTTTCTGCACCCCGTCTTAGAAACATTAACTAATTTGTTTATTCACCCATGATAAATGAAACCCATCACACCCGGTTTCGATGAAAGCTGGGAAGTTTGGAAATCATTGAATAGACTGCGTACGAGTATAACAAGATCTAGAGACACTTTGAATAAATGAGGTTATCCAGTGATCTCTGCCCTATGTGACTGTGGAGACTTGCAGACAACAACACATATGTATACTTGTCCTTTGTGCCCTGACCAATGTACACATGAGGACCTTATGACAGCACGACAGAAAGCAATTAATGTTGCTAGTTTCTGGGCAAGATTTGTCTAATTTCTATATATTTTAACCTCTACATTTTATATTTTAAATGTTATGTGTTATAGTATGTCTTTTAATTGTGATGCTTCTGACACGAATAAATAAATAAATCACACTTCGACTTTTGAAACATCTCAGAGCAAGTTTTTTATACTTATTGCAACATGGTTGAGATCCTAGTTGATTAAGTTTTTGTTTAAAAAACTCTCATATTAAATTAGCTATAAAGGAAAAGCCTACTACCAAAAGTAATTTCCTGTTTCTTTCAAGATCAGCATTCCCATCTCTTTTTCCACATTAGTAGAAAAGCCATCAATATCATTTAAGACAAAGCACTTATAAATCATTATACCCTTAGGTTGTGGCCACAGACCCTGACTTTCACATTTAGATGGTAGTCTATTTTGTAACCAGAAAATTAAATTGATGTCAACTGTAGGTACTGATGCATAGTTTAATCCTTCGCATTCAATATAATCAACACCGTAGGGAAGAGCTTCATTCCCTTTACTAAGATCTTTGAATTTCATCATACCTCTATTTTCCAGTCATTTGGGGGGGAAAAAACAGATTTTATTTTATGTACAACAGATGCTAATGTGGAGTCACCAGGAGTAAGATAGATGGAATTTACCTCAAATCTTGAAGGTACTGTAAGGAAGAGGTATCGTTACTTGGAGCTTTTCCAACAATAATGGCTATTTGCAATGTAGCACCCAGATTCAGATCACCATAGTCACTGTGGGACTTATGCATATGGAACAGACGGAATCAATGTGCCTGAATTTTAAAACCATCTATTTCAAAGGACCCTTTGGGTCAGTTCATATATATAGTAGTGCTACGGAACTCCTTATGTTCAGTGAATGCTTCTGGATTCATTTGCATGGAGGAATATGTGAACCAAAAGCAGAAATTGATATCTACCCAGTTACATATGACTGCCCTTTCTGGAGCTGCCTGTTACCAGAGGCACTAACAGCCCTGTGCAGTTTTGTGATTTTCCACCCAGCATCAAACACACCCATCTTGCATCTATTGTCCCTTTCCCAGAAAGTAGCCCTCTCATCTCCAGCCCTTTTTTCTCTCCCAACACATTTCTTTCAGCAGACACCGTGGTTTCTGTTTCTTAACACCACAAGTGGTTTCATTCACCTGAATTAAGTACACTTTTCAAGAGAGGAGTCTTGCTGGCATCCACATTGCCGTGGCTCTCTCTCAAAGCATCCAGCTTGGTGTCAGTTCTTACACTTCTGCATCCCTCAGTCCTGCCCTGTAGAAGTTCTCCTGTGGCCTGGGAACACATGCCCTGTCTTTAGGATTTACTCTACCACTGAGGGTCCCTCTCCCACTCCTGCACTCCAGCCACCCCAGCAGATAAAGGAGAGGTAGACACCTCCTTTTCTTTTTCTGGGACAGCTGCTTATCTGCTAACCTTCAGTAACTTGGTAGTGATTTTTGGTAGTAATTGCCTTTAATAAAACTCTCGTATGGGTTAAGTCATGAAGTCTCATATGCTTCCCTTCATTGGGAACCTTACAGGGTTGGTCCACTATCTGGACCAAAGATCCAAAGTTGCCTATGCTGTGCTCCTGCTAATTTGGCAGAGAACAGAGGCAGGGGCTGCAGAGAGAAGAGGTTGTTCTAGGAGCAGACTGAATTCCCCCGGTCATCTGCTGTTCTGGAGGGATTTATTTCTCCAGTGTAAAAGACTGGTTTGGGGAATGCTGGCTGGGGAGTGCTGGGAGTTGTAGGCCTTTTTTCTGTCTAAACATGCATAGGATTGTGCCCTTAGACATGTATAGATATACATGTCCTAAAGAAGCTTGGTAACATGCCATCATTGCTGGAATCACAGCAATAATTTGTAATCTAGTGTGCATATACTTTTGGTTCATATGATGTCCATGTGTGAGCAAGGAAACTTGACAATGCCATCACCACCAGTGTAAACCAGCCCAAAGTATCATATGAAGTAGTTGCCATATTTCCTACCCTGTCATTAACATCATTATACTGCAGTCATGAGAATTTCCCAGTAGCGACCGGGAGAGTTTCCTCAGGCTTAATTTCCCCATCCCAGTTATTGTAGTCTTGGATGCTTGCTTGAAGATGTTCAGGTGATAATTCAGTGTTCAATTCTGTTTTCATATACCACAGGCCATAACTTGCAAGAGAGCAGTTATTAGCTCACTTTCAAACTTAGTATGAGATGTACACCACTGAGGGAAATGTACACCACAATTATCACACCTTAAACAGAGAAATCCATGAGCAGCATTTAATATTGCTGGGGCAATTTGAGGTCCAGTATCATGTGTTCCCATTTTATCAATCAACAGAAGTTTATTAGTAGCTGTTCTCCAAAATATGCTTAAATTTTTCAAGATGGCTATCTTTAAGGAACACCACTGTTACACAATATTTGTAACTGAATTCTTTCTGTAGCTGGCCCATAATGTCAGAAAATAGTCACAACAAGGTTACAATGGTTGATTTACTGTTTACTGTAATTTACAGTACTTGATCTACTGTTTACTGTGTTAAGCCCCTGCCCAGCACATACCTGCCACTGAGTACATTTTCTCAGTCTAGTAAAGATATGGCATTTTCCATAGTAAAGTTTGCTGAACGTACTTAAGCTACTTCAAAAAACAGGTAATGACCAAGTCGTTATTTGCAGCTACAATGCATCAAAGGAACTGCAAACTATATACAGCCTATTGGTGCACTTTTGTGCTACATAGTAGCCAGAAACATCAACAAGGAATTAGGTTACAAAGCCAAGACATTTTACCAGATGCTTCTTAAACATTCCATTATTTTTCATTTACAATTGCTTACCTGGTTCTCCTCATGAGAAACCCTCATCTGCTCTTTCAGGACAGACATTCTGGCGGCTTCTTCCTTCCGCAACACTCTTTCCTTTTTGAGTTCAGGACTCCAGAAGGTTTTGATGCTGTTCATGGAGGAGCCGAGCTTGCTGTCCTTGATGTCTAGTTCTTTCCTTAGAAGTTCGTTTTCCCTCTGTAACTCCTTAAGCTGAGCCTGTAGATCTAGCATGGTGCTATCCCTTACCTGCCTCAGCATAGAAGGGATCTGATGATGGTGATGATGTGCTGAAGTGGTCAGTCCTCCATGCTGATCGGTATAGGAAAGGAGATCCGAGTGGGAAAGACCAGCGGAAGCAATATTAGGACTGCTGCCCATAGCTGTGACTCGGCCACCATACACTGCTCGATTTGTAGCCCTTCCAAGAGTCATCGTGCCCTTTGGGAATGTAGTGGATGCCACACCTTCATGATCGCTCAGATACATTGGTCCAGACGTTGCATAGGCGGCATTAAGTGACTGGATATTCTCCATCGATAACGTCTTACCTGTCCCTCCACCTCCTCCACTACTTGTTCGCCTATGGCCCAGACGAGGAGATCTCGGCAACCGAGGGGATCTGGCAGGACTGCCATCCAAGTTACTGATTGTTCTTGCACTTCCATACATTTTTATTTTAATGTGAGGTACTACTTAATAAGAAATTAATCACACTTAAGTGGGAGATTCAACCTCTGTTTCCAGTTGCTGTTGTTGGCAAACTGCTTCACAGTATTCTTTTAGAAGGCAACAGTTTCCTTAAAAATGTCTTCCCCAGACAGAAAATCTGGAAATAAAACATAGAATTAGAATTTAGTAACAGTAAGTTTACAGTGCCAAAATCTGAAAGCACAGATTCATTTTATTTATGTATTTATGAAATCGCAAGTGTGCACCATCTACATTTGGGAACAAGTTTTTAAAGTAGTGACTCTGTGTGGCATATTTACTTTTATTGCCGATGGGCTTATAATGTTAAGTAAAGGTGAAATGTGTAAAAATGACACATGGTATGCGGACACAATATTAGGATAGATGGATTGCTAGAACATACACTAGGTAGCACAGTTAACGCTGTGTGTTGAAAATAATAGACAGAAGGAAGTAATAAGAATGCCTAAATATAGAAGGAAATGAACCCAGAAAGAACCACTCTACAGGTACACAAGTTCTCTGGAAAAAGCATCTTTTAATTACTTATAGCTTTTAATTACTTTTAATTACTTATAGCTTTGTTTCGTCCTTTTTAATTGCTGCTGGAATATACGCACACAACTATCAATAACAAGAACCAGTCTGGGAGGCAATAAAAAGATGGTCTCCTTTGTGAACTCACCAATTCTCTCATGCAACTGCGAGGAGGGGGAGGAGGACAACAATCATGAATAATCTAGGCAAAGATGTGTTAATAAGCCCTGGACAGTCTCTTTTTCTTTGTTTTAGCAAAAGGTAACTTGGGGTCAGATATTTTGAGTAGAGAAATATCAAGGAGAGGAGTTGTTTAACTCTCCCTAGACCTGTCACTTCTCTGCTCTGAATCTCCCACTCCTAACACTGCTTACTCCCTCTGCAAGGTTCCAAAATGTGTGTCGGGAAGAAGTAAAAACAGCTGGAGGAAAGGAAAACATTAAGTATAAACATGCTGCTACTTCTCTGCTAAAATACACACAGAGAGAGAGAGACAGACCCACTCCCTCCCCAAGCAATGCTTCATCAAAACACAGCATGCAAATGAGGGTTATCAGGATTGTGTAAAGAAGCAGAGAGCAAGCAGTACTTACAGAAGTCGACATACACCTAGTGAATCAGTTACCTTTCTCAAAGAAGATGTTGGTCTACTATATTTCTGCTTTATGTAACTCTGTTGCCTATTAGATGCTTAAATTGTATTGGCCATGTAGCAGTGTGTACTATATAAGCATAAATTCCATTAAGCACGTAACTAAATACAAGATTGTCTATTTTTTATGCACCTAGTGAGTATGGAAGTGATCACATGTCCACCCTTTTGACAAGCAGAAGCTTAAATGTGAACTGGCTCCATTCATGCAGTTCATCCACTGCAACAAGAGAGTGAACAGTCTGCATACTCAAGCCATATGTTGTTTATTCGGTCAGTCGCTTCCGACTCTTCGTGACTTCATGGACCAGCCCACGCCAGAGCTTCCTGTCGGCCGTCGCCACCCTCAGCTCCCCCAAGGTCAAGTCCGTCACCTCCAGAATATCATCCATCCATCTTGCCCTTGGTCGGCCCCTCTTCCTTTTGCCTTCCACTTTCCCTAGCATCAGCGTCTTCTCCAGGGTGTCCTGTCTTCTCATGATGTGGCCAAAGTACTTCAGTTTTCCTTTAATATCATTCCCTCAAGTGAGCAGTCTGGCTTTATTTCCTGGAGTATGGACTGGTTTGATCTTCTTGCAGTCCAAGGCACTCTCAGAATTTTCCTCCAGCACCACAGTTCAAAAGCATCTATCTTCCTTCGCTCAGCCTTCCTTATGGTCCAGCTCTTGCAGCCATAGGTTACTACGGGGAATACCATTGCTTTAACTATGCGGACCTTTGTTGTCAGTCTGATGTCTCTGCTCTTAACTATACTCAAATTATAAGCTTTACATATTCAAGCTCTGGCTGTGTGTGTGGCAGTGGGCTGACCCCAAGGCTCATTTCTGGATAACCTACAAACTAACCTTGTGTGTGGTACTTAGTCATGACATTTGCTTCATGATCTTATGTCCTTCTGACATGAATTAATTCAAAACTAATAAAGCATTCTTTAAGATGTCTCTCTCCCTTCACCCCACCTACACTATTCTCTTCTGTTCCTGCCAATATTTCTTCTTGTCTCATTAAAATTTACCTTCTTTGTACAATCTGAAGCAAATCAGGTACTGAACATGTTAACCTTCTTCCTATGATCAGTGAGTATCTCTCCAGAGATCTGCAGTTCTAATGGGTAGCACAACACTGGTAAGGTGCATAGCTATTTGTTACTCTGCCTCGTTCTCAGTTTACATTTTTGACCTATATATATATTTACATACTTATTTTGACATTCTGGACATCTTAACTATAGACTATTAAATTCTTTTCTTTCTTGGCTTGTTTGAAGTCTAAGATTAATAGCTAACGTACAGCAATAATTTGGGTTTTGTGTGTCCCACTTATGGTGTTGGTCCATCAATCCATCCTACTAACATTTTTTTCAAAAGTGTCTCTTATTCTTTTACTGATCTGCTCTATGGTATTTATTGATTGCTTTTTATTTATGAATGTATTACTTGCTTTTCTACATGAAAACATACAGAGGTCCCCATGTATTACAGGTCCTATAGCTACACCAGGTCCTATAGCTATACGACCATGTATTACAGGTCCTATAGCTATACTAGGGATCAGTGCCTGTGCCCACCGAAGGATTTTGCTGCCCTAGGCACACGCACATGCACAGGCACGAATGCACAGGCACACACAAACCTTGCATCGTCTTGTATATTGAGCAGCATAACAAAAGTGTATTAAATTATCAAGGGTTGGCTGGACACTATTTGTATTTTCTTATTTCATTTTCAATATCTGTTGCTTCTTTTCTTCCTCCCCTTTAAAAGCGCGTTTTATGACCTGAGAGATCAGAAGGCTGTCATGTTGCAAGGATAGCAACAAGCTGAGATGATGCTGAGCTACCTCTGTATGCCTCCACCAAAAGTGCTGGGGGTGCAACAGTGCTCTTGTCACAACATTTACAAAGCCAAGGCAGGCATGTCTGGCCCCTAGTATATCGCTGGGCCAGTCCTATGATTGGGTCAGGAGGAGTTTCATTAGGTTGCTCAGTCACTAATGCTGCTTCATCTTCTGGCTAGCTGATCAGGAATGGGTCTCAAGGCCATTACCCCACATGATGAGACAATTGTAATGGCAATTTCAACTTGCATCCAGGATCTGCCTTCCATTGATCGGAGGACTCTGCTCGTGGAAAGTGCCTCCACCTGATTTTCAGGCTTCCCCCCCTTCTCCCCTCACCACAGCTCAGCCCATTCAGCAGGGTCTCCTGACCTTCTGTGTAGCATTACAGGGGGCTGGAGGGGCTGCCATGGAGAGGAGGGGGCAGGGAAGTCAACTGCTGCAAGTCCATTTGCACACAGCTAGATCTGAATCCAACCCTAGATGCTGCTGTGACAAGTGTAGCATGTATTCCTATGAAGAGAGGGATAAAAAGTAAAACGAGATCCAGAGGCAGAGGCTTTCAAAGCATGCACGTCCACAACCACAAATATCCATTGTCCATATTTTTCAGTAAAGGGGAGGCCAGATGTTGTTTTGACAGCCACAAGTATCCACTTCTGAGCTGCTGTGTGGATGTTGTATTGAAAAAACTGAATTTATCCAGTAACCCAAAGACCGCTCTTTCTCTGTACTTAGAAACTGCGCCTCAGCAACTCTCTTGCAGGAACCATCAGACAAGGGTTACACTTGGACATATTCCAATGTGTTCAGTGAGGAGAGGTATCAGATACAGAATCAGATATAACAATTTTAGAACAACCATTTCTTATTTCATTAACATTTTTCAATAAATGTTTTAGGGATTTTAATATGAATTTTAGATTAAATCCTCTGGACAAAATGTGACTGCATGAGATGAAATCCTCATTTCCTGTAGTCACATTTACAGACAATTCAAAGCAGAAAATGAGATAAAAAGAATGCCTCTGTTCTATTTTGTCTTCCTTTAACAGCAACATCTGCTTTAAACATCTCAACCAACATAGAAATGTCTATTTTAGGAAAAAGCACATTCTAAATTAGGGTTCATTTATTTTCAAGATTTCTGCCTTATCAGATCAGCTCACCTTTTATATTTTCAGAAATGCTTATTTTTCCCAGAATGCTAGGTGTAATTTGATACCTACAGCACCTGGCAGTGATCAATTCAGTCAGTCTACAACCTCCACCTTGAGACTGGATCTAAGATGCAAACCTCATGACCACATCTGGACCAATTTTTGTCCTTTGTTTCCTTACCCCTTGCTTTTTGTACCATCTAGCCTGATGTAGAGTTCTGGAGAACTTGAAAGCTTTCACAATGTTTTATGCAATTTTGGTTGGACCTAATAAAGATACTGTTCAACTGTGGATCGCAGAGAACAAATACAATAACACAGAAGCTTTTTTAAAAAAATGCAATACTCTTATGCATATATTATCCCATCATTTAATTTACAAAACCAAGAAAGAGACAATCACAGCATCAGAAATGGAAGATATATCGAGAAGACAAGGTGCAGAAACAATTTTAAAAGACTGAAAATATTTGAACATACTAGAAAGCAGAACCTAGGAAAGAGGAAAGAAATTAAAACAGAGGAACAGACTGGAGGGGACCAGGCTGTGCGAGTGAAAGTATAAACAAAATCAGCCAGCTCAACATAGGAGACTGAAGACAAGGAGTAGGAAATATAGTATTTACCAAGGCTAGTATCATTCCTTAAACCTTATACAATCCATAGAATCAAAGGATGAAGAGATCAAAGGTAATCTAATCTGAGTCACAGATTATCCCCCACAGACCCACAATCTTGACCACAGTATAATTCAGTGCAGAACACAGCATGCCAATGAACAAATGACAGATGTCATGTGGAAAGGTGCTCAGAGAGCAAATAGATCCAGATAACTCAAGCAACAGAACCAAAAGAAATACTAGATGGAATGCCAAAGAATGGCAAAGTCAAATTTAACTTGGAGAAAAATCCTCCCCAGCTTCAAATCAGTTAGAAACCCCAAGCATGAGCACTGATGCCAACTTTAACCATGGCTAATGCTAACCAGAGTTTAATGGTCTCAAATCCTGGTTAAGAGTAACCCTGGTTAGGACTGACCATGCTTAACATTAGTCCTGATATATCCTTTAACTATGACTGAGACAGGGCACGTGGAGTGGGATCTGCACTCAAGTCAGGAGAGAGCAAATAATCCCACAGCCCACTTTATCCTTTAGCCACAGTTAAGGAGTCAAGGGTATTATGTCAGCATCAGCTCCTAGAGGTCAATACACATATTGTGAAATAATGTATGAAGCACAGCACATTTCAAGAAAACAAACTTTTGTTCTTTATTGAGTTTTTCTTCAAACATACATATTGTTGTGCATAATGCTTTATGTAAGCCATAAGCAGTTGGTCATCTTTACAACTCCATGGAGAGAAATAAAGAAAGCAAACACACAGCAAGAGCCTGGAGGCAAAAAAAGAGAAAAGACAGACATGAGCAGGATCTTTCTGTTCTTTAACAACACTTCTCTTTCCAACAGTTTTGAACACTTCAGAAGAAGAGGGGCTTCTAATAAGAGAAGCACACTTATTTTAAAAATAAGATTAGCTTGGCAACATCTAAGGATACTTCATAAAGGACTTTTTTAAAAAAAAGCATGTCCTCATCTTCAAATCGAAAATGGGACTGAATCCAATTTCCAAATGATGATCTTTTTTGTCAATGCTCCTTATTTCTAATGTATTGTTAACTTACCCTTAGATGCATCTTGTTTAAATGATAGCTCAACGTACAATTGAAAGAGTGTTAAGCTTTTATGTCCACATAAAAGTATAGAAATTTAGGTCTGGGACCTGAAGATCAGCTAATTCAGCCTCCTGCTTTGAAGCAAAATGTTCTCTATCAAAATTTGGCAAACAAGAGGAAGATACTAAGGGCACAATCCTATGCATGTTTAGACAGAAAAAAGTCCTACAACTCCCAGCATTCCTCAGCCAGCAAGCATAGCACTGCACCATAAGTCACTGACTAAATTCAAGTTTCTGGAATCTATGAAAATGAAACACAGTTGTGATGGTGGCAACATTCCCAATTCAGTCACCAGATTAACAGTTGTTGATAGCTCAGGGCATATGGTGAAAAAGTGTGGAACTATAGCACTAGGAATCTATTTGTCAATTGTCTGGACCTTGTCAAGACAGTCCAGAACATTTCCATAATAATCCCAATAAAATACCCTTGCTGGGAAGAGTCTATCGCTGCAGTGCACCTTGGTGCATAGTATCATTTATGCGTGAGCCCTATTCAGACGTTTAGCCAGAACACATGAAGAAATAATGTGTGTTATTTACAGAACACACGCTCTGTGCCCTCCACTCGAGACCTTCACATGTTTAGCATGAAGGCCTGAAGAGAGATTCTAAAGGCGCAATCCTATGCATGTTTAGACAGAAAAAAAGTCCAACGACTCCCAGCATGTCCCAGCCAGCCATCACTGGCTGGACTGGAGCATGCTGGGAGTTGTAGGGCTTTTTTCTGCCTAAACATGCATAGGGTTGTGCCCTAAGTGCCTTTAGCTGAACACTAAGGACATGCTTTCATTCAATTTGAAAGAACAAAATAAATACAAAAGAGCCCCATTCATATTTAATCTGGATTTAACAAATATAAATTAAAATTAATCCAGATCAACTAATTCTGAATTTAAAATCACATATGACATGATCTATATGACTAAGGTAACAAATATGGTGAGGGCCAGGGAAAGCAGTCAACAACATGATAGGTTTATAGTCCACTGCCCACTCCACCCTCTGTCCTCAACTGCACTATCATTCCCCTTTTAAAATTCAGCCTTCATCTCTTCAAGCAGACGTCACCCTTGGCAAAAGGCCTCATTGGGGCTCCATAGCTTGGCAGCGGCCTCCGAAAAGGCCCTCTCTTGGGTTGCCACCAAATGTGCCTCTGAAGGTGGTGGTCTCAAAAGAAGGGCCTCTCCAGAAGATTTTAGGAACTGGGCAGGCTTGTACGGACAAGGTGGTCTTTCAGGTAGCATGGTCCCAAGCCATATACGGTTATTATATGCATCTTTGAATTGTGCCTGGAAACAGTCACATGCTCCCTGTAACCAGCCCTGGTCAACAATCTGGCTGCAGCATTCTGGACCAGCCGAAGTTTCTGAACAGTTTTTGAAGCAGCCACACATTGACTCCAAATAGGATGTAACTAATGCATGTGTAACCATGGCCATATCAGACGTCTGTAGGAATGAGATCAGCTGTGTGAACATCCTCCTGACCACTGCAGAGACCTGGCCATCCAGGTTCAGGGCTGAGTCCAAGAATACACCCAAACTGTGAGTCAGAGTCTTCAGGGGGAGTGTAACCCCATCCCTTGTTCCCTGATATGTCTGTCAACTGACCAAAGGCACTTCTGTCTTGGCTGGTTTAAGCTTCAATTTGTTTGCCCTCATCCAGTCCATTACTGACATCAGGCACCGATTTAGAACCGGAACAACTTCCTTGGATTTAGATGGAATGTTTATGAGGAGTCTTCTATGTGGGAACAATAGGGATGTGCACTGGAAAATATTTCATGTTTTTGTATTTAGTTTTTCAGATTTAAAATAATTTCCATAATTTATTTATTTTGGGAAACTTGCATTTGTTTTTTCTTAATTTGGATTTCATAGGAACTTAAGAAGCTGCCTTATACTGAGCCAGACCATTGGCCCATCTAGCTCAGTATTTCTGACACTGACTGGCAGTGGCTGTCCAGGGTTTCAGGCAGGAGTTTTTTCAGCCCTACCTGGAGAAGCCGGGGGTTGAACCTGGGACCTTCTGCATGCAAAGCAGGGACTCTGCCACTGAGCTACCTGTAAGTGGCACCCCTTAAAGAAAGCCCTACCCCTTACCAGTGACCCTTGAGTAACAGGGTCCTTGCTGAATGTGTGAGCTTCTCCCCATCCACCAGTTATTTTCAAGGATACACCCTTTCATTTGCCCCTGTGCAAGTCAATGGAGATAGTGATGATAGAATCCAAGACAAACTATTAAAATTCAAGCACAATAAATACAAATGAAAATAAATTTAATAAAATTGCCATAATCAGAAATAAATAAGTAATCCACAAATAATCATTGCATATCTGAACCATTCCCAAGACTAATTTTAACTTTCAATTTTTAAAAAATGTGTATCCAATAACATATAAGGATTTGCAGCACCTTGAACTCCGTTATTCCAATATGAATCAGAGATACCATTTTTCTAGAGTTTCCTGGGAAGGGGCTCTCCAGGGTTAAAGAAAGGGGTCTTTTCCTGCCCTTTCTGCAGATATTAGGGATTTTGCCTGGGACCTTTTACATGTAAAGCATATGCTTCATCACTGAGTCCTTGCCTGTTGACAAGTGGGTGGTGGCATTCGACTCAAGTGCTTCTCTGAAACTGAATTCTGCCCTTGGGCTGAAAGAGGTTTGAGGCATTTGGGGTGCCAGTTAGCCTCGGTGGCTCCAGACAGCGGGCTAATGATGTCACTGAAGTTTGGAAATAATGGGCTCAGAATACAAGTTTTCCCAGCTCATAAAGCCTGAATGTATTCTGAGGAGAGCTGCTTTGCCCTAAAATTCTCACGTAGGATAAGAATGTTATGAGCATATGTGCTGATTTTATACCACTGCTACCTGCATCATCAGATCAGATACTCAAAACCAGCCAGCAGCCAGTGTTGGCACATGCTTATGAGTTGATCACTTTAACACAGGAGGGCCAAATCTCTTCCAGCCTGAGGGCTGAGTGCACTTTCGAGGAAGCTCTTGGGGGCTGCATTCCAGTGTGGGTGGGCCTGAAGGCAAAGGGGTGGGGCCAAAAATGCCAGTATATTCTAGCTTAAAGTTCTTACTTCCTGTAACTAGGCCTTAGGAGAGACATTTCCACCTTTTAGAATGGAGGGACGGGCGCACAAAAACCAGGAAACCACCAAATGATAAGCAGGAAAAAGCGGTAACCACCAGGTGATGTATGGGGTGTGGCCACCTGGGGAGCTCCAGAGCACTGGATTGGGACCAAATTTGGCCCCTGGGCCTGAGGTTCAACTCCCCTGCTTTAACACCTCCCCCTCAATGAAATTGTCATTGATTGCCCAGGATCCAAGCTATTATTCCTGTTTTGTTCAATTCTTATTTCTTGTCCATTTCAGAAATCAATTGCCTTGGGAATTCCCAAGTTCAAAAGAGTCAGGTATAGGGCATGCAACGTGCAAATGTGACCTTTAAAGCAATTCATGAATGCAGCCATTGATGGCTTTTTTAAAATGTAAAAGTGAAAAGAGAAACTAATCAATTTTGAAATTTCAAAAAGCAATCCTCATTTTTTTCATGCCAACCAATTTGGCAAGAATAGCATAAAACTGAACCACTGTAGTGTCCTGGAGATTAAAAAAAAAAATTCTGAGTGTTCTCTTTCTCTGTTCTAGCAGACAGACTGGGCTGATCAAAATGCTGCTTGTTCTGTTCTAACACTGCTTCCAACTGGCTGAAGCAACTTTCACAAGTTTACACTATATGTATATAGATACAGGAAAATAGGTTTGCATAAATATCCTCAAGCATGATCTACAATTCAGCCTCAATTTTTATCTCAGTGAATGGGGCTTGCATCCCAGACTGCTGCCTCCACAGAACCCTGAGCCCAAGTAAAATGTCACCTTCGCAGCCTCCCATACTTAGGTGCTGTCCATGAGTACAGCCCAAGTTAGGAACCTTCTCCTTACATGAATGTGATCCCATCCAGAACATGCATTTCCCCAACTAGCCAGTTCCCTGCTATCATCCTATTATTGATTCTAGTCAGTCAGGAAAGCAACTCATTCAGCTGCTGTCAGTGATTACTATTTTATGTGATTTTTAAACATGATTATTACAACCCTTATTGTGCATCACTTCTAAGAGTCAAACTAGACTTTACATTAAATGCATAGTGTGCAATTTTTCTTTCTTTTTTTAATACACATGAGGTGATCATTTTCATTAAGACTGCAGTGCATGGGGAGGGGAGGTTTATCCCTTCCCTCCCCATCCACAATCCTGGTGAAAATTGCCTCCCTTTCCCCAGTGCTGCAGTTAGCCTTAGGGAAAACATTGTCATTATTGCTAAAGGAAACTTTCTCTCTTCTTTAAGGCAAACTGCATCTGAGGAGACAGGGGTGTTATCAGGATTGCAGCTGGAGAGAGATTGGTTAAACCCCATATGTTGCAGCCCTGATGAAAATCAGGGACCCATGTGCTTAGTATGAAGTTTAAAAACAAGCAAACCCAGACACAGTTGCATACTATGCATTTACTATAACACATAGTTTGACCCTAAATTCAGCAGATGCTGAATGAAGCATCTGCTCCAAGAATAATACAGCTGCTTTAGGGAGCTGCCCACTCCAGTAGTGATGGAATTAACAGAAGCCAGGAAAATGGTGGAGAATGAGCACAGAGAGAGATGCAAATAGAAGAGGCTGGACCTCAATATATACCATTTGTTCAGAAGGGTGTGTTATACAAATCAATATTCTGGATTACTTAATATTGCAAAAATACAACATCGCACTATTTGTTTTGCATAAAAAGTTACAATTATGCTTAACTTTATATTCCAATCCAGATAATGCAAAACAAAATCCAATTAACAAATAACTTTTCAGGGGCGGGGGGGTGTACACACATATTTGCAGTATGACTTACAGCCATAACATCTCAAGCTGCTTTCTCATCAAAACTTAGAAAATGAATGAATCTCAGCTCTGGACTGGAACTCTCCAAGGAACACTGGTTGCGTATGAAGTGCTGCTGATAATTCAGAAAATTATCTCTGGATCAGCACTCAATACAATACCCAAAGTGCTTTAAATAGACACTTTACTAAAGGCGGTGTTCTACAAAACAGGCATTCCATTCCAGTCTCTGGGTTGTATCCAATGGTGTCCTTCTGGAAGCAGAATAGAGACTGCTGGCAGATGGAATTACCACTCTGCCTGCAGCCCCCAAGTGCTCTCCAAATCTGCTCCAGAGGGTTGGGGGGTGTGGAGAAGTGCAGGGGGGAGGAGGGAATGGAAACTCCTGTTGCATGTGTGGAAGTCCGCGTGCATAACGTTGGCTTTAGCCCTCGCTCTCATAGTGCATTTTACGGTATTACCACTCTGTCCCTGCCCTAGTACTTTAGGGCTAAGTTCCAACATAACACTGAATTCCAACCTAACATAAAAGAGAAAGAGGAGGTTGCTGGGAGACTGGTGAAGAGATACATCAGTTTAATACAACCTGGATGCTCTAGAGCAGGAGTGGATAATGTGTGGCTTGCCAGTTTATGTTGGACTGCAACTCCTATCAGCCCCAGCCAGCATGGCCAATGGTAATAGAAGCTGTAGTTCAACAACGTCTGGAGGAACAGACATTCTCCACTCCTGCTCTGAGAAGTATGCTGCCTTGAAGGAATGTCTGCCCCTAGAAGAAAACGTTAGCACCACCTTCGTACCTAACAGTGTCAGCCAAAGCAATAGGATTTGAAACTCAGTCTAGCCATCCCAGTGGCCGTGTGGAAGCGCCAATGTGAACTCATGGAAATCCATGTGTTCCCCATTTGTTTCAGTGTTTGGAAAAACTGTGAACACATAACAGCCTTCCCCAACCTTGCAGCCTCTATATATGTTAGACTACAACGTCCACCAGGCCATGTTGGCTGGGGCTGATGGGAGTTGTAGTCCCACATGTGGAGGGCACACACAGCTAGTACATACCTATAATCAGACACACATTCAGAACACAATTTGTAGTTCCAGTGTTTGTTTTTTTAAACCATACTGCAGTTTAGTCAATCTTCTAGTTCTGTCTTATATCTTCGAATGGAAATATTTCAGAATTTGTGCTTCTGCATGCTTCAAAGCACGATAATTATGTATATAACATATCAATGCCAGAGCAAGGTCTCAATGAATTAACCCTCCTATCAAAGACAAGTCTCATATCTGATCAATCCTGCCCTTTTCTGCTAAGATACTAGTCATGATGGCTATGCATTACCTCTAGTGTCAGAGGCAGAATGCAGCATGCCTCCGAACATCAGGCACTGGGGAGCAGCAGGAGAAGGCTACTGCACATACCTCGCTTGTGGGCATCCCATAGGCATCAGGTTGGTCACAGTGGGAACAGAATGCTGGACTTCACACAGTGCACAATTAAACGATGGAATTTGCCACCACAAGATGTAGCGATGGCCACCAATTTGGATGGATTTAAAAGGGGGTTAGACAAATTCCTAGAAGAGAAAGCTATCAATGGCTATTAGCCCTCTTGGCTATATGCCACCTCCAGAATCACAGGCAGCATGCCTTTGTACACCAGTTTCTGGGCAACATGGGAAGGAGAATGCTGTTGCACTCATAACCTGCTTGTAGGTTTCCTGTGGACAGCTGGTTGGAATGCTGGACTAGATGGACCCATGGTCTGATCCAGCAGGGCTCTTCTTATGTTCTTATTCATAGATTCATAGATTCATAGAATAATAGGGTTGGAAGGGGCCTACAAGGCCATCGAGTCCAACCCCCTGCTCAAGGCAGGAATCCAAGTCAGAGCATCCCTGACAAATGGCTGTCCAGCCTCGTCTTGAACGCCCCCAGTGTGGGAGAGCCCACCACCTCCCCAGGTAATTGGTTCCATTGTCGTATTGCTCTTACAGTCAGGAAGTTTTTCCTGATGTTCAGCCGGAATCTGGCTTCCTGTAACTTGAGCCCATTATTCCGTGTCCTGCACTCTGGGATGATCAAGAAGAGATCCTGGCCTTCTTCTCTGTGACAACCTTTCAAGTACTTGAAGAGTGCTATCATATCTCCCCTCAGTCTTCTCTTCTCAAGGCTAAACATGCCCAGTTCTTTCAGTCTCTCTTCATAGGGCTTTGTTTCCAGTGCCCTGATCATCTTTGTTGCCCTCCTCTGAACCCTCTCCAGTTTGTCTGCATCCTTCTTAAAAGTGTGGTGCCCAGAACTGGACACAGTACTCCAGATGAGGCCTAACCAGTGCTGAGTAGAGGGGAACTAGTACTTCCTGGGATTTGGAAGTGATGCTTCTATGAATGCAGCCCAAAAGAGCATTTGCCTTTTTTGCAGCCACATCACACTGTTGGCTCATATTCAGCTTGTGATCGACAACAATTCCAAGATCCTTCTCGCTTGTAGTGTGGTTGAGCCATGTATCCCCCATCTTGTAACTGTGCATTTGGTTTCTTTTTCCTAGGTGCAGAACTTGGCATTTGTCCCTATTAAATGTCATTCTGTTGTTTTCTGCCCAGCGCTCCAGTCTATCAAGATCACTTTGAATTTGGTTTCTGTCTTCCAAAGTATTAGCTATCCCACCCAATTTTGTGTCATCTGCAAATTTGATCAGCATTCCCTGCACCTCCTCCTCCAAGTCATTAATAAAAATGTTGAAGAGCACTGGGCCCAGGACCGAGCCCTGCGGTACCCCACTCATTACCTCTCCCCAGTTTGAGAAGGTCCCATTGATAAGCACTCTTTGAGTCCGATTATGTAGCCAACTGTGGATCCACCGGACCGTTGTTTCATCTAGCCCACTTTGAGCTAGTTTGCTCATCAGGATATCATGGGGCACTTTGTCGAAAGCTTTGCTGAAGTCAAGGTATATGATGTCTACAGCATTCCCACAGTCTACAAGGGAGGTTACTTGATCAAAAAATGAGATCAGATTTGTCTGGCAGGACTTGTTTTTGACAAATCCATGTTGGCTTCGAGTAATCACTGCATTGTTGTCAAGGTGCTTCCAGATGGATTGCTTTATGATCTGCTCCAGAATTTTCCCAGGGATTGATGTCAGACTGACCGGTCTGTAGTTCCCAGGTTCCTCCTTTTTACCCTTTTTGAAGATAGGGACAACGTTAGCCCTCCTCCAGTCATCTGGCACTTCCCCCGTCCTCCATGATTCTCAAAGAGAATAAACAGCGGTTCTGAGAGTTCTTCTGCCAGTTCCTTTATGACTCTAGGATGCAGTTCATCTGGCCCTGGAGATTTGAACTCATTCAAAGTAATGAGGTGTTCCTTGACCATATGCCTGTCGATCTCAAGCTGCAATCCTGCCCCTTCAGCCTGTACTTCGCCTTTGCCAGGGGGGTCACAGACCCTCTTTTGGGAGAAGACTGAGCCCAAGTAGGAATTGAGCACCTCTGCCTTTTCTTTGTCATCTGTTATCGTTTTGCCATCCTTATTTAATAGCTGAACCACCATTTCTTTCCTCTGCCTTTTACTATGCACGTAGCTGAAGAAAGCCTTTTTGTTGTTTTTAACATCCCTTGCTAACCTCAACTCATTCTCAGCTTTAGCCTTCCTGACGCCATCCCTGCAATTCTGTGCTATCTGCCTGTACTCTTCCTTTGTTACTTGGCCTTCTTTCCACTTCCTATATGTGTCCTTTTTTGTTTTCAGGTCATCTCTAAGCTTTTTGTGAAGCCACATTGGCTTCTTCTATTGTCTTCCACCTTTTCTTCTTGTTGGAATTGCTTGTGATTGTGCCTTGAGAATTTCCTTTTTTAAAAGCTCCCACCCATCTTGGACTCCTTTTCTCGCTAGCATCGCTTGCCATGGGACCTTACTGATCATTGTTCTGAGTTTGTGAAAATCAGCTTTCCTAAAATCCAGGGTACGCGTTTGACTACACTCGGCTTTTGCTTCCCTTAGAACCAAGAACTCAAGTACAACATGGTCGCTTTCCCCCAGAGTTCCTGTAACTGCTACTTTATCCACTAAGTCATCTCTGTTGGTTAGGATCAAGTCAAGGATAGCCGATCCTCTAGTTCCTTCCTCTACTTTCTGTAGGAGGAAGTTATCCACCACACAAGTCAGGAATTTCCTGGAGGGGCCATGTTTTGCAGAATTTGTCTCCCAACAAATATCGGGGAAATTGAAGTCCCGCATTACTACTACATCATGCTTCCTTAAAACATTGGCTATTTGCTTTTCAAAAGTTTCATCCTTGTCTTCTCCTTGATTGGGTGGCCGGTAGTAGACTCCGACCACCAGGTTCCTTTTATTCTTTGCTCCATTTATTTCAACCCAGATGCTCTCGATGGGGCTACCAAGCTCCTCCTCCTGTATTTCTGTGCAGAGATATGTATTTTTCACAAACAGTGCAACCCCACCTCCCTTTCTGTTCCTCCTGTTCTTTTTGAACAAGTTATATCCTTCAATTGCTGTATTCCAGTCATGAGAGTCATCCCACCAAGTCTCAGTTATACCTATCAGGTCATAATTTCCCTCTTGAATTAAGAGTTCAAGTTCGTTCTGTTTGTTTCCCATACTCTGGGCATTAGTATATAGACATCGAAGACCATGTGCGTCATAGTCTGGCTTTCTTCCTACATGTGTCTGAAGACTATTATTGGGCGCTATCAGAGCTGTTCTTTCCATTGCAGTGCATGCGCCTACGTCCACTGTTACCCCCAACATTACATCTCCCTTCCCCGTAGGATTCAGTTTAAAGCCCTCCTGATGAAGTTCTTCATGCTGTGGCCAAACACATTCTTCCCATCCTTTGTGAGGTGCAACCCATCCCTAGCCAACAGCCCATCTTCCAGGAAGTATAGCCTGTGGTCCCAGAATCCAAATCTCTGTCATCGGCACCACCTTCGTAGCCAGTCATTCACCCGGAGTATTTTTCATTCCCTTTCTATCCCTCTTCTAACTACTGGAAGGATGGATGAGAAAACTATCTGGGCCCCAAAGTTCTTGAGTTTCCTTCCCAAAGCTTCAAAGTCTGATGTGATCTCTTCGTAGCTCCGCTTGGCGGTATCATTTGTTCCCACATGGATGAGAAGAAAGGGATACCTGTCAGTGGGCTTTATGAGTGCAGGCAACCTTTCAGTCACGTCTCTAATCTGTCCTCCCAGAAGACAACATACCTGGCGAGTCCATGGGTCTTCGCGACATACTTGGGTCTCGATCCCACGCAGCAAGGAGTCTCCCACTACTACCACTCTTCTCTTCTTCTTCTTGTAGGCCTGGGTTTCATCGCCTCTGTTTGACTGACCTTCAGCCTCTTGCTCACTCTCATGCAGGTTCCCCTGTGATTCTTCCTCTGCAGGCTGTCCTCCAGTCTCATCCGCAAGTACCTGGAATTGGTTCCACAGCTCCACTGCTTCCACTGGTGCAGAGTGGCGTCTAGTTCTTCTTCTCCTAACTGTCACCCTTTTCCAAGGAGTATCCTCTATTCCATTTTTCTTCACCTCAGCATTTCCCACTGCCTCATCTTGCTGTCGCTCTTCAAGCTTCTGGTCTGCCCTTTGCTGCTGTAGTTCCCCCATTCTGTCCAAGAACTCTTCGTGTTCTCTTATTCCCCTGAGGGTCGACAGTCACCGCTCCAGTCCACTTACCTGTTCTTCCAGCAGCGTGATCAACTTGCACTTGTTGCAGGTGTAGGCCATGTTGTTCTCAGGCAAGAAAACAAACATTGCACACACCTTGCAGGTCACCACCACTGGAGAGTCTTGTCCTTCCATAGCCTCTTTTCCCTTTTTGTGTCTAGCTTTGTGATTGTTCTAGACTAGCCTGTGCCTGCTCCTCTACTCAGTAGAGGTTAAAAGCAGAGTCCCACTGGTGTGAAAGTGACTAGATAGGGTGTTGATCTGATCCAACACAATTTAGCATCCTCCTGCTCTTAGGTAACATTTAGCCATCATGGCTAATAGCCATGAATAGCTTTATCCATCTGTCTAATCTAGGGATGGGTGAGAATTTCAGTTCCGTTCGGTTTTGATAAGAATTTACTGAAATTTGCTATGTTCTCCATATCTGGAACAAAAAGAACTTGAGATTTTAAAAAAAATTGAATGAAGAAGAAAGCAAAACTGACAGATTCACCCATTCTTAGTCTAATCTCCTTTTAATGTCCTAGTTGGTAGCCATCACCAAGGTAGTATATTGTTAATTATTATTGGTTATGTTTTCATAGATATCAAATTAAAACATCAACTCTGTTTACAGTAAGGATCTACTGGGTATATAATAGGAAATATTTCCAGATTTTGTGTGCAATCAAAGGAGTTGGAACTTAATTCTTTTACATAAAGCGTGAGGTTCCCACTTGTGACAGACCTGCAATCTCGGGCTTTAAACCACCTTAAAAATGCAAAAACATCAGATAATATGCTAAGAGTAGGCACTGTTAGAAAAACTATTCTAGTACAGAAAAACATATAGAACAGTGCAGTGGTCTTCAAACTGCTGAGACCCAAGACCCAACTTTTAACTCTCACCTGCAGCACAGGACCCACTTTTAATTTATTGTTGTGCATGACCATCTTTCTTGTTCTCTATCTCTACAACTCTGCTATCTCTCTCCTGCCACACACTTCATTTTTCAGCTTCTCTTTTTAAAGAAAACGTGTGAAACACCACCACAAAACAAAATGGTAGTTGTACCCCTGATGTGATCCACCTTAGGTTGGGCTTCAACTCAGTTTTGGGGCCCAACCCATTCACTGAAGACCAATGGAACAGTACACACTGAAACCGTTTTCATAGTACATAAATCTACCCAAGACTTTTATAGGTGCATTTAAAATGGAGGTAATAAAATGCTGTCCTTTGGTGAAGGATTTTAAAGTCTTTCCTTAAATGAGCAATACAGCCAAGTGCATAGCAAATCACAGTATATTGCAGGACAATAAATGCTATGAGAAAAATAGATGATATGACAAATGCACTTTCTCTTAGAAACTACATTGATATTCTGTCTCAACATGCTGCTTTTCAATAATATTAAAAAGTATTTGAATATTAACGTTTTACTTTCTTTCAATTTCACCAGATATTTTTTTTTCTTGTTGTACAATGAGAGGGGGTCCGTTTGCACATTACAGCGGCCACATGGATGCCATTTTAAAACATTCTACATGGCAGCTGTGCAGTCACCCCTGGGCAAGTCATTCATTGGCAGTGACTCACCACACAGCTCAGGCAATTTTTATCCATGCTACTGCAAACTTCCAAAAGGGCCAGCCATGGCATGGAGGGAACTGCGTAAGCATCATAATAAGCTGCTCTCCAAATGGTGAAAGCATCCATGTGCAGCTATTTAAAGTGATCCTTTCAAGCAGCTATAAAAGGTAAAGCAGCCCAGATACAGTCAGGGCTAGAAATATTGGAACAAGGATAACTGTTTTGGCAGTTGGCCTCTGTACAGCACCACATTGAAGTTGAAAGGAAACACATCCAGATGGGAGCGAAGTCAGGACTTTCAGCTGTAATTCAAGGGGTTTGAGAAAAGTAGGGCACTACCCATTCAGGAAGTACAGCCAGTGGCATACACACACACCCATCATTGGTGGCTCATAAGTAATGGAACGAATGGCTGACAAGCAGCTGCATGGCCAGGTGTGGCCTGTTTCCTGGGCACCCCATGACCAATCAAGCAGATAAAAGGCCTGGAGGTGGTTCTGAGTGTTATATTTGCATTTGGTAGCTGTTCACTGGAACTCCCAACATGAGGTCCAAAGAGGTGTCCATGCGAGTGAAGGAGGCCATCATTAGGCTGAGGAAACAAAATAAACCCATCAGAGAGATAGCAGAAACAGTGGGAGTGGCCAACACAACAGTTTAGAACATCCTGAAAAAGAAGGAATTAACTGGCAAGCTCAGCAACAGCAGAAGGCCTGGAAGACCACGGAAGACAACTAAAGCGGATGACTGCAGAATTCTGCTCATGGTGAAGAGGAACCCTTTCACAACATCTAGCCAGGTCAAGAACGCTCTTGCAGAGGTAGGCATGTCGTTGTCAACATCTACAGTCAAGAGATGGCTTTATGAATGTAAATACAGAGGCTTCACAACAAGGTGCAAAACAAGGTGCTCAAGAACTGAAAGGCCAGATTAGCCTTTGCCAGCAAACACCTAAAAAAGCCTGCCCAGCTCTGGAATAAGATTCTTTGGACTGATGAAACCAGAATTAACTTGTACCAGAATGATGGGAAGAGAAAAGTATGGAAAAGGAAAGGAACAGCTCATGATCTGAAGCATACCACATCATCTGTCAAACATGGTGGAGGCAGTGTTATGGCGTGGGCGTGTATGGCTGCCAATGGAACCGGGTCACTGGTGTTTATTGATGACCTAACTGCTGATAAACGCAGCAGGATGAATTCTGAAGTGTATAGGGCTATACTTTCTGCTCAGATTCAGCCGAATGCTGCCAAACTGATAGGACGCCACTTCATATTGCAGATGGATAATGAGCCAAGACATACAGCAAAAGCTACGCAAGGGTTTCTCAAGGCAAAGAAGTGGGATGTTCTTCAATGGCCAAGTCAGTCACCTGATATCAACCCAATAGAGCATGCTTTTCACTTACTGAAGACAAGACTGAAGGCAGAAAGACCCACAAACAAGCAGCAGCTGAAGGCAGCTGCAGAAAAGGCCCAGCAAAGCATCTTGAGGGAGGAAACACAGCATTTGGTCATGTCCATGGGTTCCAGACTGCAGGCAGTCATTGACTGCAAAGGATTTTCATCCAGGTATTAAAGGCGATCCTTAAGTTTGAAATGTTGGTTTGTTCCATTACTTATGAGCCACCAACGATGGGGGGGGGGGTATGCCAGTGGTTGTACTTCCTGAATGGGTAGTGCCCCACTTTTGTCAAACCCCTTGAATTACAGTTGAAAGTCCTGACTTCGCTCCCATCTGGGTGTGTTTCCTTTCAACTTCAATGTGGTGGTGTACAGAGGCCAACTGCCAAAACAGTTATCCTTGTTCCAATATTTCTGGCCCTGACTGTAGATTAGAAGAATGTACCCTCACTGGGAATGGTTATAATGAATGCAGTTCTCCTTTTCATATCGGTTTCATTCACTATCCCAACTCTGATTGATATTCTGTTAAAACTTGCATGAACTACCTCTTCAACCTTGTCCGCTGCTGTCACAACTGACAAATAATCAGCAAAATATGCTTATGAAGGGGAAATGAGATATTTTGTGATAGGAAAGACAGACAAATCTTTCATGAAATGAAAAATAAAAAGAGAATAGAGTGTTACTAACAAAGTACTAATTCTTCCCCTGTTAGAAACCAACCTACCATACGACTTGGAAAGACAGGAGCAGAAACAGGTATCTTAAGCAAATGCTCCTTACGTGAGGTTTAGCAAAGGCTGGAGAAATCCAGAAAACTCTGGCTAAGCACATCAAATCCATACAGATGAGAGGAAGAGGAAGACATGAGAGTAACTTTAGCAAATAATTGCAGGATGAAGAGGGGGAAATGATAAGAACCAAGTAGAAGTTTTTGAGCAACCTATAATAGAAGAAAAACGTTTGTATCCAATGGTGGCTTTACCTTAGCAGAAGGTGCTTCCACTTGGGCTATTTGGGGCACGCAAAGTTTCAATGATCCCCCCAGCTCCTGCAGCCCTCCATTCCATAACCCATTCCATTCCAGACAGTGCCATGACCCTCAGATGGGATGTGGAAATGAAGTAGTTTGGGGGATCAGCAAAAATTGCTTCCCCTGACTTGCACAAGAGGAAGCACTTTCCACTACAGCAAAGCCACCATTGGATACAACCCTAAGTTGTGGAACAACTAATGAAAACAAACAGTGAAAAGACCTTGAAAGTTTGACAGGTGGGAAAGTAAAAAAAAGAAAAGAAAAAAGGAAAAGTGTCATCTACTGAATGCTGCTGAAACTCAAATTAGGTGGTTCATTGGTAGAATCTATTATGTTTGTAATGCCCATATGTGTACAGAGTATGTGCGGGAGGAATATAATCAGTGTGGAAACTGCTCACTGTTTCTAGAGCCAACACATACCTCGGTTGATCGTAATGTGCAGCACTTTTCTTAGGAGTCTCCCCTGCCGTCACCCTTTTCATATACCTTCTAATGTAAAACTCTTAGGGCCAAACTAAACATGTGATGTAGGACGGAAATCTGTGAACAAGATCTTTTGCCTTCTTACAAAATGTTAACAGCAGCTGTGAGCGCTCCTGTTCTGACAGGGACTGGAAGTGGGGAGGTTGTTTAAGCCTTTGCACCCTGTACCTTCCTTTCTTGTCAATGAGAATCGCCCCCACCAAAGCTGCCTATTGCCTAAGGAACTACAACACACATACATGTATGATATCGGTAACTGTATGTTTTGTTCTGCTGAGAAAATAGTTTCAGGGGTAGTTTTCATTAGAAAAAGACCAAGTCCCCTCCCCCTGCCTCATGCTAATCCAAATTTAAGCTGTTATTAACATTCTTAAAAACCAGCACCGAAGATACTCTCCACAAATATTCCACATCACAGCAAGTTTCATGCTTAGTACCAATGAAATACACAATGATTCTGTAAACTGTGCCCTCTTTTCCATACACTGGGTTGAATCCAATGCTACCCATCCGCCAACGGAACAGAAACCTCTGGTGGAATGGATTCCTCCTCTGGAGCAAATCTGGGGGACAGGCAGAGGGGAGGAGAGCAAGGAGAAGAACCATTGCATGAACGGATGTTGCCTCAAATGACATTGGATGTAGCTGGCTTGTATCTACACCTGCGAGGTGTCAAAAGAAACCTCAAGTAAAATGTCGTGTATAGGCTAGGCTTAATCCTCACACCCATAGATACAAAATGGGCATGGTGTTAGCGGACCAGGTTCTGCAGGTGAAAAAGAATACATGACAGGCAGTGTAGCTTTAGGGAAAGAGCATATGGTCTAGCAACAGAGTGTGCCCACAAACAGATACTTGTGATATGTCCACAGCAATAAAGTTTTGTATAATTTGTTCAAGTAAAAACCACAGTTTAGAGGCTGGAAATTTTGCCAAGAAGCAAGTAGCAGGGACATTCAGAAGACTGGTCACATACAGCTTTAGCTAGGACTCGGTCCCCACCGCAGAGCAGAACGTACTTGATTCAAACCCTGAACACACTATAATACCGCAATTGATGGATGGTGTCTCCTCCAGTCAGCAGTGTCAAGCAAACTGCTATCTTCTTCAGTGACTCAGCACTGTGCAAACAAATTCTCTCCACCTATATAACACCATGTCCTGTCCCAATTTGCACTTTGCTTCTTGGTTTTTAATCATGGAAATTAATACTTCAGAAAAAGAGACACCAATCTTACTGCAATGTTCCTTGATCGTAGCAATAGGTCAGAGGACAAAAGTTTCACGACTACTTTCATCTCTGCCATTGTCCAACCCTTCCTCCCCTGGCTTTATCAAAGCTTTAAAAGTGCCTTATTTCCCTTAATTTTCACAAAAGATTTTGTTGCCTCTTTCAATGTTCTCTGACGTGGTACATATCACCCTATTTTGCAACCCCTTACAGAAATAATCTTTAACATTTCCTCCCTTCTCTTTTTAACATTTTACAAACACCAGCAAATTTAACAGCATCAATTTGGTGCTTTTAACTACAATTAAACATATATACATATACACACACCCCACTGGATCCCAAAATGTATAAAAAGCCACCCAGTAATAAAGAGAAGAGGAAGTATATCTGTACGGCCAACAGAGTAAATGTTGCAAGGCTTATGAAGCATTTTGCACAAGGACAAGGAAAGAGGGAAATATGCTAAGGTTAAAAGAAACATATTTGTGTGAACACATCCCTAGAACCAGTGTTAATGCTATTCCTAACAGAGTCATCAGCCATTATATAGCTGACAGCTTCAGAAAGTGAAGAAAACACATTTCCTTTTGAATCACTTGGGATTCAGCAGATCTTTGCAGCAACAGAATGTAGTTTTATGCTGTGCATCTTACAAAACATGTTGGCATCTAGTCAGTGTATCGTTTTCACTTCTTGAAAATACTAGAAGAAGCTGATTTACCTCTGCTGCTCCCAGTGAGAACACCTCCAATTTCATCTCCCAGCTATAGAGACTGAATATCATGAGCCACTAAGTAAATAATATGGGGAATTGTGAGTCTGTTTTAAGGCACCTGTGCATCCCAAAGCTCCCTTCTTTCACAGAATAGGGGAAAGGTAGCTGAGAGACACAGAGATATCTCAATACAAAAATGTCTTTGTCCTCAGAGTTATTACATCTGTTTTCCCTGATGCCCTAAAACAACTCTTGCATTGCCAGTCTTACAGCAACAAGAAAAATTGGATCCGGAGCGTAAACAAACACAGATCCTTTCTCAGTGATTTGAGATGGAACAAAACATTTTCACTTCATAATCTGTAAAGAAAATCTACAATCCAGTCTGAAATAGGAATCTGGCTATTTCCTCACAACTTGCTCATCTTCCACAAGATTTCTAGTAATGGATCATGTTGTCTTCCTACTATGGTTAGATCTCACACACATCATACATGAGCACAGCAGAAGTACACTATCTATATCTATACACACACACGATCCATAGCTGCAATCGTGGATCACATTGCAATCAACATGCAAATAAATATTTGCACCACAAAAAACACACTCTGCTGCACTGAAACCAATTACAGATCCTTCCTTTTATTTTATTTTAAAATGCAATCCATTGAATTCTGGATTCAATGGATTGTGCGGACAATCCTTGAATCAGTGCATACAATCTACTATGTATACATGGATATATCAAATGTGTCATGCTGGGTGCCCCATTATTAAAGTCACACATTCTAGATTATGCATCATGCTAAAGCCTATTCCAATTTCTCCCTTCCAATTATATTTTGCTTCCGCTGAAATATTTGTGTTTCACGTTCATTCACATTTTTAAATCAATTAACTGTAATCTAGTCATGGGGGGGGGGGGGGCAAAGCCTGTGCATGTTTCACACAAATATATTCTGTCTTCTTGAAATTTCTAAGCCCTTTGTCTCTTGAGTGCCCATATGTACACTTAGCATAGAAACATCCACCTCAGACATTACTGTCTTTCCCTCCCCCCCCCCACAATCTCTCTCACACACCCCTCTATCTTATTTTCACTGATATTTTGCCCTTTAAACCATGGGAAGTAGAGCTGGAAAGTTACACACCTATTTTCACTGCCATATATAAATCAGGATAGGTTGTTAAATGGAGGTGTTCACCCAAAGGCAAGTATTCTGCATTCACACAAACACTTGAATAACTATTAAGAAAAGGATGTGGAATGAGGGATGTGGTTGGAGGTCTGGTCATGATTGTGGAGAGATCTGAATCAGGACATGCAGAGAGAGAGAGAGAGAGAGAGAGAGAGAGGCAAAAGAGGGTGTAGTCAATTCTGAGCATAGCAAGCAGCATGACAGAGGGCACTGAGTCAGTGTAGAATGAGACAAAGGGAGCAGATTGGAAATATGTTTGAGTAAAGTATAGGAAGCTAAAAGGGTGTAGGGAGAAATGGGGAAGGAGCCAGGAGTTGAGAGTTTAAAAAATAAGGACTAGAACCTTGACATTCATAAGTATTATGTCAGGAAGCCTACACTAAGATTTAAGAAGACCAGTAATACAGCCATCACAATGTGGGAGAAAGAGCCAAACAGACTGGGGAAGGAAGAAACAAAAGTAGGGAGCGCCAGCTATAGGAGTAGTAAGGAATCTGTAGCAGTAGTTTAGATGGGAGGCTGCTACAACAATGATAAGGTTTTTAGGATTCAGTAAAGAGGAAAGGGGAGATCTTGGAGATGCTGAAAAGAAACAAAAGTATTTGGCCACTATTGGCTAGGGAAGGAGAAGCATAGAGATCAAATATGACCCCAAGGGCCCTCAGCTATCATCTCCAAACAGAAACAAAGAAAGGGGCATTGGAGAAGCAGAAGAACCGTATTTCTCATGTTCAACTGAGATGAAAGTTTGTGCACACCACACACTGAATTTTCCTAAAAAGAAACTGAAGGATTTATCATTAGATGGCTGTGACGACCTACCAAATATACGCACCCTACCGTCAGTGCAATGTGGAGAGAGATGACAAGTAACCCCAGGGTAATGTGTGCACAAAATTTCTTTTGGTGGTGAAATCTGAATATGGTAGGTGTTGGAGATGTCAAAACCATCACCACTACCACCATCATATTTCATTTTGACTTCAAGGCCTGCACAAGGGCCCTGCCTTCACCCTTACCCCAAACTCTCTCTGGGTCATACATTTTCAGGGTTGGAAAAATGACAATTTCCAAAACTGTCCAGGTTAGCTTCTGACACTTTAAAATGGGATGTGCCAAAGGCCAGCATTTTGTCGCATGTTTTGGAAGATGTAACCTCTACTCCAGAGGTGAGAGCACAATAATATCATCATGAAGATAATCAACAGATCCATCTTTCACAACTTCTCTATTCAGGGGTGAAGGAGCCCTGAGAAAATGCTTTCCTCCCAAATGAAGGGGCAACAAAAGTGACATTTGGCAAGGCATGACAGGGAGGGGAGAAGAGTAAAGTTGCTCTTCTCTCACAAGCACTGGCAAGTCCTACCTACTATGCTTTTTTAGGATGATGTCTGTGAGACTGAGAAGTGAAGGCTCTTGTATCTTTCAGTGTAGAAGCCCATGGGAAGTAGCGGCCAACCTATCTGTTTTAGATATGGAATGGTATTGCTGTTGTTGTTGTTCAGTCGTTCAGTCGTGTCCGACTGTTCGTGACCCCATGGACCATAGCACGCCAGGCCTTCCTGTCCTGCGCTCTCTCCCGGAGTGTGCTCAAGTCCATATTCATTGCATCGGTGATGCTATCTAGCCATAAATAACTGGAGTTAGGTTACCTAAGGTTTCTTTACTCTAGTGAGAGAAAAACCTAGAGAAATATATTTATTATTTATTATTGCATTTATATCCCGCCTTTTTTCCTCTTGCAAGGCACCCAAGGCGGCTTACATTATCCTCCTCCTCTCCATTTCATCCTCACAACAACAACCCTGTGAGGTGGGTTGGGCTGAGAGTGTGTGACTGGCCCAAAGTCACCCAGTGAGCTTCCATGGCCGAGTGGGGACTAGAACCTGGATCTCCCTTTCCAACACTCTTGCCACTACACCACACTGGCTCTAGTGTCCCTTTAAAATCAAATCAGATTATTCCACCATTGGGAAAATGAACAGGAAACAGCAAGAGGAGTCTCCCTTGGCCACTGCCACCCCCTCTCTTCTGGGGTACGAAGAGTGATGGGATGGCTTCTGCTGCACCCCAAAACAGGAAAGGACACCTCTCTTACAGGACCACCACAATTTGAGTAACAAGGGGCTCTGGCAAAGGCCTGGGAAAGGTGTAGAGGGTACCACCAATGGGGAGGGGGAATCCTTCCTGGTTGTATTTCACTGCGGAGGAGAAAGGGGTGGGGTGGGGGAGAGGACTAAACAGTTAAGCGAAACCACTGATTTACAAAGCCAACCAGGAAACTATCCCTGACAAGAGGATTTGCCCTCCTCCTGGCCGCACCGATTGGCCGAGCTCACTTCAAGTCAATGCAACTGGCCTATGGGTTTGTCCATCAAAACAGAAATGTCCATTCGCGGCTAAGGGAGATCATCCCCCGCTGTCCTTTCTAGGCTTAGCAGGTAGCCGCCTAGAAATCAATCACACTCGCTAATAAAACAGGCATTCCACCCCCCGGCCCCGCCACGCTATTACTACAGATCTTTATGCAAAACAGATATATACATACACATACAATATACACAAATAGGCAAGGCATGCATGCAAACCAAATACGCACGGGTTGCATCCTGTATCCTAAGATTATGCCGCCTAAAATAATATTCCAACCGTAAATCGAACTAAAATGTACAAACCCCTCGCCTGCATTTGTGCATTGTGTAACTGCTAATATAATATATCCTTGTTTCTTTCTGGGAGCCCTTCTTCCATCGCAGGCGGCCGGGGAAACGGTGGGGGGGGGGGCTCTTCTTTTCCTTACATTTGTTTAAAAGAAAAAGCTTTACGCATATGTCAGCTATTTCAAACCCAGGCATTTCCGATTCTTCTCAAGTTCGTGCAAGAACACTTTGGGAATGAGATTAATTCTGAATGGATCTCTCTCTCTCTCTCTCTCTCACACACACACACACACACACAGAGGCAGGCAATTACATGGCTATTTTCTAGGAAATATTGCAAAGAGGACAGCGATTCTGGAAGGGAGAGGCACTCAGCGCTACTCCCAGAAGGAGATGTGCGCTGGGTCACATTTATTGCCATGTATCTTTTTTTCTTTTCTTTTTAAATGCTCTCTCCAAAAGGAGGCTTCCTCCCCACCCCGCTTTTCATCCCCCGCCCTTGCCGACCCCTGGATGGTTTATACAGGCAGAGACAATTAAGTGTGTGTGTGTGTGAGAGAGAGAGAGAGAGAGAGAGAGGGAGGGAGAGAGAGAGGGAGGGAGAGTCCAAATTGATGCATCGAGATGCATAATGGCCATATTCGAGCTTCAGCTCCTCACCTTTCAAATCATTGCATCTGCCTCGCGTCCTCCTCCTCACACGGATGCTACAACCTCACGCCTCGCGGGCAGCCCATTGCGGTGCAGCCGGCGCGCGGGGAGAGGGGCAGGCGCGGGGCGAGGCGAGGGGAGACCCTGCTGCAGCCAGGGGAGGCTTCCGCCTTGCCAGCCCCACGCTTGCTTGCCCGCCCCCTCCAAGCGAGGCTCCCTCCAGGCAGCCGCGAGCCCGACTCGCTGGCTTGCCAGCCCCTGACTCAACATTCCCAGCATTCCCGGGGAGCTGCCTGCTACGCTGGGGCGCAGCGGCTCTCCGCTAGGGGCAGCAGCGAGCTCCCTCGTCAGAGAGGCTGCCGCGGCGAACCCGACCTGACACAACCGGCGCCGCGAAGGCTTCTCCCTCGCGCGCTTCTCGCTCTCTGCGAGCCCGGCGGCTTCAAGTCCCCACCCTAGAGCGGGGGGGCGGGGTGTTTATTTCTGTGTTTATTATTATTTTCTTAAAGAATAGGGGTGGGGGAGAGAGGGGGAGGTAGGCACCGAAGCGCTGCTGTCGAGAACAGAGAACCCCCCCCCCCCATACCCAGGTTTGCGTACATCCCTGAAGGGGGCGGGAGAGGCATGACCCAATTTCTTTTCTCCTGCCTTCAAGGCAAACAGGGGGCAATGGAGAATATATTTTTAAAAATTGCCAAATTACCGTGTGTGAATACCTTTGGATAGATGGGTGGATGCACGTGCATTTTTGTTGCTGTTCAGTCGTTCAGTCGTGTCCGACTCTTCGTGACCCCATAGACCATGGCACGCCAGGCCTTCCTGTCCTGCGCTCTCTCCCGGAGCGTGCTCAAGTTCATATTCATTGCATCAGTGATGCTATCTAGCCATCTCATCCTCTGCCGCCCCTTCTCCTTTTGCCTTCAATCTTTCCCAGCATCAGGGTCTTTTCCAGAGAGTTTTCTCTTCGCATTAGGTGGCCAAAATATTTCAGCTTCAGCTCCAGTATCTGTCCTTCCAATGAGCACTCAGGGTTGATTATTTTAAGATGGACTGATTTGACCTCCCAATAGATGCTTTTGGTGCTGGAGGAAAATTCTGAGAGTGCCTTGGACTGCAAGAAGATCAAACCAGTCCATACTCCAGGAAATAAAGCCAGACTGCTCACTTGAGGGAAGGATATTAAAGGCAAAACTGAAGTACTTTGGCCACATCATGAGAAGACAGGATACCCTGGAGAAGATGCTGATGCTAGGGAAAGTGGAAGGCAAAAGGAAGAGGGGCTGACCAAGGGCAAGGTGGATGGATGATATTCTGGGGGAGACGGACTCGACCTTGGGGGAGCTGGGGGTGGCGACAGCTGACAGGAAGCTCTGGCGTGGGCTGGTCCATGAAGTCACAAAGAGTCGGAAGCGACTGACCGAATAAACAACAGGCTCCTTGTTGTTGTTCAGTCGTTCAGTCGTGTCCGACTCCTCGTGACCCCATGGACCATAGCACGCCAGGCCTTCCTGTCCTCCGCTCTCTCCCGGAGTGTGCTCAAGTTCATATTCATTGCATCCATGATGCTATCTAGCCATCTCATCCTCTGCCGTCCCCTTCTCCTTTTGCCTTCAGTCTTTCCTAGTATCAGGGTCTTTTCCAGAGAGTTTTCTCTTCGCATTCGGTGGCCAAAATATTGGAGCGTCAGCTTCAGTATCTGTCCTTCCAATGAGCACTCAGGGTTGATTTCCTTTAGGATGGACTGATTTGACCTCCTTGCAGTCCAGGGGACTCATAAGAGTCTTCTCCAGCACCACAGTTCGAAAGCAGCAATTCTTCGGCACTCAGCCTTCCTTATAGTCCAGCTCTCACAGTCATACATTACTACTGGGAAAACCATAGCTTTGATTAGACGGACCTTTGTCGGCAAGATGATGTCTCTGCTTCTTACTATGCTGTCTAGGTTTGCCATAGCTTTCCTCCCAAGGAGCAAGCGTCTTTTAATTTCATGGCTACAGTCACCGTCTGCGGTGATCTTGGAGCCCAAGAAAGTAAAATCTGTCACTGCTTCCATTTCTTCCCCTTCTATATGCCAGGAAGTGATGGGGCCAGATGCCATGATCTTCGTTTTTTTAATGTTGAGTTTCAAACCAGCTTTTGCACTCTCCTCTTTCACCCTCAACAAGAGGCTCTTGAGATCCTCTTCGCTTTCTGCCATTAGGGTGGTATCGTCTGCGTATCTGAGGTTGTTGATAATTCTCCCAGCAATCTTAATTCCGACCTCTGATTCATCCAACCCGGCATTTCTCATGATGTACTCTGCATAGAAGTTAAATAAGCAGGGTGACAATATGCAGCCTTGTCGTACTCCTTTCCCAATTTTGAACCACTCGGTTGTTCCATGTCTGGTTCTTACTGTTGCTTCTTGACCCTTCTACAGGTTTCTCAGGAGACAGGTAAGGTGGTCTGGTACTCCCATCTCTTTAAGAATTTGCCACAGTTTGTTGTGATCCACACAATCAAAGGCTTTAGCGTAGTCAATGAAGCAGAAATAGACGTTTTTCTGGAATTCTCTTGCTTTCTCCATGATGCAGCGAATGTTGGCGATTTGATCTCTAGTTCCTCTGCCTCTTCGAAACCCAGCTTGTACTTCCGGTAGTTCTCGGTTCACATACTGCTGAAGCCTAGCTTGCAGGATTTTGAGCAACACCTTGCTGGCATGTGAAATGAGCGCAATTGTGCGGTAGTGTGAACACTCTTTGGCGTTGCCCTTCTTTGGAATTGGAATGTAAACTGACCTTTTCCAGTCTTGCGGCCACTGTTGAGTGTTCCAAATTTGTTGGCATATTGAATGCAGCACTTTAACAGCATCATCTTTTAGGATTTTAAATAGCTCAACTGGAATACTGTCATCTCCGCTAGCTTTGTTGTTACTAATGCTTCCTAAGGCCCAATTGACTTCACTCTCTAGGATGTCTGGCTCAAGTTCAGTGACCGCACTATCATGGCTATCAGGGACATTCAGATCTTTCCTGTATAGTTCTTCTGTGTATTCTTTCCACCTCTTCTTAATCTCATCTGCTTCTGTTAGATCCCTGCCTTCTTTATCATTTATCATGCCCGTCTTTGCACAAAACGTTGCCTTGAGATCTCCGATTTTCTTGAAGAGATCTCTAGTCTTTCCCATTCTGTTGTTTTCCTCGATTTCTTTGCATTGTTCATTTAAGAAGGCCTTCTTGTCTCTCCTTGCTATTCTCTGGAACTCTGCATTCAGTTGGGTATATCTTCCCCTTTCTCCCTTGCTTTTCGCTTCCCTTCTTTCCTCAGCTACTTGTAAAGCCTCATCAGACAGCCACTTAGCTTTCTTGCATTTCTTTTTCTTTGGGATGGATTTCGTTGCTGCCTCCTGAACAATGTTACGGACCTCCGTCCATAGTTCCTCAGGCACTCTGTCTATCAGGTCTCATCCCTGAAATCTATTTGTCACCTCCACTGTATATTCATAAGGGATATGATTTAGGTCATACCTGAATGGTTTAGTGGTTTTCCCGACGTTCTTCAATTTAAGCTGAAATTTTGCAACAAGAAGCTCATGATCTGAGCCACAGTCAGCTACAGGTCTTGTTTTGACTGACTGTATAGAGCTTCTCCATCTTTGGCTGCAAAGGACATAATCAATCTGATGTCGATATTGACCATCTGGTGATGTCCATGTGTAGAGTCGTCTCTTGTGCTGTTGGAAAAGAGTGTTTGCTATGATCAGTGTGTTCTCTTGGCAAAACTCTATTAGCTTTTGTCCTGCTTCATTTTGTACACCAAGGCCATGCTTGCCTGTTATCCCGGTGATTTCTTGACTGCCTACTTTAGCATTCCAATCCCCTATGATGAAGAGGACATCTTTTTTGGTGTTAGTTCTAGAAGGTGTTGTAGGTCTTCATAGAACCGATCAACCTCAGCTTCTTCGGCATCAGTGGTTGGGGCATAGACTTGAATTACTGTGATGTTGAATGGTTTGCCTTGGATTCGTACTGAGATCATTCTATTGTTTTTGAGATTGTACCCCAGTACTGCTTTTCCCACCCTTTTGTTGACTATGAGTGTTACTCCATTTCTTCTAAGGGATTCTTGTCCACAGTAATAGATATGACGGTCACCTGAATTAAATTCGTCCATGCCTGTCCATTTTAGTTCACTGATTCCCAAGATGTCGATGTTCAGTCTTGCCATCTCATGTTTGACCACCTCCAACTTATCTTGATTCGTTGATCTGACATTCCAGGTTCCTAAACAATATTGTTCTTTACAGCATCGGATTTTCTTTTCACCACCAGACACATCCACAGCTGAGTGTCCTTTCGGGTTTGGCCCAGCCGCTTCACTCTTTCTGGCGCTATTTGGAAATACCCTCTGCTCTTCCCCAGTAGTATATTGGACACCTTCTGACCTGAGGGTCTCATCTTCCGGCGTCATCTCTTTTAGCCTTGTGATACGTTCCATGGGGTTTTCTTGGCAAGAATCCTGGAGTGGGTTGCCATTTCCTTCTCCAGTGGACCACATTTTGTCAGAACTCTCTGCCATGACCTGTCCGTCTTGGGTGGCCCTGCACGGCACAGCTTATGGCTTCACTGAGTTCAGTGAACTCAGGCTCCTAGCTCCGGCTTTAAACAGCTTTATAATAATAATATAATAATAATACAAAGATGGGCAGATCATAATTAACATTACAGAGCTATAGTGTTATTGTTGGGTTATTTATTATAGCTTTTAATTATTGCTGGGGGAGTGTTGAATAAGCCTTTTCATCACCACATGGTTTTGTTCAGCATTTACCTGTGTTTTGCGTTGTCACATTACTGAAGTTATTTATTGAATGATATTTATGAATTGTTTATATTAGTTCCCAAAGTGATGTACAGAGGACAAGAGTACCTTCCTGAGAATGCCTGTTGGAAAAGGCGTGTTTTCCAGTTGAGTTTTAGTAGGTGCTGAAAACCCAGAAGGGGTGGCCCTGCCTAATTTGTAGTGATCAAGAGTTACAGAGAGAGGGCACTAGGTCACTTAGGGAGCAACCCTAGCAGGACTGTCTCCAAACTCGGAGGCAACGGCCTATCCAATGCAGAGCAGGTGGAGTGCGGAGGGGATCTTCTGCTCTGCGCTCCAGCCATCCAGCATTCATGGCTAGATGGCCAATTTTGGCTGTCTACCCACGGGACTTCAGAGTGGGGGGGATACTGGACGACGCATAGGAAGCATTGTACCAGCCCTTCTGCACTCCCTGCCCCCAGGGACACCCCCTATTTCCCCGCTCTGCTCTTCTGAGTGCATAGCCCAGGGACAATCCGCGCTGCCTACGGGGCAGTTTTCTGGGAACCGAACAGTCCTATGGCCGTCTAGCCACAGCCTAGTGGCAATGGGATTGCACCTTAAAGGTGCAGTCCTATGCATGTTTAAACAGGAAACATGTCCTACAACTCCCAGCATTTCCCAGCCAGCCATGTAGAAGTTTTCTTGCCTAAACATGCATAGGATTGCTCTCTAAAGGCCCTATTCTGAACCATGATGAATGAAGAAATTGTGAAATTGCACTGAAATTTTAGAAGTGCTTTAGTGCAAATTTTAACATTAATTTAAACACACTTTAATTTCATTTTTAGAATGAAATTTGCCACTTTGTTTTTTTTAATTTATTAAATGAATTTAAAAGTGCTTTAGCAAAAACAAAAACAAAAAAAATGATAGGGAGAAATGGTTTTAAAAAATGGGATGCTCGGATTAATTGTCCCTTTCCTGCCCACACTGCTGTGTCATGCTTACTAGTGTGGATGGAACATAGTGGAATGTACACACACAATAAATGCACTATCCCCAGCCCCTGAAGTGTGGAAAGTAAATCGCAATTCTTTGTGTAGTGTACAGAGAATAGCAATGGCTGAGTAGTTCTAGGAGAGCTCATCATTCCAGCTTGTGTTATGGGAAGTAAAGGGAAGAAAAAAGGCAGAAGTAGTTGGAAAACATGGGCGTGTTACAAGCTGAAAACAACATCTGGACACACAGGCTCCTGGAATTTCATGAATGAGGCAGAGCACTTGCATGATAAAAGCCTTGTCTCGAACCTTGCCCTAGTCTGACAAACTGACTTTTTTCTTACAGTTTTTTAAACAGAAAAGCTGATTTTATTTCTGTTTTGTGCATGTGTACTGCTGCTAAACTATCTTGCTGTGGATAGAGTTTCTATATCAGTTTTGGACAAACTAAAGTTGATTTCATTCAGACTGTATAGTTATTTAATCCTTTCCCATGATATAACATTTGCTGTATCTAAAACCAGTTGAAATTGTTTACAGACATGAATATTCCTTCCAGAGAATATTGCTGATCAAGATTATTGTTGCTGTGCAATCTTTGCCCATCTGCCCATGTAACACAAGAGCAGGCTCAAGGATATGTTATTTGTGGGCATTATCTGGCCATTTTTACTACAAATGTTGTGTCAATATTATCTGCAAGTATGAGTTTGGAGGATACTCTGTAGGAGCAAGGAGGGAATCAAGGGAAAAGATGTTACACACTCTGAATTCCGAGAAATATATCTCTTTATTTTATATATTTACACAAGGTGGCTTACAAAAATTTAAAACAATAAAACATCACATAATCAATAAAAACCAAGATAATCACAAGATAACAAAACAGCGCAACTAAAAATTATTTTTAAAAATTCATGCCAACCCATCTAGATTAAACCTGATTCTAAAAGGCCCACCTAAATAAAAGCATTTTCAAAGTGCTCCTAAATGCATAGAGAGAGGGCTTAACAGATTTCTCCAGGGAGAGAGTCCTGTAGTCTGGGTGCCACTGCCAAAAATGTAAAATATAAAGCAAATCCATACTGATACTCCTTAAGAACTCTGCCTCTTTCTCTAACGTCACTCTGAAGTAGTTGTTTTAATAACCTTCAACATTAGTAACAGTTCAACAAGTTCACCATCTTCAGTGCTAACTATATTGGACGTCATATTGTAAATATATCATCACCTGGAATCAGAATTTCAGAGGCTCTTTCCCAGAAACACCCTTATTCATAATTCACCTCACGGGCTGATATAAATAGAAAACCCAGTCTTAGCTATGTTCACTCAAGAAAATGTCTGACTCACTTATTACTGGGATTGCAGCCTTCTTGTCCCGCAGCTGACAGAGCGACCTGGAACCTTGGTATCACAAGCCTTGTGCTAGTAACCAGAACTCAAGAGTCACCTGACCTGAATGCCCACAGCCTATCCCAGACTGGCTTTTCCTCATTGGTTGCATTAGGGAGGGGCAGCAGGTTCACCCACCCCAGACCTTCCTCAGTTGCTTCTCTAGACAGAGAGTAGCCCTGCATATTTTTGGTGCCCATATGTGCTTAGTAGTCCCACTCTGTGAATTTAAGCAGCCCCACTGGCAGCGACAGCTTCCACCTTTCAAGCACCTGATAGTCATAGTGCCTCATCTGCCCTAGCACTGGCCTTATTGCCTCAGCCTATATGCCCTCTGTATACTCTCCCAGCCAGTTGGTTACTATGGGGCATCTGGTAGACTCACTTGCTGCTGCTTCCTCTGTGCCTCCCAACTCTCAGTTAATAAAGTGCTCAGGGGCTCCATTTGACATTTCTCTTCCCTTTCTGCCCACCTGTCAATGTTCTTTTAGCCACTGTTCTGACTTTGAGAAGTCTTGCAGGCAGGCATAAGCAGGAATCCTCAGTGCCTCTTCTCTACCATCGATGCCCTGCTAAAGCTTCTTCCACCGCCAACTGCTTTGCTGAGTCTTCCCAAGACTTTGCCTTCTTCAGTGCTAAAATTGAAAGCATCTGCTCTAATCTCTCTTCCTCCCTCCGATATTACCCCTCCTCTTTCAGCTCTCTCTCCTCTGTCATCCCCCAGCCCTTTCCTCTTCCCTCCCAACTTCCTTGATGGGTTGACTGTTGTCCTCATCTAACTCATGCATGTTACCATTCCCTTCCAACTCTTGATTGCCATCTACCCTGCCATTATTCCCTCTCTTCATCACATAATCAGCCTTTCTCTTGCCTTTAGTTCCAACCCTACTGTGTTCAAACATGACACTCCCATTATGAAAAAACTACCCCTTGACCCTCACTCCCACTCCAGCTTCTACCCAGTCTTTTACCCATTGCCTCTAAACTTGAGGCATGCTGCTCCTTACTCTTGACATCTTGGCTTTTCTGTCCTCCAACTCCGCTTTTGACCCCCTCCAATCTGGCTTCTTCAGCTGCCCCCTGCACTCCACTGAAACTGCACTCACAAAGATCTCCAGTGACCCCTCCACTGCCAATGATAAATGTCCCAATTCAGTCCTCAATGTTTCTTGTCCTCTCTGCTGCCTTCAGTGCAGCCATTGGCCATGCTGGCTAGGAATTATGGGGATTGCAGTCCAATACATCTGGAGGATACCAGGTTGGGAAGGCTGTCCTAAACCCTCAGAAAACACAAGATCAGATAAGCCCCCCAAACAAATCACTTTCATTTTACTATTGTTAATAAGGGTGCAATCCTATGCAAGTTTAGACAGAAAAAAGGCCTACAACCCCCAGCATTCCCCAGCCAGCACTGAGGAATGTATGCTGTATGGTCTGTATTATTATCAGAAAACTTATTCAGAGTTCTCCCTTTTTATATTTAGAACAGTTATCTCTGAGATAGGAAAATCCAGTTCTACCTACATCATTGTGCTGATTTAAAAGATGTAGAGACATTTTGTTCAGAATTTGCTTGCTGGCCTTGACATGAAGATAAATAGAATTGTTGACTGCTTTCAGTTAAAACATTTCCTTCACAAGCATTGCTCATCTCCCCTTACCTGTGACAATTACCTTTCAGAAGCAGCTGGTCCCTTTCATATTTTAAGATTCAATTAAAATGGAGAATATTTGAGCTCCTTAGCAGGGTTTTTTTTTTTCATCCTTAAACAGAAAATTAAATATGAATAGCACTCGTTGCTCAACTGAAAATAGCAACTACAGGTGCATGCTTGATCATTAAAATGGAGGAGCCAAGGAGGTGAACAGTTGTGTTTAAACTTTATGACTAATCACCTGTTTCCTTCCTGCTACTTTTATCTTGGCCTCTTTAGTAGCAAAGCTGGTTTCCACTTCCACTTTCTGTTGCAATCACATAAAAGTGGCCGTTAAACAGAAGCTCATTTTGCTTTCTTTTCTTTTGTTAGGAATTACATGTTGGATGCTTTAGAAAAGTGACACACATATAAAGTTATGATTCACAAATAGTTTTGGTCACTTCCTCACAAAAAAGCACAGCTTGAACAGGAACCACCCAGGAAAAATCATGACAATAACCAGAAGTACACAAAGCAGCTCCTCCAGGACCAAAATAATAATAATATCAGCAGCAGCAGCAGCAGCAGCAGCAGCAGCATGATGTAATGCTTAAAAAAAAAAAAAAAAAACTGAAAGCAAAGGGCTCAAATCAAAGTAATGACTATAACCCCACCAACCCACCCACATGCCCGGTAAAATATTCTTCTGTGTTTTCTATCACTCTTTTCCAAAGCAAGAACTGGAAAATGAAGTGAATGAAAAGACATGCATTTAAAATAATATTTTGAAATTAATGTGTATTTTTTTAAAACCTGTGCACAGTGGGGTCGGCTTTTACAGTGTTTGGATTGCCTCACTTGAGCTGTCATTTGGTGCTGTTTGCAAACAACTTTCTGCAGCTCCTCTATTCTGTCATCGTGGTGCTTTTTTCACATGCACAGTTCTGCTCCGCATGGGGGCAGGGTGGGGGGAACGTTTTGATCCTGGCCATTTCTGTGACTCTGTGAATTGAAATATGCAGTTAATCATAGCTAGGAAACAACCTAAGCCCCTATGATTCCCTATGATTACTGCCAATAAAAGGGAGAGAGCAAATTTGCCTTCTAACCAAATGATGAAAAAAGAAGATGGATGGGTAACGCTTCAGCCAAAGACAGGGTTGGTATTATAAATTCACATATTGATTTGGGCTATGAAAAATCTAGAACAGGGATGTATAAGAAAAACTATAGCAATCATATTAGGCCACATCTGGGATGAGAATGTTATTACGTATTGGGAACAAATATTGAGACAGCCAACATCAAAAGGGGGTTAATTATAGTTATTTCTGCTTCTACCCACAGAGCTCAGTCTGTCAAACCTTAATTTGTGAATCAACATAGTAATGTATATTAACAGCCCATTCAACTCTTCTTCCTTTGACCTTCATCAGTCCAATATGTCATTTTCAGTTTATAAATCACTTCCGAACGTACCCAGCTTTGCATAGTTTAGAATAGTCCTTCACTTTATACAGTGAAGCTATCTAGTAAAGTTATGCAGCTGTCAGACTTGGATACATTTTCATGTTATGGTGCACCCTTATACCTCCTTGAGGGTGGGTTCTGCCCACTCCATTCCCCTGATGGAGGGCTACCCCACAGCAAGAGGTAGAAGGCAGCCATATAACTCTGTCCTTTCAACTAATCCCCATTGACTTCAAATGGTACGGACAGCAATCAGCAAAGCTATGTGCTGGTTACAGAGGTCTGCCCCCTAATGACTGAAGACAGTACTGTAGGCTTCAAACACATGGGCACATTTAAATAAATTTAAATTAATTAAGGCTGCAATCCTATGCATATTTAGGCAGAGAAAAGTCCTACAGCATGGCTGGCTGGGGAATGCTGGGAATTGTAGGACTTTTCTCTGTCTAAACGTGCACAGGATTGCGTCCTAATATGTTTTAAAAACTAAATAATCCCAGGGTGCATATCAATAGGATCCTCTCAGTATGCATGCTAATTTTCAGGTGTCTAAGTTTCACAGTCTTGGATCTATGATGGTGACAGACAGACAGACACACCTCCTCCTTTACTATTGAAGATTGCTGCTTTCTTAAATTCCACAGTCTAGACAAATGCCTCTGTCGAGCGAAGGAGATAGGCAAGCGGTAGCAGGTCCCTGGGCGTGGATCCTGTGGTGCTGATGCAGATGAACCTCCCCATCTGGCTCTGGAAATGTAGCTGTAATTGTAATACTCATCTTGACTCCACTGAGTTTGCAAGATGCATCTGTCTATGGGGATGGGAATGTCCAACCCCACCCAGGGCCTTGACCTGTGCACAACACCTTGTGTGTAATTTTGCATATTCATGATTAAAATCTGCATGGAGAATAAGAAATGCTTCCAACATTTATGCACAGTCACAATGTCGTAACATTAAACTTATTGTAGATTTTACTTTAAACCTGCCTAATCTCAAGCTTGTTAATTTTTGCACATTACTGGTGTCTACATAATAAAATGGGATTTTTAAAAAAAACTTCATACTTATTTTTGCTTCAGCTGTAAATGAGACTGTTCCACCATGTGTGAGATTGGAAATAAATACTTTACAATGAAAATATCTCTCCTTTGTAATATTTTTTCCCCAGAATGGAGTCTATAAGAAATATTCCCTTAATTTATACAACATAATCGAGCATTCTCAGTTTACACCCAAAAAACCCTCAAGGAAATCCAATGTATTTCATGGAGAATATTGACTTGGATTGTTTTGGAGCAGAAGTTGAATGTATCAGTAGAAATTTCTGTAACTATTTTAGTAGCACTGCTGTAAGAGCACTATTGACTGCCAATTGGAAGCTGGTTCCATCCAGAGTAGCTGATTGGTCCTTTTGCTTCCAGATTAGGCAAGCTACATGTTCTAAGCCAGCCTCCCCCGGACTGGTGACCGCCAGTTGATTTGGAGTACTACTCCCAATATTCCTGCCCATTGGCCATGTTGGCTGGGGCTGATGGGAACTGAAGTCCAAAATATCTGAACAGGAAGGTGGATCTCAGCTATCCTTCCCCTACCACCTACCCAAAGAAGTCCCCTCTGGTCTTACCTCTCAGGCCCTCTGTGCACACAGTTGCCTAAAAATGTACAACAGCTCTGTATGAATCATAGATAGAATCAAAGAATAGTAGGGTTGGAATCATAGAATAGAATCTATGAAGGGCCATAGAATCATAGAATAGTAGGGTTGGAAGGGGACTATGAACCATGCAAAACCATTCCAGATAGGGATGTACGAAAGTGACTTACCTTTCGCGGATTATGTTGATGTTGGGGGGGGGAGGTGTTCCGTTCCTCCCCCTGGAATCCTCGAACGGCTGGCTGTGCTCCACGGAAGCTCCGCGGAGCAGCCGGCCAGGCCCGGCCCAGCCAGGCCAGAGCCGTCCGCAGCCCGATTTCCGGCCGCGGAGGGCTCTGGGTAAAAAACAAATAAACCGTGTATGCAAATGGCGGCGGCTACGGCTGCTGCCATTTGTGTTCCTTCTTTTTGGCCATCTTAATCTACGTAAATATTTACGTAGACTATGACGGCGAAAATAAAGGGGAACACAAATAGCGTAGCGGGCGCTATTTGCGTCCCTTTTTCATTCACCGTTTTATCCTATGTAAATCTTTACGTAGGCTAAAACGGCGAATCAAAAGGGGATGCAAATACCGCCCGCTACGCTATTTGCGTTCCCCTTTATTTTTGCCGTCATAGTCTACGTAAATATTTACGTAGATTAAGACGGTAAAAAGAAGGAATGCAGATGTTGTTTTTTAAACCCACCCAACCATGATAGGCTACGTAAAGATTTACGTAGCCTATCACGTCTTTTTTTTTTTAACCTAGCCATGATAGGCTACATAAATCTTTACGTAGCCTATCACGTCTTTTTTTTTTTTTTTTTACACAAGCCTGGACTGGAAATGGCGGCGGTGGCAGCCGGTTGGAAGACCGGCCACCGCCAAAGCCGCTGCCGCCGAAGTCGCCGCTGGAGCCGCTGCTACCCGGAAGATCTGCCCCAGGTGAGTCTCATCCCAGGGGGGATCCGCGGGGGGGCGGGGGGCGGCAAGCCATTCTGCCACAGAGTTCGGGGGGCCGAATGCACTGGCATTCAGCCTCACCAAGATCCGTGGCGGAATTCTCTGACATCCCTAGTTCCAGACTGGAAATAGACTGATACATCCATCCTTAGAGAACAGTTTGCTCACTGCTCACTGAGCTCTGCAAATACAGCTCTTTCTGCCTGGGTCCTGCTGGACAGCTCCCTGGCTGGTCCAGGCCTCATCCCTCAAGACTAGCTTTTGCAGTTTCTGTCCTCAACAGTCAAGGTTGGTGAAATTGGACTGCCATCAGTAATGTATAAGACTGAGAGAAGAGTGCCCATGTTAAGATCAAAAGAAGCATGCATATAAAGAGTGCAGAACCTTCCACACACAAACATACCTTCCATTTCCTTCCCTCAGCCCCTCTAGACGTGCCTATGGACTCTCTCTCTCTCTCTCTCTCTCTCTCTCTCTCTCTCTTTTAGCCCCATGCAAGGGAAGGTAAATTTTAGAAAACTCATCCTTCCTTCACCACCTCACTTATTCTAAAAGAAAATTTGGTTGATTTGGTCCTTGCATTTCTTTTCTTCTTGGAAATGACTTATCTTTTATTAGTATTGCTGAAGTTAGATTACTGGTTTGAATGTGCTTTTATGAGCCACCTTGAGTAGTAGCAAGGTGGTCTATAAATGTTTCAAGTAAATAAATAAAGTAACATTGCTCTCCCATCCCATTTCTATGACCAGGCAGGTTACAGTGGTTCCCAAATGGTTTGTTGTAAGTAGATTTTTGTCTGTACATGGCAGAACAGGTAGTAATTCATACAGCCATACATGCAGTCACGGCGTCCTTGAAAAAGAAAAAAGACAGTGCTAGTCTCTTCGTCTTAGCAATACTCTGCATTCGAGAATACTATTTGATATTTTAAACATTTGCACTAGAAGTAAAATTGATTGGCTACTAATTGCCATCCAGCATAGTCATTTTCTTTCTTTTTGGTTTTTTTTTTTAAATTCTGACAAAATACAAACATTACATAGGAAATCCAATTTGTCCATAACATTATGGTCCCCAGTTTCTCTTTCCAAGAATCCTTCTTTCCACCTTCCTTCCTTCTTTTAACCACTTTGTATATCTTTCCCTGCCTGCTTCTTTCTTTCTTTCTCTCTCACTCATCAGTCTTCCTCCCTTTTCTCCCATCCTCCATCTATTCACTTACTTTGGAAATATGTTAGCCTACCTCCTATCCCCACGCTCTCTTTTCAACTATCCTTCCTTCCTCCCTCCTTCCTTTTAACCACTTTGTATATCTTTCCCTGCCAGCTTCTTTCTTTCTTTCTTTCTTTCTTTCTTTCTTTCTCTCTCTCTCTCTCTCCCCCCAACAAATCTTCCTCCCTTTCTCCCTCCCTCTTTCCAACTACTTTGCAAATATATTTACCTACCTACCTCCTATCCCCACTCTCTTTTCAACAATCCTTCCTTCCTTTATTTTATTTTATTTTATTTTTGCTTGCTAAGAACAAAAACAATGCAAAACAACAACAACAACCCTCCCCCACCTCCCACAACAACCCACTGAGAAAATTTCATCAAACCCAATCAGCAAGGTGAGTCCTTAAGTATAAACATATATTGTCCTCAATGAAAACTAATATATAATTGATACATAAATTTCATAAACTTATTTCTTCAACTCCACCAAAGCAGAGTCAATTTCCACATTTATTACTGTGAAAAGCAGGAAAATTGAACAAGCTTACTTTTTCAAGAGCCTTCTCCTCTCCCCACCATTCTGCCAGGTGTAACCCATGGTAACCAAGAAAGGGGAGGAACCATGCTGTGTAGCAATACAATGTTACCAATCTTTGATTCAGGTAACAATAAAATGTAAGTACAGTTTGCATTAGTATTGAGTGTATCACATCTAGTTCTTGGTATATGCTGAGATCAAAGCATCTGGGGACTAAGGTTGGGAAAGGTTCCATTTAGCTACCATGATCATCAATATACCTCCCCCCCCCCCGCCACCCATGAATTTATGTAAGCATTTTTAAAGTTATCTAAGTGAGTGGCCATCTCTGCACCTTGTGACAATGAATTCTATCCATCTGTGAAGCCCCATGTGAAGAAGTAGTGTTTGAACCATTGCTTTAGGAGACTGCCTTTACTGCCTTAACTTGTGCTTTTTTTGTTTTTCTCTTTGCAAACATGAGATCTTGTGGGGGGGTGGAGATGAGGAGCAATTTAGAGCATGTCATGCCATGAATTTGTGTCAAATTCTGGGGCAAATTACTGGTCATTTGTGGAAAGGGAAATTATTTTGGAGGGCTTGGTATTTGGGTCTGAGACCCCTTTCTTGTCTTGTACTGTGTCAGGGATGAGTCCCAGCCCTTTGAGATGTCTGACGGCTCCGATTCTGAGTCAGAGTTAGAGCTGCTAGATCAAAGGTGTGGGAGGGACACTCCCTGGAGCACCTAGATGCTGGGACAGATTCTTCCAAAGGTCTTGGCAAACAGATGGCCCAGGCTGAGTCCCTGCCCCCTCCTTCCACCATGGGAACTCAAGTTTCAGAGGAGGAGGAGGGGCATGACTTGAGAAATGCTAGGGCATGTCACAAAGCGAAGTGGGAAAAGTTAGGGGCAGGGCTCAGATGCTCTGCCCAGACACCCACTCTTGGAAGCCAACATAGGAGGGAGCCACCCTAAGGGAGGCCATCACTGCAAAGCAAGCTTGGCTGTGCGGTTCATACCCAAACTGCTGGCAACTTCTCCACCCTCTGGTTCTTCTCCTCTGTTTAGAGATTGTTGATTGATTAGTTGTTTAGTGCCTGAGGCAGTCTGATAGTTTCCTTGAATCTGCATTTGTAGAGAGGCTAGTCTCTCTAGCAAAATAAAGTCACATTAGCCTGAAGCTTTGTCTATTGTGGTGTTGATTAAGAAGGGAAAGGATGATCTATTTCTGACATACTGTTTCACAGGCAAGTCCATTGTCTGTCAGCCTCGCTGGTTTTCCTTTTGTAAAATAGATGTTGTATTGCAGCAGCAAATGTTGGGTCAAAGGAATAGTTTGACATTTGAGACTCAGAGCCACTCCCCTGCCTCATACTTCGTTTGTGACCTTGGGAGGTTACTAGTCTCCATCCAGTCCAGCGCGGAACACTCTGCTTGTTTCCAACAAAGGCCAGCCAAATCCTATAGAAAGTTCACAAGGAAGACATGAGGGCAACAATGTTTCCCTGTTTTTTGCTACCCCACATTGGTTATTCAGAGTTCTACTGCCCCTGAACATGGAGGTTCCATTTAATTATCGTGGAAGACAGGAGGTGGGTGAAGAAAACAGAAGGAGGTTTGGCTTGGTGGAGCAGAGGGAAGGTGTGGTAGGTTTAATACCAAGGTGTCCTTGGGAAGAAGATGGTGTAATCAGCACTCCCAGCCAAACGAGTTGAGCAGGAACTGGCAGGGCAGGCAGAGTCTGCGCTGCGATCCAGATCCCAGAATACAAATGCAGAGGAAAACATAGGACATATATTCCACAAGCAGCGGCAGTCAGATACATAACTTTCAGCACCCTGGACAGGTCACAGAGTGCTGATCTCTTGTTCCCACAGAGTCTTGGCTCAAAATGAACCCTTACACACCGAGAACTACCGGAAGTACAAGCGGGGTTTCGAAGAGGCAGAGGAACTAGAGATCAATTCGCCAACGTTCGCTGCATCATGGAGAGAGCAAGAGAATTCCAGAAAAACGTCTATTTCTGCTTCATTGACTACGCTAAAGCCTTTGATTGTGTGGATCACAACAAACTGTGGCAAATTCTTAAAGTGATGGGGGTACCAGACCACCTTACCTGTCTCCTGAGAAACCTGTACGAGGGTCAAGAAGCAACAGTAAGAACCGGACATGGAACAACCGAGTGGTTCAAAATTGGGAAAGGAGTACGACAAGGCTGCATATTGTCGCCCTGCTTATTTAACTTATATGCAGAGTACATCAAGAGATGCCGGGCTGGATGAATCACAGGTCGGAATTAAGATTGCCGGGGGAATTATCAACAACCTCAGATACGCAGACGATACCACCCTAATGGCAGAAAGCGAAGAGGATCTAAAGAGCCTCTTGTTGAGGGTGAAAGAGGAGAGTTTAAAAGCTGGTTTGAAACTCAACATTACAAAAACGAAGATCATGGCATCTGGCCCCATCACTTCCTGGCATATAGAAGGGGAAGAAATGGAAGCAGTGACAGATTTTACTTTCTTGGGCTCCAAGATCACCGCAGCAGAGGACAGGAAGGCCTGGCGTGCTGTGGGCCATGGGGTCACGAAGAGTCGGACACGACTTAACGACTGAACAACAACAACATACCTTCTGACCTCTACTACCTCTCCCAGGCAGGAATGGAGAGCCTTCAAGGGGCAGCCTTCAGGCCTGAAGCCAAGCACTCCATCACCTCCCCATTATGGCCTGCATTGGTGAGCAGGAATGAGGAGTGTGAGGTCCATGGCAGGGAAAGCTGTGGTTCTTCTGGAGAATCTGGCACAAGAGTGATGGTTTGCTTTTGCTTTACACTGCCCTGCATGGGTGAGATCACAGTACTGAGACACAAATACACTGTATTTGTGGGAGGCTAGGTAAAACCTTTCCATTCTACCAAGCCTTGGGGGGTAAACTGCTGCTGTGTATCATAGGATGTACATGTGCATGCAAGTATGCACTATAGATTTAGGGGATTTTATTGGTGATTTGGTCAAGGTTTTATGGTGGTTGTAGACAACAAAAGAGCTTGGGGCCCAAATATCTGAAAGAGCACCCCCTCCCATATCAGCCTGCCCATGCATTAAGATCATCAGTGCAGGCCCTCCTCTGCACTCATACCATAGGAGGAGTACGTTTAACATCTACATAAGACAGGGCCTTCTCTGTGGTGGTACTCCAACTCTGGAATGCCTTTCCATGGGAGATCCACCTGGTGCCAATGTTGTACTCTTTTTGGCACCAGATGAAAAGCTTTTTATTTGCACAGGTATGTTAAAACAAGCTCCCTGCCCCCCAGTGTAGATTTTTAGATTCAAGTTTGTATCTTTTTAGCTTGTTGAAATAGTTGTATGTCTGACAATGTTACTTTTTGATGTTTAGAGTTTAGGTTGTTTTATTGCACTATATTATATTAGGTTGTTTTATGTACACCACCTTTTTTAGGATGAAGGCATGGATGATTACTGTTTCAAATAAATAAATAAATAAATAAATAAGCCTTAGCGTAGTCTGGAAATTTTAAAATAAATAAATATTAAAATACAATATAGGTTTCTTAATTTATGAAAAAGCTATCTAAAAGTGGAACTCTATTAAATGATCTTCTAGGTTCACTTACACTGGGGGAAGAGTGAAATGGATTAGCCTTCCAAATGGAAGTATTTCAGGTCTTTGGCTTAAGCAGAGAGCAAGTGTGTACTGCAAAAAAACAGTGAACCATATGTTAGAATATCAGCAGTTACTATAAAAAGGATGATAGATGTCTCATGCACTGAAGAATAGCTCAATTAAAGATTTTCCAAGCCACAAAAGTTCAGGTTACAATAAGGGGAGTCATCATTCTGGATTTCTACAGCAAACTCTGCCTAATGCACTGCTACTATATTTAATATACATGGGATAGTTAGAGTCACATTAAAATAAGGCAAGTCGCAAAACCTTTTCTAGAACATAATTAATCATTCTCCATGAGTGTCCAAGATGCATTTAATAACATCCATTTAGTAACATGTAAAAGTGTCTTTGGGAACACAGTAAGAGAGACACAGTAAGAATAAAAAAAACAAGTTTGATGAATTGATCTCACTAACCAGGGGAGCAAGGGCTGAAAATCTACCCTTGAATGTAGAGGGTGTGGATATGACAAGTACTCTGCATAATATATGGCTTATTTCTACTCCACTGAAATACTAATGGGTGGCTACTGACAACTCAATCATCTGTCAACTACCTAGGAATCAAATGGCAACCAGATATAGCCCCTAAAGAAAAATACCTTTTTTAATTCAGAAGCTAGTATGAAGCTCTTCAATTAACTACCAGGCAACAAGGACTACAAAGTAAGGCTCATGCCAAACAGGGATACTTCTGCAGCATAATTATTTGAGAAAGAGGATTGAGGGTCTTTTCTCCTCTGTGCCATTCTCTTAGAAAATATATATATCCTCAAGAAATAAGAAAGTGGTGTAATTCTTTCCCCATTACATATCAGGTGGGCAACAGCTCTCTTGCCATTTGGAAATCACAATGGAATTGTTAAAGCAAAATGCTCCCTGTCCTTACCAGTAGTACCAAATAATCAAAGAGGCCTAAGGGCCTTAGCAGAAAATGCATACACCAGAGACCTCTGGAAAGGGACACCATGTATAGGTGCTTCTATGCTAATATTAGAAGCTTCGAAACCAAGATGAGAGAGTTGGGGTGCTTCATTTTAAGGGAGAACCTAGATATAGTGGCTACCAGGAAGAGGGCCTTTTCTGCTGTGGCACCCTGGCTGTGGAATTAGCTCCTTAGGGGGGTTTACCTGGCATGTATGTTGTGCTCTTTCCAGTGCCAGGTAAAGACCTTTATATTTTCCCAGCATTTTTATAGCATTCTAGTCTTTTAGCTTTGCTGTTTTAAATCTTACTGTATTTTAAATCTTTGCATTGCTCCTAGTTTTTTTCGGTTGTATTTTTATACTGTAGTTTTAAGCTTTTATATTTTAAATTGTATTTATGCTGTACTGTGTGGTTTTAATTTTTGTGGAACTCCCAGAGAGCTTCAGCTATTGGGTGGTATAGAAATGCAATAACTAAATAAATATGGGAATAATGGAAATCTGGTGGAATGGGGGGGGGAACACTGGGATACAATAATCCCTGCATACAAACTCTATAGGAAGGACAGGGAAGGGCATACTGAATGTGGTGTTGCTCTGTATGTCAAAGAGGCCACAGAGTCAAGCAAACCAGAAACCTTAACAGAGGCAGATTCCTCTACAGAATCACTGTGGGTGACAATACTAGGCCCCATGTTATTATCCCCTGACCAGGGGTACAGGGTGATCTTGAGATGGAGAGTGAAATCAGGGAGGCATCCAAATGAAGAGGAGTTGCAGTAATGGGTAACTTCAATTACCCTCACATTGACTGGGTGTATACATGTTCCAGTCACAACAAAGAGGTTAAATAGAGGTTGAACCAATTGGAAACGGTGACCACTGTGCTATCAAATTTAATCTATGCATAAGTGGAAAATTGCCAAGAAAGTCCATCACTGTCACATTGGACTTCAAAAGAGTAAAGTTCTCAAAAATGAGGGAACTGGTGAAAAGGAGCTAAAAGGGAGGCCAAGATGGTTAAATTTCTTCAAAGTGCTTGGTGGTTACTCAAGACCATAATAGCCATAGCTCAGCTAGAGTGTAGAGTCTACCACAGGTCAGGAAAGGCAGCACCAAGTCCAAGAGGTCACCAGTGTGGTTAACGAGCAGTGTCAAGGAAGAGTATTAGAGAAAAAGAAGACTTCCTTCAGAAACTGGAAGTCTTGCTCAAACGAGGACAACAAAAAGGAACACAAACTTGCACAAGAAAATGCAAGAAGACAATAAGAGGTGCAAATAAAGTATTTTGAGGAGTATATCACTAATAACATTAAGGACAACAATAAAGAATTCTTTAAATATATCAGAAGCTGGAAACTGGGTAGGAAGACGGTTGGAGTATTGGATGACAACTGAGTTAAAGGAGTACTAAAGTAGGATAAGGAGACTGCAGAGAAGCTGAATGAATTATGTTCATCTGTCTTCACTGCAGAGGATGTAGGGCAGATACCTGTGCTTGAATTGATATTTTCAGAAAGGGAGTCTGAAGCAAATAGTGGTGATAGATGAAGTTTTTGACCTTACTGAAAATTATTGACAAATTTAAAACTAACCAGTCACCAAGTCCAGATGGCATCCATTCTATGGCCGCTAGTCAGCGGCTAGACAGCCATAGGATACGTTGGTTCCTGGGAACCAACCCCGGAGTCCACGCTGAGAACCGACCACTACCCCTCCTGCACTGCCTCATCGGCCCCACACTCCACACTTGTAAGAGGAGTGCAGAGCAGCAAAAACGGGGTGTTCCTGGGGGTACTTCCTATGTGTCGTCCAGCTTCCCCCCTCCCCCCCGCTCTGAAATCAGCTGTCTAGCCATAAATGCAGGGCAGCTCAAGCACGGAGGGGATGATCCCCTCCACACTGCTCCTGCCCTGCATTGGATAGGTGGTTGCTTCCAAGTTCAGAGGCAGCTGCCTATCCCAATAGGATTGCACCCTAAAGAATTCAAATGTGAAATTGCTTATCTTCTAACAAAAATATGTAACATGTCCCTAAGATCAGCTTCTGTACCAGAGGATAGGAGAGTGGCCAATGTAATGCCAATTTTAATAAACGAGTCCAGATAAATTTGGTGGAAAGTGTTATTAAAGATAAAATTATCAAGCATATAGAAGGACAAGTCCTGCTGAAAAAGAATAATCATGGCTTCTGCAAAGTTATATCCTGTCTCACTAACCTTTTATAGAATGTCAGTACACATGTGGACAGGGCGATGATCTGGTAGATAATATTTACGTGGAATTCCAAAAGGCTTTGTACCTCACCAAAAGCTCCAGAGCAAACTTAGTCTTGGAATAAGAGGTGAGGTCATCTTACGAATAGGTAACTGGTTAAAGAACAGAAAGCAGAGATAAAGAATAAATGGTCAATTTTTGTGAAGGAAAGATGTCACTAGTGGCCTCTGTTTACGTTGCTCCATGGGATGTAAAGCACTGGTCCCAATACAATGATCTGTATTGGAACCAATGCCTTTTAATCTATTCATAAATGATTAGGAGTGACCAGTGAGGTGGCCGAGTTTTCTGATGACACCAAATTATTTAGGCTGGTTAAAATAAAAAGGGACTGCGAAGAGCTCCAAAAGGATATCTCCAAACTGGAAGAATGGGCATCAAAATGCCAAACACAGTTCAGTGTAAACAAGTGTAAAATGATGCATATTGGAACAAAAAAAATCCAACTTCTCATATCCTGGTGGGATCCAAGTTAGTAGTGACTGACCAAGGAAGAGACTCTGGGGTTCTGGTGGACAGCTCAATGAAATTGTTAGCACATTTGCTTTCATGCAGTCTTTGGAGCACAGTTGAGCATGGTCTGCATCACCCAGCCACTCTCCACAATGCAACAGTTAGATGGCTGACTGAATTAGGCACATTCTCTCTCCCCTCGGAACAGCAAGCATGATAAAGAATTACACCACACTCAAAGACAATACAGGTAACTTCTTTCTTCTCTACACCAGGTATGGCAAGATTATAGAGACCTGTATGTATGAGCTTTTTCCCTCACCTGCATATCTTTATGTTGGCAAGCTCTTTGGGTAGCACACTGTTTCATCAGGACTACCTGCTTCCTTGCAGAGACCCTACAGCACTAGGTGCTAACGCAGTAAGGTAACGTATTCCCTGCTACATCCTGCTTTCATCTTGCCATCATTCGTTTGTGCATGTAAACCAGAGTGGCTGCAAACTGTGATGCAATCTGCCCATTTGTTCCTAAATAGAATGAGATTCTCTTTTCCTGACATTAAGGTGTGTGTTTTTCTTCCACTCCCCCCCCCCACACCTTCAAAATAAAAGGGATGATGCTCTTAGTCACCTCCTGGTGAAGCTGTTGTGAAGCCATCAGGAGTATGAAAGCACAAATTGGGGCCTTTTTAAAGAGAGGCAATTTTCTTCAAATGTAAGAAATGAGTCTCTTAAGATAATGCTTGCAATCAACATCCAAGTGTGTACAACAGCAGCTTTTGGGGAGCCTAATTTGACTTCTTCAGAGTTCTCAGCATGAAGCAGGATGTTGAGGTACAGTAAGTTCTTGTTCACCATTTTCCTACAATATCCTGTGCATTGGTTAAGTTTTGCAGGAATTATTTTGCATAGAGAAGAGTTCACTCAGTAATCAAAACAGGGGGAGGGGGGAATGCATGCAGCCATATTTGTAAATTAAGATTATCTATGTTGTTATCAAAATCTTGCCTGCTTGCTTGCTTGCTGTCATGTTCTAGATCTTGTTTTAAAATATCCCAACATGCAGAGGCCACATCACTGTCCCAAAAACCAAATCCCAAACTCAAACCCATATAAAAAATAAAAAAATAAAGTGGAAACAAGCTAATTATCAAGCTAACAGTTTACTTAAAGAAAAAAGGCACCATGATACAACACTAAATAGGAGTTGGTTGGTTTTCTTTTTGGACTTCAGTGGGGTAGGACTAGCACATGCCATTACAATGAACAGAACTAATGTCAAGCAAGATTTCATTCTGGAGACCAGATTACAAAAAGCAATAGCAACTGAAAAACAGGTCATATTTTTAAGGAATCATGGGTAGAAATGGAGGGCATAGCAGGCAGCCTGATCCTATCCCTATTTACTGGGTTTACATTCTTCTGAGTTCTATAGAAATCTTTATTCCCACATAAACATGCACAGGATTGGGGACTTAAATCACAACAAAGATTCTTATGGGAGCAAAACATAACATAGTATCTGAGCTCAACCCTATAGACCAATAACTATAGAGGTTTGTTTGTTTTTCCCCCTTTCACTCAATATGTAGACCTCCTGTGGTGTTTGAAATTCTTGGGCAAGAGTTGTGTAACAAGCTGCAGCAACATTTGGGCTTATCTGCTTCCCCATGGCTTGATCCCGATTTGTTTTAGCTAACTATGGTTAGAACAAACCACTCTTCCCTGAGTTTAAAAAAAAAACAAAAAAACACAGAGCTGTGATTTGCTCTGAAGCCGAAGTGTTGAGGTGGAGTGGGGAGGGGAGGGAAAGCACATGAGTCCAAGGTTTGCCATGGCTCATTCCTATTCACCAATATGTCAGGTAATTGTCTGAACTATGTTGTATTGTTCCAGAGCTGTTGTATTGTTCCAGAGCTGTGTACACAAATGGATGCAGGCTCAAGCTGATGACTCAGTCATTTGCTTTCTGGCAGTCAAGACTCCTGTTTTTCCTGTATGCCTTTTCCATACAATTATTGTAAGCCTTTGATTTTTAGGTAAGCAATATACAAGCCTTTAATTTACCTACCACACATGCCTTTTTCATATGCTGTTCTATATTTCATCACCTAATTATGCAAGCAGGGTGGGGGGGGGGGATACTGACCACAATGTATTATTTTCCAGTGGTAATGATCTGGTGGAATGAAAGCAAATAGTTCACAAAATAAGGTATGATTTCATGAACAGTCCATATGAATGACACATGCAGTTAGTTTCCCGTTAGAGGAGCAGTGTAATTCAATGTAGCTTGTTTTGCCATGATAAAATGAATGGCTTTTCTTCTAATAAGCTCTGTTCACTGAAGTCTGGTTGATAGGTCTATGAGCCCTCAAATGAGGTGGGAAAGCACCCTGATGCCTCATTTCAAAAGTAACATATGCAGCACTGCTTTGGAGAAGCGGTATTTGCTCCTCATTACACCACTGAACTGGAACAAATCCATTTATTCCTGAGGAAACATAACCTCACCCCTCAACGCCAAATATGATTAATTCTCTCCTCAACCCATCTTAAATACATCACCATGAAATATTTGTGCTGGGGTTTTCTTGGCAAGCAGTAGGCATGGAGTGGTTCAGTCATTGACTTGAAGAACATACTACACATGGACCTGAATGGTGTGTGGGTTTTCCCTGAAGGTGGTTCCCCGCCCGCCTGCCCCCCCCCCATGAAATGCTGCCATGGAAGCTGCCTTGGCAGACTCATGAAGGAGATGAGCTTCTTAACATTTCCTGCTTGACTGGCTTTAGCCCTCTTCACATGTGAGCCATGTGAAAGAGCAGCACTCATGCAAACAGGCAGGGGCTATTTTTAGCCCTGCCCCAAGGTCACGTGGCTCCTTCCAGTTTCCCATGGGTGGTATCGAATAGTGTCGTTCCATCAATGGGAGGGAACCACTGGTGGAATGGATTTGCCCCTCCCCCTGCAGCTCCCTTCCCCCCACATGCACCCCAGAGTTTCTCTAGAGGGTTGGGAGACTCTCCAGATCATGTTTGGAGGGTATGGGGGGGAGGCTGCAGGGGGAGGAGAGGATGGAGAAGTCCCATAGCGCCAGCAGAGGTCCCATTTCTTGAGCAGACATCTGCTCACGCAAGGCTTGAGTCCAATCACATGAGTCCAGGAGGTCCTTCCAGATGGAGACCTCCTAGCACTACCAATGAGAAGGCATTGTGCAGCTATTCCACTTCTTCTTTCTTAACAGATTATCTATGTTAAGAGAAAAGATGGAAAAAGCAGTGGGAAAACATGGAAGAGTTAAGAGTTGAAGACAATGCCTCCCCCGCCCCTTAAAATTTTGTGAATGAGGCAGGGTGATGGCAACATAAGAGCCTTACCTGTACCCTAGGTGAGCTTCTGCTGTGGGGAGCCTGCTCTACTCGTGCAGGCTCCCTGCATGAAATCCAGGCCCACCACCCCTTTATATCCATGTTGCCCCTTTGTGTAACAACATGTGAAGAGGATGTGTGTGTTCCCGCATGCATACGTGCATGCACACTGAAAATAGCCCCAGCTGCTTTTCCTCCAGTGTTTTCTGGAGGATCATAAATGGTAAAACTTTTCAAACAGTAGAAAAACCTTCACAGAGAAAGACAATTGTATCGGTCCAAACTGACCTTTTCTACAAATGTATCTACCTATCCATCTATCTATGACTTGTCAGTATAGAAAATGGAAGTGGATGTTAGTTCCTGAATAATTCCCCCTTTTTCTTGCCATTTGTAGAAGAGATTATATGTAGAAGGTAATGAAGATTCAACAAAAGATGAGGTCAGATATGTAAACCTTGCAGCAATCTAATACAAATAACAACACATATGCAATTTGCTGTCCTCGTTTTCTTCACCTTTAGAAATTGTGTCACTTGCAAGTTTACACCTAAACTTTACACCTATGACGAACTCAATATTCTTTTGTCCCGTCTCCCCCAACTCCCCCCACCACATTCCTAAGCAACATGCTTGTTCAACCACCACCAATACTTTAGCTTGGAAACACTAATTACTAGAAAGAATGCGTATTTTTCTTTTCAGTCTTATGCCAAATCCTGCAGGCAAATGTTCTAGAATGATAACTCCAATGCCTTTCAGAAAACTTAAAGCTTATGGTTTTAGACATAATCCAATAAAAGTTGTTTGCAACTAAGGTTGCTGTCCTAAGTACACTTACTAAGGAACTTCTTACTATGGGACTTCTAAATAAACATGCTTTGGATTGCAGTGCATGTGGCATTGATTGCCCCACTGATTTCAAATTGGACTAATGACAGCCTGATTGCACATTACACATACTATGTGAGAGCAGCCCCATGGGCAGAGCCCTGACTGTTAAGAATCCTGAAGCCCCCCCCCCCCCCCGCTCAACAGAAGGAGAGAAATTTCACACACCTTTCTCCATGTGTTGTTCATCTCCTGTTAATTCTCTTCTTGTGACCAGTTTCCCCTGCTCCCCTCTCCCAACTCCTAGGGAAAATTAAAGATAGATAGATCGATACCCTGTTCCTCCATTCCTTTCCATCCACAAACATGAAGCATGGAGGGGAGAGTGTGACTGCATCTACCAAGGCCATCCTCTGCTGACATCTCCCCCTCCGCTGGACCTGCCCCAACATCCAGGAAGGGCTGTAGATCAATGGAAGAGCACCTGCTTTGCATTCAGAAGGTCCCAGGTTCAATCCCCAGCATCTCCACGTGGGGCTGGGAAAATTCCTACTTAAAGCCCTGGAAAGCCACTACCAGTCAGTGATCTGGTTCACACATAATGAGAAGCCACCATGTATGAATTTCCCTGCAGGGCTTCTTGTTGCAGTGGCCGCTACCACCATTTTGAAGATTCAAATTGCAGCGGGGGGGGGGAGCACTATAGCTTGTTATTACATGCAAACCCCATGAGGGTGGGTTGTTGGGGTGGTTGACAAGCAACCCAGTAGCCATGGGCTATTTTAGTGTTGAGGGTAGCTTGTTAACCATCCCAACAACCTACCGTCACTGAGTTTGCATGTAACAAAAAACTACAGTGCTCCCTTGCCACAGCTCAAATATTCAAAATGGCGCCTGCCATGGCAATGAGAAGCCCTGTAGAAGAATTCACTCAAGGTGGCTTCTCATTGTATGCGAACTGGGCCAGTGCTGACAACACTGGGCTAGATGTACCCATGGTCTGACTTAGTATAGAGTAGCTTCCTATGTTCCCATCAATGCATTCACCAGAACATCTGTAAAGAGGACCCTATTCACATCACTGCTATAGGATTTGTTGTATGGGGTGTTATGATGCAAGCCACCTTGGTAAGACTTTTCCTTTAAGGTGGCCTAGAGATATTTTGAAGAAGTACAGCTTTATAAGATCCCCTTTACAGATATTGGGTTGGAACCAGGACCTGCCTTCCATAAGAGGAAGGAAGCTTCCATGAGAGAAAGGGCTCATAGAAGGTCCCTCTGCCCATAGTTCTCCCCTATGAGGAAAAGTTACAAGATCTGGGACTTGGGAGGAAAAAGGCGAGTAAGGGGAGACATGACAGAGGTATACAAAATTATGCATGGTGTGAAGAAAGTGGATAGGGAGACATTTTTTCTCCTTCTCTCATAATACTAGGGATGTTAGAGAATTCTGCCAGGGAGGCCGAATTCCAGTGAATTCGGCCCCCCAGAATCCGTGGCGGAATGGAGCAACCTGCCCCACCACCCCGCGAAAGCCCCGCGAAATGGAGCCTACCTGGTGGCAGCAGCGGCGGCAGCTCCGGCGGCAGATGAAGCGGTGGTGGCAGCGATGGCGGTGGCTCCAGCCGCTGCCGGGCTGCTGTGGCCACAAATGGTGGCTGTCGTAGTGGCTGCCATTTGCGTCCCTACGCCGGCCTGTGATAGGCTACTTATATATTTATGTAGCCTATCACGGCTAAAGCAGGGACGCAAATGGCTTCCCCTACGTCATTTGCGTTCCCGCTTTAGCCGTGATAGGCTATGTAAATATATATGTAGCCTATCATGGGCTGGCATAGGGACACATATGGCATCCCCTATGCAGGACGCCATTTGCGTCCGCAGCAGCCCAGCAGTGGCTGGAGGTCCCACTGCAAGTTGGCCTGGCCGGAGGCTCTGCGGACTGGCCATGGAGCCGGCCGGGCAGGATTCCGGGGGGGGGGGAGGAACAGATCGCCTCCCCCCACCTGCGGACCCCAGCGGAGCCAGGTAAGCAGGGTTTCGTACACCCCTACATAATACTAGAACCCAGGGTCATCCCATGTGGCTGATTGGTAGGAGCTTCACACAGAGAAAAGGAGGTTCTGGTTAACACATAGATGTTGGGGGCAAGGCCAGCACGCATGGACCCATGGTAATGGTTAGGGTGTTGGACTGGGACTCAGGAGACCTGGGTTCTAGTCTGCACTTGGCCATGAAGCTCACTGGGTCATTCTAGTGATGGTTGGTTAGAGGTGCTTGGAATCTATGAGGGGGAAAGTGTTTAATAAATGTGGCTTAGTTCATTCCTATGTTTCTGTTTACCTCAGCAAAATTGTCAGGTAAATATGAGTGAGTCACCAAAGTACAGTGGGTTGCAAGAATGCACATTTCAGATAATATTGGTTTCTGTGCAATCTTGTTTTTTTTTACTACATTGTTGCTGTCAGGGGGCTTTGAGTATTTCAGAAAACAATTTGCCATTGATTTTGCATGCAGATGACATTTCCTTGAAAACAGAGGAAGCCTTTCCTTGCTACAGGTTGTTGCTTATCTCTAAAAGAATAGACACTGGACTTAACTGTGTACAGTGCATTCACAGGGGAAACCATCATGGGAGAAAGCTTTGGCAGCCCGCCTTGAACCATAGTTAGCAACACAAAGCCTTGCCATGCATGTCATCACAATTTTGGTCCCATCTTGTAGTCGGACAGATAAACCTATTTCCCTTTTGAGGCTGACAAAAACATTTCTGAAAGCCATAGCTCAACATCTTTATCGCATCTCCCCAACAAATCTCCTTTGTGTGTTCAAAAGAAATATCCCGAATTACTAGTGTCCCTATATATATCTATTCAAACTTATCTAATTCAACAGCACCAAGCTTTAAGGGCTGACAGAAAAAGAAAATATAACCTTCATAGCAGAACAAAAACAAAAAAAAAAGGGTTTCATTCAGCAGGCCTATATCCCAGTATGCTATGAATCTGAAGGAAAGCCTGATTATTTTCCTAATTTCAAGAAGAAGATAATCCCACAATTATCACCCAGTATGATAACTCCTCCTTCCATACAGTTTGAAAAGGATTAAGTGGATTTTAATCTTTGGGAATACAAAAGTGTGTGTGTGTGTGTGTGTGTTTGTTTATTTATAGCACCTACCATCACAAAACCTCAATTACATGCAGCACAGCATTTGCTGAGCTTTTCTTGTTAAGATTATTTTTGAGATAAATTCAACGCCAAATCCAAAATGGGTTAAAAACAGCAAATTACAGCCAAATAGGTTTTTCAAAAAGAAGTTGACAAAAGTGAAGGTTTTGTCATTCATTCCATTTCTATACTGCCCAATACCCAAAGCTCACAAAATTATGAAACAAAAACATAATATAAAAAACTTTAACATACAATTTAAAAAAAAAACTATTTAGAACAGCTATAAAAATTCCCAGTTACAATAATATACCAGGACCTGATAAAACAACTCATATGAAAACACAACCATATGTACCCAATTGCCTGGGAGAAGAGGACAGTTGTAACCTGGCCCAGAAAAGATGACAATGTTAGCACCAGGCAGACCTCAGTGGGAAGAGCATTCCACAATCGGGGGGCTACCACCAAGAAGGCCCTCTCCCTTGTTGCCATCTTGTGAGCCTCCCTTGGAGGAGGCACTTGAAGGAGGGCCTCAGATGATGAGCATAGTGGATGGGTCGGTTCATGCCGGAAGAGGCAGTCCATCAGGTATTGTGGTCCTGAGACATGTAAGGCTTTATAGGTCAAAACCAGCATCCTGAATCGGGCTCTGAAACATAGAGGCACCCAGTGCAAGCAGGCCAGAATTGCTGTTATTATATTTGGACCCTCTTGTCCCTGTTACCAATCTGGCCCCCACATTTTGCACAAACTGCAGCTTCTGAACCATCTTCAAAGGCAGCACCACACAGAGGGCATTTCAGTAATCTAACTTGGACCTTACCAGAGCAATGGATGACTGAAGCCATGTTATCCCAGTTAGAGCATAGCTGGGCCACCAACTGAAGCTGGTAAAGGCACTTTATGCCACGGAGGCCACCACAGCCTCAAATGACAATGATGACTCCAGGAGTAGCCTCAAACGACAAACCTGTTCTTTCAGGGGGAATGCAACCCCATCCAGAACAGGTTAAACACCCTCCATCTGGTCAAAAGAACCATCCACTAACCGCATCTCAGTCTTATCTGGATTGAGCTTCCGTTTATTAGCCCTCATCCACTCCGTTGTGGCAGCCAGACACCTATTTAGCACATCTATAACCTCATTTGATGAAAATGAAAAGCAGAAATAGAGCTGCGTGTCATCAGCATACTGATGGCAACGCACTCCAAAATGCCTGATGATCCCACTAACAGTTTCATGTATATGTTAAACGACATGAGGAGCAAAACCGATCCCTGCAGAACCCCATACTGGAGAATCCATTGGGCCAAGCAAAACCCACTATGCACCACCTTCTGGAGCCAACCATCCAAGCAGAAGCAAAACCACTGTAATGCAGTAATCCCAGTTGCCCCAGAATTATACCATGGTCGATAGTACTGAAAGCCATTGAGGAGAATAAACAGGGTCACACTCCCCCATCTCTCTCATGACAGGGGTCATTGTGCAGGACAACCAAGGCTGTTCCTGTGCCAAGACCCAGCCTGAACCCCAACTAAAATGGATCCAAATAATTGGTCTCGTCCAAGAGCATCTGGTGCTGGTTGGCAACCACCCACTGAAGGACCTTGCCCTGGAAAGGAACACTGTCAAAGAGGCGTTACTCTCCTCCCTGGTCCAGCCAGGTGTTTCCTCCCTGCCAGTTTTTATAAGCCAGGGTGGGGGGAGGATCCAGTATGGCATTGGTTGCTTGACCCTGTCCAAGTACTTTGTTGACATAGAATCATAGAATAGTATAGTAGGGTTGGAAGGGGCCTACAAGGCCATCGAGTCCAACCCCCTGCTCAATGCAGGAATCCAAGTCAGAGCATCCCTGACAAATGGCTGTCCAGCCTCGTCTTGAAGGCCTCCAGTGTGGGAGAGCCCACCACCTCCCCAGGTAATTGGTTCCACTGTTGTGTTGCTCTAACAGTCAGGAAGTTTCTCCTGATGTTCAGCCGGAATCTGGCTTCCTGTAACTTGAGCCCATCATTCCGTGTCTTGCACTCTGGGATGATCAAGAAGAGATCCTGGCCTCCTTCTCTGTGACAACCTTTCAAATACTTGAAGAGCGCTCTCATATCTCCCCTCAGTCTTCTCTTCTCAAGGCTAAACCTGCCCAGTTCTTTCAGTCTCTCTTCATAGGGCTTTGTTGAGCTCTACCAACATCATTGAGCTCTACCAACTGAAGCTCATCCAGCAAGGCTGTCCTCTGGATACCTCACCTGATTCACCTGCTATAACACTGGAGTCTGAGCCCCAGTGGATGCAAGAGATTTTATCCTGGAAGTGCCTTGCAAACATATAACAGCAGGCCTCTGATGGCTCCACAGCCTCCCTAAGGCTAGCATATGATAAGCCCCAAACAACCTTAAACACCTCAGCTGGCAGCGTATAGAGGAGACAACAGAGGCAAAGAGATAGCATTTCCTTGCCACCTTCACTGTCCCTGAATATACTCGATCGTGGACTTACAACCCTCTGCAAAGGTAGGGGACCTATTAAGATGGTCTGCCCCCAGAAGCAAATGAATCTGAATGGCTTCCAGGTGGTTCTGGGGTTTGTTTGTTTTCAGCTGATATGTTTGGCTTTCCTGTCAAAACCCTGGTCGATCTGTGAAATGCAGACATGACCTGGGCAGCTGACATGATTGCTCCTGAGCGCTCTCTCTGCAGTAGAGCTCATACAGCTCCATGGTATACCAGTGTTGGATGACATCCACTGGGAGTTTTCTTCCATTTGAACTCAAGCCATTTCCTATTTTGTTGCATCATTCTCAGCTCCAGGGTATACCATGGAGCTATATGACTTCTACTCATACAGCAAACACTCTGGACTAGTAGTCAGATGGACAGGGAGCCTGGAGAGAGAGAGAGAGAGAGAGAGAGAATTCCTATAGACAACAGAAACCCCCCTCCCTGACTCTCAGGTCTACCCTAACCCTAACCAAGTCCCCAGTAGGCATAGCTGGGAGAAACTACCTCCATCCTGCTCACCCACCTGGGTCACAGTCATACATGCCAGATTGGCTGCCTCATCCAATGTTGGATCATAGATGAGTGAGATCTTATTTTGAACCGTTCTGACATTTGAAAGCAGAATCTGGAGGCCCAAGGACAACCACCAGACCTGCAATTGTGGGGAGGGCCTGAACATAGTACAGCCTTAACTGTCTGGGCCACATTCCCCTTCCCTGGCTAGCCCTCCTCCCAACACCATACCTCCCCCTACTTGACACCACACTAATTGGGGGCCCTCAGGTCCTCCCACTTGACCCCATATCCTCTCTCCCAGGCACATGATCAGGGCCTAAAAGAGAAGCCAGCGCTCCCCACTCCCCCCAGTCAAAAAGGCCAGACAACTCAATGCTAGAGGGGTGGCACTTGCCGTTGTGTCTCACTCCAAAGCAGCTCCTCCAAAGGGGCAATCCCCTCTTTGCGCTGACCCTTTGGTGGCAGCCCACCTTTTTATGCACTACCCCCAGGAGGCTGATGCAAGCTCTTGCCAGATGGCAGGGAGACTCCTGGAGAAAATGCTGCATTGGGGCTCTGATCCTGCAAAGAGACAATATTCTCTGGCCTTCAGCAGCCTCTCTGGAGCTGCCACAGGTGGAGGGGACACAGCCAGATGGTAAAGCTCTCAGTCACAGTCTACCTGGGCAGATGGTCTCTTTGTTGCTTTCTGTTCACAGGAGGAAGTGCTTGTACAACAGGGGTGGCTGGTCCATATAGGTGAACTAGGCAGTCGAAAGTGGGGTGCCAAATTCGAGGAAAAAAATACACCTTAAAAAATGCACATAAAACAACGAAGGAATTTCCATTCCTGTCCATGTACAGAGAAAATATGACCAAGGCTGTGGAGGTGACCAAGGGACTGACTGGGGATGGTGGGGCTAAGTCTGCGGCTGCTCCCAGTTGGAGGCAAAGAGTGAGAGGGTCCCCAAAGAGTAGCCACTTCCTTTGCCTCTGGAGGGCTGAGCCTGGGGGCTGCCTGTGCATCGCCCCGAGGATGCAACCAGGACCCTTCTTCCAGGGATTTCTCTTGGGCATTGAAATGGGACTTCTGTTCCTTCCCAGAGCAGAGGGCTGTGCTCATTTCCTTTGTTGTTTTATCAGACGCTCTGTGCTGATACAGTGCTTAGTAAAAAAAAATAAAATTAAAAGGTGCATTTTATTGTAAATGATAATATTTCTGCTTCCAAAGATGTGGTCGGGTGGGGGGTTGCCTCTTCATTAAATGGAAAATAGGGGCAAAATGTTCCCCAGTTTACCAAAAACCTCAGCTTAGATCTGTCCTTCGGATTTGGGATGGGGGCAATGATTGCATGGTTCACCTATGGCGCCAGTTGCTGGCAGCTAGTCTAGGGCTGCCCCTGTGTACAAGGCACCAGAGGAACAATTTATATTTATATAAACCATGCTTTTCCTATTTCTATCTGTTTTGATGGAGGAAATTAAACGATTTGCTCCAAGACAAAATTTGCTCCAAGATTAGAACTGGTTAAAAAGCAGATAAGAAGCAGATAGGCTTAGAACAGAAGCGACATTCTCAAGCCACCCCTTAATATTGCCTACAGCCAATGAGTTACTCCTGCATACAATTTAGACTACTGTACTTGTAAACCAGTCCAACAAAAATGTGTATTTCACCCATCCTTTCAATGCACATTTGTTACTGTGAGTACTGAAACAAAAGATAGTTATGATTCTGGATTAATTAATCTGGAGTAAAGAGATTAATTTGTATAGATTTGTATAGGTTTTGTCAGTTATGCACCTCATGCAGTCACCTACAGCTGTGTAAAGTGAACATGTACAGTTTTAGAAGTATTTGATATCAGTGTAAAATGAACATGATATTATCAAGTGAGTGAGAAATCAAATTCTGGTTTTATAAAGTAAGATCTAAAGATCTCCTCTGTTAATCAGTTATGAAGAAAATGGGATCCAATTCTATGTTAAGTTGAAAGGTTGTCACAGAGAGAAAGGCCAGGATCTCTTCCCGATCATCCCAGAGCGCAGGACATGGAATAATGGGCTCACGTTACAGGAAGCCAGATTCCGGCTGAACGTCAGGAAAAACTTCCTGACTGTTAGAGCAATATGACAATGGAACCAATTACCTAGGGAGGTAGTGGGCTCTCCCACACTGGAGGCATTCAAGATGAGGCTGGACAGCCATCTGTCAGGGATGCTCTGACTTGGATTCCTGAATTGAGAAGGGTCTCGATGGTCTTGTAAGCCCTTCCAACCCTACTATTCTATGATTCTAAGTTAGGCAGCAGTCCCATACACACTTACCTGGGAGTAAGCCCCATTGAATGTCTGACATGCGTAGGATCACACCATTAAAGTACAGTTTGCATAAGAAGCATCAACAGAAATATTTATTTAGGATGGTCTCAAGGGTCTACAAACAAGGTATTAATTTGATTCTGCTTGCATATGTTGATGCTGGAACAATGAGGTAGTTTTGAAACTGGTAGCAGAAGAATAGGCTGGACTGATCATTAGAGTAGAAGATGCAAATGGGTTGTAGTGAATTTTGGGGGGTGATGGTACAACAGATAAGTGAAGGTTTCCTGAGATACATATTACTTTCCTTCGCCAGCTGTAAATTGCTTTCATGATGTGGTTTGTAAAACAAAGATGGTGTGTGAGATATAAGATCAGACATACAGAATCTTCACAGTTACAATGACCTGCTTGTGCACTAAAAAGCTTTATTTCCCCAGCTTGGATTACAAGGAGGGTTCACCCCAGAGGAAGTCTAGCTGAATGGTAGAGCACACGGTCTGACTTGGTATAAGCCAGCTTCCTATGTTCCTGCCCACAGTATTTTGTACAGTGAAATGTATTGCTTTTAATCAGTAATCTGTCACATTGTATCCTTAGGTTCTCTCCTACAACCTCCTTCATAAATACTCTTTTCCAAATAGATATATTTTGGTCAAGTCATTGTGCCAAGTCATTGTGCTAACTGTATAACAGCCGTATTTTTATTATAATTTCCATCCATTAACTATTCTCTTGTTTCCAAGTCCAGGATCCAAAGAATTACTAACAATGTGGTCCTATACATCTCTGCTGTGTCATACATCCCATTCAGTTCAATAAGGTTTACTTCCAAGTAAGTGTGTATTAGATTGCAGCCTTCAGCTCACTCAGAGTTCTTATGGTATGCCAGTGGAATTAGTTTAGTTTAGTTGCTCCTTCATACTAAATAAATAACTTGCTACACAAAGCAAACTAGATGGGGAGAAGAGTAGCTTTGTTTTGCTGTTTGCGAGAACTAGGCCTTAGGGATCCACACTGAATATTTAAATTCCCAGATGCCCTGGGAGCTGAGGCAGCTGCAATATCTCCTGTCCATCCCACACCACATTCTGCCATCTGCTGCCTGCCCTCTCTGGCCTTCTCCGTGGCTCTGGGGAGATCTACACTAGTCCTTTTTATTGGTATTGAAGTGTGCTGGTAACTTTTGGGGCACATCACACATTCTGTATACTGCTTTTCTAGCATTATTTCCAGCTCCTTATTCCATATTATCCAAAATACTGCAACAGATGTCATTGTGTGTGCTATGAGGTATAAATGCGCAAGAGGGACATTGAGGAAAAATCCTACGAATGTACTGCTGCTTCCTCTTCCAGAGTGTTCGCAGGTTTACAATGGGCACAATGCTCCCCTTGTTTTTCCAGATCCCTTTGTGGGCACATTTCATATATTTCATTTTTTTTCAGTCAGTAGATGACACTGCAAGATTTCTAAAATATGACATGATTCTTTACACCATCTCTTTGATGCGGTTTTGTGTGTGTGTGTGGGGGGGGGTGTTGTTACTGCATTTTCTGCCATTTTTAAAATGGCAGAATAAACCTTAAAAACAACAAGAAATGCAAAGGAGGTCGATAACATCATGAAAAGGACCCACTAACTTCTGTGAGTGAACAATCACAAGCACACAATAAATGTCTTGTGTAAAAACGCCCATAGCGTCACTATGATGGGATCATATTGATATGACATGAGGTATAGATCCAGCCTCAGATACAAGTACAACCTGGTTTATTACGGCACGCAGGGAGGAGGTGGACAACAAGACCTAAGGAGGGGCAGGCCATAGGAGCAGTGACTCCCTCATCTTCCCCACTAATGGCACATGACAAGGGAGGAATTCCCACTGTCTTTTTCAATTCTGAAAGGTAGTGGGAGGGAGGAAGGGGATGGGGTCTAATCCTTTGTCACAGGCACAGCCTCAATCTAAATCTCCCCTTGAAGCTGCTTTTAGCCATAGAGGGAAAAACATATGGGCTTAAGAATTTAACTGCACAATCCTATGTGTGTCTACTCAAAAATAAGTTCAATGGGACTTGCTCCAAGGTAAGTTCAGTCAATAGGACTTACCCCAAGGTGAGTGTGTATAGGATTGTAGCCTGGAACCATGCATTTTCCTCTCCCTGGCTAATAGCAGCTTTGGTGGGAGGTGATTTAAGTCAAGGAATTGTCCCTGGGCAAAAGTTTAGACCTCCCCCAAGCGATGGCCCCAATTTTTGTCACACACACACACACCTCACAGCTACCTTTTGTAACAGAAAAAGATGCGTGTAGTTCCAGTCAAGGAAACAAAACATGTGGGCTGTGTTTCCACGACAATGGAAGGGTGAAGCAAATGGAGGAATACCAGATATTTCATGGAATCAGTATGGCTCCACGCTGGGCTCCACTAACAACTTCTCCGCACCATTATAAGTCGCTGATGGAAACATACTTCTGGGTGGGGTGGGGGGATTGGAAGTGAACATCATCAGACTGGCAGGGACTGCTCAACCAATCAGAGAGACTCCCCCCCCGGCTCTCCCCCACTTTCTCCTGCCCCCTGAAGCTCTGGGTAGGCGATGATGCAAAGGATTGAAACTGGTATTAATTACTCCCGAGAAGCCTTGAACCAAATATCAGAGATATACAGCTTTCGAAACAGCACTTCACAGCATTTAGCGGAGTTAGTTTGCCTTTCACCCAATGAATACATGATGTACCCTGGGTCTACTTAGTATTCTGCTTCCCCAACCTATGCCCGATTCCACCAATTTTTCCTGCTTTTCCTCTAAACCCGCACTACCGTATTAGTAGGAACCCTTGAATATATGTGCTGTTGCATGATAGTGCTATTGCGCAATAGCACAAATGCATGATAGTGCAATTTCAGGAGCAGGCTGAAATTGTGAAGTGCCAGTTGACTGGATGAGGGCTGATGTTGTCCCTATCTTCAGAAAGGGTAAAAAGGAGGAACCTGGGAACTACAGACCAGTCAGTCTGACATCAATCCCTGGGAAAATTCTGGAGCAGATGATAAAGCAATCCATCTGTAAGCACCTTGAAAACAATGCAGTGATTACTCGAAGCCAACATGATGAATCTGATCTCATTTTTGATCAAGTAACCTCCCTTGTAGACCATGGGAATGCTGTGGACATAATATACCATGACTTCAGCAAAGCTTTCGACAAAGTGCCCCATGATATCCTGATGAGCAAACTAGCTCAAGGTGGACTAGATGAAACAACGATCCACAGTTGGCTACAGAATCGGACTCAAAGAGTGCTTATCAATGGGACCTTCTCAAACTGGGGAGAGGTAATGAGTGGGGTACCGCAGGGCTCAGTCCTGGGCCCAGTGCTCTTCAACATTTGTATTAATGACTTGGAGGAGGAGGTGCAGGGAATGCTGTTCAAATTTGCAGATGACACTAAATTGGGCGGGATAGCTAATACTTTGGAAGACAGAAACCAAATTCAAAGTGATCTTGATAGACTGGAGTGCTGGGCAGAAAACAACAGAATGACATTTAATAGGGATACATGCGAACTTCTGCACCTAGGAAAAAGAAACGAAATGCACAGTTACAAGATGGGGGATACGTGACTCAACAACACTACAAGAGAGAAGGATCTTGGAATTGTTGTCGATCACAAGCTGAATATGAGCCAACAATGTGATATGGCTGCAAAAAAGGCAAATGCCATTTTGGGCTGCATTAATAGAAACATAGCTTCCAAATCTCAGGAAGTACTAGTTCCCCAGGAAGTACAAGCACTGGTTAGGCCTCATCTGGACTACTGTGTCCAGTTCTGGCCACCACACTTTAAGAAGGATGCAGACAAACTGGAAAGGGTTCAGAGGAGGGCAACAAAGATGATCAGGGGACTGGAAACGAAGCGCTATGAAGAAAGACTGAAAGAACTGGGCATGTTTCGCCTTGAGAAGAGAAGACTGAAGGGAGATATGATAGCGCTCTTCAAGTCCTTGGAAGGTTGTCACAGAGAGGAAGGCCAGGATCTCTTCTCGATCATCCCAGAGTGCAGGACATGGAATGATGGGCTCAAGTTACAGGAATCCAGATTCCGGCTGAACATCAGGAAAAACTTCCTGACTGTTAGAGCAATACGACAATGGAACCAATTACCTAGGGAGGTAGTGGGCTCTCCCATACTGGAGGCATTCAAGACGAGGCTAGACAGCCATCTGTCAGGGATGCTCTGACTTGGATTCCTGCATTGAGCAAGCGGTTGGACTCGATGGCCTTGTAGGCCCCTTCCAACCCTACTCTTCTATGATTCTATGATTCTATGATTCTATGATTCTAAGCCTCCCTGAGCACAATGGGAGTTAGCGAGAACCCCTCAACTGATGCGCTATCACGCAATAGTGCATATGCATGTTAGCACTATTTCGCGATACAGTGATAGTGAAATACTGAGATGCGGTATGCGTATTGATGGCAAAAATGCACAATGCTGTTGTAATGAGGTAGTGGTGCTGCTGGAGAACTGTGGCATTTTCACTGTGGCATGATAGTGATGCCTTCTAAATGTGCAACTGAGGATTCAGCAGTAACTACCTCTAGCTCTAGAACTGTGACCTGGCCAGGAACTTCAAAATGTACACCTCACCCCATCACTCTTTTAGTAGTGTAAGCCTTAGCCCTTGATAGAGTAATGACTTTAAATGTCCAACATCAATATAGTTGGTGGCTGGTGAATGAGGAGTGCTTACTTCTGGTTTGCAACGTAGCACTAAAGTGCTGTTTTGGTTTAATTATTTACTTAAAAAAAAAAAGGGGGGGACTCTGGTAGCCAGTGGGAAAATGGTGGAAACATCAGAGAAACGCAGGTGGGGAAAAACACTGGGGAAACACCCCTTGACTGGGGTCACAGTGAAAGGCACACCCCTGAGCAAGGATAGCATACCCGAGGTCAATGCAGGGGTTGGGGCACACAGCAACTATACTGGGGAGAACCCAACTTGTGGAAAAGAATCCGACTTTAAGCAGTCTCAGGAAATCTGGTTTTTCCATGATAAGCTCTGGGGTGACTGCTGGATGGCCACAATGTCATGTATCCCACTGCCTCCACATGCAGCCAGTTTGGAGTAAATCACTCATAGAAACGGGCCCGTTGTTTGATCCTAGTTCTCTTTTGTGAGAAAAGGAAGTTACATGGATAGATAATACCCCACTGTACTTCATTAAATTCCCTCTGCTAAGGTTCTGAAAGTCTGCAATTTAGATGTTGAATAAATGCAGCTCTCCACTAAGAAAATGCAACACAAATATATTGGAGAGTGATGCAAACATAATTACCAGCATTCATTAGATAAAGCTGTCATTTGGTATTATATTTATGCAGCTGGCTAAATGTGGATGCTTCATTACTTTTCTCCAGGATGACATGTTCACAGTAATTTCTCTCAGCTTTCATGAATGTAAGTGCTCTTTCTGCATTACGCAAATTCTTTCAAGAATAATGCAATTAAATATAGGAAACAGTTCTCTCTTCTTCACATTTTTTACCATTGAACCCTGCCCTCTGCTGGTGACATTGTGGAGTGCAGTGGATAGTATCGCTACACTCCTTCACCTTTTAGAACATCCTCCAGATTTAAGAATTTGTCGAGAATTGTTAACATGCCCATATTAATATCACCGTTATATGATATTATGTACAATATCATTGTATGTAACCACCCTTGGCCTACTTGTAAAAGTGGGGTGAAGAAGTTCAAATATCAAAAGCATCAATATGCCTGTTTCACATAACATCAAATGTGCAAAATAATCTTCCAAATACCTCCACTGCAACCAGGTTCACACGATCATGGAGGGGAAATGAGCCACAGTGGCTTATGTCCCCCCACCTACCACCCTGTGTACAACAGCCCATGGGTTTGTTACCCACAGAAACAAGCCACCCTGGCCGGGTTCACATGACATAACAAGCCATGCTTGCAACAATAATTATGCAAACCCCCTGGCATATGACCAGCACATGACCAGAGCAGGGGGCTTATTTCCCCTCCGTGATCATGTGAACTGGGCCAATGTGTTCTCCTGTATGTATGAGAAAATGCCGGACATACATATACAGTAAATATTGTATATTTGCTTATACAATAAACAAGTATCCCACTGATTTTCCCTTGTTTCTGGTTTGAACACCCACCTAATCTCATAATCTGTCCCATCCTCTGACACAGCAAAGGTCCCTTCCACTTTGGTTCCTGTCACCGATATGCTTACGGCCTCACAACACATGAAATTAATGATGTAAATAGCAATCATGTCATTGTTTGTTTGTTTTTTAAATAAAAAATAAATACCAGGCATGTGTGTGAGGGGTGGGGATCCAGTAGTCATCGGTACTGCAGCACGCGAGTATTTAATGATTATCTGAGCCACATAGACACTCTGTGGTTGGACTCAGATTTAAGCTGGATCAACTGTGCTGGCAGAAGAGGACTTCCCCACCCCCTCCTTCCCAGGGTAGCCTCTCCAGCCCCCTGAAAATGCCTTACAGAGACTCGGTTCACACACACTCAAGGTCCTTTATTTGAATGCTGCCAGAGAACCATCCTCTGTTTTGAATGCATCCTCTGTTTGAAGGGATGTCCAGTCTAAGGCTAAGAGAAAGAGAAGGAAGAGCTGGGCCCTGAAGTTGCCCATCAGCCGCACCTGGACAGCAGACTGAGCAAGACACACAGGTTACCTGGTCAGTCTTCACACTAAATTATAATAATAAATTATAATTATCATTAAAATATAATAATTTCTAAATTTGCATCTATCTACTATCTATCCAGGGGCCGTGGTGGCTTAGTGGTTAAGACGCTGAACTGCAGACCGGAAGGTCGGCAGGTCAGCAGTTCGAGACCCGAGTGCCGCGTGACGGAGTGAGCTCCCGTCTTCAGTCCCAGCTCCTGCCAACCTAGCAGTTCGAAAGCAAGAAATTGCAAGTAGATAAATAGGTACCGCCTCGGCGGGAAAGGTAACAGCGTTCCACGCACCTCAGTGTTCAGTCATGCCGGCCACATGACCACGGAAGCGTCTTCAGACAGTGCTGGCTCTTCAGCTTAGAAACGGGGATGAGCACCGCACCCTAGAGTCGGACATGACTGGCTGGGGACACCTTTACCTTTTTTTTTTTTTTTTACTATCTATCTAAATTAGCATATGCTAATTTATGCCATCATTATCCTCTTTTGTCCTCTTTTTTGGTGATGCATTTCCTCTTTTGGGTGGTCCAGAAGTGGCCGTCATATAGATGAGTATTCTAGACACTGAAGAATGCAGGTCCAGTCCTACCATTAAGGAGGCTGACAAAAGCCCACCTTAAGAGGCAGGTTGGGAGTGGGCATGGTAAAGAAATAACAGTTGACTTGATTATTTTATTTTAGAATAGAGGGGCATTTGGATTTCCTGCCTGACGTACCCAGACATCTTGGTTGGCTCCAGTGTGGGGAGGGCCAGTCCTCCTTAACCACCTGGAGCTCCTGCCAAAGCCCACTGGGAGGCAAGGCAGCATAAAGCAGCCTTCCCAACCAGGTGCCTTCCAGATGTGTTGGACTGCAACTCCCATAATACTCAAGCCAGGAATTATGGGAGTTGTAGTCCAACACTTCTGGAGAGCACCAAGCTGGGGCAGTTTGGCGTCAGGGTTTGAGCACTTGCTCAGGGAGACTGGAAGATAAGAGGGAAAGTGATGATGTCAAGGGACAGTTGCTCTAAAGGCAGGAAACATGACATTCCAACCTGAAAAGATTTCTTTCAAATCCACACACTTTTCTTGAGAAAGGTTTTTGCTTGATTCCAGCAATAACCCTTGTTGCTTTATAGTTTGTTTGCCCAGTTCCTTAATTGCCAAGAGTGCTAGTTAGATAAGGTGATCTCATACTGGCATTTGATTTCAGGGAGTTGATTGTTCATTTCTATTCTCTTTTTACAGGGAAGCAATTAAGAGAATAAAAATGTGCATTTCTATTCCTTGAGTTTTGATGTGAGCCAGGAGCAGAACAGTCGGATGAAATTAGAATTGGATCCAGTTCAATAATAACAATAATTCAATAATACCACCTTTGGGGAGTATGGCTGGTGGTTCTGTCAAAACTACAGTCCACTTCTGGAACAGGGAAATGACCAAAGTGATCATCAGGATTGCCCCCTTAACCCCAGCCCCATCACCTTTCCCATGACTGCCGATCATTTGATGGTTTCCCACTTTTGTGCAGTTTTTTCTAAATTGTTCCAATGCCTCTCCAAAGGCTTAATTACTGGCAGGAAGAGGTTTAAGCAAAAATATGATGGCATGTTTGGTATTTCGTCTCCACTCCTATTGCCTTCAGCCCTGCCTTTTCAGCCTTCATCCTCACCCACCACCAGGATGTGGCCCCCAGAGCTTCTCCACAATGAAATGTGGTCCTGGGGCTGAAAGAAGTTCAACACTGCTGCCTTAGAATCTCCATTATGTTTCTGTAATGACATCCAGTGAAGCTGCTCCAACTTCTGAGTGATTAGGGCCTATTTGTCAGTACTGAGCCACAGGCAACAGTCAGAGATTAACCAGGAACCAGGAGCCAAGAGCTGCGCCAGGGAGTTGGAGCTGAAGGGTATGTCAGGAATCAGAGGCAAGGAACAAGCAGGAACCAGAACCAAGGAGCAGCTGGGGCTGAATCTGTGAGACAAAGCCAGAAGTCAGGACTGAATGCACCAGAGTTCAGGAAGATACTGTTATCAGACAAGGCCTGAGCCTTCCGGTCCAGGAAAGCCCAGTGGCCAGCCTGGGTGGGTTGGGCCAGGACTTAAGATTCTTCCATTGCCTAGGTAGATGGTGCAGCCCACAGTTCAGAGCAGTTCAACCCACACACAGATCCAAAGGCTGCCAGTTTGACCCTTGGTAGCTCCTGACACTACTGTAGCTTGGCCTGCAGAGGGAAATGGAGGAACCCTTCGCCTGCTGTTTCCATCTGACAAGCACTTTGTGGAGGGAAACCCTTGTATCTGTTCTAACGTGGAAGCTACTTGACTTCCAGAGATAGTTCTAGGTGTGAATAGAGATTGCGCTTGACCTGGTCATTTGCATATCTTCCAGCTTGTGCACCCTGATGATATGAACAAGATCCTTGGGGAGGTGGGTCTGTTACATGCTGTTGGACCCTGATGAGCAGAAGAGGCTTAAAAATATTCTCTCTGAAGAGCAGTCAGGGTTCAGACTGGATTATTCCACAATGGACAACTGCCTTCTAATGGTCATTTACAATGCAATCGTGTACATGTCTACTCAGACGTAAGCCCCAGTGAGTTCAGTGGGACTTACTCCAAAGCAAATGTGTATAGGATGGCAGCCTTAGTAAACAAATATACCAACATGAAGAATGATGGGCTGTTCAGAGCTTTTGTGGATTTTGAGACAGCCTTTGACTGTCTCTCTAATCAATAGAGGGAAACTGTGGGATACATTTTCTAAGATCACACAGATCACAGATTGCTGACATTTGTTTGCAATAGAGATGTTCAAGGATTTCATTCAGCCCACATTTTAAAGAAAACTGACCTGATATGCACTTCCCACACTAATATGCAGATTGAAACACAGTTATCCTCCCATTTTTGCACTTCTCCAAATTTTGTGATAGAGTTCTCATCTCAAAAAATGTACCAAAATGTGTATAAAATGCATATTTTAAATGTATACAAAATATACATATTAAGATACACATGTTTTGGTGTAGAATGCATACAGCAATGCATATTTTATAGGTGTTTTTTTAAAAACATGCAAATTAGACGTGTGTGTTCTAAATTCACAGCGTGATGCAGAAATGGAATGGAAGGGACTTATGAATGATCACATGAGAAACCATACTGGCTTGATGATAAGAACTACTCCCACAGGGCTGTTTACAAATAGTACTCCTGTGGCCTTGGTGAGGTTCAGGAAGACTGTACCCTTGCTCGTTTTTTGTTTAATTTCCTTATAAATAACAAAAGACAGTTGTCAGTTTTCCTGTATGCAGATGAGATGGTGCTATTGTCTCATATTCACATCATTTATTAACTTCCCTGGAGGTTGCCACTGAAAGGGGTGAAACCAAAGCGAGCACACCCCTTTGGGACGCTCCTTCGGGGAGTGACGAGGGCACCACCCCCTTCTCAAGCAACTCTCTCTGTGTATGCATGTGCGTGAATGTTTTGGGTGAGTAAGCAATCCCAGAGTGAGAGTGTGGGATAGCTGGGGAGGCTGAGGTCCAACCATCCCTTAGGTGAGAGCTGAGGGGTGGGGGCAATTGGCTAGGGTGAGAGGCTAGCCATAGCCTGGTTGACAGCCTCATGGGAATGTATAAACACGGAGTGCTTGAGGGGGGAGGGGGAGTAGGCCTATTTAATTTTAGGTTGTTGCTACAATCTTTTATTGGCCTGGTTTGTTGTCTGGCTGTACTGGCCTTTTGTTATTAGTTTTATATTATTTTAAAGTTGTATATGTGCTCAGATGAATCCGAGGGGAGCGGGGAGGAACAGGGTGCCCCTGTTGGAGTAATCTTGGGCAGAGGGAGGTATAGCGTTGGGAGTTGGACATGTCAAGTAAGGGAATGGTGGGACATACAGTATATTTGAAATCTATCCCATCTTTCGGTCCTTCCCCCATACCTCAAAATCTAGGTTGCCCTATCAGCCTGCCCTCTGATCTGTTGGTGCTCCTTTTGAATGCCAGGTCGGTCCATAATAAAACAATTACTATCCATTACATGATTGTGGATGAATGGGCTGACCTGGATGGATGAGCTGGGCATGGTGGATCTGTCTCAGCTTTGTCCACCTGGGTCCTCAGTGCAGCACCAACCTGGACTGGAGGGTCAGGAGGGAGGAGTTGCCATCATCCATAAGGATTCCATCTCCTTCACAAGGAAACCCATTCATCTGAGCACCAGTTTTGAGGATCTGTACCTTGTGTTGGGCCAAAGAGATACGTATGCTGTTGGTGTACTGCATACCCTGCTGTCCAGCAGTTTCCCTGCCTGAGCTGGCTGAGATGGTCTCAGAGGTGGTGCTGGAGAGCCCTAGGACTGTGCTTCTGGGGGACTTCAACGGCCACGCCGAGGCTATCCTGACAGGGCCCACTCGGGACTTCATGGCAACCATGACAACCATGGGGCTGTCTCAGTACATCACTGGCCCGACACATGTGGCAGGACATACCCTGGACCTGTTTCTTGCTGTTGGGCGGATGATGGATGATCTGGTTTGCGGGGGGGGGGGGGGTCAACAACCCCATCATCATGGTCAGATCATTTGCTAGTGAAGTTTGGTTTGGCGGTAGCAGATCCTCCCTGCAGGGGTGGGGGACCAATTCAGATGGTCCGCCCCCGGAGACTTACGGAATCCGATGGATTTCTGAATGGTCTGGGAGATTTTCTGTCTGATAGGGCTGGTGATTCGGTAGAGGCCTTGGTCTCACTATGGAATGGTGAGATGGGAAAAGGCCATTGATACAATCGATCCCAAGTGCCCACTCCGGTGCTGTGGAGCCCATAATTTACCTTGGTTTACAGAAGATCTACGGGCAATGAAACAGGCCGGATGACAGGTGGTGCAGGTCTTGGAGTGAGTACAATAGAAGATTAGCAAAGACTCTTCCTTATGCCTATTATGTGGCAGTGAGGATGGCAAAAAAAAAATCTTATTACACCTCTATTATCTCATCCTCAAAATGTCGCCAGGCAGAATTGTTCCAAGTGGTGAAGATCCTGTTGGGATCTGGCTTGGGCTCAGAGAAATTGGGATTGGAACCCTCAGTCATTTGCTGTAATAAATTTGCTAGGCACTTCAAGGAGAAAGTTGGTCGTACTGTTTTGGAACTTGACACCACGGTTATCGCAGAGTCTGGGGAGGTGTCCTGTGTTCCATCTGGTTGCGTTTCCTGGGACCAGTTTCAGTTGTTGCAGCCTGATGATGTGGACAAGATGCTTAAATCAGTCTATCCCACCAGATGTAAATTTGACCCTTGCCCATCTTGGCTAATACGATCTAGCAGGGGTGGATTGATTGGGCAGGTCCAGGGGGTGGTAAATGCTTCACTCTGTCATGGGGTGGTGCCTGCTGCCTTGAAAGAGGCTGTAGTGCACCCTTGCCTGAAGAGGCCCCCCTGGACCCAGAGAACTATCGCCCCATTGCTAATATCCCCTTTGGGGGCAAGGTGCTTGAGCATGTGGTGGCTAGGCAGATTCAGATGTTCTGGGAGGAAACCGATTATCTGGACCCATATCAGTGTAGTTTCAGGCCAGGGTACGGCACTGAAACGGCCTTGGTTGCTCTGAGGGACGACCTACTCCAGGTGAAAGACAAGGGGAGTGCTACCCTGTTGATCTTCCTGGATCTCTCTGCAGCTTTTGACATCATTGATCATGGTGTCTCAGTGGATCAGCTCTGCGGGATGGGAGTTGCGGGCACTGTGCTACAGTGGTTCCCCTCCTACCTGCAGGGCCACTTCCAGAGAGTGGTATTGGGGGATTCCTGTTCTACCCCATGGCTATGAAATTGTGGGGTGCCACAGGGTTCTATTCTATCCCCCATGCTGTTCAACATCTATATGAAGCCATTGGGTGAGGTCATTAGGAGTTTTGGGGTGGGGTGTCACCAGTACGCTGATGATATTCAGCTCTATTGCTTCTTGTCGTTGGAGTTGGCTGAGGTGATGAAGGTGCTGGACCAGTGCCTAGAGGCAATAATGAGCTGGATGAGAGCCAATAAACTGAAGCTAAATCCTGACAAAATGGAAGCTGTGTGGACTGGTGGTTCTGAGTCTAGGAATTAGGTAAATGACCTGTCCTGGATGGGGTTGCACTCCCCCTGAAGGAGCAGGTATGTAGCTTGGAAGTACTCCTAGATCCATCCCTGTCACTGGAGTCCCAAGAGGACTCTGTGGCCCAGAGTACTTGGGGCCAGCTTTGGCTGAGTCCTTTCCTGGACAGGGCCTTTCCTGGACAGGGATAACCTAGCCACAGTACTACATGCACTGGTAACTTCCCGATTAGACTACTGCAATGCACTTTATGTGGGGCTGCCCTTGAAAATGACTTTTATGTTGCAGCTAGTGCAAAATGCAGCAGCTAGACTGCTGACCGGAACATCACATAAAAACCATATGACACCAGTTTTAAATAATTGCACTGGTTGCCAATATGCTTCTGGTCGGAATTCATGGTTTTAGTGACGACATTTAAAGCCCTAAGTGGCTTGGGGCCTCGATATTTGAGAGAGCGACTCTCCCTATATATGCCTGCCCAAGAACTGAGATCTGTTGGACAGGCCCTCTTCTGCATCCTACCAGTGCAAGACGAACATTATGGTGGGATGTGGGAGAGGGCCTTCTCTGCACCCTAGCTGTAGAATGCCCTCCTCTTGGAGGCCTGATTGGCGCAGACAGTGATTTAATTTCAGCACCAAGTAAAAAACATGGCTATTTACCAAAACCTTTGAGAGCTAAATGCATTCCCTAAAGTAGAACAGTGTTTTGACTGTTTTATTGTTTTAAATTTTAATTGGTATTAGCATGTTAAATGGTTTAATATGTTTTAGGTGTTTAAATTATGTATTGTTTTATACTCCTTAAATTTATTTTACCTGTATGCCACTCTGAGATCTTAATGATATAGGATGGAATACAACTGCTATAAATAAATAAATAAATAAATAAATAAATAAATAAATAAGATTTTTGAAGGGGAATAAATTTCAAAAATACAAAAGTGGTTGTATTTGGCCATAAACACCCAAAAGCATAAACACCCAATATATTATTCATCATATAATGGTGAATTTACTTGCCTAAAATTGAGCAAGTTCAAATTGACTGTTTTCTTGGGCTGGTATTTTTCAGCATAGGCAGCTGAGAAAGTCATTAAGCTCTACCCAGTTTAAAAATGACGCAGTCAATGTCTAGTATATTCAAATGTTGGTGGATTCAAGGGGGTTGACAAGTTGCACCATTCCTGAAAATCTTATAGAGAAGTTATGTTCACTATCTTGTATGGTACTGAAATACGGGACTTCCAAGGAACAACTAATGGGGGGGGGCACGTGTTCAAAATGAAATCTCAAATCCTTGTTAGAAGACCCCCAGGAGCACTTTTTCAGTTCTGTTCAGAACCACAACTTGAATGTTCCCAATAGAAATGTGAGTCTCTATTGTTTATTCAATGATTGGCCTAAACTAATCTGTATGCCAGAAGACAGGCTCCTGAAGCTTTCCTTATGTGACCACATTCCACTAAAGTCTACCTGTCAAGAATGGGATGGTAGAAGCAGGAGCCATGAGGGCCACTTGGGTAGTCACGTACAAAGTAGCCACCTGGAGGTTGATTGTTTTTTGTTTCTCAGCCCAGCAGCTCAAGGCCAGGCTCTGCTCCAGCTAATTGGAAAAATGATAACAGCTGTGCCTGGTGGGAAGATTCAGCCTCCTTGGGGGGTGGAGTGGGGTGTCCTGGGTCTGGGCTTTGATTGGGTGTTTCAAATCTGCCCTGAGTTGCTAGGGCTAGGCAATAAAAAGAGGGCTAAAAAAGGGGCAGGTGTCTCTTCTTGGCCCTGATGGTACTAGGATGTGCTGCTGGTCAATGGCTATCCTGAGAGGCCCATACTTTGGTATGTATAGGATAGACTAGCTAGCTTTATTATTTTGCTCTTGGGAGTGTGTGCCTTGGTGTTTGGCATTTCTGGTTTTGCATTGAATATTGTAACTTGCTTGTAATTTCCTGTACAACCTACCACCTCTCCCCATTCCTTCCTCTTTGTTCCTTTCCCCTAATAAACTTTTATCCAACCTCCAGTTGGTGTGGTGTGTCCTGTATAACTTCAGTGCTAAATACAGTGCCTATTGGCCTGGGAAGGGAGCTACTGGGTCAACTTTGGGGGAACCTGTGGCCAAGTTGGCCACAGCTTCTAGATGGTAGTACTTCCTCACCAGAATTATCTGCTTCAGCGCCTATCTGTACTTCATGGGTTTGCATAATTGCCTTACAGACTTCATTGTTCCAAATACTCCACTCTTCAGGGTTAGGCTGAGCACGAGAAAGCATTCTAACAACATGCTCTTGTTGTTTCAGATTTTCCTGGTCATCTATTATAGCTTCATGTGGCCTTCTTGATAGTGCATCTGCATCTACATTTGCTGTTCCAGATTTATAGACAATATCAAGGTTGTACAGGGGCAAAGCTGCCACCCACCTGTGACTAGCTGCATTCAATTTTGCAGTCTTCAGCACATATGTCATTGGATTGTTGTCTGCCATCACTCTAAATTCTAAACCGTATAAAAAAAATTCTAAACCATATAAAAATCATGAAATTTATCACAAACAACCCACTTTAAGGCAAGAAATTCTAATTTATGAACTGGATAATTGCGTTCACTAGAACTCAGTCCTCTGCTAGCATAAGCAGTGACTCAAGGTTTTCCATTCTGTGCCTGGTACAGGGCAGCTCCTAGTCCAGTGAAACTTGCATCAGTATGAATAATATATGGAAGTTTCCAATCAGCAAATCCAAGAATTGGTGCCGTGGTGACCTTCAATTTTAAAGTCTCGGAAGCATTTTGACCATTTTCATCCCATCTACCAGCAAGGATTTGTCTTCCATCCCATCTCCTCCCTTTTCCACCTCCAGCAAGAAGGGAATTCAAAGGTTTTGCAGTAAGAGAGTATCTATCCACAAACCTCCAGTAATATCCAGCAAATCCTTAAAATCTGCATAATTATTTTATAGTAGTTGGCACTGGCCACGTTGTAATAGCACTGATTTTCTCTTTATCTGGGTGAATTCCATTTTGAGAAATCACATGTCTCAAATATTTTACAGAAGTATGGAACAGTTAACACTTTGATGGTGCCAACTTCAATCCATATTCTTGTAGTTGTTTCAGAACTTTCAAGAGACGCTCTTCGTGTTCCTCACAAGTCGCTGAGAAAATAATCAAATAATCTAAAATTGTTACTGTCTCAACTAGATGCATGCCATGCATGACACATTCTATCATCCTCTGGAAGGTAGCTGGGGCATTTGTTAGGCCTTGTGGCATCCTCTTGAACTGTAAATTTCCAAATGGTTTGGTGAAGACCATTTGGGGGCAATCACTTGGCTGAACTGGTATCTAATAATATCCACTTTTGAGGTCCAGTACGGAGAACCACTTTGCTCCTGCCAATGATGCAAATGTTTCTTCAATTCAAGGCAGAGGATAAGCATCTTTTCAAGTCATGCTGTTAAGTTTTCTATAATCTACCACCATTCTAAGTGCTCCAGTTTTCTTATGCACCAACACCACTGATGAGACGTAAGGGCTGCAGGTTTCCTCAATCACACACCTAATGCTACTAATTCACTCAAATGTTGACGCAGATCTTCAAAATCAGAAGGTGATACTCTTCAAGTCTGTTCTTTAAAAGGCATATCACTTGTGAGTTCCATTTTGTGTGTCACTCCTGAGACTCTTCCAAAATCCATATCATGCATAGAAAAGGCATTGGGTGTTTTTTTATTAATGGTCTCTGCTATCACTTCTCTTTCAGCCATAGTTAGGGGAGAACTTTCAAAATCAAGGGGTAGTTTATAGACACTTTTTCTTTCTTCCATCACAAATGTTGGAACAGGAACAGGTTTTACCCATTCAACCGCTTGTCCTTTAGCAATGACAGTGTGAGGTTTCAAGACTATATTCTTTTCAGTCAAACTTCTGATCTGTACCCCTATTCTCATACTGGAACTAGTAATCTTTACAAACTGAGGAAAAATGGCAAGCCCACCTGGTCCAGGTGTAACCCCTGGGTCTTCCAGCAATATGGAACCTTCCTTTCCCACAGATGCTGTGTGTAACGTTCCTGACACAGTTGTGACTTTGCCTGAGGGATCCTCACAGGATCACCTCTGTTTCATCTTCAGTCTCTTGGCATGCTCTTTGACTGCATAAAAGGTTACTACAAACACTTGCCCACACTTCTGATGAGATCTTATTCAGAAAGTTGGAACCCCATTTCCTCTTCATCTTCTATCAAGTGCTTCAATACATTGATGCCTCTAATGCAGAGACTTCTTGATTCATGCGTTGATCTGGGCAGACAAGAACTAAAACTTCATGCTTACTGTTGATCCCACAGATAGCCTTTGGTAAACTTATTTCCAAGGATATAAATCCAAGATATGGTACTAGCTGTCCTCCAGCTCCTTCAATTTGCAGGATGCAACCAATGGACTGCAACTCTCTATGAAGTAGGAGCTTGAAATAAAAGGTCTCACATATACATGTCACTTGGGAACCTGTGTCTATTAAACAAGAAGCCTTGACTGCATCTAAAGAGACATATCTGTTGCAAGGGGGTCTTACTAGGTATTAAATTATCTCTTTAGTGTCCTCCTTAGCCAAATCTGTTTCAGGAATCCACTGTCTAACAGCATTACTGTGAGGCTCACTTTTTTGAGATCCCTTCCGTGTTAAAGCACTGACTGGTTAGCTGCTGATGTACTAATGTGAGGTTAGCAGCATTTTCACAATTTCGCTGCTGATGCCCTGTTTTCCCTCAGTTAAAACACACACAGTCTCTTTGCTTTATAGCTGGCCTTTCTGTACGATTTTTCTCCTTAAATCTGGCAGATTTATCTTTTAATGCCATATCCAATCTTTGCTGGGTAATCTTTAGTTGTGCCAGTTCCTGCTCAAGCTGCAGACATCTCTCTCTCCAATTTATTTCTCTGTCCTCTTCCTGTTGCTTATGAACCTTTTTGGCTCTTTCACAAATTGCAAGCTGCTCTTACTCATGGGCCTTCCTCTCTCCTCAAACCCCTGTCTCTAAGCTTCCGCTTTTGCTTATTAGATTGTTCTTTTTCTATAGATCTCACCTGAAAAAGGAATTCTGCATATGGGACCTGTACAGTTCTTTTGAGCTTAAGTTTTGTCAGCAAAGACTCATGCCAACATCCACTGAAAAACTGGTCTTTTATATAGCAGTCCAGTGCACTACTCTTTATCCCACCAGCTTCTACAATTTCTTGAGCTTGTGTATGTAATCTGCTCAGATATGATGAAGCTGACTCTTTTATATACTGATGAGTCTCTGAGAGCTGAGCATTAAGCTTTGAAATACTTATAACACTCCCATAAGCTTTTTCCAGAATTATATAGCATTCCTCAGCACTTGCCTTGCTATCTACCCCATGAGCTACGTGCAATGGGGGTGTAATGGCCCCAGGCCTGTAACCAGGTCACCTGTAGTTTTAGAGGGGCCTGGAGTTCTATAATGCTTTCTTTAGGTTCATTATTAGTGCAGTTTCCTTGCTAGTGGGCCTCTGAGCTTGTGAAATGAGTCAAAGGTCGATATCACCGCCTCAGCACATTCCATGCTAACAAGCTCTGAATCTTATCAGGGCCTGGGAAGTGCCTGAGAAGTGAGGCTATGTTTACAGGTGTCTGTGCTGGGAAAGTTCTAATCGTTCCCCTCTGATGTGGGGCTGCTAGTCTATGCTGGGAAAGTTGCAGGTGAATGCTAATTAATGTTTGCTGCTGTCATGCTGCCTCACTGCTAACATGTATAGTATAAGACCCATTGTACCCCTTGGCTCTGTGTTCAGAGAAACTGTCTGATCCAACCATTGGGTAAGCCTGTGTGCTGTTAGTACTCAATAAAGTCTCCTTGTAAGCAAACCTGGATCTGGCTCATTATTATCTTGGCACCTCCAAACCTTAGTAGCCCACGGCCGGGGCAAACAGGGGGTAACAAACTTTCTATAATCTTTCTCCTTTTAGCCCTGTCTGTTATTGCATCGTCTTCCAGCAATTATCTAACCTGTACTCACCAGGTGGAAAAATCAGCTTCCCCAGTAGATTTAAGTACATTGCCTGAAGAGCATTTTAATTTAACCGTTATCTCTTTCGTAGATTCAGTTCCATTAGCTACTTCAAGTACCTGCTCCACTAAACGTTGTTGCTTCTCTAAAGAAAACCCTGCAGCAGGAGTGGAGGTTTCCACTAGGCCTCTGCCTGTAAAAGGAGTTCTAGGGCTTCTTCACATGGAACTTTTATCCTGCTATTAAGATGGCTCTGTCACGGAAGTTTACGGGCTCTTTAGATGACGCTGTTACCCTCCAGGGTGTCTCCTGCCATTTCCCCCAGCCTATCTCATGTTTTCCCCAAACACAAAAAAAGTGGTATTTTTTCCAGCCCATGGAACAGGAGCGCCATGACCTCCCTGTGAAATTCTCCAATAGCAGAAAGAAACTGGCTGTGAGCATTTGTTTTCAGTTGTTGAAGGCACAGTTAGTATGACGAAGGCATTGAGAATGGGCTGCGGGGTTGTGGGCAGATTTGACAGGCGCAGGCTTGTGCTGTCTCCCTGCCTTGCAAGGAGGGAAGGGCGCATGGTTTGAAGGCGACTCCTGCCTGCACTCAAGTCTTGCTGAGGAAGGAAAGATCTGTGCCCATCCCCCCTGCGCCAGTGATTTTCCCCTTTGCCTCAAGGCGAACCCGCTGCCAAACTGCCCAAATATTGGCTGCAGCGCAGCGCACCTCCCGCTCAGCAACAGCAGCGCCAGACAGCAGGTGCCAAAGAAGTGAATTGCTCTCAAACCACGTGTCTGCCATGTAGATGCTTGAGCACATTTCTTGATTGGAGGGAGAAGAGGGTAAAATTCCTCCCTGCAATGAAGGGAGACAGATCTGATCCCCCTCCCCACCAAGCTCAGAATCAACGTCCTCTGTTGATTCAGAGCACCCCATTAAGTTCAGTGGGGCTTACTCCCAAGTAAGTGTGTTGAGGGTTGCAGACTTACAGCGCATCAGTCCCCATCCACCAGTAACGTGCAAGGGGAGGGAAAGGGGCAGGAACCAGGGAGGAATTATTGCTACACCCTTAGTGGCATTACCACCCCTGTGAGAAAGAAAGAAACGAAAAATAATGCAATGGGGGGCAGCCATCTAAAGAGAATGACCCAGTCCTGCAATGATGCTGGATGGGGAAAGAACTGGCATCAATGTGGAATTCTCTGCCCGTGTGATGGAGCCCCTAGTCACTGTTTGCATACTCTGTCTCTTATTCTCAGGGTTTTTCACAGCTGGAGTTCTAGAGTCAATAAAATGAACTCCATCAACATTTGCAAAATCCTCATAATGTCTGTTTTGGGCTTCTAATCCCATACTCTTAACCATAATTTGCTGTATAGCATCATCATGAACTAGCATAACATCCCATTTCTGCTGCAGCTTTTGCAGAACACATTCCTCCCCTATCCTTATAACAGAAGGAAAATCCTCAAACTCACACAGAACTATATCTTCTTGTTCCCCCTTCATCCTCTGCAGATCAGTTATTTGACCAAAGGCCCTAAGGCCTCTTCTGATTTCTCCTTTAGTTTCTACAGGGGAAACTCCACTAAAAACAGTTTTAAAAGTATCAAAACCATATTGCATACAGGCATCCATGACTAAAAAAATATTTGCCTCTGTACAGCCTTCAAGCTCTGCTGTTCAGGTAATTTTGTAACACTTTCCTTCAGGGTCTCTAAGGTGACTCATAGCAAAGGCTTTATACAAGGGACAATTAACATATATTTTAATATCTTAATTAAAAACAATAATAATGCACATGTGATAATTTTACATGCATAACCATACACTTATCATCAAAACAATAAAACAGAGCACAGCCCTCCCAAAGTTCTGTCTTATAGCTTGAGTCCACAACAAAGGGGGTTGGACTCGATGGCCTTGTAGGCCCCTTCCAACCCTACTATTCTATGATTCTATGATTCAAACATATAAATAAAACTTCTCTCTGAAGCTTGATTTTTTTTCTGCTGGCCAAAGAAGGAAAAACAGTCTCTACTCAGTTCCCTCCAGCTCCACAGCAACCTTCTCAATATGGATCAGGATCCAGCACCACAGCAACATTGTTAAACAGTTCTGTCTCCAAGGTTCAGGTTTTACAGGGAAGAGAAAGCAAGCTTCTTCTATGCTCCAGTTTGGTAACTGCCTAAAATGATGGCCACTCCTTAACTCACTCTTTTAGTGAGCATGTGTAGGAATATTCCCTCGGAATTCTTAAAGAAAAATGTATCAGTGGGTTACACAAGTAAGAAGGGACAGTGGGTAGCCACATCCAGCAGTCCACATGCAGGGAGCCCCTGAGGGGGCATGTGTAGTCCATCTGTGCAAGTGCAGTCCAGACAATGTGTTCAATGGAGGCTGGGAAAAAACTGTCGCCTGCATATGGATGTATGGAATATGTGGCAGTTCCTGTATATCCATCTTCCTCCCATCTGGGTGCCCGATGGTAAACTGCAGTGCCTGGATGAAGCCATGAACTTCCTGAAAATTCCACCACACAGCCACAAACTCCCTCTCCATGTCGGGGGTCTTCTATCAGCCTCATCATTTGGCCCTGAAAACCTAACATTTGGGCCAGTGACCCCCAGGTCACTATCCATCCAGTGACCAGCTTCTGCATTTGTTTTTTGTTTTGTTTTTTTAATGTTGAGGGGTTTGGGGTTTAAACCTACAGCCTTCACTCCTGAAACCAAATAAGAACAGAATGGAGTCACAATCTAGGCAGTACTAGCCTGAGCATCCAATATCACTGTGTGTGAAGGTGCATGCCCAATGGCGTAGTGGAGCCAGGGCTCACAGGGATGCAGTGCCAGCACATTTTGATTAGCAGGGATGCCGACCTCATCTGCCACCCCCTGCCCCTCAGAATTCACTCTGAGCTTAGCTGCAATAATATTGGGTGGGAATGAATTTTCCCAGCAACAATATATTGTTTTGAATATTTGTAATGCACAGGAATTGGGGGTGTCTTGATCTTCAATGGGCAACTAAGAGCCATTAGCATCACAGAAGACTTGCTCCTGATGAAGATAAAACTGTGAGAACTGGTGTTTTGATATGGATCAATACAGCTACCTGCATTTTTGGCTTCTCCTTGCTGGCATGGCCATGGTGGCTGTCATGACGAGCACCTGCATTTCAACATTACCACTGCACCACTGTGCAGGTCTTTGGCTAGAAGATGCAAGACACAATCTGTACACACACCATAAGGAGCATGACAATGTCACAGAGATTATGTGCAATGCCAGCTCCATCTTCATTCTTATTTCAATCACAGTTGGATCCGTGTCTTGTCACTCAACAGCTTCTTCAATTAAGTCTGTTCATGTTGGCCGCGGGATCCTCAAGTAGCTGGCCACTTGCAAGGAGATGCCAAAGCGGGGGGCCACACTCTACTGGCAATGCCCACATGGGGCTGGTGTGGCAGAGGCCAGCACGTTCTCAGCAGCTGCATGCATGAATGCTTCTGTTCATGAACCAGGGGGGGCAGCAGGCTTTGGAGAGAGAGCTGTGGGTCCAGCAGCTCCATGAGGATTGTGCTCTTGTCTAGCAGCTCTGAGATAATGTAAGGGCTGGCCTCCTCTCCTTTCTGTTGCCCTGCCCAGCCTGTAAATGCCAGGGGCAGCCAAACTGGGGAGAAACAGCCACAGACATGCTAGTGACTTGCTCTGTGTGAGCTGATCCAGAGCCAGTTTCTGGAGGCAGATGGCTGGCAGTACCAATGATCTCAAGTAATGGTGGGTGAAGATACCAGATCCCTGCAAGCATAAGTGGGGAGGTCTACAGAACCATGTGAGAAAATAGATTAGCTGTGGAGCCAACTTTGCTCACTGCAGGATCTCTCCATCAACTAGATATTGAGCAGATATCACTGCTGCTAGGGATCCCAAGTACTGGGAAGATTGGAGCAGGCAAGCTGGAGTCTAGGAGGCATGTGCTGGCACATCATGCATAGATGGCATTTTGGGACTGACATACCCTTTCCCAGGCCCACAGCTGCATAGAGATGCCATTGCCACTACAGGTGGAGAGACAGTTCTAAGCCATAGTCAAGCCACAGGGAAAGCAATGGATGGTGTAAAGATCGGCCATGTTAGCTGGGAATGATAGGAGTTGCAGTCTAACACATCTGAAGGACATCAGGATGGGGAAGGCTGGTGTATGACATCCAGACCTTCAATGATAATCTGTAGTTCATCTGCTGGGTGAGTTATTGGGAAGGGGGCTCTACCATACCATTTCTCTCCCACTTGCCCCCTGCCCGTCCGTCCTGCACTCTCTGGTGTGTTTCTCTGTCCCTGCCAATAGAAGTGGTCACTGGACAGAGAGCAGCAAGTCAGGGCTATCCTAAAACTAGAACCACTTGAGATTATTGGCTTTTACCAGCAAGACCTCCCACAGCACATCCTGCCCAGAGTGGTGGAGTATCAAGGGTGATGGAAGACCCCAGGATGTCTGCAACCACTCATTTGTGTAAGATGCTGTGTTTTGTGCCCCACCCTTGGAGGAGGAAGAGAAGAGGGAAACATCTCCAGTGACACTAGTCATCAGCCCTCCCTATCACACAGTTCCAGGCCCTGGATCCAGAGCCAGTGTTTCTGGCTTCCAGCTGGAGGCTCCCCAGAATGGGAAGCAGCCACAACATGCCGTATATCCACACCTTACTCCCAAGGTCACAATTGTAGCTATCACTTGTGGTAGAAGCCATACCAGTGACTCTTGGAGATCTCTATGCATGTCTGGGGAGAGTATAGAATGGTGCCACCTGCTGGACAGACAGGTAGCTGGCATCATCTTCCCCTCTATGGATCCCACCCTCATAGCACACCCTCTGGTGCGTGTACTTGTCATGGCTGGTCCCAAGAGCTCCACTTTGGCCACTGCTAGTGCACTTTCTACATGGACATCTATGAGCACCATCCGTAGCCAGCATAGGCAATGGTGAGGGATTATGGGAGATGCAGTCCGGCAACATTGGGAGGGCCACACGTTCCCTACCCTTGCTCTAGCCATACCATGAATCTATTTTGTTCAGTACTGTATATGCTGGTTGGCAGCAGCTGTCCAGCATTTCAGACAGGTCACAGAGTCTCTTCCCACCCTGCTTGGAATGGCAAGTGATTGAATATTGGACCTTCTGCCTGCAAAGCATATGCCCTTCCACTGAGCTACAGTCCTGTTTTAGCTGAAGTATATGAATAATGCTTTGTAAAAGCAAAACGCACAATCCCAGTTAAGTCAATGAGGTCAAACCATACCCTAATTGTCTCTGAACCATGCCAAGAAGTTTAGCTAAATCAGCTAAAGTTCTCTAATCAGATGTAATCAAAGCTGGGTAAAAAGGCTATAGGAAATATTGCTCTAGGATCGTTTTTTATGAAGAATTCTTTAATATGGGAGTCTGCTATGAAGCATATAAACTCTTTGGTTGATTATTACACCATTTTACTGATAAAGAAAAGTTTTTTTGTTTTTTTCTTTCCATCTTCTGTATGTAACTTATCATCAAAATACCTATTACAATGAAATGTAAACAAAAATACTGAGGCCGTGTTTCCATGACAACAGAAGGAGAAGCTAATGGAGTGGTATTGGATTTTTTAAAAGTAATTGGCTTTGCTGTGAGCAGGGCTCCACGAGCAGGTTCTCCACAGCAGTAAGAATCACTTCACAGAACATACTTCCTGGTGGGGGAGGGGGTTGGAGTGAACGTCATCTGACTGGCAGGGGCTGCTCAACCAATAAGAGAGGCTTCCCCCCTCCCACCCTTTCTCCTTTCCCCTGAAAGCCCAGATGGACCTGCATTTCAGGAGCAAGCCTCATTGAGCACAATGGGGGTTACTTCTGAGTAGACACAAATGCTTGTTCTAGGAGAGGGGGAGGGACACAAAGAGGGAAAACAGACCCCATTTTAACCCACAGGTCATCATTGAACACAATGGGAGTTACTTCTGATGAGACAGTAATGGGTTTGTTGTGGGAGAGAGAGCAGTAAACACAAAGACAGAAACCAGACCCCATTTTAACACACAGGATCTCTATAAGGAAGCTGTGAAGTACTTTCTTCCTAAGGCAATGAATTGGAGCCTCGAGATCATGCTCAATCATACTTAAGGAATTGGGTGTTAAAATGTGCCATGTCAATTCAGGGGCTTCTCTGTTATTTCTGTGGGCAGTGAGAGGGCAAGCCTCAATCAGCACAATGGGAGGAAACACCCCTTGACCGGAGTCATGCTGAAAGGCACATCCCTGGGCAGGGCTAGCATAACCCAGCTAAATGTGGGGGTTGGGGCATACAACAACTATATCAGGGAGAACCCGACTTAAGGAAAAGAATTGGACTTTAAGCAGTCTCAGAAAATCCAGTTTTTCTTTGATAAGCTCTGGGGTGGCTGCTGGATGGCCACAATGTCATGAATCCCTAACGACCTCAACACACTGCCAGCTTGAACTAAATCACTGGTGGAAACGCCCCCTGAGAATCTTCTAAACTGGTTTCAAACTGAATGTGGCAATCATATAAGAATCACAAAAAAGGACAACAAAAGAGGTCAACATACACAAACACAAACCATTTCAGTGAATGTTTAGAACATATATAGGTTTGCTAAGCTTCTTGTTTGGTCTCTTCAACTTATACAACATGAAGAGAAAATACATAAGCATTTCAACAAGTCTGTAGTTTAGGCAGGGAGAAGGCTGGAAATAAGAAACCCTTGATTATTTGCTCTCTGCCTGGTTCAGCACATAATGAGCACTGCTTACCACACTTGGAAAGCAAAAGGTATCTTTTAGCCAGTGTAGTTGCAATTATTTGGTATTAGTTAAACAGATGTTTGGGTCCTTCCTGTGAAGAATAAAGTATGCAATCTTGGACTGAGCTCAGACAGTGAATACCCTCCATTGATTCTGAATGATGCATGTATTGCATGAGCTCCAAATTTCTCCCTTAGAGTTTCAAATAAGTGAAAACTGGTTCCAATTTGGAGCTGAGGAAGGAAAATTAAAGGGCTGTCCATCTCTGGAGGAGAAGACATGGCATCGTCGAATCTGAGGAAATGGTTATCTGTTTGTGACAGATATTTTTTCTATATAAAACTAAATAAATAGAAGGAAATGTTCTGATGCGTGAAACCCAAGTGGCAGGACAAAGAAGGAGCTATAAATATCATCACGGAAGTATGCAAATGTCAGTGAATACTTCCCATCTCCACCCACTGAAATATCAATAATGGAAAACTGTGTTTCATGTATTGTTGTTGTTCAGTCGTTCAGTCGTGTCCGACTCTTCGTGACCCCATGGACCATAGCACGCCAGGCCTTCCTGTCCTGCGCTCTCTCCCGGAGCGTGCTCAAGTTCATATTCATTGCATCCGTGATGCTATCTAGCCATCTCATCCTCTGCCGTCCCCTTCTCCTTTTGCCTTCAGTCTTTCCCAGCATCAGGGTCTTTTCCAGGGAGTTTTCTCTTCGCATTAGGTGGCCAAAATATTGGAGCTTCAGCTTCATTATCTGTCCTTCCAATGAGCAGTCAGGGTTGATTTCCTTTAGGATGGACTGATTTGACCTCCTTGCAGTCCAGGGCACTCGTAAGAGTCTTCTCCAGCACCACAGTTCGAAAGCATCAATTCTTCGGCGCTCAGCCTTCCTTATAGTCCAGCTCTCACAGCCATACATTACTACTGGGAAAACCATAGCTTTGATTAGACGGACCTTTGTCGGCAAGGTGATGTCTCTGCTTCTTACTATGCTGTCTAGGTTGGCCATAGCTTTCCTCCCAAGGAGCAAGCGTCTTTTAATTTCATGGCTACAGTCACCGTCTGCGGTGATCTTGGAGCCCAAGAAAGTAAAATCTGTCACTGCTTCCATTTCTTCCCCTTCTATATGCCAGGAAGTGATGGGGCCAGATGCCATGATCTTAGTTTTTGTAATGTTGAGTTTCAAACCAGCTTTTAAACTCTCCTCTTTCACCCTCAACAAGAGGCTCTTGAGATCCTCTTCGCTTTCTGCCATTAGGGTGGTATCGTCTGCATATCGGAGGTTATTGATAATTCTCCCAGCAATCTTAATTCCGACCTCTGATTCATCCAACCCGGCATTTCTCATGATGTACTCTGCATATAAGTTAAATAAGCAGGGTGACAATATGCAGCCTTGTCGTACTCCTTTCCCAATTTTGAACCACTCGGTTGTTCCATGTCTGGTTCTTACTGTTGCTTCTTGACCCTCGTACAGGTTTCTCAGGAGACAGGTAAGGTGGTCTGGTACTCCCATCACTTTAAGAATTTGCCACAGTTTGTTGTGATCCACACAATCAAAGGCTTTAGTGTAGTCAATGAAGCAGAAATAGACGTTTTTCTGGAATTCTCTTGCTTTCTCCATGATGCAGCGAATGTTGGCGATTTGATCTCTAGTTCCTCTGCCTCTTCTAAACCCAGCTTGTACTTCCGGTAGTTCTCGGTTCGCATACTGCTGAAGCCTAGCTTGTAGGATTTTGAGCATCACCTTGCTGGCATGTGAAATGAGCGCAATTGTGCGGTAGTTTGAACACTCTTTGGCGTTGCCCTTCTTTGGAATTGGAATGTAAACTGACCTTTTCCAGTCTTGTGGCCACTGTTGAGTGTTCCAGATTTGTTGGCATACTGAATGCAGCACTTTAACAGCATCATCTTTTAGGATTTTAAATAGCTCGGCTGGAATACTGTCATCTCCGCTAGCTTTGTTGTTAGTAATGCTTCCTAAGGCCCACTTGACTTCACTCTCTAGGATGTCCGGCTCAAGTTCAGTGACCGCACTATCATGGCTATCAGGGACATTCAGATCTTTCCTGTATAGTTCTTCTGTGTATTCTTGCCACCTCTTCTTAATCTCATCTGCTTCTGTTAGGTCCCTGCCTTCTTTGTCCTTTATCATGCCCGTCTTTGCACAAAACGTTCCCTTGAGATCTCCAATTTTCTTGAAGAGATCTCTAGTCTTTCCCATTCTGTTGTTTTCCTCGATTTCTTTGCATTGTTCATTTAAGAAGGCCTTCTTGTCTCTCCTTGCTATTCTCTGGAACTCTGCATTCAGTTGGGTATATCTTCCCCTTTCTCCCTTGCTTTTCGCTTCCCTTCTTTTGTGAGCTACTTGTAAAGCCTCATCAGACAGCCACTTGGCTTTCTTGCATTTCTTTTTCTTTGGGATGGATTTCGTTGCTGCCTCCTGAACAATGTTACGGACCTCCGTCCATAGTTCCTCAGGCACTCTGTCTATCAGGTCTAATCCCTGAAATGTATTCCTCACCTCCACTGTATATTCATAAGGGATATGATTTAGGTCATACCTGAACGGTTTAGTGGTTTTCCCAACGTTCTTCAATTTAAGCCGAAATTTTGCAAGAAGCAGCTCATGATCTGAGCCACAGTCAGCTCCAGGTCTTGTTTTTACTGACTGTATGGAGCTTCTCCATCTTTGGCTGCAAAGGACATAATCAATCTGATTTCGATATTGACCATCTGGTGACGTCCATGTGTAGAGTCACCTCTTGTGCTGTTGGAAAAGAGTGTTTGCTATGATCAGCATGTTCTCTTGGCAAAACTCTATTAGCTTTTGTCCTGCTTCATTTTGTACACCAAGGCCATGCCTGCCTGTTATCCCGGTGATTTCTTGACTTCCTACTTTAGCATTCCAATCCCCTATGATGAAGAGGACATCTTTTTTTGGTGTTAGTTCTAGAAGGTGTTGTAGGTCTTCATAGAACCGATCAACCTCAGCTTCTTCGGCCTCAGTGGTTGGGGCATAGACTTGAATTACTGTGATGTTGAATGGTTTGCCTTGGATTCGTACTGAGATCATTCTATCATTTTTAAGATTGTACCCCAGTACTGCTTTTCCCACCCTTTTGTTGACTATGAGTGCTACTACATTTCTTCTAAGGGATTCTTGCCCACAATAGTAGATATGATGGTCACCTGAATTAAATTCGCCCATGCCTGTCCATTTTAGTTCGCTGATTCCCAAGATGTCGATGTTCAGTCTTGCCATCTCATGTTTGACCACCTCCAGCTTACCTTGATTCATTGATCTGACATTCCAGGTTCCTAAACAATATTGTTCTTTACAGCATCGGATTTTCTTTTCACCACCAGACACATCCACAGCTGAGTGTCCTTTCAGCTTTGGCCCATCCGCTTCACTCTTTCTGGCGCTACTTGGAAATACCCTCTGCTCTTCCCCAGTAGTATATTGGACACCTTCCGACCTGAGGGGCTCATCTTCCGGCATCATATCTTTTAGCCTTGTGATACGTTCCATGGGGTTTTCTTGGCAAGAATACTGGAGTGGGTTGCCATTTCCTTCTCCAGTGGACCACATTTTGTCAGAACTCTCTGCCATGACCTGTCCGTCTTGGGTGGCCCTGCACGGCATAGCTTATGGCTTCACTGAGTTATGCAAGCCCCTTCACCACAACAAGGCAGTGATCCATGAAGGGGTTTCATGTATAGGCTACTTTAATAGGAATATTTTTAAATATATATAGAATTCGATCATGGAAATCTATAACATGTGTCCATTTTTCTGGCCTTGTATCTGGAGAGGAGTTGGAATAAAGAAACCTCAGCTACCAGCATTTCCCTTGCTACTTTAATATCAAAACCTGACTGGAGAAAAAGCCACGCTGGCTGATTCTGCATGCAAAAATCATTTAGGATCAATATTTTCCCTAAGCTCTGGTTTGGGACTGAGCCAGGCTTGAAAAACAGTGGCAGCAACATTAGCCTTCAGCTCTATTTCTCCTTCTGCAGAATCAAGCCAGGAAGGCAGCACCATTTTCCAGCCTAGTTCTATAGTGTGTGTGTGTGGGGGGGACTTGTGGCCCTCCAGATGTTTCACTAGGGATGCTGGGAGTTGTAGACCAAAACATCTGAGGGCCACATGTTGCCTAGCCCTGTTTTATAGACAGAAGAGTAGAGCTGAATGCAATCGGTGCTGGCATTTCCCTAATCAGATCAACATGAGATCATACAGGATGCAAAACAATCTGCCCCAACAACTTAAGTTCTGTTTAATCCAATGAGATTTAGGTATAGATAATTTTCACTGGGTTGGAGCCAGTGGACATAGTGAAACTGGACTATTCCCCTAAAATTATTATTTCAGCTACTTAAAGAGCTGAGGACTTTTCTATTACACTTTCAAGTTGACATGTAAAGATGTCAAGTAACAGAAAGAAACAGTAATCTTACTCAAGCACATTCTTTGTATTGGTTATTTGAAAATTATTGTTCTTTGTCTCATGAGCTCATGTGTGATTTTAATATGTAACCTGAAAGGCTCACTTGTGTATTCCAAATCAGGATACAAACTGGTGCCAGGAAGGTGGGAAACTGTTCATTGTGTTTCTCTGCAATGAAATACTTTGAATAAAACCAGTCAAGGTGTATCTGAACCAAGGATCTCATAGGGTCTCAGATGTAACACTTAACCACAGTTAGGCACTACATGAATTAAGGCATCTCTACACCAGGGTTTTATCCCACACTTTTACCCAGGCTTCTGCTTCCAGCTTCTTTGTGGGATTAAGATTGGCTCCTTTACATGTACTTACACACACATGCTTTTTTTTAGGGATTTCCTTTCTCTGCAAGTTCTATATGTTTCATTATACAGCCACTAGATGGTGCTGTGGTATATTGGATTGGAAGTACACTCAGCCATTGAGACGCTTCATTGCACTTCTAGAAAGATGCCAGTCTTTTCCCAATCTTAAAAAAAAACACAGGATAAAGGTTATAAAGCATGGGAGAGGCCCTGGAAGTTGACAACATTGTGTAAAGGACCCATAAACCTCTATGATTGACCAATCACAAGCGCACGATAAAAACTTCATGTAGAGATGCCCTTAATCTTTCACCAATGCAGTCCCTCCTTGCCTCCAGTTCCCTCCTCCCTTTGCACATGCACCTTCCCTCCCTTACAGTCAGAACAGACATTACTTTAAATCTGTGGCTAGCAGTCATGCCTTTTAAAAATATATATATATCCTAGAGTAGGTGCAGGGCTTGAATCTGGATCTTAAAAGCTCACCTCCTATGCTAGGGTTCTGATCTGGATCAGTCCCCCTGTGCCTACCCTAGAGTAAAAGAGGGGGAAATGTGGCTGCTAGACACACAATTAAAATATTGTCTGTTTTGGTCCTGAGTTCAAGGTTTTCAGCACACCACAGTTTGTCATTATGTCTAAATGAGAGCCACTGTGGTGTACTGTTTAGAGTGCTAGACCTAGACTGGGGAAACCCAGATACAAATCCATACTCAGCCACAAAGCTTGAGTGACCTTATCCTCATTACTAACTCTCTGCCTAAAGCCATCTCACAGGGTTGCTATATTAATAAATATGGGGGCTATGTATGCTGCCTTGAGCCCTGAAAGGGGAAGGACCATAGCTCAGTGTCAGAACACATGCTTTGCATGCCAAAGGTCCCAGGTTCAACCTCTGCCATCCTTGGTAAAAATGACATGAAAGAGACCCTAGAGACACTGCCAATCAGAGTAGATGGACAAACTAGATGGGCTAGTAGAAGGTAGCTTCCTGCGTTCTTAAGAGCAGGGTAATAAAATAATGACAATAAAAGTATGGATTGCACAAACTGTAGTTTACTGGGTTCAGAAGAAATGGTAAACAATGGTATGTTGGGAACCTGGAACTAAGGGATGGCATCTGAATGAATGAACAGAGGAAAGAAGGTGCAGGCACAATGCTTTTTCATGGTACACAAGAATGAGCCCTCTCTCAAATGCCTTTGTGTGCGTCTTTGCATAAGGAAGCCCTGTGGGCAGCATGAAGATCCTAGAACAAGCGAATGGTCTCCCTTCTTTTCCAACCAAGTCCATTATGCCTAAATTTTGGTTTGATGTCATTTTCACCAGTTCCAAAGTACTGAACTTCAGAAGCAACAGTTGATGGCTGCATGGATTCTTAGGGAAAAGAAGACGGAGGTCCCCAAAGTGATCCAGGAGACCAGTGCCACCAATGCTAATGGCTAGCAATTCTCTTAGCAGAATGTCTAGGAGACACCAGAATGCATAATTATATTTAACAGCGCAATCCTGTGCATGTTTACTCAGAGGAATGTCCCACCAATTCAAAGGGCTAGTTTTAACTTTTAAAGTCTTCCATGGTTTGGGACCTCAGTAACTGAAGCATCGTCTCTTCCCACATATAATCTATCTGTACTCTGAGATACTCATCTGGGGTGCTTTTTCAAGTGCCCAATCAAATGAGGTATGGTGGGTGGCTACAAATTTGTGGAATACACACACGCACGCACGCGCGCGCACACACACACAGGAAGGCCCACCTAGAACCTATTTTGGTGTCTCTTCAGTGCCAGGCAAAAACTTCTTTATTTTCCAAGGCCTTTCAAATTATCCTGTTGTTCTTACTCTTGTTTTAGCTCTCTTTTTTTAAAAAAAGTATTATTATTATTATTATTCATCCACTTCCTGCTTTTGATTAATCTGTTTTGATCTTAAAATGAGTTTTTATCTGTTGAATTTTATTCCGATGTGATATCTTTAAATGGTATTATTTTACTATGTAAGCTGCCCAGAGGGATTTCTATTATGGGGCAGCCTATAAATAAAGTAAAATAAATAAAATACTGTGTTCAGTGTGGCTTACTCCCTAGTAAGTGTGTTCAGGGTTTCAGCCTAAGTGTACATTCAATACCATGTTGAGATACCTTCAGTGTACCCAGTCTTACTAGGGGTTTGCCTTTCTGAGACTATTAATTCAGACAGGGATGGGGGAGACATTTGTTCAGTTCTTACCTAATTTCACACTTTTGAACCACTATGTGAGCCGAAACTCAGTTATCCTTCAAAATTCACACTTCTCCAAATTTTGTAATGAAGTTCTCCAATTTTAAAAAATGCATAGAAAATGTGTATATTAAGGAAAATTACATTAAAATGCATTATGTTAGGAAGATCGCTTGCAAAAAATGTGTATCTTAGGCAAAATGCATACAAAAATGCATGCACTAGGAGAAATATGCACAAAAATGCTTATCAATCTTCATGCAAACTTTAAAAAAAAACCCTCAAAATTTGGGACCACCCACACTGAAAACTGGAAAAATGAAAAACAGAGAGAAACTGAAACTGACAGATTCATCCATCCCTATCTTCAGATCAGTTTAAGCCAATTTTGAATAACAAATTTATCTTGTAGTGGCCAGCACTATTTCCTTGAATAAAACCACTTCTGCAGCTAATACTGAGTCAGATCTTTTGGGAATGGAAGCTTGATGGAGCTAGTCATGTCAGCAGTTAATCTGCTACATGTGCAGATGGTGTATCAAGAGAGATTATATGGACAATTTAGTTCTGCCTTCTTCAGTCCTCACCACCACATTTCCATTTCTGAATATGTCATCGGGCAGCATTGCCAAGAAAAACATCAAAGAGCGAAACATGCAAGATGGGGGGCTTTAATGGAATGAGGTCCTCATGACAAACTTGGCACCATAATGCACACGTTTCTTTCAAAGGCCGATTGGTTTCTCCAAATACATTCTTGCAGCTCGAAGACTGACAACAGGAATTCATTAAAGCTTCATGAACCTGTGAGACATTGGCACATATATAGCCCAATCACTGCTGCCTATTCAATGCATCACCTGCTTTCTTCACACGGAAGTCTTAGATGGAATGTTGTGCTTACCAGCCTAGGCGAAAATAAGTTTCTACACCGACAAAGATTACTGGACTCCCCTGTAGTATTCACCATCTGATTTGTAGCATAGTGTAGGTGTAGTGCAGAAGCCATATACTGGAGACCCCTAATGTGAAGACTCATAGCATTCTAAATTAGTATCACTACATAATGACTTGTTGATGTCTTAAACCAGGGCTGTACAACCTCTTTCAGGCTGAGGGCCAAATTCCACTTTGGAGAAGCTCTCAGGCCACATTCCAGTGGTGGGCAGGGCCAAAAGCAAAAGGGGAAGGGCTAAAAAATACCGTCAAATACCAGTGTATTGTAGCTTAAAGCTCTTAAAGCCAGGAACTAAGCCTTAGGAGAGGCATTTCAACCTTTTAGAACTGGGGGGAAACTGCACAAAAGCCGGGTAACCACCCAACGATCGGTAGCATACGAACAGCATACAAACTGTGCTGTTTTAGATGGAAAACCAACTAATGTGTTCCTGTGGGTTTGGTTTTTTCTCCATTTAGCCATTTGGATTGTTTAGCCTGCTCTGTCCTTGATGGCTCAGGGCTGGAAACATTTAAAACCACAAAATAAAAATACCAAAATAGCCTTAAAAACACAAACCCTCAGCTCATGTCCAGCCTCTGATGCCATAGCAAGACTTTTTTTTAGGACAGCGCAGAATTTAAAATATATGCTCTTCCCTTCCTCCTTTTCAGCACAAAATGAGACATAAACAGCATGAGGGCACACTGGGAACCATGTGAGACCTGCAGGTATTGTGGAGGACAGAGAATGCACAAGGGGTGGATGGTCCATTCCAGGCGTAGGTTGGGGGGGAGGTGCCAAATGCTTTCTGGATGTTATGCTTGCTTCTTCAACAGTTCTTGGGCAACAAAACATCTTTAAGAACAGCACCTTCCAATGTGATGCTGTTTTGACAATTACCTGGTTTTCTGCCTGTCCTTGTGTCACTGTGAACTCCTGTTTCTTACAGTAAGTGAGGGAACTGAGGGGAATACACACTGCAGCTACACAGTTAAATAACATGAAGAAGTGAAGGTAAAAAATTGCCAGTCTCCATTAGAGGAGTTAACATTTTCCCTGCATGAGACTAGACCTCCTGCAGAACAGTGCATGGAGGTCTGAAGGCACATGACAGAGGATCTTGTAGAAGCTAAGCAGGTTTCGTTAACGCCTGGATAGAAGACTGCTTGGGAACCCTACATACGTTGTCTTAAGCTCCTTGGAAGATATACAATCAGGGCCAGAAATATTGGAAAAAAGATAACTGTTTTGGCAGTTGGCCTCTGTACACTACCACATTGAAGTCGAAGGAAACACACCCAGATGGGAGCGAAGTCAGGACTTTCAGCTGTAATTCAAGGGGTGTGACAAAAGTAGGGCATTCAGGGAGGACAGCCAGTGGCATACACGCCCCCCCATCATTGGTGGCTCATAAGTAATGGAACAAACCAAATCCTTTCAAACTTAAGGATCGCCTTTAATACCTGGATGAAAATCCTTTGCAGTCAATGACTGCCTGAAGTCTAGAACCCATGGACATGACCAAATGCTGAGTTTCCTCCCTCGAGATGCTTTACCAGGCCTTTACTGCAGCTGCCTTCAGCTGCTGCTTGTTTGTGGGTCTTTCTGCCTTCAGTCTTGTCTTCAGTGAGTGAAAAGCATGCTCTATTGGGTTGAGATCAGATGACTGACTTGGCCATTGAAGAACATCCACTTCGTTGCCTTGAGAAACCCTTGGGTAGCTTTTGCTGTATGTTTTGGCTCATTATCCATCTGCAATATGAAGCGGCGTCCTATCAGTTTGGCAGCATTTGGCTGAATCTGAGCAGAAAGTATATGCCTATAAACTTCAGAATTCAACCTGCTGCTTTTATCAGCAGTCAGGTCATCAATAAACATCACTGACCTGGTTCCATTGGCAGCCATACATGCCCATGCCATGACACTGCCTCCACCATGTTTGACAGATGATGTGGTATGCTTCGGATCATGAGCTGTTCCTTTCCTTCTCCATACTTTTCTCTTCCCTGGTACAAGTTAATCTTGGTTTCATCAGTCCAAAGAATCTTATTCCAGAACTGGGCAGGCTTTTGTAGGTGTTTGCTGGCAAAGGCTAATCTGGCCTGTCTGTTCTTGAGCATTACCAGTGGTTTGCACCTGGTTGTGAAGCCTCTGTATTTACATTCCTAAAGCCATCTCTTGACTGTAGATGTTGACAATGACATGCCTACCTCCTCAAGAGCATTCTTGACCTGGCTAGATGTTGTGAAAGGGTTCCTCTTCACCATGAGCAGAATTCTGCAGTAACCCACTTTAATTGTCTTCCGTGGTCTGCCAGGCCTTCTGCAGTTGCTGAGCTTGCCAGTTAATTCCTTCTTTTTCAGGATGCTCCAAACTGTTGTGCTGGCCACTCCTAATGTTTTTGCTATCTCTGTGATGGGTTTATTTTGTTTCCTCAGCCTAATGATGGCCTCCTTCACTCAAATGGACACCTCTTTGGGCCTCATGTTGGGTGTTCCAGTGAACAGCTACCGAATGCAAATGTAACACTCAGAACCACCTCCAGGCCTTTTATCTGCTTGATTGGTCATGGGGTGCCCAGGAAACAGGCCACATCTGGCCATGCAGGTGCTTGTCAGCCATTCGTTCCATTACTCATGAGCTACCAACGATGGGTGTGTGTGTATGCCACTGGCTGTACTTCCTGAATGGTTAGTGCCCCACTTTTGTCAAACCCCTTGAATTACAGCTGAATGTCCTGACTTCACTCCCATCTGGGTGTGTTTCCTTTCAACTTCAATGCGGTGGTGTACAGAGGCCAACTGCCAAAACAATTATCCTTGTTCCAATATTTCTGGCCCTGACTGTAAATGTAATAAATAACTAAATAAAACCTGTGTTCAGTGCCCTAGATATTGCCTGGGCACCAGCCAATACTTGTCCACATATGCTTTTGAAAGATAAATGTGCTTTTCAGATATTCTGAGGAAGGGAGTTTCAAAAGTGAGGAACTATGGGTTGGATCCAGTTTTATGCTAGATCAACTGCACTGGCAGAAGTGGACTTCCCTGCGTCCTCCTTCCCATGGCAGATCCTCCAGTCCTCTAATGGAAGGACCCTTCCTCTCACAGAAAGCAGATTCTGGATCCAACCCAATGTCTGTCTTTGTGCCCTTGCTGTTTGGGCTTGGTACATGAAGGTACCATCATCTTTGAAAAGATTGTCTCAGCTAATTCTAAAGATACTAGCTTTGGGAAACAAGACATGAGATTCCTCAAGTACATGTAGACTCCAGTCTTTTTATGTGTAACACAATGGTACATTCCCCCTGCAGCCCCTCATACCTCCCAAAATGTTCTGTAGAGGATTCCCTAACCCTCTGGAATAGATATGGGGGGGGGGGGCTGCAGGGTGGAGATGACATGGAAATCCCATTCCACAAATAGTATCCTTCTGCTGATGGAATGACGGAACTGGATCCAGCCAATGTGGCTTTAAACAAAGATGCTGCTTTCGGTTATTTGGTAAATGTTTGGGCTCTAATCAGCCATTTGTAACAGATCTACTGCTACCTCTTGCACTTCACAGCCTTTTGCCCCCGCTGTTTACAAATAGCTGTCTCTCTATATGCATGTGTATGTGTATATTCAACTGTGCCATAATAATTTTCTTACTTTTTAGTGGCACAAGACTTTTGCTACAACAGACTAAAAGAATTTACCAATTTGCTACCCCATCTGGATTTTTTTTCCTCCCTTCAGACTTTGGTGAGTTAGGCTACTTTCACCCTTGTTATCCTGCAGAACCTGCCTAGGCTTATTATTTTTGTATTCTACCCTTATTCAAAAGAGCTCAGGCAACATACATTCTATTTTTGTACCAGTATTTTGTACCTCACTGCAAACTTTAAAGTAAGCTACACTATACTTGCCCAAGCCTACTTAGTGAGCTTCATAGGTGAGTGGGGATTTGAATTTGGGTCTCCTCACTTCACATCCCTACTCCTTACTGCACCACATTAGTACATCCTTTCACATAAGTAAATTGACAAAGCAGAAACACAAAGTGATAGGCAGTCAGTTGTGTTTCTGCTTTGGAATAAGAGCCAATATTTTAATGGATTTACACGAGGCTAAAGTATGTATGGTATTGCAGTAAACAATAAAATAATTTCTATAGGTACACAAAGGAGGTTTTCCTTCAACTGGAATACTACTTAGGAAGCAATCTTATGTTACTGCTGAGATATGATTGGATGCTGTGGGCCTCCCTCTCTGACCACGGAGGCCCTCCTTGGATGGCAGCAGAGCTTTCTGCCACTGTGGCTGCCTCGCTGGCAGTGCTGCACTGACAGTGGGGCGATTTGGGGCATGGTAGGGCAGCTGAGGATCTGCAAAATCCTAGGCCCCTTGTTCACCTTACACACCCCTAAACAAAGCTGGAAACTACACCAATCGAAGAGCTAAAGTAGTAAGTTCCTCTGCTGCCACAGACCTTTCCCACCCTTGCACCCCCACATTAGGTTTGTTCTGCCCATATCTAAATTTATTTTGACTAAAAAAGACCCTCCTCCTGTAAGCTGGGGTTGTTAATTCAAATATATTAAAATTAACGTAAAATATTTTGAAAAACACTTCCAAATGTCAGTGTCTTCACATGACTCTCCTTTAAGTTACAAAATGTTTCTGCCTTGAATCTTCTGCCACCTGCTGGTTGCAATAAGGATTACAAGATTACAAGTGACCAAGCATCTATTATTGGACAAATTAGCTGTTTAAAATAAGGTAAACTCATGAACTCACATTATTGTCAGATATTGCCTTCAAATAGACATTTATAATGTGTTCTTTTTAAAGTAATGGACGATCTGAATACAACAGGGAGCTGACAATTTAAATTTTGGGTTTAGTTACATTTCAGTTCAGTACTTATTTCCTAACTTCTAGGTCCATTATTAACTTTGCAAAATTCAGATACATTTCATGCTGATTAATGTCATCTATCTTTATAATGCAATCCTGAGCATGTTTACTCAGAAGTAAACCCCATTAATTTGGGATTAAATCCCACTTATTCCCTAGTTGAGATTAAATTGCTCTTACTCTCCAGTACATGTGGTAAATAAATATTTCATTTACATTTTATTCATTGTAGCTATTTAATATAGTTGATATAAAGAAGTCTCTTATAGATAAAAAGGTCAAAAATACTCTTCACTACTGAAGAAACTAAATGTACAGAAAGAAACAAAAAAAAGTGTATAGAAGATTGCACAATAACAGGAACATAAAATAATATAGACTACTAATTCAAGTATCAGCAGGTATCTGAAAATTGCTAAATTTCCTTTGTCCTTTTGTAGTTCTCTGTACTTCTTCCCAGACTTTTACTGAAACTAAGATTAGATTATTTTAGAGACACATCTACGTGTGAGCCTTGCAAACACCTATTGAAACTCACAGAGGGAGCAGCACACTATGCTACAGTACTCTCCAAGGCTGTTGTTTGACTTATGAATACATCCCTCAAGAGACTCATTAATTGCTTTTACAGCAGCCACCAAGGATTTGTATCTTTCATCCTCTGCCGTAATTTTTCTGTCTCTGTTCTTTGCAGTTTGGAACTGTGCATCTGATAGATTTCTGGCATTTCTCCAGACTTGTAGATCCTTATTGTCTAGATAATTTAGAAATGAAATTTGTGCCTCTGCTAATCTTTGTCATCTCTAATATATGACTTCTAAATCCAACTTGCATTCCTTGTTTGGTGGCTCCTCAACTAAACTTACATATTGTTTGAGCATCTGAAAATAGTTTTCTCATTCTGGAGCCTGACCACTCGGAAGGACAGGAAGTTTCAGTAAAATAAGTCTTGTGAAAGCTTGTGCTTTGCGTGCAAAAGGTCCCAGGTACAATTGCTGCCATCTCTAGGCAGGATTGGGAAATACTCTTGTCTGAAACTACCGCCACTCAATGAACTAGGTAGAGCAGCCGTCTGACTCGGTGCAAGACAGCTTCCCACTGGCCCTGACACAAGTGGGGCCATGCAACAAAATGTTGCTTGTTTGTCTGTGTGGCCTTCAAAGCTCCTCCTCCTCAGATGGGGAGGCTTCCCAGAGTGAGAAAACTTGCCTGTCTGAGGAGCCTTTGAAGACATGGATTGAGCCAGCTGATATATGACAGTTTACATATATCATTCTGCAAAGAACCAACGCACAAAACTATGCCAGAAGTTGTTTTTGCCTCTGAAGGTAGGAGAACACTCCTCCTGTTCCCAGCTGCAACCACTCAAGCAGCTCTTGATTCATTAAAATATTTTAACCTGCCTTCCTATCCCTACCAGACCTTCAGGGTTGCTATCAACCCATCATTAAAAAACAGATTACAAGATGTTTTATCCTTCTGATATGGGACAATTTTCCTCTCCTCGATGGCAGCACCCTTCACTGACACATTCCTTAATGCTGGCCCTGTGCAGTGTATGTTGACAGTATGCGTTGTAATGCTATTTTACTCAATACTGTTTTATTCTCGGCCACTCCTGCCTGCTCCGAGCCTTCAAGGTCCTAGATATTGATCTTCCCAGCTACCTACGTTTTTAAAGAAGGAGATACCAGGGACTGAACCATGAGAGGGAGCAGACCCATTCCACCAGCCTTGCTGAAAGGCCTCCCGCATGAAGGCCCCTCCTCCCTCAACAGCAGCAGCCATTCCAACAGGTTGTACTGAGATGAGACGGAGCCATTTTACCAGCCCTGCTGAAAGAATTAATTCTCCCCCCACCCACCTTTCGTACCCATTCCTTTTTCCTTCTGTATCATGACTTTTTATATTGTAAGACTGTGGGCATGGACTGTCTTGTTTAGTTGATTATATGTAAGCCGCTCCAGTGGGACTGTGGTGGCTTAGTGGTTAAGACACTGAACTGCAGACCAGAAGGTCAGCAGGACAGCAGTTCGAGACCCGAGTGCTGCATGACGGAGTGAGCTCCCGTCTTCAGTCCCAGCTCCTGCCAACCTAGCAGTTCAAAAGCAAGAAATTGCAAGTAGATAAATAGGTACCGCTTCGGCGGGAAAGGTAACAGTGTTCCATGCACCTCGGTGTTCAGTCATGGCGGCCACATGACCACGGAAGCGTCTTCGGACAGCGCTGGCTCTTCGGCTTAGAAATGGAGATGAGCACCACCCCCTAGAGTCGGACACAACTGGCTGGGGACACCTTTACCTTCAGCCACTCCGGGCACCTTTTTGGCTGGGGAGCAGCATAAAAATACTTCAAACAGATAATAATAAATTAAAAATGTGCTCTCTTTCTAGGTTTTGCGGAGGTGCAGAAATTAATTCATGTGGAGATTACTGATATTTCTGTCCTGGTTAAAAATAGCTGTAGCACATGAACATGAGAGCAGTAGCAGGAGTGGCAGCAGGAACATCTGGGAGGCTGGGAAGAGGACACCGAAGAACATACGGATCTTCCTTTGCCACCCCATTTCAGGGAGCAGAACCAGGAACAACACCAGTTGGGCATCAGCCTAGGTGAGGAAGCCTGCTCCCATAAACTGAAAACATCTGTCTGCTAACCATAAACCTAGCACCTTGTTTCAGGAAGGGTGGTGGTGGTTTCCTATGGTCATCACTGCAGACCTTGTGATGCAGCGACACCAGCAGGACTGTAAACACTTTATAAGTTGCTGTCCCCCACAGTGTCTCCAACAGCCACTGCCTCCATGAGTTCTTTGTGGTGGGAGGGAGCCATCGATACTTCTGTTTAGAGCAGCAGCAGAGGCAGCAGGAACACATGGTGATCTGGCGAAATGGTCTCTGCTTCCCTAGCAACCCCTTTCAGGGAAGCACCTTTCCCCCCACTCACTTTTCAGGGGAGCCAGCCAGGAGCCGCAGGATACCATTGGTTTGATATCATCTGCCTATAAATCTAATTTTATTGGTGTGAATTGTTCTGAGAACCATTATGTTTGAAAAGGATATACATATACTGTTGTTGTTGTTAATAATTATATTGCTGTGGTGTTGGCTGAAGTTTAAATCATGGGTGTTTGCACAGTTGACCTCCCTGAGTATGCTGTGCTGCTGGTAGCATAGTTTTTGCTAATTTATTTAATGATGTTATAGTTTCTGTGATGAATGGTAATTATTCTGTTCCCTGTATAATTTCCACGTAGCCTGTTGTAGCATGTTGTTGTTTTAGCTGATCTGGAGTAAATTTGCAGCAGTTTTCCAAACATCTCTTACAAAGGGTGCTACTTGCTGAATGAATTTTAAATTTTACATAATGATGAAAGGGCCATAGGTGAAACTTCTGGGATAGATCTTGCCCAGGAAATGGAGTTTGGTTTTATTTATTTATTTAAGGCACTTCTAGACCACTTTTCCAAGCCATGCCCTCACAAAGCAGCATACACAACACTAAACTTTTGATGGATTTGTCAAAAACAAGACCTGCCAGATGAATCTGATCTCATTTTTTGATCAAGTCACCTCCCTTGTGGACTGTGGGAATGCTGTAGACATCATATACCTTGACTTCAGCAAAGCTTTTGACAAAGTGCCCCATGATATCCTGATGAGCAAACTAGCTCAAAGTGGACTAGATGAAACAACGATCCACTGGATCCACAGTTGGCTACAGAATCGGACTCAAAGAGTGCTTATCAATGGGACCTTCTCAAACTGGGGAAAGGTAACGAGTGGGGTACCGCAGGGCTCAGTCCTGGGCCCAGTGCTCTTCAACATTGTTATGAATGACTTGGAGGAGGAGGTGCAGGGAATGCTGATCACATTTGCAGATGACACAAACTTGGGCAGGATAGCTAATACTTTGGAAGACAGAAACAGAATTCAAAGTGATCTGGATAGACTGGAGCGCTGGGCAGAAAACATCAGAATGGCATTTAATACGGATACATGCCAAGTTCTGCACCTAGGAAAAAGAAATGAAATGCACAGTTACAAGATGGGGGATACGTGGCTCAACAACACTACAAGCAAGAAGGATCTTGGAATTGTTGTCGATCACAAGCTGAATATGAGCCAACAATGTGATGTGGCTGCAAAAAAGGCAAATGAGCTTTTGGGCTGCATTAATAGAAACATAGTTTCCAAATCCCAGGAAGTACTAGTTCCCCTAGTAGTTCAGCACTGCTAACTAGTTCACTACTAACTAGTTCAGCACTGGTTAGGCCTCATCTAGAGTACTGTCTCCATTTCTGGACACCACACTTTAAGAAGGATGCAGACAAACTGGAGAGGGTTCAGAGGAGGGCAACAGAGATGATCAGGGCAGTGGAAACAAAGCCCTATGAAGAGAGACTGAAAGAACTGGGCATGTTTAGCCTCGAGAAGAGAAGACTGAGGGGAGATATGATAGCACTCTTCAAGTACTTGAAAGGTTGTCACAGAGAGGAAGGCCAGGATATCTTCTCGATCATCCCAGACTGCAGGACACAGAGTAATGGGCTCAAGTGACAGGAAGCCAGATTCCGGCTGAACATCAGGAAAAGCTTCCCAACTGTTGGAGCAATACGACAATGGAACCAATTACCTAGGGAGGCAGAGGGCTCTCCCACACTGGAGGCGTTCAAGATGCGGCTGGACAGCCATCTGTCAGGGATGCTGTGACCTGGATTCCTGCACTGAGCAGGGGGTTGGACTCGATGGCCTTGTAGGCCCCTTCCAACCCCACGATTCTATGATTCTATGAAACAGCATGTATCAGACAGACACGTGCCAAACCAAATCTGTGGTCACAAATATTCTCAAGCAATCTTGAGCCGTAAAACCACCCTTAGGGGAAGACAGCACCGAAGAAAGATGGATTTCTATCAGACAAGCTGCTCTAAACAACAACTAATAATTTAAAACACACACGCACACAGTGCAGGCATGAAAACCCATGCGTGCACGTGGTGGATATACTGCTGTCAGATTCGGCCTCTTTTTTCCCTATTTTGTGGTTTATTTATTCGAACGACAGGTAACAGAGCCTTTTCGAGACTTTGCCTAACACCGGTAAAGATGTAATTTCTCTCTCTCTCTCTCTAACGCGTCCAGAGTGTGCGTGTGTGTGTGTGTGTGTGTGTGAGAGAGAGAGAGAGAGAGAGAGAGACTGGGGAAGTGGGACTAAGTGACTCTGGAAAAGAGGTCGAATAGCCGCTGAGCGAGAGCGAGACGCTCTCTCACCCGAACCCGCTTCGGAACAACGTCCAGCCAGGCACGACCTCCTCAAAGGCATCGAAGGCGCCTCTAACGGCATTTTCCACCCGCCCGGTCAAGGGGCGGCGCGCGCGCCACTGGAGGGCGGGACGAACGGGGGCGGGAGGGAGAGGAGACTCAAAGACTCGGCTGGACTCCAACTCCCACAATGCTTTGCAGACAGGCCGCGCTACCCGCTCAGTGTGAGCGGAGCTCATTGGCGAAAGGACCGGGGCCCCGACAGACCTATCGGCTCCCCTCTCATTGTGCGGTGGCAGCAACCGACGTACACACATTAAGCAGGGATCGGTCCAGCCTCAGCATCCCCAAGAGCTGCCCTGTGCTGCTGCTGCTGCTCCTTTTTCTGTCGCTGTCTTTGCGCCGAGGCGCTCGCTGACGGGCTGCTGTGCCAGTCCAGAGCAGAGGAAGAAGCATGAATCTGGGGTAAGGAAGCGGAGACGCGGCGCGGCTGAACCCCCGCTGTCTGCGCCGAGCCGCCTCGCCTTGTGTGCCTAATGCAGCCTTCCTCCTCAAGCTGGCGCCCTCCAGATGTGTCGGACTACACCTCCCATAATCCCCCAGCCAGCACAGATTATGGGAGTTGTCCGACACATCTGGAGGGTGACAGCTTGGGGAAGGCTGGACTGTAATGTCAGTGGCTCCCCCGCTGTGATCACCAGAGCAGAGAGGTTTCCTTGTAAATCTCTCCGAGGTGGCACGAGGCGGAACCGCCTTACCTGACCCCTGAGCGGATTCCCTGAATGCAGGAGATCTGCCCGGATGGAAGGCTGCCTTCATACATACGTGGCTTCCTAGGAAGTTGAAAGACCTGCCGCAAACGTTATTCTGTGGCTAGACTCTGCATGTCAAAATCTATGTGTACCTGAGCAAAGGATGTGTGATCTTCAGGGTCTCGTGCATTATTCCTCTCCCCCCTCCCCTCTGTAGTATGTTCAACCTGGAAAATGCTTGCTTTGATCTTAAGATATGGCTAGCAGTACCGTCCCAGAAATTGTTGTGATGGCACAGCAAGTCTAGCAGTGCGGTTGGACGGAGGCTGTTATATGTAAGGGTGCCAACTTCTGAACAAGTCCTTGTGGCTGTGTTTCTAAACAGCCACAAATAACGTGGATCAGCAGCAATGAACCCATGGAAATGCTTTTGTCTATGGGGTGAAAAATGTTGTTTGCTGATGTTCTGGGCTGATGTTCAAGGCACAGGAGCAGACCAAGGCATTGTTTTCTGGTCAGTTGGCAACCCTAATTATATGGACGCAAACAGGGCTGGCCCAAGACATTCTATTGCCCGAGGGAAAGGACAAGATGGCGTCCCCCATCCATTACACATGATGGGACAGCTTCCTCCACCACAGCTAGGAGCAACAGGCTAGCTTAGGGGACTTGAGAGAAATGGTCAGAAGCTGCCACCCTGCCCCAGAATCTGCTGCCTGAGTTAGCTGTCTCAGTGGCAAGAGGCATAAACGCTAGGGTTCATGAATATCATCCTCTAGTATCAGCTAGTTGAATGTCTTGTTGACATTCTTTGTTTTTGTAAAACATCCCTATCCAAAATGGAAATGAACCTCTCTATTTTATAGAATAAAAATATTCTGCCCATATACCCCATGACGTGAACTTTAGAGCATGTAAATGAGATGTAGCTAAACAGTTCTCAAAATATTTTCCAAGGGATGGAGGAGGTACTTTGGCCTACAGCTTTCAGATGTTACTAGATTCAACCTGTGTCTGGCTCTTCAAGTTACAACATGGTGCTTCTTACTACTTCCATCTGCTAAGAAGACTAGACATTTTTCTTAGATTTGTCAGGCCAGATGACATTTATGCCATTATAACTTCAAGGTTTGCCTATTGGTGCAATGTGCTGTACATAAATTATCTATAGAAGAGTAAGAATAGCTTTCTTTAGATTTCTAGGAACAATTCCAGGGGATGTTTAACTGGGGCCCTATATAAGGCCTAGCTTCTGTGTCTGACCTAGACTTGCAAATAAAAAGAAATAGAGGACAATTGCCCAATCTCCAATCTGTTCCTCAGAGCCTCTGCTGGTAATTCACTTCTCTCTTCTCCCCTCCTCCCAAGAGAGAAAGGGAATCAGTTGTTTCCGCAGTACTGATATGTGACTATTCCCTTTTTCCTCCACTCCCTGGATTAAGAATTATGTCCAGAAGTCTTAGTCTGGAGGGAGAAAGAGAAAGGAAGCTCATGCACGGACTCCACAAGTGCCACAGAGACTGAGCACAGGATCAGCACAAGCAGCCAGCTTGCCTCATTTGGGGCTGCTTGGCTCAACCAACAAATCAAGGCACTTGAGCATTTGCGTTTTCTCTCTGTCTCTCCCCTGAGTCAGAAGGATGGCAGCCACCAAGACTTGTGGCATTCCCCAAGTGGGAAAACTCAGTGCGTGTCTGGCAGGGTGTGTATGTGGAAGGACTCCTGTGTCTGTCCTTGAGAGAGGGAGAGACAGACAGAGACACAGGGACAGACAAAATGGAGTACAGAGATCTCCCGAGTATGCCATTTTTATTCACCACAAGGAAGTGGTTTTTGGCAAGCTTGTTCTTTCCCAACCTCCACGAGAGTGGCTCCATGATCATGTTCTCAGCCCCTCCCCAGAATACTTGGTGGTCTGCCAAGGTGAAGCATTTGACTACCAAGCATTTTCTGGTAGAAATACAAAATATTTTTTATATAATCTGGCATTTAATAGCCAGGATTCACCGTCATGTTATTTAGGGTTGTCCAATATTAATATATCTTACGTCCCTTTTATTTTATTAAATAAATAAACAAACAAATGTTACATACAACCCTTTGGGTAGAATCCAATTAAAGTCCTTAGAGTAGACCCATTGAAATGAATGGGACTTAAGTTAGTCATGACTAACAAGTCTCATCCATTTCAGTGGGTCTACTCTAAGTAGGACTTTAATTGGATTCTACCCTTAGTTTCCTGTCTTGTAAATATTTTCATTTAATTTCATTCATTTCATTTATTATATTTCTATACCATCCCATAGCCGAAGCTCTCTAGGCAGTTCACACCCATATATTTTGGTTGTAATGACTTGTATACTGTTAACAGTCTCTTAAGAAATACCATATATGTTATCTAGCCTGAGATTATGGTGCTGTAAATTTTCAGAGATGTGGAACTGCTCTTGTCCTCCTGTTAAAATACACATTTTAAAGGGGCATATGTGTGTGCATGTTACCATATATGTGCTAATATCTATTTTAAAAGAGAAAAAAAAATCCCTTTCCCCATAGCAAAGCACTAGCATCAGTATTCAATAATAATTTGAAGCATGCAGGCTCAGGTTTGTTGGTGGTGGCAATGTAATGAGTTAAACCCTTTTTTCTGTATTATAGAACATATCACCCATTCCTGGTCAAATATTTTTAAAAGATAAACAGCTCCCCCTCTTTTTGTAGGGTTGAGCCTAGGGCACAGAACAGTCCACAAAATAATTATCTGTACAAACCCTCAGTCATAGAGTGTGTTAGAAATCTAAATCCACTTAATATATATGCATTCCACTTAGGCTGATTTATCTTTTCTATCCACAGTGATAGTGGGTGATTCCACAATGGCAGATTAATTCCTCTTCTATATAATCTATTATTGGATTGTGTGGTTGTAAGAGAAACAACTGAAAGTGGGCGAGGGGAGGAGGGAAAGACATCCTATGTCAGAAGGCATACTGTAACCGCTGTTTACTGTTGTGAAAAGCCTTAAATTAGAAGCCAGCCTTGCTGGCTTATTTACAAATTAAACTCCATATTTTTCCCAAGTTAATTTCCATTATGGAAACATTTCACTTTCTGTTATATTGCAGGGATGGTTTAAAGCTTGAAACTGAAATACTGGATGGAAAACCTAGGCTGATATTGGCTTCTTGTGGTATGGTTACTTCTGTCTATATGTATTACAGTGTTCTTTTGTCCAAGTGACTTTGACAACATATGACAACACACGTTTTAATTTATTTGAATGGCTATGTTTTGATTACCAGTATAGGGGTATGCTGAAGACACTGGCCACAATCCAGTGAACACAGTAGCCGCAATAATCGGGGAGTGACTGTAGCTCAGAGGCAGAGCACCTGCTTTGCGTACGGAAGGTCCCAGGTTCAATCCCTGCTGACAGCTCCAGTTCAAAGGATCAGGTAGCAGGTGATGGGAAGGTGATAGGATCAGCCAGGCAGGTGACTTCTGCCTGAAATCCTGGAGAGTCACTGCCAGTCAGAGTAGACACTACTGGCCTAGATGGACAAATAGTCTCCCTTGGTAGAAGGCAGCTTTCTGTGTTCACCATAGCATATCATGTTACCTCCTATGGGAGATTTTTTGGTGAAACTTCAGGTCTTTTTTTCTTTTGAGCTTATTTCTGTTTTTAAAGCTTCTTCAGAGTGTTAGTTAATCTGTCTTAAATAAGGTTTGGAGAAAGGGAAAATATACCTCTATAGTAATATTTGCATTAGAAAGTCAGAAAGTATATGGGCAGCCTGACCTCTTCCTCATTTTTAGCTGCTCCAGTGCAAGCGGAGGTATGTGCTGCAACAGTCAAAGAAACATTCTGTCACATTGCCAAGTATAAGCATTCTTGGAGTGCTAGTGAAGTAGTGCCAGTGGTGCAAAGGAAGAAGCTGGCTCATAACTGAAGAAAACAAGATATATCCTTGTACCAATGAGAATCAGATCCTGATTTGCTTGTGTGTGTGTGTGTGTTTAACAAACTGTGGCAAATCACCATTTGCCAAGTTCAGAAGCACCCAGTTGTACTGAATTATATGGGCAGAATATGTATATTCAATAAACTTTGTATGATTGAAAACAAAGGATCTAGTCTTACAGCCACTAAGATTTTTCCAGCTGATATAATTTTCCCTAGAATAAGTGGAAATTGTCTTAGTCCTTGTTCTCATTTGTGCTTGTGTTGTTGTTTATTTTTCACAGTGGGCAAGTCCAAAGCAAGCATAAAAGTAAGTGTACTATTTTCCATAAACTGATAGCCATACCTAACTCCTTCTTGTAGTATAAGAGCCATGATATCATTTTATTGTAGTGCTTCTGTTGCAGAAAATTGTAGCTAGATTTGTTCTGATTTTGCATTTCACTAGAAACCACTGTAGTTCAGGAAAATGTTACGAGCAATATGGAGCTCACAGCAAAATTGTAGGTCTTTGTCTTTAAAGCCCTAATGGCTTGGGTTCAGAGTACTTAAGGACCACTTTCTCTCATATGAACGTGTGCCCAGCTATTAAGATCTTCCTTGGTGGTCCTTCTTTGGGTCCCCTTGCCATCAGGTGAGGCAGGTAATGACCTGCGATAGGGCCTGGTGCTGGCCTTGATATCTTTTGTTGTCAGGTGAAGATCTTACACGTTGCTTTTATTTTAGCTGATATGGGTTGGTTTGTTTTTGCTCTCACATGAATGGGCTCATCCTGAATTTTGGACTGCTTGGGAGCTTCAGAGTGCTTCAAGGCAGCTGTCAGAGCCCTGATGCATTCCTTCAGAGCAGTCTCCCGGGCATCGAGGCTTCGCCAGCTGCCCTGATATACACACCTTCAGATCAGTCCTTGTTGGCACTGATGCTGCTCTGAAAAGTGCATATTAGGGCAGCCATCAAAGGGGGGAAATACAATCTATGTGCCCACAAAATAGGGGGTGAGGCGGGGTCCACACCCTACCAAGTACCATATTGCCAAGAGTCCTTGGTGAAGGATTGGCTCCCTCCCCCATATCCATTTTCAGGGATACACAGACTTTATTTTTCCCCTATGAGGCAGTCATTTTCAAAGTTGCAGATGCTTTTTTTCTGTGGTACGCAAACCAGTGGAGAGATTGATGTCTCCTTTAGTTTGCATAGGATAGAAAAAAAAGCCTATACCCCCCCCCCAAGGTGGTGGTTTGGGGATTAAGGCTACCCACGCCAAGGACCTTATTGCCTATGGGGTGCTTTGTGGGGGTGTGGGCTCCCCTCCCTCTCACAATTCCCTATGATATTCAGTGGGGAGACATAAAGCAAGAATTTCTGAAGAAAGGTTCTATGGCTCTCTTCCAGAGTGGTCCAAGCTGAATCTGCCCACTATCCAAAGTGGGGCCTGAATCAAATATTGACTTCTGTGCCCACCCCTAGTTTTTAGTATCGAGATGAGAGAGATCAAATAAAGGAACTTCTGCTTAAACCTTTTGTGTTCCACCAGTACAGCTCCTTTTAAAATAGGCTTATATTCTTAAAATTAATTATGCAAGAATTGTCCTACTTCCAAAGCTGGGACAACTAAAAAGTAATTTCATTGGCATGGTTAGGTGAGCAGTTTCAAGTTATAGACTAGAGGCGATTATAATAGGTAAATCATTACTGTTTTAACAGATGTGTAATAAAAACAAAATCTTAAAGCATACATTGAGAGCAAAACAGAATGGGCATATTCTGAAATCAGTGCAAACTTCCTGCGAGAAGAATGAATGTTCAACAAAACACAAAACTGGATCAAGACTTTCTGTGACAAAAGGTGGTAAAACTCCCGAGACTTTGATATTGACTAAGGATTCACCAAAGGAACCCTGCAATAAAGATCATGCTTTTATTATCCAAAAAGACAGCACAACTGGTAAGCCTGATAACACTGGAATGTCAGTTAAGAAACCTTTGGCGTCCAACAAGAAGCTTAAAAAGCCTTCTGTTGAGGATCTACGAGACAATTTGGTATGTCTGACACAACAGCAGCTTGAACAGATTTTGATGGCTGTAAAAGAAGGAACCAAAGGAGTCTCCCAGCTTCGAGATGAAAAGAAGGAAAAAACAAGTAAGATATTTATCTTCTACTAAGAACCAAATTATTTTCCTAGTAGCTTTAAACAAAGGCAGATGCTTTGGAAATAGGGAGAGGTTTACACTGAAATTAAATGATCAAATAAGCTACTATTGGGATAAAAATGGGAAAATTCCTTTATTGCTGAATAGTTTTTCACTGGCCCTTGTATTCATAGCCATAATATATATTTAGTAAATATATATTTGGAGTTGTTTGAGCTTAGAAAAAAATAGTTAGATTTCTTGTAAATTTAGATTCCAATCCCATATGATTCTTGTTGTTATTATATGCCCTTAAAGGGTCCTAATGTGGAAGACTGATTGATCATGTCCACATATTTAGAAAATGCATATTTTTCACGCAGTACAGACACATCCTCCTCAGGAGGGGGGTAGGCAGAAGTCAGTGAGTAGTGAGTTGCTTATAAACCTGCTTGGTGTATTAATAGTTCCTAGCACCCTGTGGTGACACATGCTAGTATTAATTATACCAGAAGACAATTCTCCCACTAAGCTGGGACAGTGAAAATTTGCTACATCTTGATGCCCACACATTTTTACCATGTTCCAAACTAGGTCTTCAATCAGTACTTCCTTCATGTATGTTTATCAAGCTAGCTGAACTTTAATTGTCTGTCTCCAGGAAGGAACACTGATATAACCTCCAACATGGACTGGAAGACAGTGTCCAGTTATAGCTAGGAGTCTGTGTTTCTGTATAGAGGAAATGGACAATTACAATGCAAAAGCATCTTTAAATAACTAGCTGAATTCAGACAACATGCCAATTGTCAAACTATGGTGAAGTCTGCTGAAATATTTGAGCTGCTGCATCAGGGAGGCTGGACTGAATTTATGAAGCTGAAAGCAGAAAGGTTGGAAATGAAGGCAGAGAAACCATGGTTTATGTGTGAATGTTGCAAAGCTCAAACCATGCTTTGAGTTCCAAACTCTGATTAGCACAAACCTTGGTTTAGGCGTGGTGTCTGAACTGAGCCTCTGGCAATGCAATCCTATGCATGTCTATTCTGAAGTAAGTCACATTGAATTCAAAGGGAATCCAATGGGACTTACTCCCAGGAAAGTGTGTGTATAGGACTGCAGCCTGAACTCATTTTGTGGAAAAGAACAGAACAACATAAAGCACTTCCTAAAAATCTCTCCATGTGCTGACATCCTTTATTATATCCTCTTGCAATATTCTAATCTCCATATTTTGCCAACTTATATCTTTTTTACATGAAAAGCATCTTGTAAATTTTTCACTCTTTATCTTTCACCCTAATTCCAATTTTCTATGTAACATCAAGCTCAGTTAACATTTGTCACAGCTAGCAGGCATTTCATGCCAGCAAGTAGCAACATGGTGCAAAAAATATCATCAAATAAGGGAGCAATTCTTTGGTCACTACACACTGTCTAGGCTGACACAGGATTGTTCAGTTGTTGGTAACTGAGGTTGGAGCCCGGGCTCTGACCTTGGTTCCCAGAAACCACACTCCCCTCCCCCATCCCCTCGTAGCTGGCGTGGTTGTTTCCATGCCAGCTATGTCTCCATGCTTGGAAATGGAACACGGAGACGGGGAAAACGGGGCAGTCCCAGAGGTGGGGAGGGAAGGGGAGGAGACTGCAGAAGCTGCTTTATGCCGCTTCCTATCAGGTCGCCAGGCCCCTTCCATCCCTCCCCCGCCTGAAGCTGCACCTAGATGGGCGAAATCGCCAGTCTAGGCAAAAATGCGGGGAGGCCAGAGCACGAAGGAGTGGATCCCTTCTGTGCTCAGCCGCCCTGCATAGGATAGTTGGCAGCCTCTGATTTTGTAGGCTGGTGACTATCCGGATAGGATTGCACCCTAAGTGTAGCAAGAATGAATTTTGTAACTCTGGCCGGTGTTATGGCATGATAGAAAAGTCTACCATCCTTGTGGCTTGAGAAGAGCAGGTTTCCTGGTTCAAGGAAACAAGTCAGCCAAGAAAAGCTGGAGTCTCCTGGGCCCTTCCCTCTTGGCATACCCTCCTTTTCTGCTGATTTTTAACTGCCCTGGTGTGGAGTCTTTCCCTTTAATGACATCACATCTGATTGTGTATTTTGAATGTAATCTGCATTGTGCTCATTCACAATATAATAGAAGCCTGCTTTCTCGAGTTATTTAAATTCATCTGAATTCTCCATTTTGATGTAACCATTTTAAAATAGCACTCTTGTCTATAGGAACCGCTGCTATAATTTGCTAGGCAAGTTAGATACTTTCAGGTTCCCAGCATTAGCTAATATGCACTGTGCTTTTTAACACACACAGCTTTGCTAAGTAGGACAAAAGACTGGAAATGTCATCTTACAATGCAGTCAGTAAGCATATTCATTCAGACACAGGCCCCATGGAAATGAGTGACTTCTCTAGTAGGATTGCAGTCTTACAATGATTGTCTGCACGGAGAAGTAGATCCCACTGAGTTCAATGAGTCTACTGGTTTGCAGACTTAGCCTTATTATTTCACTGACAGGGCATAATAATACTTTTCAATTGTGATAAAAAATAGCATCAGACCTGCATTTGTGTCTGCTCTCAAGTCTAAGTTGATTTAAAGTTGTTTCGTACTTTGCAGAGTTTTATTGGAAAATATACAGGTATTTAAATAGCCAGTTGTATTTATATGTTTTATTTTTTACAATAAATGGAAGCAGCAACAGGGAAAATTATGCCTCCATTTGTTTTTATTGTGACAAAATGTGTATGCCATTCACGATAGATTGTAATGTGTGTGAATGTTGCAATTTAAATCCAGGCAGTGTTTTAAAAGTGTGAATTCAACCACAAACATAAGTAAGTTGAATATTTCGGAAACAGATTAATGCACCTGCATTTTATTCACAAGTAGATTGGGAATCACAGCAGTAACTTAGGAGTATAACCCTTTATCAAAGAAAGGATAATTTAGTATACTGGGTCTTAGTATAATTTAGCTGGCTTTTACTGCTTCTTTAAAGGGTTTTATGCTGGACACAAGGAAAATCTACTGTAGCATTAATTTTAAAGAGCCCTTTTTTTCTTTTTAGTTTCAAAGAGTGCAGGTAGCAACACTCGTGCTGATCAGACTCCAGAGGAAAACATAATGGGATTACTCCAAAAGGCTGGTGAAGTTCCATCTGTTCCAAGTGAAAGTAGTTTCATTTCAAACAAAAAACAAGGAACATCCAAGCATGCTGAACAGAAAGCAATCATGTATGTAGTTCTTATCAACTAAAATTTCAGATTAGTTTGACTTTATAATGATATGAATGCTTTTGAAAGAGAATATTACCATAAGCAGGGTAGGTGGAGGATAGGCCCTTGCATACTATAAGAGTTGGATCCACGATCTGCTTTCTGTGGTTAGAAGGGCTCTGCTAATCTGTTTCTTCAGGAGGGAGTTATTAGAGAAGACACTTGCTCTCTCCTGTACAAAATAGGAAGACAGCTTCGGTCTCTGATTCTTTTACCATGCAGGCAGGCAAAACTTTAAAGAATACAACAGGATGAACCTACGTTAATAGTCTCCTTCCATCCCTGATTCTGTCATTACTAATTAGTAGTTCTTTTAACCTTAGATTTAAACAACTCTTCTAATTTTCTTCAGCAGGAATTCATGGAAACCAGCTGACATGTTTAGTACTTTGGGAGAAAGAGAGAGAGATAAAACCCTGTTGGATGCTAAGAAGTCCCAATGGAAGAAGGAACTGGGTAGAGTGTAATTGGCTGCATTTATATTTTAGACAACTGATTGTTAAATAGGCATCTTTTATGTAAATACTTTGTTACTTCAGTTAAATGTATATAAAGTGGTAAACTATGATCAATCCACAACCGAAGCTTTATAGGGTAGTTCTGTTTTTTGTGTTATTAATTTTATATAACTATATTAAGAGCTTTGGCTATTGGGTGGTATAGAAATTAAATAAATAAAATTAATACAAACTTCAGTGGTCAGTATTTAAACTAAGGGGATGTATCCAATGTTAATCTAACTTAAATCCCGTTCATTTCAATGGATCTACTCCAAGTAGATTTTCCCCCTTTACTTACCACATTCTCTGCAATTTCTATTGGTGAACGTTTTTTAATTTAGAACGAACATCTATTTTCAATGGCTGATAAAAGCTTTTTTTCTTATCTGACACTATTATTATCCTGTGGATTTTTAAGGCCTCATATTATTGCTTATGCCAATGTATTTATTTATATTTAGTGGTTGCACTTGGAAATCACAATAAACCTAGGCTTGCATGCTCCCTCTTCTAAAGCAGCCACAAGGAGGAGTTAAAACGCTTTCGCTTCCATTTTTTATTAACTGCAGCTTGTTGTATCGTCAAACTGGTTATTCTTAACTATGCTTTGTTTGAAACAAGCCAACTCAAAACCATGATTGATGAAGCTGGTTTGTTTCACAACCATAGTCATGGTTTAAGGTTTGGACAAAACACTGAACTGTAGCTAATAAAAATGGGAAGAGAGCTTCAGATCTCCTCATGGCTGTGCCAGAGGAGAGAGGGGATGAGGAAAGCACACTAGCTTGAGACTCGCCTAGGTTCATGTAGGCAAAGAGTAGTTCCACCAATTGTTTCTGTTTTTAAAAGACGAACAGATAGCTTTAAAGAAGAAGCTCAAAGAAAATTTGGAAACGGAGTCAAAACTTCACCCATGGCAGAAAACTGATACAGGAAAAAGCTGCTCAGAAAAAGTGCTAATGGCTGATCAAGCTAAGGTAAAAAAAAAAAAATTAAAAGAACCATTTTGTTTAATGCATCCATTGCTTATAAAAAGTTGATATTTTTATTTATATTCTAATTCCACACTATGCTGTTAGTGAAAATAGATGTCTGCATTTAACTCTTTTGCGTTTTATTGCTGCTGTTCTTCCACTCCCAGCCCCACCAGTAGGCATGCATTCGTACTGCTTTTATGATTAGGCAGATCATTTGGTTCCACACTCTGTTCCAAACATCTTTACAGGCCCATCCTAAAGAAACAGTGATATCCTTGGGATATCCTCTGCCAAAGGCTCCTAGAATTAATTTTGATGTCTAATACGGGAGGTGGTTGCTTTCTTACTGGACAAATGTAATTGCATAATATGTAATTGTATAAAACATTGTGTTTACATTTTAACACCAATGCAAAAAAGCACTTTGTTTGAAATCACCAAGATACTTTGTTTGTAGATGACATTTTCAGATGACTTGAGTGCTGCGATGGAAGATATCCACACTTGTGGAAGTTTAACCATTGAGGCTAGTGAAGCTTCACCCAGTGTTTCAAGTGGCCAAACTGGACAGTTCTCTAGTTTCAGTTCTCCTGACTTACCAGCTGCTATTCGAACAGCCTTTGTGTTAGGGGTAAGAATTTACAGTGCAGTGTTTTTGTGTTTTGAAGCCTTAAATGTCAGTGTATTACTCTGCTTATGGAATGCCCTTCTGTGGCAGTTTTCAAGTGGTTGGCTGGGCAGGCAACATTCAGAGATGCCATAGGCATAGGATATCCAGTTTAAGGGCAATGGTAGGATTGGTTAACCTACAAAGGATCAGAAACAGAGCCTAATATGTCATGTGGAACTCTTTAGAGGTTGTAATGTTTTGCCTCCTGTCCTCTTGTCCCGTCTAAGAAAAAATAGATTTTCGGGCACACTTTGCGTTGAATTCTAGTTTTAGTTTGACGTTAAACTTTTTAGGTACATTCCAATTATATACACAAAAGAAACAATAGTGAACAAACAGTAGTGTGGTAGAATGTTGGATGTAGCGCTTGAGCTTCGTTATTGAAAAGAAGCCATTCTTAAAATTTTGGAACTTGATGTGGGTACCAAGACAGTACTAGTTCTAGAGCACTCCAAGTAAATTAAAGAAAGATGTCATTTATTCCAGTTACATAAAATGGCATGAGATGCTATATAGGGAACCATTAAAAAAAGTCTTAAGGAAATGTGGTGTGGGAAAAGTCTGTTGCCTGAACTATATTTTATAAGATTTTATCTGCATTTCTAGAAGGTAGATAATGCACTAGCCAAACAGATCTTTTAATATGGATTTATTGTGAACCAGCAAAGTGTGATTTATAAAATGCATATGGATTTTAGCTGTTTCTTAAGGATTCAGTGCACATGTGATGTGTATCCAGTAACTATGGTCCACAGTGACAAGGTCTTCATCCAGTGTTGGGACCCTATGTTCCATGTGCACCATAAATAGCAAGACCTGTGCATAGAAATGTCAGCATGGGTTTAGAATACTGCAGAATCCAGTCTGCTCGTAGCGGCTTGTGATTATTCAACGTGGGTTTGAATGTCTGCTGTATTTGGATGAAGTGTCCCATTTTTGTAGTGCAAAGGCTGAATGAATCCACCTGAATTCATCTTCATCCTTTACACTTCAAAAATGGGATGTTTTATACAGGTACAGGAGACGTGTACATATGTTTGAATAAAGTAAAGGGTTAATGGAAATAAAACATGTCTTCTTCTTTTAGGAAGCAACACCAGTAGAGCATCCATTTAGTGCTGTCAAACGTGAACAACAGAAAAAGTGGCTTGAAGAGCTTGATAAACAAAAAGAAGCTGACAAACTACGAAAAATAGAAGAAAAATATAATTTATCCAAGGTAGCTGTGATTATGAAGTGTAATTTGAAATAAAAAAGTAATAGTTTTAAAATGAATTAACAGTTTGAGGAACAGGTTTTTCCCCTCATCTAATAAGAAATGAAATAACATTTGTTTTTGTCATGTGGGTGCACATTGCCATTTCTACTCTGCCTTATGTATTTATATCTGTGTGTGTGCACGTGTGTGTGTGTGTGTATTGTGCGTAAGCCCCTGTGTTGCATGTTACCTGGGCTATGTAGGGAGGAGGGTGAGCTGTTATTTATCCATTTTCATTATATCCCGCCGTCTCTCAAAGGAGCAAAAAAAATATCTCCTGCTTGAGGATTGTACAAACAGCCTCATACTACAGAGCTGTGCACATTTATTTATATGATTTGTACCCTGCCTTTCTAGCAAGAAAAATAGCACTCAGAACTCCTACTGAAAATAGTGGGTCTTAGTTCCAAGTAAATAAGCTTAACTTGCAGCCCAATGCTTTCTTTTAGATACTACAATAGGAGAGCATTTAAGGAAAATGTTAAGAAGTATGGAGCATGCAAAGTTCTGTTATACTCTTTGGGATTTGCTTGTGCACATTCAGTAGCTTTGTGTCTTGTCCAGTGAACCTAAAAATGCAAGTCTTGCTCTTTAAGGACTTGCATCTAAAATAGCAATGATCTTAAAATATTTCTATAATCCATGCATTTACAGGAAGTAATTTATGGTGTTTGCTGTTTTTGAGGAATTTATGGCAGAAAACCTAGGCATAAAATTAAATGTAAATGTTTTGTTCCTGCTTCTTTAGGGTGAAGAGCATGACAAATGGACAATGCATTTTGATTCTTTCAGGAATCATGCTAACTCTTTTTCACAATGCCCTTTAAATACAACGTATAAAAAGCAACCCGAAGCTTTATACCTTTCCCTTGAACCTCAGGACCAGACTGCTTTTACACCTACAGCTTTTACACCTACAGAGGTGGAGATCTCAGGAAAAGCAATGGGAAACAGTATTTCAGAGCCAAATCAGAAAGCCAGGTGAATGTCCCCCTCAGTTTTCCAGTCAACTTGCTGCCAGCATTTCATTAGCATAATATTTTATAATGTTGTCTGTTCCTTGGAGACTTTGCGCTCAATACATTTGTTTTGGTTTTAGCGTTCTGTACGCATGTACAATTTTCTTCAGATTTGTCTTACTGCACTGAAATTGCTGATCAGTGAACAAAAACATTGTGCAAAATTATTGTGAATATAACAGCTGATGTGGAGAAATGTCATAGGGTCCTTACACAGTACTTTGATATGTTCATGTAAATAATAATGTGTGTCTCTAAATGCTTTTCTGTTCATAGTTTCCTTCGTTCCATGACTGCCCTTTTGGATCCTGCTCAACTTGAGGAAAGAGAAAGGCGGCGGCAAAAACAATTAGAACATCAGGTAGACTCACTACGTGTTGATGTAGTGTTACTCCTTTTTTTATTTTCTGTTTTGCCGCAAAGATTGTGAAAATATTAATATCTGAAACCCCCCACGAACAAAAAACTGAACAAGTGAGAGGAAACACACTGATGTAGTTAGGCTTGGATTGTGGTTAGGACCATAACAAATTGCTTTTCTTTTCTTAAACATAACCTGAAGCACCACAAGGAAAAGTTACCTTTCTTTACCTTTCTTTCATTGGGATGTTGCAGCTGAGTTTTTCTCAGGTGATCTGAAAGCCTACTATTAATAAACTTTTATCAGTATTTCATTGAATGGTCCCTCATCTTAGTTGAAATCACCATCAGAGTTTCATTATTCCAGACATTATACAACTCTCTTAACAATATAGATTCCCCTGTTATCACTTTCCGTTCTCCTTTAAACCTTTAGCTGAGCCACATGATATCAGTCAAAATATTATAATTTTAGAAACCATAGCACATCTGAGGTTTAATTTCCCAAACCTTCAGCTGCTCTTTTTAAAAAATTAGCTTCATCTTCACCCAAATCCTAGGTGCTACACTGCCCACTCCTTCCTCCCACGCATACACTTCCACACTCATTTGTTTGCTTAGGACCTTGGGGGGATGGGAATAGAAAATAGAGGTGCAAGGTGCTCTAGGCAAAAACCATTCTGGCTCTTGTCACCTGAGCAATTAATCAGCAGGCCTGAAGTCCGCTCTTACCCAAGTAACTGATTAAAATCTCTTTTGTGAGGTAGCAGAAAGGGGAGTTTCTTCACTGCTGCTTCTGAAGTTTAAACGTCTTCTAGAAGTCTCGCTTAAGTTGCATGCACCAGAAAATACTTTCTGTTCAATGCAATTCCTGTCTAATCCAAATATAGCCATGAGAATGTTTTTCTAATATACTTACAAAACTATTACAATCCATATAATGCAGATGCTAAAAAGGAGGGAGCGATAGCTATTTGTTTTATAAAATGAAAAAGTAAATAAACTAGACCAAGATAAACACAGCATTAACAGTCATAATCCAGATTGAGAAATTTAAGAAGTCTAATGGTATTAATAGGATAGTATAATAATAATAATAATAATAATAATAATATAATAATGGGGAAAAGTCTTATGGAAGATAATTCCAAGAGGGTCTTCGTTTTAGGGCTTTTTTTTCCCGATTGGTGTGTGTGTCTATGTCTCTGTCTGTTTTTAATAATCATTAAAATCTACTTATCCACATCTCTCAAGAGCATTTTATCATGATTTTTTCCAGAAAGCCATAATGGCTCAAGTGGAAGAAAAACGACAGAAGAAACAACTTGAAGAGGAACAAAGGAAACAGGAAGAGCAAGAGGACGAGCTCCGGCTTGCAAAAGAACAGGAATTGATGAAGAAGCAGTTTGAAGAAGATCTGCTCAAACAAAAGCAAAAAGAGGTAGGCATCTCACAGTGTACTATGTCAAAATTTAAACTGGGCAATTAGTATCAAGTGCCGATAATGGTACTTTGTGCAGAATTCCTGAGAATATTTGTTTCCAGTTACTCCTCCACATGATTACAAGCCAGAATAAATTATGCCAAATAAACATTGAAATAAATTATGCAATAAGTGCTATGCTTTACAAGACTCAATAGAAGTGGGCTGTAGTCCATGAAAACATGTGTCATATCTGTTAGTCTTTAAGGTGCCATGAGGCTTTGGGTTGGAGCCAACTTTGTCATTCCACCAGTGGAATGACTATCATTGGCAGAACAGGACTTGCCTATCCTCTCCTCCTCTCTGCAGTCTCCCCCTGGGTGTTCTCCAAATCTGCTCCTGAGGGTTGGGAGGCTGCAGGGCAAAGAAAGGATAGGGAAATCCTATCCGCCAGCAGTATCTCTTCTGCTGGTGGAACAACAAAGTTGGATCCAACCTCCTGTTAGTTCTATTTTGTGGTTCCTTTGGTGTCAACACGCTCCTCCTTTTAGATTTAGATCAGGGGTGAGCAGCTTGTAGCCTTCCAGATGTTTGGGCCTAAAACTCCCATCATCCTCACCATTGGCTATGCTGGCTAAGGCCAATGGGAGTTGTAGGCCAAAACATCTGGAGGGCCTCAAAGTGTCCACCCCTACTTTAGATGAATTCTTCACTCTCAAGGCTTCTGGTATTATGAGTCTCTGCTCAGTGAACTGAGTTCCAGCATCCCAGGTATAGCAGCCAGCTCTAACACAGGGACACAGTTACCATGGTCATCCGCAGGAATTTTACAGGAGGGGCAAAACTGCACAACAGTTTGTGGTTGTCATTTGTGCACATAGCATGTGCCTCTATAACACACCTGTGCGTTTTCCTTGTGTGTGTGCTTTGTTGCTTAGAATCACATTCCATGACAATTACAAGCCTACACAGAGTAGTAGAAGGTCCTGGGAATTGAGTAACAGTAATGCAGAGGAGTGTTGTATTCAAGAAGCATCATGAAAACCTTCATTTGGAATGAGGGATAAAAAACCCTAGGAACAAGAGAAAAAATCCAGAGGCACAAACACAGTACAGGTGTCTTAAGAATTTCATGTTGGATATTTTGTGGCATCACTGCCTTTATCGTAACATTGACAACTTCACATGATTTGTTCTAGAATGGTTTCCTTCATCTTGGAAACATTGGTGAACACTCTCTAGAGCAGCCATTCCCTACCTGGTGCCTCCCAGATGTTTTCGACTACAGCTCTCAGCATTTCTGACCATTGGCCACTCTGGCTATGGCTGATGGGAGTTAAAGTCCAAAATATCTAAGAGGCATAAGGTTGGGGAAGGCAACTCTAGAGAGTAGCAGTGGAGTCTGTGCAGAGTGTCTTCTAGAAGAGCCTGGACTACTCACTTTACTTTTCACATTATCAGCCACTTTTTACATCAGCTAACAATACAACTTTCATGATTTGAATTTTGAACTTCAGCAATGTTCTTTTGGAATTGCATATTTTTCCCTGGAACTGCACATTTTGTGTATGGCTGCACATTTTTTAAAAGCCCTAATAGCATCAGAGGTCTACCATTTCTGGTAATTCTGGTGACTCAGCAGCAACACGGCCTGGGCATCAGGTCTACCAAAATAAGTAGACCTGGCCTCTGAGAAATTTGTATATGGCATCTACCCCTTTGTTGTTTCTCAGTGGGTACACCTGGTGTCTGGACAGTGTCTTTCCACCTGCAGCTGAAACTCTCAATTCTTTCCCTGATTACCTTTACCCCTTGTAATGGCCCTTGGTCCAAGGATCATTAGAGCGGTAAAGAGCATGATTACTATTGGGGTGGGGAGGACCTGCTTGGCTTGCATTCCACTCCTAGGTCCTGCTGTGTAGGCAATGCACAATAGATTTAGATACATTCACAACAGGGTTATTTATTACTACAGTACATGAGAAAACACTAACTTCGGAAGTGCATGGCACACTTTCTCAGCTCCAAAGCCTGCACTAAGAGAGAGATAGGGAGAGGTTTCACTTGGACCTCCTGCAAAAGCCAAGAATGGCACGTTCTCTTAAAGCTATATACATAACAACAATGTGCTGTAGCCCTTAATAAATTGCACTGCTGCTACAATCACCTTCGCAGCCCCATCTTCATTTCCCTGGAACACCAACACACCAGGAGACTGGATAACAACACTGGACTACACTGCAGAGTTGTCTTAAACTACTCTAACCCCACTTCCCATAGGGATAACAACACTGGGGTACTTTGCAGGACTGGTGTAACCCACACTTTGTCAGCCATAGCCTGCAATATGGGTATAATAATAATGAATGTTATCTACATGCCGTGTCATGGTATTTTTCATTTATTTCTAAACTCAGAAAAAAATATTAATGATTGCTGCTATGTTTTGGTTTTTGGTAGACACACTACTGTCCACAGCTACACTAAATTCCTGGATTTCTAAATTTTTTTTTATGAGGCTGCAATTACTTCCTAACAGGGAAGGCCCCAAAAAGGCTTAACACACCCCGAAGGCTTAACACACCCAGGTGGTAGATGTATTGACCATTGCCATGACTTCATTCATTGACTAAAAACCCTGAAAGATGAGCGGGCTAGTTTCTCACAGTTTCTCACAAAACAAATGGGGAGAATAGTGGCTATACATTTTGCCTCATATCTTGGATTCTACAAGGGAAGAGACTTGCCTTTTTTTAAAATGAAAGCTGGGAATCTAGAAATTATGGCTCAGTCAGAGGGGAGTTAACTGCTCCCCTTGCCCCTTCCTGTGGACACCTATGATTGTGACATTGTCCCTTTTTTGGCTCTTTACGTAGGCTTGGATTCAAAGTACCCTTTCCATGACCTGAACACACCCACCTGTGCATGTCAGGGCTGGGGAGGCTGATGTTGATTCACACAGCTGTGCACTGCATTGCACGCCCTTACAGAGGGTTCCCCAACCTCTGGGATCATCTTTTGTGGCAGTTCAAGGAGTATCAGCAGGAAGGGAGGGGTTGTTTGATTCTATAGGGCTTTGGGACTGTTGCTCATTATTTTATTTTATTGTATTTTTTAAAACATTTGTATCCCGCCCTATATCATTAAGATTTCATGGCGGCGTACAGATAAAATCAGTTTAAACAGTATAAAACAATAAATAATTTAAACACCTAAAACATATTAAACTATTAAACAAGCTAATATCAATTAAAATCTAAAACAATAAAACAGTTAAAACAGTGTGCTAGTTAGGAATTATTTAGCCCTCAAAGGCTTTGGTAAAAAGCCATGTTTTTACTTGGCACCAAAATAAAACCAATGTCTTCACCAATTGGGCCTCCAAGGGGAGGGCATTCCACAACCGGGGTGCCACAGCAGAGAAGATCCTCTCCCAAGTCCTACCGTAGTGTATGTCTTGCACTGGTGGGATGCAGAGGAGGGCCCCTCCAACAGATCTCAGTCCTTGGCCAGGCATATATAGGAAAAGGCACTCTCAAATATCGAGGTCCCAAGCCGTTTAGGGCTTTAAATGTCATTACCCAAACCTTGAATTCTGACCGGAAGCATGCTGGCAGCCAGTGCAACCCCTTTAAAACTGATGTTATATGATTTTTACGAGATATTTCCAGTCAGCAGTCTAGCTGCTGCATTTTGCACTAGCTGCAACTTCCGAGTTGTCTTCAAGGGCGGCCCTATGTAAAATGCATTGCAGTAGTCTAATCAGGAAGTTACCAGTGCATGTAGTACTGTGGCTAGGTTATCCCTGTCCAGGAAAGGCCGTAGTTGGTGGATCAGCTGAAATTCTACACTGATCCCATGAAGTAGTTGGTTCTTCAGGGAGATTTCCAAATGGTTCTGCCTCTGCCAGAGCTGCTTGGGCTTGAACTGGGAGTCTTTTGAATTTGTGTGCAGCTGCCCCATGCAGTGAGCCACTGAACTGTGTGTTGCTGTCTCTGCGTAGATAGCTTAATATCTTCAAGCCCTTGACTGACAGCTCCCAGCCAGGGTGGCTATGGAATCCTCCTGGGCAGGAAGAAGTAGAAGAGGTCTTCATGTTCCAGTTAAGTCTTGCTCAAACACCAAGTTCCTCCTGAGCTCTGAGCCTGTTCCTGTATCCTTTGGTCGTCCTTCTTTCTTGATTTGCTTCTTCCTCCTAGTTTGTCCCTTGGTTCTGACTTACTCTTCAGCCCTGAACACTGGCTTGTCCCCCAGCTTCTGGCTCACCACAGCCCAGCACAGGCAGCCTCACATTCAGATCCCAGGCCGCATTAGCTTTAGATACAGGAATATGGTTGCAAGTGAAAACCTTTTTCCATTTGTTAGTATATACCTGTGTTCATGTGAGTTCGCTCGCTCGCGCTCTCTCTCTCTCTCTCAATCTCTCTCTCTCTCTCTCTCTCTCAATCTCTCTCTCTCACACACACACACACCCCTACCTCCTGCTTTAAAAAAATCCCTATAATATGCAATTCATAGAAATAAGTAGTGTATAAGACAGCATTAAGGTTTCCTTTTTGTTCCCTTGCTAAATGCTTTTATGTGTATATATCTTCTTTATTCTGTTAGGAAATTATGACCCTTAAAACAAATGAGCTATATCAGACAATGCAAAGAGCTCAAGAGCTGGCCCAGAGATTAAAACAGGAACAGCGTATTAAAGATCTTGCTCAGAAAGGGCATGATATTTCCAAATTGCAGAAGAATCTTGGTGGCGGTAAGTACCAGGCATAAATGGGGTAATTATACAGAGCTGATTAGACATATGTTTAATTGCTCCTTGATAACCACATACAAAGAATAAAATGTGTGCCTTTTTATAATGCTTGGTGGTAGGAGATTTCAAAAGCCCGTCTTTTCCATTAAAGCTTGGGTACAGCCCCCAGGTTACCATGCCCTACTGTAACTAAGGCTAAGTACATGTAACTGGAATAATGGCACATTCTTCCTCAGTCTACCCCCAGCCTCCCTTTCATTCCCTGTCCCCTGTTTCCCTGGTGTTGAATTTTAGTTTGTAAGGTGTATGAGGCAGGGATCTTTCCTCTCATACTCTGCACATTAATGGTAGTATATAAATAATAATACTTCAAGATTGAAATCCATCATTAATTTATACAGAATGGAATTGGAATTGTTTTCGGACCCTCCTGGGAATTCTGATACACTAAAATTAGGAATCGCAGCTGAGATGGGCTGAGATTCAGACTGAGACACACAATCCAAATGCAATTTTTAGAACACCTTTATTTAGATAGAATGCAGTGCAATTCAATCCATTCACACTTTCCACACTCAGATTCATTACCCATGTTGGAGCCACAGGGCCTGGAGGCCAGCCAGGCTGTATACTCAGAAGCAGGAGGTGCGCTGTGTGCAGCTGCTTCGCTGGTGTTCCGGTCTTCCCTTGTAGTCCTGTTGATTTGGGAGTATCTTAAATACTCTTCTTTCCTAAGCCTTAGCACAATGTGGAAAAGCATGTCTGTTGCTTATGTGTCCTGGTTGTACATTAATTGGACTCATCAATGCTAAAGGACATTACTTTTCTCCAGAGGTCTTGACTACTATTTCACTTGCTGGCACTCATGCAGCCTTTGCCTCAGGCTCCAGGCTTATCTTGGAAGTCTCTTTGTCCATTGTTTTTCTCTTCCAGATTCCATTGGTTAACTGCATCTTGTTGTTCACATTCCCCAGTCAACTTTGCATGTACACACCCCTTGCTTTTCCCAAATCTTCAACCTTTAATACTGCATGTTTCCTCTAGTAACACTTTCATTCATACCTCAGGAACACTTTCATCCAATAAAGGCAGGCTGTTATATGATTTTATGTGGCACTAACATATTGCCCTTCAAGAGGACTCAGTTATACAAGGTATTTTTAAAAAACATTTTCCAGAGATGTCTATTAACCTGCCCACAATCAGACTGATTCTGATTCACTGATACACAATCTATGTATGAGCCAAAACAAAGTGCTGAATTTCTGAAATGTCCACCCACACTTTCCAGCAATCTCTCAGGACATGAAGGGGCATTAAAATGTTTCTGTTTGGGGAGGAGTGGCATTGGCGCAATAGCTTTGGCAATGAGGGGAGTGCATTCCATCTTCCCCTGCCCAACTATCCCTACTGAGAGTAATAAGAGAAGTTGGTTTGTCCTACGTACCACAGAGCCAAATCTGGTGCAATGACGTCAATTGCATAACAGGTTAACCTCTTGTTGTAAAGAACAGGAAGCCTTTGTTTGTTTTGAAATGGCACTGAATGCGGAACGGGAAGGGGACACATAGTGCTGTAAACAGCCACAAAGAACCACAGAAAAGATAGGGTTAGGGTTGGAGGGTGGGGGCATTTACATCTCCTGATAGCCTTCTTATCCTGCAAATATTTGCAGTGAAATTTCAGACTGGCTTTAGTCAAGATGGACAGAGATGCCATAATCTTTAGTTATTAACTGTGTTGACAATTTACAACTCCTTTATTCCAGCACAATCCTTTTTTAGTAATTGACAAATTCATATGAAGTTGTGAATTCTGCATTAAGCTGATGTAATTATGTAGAACATTAATTTCTAGAGTTTTAAGGAGTATTATGTGTATACATTTCCCCCCTCTCCCATTTTCTTTTAGGTGATGTACCATGTGAGAGTTATTGTACTGACCTGAACAGCTTTCTGGATATCAGTGATCACCATGATCACTGTTCAGGAGAGAAAAGCAATATATTGAATCAGGATGTCAAAACTACTTTCTCTCCTCGGAAGGACACTGCTGTGCAGACAGGTACACAGGTTCATTAAGCAGCATGTTCTTTATCTTATCTATAGACCTAGGTATCGTATTTCAACTATTACAAGTAAAACAGAACATTTAGCTAGAAAGATTTCCCATGTTCATGTTCATTAATGAGTTGTCATGAGATTTTTTGATGAAGTGGGTTTAGCATTAAATCAATAATGTGCGACATAGCACAGGGAAGGGGGTGAGTGTGTGGCCCTCCAGATGTTGGGCTGCAATTCCCATCGTCCCTCACCATGCTGGCTATGCTGGCTAGGGCTGACGGGTATTGTAGTTCAGCAACATCTGGAGGGCCACTTGTTCCCCACCTCAGGGATAGTGTACGAGAAAATGAGACGTTAAACTTTCCTTTAAGTTTAAGAGTAACAACTGTGGAAGAACAAAGCCCAATTTGATAGAGTTAAGGAGATTTATTGGAAGGAGATATTTAAGAAATCCATTTGTAATATTTCAGCCATTCCTGAAATCAGTGATACAGCCAGGAAAATGCAGAGCGAGACTGTATTCCTAAACTGTGTTTGGATTTTAAACTATTGCAAGGAGAGGAAGAACAATGTGGAGGAGTTCAATATAGCTCTGATTATGCAGTTCCCCTGAGTGAGAATCATAGGCTATCTGGCAGAGGGAGAAGCATGAAAATGGTGGGATATACATTTCCAGCCATATGAGATGTTGGTAAAGAGGGGAGGGGACTGAAAAGGGAGATCTAGGTAATCTTACCAGGATGTAAGAGGGGAAATACAGGTTGCTTGCCTGTAATTGTAGTCCTTTGAGTGTTCATCTGTGCATTCACACACATACGGGTGCTGTGCCTGTGCAGTGCCGTGGTTGGAACATTCTAGAGCTGAAGAATGTTTTGGCAGGAGCCCATCCATCTGGCATATCCCCAGGTGCAGCTCCTGCCTTCCCTAGTTCCTTGAGAACGGAGTCGGAAGGATACTGAGGGAGGCACCCTGCGTGGGGATGGAGGATGGGTCATGTGAATGCAAGATGACCACTCAAACTATGGCTACAGGTAAGCGAGCTATGTTTACTTCTTTATGGTCTCTGTGCATCACACACACATGAGTGAGTAGCAAGCTATACACTTACTGGAGGTGGGGCAGGGTGCTAACACAGCACTGAATAAAGAACAGCTCTGCCAAAGGCAGCATCTGTAGATCAAGCTGGTAATGACGGACAAAGGTTGATGGTTGGAAACAAATAGCAGCTCTGCAAAGGTCCAGAACTGAAACTGAAACTCTCTAGCAAAGGCAGTAGAAACTCTAGTGGAATGGGGCCAAATGGTACCTGGAAGAGGGAGAGATACCAGTTCATACACAAGGTGTATAGTCTCAAACTCTGTTGGCAAGTTGCTGGAAGGAGACAGGAGGATCCTTATGAGGGCCTTGGTAACAAAGAAATCATGTGGGTGATGGCTGGGATGATCAAGTCCTATCAATGTAGAATGCTAGAGCTCTTTGAAGATTTAGGATGTGGAGAGACATTTCCAGCAGTGACGAGGATGATGGAAAGAACATGGGCAAGAAGATGTCCTGTTGTAGGTGGAAATTCGAGACTATTTGGGGGGAAAAGGATATGTCTGGATGGAGGACAACTTTATTTCTGTGGAAGGTAAGGTATCCATCCGCCCAAAGAGCACAGAGTTCACCACCTCAACAAGCCAAAGCTATAGCCATGAAGAAGAGAGTTTTGAAGCTAAGCAGATGAAAATCCGTCATTGCTATAGGCATAGAGGGTTTTCCCCTGAGGCCAACAAGGACAATAGAGAGGCTACAGGGAGGAGGACAAGGCTTGTGTAAATGGAAGAGATTCCGCAGGAACCAGTTGTCAATGTATAGGAAGGTGATAAGTTCATGGAGGCAAAAGTGTGTGGCTATGATCCCCATGCACTTCATGAATACCCAGGATGCTGTTGAGAGACAGAATGAAAGAATCTTGAACTGGTACGAGTGGTTGAGGACCCAAAAGTGGAGATACTGATGGTGTGAGGATGGATGACGATGTGACAATAAGTATGTTTTAGGTCATTGACTGCAAACCAATTGTCCCTGTGGAGGGGGGGTAGGATCTGGAATAAGGTGACTATCTGAAACTTCCTGGGGCACATAAAGAAGTTCACATCCCAGAGATCCAGGATGGGATGAAGTCTGCCATTGTGTTTTGGAACACTGAAATATCAGGAATAGAAACCCAGGTGTTCAGTGCCAGCCGTTTCCGGTTCGATGCCACCCTTGCATATGAGGGAGCAGATTTCTGAAAGGACAGTTGGGGAAGGGAGAGTGGTACTGACAGTGGCCGAAGATGGTAGGGCATTGAACTCTACACCGTACCCCTTGGCAACAATTTTGAGGACCCAAGAGTCGGGTGTGATGGCCTGCCACACTGGGAGGAAGTGGACAAGGCAATTCCCAAATGGGGGACAGTCAGAAACAAAATTATAGGTGTTAGGTCAACTCTTACAGGTGTTAGCTCTGCTCTTGGGTGGAAAGAAGGAGCATTTATGTTGAGAGTAGGATTGATGCTGAAAAGCGGAGGAAGACCTAGATTCTTGGTTGTGGAATAAATAGTATCCTTGTCATGGGCAAGAGAGGTGGGTTGCTGGGGAAGCGGCTTACTGATGCCCATCTTGAAGACTATGGTGTGGAGGTGCTGGACTCTCTCCAGGGAGTCATTGGTTGTAGCATTGAAGAGTCTTTCGCCATAAAAAAGGAGCTCATCTATTCTCGAGCAGGAATGCTTGGAGAGGCTGGAGGATCAGAGCCAGGTGTGGCATCTCAGACCAACTGTGCTCACAATGGCTTTAGAGCCATAGTCAATAGCATGATGTGCCATACTAATTTGTTGGAAGGCCACTGAACATGTTCAGTCCTCATTGGGGGGGGGGGGGGTGTTCTGTCTCCCTAGGGTTTTTTCCTAAAGATTTGTTGTACTTGCGTAACCTTTACAGTTTCCCTGAGCATGCTGATAGCTGTCTTGTTTCTCTGTGGCTAAAATTTTGGCTACAATCTTGTCAGCACTCACCCACTGAGTTTCAAATTAGAGGGAATGATGGCGTAGCCTTATAGTCTTAGAATTCTTTTCACAATCCATCATAAATTTTACACAATAGACCAATTCTTAATAAGGCTGAGCAGATCCCAGGTTGATAGGCTACTACTTCAAATCACTCCTAAATGACAGTCAAGCTGCAACCCAGTATGCAGTGGGCAGAATCCAACATGGTGTGAGCAGGTCTGCTTGTGCAATGGGACGTTCTCCCTCTCTCATTCCCCCTGAAATCTGCTCCAAAGTCTGTTCCCAAATATATAAGTACTTGCTGAAATACTCAGAGGGAGGAGGTCCTGTTGGATTCCCATAGCTGTTGGTATAGAAAATGAGTTGATGTTTCATGTCTCTTGAGCTTTAGGGGAAAGCAGGGCAATTTTAAGTCATAAAAATGTGTCTAACATTGTGGATGTTTATTTAAAATACTTATGAGCTACCTTGAGCAATGCTGGGAAGGCTGGATTTATCTATTAAAACAACTAAAGAAAGATGCAGCAACGAAGTGTGAATCAATAGCCTAAGCCCTACAAAGTCTTTCCTCCACCTCACCAAAGGCCTTATGAAGCAGATGGGCCTGGAACAGGTGCCTAAAATTAGGAACTGAAAAATGCATGTCTTGGGGAGGTCTTTCTATTAAACCAGGGCAACCACTGAGAAAGTTATCTGTACACAGAAATCTTACTCCCTGAATAGAGAGCACAGTGCTTGATATTACAAGGCAAGTGGGCTCCTATAAGCAGCATTCCAGGCCAGAGGAACCTTAAATTAAGGTTCCACAGCCAAATAGCCAATGCAGTTTGCACAGAAATGGTTAAATAAGTGATCATCCACTGACCCTCACCAACACGTATAGTGCAGCTTCCAAACTATTCTCAAGAGCAGCCCCATGTAAAGCGCATACTTGATCCTTAAGGTTACAAAGGTATGGATTACTGTTGTGTGATTTCGACTGTCTATGAAGGGACAAAGGTAGGCCGCATTTGGACATCATGAGAATCCATGGTGGCTTAATAAGATACAGTAGCGTATTTTTTAAATAGTCCACAATGCCCTGCTACACAACCAGGCTAATAAGCTACTGTGAGTAGCTTATTAGTTTATTAAGCTACTGTGTATAATTTGACACACACACACCGACCCCTGTCCTGCTGCAGTCCTCCCACCCAAACAGTGGCACTGTTTCACCTCTGAAGTGCTGGACATTTGCCGAATCCAGACAAACTTCATACACAGCCTGCCCCAGTTAGGAGGCACCATCAAAACCCCGCACGATCACTCACTAAGCAGCAAAAATCCCAAGTGCAGCAAAAAGGGGGTGTGGTTATAAAACCTTGGGGGACTGTAGGATTGGGACCAAAGTTGACACACAGCCTCCCCTAGTCAGGATGCACCCGATCCACCATCAAAGCCCTTGGAAGTTGGCAGGATCAGGAAAAAGTTGATAGGCAGCCTACCCTAGTCTGGGGGGGGGGGGGGATGCGCAATTCCGCTTTGGCGTTATAGCAAGATTGGGAAATATTCCTAATATCGTTAGAGCACCAAAGTGGACTTGTGCATTCCCTCTCCCCCCCACTAGGGGAGGCTGCCTATGTACTAACTCTAACCCTTTTTGCAGCACTTGGGATTTTTGGTCCTCTGGAGTAATTGTGCAGGATTTTGATGGTGGATCGGGTACCTCCTGACTAGGGGAGGCTGTGTGTCAGAGATGGTTTCAGGTGTTCCCATTATACAGAGAATGCCTGCAAGGAACAGTGCAGCAGTGATCTGAATCACTCTTGCCGCACAACTCTGTAGGCGAGCAAAACAACCCATGGTGTCCGATAGACAACACAAGAACCCACGGTGGGTTACATAACCCCTACTGCAGACTGTGTGTTATCAGAGTGGGTTATTTTGGCCAAAGAAGCCATCATGGATTAAAAAATTCCCAACAGGCGCCACAATAACCTACGATGGGTTAAATAAGCCATCGTAGCTTATTTAACCCATTGTGAATTATCGTGTCGTCTGAACCCAGTCATAGTGTACTAGATAACTTACAAAGCACTCCTGGCTGCCAGTGCTGCACCTCTTCATCCAATAGTAGTGACAGAACACCTAGGCTGTACAGTTGTTCCAGTAGTGCAACGTGCATCATATCAATAACAAATTGCAACATTCTAAAGCCTCCAGCCTCCCAAATCAGCATAGAATAGTAGGGTTGGAAGGGGCCTACAAGGCCATCGAGTCCAACCCCTTGCTCAGTGCAGGAATCCAAGTCAGAGCATCGCTGACAGATGGCCATCCAGCCTCGCCTTGAACGCCCCCAGTGTGGGAGAGCCCACCACCTCCCTAGGTCATTGGTTCCATTGTCGTATTGCTCTAACAGTCAGGAAGTTTTTCCTGATGTTCAGCCGGAATCTGGCTTCCTGTCACTTGAGCCCATTATTCCGTGTTGTGCACTCTGGGATGATCGAGAAGAGATCCTGGCCTTCCTCTCTGTGACAGCCTTTCAAGGACTTGAACAGCACTATCATATCTCCCCTCAGTCGTCTCTTCTCAAGTCTAAACATGCCCAGTTCTTTCAGTCTCTCTTCATAGGGCTTTGTTTCCAGTGCCCTGATCATCTTTGTTGCCCTCCTCTGAACCCTCTCCAGTTGGTCTGCATCCTTCTTAAAGTGTGGTGCCCAGAACTGGACACAGTAGTCCAGATGAGGCCTAACCAGTGTTGAGTAGAGGGGAACTAGTACTTCACGGGATTTGGAAGCTATGCTTCTATTAATGCAGCCCAAAATAGCATTTGCCTTTTTTGCAGCCACATGACATTGTTGGCTCATCTTCAGCTTGTGATCTACAACATTTCCAATAACCTTCTCGCTTGTAGTGTTGTTGAGCCACGTATCCCCCATCTTGTAACTTTGCATTTGGTTTCTTTTTCCTAGGTGCAGAACTTGGCATGTATCCCTATTAAATGTCATTCTGTTGTTTTCTGCCCAGCGCTCCAGTCTATCAAGATCACTTTGAATTTGGTTTCTGTCTTCCAAAGTATTAGCTATCCCACCCAATTTTGTGTCATCTGCAAATTTGATCAGCATTCCCTGCACCTCCTCCTCCAAGTCATTAATACAAATGTTGAAGAGCACTGGGCCCAGGACTGAGCCCTGCGGTACCCCACTCGTTACCTCTCCCCAGTTTGAGCAGGTCCCATCGATAAGCACTCTTTGAGTCCAATTCTGTAGCCAACTGTGGATCCACTGGATCGTTGTTTCATCTAGCCCACTTTGAGCTAGTTTGCTCATCAGGATATCATGGGACACTTTGTCGAAAGCTTTGCTGAAGTCGAGGTATATTATGTCTACAGCATTCCTACGATCCACAAGGGAGGTTACCTGATCAAAAAATGAGATCAGATTCATCTGGCAGGACTTGTTCTTGACAAATCCATGTTGGCTTCGAGTAATCACGGCATTGTTTTCAAGGTGCTTACAGATAGATTGCTTTATGATCTGCTCCAGAATTTTCCCAGGGATTGATGTCAGACTGACTGGTCTGTAGTTCCCAGGTTCCTCCTTTTTACCCTTTTTGACGATAGGGACAACATTAGCTCTCCTCCAGTCATCTGGCACTTCCCCCGTTCTCCATGATTTCTCAAAGAGAATAGGCAGCGGTTCTGAGAGTTCTTCTGCCAATTCCTTTATTACTCTAGGATGCAGTTCATCTGGCCCTGGAGATTTGAACTCATTCAAAGTAATTAGGTGTTCCTTGACCATATGCCTATTGATCTCAAGCTGCAATCCTGCCCCTTCAGCCTGTACTTCGCCTTTGCCAGGGGGGTCATAGACCCTCTTTGGGGAGAAGACTGAGCCCAAGTAGGAATTGAGCACCTCTCCCTTTTCTTTGTCATCTGTTATCGTTCTGCCATCCTTATTTAATAACTGAACAACCATTTCTTTCCTCTGCCTTTTACTATGCACGTAGCTGAAGAAAGCCTTTTTGTTGCTTTTAGCATCCCTCGCTAACCTCAGCTCGTTCGCAGCTTTAGCCTTCCTGACACCATCCCTGCAATTCTGTGCTACCTGCCTGTACTCTTCCTTTGTTACTTGGCCTTCTTTCCACTTCCTATATGTGTCCTTTTTTGTTTTCAGGTCATCTCTATGTTTTTTGTGAAGCCACATTGGCTTCTTCTGTTGTCTTCCACCTTTTCTTCTTGTTGGAATTGTTTGTAATTGTGCCTTGAGAATTTCCTTTTTTAAAAGCTCCCACCCATCTTGGACTCCTTTTCTCATTAGCGTCGCTTACCATGGGACCTTACTGATCACTGATGAGTTTATTAAAATCAGCTTTCCTAAAATCCAAGGTACGCGTTTGACTACACTCGGCTTTTGTTTCCCTTAGAACCAAGAACTCAAATATAACATGGTCGCTTTCCCCCAGAGTTCCTGTAACTGCTACTTTATCCACTGAGTCATCTCTGTTGATTAGGATCAAGTCAAGGATAGCCAATCCTCTAGTTCCTTCTTCTACTTTCTGTAGGAGGACGTTATCCGCCACACAAGTCAGGAATTTCCTGGTGTTGCAGAACTTACAGTCAGAGAGACCACGGAGTGAAGGAAAATGAGTTTTTCTTTATTTAACGCGCGGGCTTTATGGCTGGAATCACTTCCAAAGAGCCAAAAGCCCCGATTTATATCAGCAAATTGTTTTTATAGACATTATGACACATATGCAAAATCTCCCCCACCCCTTTCTGTGTGGGTTTGCAGTATTCAGCATTTCCTCTCCTAGCACCATTGTTTATAATGCAAGAAATGGGTTATAGGGTAGCCATGATAAGCAGAGAACATGATATACATATTACTACGACCTTAGCCTTGGTGACAAGAGATTCCTGCGTCTCGTCAGCTTACAAACATATATTTCAGACAGCAAGAGCTCAGCAAGAACATGAAGCATGAGACTGCATGAGGCTACGTAGTCTGACCCCCGATATGGCTGCTACATTCCCCCCTTAAATGCATAATTTTATTACAATTATAGCATTTCTGATAAGCGAATGCTCATAATAGTCTGCAAAGCACAATACAAAACTTTTTATAAGATACATATCACTTAACCTCCTTTTGGGCTATTAGAGTGTAGAGGGCAGCAGTTTTACTAGCTGAGACATAAAACAGATTGGTTAAACAGCGCATAAGACAAGGAATGCAAAGGCATAACAGTATCTCTATGAACAACACTGGTAGAATTAGGATGAACAATGCTTTAAGCCAGCTAAGATTTGGGAGCCAAGAGGTTAACCAATCTAGCCAATTGTTTTGTCCCATTGTTATGTCAGCCACTATATGGTGCAGATTGTTGATCTGTTCATCTACAGAGTTACTATTATTAGTTAAATTAAAACAGCAAAGCTTTTGGTGCGTCTCACAACCCAGATGATGAAGAAGGAAGAGGTAATCTATACTAGCTCGATTTTCTAGAACAGCACCTCTTAGATCACGCAACTCTTTATTTAATAATGACAATGCTCGTGAGGTGGCATTTATGCTCTTGGCCAAGCTGCAAGCCAACCAGTTGATTTTTAGACCATCAGTCAATGCTAGACCTGGAACTCCAACTAACGATACTGCCAGTGCCAATTTTTCTGAGTCAGCGTATAGCTGTAGGTGGCTATTACAATTTTCAGTTAGTTGGAGTGCTTTAGGCTGCCGTCGGCGGATTTTCTCTGGCCACGGGGGAAGAATTGGCACCAGGCAGCTAAGGCAACATGGGTGGTTATCAGACAAGTTGGCTGGAATGAATGACCAGGTACGGGAACCACAGGTCCAAAACTATCCATGAGGCAGAAGTATATGTGCATTAAAAGATATGTTCTGAATTTCATTACAGTGGAAGAGGGGGCCAGGGATAGCTTTATATTTCTCAGAAGATTTTTTTGACAATTATTTGTGCACAAGTGGCATTTATTCCAGCTACGATGGGAGTACGTAGAGTGAACTCTGTAGGGGGTAAGATTTTCGTAACTATGCCTCAGTCAGAATTTTGGGAATAAGTCAAGTTTATATTAAAATTGCTTAACATAGTCTCGTTTTGAATTTTTTCAGGATGCTTACAGACAGGTATTAGGCAAGAGCTAATAAGCCTGTTTACAGGTTTATCCCTTGGTAAACAAAAATGCTTTACTCCAGTGATGTTAGCTAGGTGAAGCCAGTAATTATCAGCGAATCGCTGGGACAGACTTTTTCCTTCAGGGGCAGACCCCCCTTTTTCGCACCTTATTGAGGAACTATAATATAACACCACTAACACTACAACATGCATATTTGATCTTCTTTGGAATCTCACCGTACGCTGGGCAGCTATTCACCTGGCTAGCTGCAGTAGGGTCTAGTCCCCTTCTTCAAATTTCCCCAGTTGCAGGTCTGACCGTACGCAGGGTGGACAGTCTCCCGGTGTGTCTACAGTAAGGTCTAGCCTGAGTCTTCTTACTGCTTTTTCAGAATGATTTTTAAAGGATTTTCAGGATTTCTGGTCACAGTCCACTCCCCCCCCCCTCGCTCTTTTGACTCGTGTCCAATGTATCCAGGGTTTAACTCCAGCTACTTTCACAGCTGTGGGGGTGGAAAGTATAACAGTTTTTGGCCCTCTCCATCTGGGAGTCAAAGGGTCATTTTTTCACTTTTTGACCCATACTTTATCTCTTGGTTGGAAAGGATGAACTTCTGTAATGGGAATTGGGGCTTATTTTCTAAGACAAAGTGACGCTGGGCTTGAAGAACTTTGCCCAGTGTTTGGACTTCTTGTTTAAGGCTAACGTTTGCTTGCTCTTGATGCCGCTCCAGTGTCAATCATGAAGTCAATGACACGGCCCCTCACAGTCAATGTCATGGCCCCTCTCAAGCTTTCTTCTCTCTCGCCCGTTCTGGCTCCTTTGGTTTTCTTTTTTGTGTATTTGATTTATTTTATTTGGGCATTCATGCCACCGATGTCCATCTTGTCCACACTGGGCACACTGTGCCTCTGCTGGGTCTTCTATTTTTTCGTCCACGTCTTCTTGGGCCTCTGGGTCGAGGGGGGTATATTGGCGATAGGCATCTAAAAGACGCTCCAAGCACGCTCTGGGGCCTTGGTGGCACCTTGCAGCACTTTAGACACCTTGGTCATATTAACTGACTTCTTCATACCTGCCTTCATGGCTTCTAACAGCAGGGTTGTTGTTGTTGTTGTTTTTATAAGGAGACTTTATTGGGTAACTTACAGCACACAGGCGTACCTAATGGTTGGATCAGACAGCTTTTCTGAACCACGAGCTATTGGGCTAAATGGGTTTTATACCATACATGTTACCCATGAGGCAGCACAACACTAGCAAGCATTTTCAGCATAGGCTAGAAGTGTTTGGTTCTCAGGCACAGCTTCCTGTAAACAAACTTCGCTTCCCAGGCAAAGTGCTTGATAACACTTTTACTCACTGGTATGGGAAGAGAAATCTCTCTCTCTCTTTCTTTTGCTTTCTTTTTCTTGCTGATCTGCCTGTATTGCAGATCATGTTTCAAACTTTTTACATAAAACTTTCCGCTTCATGCACCAGCCTTGTCTCTGTATTTGTCTTTTTTGCAAGTTAAACTCACTTACTTAAACCTTTCTGCCCTACACTAGTCCCAATGATGCACATTTGGGATAGGCTCTTCTCTTTCTAGTTACATTTTCTCATCTTAAAGAACTATTACATTATTGTGGCTACTTTATCCCAGGTAATAAGCTCCAGGCACAATCAGCTGCTTTTAATTCACCCTGGGGGCAACTATGGCCATGCTTATTCTTTACAAATGTTTTTTTCTTTGCCTCTTGCCTTCTCTTTCTTCTTAATCAGGTTGGGTCTCCTAGCTTACACAGTTTATTGCAGCTTCCAGGAGCATGGTAGTAGCGTGATTTTGGCTTGGCCAGGAACATGCTGTCTAGATTCTCGGTCTCTTCAGCACACACACTCAGGCAGTCTAACACTGGACACTTAAATTAGTGAGATTTCTTCATTGCAGGGAATCCCACGGCAAAAGCTTAACAGTTACGCTCTTCAGAAATCATATAGCTGATGGTCTACAGGCTCTATGAAATTCGGCTACCTTGACAGAGATCTTCATCATGGTCTTTCCGCTTTATTCTGCCTTGGGACAGTCTTATGGCACACTTTCTACTCGAAGAGGGGTCTAGCCTGTGCCCTGTGGGCTGATTCTTCACCTTTATTCCATTTTGCGCCTTTATCTTCTGGGTCTTCATTTTCAGTTTCCATTTTTTAGGGATTTCATCTCAATTAGGCGAGGTGATGATGTTGCACAACACAGAACATTGTGGGCAATTCTCCTGCCCCCCCTCTCGGCGCGCTAGGCTAATGGCTACTTCTTCGGCCTCACACTCCCACGCTTCGTTAAAAGGTAGGCTGTCGTGCAACATTTCTCTAATTAACAGCCTCAGATCTTGTTCTTTTTTTTCCTCTCAGCTCGACCTTGAGCGCTTTGCTGTTTCCTCTCTCTATTCTGAATTCTTTTTAAAAAAAATCTTTTTCCTTTTTTTTTAACATACATCTCAAGGGGGTGCAAGTCTTGCTTCCCCCACCTCCCATAGCCTCCCTCCTAAGATAAAGATGGACACAATGAAGGAAAGGGGATTGGTCAGTGAGTAAGGGGTCTCACTGACCGACACAAAAGGAATTTTTACACCACGCATTTTGCTACTGGCCTGGGCACCCGGACGGTCAACGGTATGCAACAGAAACCGCAGTAGCCGCTCACACAATCATCAATTTCACCACTTCATTCATATGTCCCTGCCACCCACTTTCCCACTAGAGCGAAGCAGTTTCCTCAGCGCCTTGCTGAGTATTAGTGCCTGCTCGGGGGAGTGATCAAGTCCCCCCTCCACCCCCAATCGGGTGGGTCACCTTTTGTAAACGTATACTAACTGACCTTCTTCATAAGGCGGGGCCCTCTTTTTTTTCTGCCCAGTGGCCTTTCTCCTGAAGGCTTCCAATGTGGGTTTCAACTCAATTGCAGCTGCAGTATGGGCAGGGCTCAAGTTCCTTCTTCCGCTTCCCAAGGTTCTCTTGACATGCACAGCCATTCGGGCAGTCCCGGCGCAGGCTTTCTCCCGTTCACCCGACAAAAAGGTCGCTGGCGCCAAGAAAGGGAGGCGTGCGCCGAGCCTTCCCTCCCGGTGCAGCGATCAAGAGCAGGCAACTGCCACCTCTCTGTCTCAGCGCCTGCCACATCCGAGTCACGGCACCATTTATGTTGCAGAACTCAGAGTCAGAGAGACCACGGAGTGAAGGAAAATGAGTTTTTCTTTATTTAACGCGCGGGCTTTATGGCTGGAATCACTTCCAAAGAGCCAAAAGCCCCGATTTATATCAGCAAATTGTTTTTATAGACATTATGACACATATGCAAAATCCCCCCCGCCCCTTTCTGTGTGGGTTTGCAGTATTCAGCATTTCCTCTCCTAGCACCATTGTTTATAATACAAGAAATGGGTTATAGGGTAGCCATGATAAGCAGAGAACAGCAGAGAACATGATATACATATTACTACGACCTCAGCCTTGGTGACAAGTTAAGAGATTCCTGCATCTCGTCAGCTTACAAACATATATTTCAGAGAGCAAGAGCTCAGCAAGAACATGAAGCAAGAGACTGCATGAGGCTACTTAGTCTGACCCCCGATATGGCTGCTACACTGGAGGGGCCATGTTTTGCAGAATTTGTCTCCCAACAAATATCGGGGAAATTGAAGTCCCCCATTACTACTACATCATGCTCCCTTGAAACATTGGCTATTTGCTTTTCAAAAGTTTCATCCTCATCTTCTCCTTGATTGGGTGGCCGGTAGTAGACTCCGACCATCAGGTTCCTTTTATTCTTTGCTCCATTTATTTTGATCCAGATGCTCTCAATGGGGCTATGATCCAGATGCTCTCGATGGGGCTAGCATAATTTTCACCTTCTCTGGATTTAGCTTCTTGACCCTTGTTCATCTGACCAAACCTTCCAGACCCTGATTTAGGGCTAGACAGCTGTTTCTGCTTGCTTAAAGAAATATAAAGTTGGTTGGTGAATATATGAGGTCTGAAATCATCTCCTTGCTGAATATCAGGTAACTGGAGGTATTGGTGTAGACAACTTCTCTGAAAAAAAGATTAGGAGCAAATATCCACTGCTATCAAGGAACAATAGGTTTCAAACATTCAGTGAAATCAACGCCATAAAAACGTGTGAAAGTACCTAGTCATTCTGTTTGTTTATAACTGCTTACAAAGGCTATTCATTTTTTAAATGCTCTAGTAGAAAAAGTACGGAATGTTGAACAGTTATATTGTAAGAGGAATCTTTACATGTGCATTAATAAAAGTAATACAATTTGCATCACTGATTTTTTTTTTCTTGGAAGAAAAGCAATGTGTATTATATCCTGTCAGTTTTATAAAGTAGGGTAGAAACCAGTGACTGAGATGTGAAGTTATTAATAACTTTAATTATCAACACAATGTGAGCTTTACTAACCCAGGACTTAGCCCCACTGAACTCAGTGTGACTTGTATCTGAGTAGATCATTCTAGGGTTCCATCTAAGATCTGTCCAAAGCAAGACGAAGGGCTGTGCCCATGGAAGGCCCCTCTACCTGATTTTAGAGGATTCCCCCTCCTGCTGACACCACAGCTCTCCCCATTCATCAGGGTCTCCTGACTCTCTGTGTAGCATTTTCAGGGGGCCGGAGGGGCTGCCATGGGAAGGAGGGATCAGGAAAGTACACTTCCTCTAGTGCCATTGATCCAGCCTAACTCTGGATCCTGCCCATGGTGTACAGCTGCAATCCTGCACTTACTTACCTTGGAGTAAGACTCTTTGAAATTAATAGGAGTAATTCTGATTAGACATGTAGGATTGTGCTTAGTTTTTAATTTCATTATCTGTTCAGTTTTGAGTATTGCTTACTAATGCTGAATGTGTGGTTCTTATGTTGCTTGGCTATTCGAAGAAAAAATGATAGACTAATATTGGTCACTACAAATCTGAGTGATTTATTTATTTCTATACCGCCCAATAGCCGAGTGATGTTTGAATAAACCTAGTAGTAGTATGCTGAAAGGACTACTTAAAAGTGCAAATATGTATTTTTATTTTTCAGAGAGTGTTAACATTGATGCACACATTAATTCTGAAATGTGCAGCAAGCAAATTGGGAAAGGAAGAGTGGGCTGTGCATCTCCAGATATTGCTGTAGAATATAAAGTAGACTTCAACAGCAAAAAATGCAAGAAAGAACCACAGTATCTAGATAAAAAGATTTCAGAAAAAGAGAATATTGTCAGTTTTAGCAATCTACATAAACAATATGCACAAAAACAGAAACAAACCAAGACAATGGAAAGGAATGGGAAAAGACCAGATTGGAACATAAACAAACCTTGCAGAAGGTATATTCCAGCATCAGAAAAATATCCAAGACGTCTGCAAAAGCAAAGGGAAGAAAAGAAAGCTCGACGACAAATGGAGCTGCTTCAGTTGGTTGAAAGAAATAGCCCTGGAAATCTCAGTCAAAAGAAAGGCATTTCTCCAGATAGATCCCCCTCACCTCACCATGAAGATGATGTTAAAAATAAGGTGAATGCAGTAAAAAATGCGATGACTAATATCGTATTCAAAAGTAATCATTTCCTAGCTTAGGCTGTGTTCACATACACATGTAAATGTTCATAACAATAGTTAAATGCATGAAACCTGAGAAATAGGAAAGACACAATGTATCAGACAAAAACAGGATTTAAATGTAAAGAAAATAAAATCAAGGGTAAATACTCAATATCTGCGAGCATTTCTAACACATACCAGTCATTGCACAAGAAATACAGGAAATAAATGGAAATTTCTAGAAACAGAATAGAAAACAATGCTGTACTCCACAGTTTGGTTGTATTGTGGGTTTCAATCACTTCTGATTGCAAACAGTCCAAACAGATGCAAACTGGTCAGTATTCAAGAGCGTGTCAGTCCCACCTGACACTTCCCATTCAAAAGTAAGATAATGCTGCTACATCTGCACTGGAACACCTCTATCCCAGTGATAGACTTAAGCCTGTATTAAACTAAAGTAGTTCTTCCTCTGAACATGGCCTTAACCATGATGTGAAGCCTGATCATATTGCCTGTTCACTCAGTAGTAACTCCAATAGAGTTCAGTGGCGTTTACTCCTAAGTAAGTGTGCATAGGATTGCAGCCATACTTTCCCTTCAAGCTGCTCTCACCCGTGCAGTGGGTTTGCCCCTGAAAGAGTTGGTAGCTCATGGAGAATATTCACATAAATCACTAGTACCAGTTTTTATCCCCCAAAAATACAATTGTTGTTTATACTCGGCTCGCATGCTGTCATAGAATATATCCCTTTCATTCATCAAAACTTAATAGTGATTTGTTTTTTAAAAAAAGAAGAAATTGGGTTTTCCAAGGACGTATTTCCATGGTCAGAATTACTTTTCTATGATGAACACATACATTTGAGAAAATAATGAAACAAACTGGCAATGTATCTTTGTAGTATTTATTTACAGAATTTACATCCTGCCTTTTGCCACAGCTGGCTTCAAGGTGGCTTACAGGAATAAGAGAACAATATCATATCTGAAAAAAATGTAACCATTGTGCTAAAAACGTCCGTTTTCACACCATCTTTAGTAATACTGTTTATAGGGTTACCCTGGTGTCCTCCAGATTTTTGGGCTACCACTCCCATCATCCCCAAACAGGTTATGCTCACTCTGGCTGATGGGAATTGTAGTCTAAAACATCTGGAGCGTGGCAGGTTGGGAAAGGCTGAAATGTGCTCTATGGGGAAAGAATAATTGCTGAGAAAATGCAATATCCTCGCAACAGAAATGCAGCCTTGACTGTATACAACAAATGAGAACCTAAACCGTATTTATTGAATAATAAACGAATCATCCAGAAAAGCCCCTGAGGCTGCAGTCATATGAGCCTTTACTGGGAACCTTTATTTAGTGCTAGCAAACAGCTAAATGCTTTTGCATTGATGGTATTTATATACAATTTTATGTGCTTCCCTCTCAATTGCTTAGGCTGATGTGCAATTTTTAATTCATTCAATTTAGAGCAGCAGTTTTAAATCCCCAGACATGTAGTTCAACAACCACAGGACTGAATCAAAATACTTCAAATCCTGAATGCATCTGCCAACTAATTTCCCAGGGGCCACCTCCGCCCTCACTAGTTTTCTTCCTTCCTATGTGGATTGGCACATTAAGGCCCACTATGCTTCCCCTCCGTCTTTCACGCTCACCTCTTAATGCAGTCAAGTGTACTTGATTTTATCTTTTGGTAATTTGTATATGACATACAAGGTAATTTAAGTGGAAGGGCCCCTGTGATGGATAAGACTTCTAGTGTTGTGTAAGATTTTGTAATTTACCTATTTGTTTACTTATGTATTTATAATGTATATGCTGCTCTTTAACAAAAAATTCTCTGGGTGGCTCAGACAATAAAGTACATTAATATGTACTTAGGTACATACCCCAAATGTTTATCAGTGTTTTTCGGCACATTCCATATTTTGTGTATCGGGGCACATTTTTATATCAAATGTCAGAAGTTTCAGCCTTGTACCACCTGACTTAATTCAATGTTATTTGAGGGTATTTCGAGATACTCTTTGACCTAAATGCCTGCAAAGTGCTCTTAGGTTAGACTTGAGTAACTGGCCCGTCTCACAGGATTGTTATAAGGATAAGAGAAGAACCCTGATGTCATATTGAGCACTGTAGAAGAAGGATGGGATGCAAATATAAGACCTTTGATAAAATCCAACATAAGTCCTACTTAGGGTAGACCCACTGACACGAATGGAACAACTTAGAGGGTGAAAGTGGAGAGTGCAAAAGCTGGTTTGAACCTCAGCATTAAAAAACTAAGATCATGGCATCTGGCCCCATCACTTCCTGACATATAGAAGGGGAAGAAATGGAAGCAGTGACAGATTGTATTTGCTTGGGCTCCAAGATCATTGCAGACGGTGACTGTAGCCATGAAATTAAAAGATGCTTGCTCCTTGGGAGGAAAGCTATGGCAAACCTAGACAGCATAGTAAGAAGCAGAGACATCACCTTGCCGACAAAGGTCCGTCTAATCAAAGCTATGGTTTCCCCAGTAGCAATGTATGGCTGTGAGAGCTGGACTATAAGGAAGGCTGAGCGCCGAAGAATTGATGCTTTCAAACTGTGGTGCTGGAGAAGACTTTTACGAGTCCCCTGGACTGCAAGGAGGTCAAATCAGTCAATCCTAAAGGAAATCAACCCTGAGTGCTCACTGGAAGGACAGATACTGAAGCTGAAGCTCAACTATTTTGGCCACCTAATGCGAAGAGAAAAGTCACTGGAAAAGACTCTGATGCTGGGAAAGATTGAAGGCAAAAGGAGAAGGGGACGGCAGAGGATGAGATGGCGAGATGGCATCACCGATGCAATTAGTATGTATTTGAGCACACTCCGGGAGAGAGCAGAGGACAGGAAGGCCTGGCGTGCTATGGTCCATGGGGTCACGAAGAGTCGGACACGACTTAACGACTGAACAACAACAACAATTAGGCCCCATTCATGTCAATGGGTCTACTCTAAGTAGGACTTATGTTGGATTCTGTCCCTCGTTACAGCGGCCTTGGCCAACCTGGCTAGCCCCAGTGGCCATGCTGACTAGAAATTATGGGAATTGTAGTCCAAAGTATCTGGATGGCACCAGATTGGGGGAAGGCTGAGTAAAATTATCATCAAGTCTGATAGGTGGGGATGAAGAGTTCTCTTCACAACCCCATCCCCACCTGTATTTACCACTCCCTCTCATTTTTATCCCAGACACTAGTATGTGACACAAGGTTGGGAGAGTATGTCACAATGTCAGTAATGGTGGTTTATAGCTAGATAAATTCCTAACTTACCTTTGATATGTGCCATAGAAACTCCAAACAAGTTTTAAAAGGTGCTTTTAAAACATTCAAAGGGTAGAAAAAAGCAAGCTAACTGAAGCATTAACTACAAAATAGAGTGGTGAGAAATTGCTTATCATTTATTTTGGTTTTATTTTAGGAAGAACCATCTGCAAAAAACGGTTTGCTTGAACAAAGGTATCTCCTTCTCTATTAAACTATTCAATGAGTTTTTGTATAAGTTCACAAGATCAGGGTTCTCACAACTTTTTGAACTTAGTTTTAAATGTGTAATGACTATAAATTCTCTCTCCAAAAATTATCTTTAGAGACAAAACCTGTGTTGAGAAACCAAATTTAAGAGCTATGGAAGTTTTTGACTATAGCAAAGATAAAAATGTGTCTCTTGCAGCTCATGTCATTTGAGATGTAAACCCCACTGAGTTAAGTGGGGCTTACTCATAGGTAAGTGGGCATAGGACTGTACTCTTAATACCCAAATCTAATTATTCCTTCTGTTTTTAATTTGTATAGTGTCATCAGTGCATTTGCCCCTGCAGTCTGAATTCAGAGATGGCAGGTGGGGAGACAAGATGGGGAGGGGCCAGCGTAAGAAGAGATGAATGCAAACAGACGTAGTTACACATTCTTGGCTTTATGTCTTTTGGGAATTAAGCGATTCATTGATTGATTGGATTTGTATACCACCCACTGGCAAATGCCTTCAGGGCAGTTTACAATTGTATGTATGTATGTATGTATGTATGTATGTATTTCTGTACCACCCTATGGCCCAAGCTCTCTGAGCAGTTCACAGTAATTAAAACAATAAAATAAAGCATGCTAAAACAGAATATAAAATGTTAAGGGTGCAATCCTATGCATATTTAGATAGAAAAAAAAATCTACAACTCTCAGCATTTTCCATCCAGCCATGTTGGCTGAGGAATGCTGGGAGTTGTAGGATTTTTTCTGTCTAAACATGCATAGGATTGCAGCCTGAAAAGTTTAAAACTACAGTATAAAACCAAAGTAAAAATCAGCAGCTGTGTAGAGGTTTAAAAATACAACAACAGATTTAAAAACAACAGAAACGGAAAGACTAAAAGTAATTGCCCTCAGAGTGGTTTACAAAGACTTAAGGTGCAATCCGATGCATGTTTAGACAGAATAAAGTCGTACAACTCCCAGCATTCACCAGCCAGCACCCTTAATAGAAGTAGATTTTGAGCCAAGGTGGCACCATGACAACTGGTAGAAGTTTCATCCATGTCCCTTAACTTAACGTGATGCAACTTAACCACAATAGACACCTTTAGATCTAAGGTGTTCTACATGTTTAGTGCAATTTTATTATAGAAATAAAAAGTCTACCAAGTGTCAAGGAGTTCTCTGAAGTCTTGAAATCTCAGAGAGAGTGAGTTTCTGAGGCTCAGCCTTACTGCTCAACTCTGCCGGTTGTTCTGGATCATATGACAAGAAGTAGACTGTTTATCTGTGTAGCTCGCAACACCAGACATTAATTAGTTATCAGCTCCTGGCCTTGCCACCAGCTCTGGCTTCATTATTCAATCATATATATTGCTCAAATAATTAAGTACTCTTTCAACAGGGCTGGTGGAATGGCCTCACTCCCCCTCTCAAATATCAACCATGAAATATCAAACATGAGCACAGCTGTTTTCTATTAAATCAGGTTTCTAAAGTTTATTGAGGCAATCCATTTACAAACATGAAGTGACATCTGATGGTCTTGCCTACTTAAAACATTACTCAGTACACAGTGACCAGCATTACTGTATGTGAAAATACTATACAGGTTGTCCTCATTTTTCAGTTCTATAATGGTTTCATATTAGAACCATATTGTGAACAATTTTAAATACTTCAGAATTCCCCGATCAAATTTAATTACAAATATTTTTTTCTTCATCTTTATCCAAGTTACCTTGTGTGTCAAACATATCGCCCCAGGAAACTTTTGCTAGCCTGCGGAGCACCAGAGAACACAATAAGCCTGTTCCTATCTCACTGAGGTGTCCCAGAGGTGGTGGACTTCGTTAGAGGTATTTAAGCAACATCAGGGATGTTGTAGCAGTGGATTTCCTGCATTAGGAGGGGGTTGGACTCAATAATGTTTGAGGTCCCTTCCAACTCTATGACTGGGTTCGCACATCACTTTAAGCTATGGTGGTTTATAAGCTACTCACAGTAGCTTATAAACCACCATTACTGTGTCATGTGTGTCATAAGCCAACCACAGTGGCTTATTTAGCCAAAAAAAGCCACCCTGATAAGCTATGATCTGCAGTGTGGCTTATTTAAACCATCATGGCTTATTGTGTTCTCTGGTGCTCCACAGTGGCTTAAAGAGTGGCTTAAAGATCACCTACAGAGTCGCTTGGCAAGAGCGGTCAAAACTACTGCCACCGCTCTGCCCCAGCCAACAGATCTCTTTTTCCGAGATCTGTCTAGCAACAGATTGCACTTAGCAGCTTCAATGCAGTATTAAGCAAGCCCAGTTCCAAGCAAGCAAGAGAAGCCAAACAAGCCGCTTTGTATTCCCATAAACAGTTTCCCTTTATTTCTGTGTTGTTACTTTACCGCTGGCTGGTGGCGGGGGGAGGCTAGGGTTAGTGTCAGGAGCTGCAGGATACGAATAAGAGGTGGGGGATGGGAAGGGAAGGTGAAGAGTGTGGGGAAGCGAAGGAATGAAAGGGTAACAAGCAGCTGGTCACTTTTCCGTGAAAAGGAAAAGTCAAGCAGTTATCCAGTATAGCATTTGGTGGCTCCCCATGAGGAGATCCCACATACAACATTTTGCCCCATTCCAGCAAACTGTCATAGAGTTAGAGCCCCTACCCCCCTTTTGGTGCACATGGGTGAGGATAAGGATATGGTTTTGAAAACCGGCTGGGAAGCGGGCAGCAGTGGTGGGAGGAGGGAGCAAGAGCAAGAAGGAGCAAGGAGCAAGAGGAAAATCAGCAAAAACTACTGTCCCACCCACCTCCTCCAGTGATAAGCATCCACTGGATCCTGTGAATGCAAGGAGCCTTCTGTTTGCAGAAGGGCACGAATGGATCAAACCCACTGTTTTTCCTTAATTTAATGAATCTGTATACATTTCTGATTTAAGTCATTCTTTGACAAATGTTCTGCAAGTCTGGCTTTACATCAGTCTAACTTACTCACAGGGTTATTGTGATGCTGAAAATTGAGGGTACCATGGACACCACCTTGAGCACCTTGGAGGAAAGGCAGGCTATAAATGTAATTTAAAATATTTGCTTTAGCTGTAGGTAGAGCTTGTGCCTATGTGGTGTGCTGCTACAGAGTACAATACTGAATGCTCTTAAGTGAAGGCTTTTAGAGATGAAAACAAGATTTTAAAAGGTATGGCTCAGATATACCTGAACCATCTCTTTTAGACATATAGTATCTCAGCAGTTTTGCTGAGATAAGTCAGTGAGCTAGAAGAAATAAGGAATTCAGAGCCTCCCATAAGCATAATTTAATATTAACTCCATCAAGAAAACGCATTAAGCTCTCTCCTTGAAACTAGTTACTACAGTTGGGTGGTTGTTTTGTTTTTAAACAGATCTGACTCACCGCCTGTTCCAGCAGTTAAAAACAGATTACAGCAACAAATAAAGACTCCTGATTTCCCAGCTCAGAATAGCAATGATGGAAGAGAGAAAAGTATCTATACAGATAAGCATCAGAGTGATAGATCTCCTCCAAGTGCTGAAACTGAAAGGCCACCTTCATCTCACTTTGTTCCCTACGTGCGAACAAATGAAGTGTATTACCTTGATCCAGATGCACCCATGACTAGACCCTCAACGCACGATCCGCAATATGAACAGCTGAATGGTACTACAGTAAGAGTTGAAGAAATGCCTATGATTAATGAATATTTTACAATTTCACTGAAAATTTTATTTTACTAAAAGTATTTGTTCTAATGAACTGCTTCTGGTGCAACATTGTGTAAAATGAAATATTAGTCTAACATAAAACGATTCACTGAAAATCAATCAATCTACTAATATATTCCAGCGGTAATCTCATTTTGTACGAGTGAATATCACCCTAGAACAGTCTTCCCCAACATGGTGCTCTCCAGGTATTTGGACAGATGGGAGTTGTAGTTGAAAGCATCTGGAGATCACCACATTGGGGAAAGCTGCCCTATGTTTTTTAAGATTTGCTAAAGGTGTATTAAGGCTGCAGTCCTATAGTCCCAGGGCCATAGAATGGGTTGAATGTCCCCTTTTTAGGGCAGGGAGAGAGCTCCATCCTTGGAGCGGGAGATCTGACCTCAGATTTCCCCCCACCTCCCAGCCCCTGCAGAAATGTCAGTGGTGGTTCCTTTCTGATGTTGGAAAGGGGTAAAAAGAGGCATGCTGGAAGGGACTGTGTATCATCAGCATGCCTGGCCCTCAGTTATGCCCCTAGTTCAGCTAATTATTTATGGCAGCACTGAAGCTGGCATAGACTGATTCCCTCGCATTGGTTTCAGTGGGAGATAATTCAGAGGAAAATGGAAGACACTGGCCCCAAGGATGGAGAGAAGAGCAGCAATTCTGTTTCTCAGGCTTTAGATGTCTCAGAGGTTCAGACATCGGAGTGCTCCACAACAGCAGATAGGATTGCCCTGTAAACACGTTATTATTTTAGAAGCTTATATATGTATTGTCTTCTTTCTATATCCATTTTGAAGTTAGGACTATTTTTTAAAAATGGTTTAACTCTTGCACAGCATTTACAATACAGTTAATTTCATCTGGATTTACCTTTAGATACTTATACACCACGGCAGATTTTTAGCTCCGATCATGTAAGGGATCCGCTTTTTAATCCTAACATGGTGAGAGAGAGGCAGCAGGCCATACTCAAAGGACTTTCAGAACTACGACAGGTACAGTATTAGCTGAATTCATTATTTAGTTTTTTAGTATTACATGCTCAGAATTAGTGAGTTCCATCTTTGTTTAGTTCAATTCTCCTCCTCCCCTCTTAACATCCATTTCTTTTCACATTCTGTGTTTTCATCTTTTAAGAGAGAGAGAGAGAAAATCTATGTTAAGTTTATCCATGCACACATTACAGCCAATCTTCATATTCCACAGAATGAGGTGTAGAATTCTGGGCTGTACCACTTCAGACTACAGATGGACCATCTGAAAATCCACTGTATGTAAAGTGGCACATCTGAGAAAGAAGATTAGAATAGCCTTTCTGTGATGTGCTACACTTGGTAGATGCAGGAAGCTTTTTACGGAGGGAAGGAGTTAAAAAAAATGAGCCTCCGCTCCAGCTGCAATCTGAAGTGCTACAGTCCAGAATTCTACCACCTCATTCTGTGTAATGCATAGACTTGGTCTGAGACTATGCACAATTCTTGTAGTATCTGATGCATTTTTCAGTTGAACAATGGACATGGCTATGAAATATATACCATTTCAGACATTCTAAGTTTTTAGTTGCTCTAAAAACTACATAGCTTCATTGATTAAATACGAAATGAAAGATACAGGAATAAATCACAATGAAACTTACTCTGGAGTTTGATTGTGGCATCAGTGAATGATTAGATGACTAATATCTGGCATCTGGATGTTCTTTTGCTAAGTGGCCTGCAGTAAGAGAGAGAACCAGATTGTGTTTACAAATGTCTATTTTAAAAGGTACATTGATGCACATTTGCCACAAAAAAAGATTAATGCACAGCTGACAGCACTGAGAGTTGACGTTCTTCTCAGTCATCTTGCTGTTTACCCTAAGATAAGACCCCAAGGCATTATTGCTTTGTAAAAGATCTATAAATTAAAAGGAAAAGTGAAGACATTTCATTTCTTTCTGAATCAGCATTTGAGAAAGAGACTGTTTAATGCTTAAAGCCCTATTTACACTATTGATAATGGGCTTATCAATAATGTCCATTGCATAATTCTTTTCTGTATATTTATTTTTAGATTTGTATCCCACCTTTTGACCAGAGTCCACAAAGTATCTCATAATCTTCATAAAAACAACAATTCTGTTATAAAACTCTCCAGTTTAAGATATCATAAAACAAATGGGGGCGGGGGGGACAACAACAATTAATTAAAAATACTCAACTGAACAAAATTATGGTTCTGTATTGAATTATACTTACGTATAAACCTTTTGGGTCGGAGTGATAGTTCATAGTTGAGATGCAGTTTTGTATCTCAGATAGATAGATAGATCATAATTGCTGGGAGATGATGAACATAAAAATTACTGCCACTGGACTTACTTGTCTTTTTTCATGGTGTCATTTTGTGAAATGTCTGTTTTAAGACCAATGTGATAGTTGCTAAAGATTTAGAGTTGCAATCTCGGTTTGTTCAAGGAATGAAAACACTTGTCTATTAATGTATGCTCCCAAGTGGATGTCTGCTCCTAGGGTTGCATGATTCGTCTGTCCAGAAGTTTGGTAGAAATTTACATCAAATATTTTCTGTCCATTACTGTATAGTAGCCACAAAACTGTTATGAGTTCTCTTGAGTGATGAAAAGAACTGCAAATAGCAAGAAATATTGTCCATCTTCTTTAATCTCCATGAATGTTCAACCTTGCATGAGCCATATTTCTTTAGTTGTATAGTTTATAGTATTCAACTCTCAAGATACCATTCCTGTCCCTCCTGACATTGCAAGAATGGCAAGGCACTTCTGATCAGTGAGGTCTTCTAGCCATTCGCTTTTTCTGAAAGTCTCATGATGTTAATGTCAAAATGATCGACATCATGTGATGGTTTTGAATGTCCCAATTCAGGTGTGGCTTTGTATTGCCTTTTAATTTTTAAACATTTAGTGTAGCAAAACATTTTCCCTTTCAAGCATGGTTCTTCATACTTCATGAAGGTTAGAAATGGTTCTATAGTAACATGAGAGTCCCAACATTCTGAAATATTTAACAAAGAAATGCCATCTTCCTTCATTTTCTGAGAAAATTTTAGTAGTTTGTTTTGATATGTAGCTAGCATTTGTTGTTCAGTCGTTCAGTCGTGTCTGACTCTTTGTGACCCCATGGACCATAGCACGCCAGGCCTTCCTGTCCTGCACTCTCTCCCGGAGCGTGCTCATGTTCATATTCATTGCATTGGTGATGCTATCTAGCCATCTCATCCTCTGCCGTCCCCTTCTCCTTTTGCCTTCAGTCTTTCCCAGCATCAGGGTCTTTTCCAGAGAGTTTTCTCTTCACATTAGGTGGCCAAAATATTTGAGCTTCAGCTTCAGTATCTGTCCTTCCAATGAGCACTCAGGGTTGATTTCCTTTAGGATTGATCGATTTGACCTCCTTGCAGTCCAGGGGACTCATAAGAGTCTTCTCCAGCACCACAGTTCGAAAGCATCAATTCTTCGGCGCTCAGCCTTCCCTATAGCCTAGCTCTCACAGCCATACATTACTACTGGGAAAACCATAGCTTTGATTAGACGGACCTTTGTCGGCAAGGTGATGTCTCTGCTTCTTACTATGCTGTCTAGGTTTGCCATAGCTTTTCTCCCAAGGAGCAAGCGTCTTTTAATTTCATGGCTACAGTCACCGTCTGCGGTGATCTTGGAGCCCAAGAAAGTAAAATCTGTCACTGCTTCCATTTCTTCCCCTTCTATATGCCAGGACATGATGGGGCGAGATGCCATGATCTTCGTTTTTTCAATGTTGAGTTTCAAGTCAGCTTTTGCACTCTTCTCTTTCACCCTCAACAAGAGGCTCTTTAGATCCTCTTCGCTTTCTGCCATTAGGGTGGTATCGTCTGCATATCGGAGGTTGTTGATAATTCTCCTGGCAATCTTAATTCCGACCTGTGATTCATCCAACCCGGCATTTCTCATGATGTACTCTGCATATAAGTTAAATAAGCAGGGCGACAATATGCAGCCTTGTCGTACTCCTTTCCCAATTTTGAACCACTCGGTTGTTCCATGTCTGGTTCTTACTGTTGCTTCTTGACCCTCGTACAGGTTTCTCAGGAGACAGGTAAGGTGGTCTGGTACTCCCATCACTTTAAGAATTCGCCAGTTTGTTGTGATCCACACAATCAAAGGCTTTAGCGTAGTGAATGAAGCAGAAATAGACGTTTTTCTGGAATTCTCTTGCTTTCTCCATGATCCAGCGAATGTTGGCGATTTGATCTCTAGTTCCTCTGCCTCTTCGAAACCCAGCTTGTACTTCCGGTAGTTCTCGGTTCGCATACTGCTAAAGGCTAGCTTGTACGATTTTGAGCATCACCTTGCTGGCATGTGAAATGAGCGCAATTGTGCGGTAGTTTGAACACTCTTTGGCGTTGCCCTTCTTTGGAATTGGAATGTAAACTGACCTTTTCCAGTCTTGTGGCCACTGTTGAGTATTCCAAATTTGTTGGCATATTGAGTGCCACACTTTAACAGCATCATCTTTTAGGATTTTAAATAGCTCAGCTGGAAGACTGTCATCTCTGCTAGCTTTGTTGTTACTAATGCTTCCTAAGGCCCACTTGACTTCACTCTCTAGGATGTCCGGCTCACGTTCAGTGACGGCACTATCACGGCTATCGGGGACATTAAGATCTTTCCTGTATAGTTCTTCTGTGTATTCTTTTCACCTCTTCTTAATCTCATCTGCTTCTGTTAGGTCCCTGCCTTCTTTGTCCTTTATCATGCCCGTCTTTGCACAAAACATTCCCTTGACATCTCCGATTTTCTTGACGAGATCTCTAGTCTTTCCCATTCTGTTGTTTTCCTCCATTTCTTTGCATTGTTCCCTTAAGAAGGCCTTCTTGTCTCTCCTTGCTATTCTCTGAAACTCTGCATTCAGTTGGATATATCTTCCCCTTTCTCCCTTGCTTTTCACTTCCCTTCTTTCCTCAGCTACTTGTAAAGCCTCATCAGACAGCCACTTGGCTTTCTTGCACTTCTTTTTCTTTGGGATGGATTTCGTTGCTGCCTCCTGAACAATGTTACAGACCTCCGTCCATAGTTCCTCAGGCACTCTGTCTATCAGGTCTAATCCCTTAAATCTATTCCTCACCTCCACTGTATATTCATAAGGGATATGATTTAGGTCATACCGGAATGGTTTAGTGGTTTTCCCTACGTTCTTCAATTTAAGCCGAAATTTTGCAACAAGAAGCTCATGATCTGAGCCACAGTCAGCTCCAGGTCTTGTTTTTACTGACTGTATAGAGCTTCTCCATCTTTGGCTGCAAAGGACATAATCAATCTGATTTCGATATGGACCATCTGATGATGTCCATGTGTAGAGTCATCTCTTGTGCTGTTGGAAAAGAGTGTTTGCTATGATCAGTGTGTTCTCTTGGCAAAACTCTATTAGCTTTTGTCCTGCTCCATTTTGTATACCAAGGCCATGCCTGCCTGTTATCCCGGTGATTTCTTGACTTCCTACTTTAGCATTCCAATCCCCTACGATGAAGAGGACATCTTTTTTTGGTGTTAGTTCTAGAAGGTGTTGTAGGTCTTCATAGAACTGATCAACCTCAGCTTCTTCGGCATCAGTGGTTGGGGCATAGACTTGAATTACTGTGATGTTGAATGGTTTGCCTTGGATTCGTACTGAGATCATTCTATCGTTTTTGAGATTGTACCCCAGTACTGCTTTTCCCACCCTTTTGTTGACTATGAGTGCTACTCCATTTCTTCTAAGGGATTCTTGCCCACAGTAGTAGATATGATGGTCACCTGAATTAAATTCGCCCATGCCTGTCCATTTTAGTTTGCTTATTCCCAAGATGTTGATGTTCAGTCTTGCCATCTCATGTTTGACCACCTCCAGCTTACCTTGATTCATTGATCTGACATTCCAGGTTCCTAAACAATATTGTTCTTTACAGCATCGGATTTTCTTTTCACCACCAGACACATCCACAGCTGAGTGTCCTTTCGGCTTTGGCCCAGCCCCTTCACTCTTTCTGGCGCTACTTGGAAATACCCTCTGCTCTTCCCCAGTAGTATATTGGACACCTTCCGACCTGAGGGGCTCATCTTCCGGCGTCATCTCTTTTAGCCTTGTGATACGTTCCATGGGGTTTTCTTGGCAAGAATACTGGAGTGGGTTGCCATTTCCTTCTCCAGTGGACCACATTTTGTCAGAACTCTCTGCCATGACCTGTCCGTCTTGGGTGGCCCTGCACGGCATAGCTTATGGCTTCACTGAGTTACGCAAGCCCCTTCGCTACAACAAGGCAGTGATCCATGAAGCTAGCATTAGTCCATCCTTTTAAGATTATGGGTCTTCTGGTGAATGCAAGAACAAATTATCCTCTCTGTAGAATGGTACACTAATCTGGGACTCACACTGTGACTCAAAGTTACCCAGCAAGCTCCCACTTAACCACCTTGGTTGGATCCAGAAGCAGGACAGCCACCAATACAAAGTTTTCTGTCTTAGTTGCAGAGGCTTTGCAGAAGGTGTGTGGACCATTTGTTTATGTCCTGATGTGCTCCCACTCATTTTTGTCAAGATTCATCCCTTCAGCCTTAATTATCCATGAAGAATTAGTGGCAAGACCATGATGTCATGTGGATATTTGCAAGGAAACGATATACATGGATACTGCTGAAAGCCTACTTAATTTTTCCTCTTCCCTCCCTATCCCTTTTTTCTTGTGTGTCGTGTCTTTTTTAGATTGTAAACCTGTGGGCAGGGACTGTCTTGTTTTACTGATTGATCATAAGCTGCTCTAGAAGCCTTTTCTGGCTGAGGAGTGAGATAAAAATACAATCAATCAATCAATCAATAGTATTGCCGCCCAATTAACTCTATCACACTCTTCCATTAGGTGCATGCTTGCTTGCTTGTTGGATCTTCTTGCTTATTTCACAGCTACCCTCCAGTGAAGGCCAGTCCACCTGTGAACAGGCTTGGTAGCAGTGTAGCTCTGCTCTAGCTCTGTTTTGATAACATCTGTTCATAAAGTTCTTAGGTTTTTCCATGGGGGGTGGAGGGAGTTTGAAGAAAAAAACCAAATTTTCCTGTCCAAGCTTTTAATCCCACTTGTCCTCTGAAGCTATTTTATCCTTCGTTCATATTTTTATTATTTTTATTATGTTATCAAGTAACTGGATTCACCTCTCGATCTTTCTTTTTGTATATAGACAACTCCTAAGCCCATTCTCCTCTCTACTTTGCTTGTGCCAATTTGCAGCATAAAGACATTATCATTATAGTCGCTTATCTGCTATTAGTAAAGTGACTAGCCTCCTGTCGCGACAGTCCACCTACACAAAAAGCCCATAGCAAGGAAATAGAAGTTGTGTATGTACCTCAGAATAGAGTTGTAAAAGACCATTAAGTAGATGAGAGCTTTATCTGGTAAACACCTACTGATTCTGAACTTGCCAAAGCTTCTATAAGGAACAGTGGTATAGACAAGATGATCTGTTCCTGCTTCAAAGCAATTGGGTTCAAAGGTACTCTAGACTGAATAATCGTAAGTGCTCTTTGTTCCATTCTGGTTGTCTTGTTGCTTCTAGTCTATTTTATAAAGGCATCTGGATACCAAACAATGAGAAAATCAGTAGCAGATCCTTGATTAGATTAATAACTTAGGCACATACCTACATTTGAGCAGATGGGCAGTCCCAGAATGCTTTGCAGGAAACTACCTATTACATTCAAAAGAAGTGAATGTACCCCCACACTATCCTGGCAACCCTCATTTTATAGCTGAGTCGGGGATGCCAGTGACTTTATCAGTCCTACATAGACTTTAACTGGACTGCGGTAAGAATAAGTAACTAGGATAAGGTGAGGAGTTCATGTTCGCTTAGCATGCATTAACAGGGTTTACCCAAGACATTTTGCTACCTGAGACAAAGGACCAGATCGTGCCATTCTCATTTCATGTTCAAAAACTGACCAGACTGACAATTGAATCTTACTTCGACAATAGTGATGGGACAGTGTCCTCCACTGAACCTGAGGACAGCAGGCTAGGTTAGGGGGCACAAGGCACACCATCCATCAAACACAGCTCTGTCATCCAGCACCTCGCTGCCACTGACCCCCAATATCCATCGTCTGGGGGGGCACCTCATTCTGCTCGATGGTAGGGCCAGCTATTAAATGTAGGCGTCAAGGTCAATTGGCCTTGAACCTTTATTATTTGATTCTGTGGCATGATTTCCTGCTTCTTTGGAACCCTCCAATTCTCGTGCTTTCAAGACTGGCCATGTTGTCTGCCTTATATGGTAGCTGTTTGAGTTATGCTATTCATGATTTGTTAATCCCTTCACAAATTCAGCCTTTCAGTGCAACTTAGGTTGTGAATTACATGAATCTATACAAATGGCAATAGGTACTTCTGTTGAGATGATTGCAAAGAGCTTGCCTTCTGCTCTCCATGTACTTTAAGAACAGAAAAGAATTTCCTCTTAGCCTTCTTTCCTACAGTGTAAATTGCCATAATCTCTGTGGTACTGAGAAGCACTGATCCTACTCTTTAAAAGTTTACACTAACAGACAGGGCAGAAGTTAGGCTATTACTCATTCATATTCTTTAGATCCTCTTTCTGTGAACAGTATAGCAGTAGGTACAATATAAGTAGTACATCCTGAACAGTATGAAAATAAACATGAAACTGAAGATATATGTACAAGATCGCACTGTTAGTGTGTTAGAGGTACATGGTACATGCAGCATCCTAATAAAAGAAGCAGAATGTGATGCCAGACCTGTATGTTTTTTTAGAAGCTAGTCTGACTTTGAAATAGGGCCTTATAGTAAAAGGCCACATAATATGTAGACTGAGTCACTCTATTCCATTCGATTGTATGTTTCTTTTGTGGCATTAAAAGCATGCTGTGTATCTGTACCATTGCTACTTTTAATTTGGAAGATGTTGCAAAATAAGATTGAAACCAAGTTCAGTATGCTTAGCATGTGTTACATTCATAGTTGCTCTTAACCAAATACAGTTAACAGTACTAAATTGAAATGTGCACAACAGGGTTTCGCTAGCAGTATGAGACATGCATGTATGCTTCCTTCAAAATTTCTTATAGTGATCCATTTAGATAAATATTGATTCTAACTTCTTTTAAACGCAAGTTTAAAATAAGTGAAATAATAACACAAATTATTTCAAAACTTTTGTAATCTTGTTACAGTAGGTAGAAATGTCTAAATGTTGCTACAGTAGTCCTTTGGCTAGGTCACCCATCTCCAAGAATACAATGTGACAAAGGTAGTGGGATTAACGTCTAGGCAGGAAGAATGCCAATAGTTAGGTCTCAAGCAAAACTAAAACGTTACGTTTAACTACCTTTTTGAATTGAGCGACTAATGTTTTTGCTCCTTCTACAGAAAAGAGGCTATTTTCATATTGTTCTTGACCTTCAGAGAGTAAGCTTAATAAAGCATTTTGCTTGAAACTGTCAAGATTCAGCATTTTATTTTTACTCACTTTTGTGCTTGTCCGGAACAAAACAGTTCTCCATTATTCAACAATGTTGTAGAGTACCTTTACAGTACCTTTACCCATTGTTGTGAAATGTTTTTTATGAAAAATTCATAGTCTATTAATTTATGTACTTATAGCAACCCTATTTACTTTTTCCTCTTAATTGAATTGCTATTTATAAAATAATTAGAAATGTAATTATCGAAGTATGCTTTCGCTCTCGCTCTCCCCTGCTCCCTCTCACTATATATATTCAAAATGCTTTAAATTATAAATGCAGTCCTTCAATTAAGAAGCTTCAAGAAAACAAAGAGGATGGGCCCTACCATAGTAAAGAACTAAATTCTTTAGAACTTAACTTCTCAAGAGATTAACTAGGGATTTATGGAACTTTAAATTTAGATGTGCTTTTTGAGGACATAGGTACCATTATAGCCCTAAACCTGGGGGTGGGTTTTTTTTTTTAGCAGGGGAATAGAAGTAAAGAAAACTGGGCTCCATCTATACTTCCATCCCCTATATGGATCTTTGTTGAGTGGTGGATGAGAAGAGTAAGCATGGCTAGAGGCAGCCAGGAAGCTGAAGGAGAGAAGCCAAAAGGATAATGGTTTGGATCTAAAGATGTATGCAGAAAGCATCTTTCATGCTCTGGAGGGCTGCTTTACATCTTGTGTAAAGAAGTGCATGAGAAAAGTGAACCTAAATCTAAAATATGTTCTTCTGCTTGAGCAGCCTCTTGCATCAATAGAAGCATGTGAGCTATTTAACTCTTACACGAACACTGTAGAACAGTACGGGCAGCTATCTTCTTTCCACTGACAGTTTGGATCCAACTCAACATGTTCCTTAGTATCTATAAAAATAGACATGAAATGTGTCTGTTCTAGAAATGTCACAGTAGCAGTTGAGGAAGAATCAAACACATGTACTAGCTTTGTTTAAATCCAAGAAACATTTCAAATGGAAGAAGGAAACTATGTTGAATAATCTCCCATCCAGTAGTGTACTACAGTGCTTCCAACTTTATCCAGTTGCCTTTGTGTGGGTTATTTTTCTTTCTTTGTCTCTTAAACAAGGACTGATGAATGCATCCTTTTTTCTAGCTATTCCTCTTTGTTAAAGAGGACACAATCAAAATTATCATAAGAGTGGTCATGAAAGCAAGTTTTTCTGTTGAATTTATACATCCGTTATAGGTGGAATTATTCCACCCTTGGACAAGTTGCATTGCTTTGCTAAGCTGAATATTTATGAAGAAATTTGGTTTCCTATTTATGGATTCTCAACACCGTGTGTCAAAAAATTTAGAGGTTTCAATGGTAGATTGTTTTTCCTTCATTTCTGACACCATCTAAAACCTGAAGCAGTAAACACAGCACAGGCAAAAGAGGTGGGGAATTGTAGATGAAAAGGCAATAGAATAACGGAATATACTCATAATTGCCTCATCCAATAGGAACTGCTAATTTGTACAGTTCATTGGCATTAGGCTCACCTTCATACCATGCTAATACAGATACTTATTTCCAGATAAAATGCAACACCGGACTCAGCCAGCCACTCTTCTTCATCCTTGAGCAATGAAATTTCTCCTATGGTATAAGGAGAATGCAGTTGCCATTTGCTTTCTAGGATATCTTCACACTACTTCTTTACCTTCTTGTCTGTGTGGGTCGATTATTACTATTCAGAACTGTTTTAAGACTTTTGTAAAAATTTCACTCATTTATCTTTTCAGGGCCTCCTCCAGAAGCAGAAAGAACTGGAGATATGTTTTATTCCAAGCAGTGTAAGTCAAGAAGAGAACTTTATTTCACCATTTTAAGAATTCCAAGTTGGATAAATGGATATTTTGCTGCGTTGGCACTTTATACTTACTACTGTAATTATGAACCAAGTCTGTAGAATGTGGGCTTTTGTTCATTCAGTTTGAGGATGCTTGAATAACTGATTACATATTTTGTATGTTTAGGATAAACTTCCAGTAATGGAAGAACTTATTTAGCAGGCAACAGTGCATGTGGCTTTGTTTACATGGAATATTTGTATAACTAATTTAAACATTATGTATATTCTTAGCATGAGGAATAAAGTATTGGGCATTTGAATGCCATGCCTGTTTATGTTGCCTTTAAGTTTTATCTTTGATTTTAAGTAATGGTTGTTACCATCAAGCCTGTATTACCATCCAGAGTAGTACAAAACCTACATTTTAAAGAGCTTTTGATGAAAACTGAGAGCCCAGCTAGCCAAAGCACCAAAATCTAAACACACACATGTGCTCTCCATCTGTATGGCAATAATGTGACAAGAGTATGAAGAACTCGAAGTTGCTAGTTGCATGGAAGGGATTTGTGCCAAGAAGTAGTGTTCAAAAGCAATTAAGTAGATTATATAGTATCCCCAAAATAAAAATACCAGGTTGTGTGTTATAAAGTAATGCTAATACAACGCCTTATAAAAAAAATACTAAATTATGTAAACGGTATGCTCAACTTTATGCATTTTAAAACAGCGGCTATATTTTAGGAACCATCACCATGATTCCATAAATGACGTTAATTGAAGAGCCATGACTCAGCCCTGTTTTTGAATCTTGCTGTGCTAAAGTAAGCTCAAAATAAGGAAAAAAAAACACCCCATTATCTACAGCCAATAATGCAGTGTGCAAATAGTGTTCGTAAAACTTGAAGTGACTCTTAACTATTGGTTTTTCTTTAGCAGTATGAGTTGTCTGAGTAAATGGTGAGCAACAGAGTTGGTGTTGTTGGGGAGAGGGGAGGGATCAGCGAGGTAGCCTGGGGTTATCCAGCGTGCAGTAGCCAAGGAGATTCTGAAACTTGTCATTTTCTAAATTAAAGCTGGCATTCAGATTCTGCATCTATTGCCAGATTCTGCCAAATTCCATACCAAGCTCTCTGCTGCAGATGCGCAGAAACCCAGTCATCCATTATTATCTTATTACAGGAAGGCATACTGAGTAGTAGGTTTGGTTTTATCATTTTTCAGGTCTCTTTCAAACACTTTGAAGAATACAGATCTCAGAGAGGCTTCCTCAGATCATCTTCCAGTCAGGTTTTATAATGTGTAGAAATAATCACTTAAGAACAGTCTTCCCTATCAGTTTATTGTGCAAGAATGTGAGTCTCTTATTTCTTATATACAATCTTTGTATCTTCCATCAGGTTCATGCTTCTGTTGCAACAATATTGGTTTTGATTTTTTTGAGCACTGAAAGCAGTATTTTGGTAATTGGGCTAATGCAATTCTTCTGACAGATGGAGCATTCATTGCTATTGTGATTGTTGAATATCTAGTAGGTACCTATGATACACAATGTAGTAAGTGAAGAGCAACAAGTCCTCAAGGCTAGTACTCCTCTTAAAAATGTCGATAGATGATAGATCGATTTATACATGATAGGTGGGGAGAGCCGTGTATCCCTTTCTGCTATACACTCCTAACACTCCCCATTTAAAAAAAAAATGACAACAGCAGTGTATCTGTCCCCCCTAACAGGGCTAGTTACCTTGTAGAGAATGTGTCAGCACGTATGGAACACACTGATAAGCAAGTTGACACAGTGAGAAGCATGAAAGCCTATTTATTAAATCAATCTGCAATACAATTACCAGTTTTACAGCCAGTCTTCCCAGAAGATAGTGGGCAGTGTATGCCCTCTTCCAGAATTATACCTCTCAACTCCCATAGGTCTTCCATCCCGATCCGATGAGATCCTAGCTAGCCCTTATATTACGGTCTATTATGCTTGCATAATTATAGCTGTATTCAATCACAATTACGAATGGTTATAATTCCATCTAATCAGATGGTGAACATCACTATAGTATGGTTTCCCTCCCATCTGTCAATAGATATACAATTTATGAAGAATATGGAGGGCTTATCTACACCAGGCTTTTTAGCCTGCAACTTTTGCAAGGCTTCTGCTTCTGTCTTTGCAGCATTAAGTTCGGTCCTTTACATGCGCGTCCCTTTTTCCCCCCAAGGACTTCCTTTTTCTGCAAGTTCTATATGTTTCATTGTACAGCCACTAGATGGTGCTGTGGTTACAGTGCAAATCTGTAATTACATGCGCAATTCAAACCAACATGTTAAAATGGCACATTTTCCCAATTATCCTGATGAGCAAACTAGCTCAAAGTGGGCTAGATGAAACAACGATCCGGTGGATCCACAGTTGGCTACAGAATTGGACTCAAAGAGTGCTTATCAATGGGACCTTCTCAAACTGGGGAGAGGTAACGAGTGGGGTACCGCAGGGCTCAGTCCTGGGCCCAGTGCTCTTCAACATTGTTATTAATGACTTGGAAGAGGAGGTGCAGGGAATGCTGATTGAATTTGCAGTTGACACAAAATTGGGCGGGATAGCTAATACTTTGGAAGACAGAAACAAAATTCAAAGTGATCTGGATAGACTGGAGCGCTGGGCAGAAAACAACAGAATGACATTTCATAGGGATAAATGCCAAGTTCTGCACCTAGGAAAAAGAAACCAAATGCACAGTTAAAAGATGGGGGATACGTGGCTCAACAACACTACAAGTGAGAAGGATCTTGGAATTGTTGTCGATCACAAGCTGAATATGAGCCAACAATGTCATGTGGCTGCAAAAAGGGCAAATGGTCTTTTGGGCTGCATTAATAGAAGCATAGCTTCCAAATCCCGGGAAGTACTAGTTCCCCTCTACTCAGCACTGGTTTGGCCTCATCTGGAGTTCTGTGTCCAGTTCTGGGCACCACACTTTTAAGAAGGATGCAGACAAACTGGAGAGGGTTCAGAGGAGGGCAACAAAGATGATCAGGGCACTGGAAACAAAGCCCTATGAAGAGAGACTGAAAGAACTGGGCATGTTTAGCCTTGAGAAGAGAAGACTGAGGGGAGATATGATAGCACTCTTTAAGTACTTGAAAGGTTGTCACAGAGAAGGCAAGGATCTCTTCTTGATCATCCCAGAGTGCAGGACATGGAATAATGGGCTCAAGTTACAGGAAGCCAGATTCCGGTTGAACATCAGGAAAAACATCCTGACTGTAAGAGCAATACAATGGAACCAATTACCTGGGGAGGTAGTGGGCTCTCCCACAATGGAGGCCTTCGAGACGAGGCTGGACAGCCATTTATCAGGGATGCTCTGCCTTGGATTCCTGCATTGAGCAGGGGGTTGGACTCGATGGCCTTGTAGGCCCTTTCCAACCCTACTATATGATTCTATGATTAAAAATAAAGCCAGGGAAATGGTCACAAAGCATGGGAGAGGCCCTGGAGGTTGACGAAGGACCCGCAAACTTCCGTGGGTAACCAACCTGGATCGCAGGATAAAAGTCTGGTGTAGAGAAGCCCAGCGTGCATATCGTAGCATTCAGACAACTGATAGCTAATTTGCAGGCATTCACAATGCCATGTGTATTCTGCCTGTTTGCTGTACTAGATCTACATCCAGAAGACCAGAGTTCATGGTATGTTGGTTCCACCTATTTGTTCTGTTGGACATCAATGTGTCATCCAAAAATGGTTTGGCCACCAAGTTGCCCTGTGTTCAGACTTGCCATTGCTGCACTTGTCATATACACGGCTTGGCATATATTTTAGGTGGCCTTGGACATGGCCAACTCTAGCGGTAACACCATCCCCATTCCATCTATTAGTTTTAGACTGGATATCACACTTGTGGGAATATCATATAGGACTTGAGTGACAGTAAGGGTTTTCCACCAGTGTTTTCCTTGAACATGTTTGTTGAACAAAGCTGCAGCCTAGTTATGTCTATGGTACTCAGGCAAGACTGTTATGGATTTGGAACATACTACTCTTTTGAAACAATGTATCTTTGAGCTGGAATGTTAATATTTTCCAAGTTGGGGCTTTAAAAGTCTGTGGACTAAACTGGCTTAATACAACACACTCCAGTTTAAATACAACCAACAAATTATCAACAGTGAACTACTGGGTCCAGTTCAAGGAACTGGTACTAGTTGAATTGGCTTTGTACTGTACAAAGCCCTAAATGGCTCAGGACCTAGGTACCTGAAGGACCACCTCCCCCAATACCAACCATTCTGGGAGTTAAGATCACGCTAAAGAGGCTTTGCTTGTGGAACCCTTGATGAATGTAGCCATTTGGGCTACCACACATGGCAGCCCCCTTTTGGTGGCAGTACCATAGCTATGGACTCATTTCTGGTAAAGATTCAGCTGCCCCCACACTGCTGTCATTTGGATGCCAGTTAAAAACCTATTTATTTGTACAGGTTTTGAGGGTATAGGCAAGTGTTCTATTTGGTTTTGACTGCTCGATTGCTGATGGTTTTATTGTATTTTATTATATATTTGTGGTTTTAGAGTCTTGTTTATGTGGTGTACTGTGTTTTATATAGGCTGTTAGCTGCCATGGGTTCTTTGTGAGGACGGCCAGGATATAAATTAAATAGAACATGAAAAGAGATGTAATGTTCAGAAGAAAAAGCTATTTGTATAGAGTACATTTCCTTGCAATGTCAGCATGACGTTCCCACAACACCAGTTTAAAATTTTTACACCCCCTAGGCAGAAAATAATTTTGTTTGTCTAGCTGACTTGAACATTGGATTGCAGTAGCGGCTAAATACAGTGTATGTCGTCAGCTTTTCTGCTGAATACACTTACAAGTACATACTCATAAACTGAAACAATCAAATCAGACCACGCAGAGAAAACAAGAAATGAGTAAAATTTCCTTCAACATTTATGGTAGTAGCCAAGTGCTGCTCTGATCAGTGCTGGGCATCTGAAACTAGCTGCCATTTTAATTTCTCAGTGCCCCAGAACAACACTGCCTAGACACAGAGGCCTGATTATGCTTGGGAGTACTACCACCCACTAGACCCCACCAGGGGGTGATCTGCCTATGGCCCCCTCAAACCTAGAACCAGTCTTGGCTTTGTCTCTACTGTAATAACTCATGGAACTCATGGCTTGCAATCTTGCAAACAAATCCTAACCTACAACTTTGTTTTTCTAACCTGGCCTATGCATACCTATTGTAGTCACAAGTGGCCTAAGAACACCATTTATATCCCTTATTTCCTCTGAAGAGCTCAAGATGGCATAGTTATTTTTCCCACAGCTACAACATGTTTTATCCTCACAATAACCCTATGAGGTAGGTTAGGCTAAGAAAGGGTGGCATTAAGTTGCTTAGTGAGCTTCATGGTAGAGTATGGATTTTAACTGGGGCTCCCCAGTCCTAGTCCAGCACACTATCCACTACTCCACATTTGCTTTATAATGCTTACCTGCCTGATTGTGAGACAGTTCTTATCTCCCATAACTGACAAGGTTGCTGGCCATTTACAACTGTTTTAGTAATACTGTAAAATTATTAAGGCAAATATGCACATCACTCATCCCTTTCATGTAATTGAATCTTTTCAGTTTCTGCTGTACATCCAAGTTCTATGTGCAAGTTCTCCTCAAGTAACATTTAAAACCTGCCCCCTCTCTATCACTCTTAAAAATATACTATGGATTAGAGTCTCCAGATAGCAATGTCCTCCTCACTCTTCTTCACTTTCCCATTACCACTGCTCAAACATGAGCTGTGAGAAGGTTCTAGCTTGCCCAATCACTTTACCCATAAATAGACCTCTTGGACCACTCTATTCATGTCTGCCATCCTTGTGTCCAAATCAAACACTCAGCCATTACCAAAGTTTGCTTTGCTTCAGCCCACATTTAAGGCCTTCTCCAAAGGCTTTCCTTGCCTACTTATTTAATGCTTAAATGACCTGCTTCTACTCCAGCATTCTAATCAAGTAAATACGTAGTTTAAATTAGACTTTTAGCTTTTCATTTTTTATTGTACAGCACATGCCATTTTTATGGCAGATGATGTATATAATCAAAAACAATCTCTTCTGTTCTCAGAATTAGTATTACACAGACTGATGGTATTTTATGTTGTGGGATGCTGCACATCTGTGGGATGTGGGAGAGGAGACTGAGTTTTAGACACCATGAACAGTGCTAAGTTCTTATTAATAAACAGAACACCCCACTACATATGTAAGAGGCCTGTAATTACATATCATAGCCTTCTCTCCAGTTAGGCCTTGAATAAAAACTCAGACCCAGAATCCTGTATCATGGCAGTCTGCCAATAAGAGAAATTACACTTAATAGTGTATTAAGGTTGCAACTCCATGCAGAATTAGATGTCCTTAAGCCCCCTAATTTCAGTGAAGTCAGTGCACTTACTATATAGCAGCAATGAGAGATGTGTGGCCCTCCAGATGTAAGGGAAGATGGGAGTTGCAGTCTAACAGCTGGAAGGCCACATGTTTCCCACCTGTGCTATATAGAATTGACCTGTAAGCAGTGGCATCTGGTGACTCGTACCAGAGGAGTGGTGATTCCATTCTGGGTTTGTTACTACCAGCCAAAACTCTAACGGTGCTATCCAAGGTGCTGAACCTTATCTCCAAAGTGGCTAAAACCCGTGGAATCAGCCCCTCCGGAACTGGAGTCACCAGCTACCACTGCCTGCAAGCATTGTGTCCAAACAGTCGCTACAGTACTTATCTGCATTTGAGATTAATTTTAATATTGCAATACTGATATGAAAAATTTGAGCTTTAGGCTTGGAACAGTAACACATATGTCATGTGTTTTTGATTACTGTACAATCTGATTTATAGTGACAAAAGCAAAAAAACCCTTTTGCTGCATCTATTTCCTGGAAACAGAATGCAAGACAAAATGCAACTTGCTACTAGGTCCCATCTGGATGATTTTTTTATTTTCAAAATGAACTGCACCCATTGTTTGTTCTAACTGAGGTATGTCGCCAAAAATCCAGGATATTTGATAAAGTAACTAGAACTGCCTTTATAGCTATATAAAGATTTTGTACAAAACTTTCACATACATACATAACAGCTTTGATAAAGAAAAGGTGGTTTGAATATCCTGTTACACTTTGCTTTAAAAATGAAGCCTTTGCCTTTCACATATGCTTCAGGCAAACATTCAGTTTACAGTAAGACAGACTTCAAGTTGGAAGCCTCAATTACACATGAACTACAAAATGTAAAAACTTAAAAGTGCCAAACAAGTTCATTCAAGTACAATAAATGTTAAAAAATATATATATTTATTTCAAACTTCAGGTGCTTCACCTGGTACAGACCATTCATGATTTAAATAAGACAGGAAAACATTTGAGATAAGAGACAGGAAATGTTTAGATCGGAGAATAAAAACAGTTAATTCACTTTTTTTAAACAGAAAAGTCCACAACAAATTATAAAAAAACATTTCAGCTTTGCTTAATTCTGCTTGGAAAACACCCTGGAAGATTCACAACTGACATCCCAATTACTGGGAGATGAAGACTGGTCCGTATCCATGTTCTGGCTGTAGGCTGTCAGAAAGTAGTTCCCACCTTCTTGGTTCTGACTTGTAGACATGGGGTACGTTGTTCCCAGAAATGTCTGATGAGTGAGAACATTAAAATGACTGAACTGATGGGGCACACTTAACTGTCTATTGTAAATCTGAAAGTTATTGAGAGGAACTTGTTCAACTGCATTAGTTCTCTCTCCTTCAGTACAGCATGTTGTAGAAACAGGAGTAACTGGCTGTATATCCTGCATGTCAATTTTAGAAGCATGTTCTGTCAGAAGGCAGTGTCGTCCTTCAGTAGACAGCAGTGCATCAGTTTGAAAGCTTTGCTTAGAGTCTGTTCCAAGTGATCCTTTGGTCTCTGTCTGAAAAGCTTCCAAGTGGGAATCATACTTTGAGGCATCATTGCAAACTTCTATTTGTGATGCTTCATCCCCTGAATCCAAAGACATGTCCTCCTCATCCTTCTCATCATTTTCTACAAGAACTACATTAAGAAGAGAAAAATCCTACTCTATTGAAATAAAAAACGTGTTTAAAAATACTACGCACTACTCACACAGTGTTAGGCTTCAGGTCTGAAAGTCGCATATCACTTAAGGGCTGGTCTTCTGTCATTTTTGTTCACTTACTCAACACACATTTAACCCTCTGTGTGAGCGTCCGGATATTCCGATGCTAAAAGCTTCTGCGAAATGTGTTCATGCTTACTGTTGGGAAACCCCAACTTCCAGCTCCAAAGGATTTAATGTCAAAACAGCATCTAAAGTTATACATTAGGTCAGTATTTGATATGAAAATTACCTAACACAATTACTGACACCCTCACTCACTACTGACAAACCTCATCTCCACTAGCTTTCTCATAATCCCACTACATGTAATCGGAATGTCTTGGATACCCCATTAGACCAATTATATTTTAAGATGCCACACAGCACTACATTCCACTTTTCAGTTTAAATTGTGAACTGCAACTTGGACCTATTGCTATTTCAATTATAATTAGTAGAGACACCAAGATACCCCTTCCCCATTGCTAGCTATCTATAGGTAAGCAAAATTAATGAAACATGTTATTTACCTGATTGTCTTTCATGATCAATAGGGGCAGAAAGGCAGTTGTCTTCAGTAATTGAATTATGGTAGCCAACAAGGCTTTTAAAGTTGTGCATGAAGTAATCAACTGTAGTGACCACAATTCCATAATCAGTGTAAGTCCCAAATGTTAGCACATTCTTTTCTAAGAGAAAACAAAAACATGCTTCAGTTTATACACACACACACACACACACTTACTTTAAAGGACAATCCCAATAGTGATTTCCTACCTGTCAAGAAGACAATGTGCCTTTGTTGTATATTCTGAGCTTGAAGTCTTATGAGGCAATCTAATTCTGGAGGATTTCGAGTTTGAGAATCACAGCTATGGTACGACAGAATCTCAACCATATGTTTCTTTTGATAAGCATTCAGTAGTGTCAGCAAGCTTGTGGCATTTGTATTTGTTCTGTGGAGGAAGAGCAAGGAGCCTTCGTTGTTTAAAAGCAGGTGTGGTATGTGCATATACCATAACGCAGACATCTTAGATAAAAATGTACAAGCTAGTTCCTTACTTTTTCAGAACAAACAGTAAGTACAACCTAAATAACATTTAAAATGAAAGCAGAATTATTAAATGAAAGTGTTGCTTTGGAAAAGGTGACCTGTGAAGGCAAAAAATTTTTTTTTTAAACATGGGCATGAAACTAATATGAAGAGCAAAAGAATGCAGCTGCAAAAGTGGCTGAAAGCATGATAGGACCATGAAGCTATTTCAACATTCTAAAACTGACTAAATTCTATGATTTTGTTATTCCCAGATGTTTATAATATTTGGATACCCAAGAAAGAATACTTGCCTCCCAAGTTCCTTCAATTTTTTCTGTATTTTACAGTGAACTTTCCATTGCCACTTTCCATCTGGAGTACTCAACTCTTCAAGGAACTTCAGAAAACTCTTAAGCTTATCTGATTTTGAAAACAAAGTAAAATGGGATAATGGCAACTATCTTAGATGGCTTCAAAGGGGGATTAGACAAATTCATGATATCATATCAACAGCTACCAGTTACAATGACTGAGTGGAGCCTTTAGGTTCAGAGGCAGTATCCCACTGAATATGGACTGCTGGGGATCAGTAGTGGGAGGAGGTTATTGCCTTCATGCCTTGCTTGTGATCTCCTTAGAAGCATTTGGTTGGCCACTATGGGAAACAAGATGCCTGAATAAATGGACCTTTGGTCTGATCCAGTACAGCTCCTTTTAAATTCTAGAAGTCAATTACATCTAAAATTATTTCTCTTTCCACTGCATCATTCTAATTTTAGCAGTCTCAGAATTGAACTTTTCCCAGCATTCTTGTTTCACAGAACGTTTTCAGAAGCATGGAGTAATTATCACAGGCAAAATTTTACTGCTCGGTCTACTGTGTTTTTATATTTGCATGTGGTGATTACTTCTAAAGAAAACAAGATTTTCATAAAGTAACAAACATTGGTTGAAAACTAGACAATCCTTTGAACTAGTAGTATAAAAGTTTCCCATTTTAGAAATTCATAGTCAGGATCAATGGTATGAACTTACATCATTTGTTGGAAAACACTGTAGATAGCATCAAATGGTGAGGGTCCATATCCCAATCTCCTAAATACAATTAGGAGACTGGGAGTATACACAGGCTCACTACCCCCTTTTTTCCAAGCAGAACTCTGCTTTGCTTTAGCCATGGTCTAGTGTTACATGGGCATTGGAGCTAACCATGGTTAAGATTAACCAGGATGTGAAGTGAGTCCATATGTGTACATGAGAATCTGGTTACCATTAACCAGAGTTACCACTGATATGGATTTAACACTACATCATGCTATGAAACGGAGGAGGATGGATAGTGCAAGCCTGCAGCATATGCCCCAAATCTCCCAGTCATTAGGAAATCAGGAATATTTAATCTGTGCTGGACCTTATTGCTAGCCAAAAACAGCAATAATGGCTAACCCACATTTGTGTGCCTGTGGCTAGAAGCCGATTTGCTTTTACTTTTGTATAGCACCTAGAGCTGAGGCACTTTAGAACAACTTTTATTTATGATTGAGCAATGTTTTCACAACTAGTGGGTTTTAGTGATATAAGAAATCCTACCCTATACAACAGAATTCCACAGCAGTATTTTAAAACAAAACCACTGAAGATTTAAACACAAACTGGTAATTGGCTACTTGAGCACCTAGAAATTACACAGGTAAATTAGGAATCTGAAATGTTCTTCAAACTCTGCCCTTGGCTATATTAAAAATTAACATCTTACCAACTGAGACCAACTCGGGATTGAGAACAGATTCATCAGAGACAATGAAGCCACCAGAAACAAATAATTCATTATAGGTATGATTTTTCACATCATCCAAACTGTCAACACCAGCAAAATTGACACACGATTGCCTCTTCAAAGCTACTAAACATGGTATCTAAAGAAAGTATACGATTATAATTAGATAATAATACAATGAAAATAAATTACTGCAGATTATACATTGGCCATTGCACTTCTCTATGTTTATGCACCGCAGCTTATCAACACAGCCTATAAATGCCAATCGAGACTTGACTGGAAAAGACACTGTTAGATTTACTCAGCAACACAACAAATTATCAGAGCCACTTTAATGCACAGAAGTGTTGGTTGCGTATTTCACATACCTTATGAATTAGATTGGCAATATCTTCATTTTGAATAATTATAAGCAACTTATCCAAGTCAGCTCTTCTTCTCAAGAACTGCTCAGGATGGCACTCTGTATTACCTAGTTTAACAAGGTATTCCTAAACCAAGGATAGAAAGTATTAAACCAATACAGTACATTTAAAATATCCAGCGAACATATTTAATTATCAGGAAACTTAGTAAAACAACATGCTTTACATCAGTTATGTTTGATTACTTAGCATGCTTTGCAAAACGTATTACGCTATTCTGCCTGCAACATCATGATGTTATTGTAAAACCAACAAGCAATTTTCCAGTCTTGCAGCATCCTAAATAGACTTGTCAAGAGAAAAATTAATCTTACCACCCTTAATAAGTCTATACAAGGAAAATGCTTTCTAGTATCAACTGCTTTTTAACACACTGTAAACACTCTTTGTTTTGTTGTAAACAATTCTGTGTACCTTGCTTTTGTCCTCATTCAACATAGTAATGGCTTGAGTAATTATTGTATTTCTACACCACTTCAATTATATTACAAGGGTGATTTACAAAGAACACACAATTAAACTGCAAATACAAAAAATATATGAGCTAAGATATGACTTATTAATGACTGCCTCAGTGCCATGCTTAAACTTCTCCCAATAACGTGTATTAGGCAAGCACGAATTTATTTCCCAAATATCCTGCTAAGAAGCATGCAGATAACCTCAATACACAGAGACTTGATTAAAAAGGAAAGCATACCTTTATTTCTTTGCAAAGTATACTTTCTTGTTCTTCATGAATGTAGAATTTCACAATGTTTTTTTGTACATCTTTAATAATTTTGACAATGCTGTCAAACACTTCAGGTTTTAATTGGCTTATTAAACCAGCCAGGGCTGGCTGGGTTGTAATGTTTGAGTTATCTACAGGCTCCGGGATCTTATCTGTTTGTTGCAAAGGGTCAGCAGTAGACATGTTTGGATCAGCTGTCAACTTCACCTCTGTGTTGGTGCTCACTGGGCTCTGTTCTTTTCCTGTGTTCAAATTCAGCAACGGATGCTGCTCATTAATGTTTGAATCTCCTTCTACACTGTTACATGGTAGTTCTGGAAACTGTCCCATGTCAAAATCTCTTGGAAGAGGTACAACCTCTTCTGATGGTGGATTCAATCCAGTGTCAGTAACTGAATCATCTGGTGGCCCAGGACTGGAAGTAACTGGCATACTCTGGATACCATAGGACGATGACAAAGCAACATTGTTGAGCTTTTCACTCAGTCTCTCTACATATTCCTGGACAGCAGTATTTGATGCCTGTAAACATATATATTCAGAAAGTTTCATGACCCTTTCCTGAGCTGAAAGGACAGGCTTGGATATTCCACCAACATACATAATATTCTTCTGCTGCAAAATATCCTGGATCTTACTGATAAAGAGATTGTATTCTTCTAATATCACTGTTTCAATTATTCTACTTATAGAGTGTTCACTTGCCACACAGTGATTTCTCTCAAGTTCACTCTCATCTTCACATTTCTCTTCTTGACCTGTATACACTCCATCTTCTATCCTTCCCTTTTGTATGTCTGAAAATGCAGAGTATGCACACTGATAATCAGAACTTCTTTGCCTGTTTATTACCCGGGGGTCATTTTCAGATGCATCCTTTGGTGGTGAATAAGCCAATGACTCATCTGGAGATTTCAAGCCTGCACAGGAAGAGTCAATATGCATTACACATTTATAGTCCACAGCAATAAATTTGCTGAAGTGCATTTAATTGACAACTATTAAGAATATGTTAACCATTTCAAGCTACACGTGAGCCATTTTTTCAGTATTGTAGTCTAACCACCTTACCTATTACGTTAGAACAAAAGCTCACTAAATTAGGCCTATGGGTCTAATTTACATCTGATGCTCTTATACAACTTCATGAACACAGCCTCAGCACCAGTGCAGCACTGCTGTTCCTGTCACAGTAGCAAGTGGAACAGCATAAGGGAAAAGCTTTCTAGAGGCCCAGGAATCAGGTAGCCAGTCCTGTACCTGCCATTTTAGTAGCAAGGCATTTATTATGGCAGGCAGTGCTAGATGACTCTGCCTGATGAGCTCTGTGGCACAAGACATAGGATTTTTTTGTTGCTGCTATTTGGCTTTTCTCCCACATTTATTTTTGTTAGTTCCGGATACAACATTTCTAAAACTCCAGACACGAAAATAAAGAATATCAGAGAAAAATGCAAACTACATGGAAACCATCAATCCTCAAACGCCAACCACAAAAAATATTCTATTATTTTGGTAACTATTGCCAATTGTATACAAAATCTTATCTTTTAATCCAATATTAATTTTGTCTGCATGCCACTCTAATGTTCCAGCTATGCATGTATGTCTAACTTACTATTGCTCCCAGGAAAATAATATTATCTATAAACTATTCACACGTTAACAGGTTATGTTATTTAAGAAAAACTTCAACAAGAGGTTTCCCTCCTGTATTTTTTAACATGAGGAATGCAGAGCTTAATAAATATGCTGGATTGGCAATAATGCTTAACACTGGAGCGTGCAGAAAACATGAAGCACCAAAGACGTACAAATCACTTGGTAGTACGATTTGAACTACAAATCACTTGGTAGTTTAACATAAGATAAAGGGTATAGAGACTTCTGAATGGACATTTGTCATACGAAATTAAAGGACTGCACTAGAAACTTTTAAACAAATCTCATTTGTGTTCTGCAAACACTCAAGAACCCTTTGAACCATTGGCACACATTGCTGGCAAAAAAAGATGATTAGTTTTATCAAATTATTAATAGCACAACTGATAAACACAGAAAACAGTCAAGGTTTCACTGAGCTGATTCCACTTTTGGCTTGCAACTTTCACAGCAGAGTAAAATGGGTTTTGACTAACACTCCTGTAAATCATTAAAACGGGGGGGGGGGAGCAGGGGGTGTTAAGCTTAACAATTAGAGCTCCGGTTCTACCGTCAAACACTGTATACAAACAGATCAGCCACTAAGGGAGCACTGGGAAACAAATCAGTGTTGGGCCGCAACCCTATTGGGTTGATACCCACTAGACAGATGCCTCCAATATCAGAAGCTTCTGAGTATCATATGCCCTGCTGGACTGTTGCCAATAGGTTGGGAGGAGCAACTGAGGTGATTTTTGCCCCCATCATCCTTTTACATTTTTTCCCTCTAAACAGGCTTTTGATCCAGTCTAGCAGAGGCACACTGGCAGGTGTGGGGCTGGAGAGACCATAGCATTTTTTGTATCCAGACCTCTCCTTTCCCCTCCCCACCCACCAGAATCTCTCCTTTTTGACCTCTATGAGGTCCTCCAAAGCTGCTTTTGCAATCTCGGAACGCAGGCACCGCAATTCTTTCCGTAACGGCTGTGAGAGTGTGGGGGAGAGGAATCATATTATATCTATGGCTGCACATAGCACTGTCTGTGGCTTCGAGAAGGAGAATCCAAGAAATCCTATGGTCCCTGGGACACTCTCTATGGACTACAGACTTGTTCTGCTAAGCTCCTATCAACATCAACTCCTATTAACAAGTTGTATTGAACAACCCCTTTTAAGGGTCATCTCTCAAAATTTCTATTTCTACTCTTAAATCACTAAAGACCATGAGAACTGTTGCATTTAGCCAAATGTTTATCAAAATGTGAATATGACGTTTAACAAAAGGAAAAAAACAACAGCATACTCAATCGTCAGATTATGCCAAACTTTCCTCTGCTTTGTATCGACAAAAATTTAGCTACCAATCATAGTAATTTGTTGACTATTCCAAAATTCTTTAAGGGTGCAATCCTATGCATGTTTAGACAAAAGAAGTCCTACAACTTCCACCAACCCCCAGACAGCATGGTAGGTCCTTTTTGTTGTTTGGAACCTAAGAACTAATTGTAGGTTAACTGTGAATTGTTTAACCCACAATTAACCCATAGCGTCTGGGTTTGCACATCATGAAATAACCTCTGATCAGTCCAGTGGGGCATTGTCTATTCAAAGTAGTAATGGCACACAAGCCCAGCAAATCGTGGGTTAATTAACCCACATTATGCTGCCATTATGTGCGAACTTTACACTCAATCTTATTTTTAGGTTGTCATTTGTGACTAGCCACGCCTCCCACAGCAGCCATTTTATGGTGCTGCCCACAGTTTCTCAAATTGCCAAATGTGCTCACAGGCCCAAAAAGGTGGCCTTCCTCTGGCTTAGAGTTAAAGGCTTTAAATCTGGGTGGGATAAAGAAAGCAGACCCTGAAGGGAGGAGACTGAAATATGGGCTTCCATTCTGTCTCTGAGGGACAGGATGAGAGTAAAAACAGGAGGTAGCAAGCTATCCCTGGCCTGTGTTCTCTGTCTAGCATGAGGAGGGACAAAGAAATGAAGCAACTGGATCATTTGCATTTGCGCAGCTGGTGAACATACAGGAGATGTCATGGACTCACCTTCTTGGTCCTCCTTACAGGAGATAGAAAGAGAAGGCAAGTCTAGCCACTTTGCACATTATTTGAAAACTGGACCCTATTTAAGACAGAGGTCCTTTCTGGAGGCAGCATGTGGGACCATTTCTTCCCCCATTCCCCCACGGCCACTCCACGAATAAAAGGAAGACAGCCCACTGTGCAGCCTTCAGAGAGACTCTGTTCTAGGCCATGTGCACTTAGTTGTCTGTCTCAGTTGCAGGAATATAGGGGAGAAATAGTCCTAATCATCGCCTCTCGAGCAGAGCTCTTCAGACTGGGTTTGCATAACACGACAACCCAACATGGCCGGCCAGCCAGCCGCAGGGAAGCTTAACTTCTGCCAAGAAGCCCCTCTGAGAACCCATGGCTTGTTGTAGGGAATGCTCATACCCATGGAGGGCTATCGTGTTGTCAGAACCTGAGAGAGCAATTTTATTGTGGGTTGCCAGGATTGGCTACAGAGCCACTCGGCAAGAAAAGCAAAAAAGCCTGTGCCGCTCTTCACTATCTTGCCAGTGCCACCTCCAGCCTCCCTTGCCAGTTACTGCCCCTCCACCAATGCCCAAACGGCATTTTAGAGGGACTGTTGCTTGTCTGCCACCTTATTTTTCATTTTTCAAGGCTGTGGGAGTATGCAAATGGGGCTTTTTCACAAGTGCACAGGCCTGTCTGATAAGTGTAGCCTTGCCTTTTCAATTTCCTTGTATGTTTCAGCTGTCAAAAGGAGCAGGGAAGTGAGAGAAGTAGGTGCACCAAAAAAAAAAGGGAGGGGAGACAATTATTTCCCACTTGACAATGAAATCCTCTCACTTTTAAATGTTAAACCGAAACTTGTCAATGTCCTCCACCTTTTCAACACTTCCCCAAGTCTCTAGCAAGTCCAGAAAGGGGGAATCCTAGCTTCCCCCATTTTCATGGTTCCTTTTCGGAGCAGTGACTGGGAGTGTTCAGACGATCACATAGGGAGGAGCAGCCATTGTGGCTTCTCTCCCTGCTCCTACAACCGTCAGTTCCATAATTCCCTGCGATACAGAGTGGGTTGACAGGTTGTCTGAAGCCTTACAACCCCTACTGCAAGTCGCAGGTTGTAGGCTGGATATGAAGCCACCCCCACATGCCAACCTGCACTGCATCATGCGGAATTATGCAAATGGCAGTCATGTGTGCAGGGGAGAAGTGAAGCCACGACAGCCTCCTCTCCCTATGCGATTGTCCGAATCCAATCTCTGCCATGGGTTTCTGGGCGGTCTGTAAACCACCCCAGCCAGCCACCCTCACTGGGTTCAGATGTCCTGGCAACCAGCTCCTGGTGACAGTAATTATGCTAATTAGGCACCTCATGATCAGCATGCGCAGAGAGGGAAAATAAGTCACTGTGGCTTATTTTCCCTCCATAATTGTGTGAACTCACACAGTTTTTACCCAAACCAGGTCACTCTGCTGGGGTTGTTTATTTCCCCTTTTATACAAGGAAGGGAGGGGCTGCACACCAAGCTGTCTCACACCCCCTAGGCAAGTTTGAAAGCTTAGTATTATGGTGATACAATGTTGAATTCACATTTTCCAGAAGAACCTTTTCATTTCAGTACTTTGTTTTATTTTGAGTTACCCTTTCTCCTCTCTCTATAAGGCTTTGATCATCCCCAAATCCATCATAGTGCTTAATGGGAAGCAATGAGCAATATACTTAAGATAGAAAAATAAATGCTATTAGACATCATTAAACATGGCACAATACAGCCTCTTGTGCTGCTAAAATGCAACTTCAAAAGAAAGCATTTATTGTCAAAGAGTATTTCAGGCCATGTATTTTTCAGGGGGGTTGGACTCGATGGCCTTGTAGGCCCCTTCCAACCCTGCTATTCTATGATTCAGTAAATTTTAATGTCAATAATGTTTTATTGAACAAATATGAAGATTGGGGGGGGGGGAGCCTCCTCCCGCCCCAAAGTCTGGATCAATTTTCAACAGTTTTTTCTCCAAAACCTTGAAATTCTACCTGAACAAGACAGTGAAAAAACAGCTTCATTCAAGAGAGGGATGCTTTTAAAATGTTATCAGTAATAAAACATGACTTACAAAATTCTGAGTCAAATCAAGAGATTTCCATCAGGCAGCAACACAGATTATTCGGGCTAGCATTATTCAATAGGCTTGTTTGAATAGGATAAAGGCAAAAGCAGAGCATTTAATATTCTGCTATGGTCAGTAAACTAAGAGCAAAATTAATAATGGGGACAAACATCATGATCTTCTCTCTTTGGTTTGGATATAAGGTTACATATTTCACATGTTATGTACAATACCGCAAATGCAGATAGCTCCAAGACTTTTCTTTTGTACTTCTCCTGTAGTGCCCAAAGGGAAAATTGTACTGGAAGCTGTGCATGTTTCAGATGGGCATAATGTTTGCTCATCTCTGCTATCACTTTCCTCTCAGGACACTACAGTGGCTATGCAAGGAAGAACACATTCACCTTGTTGGCACTTCTGCTACTTCGTACCTATGCAACAGCTGAATAGACACATTGTAACCCTGGGATATTTCTGGAGTTCAAGACAAAATCTAGCATAACTGTAAAAAGATGCTGAGGACGCTATGTTATGAATCCCCCAAACCGACAAAAAACCCGCATAAATTCCAGGCAAATTTCTCAGCACAACCATACACATAATTATAGAATATGAAGCTGTTTTCCATATGATTATACTTTATTATGAAGGGCTTGAGCCAGACTTTGAATCTTAGTTACAATATTAATTCATCTGGATGGTCTTACATAGGATGCTAGGACTTCAGCCTCAGCTCCCTATTTGTAAAATGGAAGAACGAACCTACCTTACCAAGTTGTTCTGAGGATGAGTAAGAAATATAAAGCACTTTGTACAGTCACATGTGCATGATTTAATACTTAAAACTTGATATATTTCCAATCGTACTATTGTACGAATGATAACAACGAAGTATTCTTACAGTGTGTGAGTGAAAGAAAAAACTTGTTTGCCTGCAAAAGCAAGTCAGAAGATAGAGGCTTCTGGATCTTATTTCTTCCTACAGTAATTAAAGCTAAAAGTCCCATTTCTACCATTCGTGCGGAAATACAAAAAATTCTCAAATGATACTAACACACTACCAAAAGTTTATTTAGCACCACTACAATACTTGCAATTTCATTTCTTCAAAATACATAGGTTGTGTCTACGTTACGACATCTTGTCTTTTTCGCACTGATTTCTCCTTCTTTATCTCCCAATTTATCATTCTTCATGACATATTAATTTGTAACACTCTCCCTTGTGGAAAACAGGCCAGTCTAACACTTGAAACTGCTGGAATGCATACAAACGTAGATCTGCCCCCAATTCAAGTGGCAACTAGAGCAACTTTGGATTAGAAATGGGCAGCTTTGCCAAGAATATTATGTGCTAATGCTGTAAGACTGTAAAGTGTTACAGTCTTAAAGCAGAATTTTTCTATTCTGACCTATAGACATGAAATTCAGTACAACTGCACAATTACCCACATTATGTCTTATATAGCTTTAAACGGACTGTATTTCTTAAGGTTCAAACTCTGAATATACTTGCTTTAGTGGATTAATTTCCCCAACTACATAAAACTACTGAACTGGCCCTCAGTCTCCTGCTGAAAATCCAATACTACAAAAAGGTTTCTTCTGAGCTATCTGGATAGCAAGGGGCATATGCAATAGAGGCCATCCTTCTCACCTGTTTTGTTATCTCCATGTTTTCTCAGTTGCTCCTCAGGAACTCTTCCTGCCCCTCCTGAGGGAGAGCAGCAGTTAGCAAGTTTAGAGTTTCTCAATATGTATAAAGTACATCCTTTCACATACTTTTTGTGCTACAATACCAATTTAAAATAGCCCACTTTAGAGAGTATAAAATTAATGATGATTGCTATTAATTTCCAGAATCTTTGGATATCATGGAATTTCCTTTTCATTCAAGATTTGAATTCCAGAGTTCATTACATCTATTAAAACTGCAAAAAGCAGCAGCCTCGGAATTCCTATCTTAAGTATTTTTGGTGTACTAAGAAGGTTTGAGCTACCTAACCATGCCACTGCTGCTTCCACACCCATATTGTGTCAAAGACTTTGCATTCCTCAATGAAAAAAAATACAATGTAGTTGAATATGCTATGGTACAGATCTCGTCATTTTCTTTGAAGTCCATAAAGACAAATACGGAAACCACCACGAAAAGCAAGTCAATCCAGGAATGTTTAAATATAGTTGCTGCTGTTTGATCAAACAAATCCTTTTCCCAGTATCAATACAGCATTTTAGAAGATAATCAGGAATTAGTTGAATTAATGTGATGCAACAATAAAAAGGCATTCCACTGGACAATTTGCAGTTGAAAAAAAGGATCTTTGAGAAACTAGCCTCAGAATAATTAATATATTTCTCTCTCCTTTCAGTACACTAGCCTAAAAATGCTCTTGCACAAGCCTGCAGATTTTTAGAAAAGTTAAGATAACTACTGACAAAAAGAAAAACTTCATTCTTGGGGGCGGGGGGGTTAGAGCCAATTAACAGAACACCTGAAACACTCCAGTAAGACAAGTTTGTTTTTGCAATGCTTTCCACTATGAGGTTCATTATCATCTTCAAATTATGATGCTGCTGGACAAAGAGGTTGCCTAGAAAGTTTCTGTATCCCTCCTTTGACTTTTTTTTTTTTTAATAAGACTGAAATTGCATTTAATGCTTTAGATTAGGAATGGCAACCTCTGGACCAAATCCAGCCTATGAAGCAATTTCACCTGATGTCTTGGCTTCCCTATCGAATTTTGATGGAAATGTAGTAGAACATTTGGTAAGTTTCAGTCATAAAGAAAAAAAAAAGAATTCAAGGTACATCTTGCATCAGAAGTGGAACACCAGTCCACAAAAACATATTAATAAGTAATAAATTTGTTAGTTTTTATGGTGCGACAGGACTGTTGTTTTTGCTGTAAGAGACTAACACAACTACCCCTCTGGAAACTCCATACTCTTTATAACACCTCTTTGAATAGTGTACGCAATGTCCTGAGCTATGTATGAATGCATGCACTTGTAATAGTGAAGCTCTTGCTGTTAGAGAGCATACTTTACAGCCTGACCATCCAGGAACAAGTCAGTGTCTGGCAAAAAATTACTTCCAACTACAGAACAGTGTCTGGGGAACAGAGAAGGCCCCAAAAATATAGAAACTGGCAATTCAGGCATCATATGGTATGTACTGTAATGCAGGGTAGGAACTTAAAAGACTTCATGACATCCTGGGTCTCTTCCAAGTTGACTCCCTCACATAATTCTAATGTACCCAATTCCAGCTCAATACACTGTGTATGACAGATCAATTCTAGCAAACCATCTGATCTAATCTCAACATTTATTGCATAGTTGCTTATTTAAAAACCAAACTCAGGCATACTACAGTACACACAAAGGAGAGTCTCCACCGCCGTAACCAAACACTATTAGGAATATCCTAAGGATGAGAAAGGAAAGGAAAAGTTCCTCCTGTGCAAGCACCGAGTCATTGCTGACTCCTAGAGGGACGCCACTCTCACTGGCATTTTCATGGCAGACTATAGCAGGGTGGCTTGCCATTGCCTTCCCCAGTCATGCCTACCTTTCCCCCACCATGCTTGGTACTCATTTTACCGACCTCATAAGGATGGAGGGCTGAGTTGACCTGAGCCGGCTACCCAGGACCCAGCTTCTGCTGGGATCGAACTCAGGTCGTGGGGAGAGTTTCGGCTGCAATACTGCTGCCTACCACTCTGTGCTACACGAGGCTCCCAAGGATGAGAAGAGAACCCCAAAAATGAGATAGGCAGTTGAACACACACATCCCTCTGCTAATTTCAAAACTGGATCTCTGAAAGATACAAAACTTTAGATTGTATGCTTATAAAGCTGTTACTTACCTGTGATGGGAATCAGTTTCCAGTGTATTTCAGTCCCCTCACCGTTATTTGAGTTGGAATGCTGCCTATGATAGTTCTGTTCGATGGGTGTGCTAGGACATGGGCTGCTGCAGCCATCAAAACTACTTACACTTCCTGTGCTCGTGTCCTAAACAAATACATAGTCATTTCAATTGATAATTATACTTCAGTCATGTTAGTACTATTACCTTTTGCCCACCTTTATGTAAAAATATGTTAAGAGTGTCTACAAAAACAATTATGCCTGTATATCCAACCTTAGCACTCGCAAAAGTATTCTCCATTCAACCACTTACAAAAAAAAAACATTCTGAAAGTCCAAACCCATGCATGCTTACTCAGAAATACAACTATATTTAACAGGACTAACTCACAAGGAAGTGTGGATCGGACTGCAGCCTAAAACACTTTAAAGGCTGATGCTTTACTTAGACACTCACTAGGTTTGCACTATCACTGCAGCCCACTGTGGGTTTTTTAGTAGGCTGCAGTGCATGCCAGCGGTCATTTTCAATAATCAGCTCCTGGCAAGGGGTTGCCAGAGTTTCTCATGTCATCCAAACCTGAGCTGCAAGGGTTGTTTGAGGGTTACTCAAATAACCTTAAAAAGACCATGGGTTATTTGAGGGTTGTTTAACCCTCAAACAACCTGAGCTGCACAGGTTCAAATCACAGAACCATGGAAACCCCCCGACAGGGTTGGAATTTTCAAAATGGCCACCAGCATGGGCCACAACCTATTGTGATTTTTATAAGCCACAGTGGGCTGTGGTGATTGTATGAATCAGCCCAGTGACTTAGGATTGTGGCAAGCAAGAATCACTTTGAGACACCCAGAAAGGGAGTCAGTTCTCAAATTTGTTGTCCAACAGGTGGTTTGTGTTTGCACAATTACTTGCAAGTCTGCAGTATCTGGAACACTGGATTTACTATGAATTATTCCTTTTTTTCAGTTGGAGGGAGGGCATCCTAGGAACAGGTAACCCTTCCCAGAGTCCCAAGGAAGGCCCAATCTAATTTCTTTGTTTTTGCTTGTGAAGAAATTCCTACCTCCTCCCCACAACACACGCACATGCATGCATGCCTTGTTTCTGCTTTTCCTTATAATACTCTTTAATGAAGAATGCTTTCAACAAATTAACATCAATAAAAACACAAAGAGTACAATAGGACAGAGGGACATTCCCAGGACCCAAATTGGCACTATGTGACAAACATAATATGACTTGGGAGGGTTGGGATCAAGATAAATTGCAAACCCATAACAGAAAATTTTCCAGTGTTTTATTTTCTCTAGGGGTGTGCGAAACACTTACCCCGTTCTGGCCAGCAGTCCATGGTGTGGGGGGGAGGCGATCCGTCCCTCCCCCCCAGAATCCTCCCTGGCTGGCTCCAGCCAGACTTCCAGCTGCTGCTGGGCTGCAGCCACAAATGGCAACCGCCATGCCGGCCGCCAGTTGTGTCCCTGCCAAGCCATGATAGGCTACGCAAGTATCTACGTAGCATATCATGGCAAAAGACAGGGACGCAAATGGCGTAGCAGCCACCATTTGCGTCTCTGCCTTTTGCCATAATAGGCTATGTAGATGCTTACATAGCCTATCACAGCTTGGCAGGGACGCAAATGGCGGCCGGCATAGCGGCCTCCATTTGCGGCCACAGCCCAGCAGCGGCCAGAAGATGACCTGGAGCCGCTGCCGCCACCAGGTAGGTCCGTTCCAGGGGGGAATTTCGGAGGGGGGGGTAGTCCATTCCACCACAGACTCCAGGGGGCCGGATTCTCATGAATCTGGCCTCACTGGAGTCCATGGTGGAATTCTCCAACATCCCTAATTTTTTGGCAGAAAACTTTCAATTTCATAAGGTTATTAGTAACAATGAATGGATGCCAATTGCAAATACAATGTTAGGCAAGCTTGGCAGTTTCAAAATTGTAATTAATGGTTTTCAGGTGATTATCTTTAGGAAGTATATGAGAAAATGTGCATAAATCACTGAAATACATGTATGTGTCATTGTGAAATGGAACTAATAAGTATTGACAGTAAAACTGAAGGTGTCCCAACAACCGCAGTGGAAGAGAATTGAACTGTATTGAAATATGTGAGTGGTTCTCAGGATATCATGCGTAGTTCTTAGGGTTGCTAAAAGTAATTTGTGCAGCCTACCCTCAACCTGGTGCCTTCCATGCTGACTGAAGAATGCTCGGAGTTGTAGTCCAACATATCTGGAGGGCACCAGGTTGGGGAAGGCTGAATTAGTGTGTTAACCTTTGTTTCTAAGTATAAGCTATCATCTTTAAATTTTGACAAGTATTCCAATAAAAATGTCTACATAATATGACATTTAATTGCATTATGTGCACTTTGATTTTATTCCTCAAATATGTCAGGTAAATATGTCAAATATGTACCTGTGGTTTATCGAAACAAAAAATTAACATGGACACTTTTTAAAACTTTGTTGTTTATTTTACTTGTATTTAGTAAACATGATAAATTAGATCACTCTCTAGTGATTTTCCAGTGCAAACTGAACATTTTCCAATGGAATATGCAAATTAATGTAATTTGCATTGGAACACTTTCCAGAAAATTCTCTGGAAAACCCACATCACTGCTTACACCGCAAACTTGTAACACACTCTGTGGGTGCAGGCCATTTTGAGTCTTTTCCTGGAAGCATTCCGGACACCTCGGTGCCAATATGCTCACCTACTGAGCACTCATCCACCTGGAAGCTCAGTAGTCACAGGAAGCTGCCTTACACTGTCAATCCATTGTTCCATCTAGATCAGTACTGCTACATGATTCGGGATTTCAGACAGGAGTCTTTCATAGCCTTAACTAGAGATGTTGGAGACTGAACTTGGGACCAACTGCATGCAGATCATATGTTCTACCATAAGCTACAGTCCTTCCTATAAGCCAATCCTTGCAGAAAATTCTGTCATAATGTACTCTGCATTAGCCTGAGGGGAACAAATAAAAAGATAAATTGTCTAGTTGTATTTTGACCCTGGATAGCAAAGCCTGCTAAAGAAGGGTAGGGGGAGGTCTCCATTTGAAGAGACAAGAAAACTGGATTAGCTTGCAGATGCCCCCCTTCACTGAAGAAAAACAAGACTCACTGGCAGCATGCATCTAGAGAAAGAGAATGTACATAGTATCTCAGCTGATAATTATTCTTCAATTTCAAGTTAAAGCTTTTGCCACCTCAATGTCACAATTTAACTGACACAAAAAGAATTGTTCATTACAGAAAAACTATCCCTGCCCTCATACTATAGGAACCTAAGAAGAGCCATGCTGGATCAGACCAAGGTTCACCTAGTGCAGCATTCTGTTCACACAGTGGCCAATCAGCTGCCTGTGGGAAACCCAGAAGCAGGATAATGAGTGCAACAGCATCCTCCCACCTATGTCCCCCAACTATTTCTACGCCTCCCCTACTTCTCTAAGAAATGTGTGTATGAGAATTTTGCATTAGTCTTGCTCAATCTACACTACTTTACTTTTCCTCTATTCAAAAGAGTTGAACGCATTCATTAAGTCATTGTAGCAGTCAAACCAGAAGTTGCGGATGCAAATGCTAAAACAAACCCAATTTTATAGTCACATAACATATTGAGATTTTAAAAAGTGAGTTTGTCGTTCCAAAAAGAAAAAGTTCTTACTTTTAAATTTAGCATATGATCCGTGTCTGCTTCATTATTAGAGACATCAACAGAGTAAGGCAAGCATGGTGCATTGGTTTCCAGTTTGACTGGGTTTTGGGGATCCTTGAATTGAGTATTTTCAACACGTGCAGTGTTAGGAAGCTCAGGTTCTCCCTCAGGTTCTTCCTTGACTGGAATGGGGTTGTACTCAAGACTTTGCCTTGAATAGTTTTCTGCTGAAACTTGTTTAACCAATCTTGCCAATGGCAAATCTTCATTAGCAAACATTTCTGAAAGTATCTTCAGGACACGAGGTAGGTCAGTAACAGGAGGATCAGAAACATTTTGCTGTCTCAAATCAGTGTCACGTCCACCAAGATCAGCTATCACTGAAAGAACTGATTCTGGTGCCCTGCCACCTAGAAAATTGGGGGGGGGGGGGGGGAGAGAAAAGCAGGAAGTGCTAAAAGCCTTGTGCCATCATTTAGTCAGCTGACATAACTAATATAAAATATAGACTGGAAAAACATTTCTACGCTAACCGTTGGAAGGTAATGAAAAAGGCTGTACTGGCACAATATAGGGATAGCCTTCTTTTGTATAAGCACCACCATGTTATATTTACACCCCTCCTTCAAGCCCAATGACTTGCAGTATGCTTACTACCAATTTCGTGGGTGTAAGAAAACCACAGCACTGAAGCAGTTGGCTGCTTGTCATTTTAAATGAATTGGAGGATAGGGGAGATATTGCATTCACAAACATTAGACTGAATCAGATTAAGCAGGCTCTTTATGGAAGCTCATGCCCACAAATTAATTTCCAGCTGTGCTAGGGCTATAGAGTGACCAGAAGAGCAAGTTCCTGACACAGATGGCAAAAATGAGGCCATATTTTTCCAAAGTCAACAATAGTAGTCTGGAAGCTCTTACCTTCATACTGACAAATGTTTTCTGAAGAATTGCTAAGTTTTAAATGTTTCTGTGGGCTCTCTCTTTTACATTCCAGCTTTCGTTTCAGTCTGTTTTCATTTCTATTGTCCTCTGTATCAGATTCTCGATCGACATTTTTCTTCTTACACTGAATTAAGTTAATCAGTTCTTGGATACTTTCTTGATCATAGTCTCCAGGGTGACTAGGCTTTCTCTTGGCAACCACTGTTTCACATTTAGAACCATTTCTTTTGCCACCTTTTCTCTTTGTAAAGTCAGATTCTTCTTCTGGAGCTTCATAATCTGAAACAGGACTGAACTGCTGAGGTTTTCGATTCCCATCCATTATTTTTTTGGCTTTAGAAACAGGAATCTGGTAGGCTTCAGAACCAAAAATATATGCACGCAAGGAGCTCTCAAGGTGGGATTTATTTTTGGGGCCAGGATACAAGAACCTTCTCTCATCCAAGGAGTCTTTATACTTATATAAAATAAACTCTTTATATTTACTATATCGTTTCAGATAGTCATTTATATACTTTTCCACCACATTATTTAAGTCAGGTTTAGGATCTTTACGAGACTGAACATAAGCATAATGCAATGACTGAATAAATCTTGTAAGTTCTGGCATAACCACAGGGGTTTCTTGTAATAATGAAGTATTTCCACTTTTCTGTTCATTTTTGTGTGCTGTGTTCAAAGTAAGGACGGAAAGAAAATCAAGGGAGAAAATCATTCATTAAGTAAGCAACACAATTATTAACGCATAGTAAACTTATTTATATCCTGCCTTTCTTTCAAGAGGGCAGTGTACACAGTTCTCTCTCACACACACATACCCTGCCATTTTATCCAACCCCCTGAGGCAGGTCAGGCAGAAAGACAGTAACAAATTCAAGGTAATCTAGTGAGCTTCATGGCCGAGTATCTGAACCTTGATCTTCACAGGCCTAGGTTTAAAGTAAAATTAAATACATTATGAGATCCACAGACAGCAAATTACATTACTAAGGGACTATCAGAAATCATAGATCTCCCCTGCCTTTTAACAATATTCCATGATTCTGAAAATTACTTATCTTTTCAGAAAGCATTTTTGGCAGTGAGATTACAAACTGTGCCCTCATAATATCTGAAGGGACGCTATAAATAGCACCTTTGTACTTGTGGTTTTCCTGTAGAAGAAGATGGATCATTATTATTCTTATATTCTGACTCAAAGGAGAAATTAATTTTGAATCTGACGAGTATCAACAAAACCAAGGAAAGAGCTGAAATAATACTTCTCCTATCCAAGATATATGTGTTACAAGCAAAGTAACTAGATTTGGCTATCCAGGAGCTGATGAAGACTTTTGCCAAGATTAACTTGATGAATTGCATCACTGTAAAATCTTTACATGACTCACTTTTTAGATGTTATACTTATACATTTGAGGAGAAAGCACATTGGGTTACACCCAACACCACGAGCAGACTTCCTCTCACACAACTGGTCTTCCCCTTGCTCTCCTCTCTCCTGCAGCCCCCCACAAGTTCTCCAAATCTGCTCTGGAGGGTCCCCCAACTCCTGGGCAAGGGGGATCCAATATGCCAGTGGTTTCCATTCCCCTGGCAGATAGCCACCACTAGATAGAACCCACTGATTCTAAATATCTGCATTCCATTAATGCTATACAGAGTGCTTTTACTCATTATCACATCATCTGGATGGTAAAGATTTATTACAACCAAATCCTAGAACAGATGTATTAGAAGCCTGCTATGACAAGTTCGCAAGGCACTTTGTGTGACCACTTCTTAAGAAACCCTCTCTGGATCAGAGGACTGCAACAATTATCACTCGGTCATAAATATCCCTTTTGGACAAGGTACACAAGAGGGTGATGGTGATTCAACCCCAGGTGCTTTTGGATGAAACCAATTACCTGGACACATTTCAATCTGAATTAAGACCTGGTTTTGGTGCTGAAACAACCTTAGCCACCCTGATGAAGAAGAAACCAGGGGAATGCAAGCCTGTTGTTTCTCCTTAACATTTTAGTGGCATTTAGTGCAACTGACCATGGTCTCTTGCTAGATCAGTTCTGTGGATTGGGTGTAGCATGGCATGGTGATTCTGCTTCTACAGCACCATCTCCAGAAGATGGCCTTGGGGGATTTCTGCTCAACCCCACAACAATTTAGGGTTCCTACAAATTTGTATTCTGTCCCTCATGCTCATTAACTTGTATTTAAAGCTGCTGGGTGAGGTCATTCAAGGATTTGGAGTGAAGCACCATCAATATGCTGATGATACTCCGTTCTATTTCTCTTTGACATTGGAATCAAGAGTGGTTCCGCAGGTGCTGAACTGGTGCCTGGAGTTTGTTGGGAGGCATTTTCAGTAGATGGTTCCTGGGTCTGGGAAAATGGTGTTCAATCTGTTTTGAATGGAACTGCATTTGAAATGGGATTCCAAAAAAATGCGTTTCAAGCTTGGAAATGCTCCAAGATCCAGCTTTGTACCCTTTAACCAGCTTAAGGTGGTTCACAAGTTGTAGCCATTTCTGGACAGGGATAGTCTAGCCATGGCGATCTATGTTCTGGTAACCTCCCAGATAGATTACTGTAATGGTGTAAATTGATAAAGCTCAATTTATCAGGAGCTGCCCTTCACAACTCAGAAGCTCGAATTACTGCAAAATTCAGTTGCCAAACTATTAACTGGTACTGCCCAAGTGGTTCACATCACTACAATCTTAAAAGAATTGCACTGGTTGCCTATTCATTTCTGGACACAATTCAAGGGGCCATTTAAAGCTCTAAAAGGCTTGGGACCCACATATTTGAAGGACTGTCTCTTCCCATACCTGCCTGCCTGCGTCTTAAGGATTTCTACTGAGGCACTACTCCAAGTGCCCTATCTGGTTATAATACATAGGTCTCTCTCTGAGCTGGCACCCCACCTTTGGAATGTCCTCCCTAAGGAGGAATGCCTAGTGCCTAATTTACTATCTTCTTGGTGCCAGATTAAGGCGTATCTTTTTCCCCAGGCATTTTAATTTATATAACTTTAGACTGCCTTTGTAACAGAAATTGCATTTTTAATTTATTTTTACTGTGGTTGTTGAATGATAGTGTTACGGTATCGTATTACATTCTTGAAATAATTCCCTGTCTATATTTATTATTTTTATTTATACCTGCCTTGACCCTGGTCAACACCAGTAATGAGATGACCCAGGTGATTGATACAATCACTCCTAAAGTCCTCAACCTAGTCACAGAACCATATCAGCTCCTTGATATCTTGAGGAGCTGAGGGTAATGAAACATCAGGATTGACTTTTAGAGAGGAAATGGCAGAAGACCTCTAATAAATATGATTCAACACAGACTAAGTATCCATTTTCAATCTTATTCAGTGGCAGTGATGTTGGCAAAGAAATCTTACTTCACCACCACTGCACCCACTCAGTGTTGTCCAGCAAAGTTTTCGAGTGGTTAAAGGCCTCCTTGGAGTAGGCACTGGAACGCAATAGCTTGAAACTCTTGAAAGCCTGCTGTGAGTAATTTGCTGAACCTTTTGTGGATCATCACTCATATCTATGCTAACCTGGATGCCATTGTTGTGACAGAGTCAGAGATCCAGGACTAGTGCACCCTTTAATCATGTTGTTAATGATTTTCATCTGTGCAATCCAAGTACACGGACAACTTGTTTGGAGGATTGACACTGCCCACACGTCTTGAATCCTTGCCCATCCTGGCTTGTGTGATAGGCCTGGGCTAGGCTATCTGGACTTCAGAAGTGGTTAATACCCCTCCTTGGGGTATGGCATGATCCCCAAAAAGTAGTGGGAAGCAGTGTATAAATAATATAAGGAAGCAGTGGTGAAGACACTGTTGGAGAAACTAAGTTTCCTATGGTTTCTGATAATTACCATCAAGTGTCAAATGTGGGGCAAGGTATTGGAGCATGTTCCACAGTGCTGGCAGGATGAGACTGATTATTTAGATCCATTCGAATCCAGCTTCAGACATGGATTTGGGATGGATACAGCCCTGGTCTCCCTGTTGACTTGTGCTGAGGAACCGATGGAGGTAGTGCAACCCTGTTGGTTCTCCTGGCCTCTCAGAGCCTTTCAATACCATTGACAATAGCTGCCTTCTTGAACAGTTATCTGGGTTGGGCTTAGGTGGTACGGTGTTACTGTGATTTCTAGCACAGCAGTTTCAGAAGGTGGTGCTAGGGGACCTTTGTTCCACTTCATAGCCATTGGCCTACTGGACAACATGTTAGTGACCCTGGACAGGATATGATATATCATTATATCCATTGTTAGTTTTGTTAGGGAAATAGTTCACAAAGATGATATTGAAATAATCATGTACGTTTTAACAGCAGCTCATATGGCTGTCTCCTATAATTGAAAAAGGATTGATGAGTAAATTAATAGGATGTGGGACATATAGTCTGTATCAGGGGTAGGCAATCTGGTGCCCTCCAGGTATTTTGGACTACAACTCCCATCAGCATGGCCAGTAGTAAGGGTAATGGGAGTTTCAATTCAAGACAACTGGAGGGGACCAGGTTGCCTACTTCTGGTCTATATAATCACATTGACAAATTATGTATAAGTTAATTTGATAAGAAAGTGAAGTCTTTTTCCAGGATCCTGGAATAATCAATAAGCAAAGTCAGACCTTTCGAGATAGGCTCGCAACCTAAACTGGTAATAAACATTCCTGGCCACTACTGCTAGCTGAGGCTCCCCAGTTCTCCAAATTGTGCACTTGGTCCTTCAGGGAGAGTGCAACCCCTTCTAGGACTAGGTGTAAACCTATACCCAAAACAGGTGATTTCCCTCTCATATCCCCTCCATCTTTTCTAGATTAAATTTCAGCTTGTTCACCACAATTCACCCCAAAACTACCTGAAGACACTTGTTCAAGGATTCCACCACCTCCCTGGGATGATAGATCTAAATGTCATCTGGATATTGATGACACTGGGCCCAAACATCCTGATGCCTTTCCTCCAGTAGTTTCATATAGACATTTCAAATCATGGAGGACAGAACAGAACCTTGTGGTACCTCCAGGGGACACCCATCAGGCTCCCTGCCCCTCCTCTTTTTGTTTTTTTTAATTTAAATTAAAAAATATTTAACTGGGAGGCAGTCATGATGCAAAGCGAAGTACCACCTCCAGCACCACCTTTATATTCAACAATGCCCAGCCATCCAGAAAAGAGAACTGGTAAGCTGGGGGGGGGGGTAGGGAGTGTCATGGTGGCTAGGCAGGTTGGTGGGGAGTAACAGGAGGTGTTTTGCCTGTGTGTATATGTGTTTCACCAGTGTGTTAGCTAGTTTGTTTTGTTCACTTTGTTGTGGTGTATGGGTGTGTTTTGCCTGATGTAGGGTGTGTTTTGCATTTGGAAGTATTCATCTGGGGCTTACAGAGTCAGTCCTGTTCGTTGGCAGGATCTCAGGGCCCACCTGTATCAATCCTCAACCCTCTCAGGCCTCAGATATGGAAGGAAGTCAGACAATACCTTAACCACCATCCTCTCCAAAGGGAGAGCTAGCCCACCACCCAGTCCTTTAAATTAAGTAAGCAGTACATGTTGTGCATGCTTCCAGGGGCCTCTCAGACTCATGTATGACATCTGTGATGCATCGATTGTTGCTGTTTTCCCCTGGCAGCACAACAGCCGTCTGAACACTCTCAGTCCCATTCCTGATCCTTAATGACTGTTACTAGGCTAGTAAACATGGTCAGCAAATCCCAACTGTCCCTCCTGCCCATCACTGAAAGGAAAACTGGGAAAACCAGGACTGCCTTCGCTGCCTTCTCTCCAGCCCTGCTTCTCTTGGTTGGAGTCACGTCATGGGCCTAGTATCCCAGACACTATTGCAGCACCAGTAGTAACATATGACCTAACAATTAACACACTTGTACATTAAACACTTAAACTTACCTGAAGTCACTACACCTCTAGGATTCCGAAACAGAAACAATGCTTGCAGAGTGCGAGGCCTTCCTGTTCGGTTGTCTAGCCAGAAAAAAAAAAAATACACCCATAAGATAATGAAGCTGCTTATTAAAAGAAAAAAACCTATGCTGTTGAAGAAATAAGAAGTTGCATACCATATGGGGAAGCCATTTGATCAGGAGAAAGAAGTAAGAGGTATCCTCTGTCTACAAGTGGTTTTATAATAACCTGCAAAAACGAAGTTTACACACTGTAAAAATATGCCTGCAACACTAGATATGCATTTTAAATTTGGAACACTACTAAGCGTAGAGCAAGACTGCTCATGGTGTATTATTAGAAAGTACAGTAACCAAGTTAACCACACACATAGTAAATATGTAAAGAATCTATACTCACTAGTTTGTCTTTTTCTAGCTTTTGAAGTAAACCTTCCAAATTACTTCCTGATCTAGTCTTTTCCACGACTTCATATAGACTACAATACAGTCCATTCCTGAATTCTGAGAATATAGAAAGAACAAAGTCTATCCATAAACCATCTCCTCTGGAAGGGCACAAAACAAGCAAATATTTTTTCTGCCTATATTGGCTTCGATTCTAAGTAGTGAGAGAGCAGAAGAAGGCTAGTGCAGTGAGACTTTCTCATCCCCTACTACCAGCTGCACTCCACAAAAGGTTTTAGGATCCTCCTAATCAATATTGGATGGCGAACAGGGGGCAGCTGAGAAGCGGGGGGGGGGGGGATTGTCCCAAATTGGGCAAAGCTACATCGTACAGGCTGTACTCTGATTACACAGGTGGCTCCACCTAATTTGAGTAATTTCTTGATCCCATACCTTCCAGAGGGTCCCCCAACTCTCCAGAGAGGATTGAGGAGCGTCGGGGGAGGAGGGGATGGGAAAGTCCCTTTGTGTGAGCTTCCTTTTGCTTGTGAGACTTAGGATCCAAACCATTATTATTTTACACACTTTTCTACGCTGCTTTTCTATTTAACAGCAACTCACAAAAATAGAAGCAGTTTATCATAAAAACAGCAAAACCTACTCTAAAATAATTAAACATTTATTTTAAAAGCAGAACGAAATCTGTAAACCCAAAGTAGCCTGTAATAGAATGAACAACTAAGGCCACTAAAGTTTTTTAAAATAAAAAAAGGGTTGACCCAGCATCAAAATAAAAGCAGCATTGGTGCCTCTATCAATCTGTCAAGGTTCCATAAACAACGTGTGCCACCCACTGAAAAGGCCCTCCTCCTAGTTGCCATGCCCTACCCTCTACTGGTTAGGGCATGGCAGGATCTGACGCAGATCTTATGTTGCAGGCAAGTTCGTCTGGGAGAAAGATGGTCCTTTAAATACCTTGGTCCCAAGCCAGTAAATCTTTGTTAAATGGTAAATCTCTGAAGGCAGGCATTATACGTTCAAGACTGGTGCACCCCAGCTAACAGTTTGGCTGCTACTGTATGTTCTGAATTAGCCCAAGTTGGTGAAAGTCACTTCATGCCATACATACTACTTTAGCATCCCCAGGGAAGGTCTAGCAGCACACCCAAGCTGCAAACCTGGTATTTAAAGACAAGCGTGAACCCATCCAGAGTCAGCAAGACAGTTTTCCAGGTCCACTGAATCACCCACTAAGAGTAAAGCAGCGAGAAAAAGTTTGTGAACCCTTAGGATTGTCATATATTTCCAACCTAAAATGTTATTAGATCTTACTCTAACCCCATAATCCTAGATAAAGAACAGATAACCTGAGTAACAGATGACAGACAAACATGTTACTTTTTCACACATGGATATCGAATGTTGAATCAGTTGTGGATAAATAAATGTCAAAAAAGCATGTGAACCTTTAGATTCAGTACCTGGTGGCACCACCTTGAGCAGCAATGACTTCAAGTAAGCATTTCCTGTAACAGTTGGTCTCTCACATCAGTTTTGAGGAATTTTGACCCACTCCTCCTTACAGAACTGCTTCAACTCAGTGACATTTGAGGGCTTCTATGAACAGCTCGCTTCAGGTCCTGCCACAACATTTCAATGGGGTTTAGGTCCAGACTTTGACTAGGCCATTCTAAAACATGGAATTTCTTCTTCTGCAGCCATTCTTTTGTAAATCTGCTTGTATGTTTAGGATCATTGTCGTCTTGCATAACCCACTTTTGGTTCACCTTCAGATCACAGACGGCTTTCTCCTCTAGAACCTTCTGATACACTGCAGAATTAATGGTTGTGTCAATGATGGCAAACCGTCCAGGTCCTGCGGCAGCAAAGCAGGCCCAAATCATCACATTCCCACACCACACTTGACAGTCGGAATGAGGTTCTTCTGCTCGAATTCGGTGTTTGTTTTTCTCCAAACATAACGTTTCTCATTGAAGGCCAAAAGTTCTACCTTTGACTCATCTGTCCAGAGAACATTGTTCCAGAAGTCTTGGGGATCATCTATGTGAACTTTAGCAAACTTCAGACGGGCAGCAATGTTTTTAGAGAGCAGTGGTTTCCTCCTGGCTATCCTCCCATGAACACCATTCTTATTCAGGCTTTCCTGATTGTTGAGTCATAAACACTCACATTAGCAAGGCGACAGTGGCCTGCAGATCCTTGGATGTTACTCTGGGGTTCTTTTTGACTTCCTGGATGATGCACCGGTTTGTTCTTGAAGAGATTTTGGTAGGACAACTGCTCCTGGGTAGAGTGACTGTGGCCTTGAACTCTCTCCATTTGTAGACTATCTGTCTGACAGTGGATTGGTGGAACCCCAAACCCTTAGAAATGGTTTTGTAACCCTTTCTGGACTGATGAGCAGCAATAACTGCATTTCTGAGGTCCTCAGAGATGTCCTTTGAGTGTGGCATGACATGTTTCCACACAACCATATGGTGAAGACCAAACTCACAAAGTTTCTGATCTTTCTATAGGGTGGGGCCTTGCAAAGTCACCCCGATGATCTACCTGATTACGGATTACATCTGATTCAAATTATTCCCTTTAACAGAGCTGTTGCAACCAGTGGTTCACTTACTTTTCCTGACTCTTAAGTACTCACTGTTTGCCTAATTTATACATCATTTTATTTCACAAGACATGGAACTGGTTAATATAAAGCCTATTGGAAATTTATTGGACTGGTTTTGATTCATGAAGGCTATCACACAGTACAACTAAGGAATTTCTGTAATTATCATTAGGGTTCACAAACTTTTTCTTGCCACTGTAGATTGAGTTTCACTATTAGCCCTCATCCAACCCATTACAGACTCTGGGCAGAAGTTAAGCACTACCACCTTCTCATTAGATTTTAACGTAAAGGAGAAACAGAACTGGTGTCATTAACATACTGATGTCACCTCTCACCAAGGTTCTGGACAACCTCTCACAGCAATTTCATGTAGACGTTAAGCAGCATGAGAAACAAAACTGGTCCCTGTGGAACACCAAATGGCATGTCATCCCCAGCACCACCTTCTGAAATATACCTGCTAGGTAGGAGCAGAACCACGTCAAAATGGTGCCTCCTACCCAGACTCCAGATGGGCAAACCAGAAGCAAGCCACGGCTAATGGTACTGAAGGAGCAGAACAAAGAGATCAAGACCCAGCAAAGTTGTATACCCTTTGTGGCTGTCACTTTGTACTACCTTTGTAACTGTCACCAGGGCAATCAATGCAATTTTAATGCAAAACATGGGTCTTTATCCAAATTGAAATGGACCTCAGTAATGTTTCATCTAATAGTGTCTAGAGGTATACTGCCACCAAATACTCAGATACTTTGACCCAAAAAGGGAGATTTGTGACCAACCATTGTTATTATAGCTATTTTTATCTAAAGACCACAACTGGCTCCTTCAAAGAAGCTGAGACACTCTCTTAGAAGCACTAATTACCCTTTAAACCAAGCCAATCATCCCCCTTCACTTAAACATTATTAACTACAAAGGGCATAGGTTGATTATCTCTTCAAGTACATACAGGTATCCAACACTGAGGGTACTTTGATGATTAAATGCTTTCCTTAATTACAAGAGGTCTTACCTTCCCTTTCTCCCGAATACGATTCTTTATTTAACACACGCGGTGAGAACTTTGTCAAATGTTCAATGCTCATAACCATCTCAACATCAAGTTTTTCAGGCCTAGCAGTCAAACAATAAAGGAATCTAAGATTTCTGTCACCAGACATTTTTCACAAATGTAAACAGTTTTTCTTACACCATCTTAAAAAGTACTTTTGGAATTTTGCATAAAAGAAGCTAGAAAAGCTTTGTAGCAACAAAAAAATAAAATTTGGTATCACCCATAGAACTGGACAGGGTGGACTGATTTTAATCAAGGTGAAAAGGGTCATTTTAAATAACTGATTTAAATCAAGTTTCCCAGTGAAACTTTCTCATATATTCCCTGAACTACAGCACAAACTAAGTATTATTTAAACTAAGTATTATTTACACTGTTTCAGTCTTACAAGTAGCCTTTGCATCTCATTGTCTCACTGTATATTCTGCATGTTTTCCTTTTTTATCTATAGAGGGAATGTCTTTTAAAATATTCCCATAGGGTCTTTCGTATGACAATGACATTTTAAAGTTAACAGCACAATCCTACACTTGTCTACTCAGAAGTAAGTTGCACTGAGTTCAGTGGGGCTTACTCCCAGACAAGCAGTTATGGGCTTGTAGCTGAAGTATGGGAATACAGGAAGATGTACACTGGACAATTTTGCCTTCTCTTTTTCTTTCCAGAGTTGCTCCTTTCTGTTTCACTTGTCTCAGCCCAGCCTCAGCCTCACAAAAACGAAGCAGAAAACAAAAATAAAATGCCCATGACTAATTAGACCAAAGCAAAGTTTGATAGTTGCTGAACAGAACTGTATAATTTATTTTCATCACTGTTGAGTAGGCTGTTGAGGGTAACTATTCGTATCTGAGAAGGGATCAGATTGGTTCTTCATCTTCATATAAAAGCCTCCTTCAACTCAATGTATCTGGTACAGGCATTAATTGATTCAGTTGATTCTCTACAGCTAACATGCTTGTATTCAGATTATGTAATGTTAACTTAGTTATTATTAAGATAAATTAAATATTTACATTTTTAAAGAAATCAAAAAATCCAACTGAATTTTTGAAAAATCTTGTTTTTCTTATTTTTTTAATTATCGATTTTTATCTACCCTCCTCTACTGTCTGTCTGTCGTAACCAACTCCTCTGCCTTGTGTGGCCTAGCTCCATCACCACATAAGCACAGAACAACAATCATCCTATCTAGCCTGTACCTTCACACATGTGATTTCGTCAGAGAAGCAACAACTGAAAACCCAAAATTTTCAAGAAGCAAGAGGTGGCAGTGAGGCTGGACAGAACCAATTTCATGCGATTAAAAATTGAAATAAATGACAATGTTTGATTGGTGGGTCATTCTTTGATCTGGTTGCTTTAAGCCATGGTGAACTGGAAGCACATACCGGGCTGTGTTTTTTAATATTCAGAGCTGCAACCATGGCTTGCCGTGTCATTCGAACCCAGGCACGCAGGGCTTGAACCCACAGAACCCATCACCTGGGTTCAGACAACACAAGCTGGCTTGAATATTCAAAATTTAGCGTATTTATGATGGAATTCAATTGTAACTGTTTTTTTTTAAGTTAGAGGGAAATAGAGTATTTCATTTTTTATTTTAAAAAAATATTCAAAATTCTGATTTGTTAAAAAATTTTAAAATTTTATCCAGCCTGGAACTGAAATGTTATAAACCTTCAAGAGTTGTCCAGAACTGGAATGTTCTAGGCCTTCAAGATTTGTCACAATCTGGTGTAACATACACTGATTTCAGGTCTGGTTTTGAATGTTTAATACTTACAGTTTACAGGGAAGTGAAGGACGCATTTCCGATTTCAGAGCAGCATGACATACAAGTGTCCCTCTGTTTAAAAGCTGCCCTTTCCATAATGTGTAACTTGTCTTATCTATATTAAAAAAGAACAATCTGTGTAATACTTCCTTTCCATAAATAATGTTGCATTGAAAATTATTTATTTTTAAAGGGACTAAGGATATAAAGAGAGAATTCTGATGAGATTCATTTATCCCCCCCAAGTCTTGGATTATGAAAAGGCTATGCAGACACAAGCAAAGAAGCTAAGAATTTTCTTGAAGGAGAATGTTTCGTTGGGAACTGGGGGATTTAACGGGTCACCTATCCAAAGTAGTGATATTCAAAATTAAAATGCCATTGGTAACATCAAGAAATGGATATCCATGTATTTAACAACTCATCTGGTAGCCATAAGCAATCAGGAATTCCAGGCAGGCCAGTAATTGGGCTAGCAGAGGAAGGACAGATCTCACTATTCCTCCTCTGTTTGCTGGCTGGGGGTGGGATGAAGCTCATCCCTCAGCTCTGTCCCTCCTCCACCAACCAGTTTAGTAGAAGGCTTTTTTAAAAACAAGCCTGCTAAGAGACTAGTACCCTGTGTTTCCATGCTGGCTACAGAGGAGGGGTTAACTTATGTGCGTTTAGGTAATGGGCTTGGAAAGTCTTTTTTTGTGCAGATAAAAGTACTTTTCTGCACATGACAGCTCCCAGCCTAAAGGGGAATTTATTGCATTTTACTGAAATATTGCAACACAAGTTAAAAACACTATTACATTGTCAAATTACATCCCTCCAAAATGTTTTCATCCACTGCCACCAAAACAAGAACGACTGGAAATGTTATTTGACGTAAATTTCTAAGCTATCAAGTAGAAGGAGAGTATACCCTCTCACGAAGTATTAGTTTCGTTCTACTCCCATATACATACACTGAACATCAAGAAAAAGTAAAACCACACATTCTGACAGTAGCAGCGGGCTGGTTCGCACAACATGACATACCACCACGGGCCAATTTACGCATGGGGGCTGTTATGTTCCCATAGGTTATCGAGGCATGCAAACCCAGGCAGCCAAGGTTGAGGGTTAGACAACCCTCAAATAACCCTAAAAGAAGCTATGGGTTATTTGAGGGTTCAAACACCTCCTGCCGCCTGTGTTCACACGACACAAGCCACAGCAAGTTGGATGCCCATAGGCGCCATGTTAAAACAGCACCTGGCTGTTGTGTCATGTGAACCAGGACTACGTGTAGCAGAGAACAGAGAAAGACAGAAAAATAGTGAAGGACATCTCCTCCTTGCCTCTCAGGTCTTAATCTATCTAATCTGAGACTATGACATAGTAGGCATAGCTTTAACCTCTCTCCTTCACTTAATAGAATGAAATGTTATAGCCTTCCTTTCCCCATTGCAATGACGGTAGTCACATTCAGGTTGCTCAAGAACAGTGACCTCCTCAATGGACTCCTCTGCATGGGAAAAACCTGTACAGGATCTTTCACCTAAAAGCAGCTTTTGTTGAAGTGAAGGTGTCCACCGTTTAGTGTTTTGTAAAGATATACACTTACACCTTTAACTCTGTCCTGCAAATATTCTCCATGTGCTACCTTTCACTGCTGCTGTCAGTGGCCTGGTTCAGACATCATCGCCAAATCATGGTTTGGTTGTTAGAACCATGCCTCAGGTCCCCTCTCTCCTCCAACCTTACACACTCTGATTCACTCCCTGAGTCACGATTATTAAAGTGTGCCACAATGCCTAAATTGAGCAGATCATGGTTACGTCAAATCAGAAGTGGACATCATGGTTTGAACCCTGACTCTGCTCAAATATTTAAGGTTACAGATGGAGCCTTATAGTTCCTAGATACATGCTTTCATCGGAACTTTGTCTCGGGATCTTCCCAAAGATCTGAAGTACTTGGGAGTCTGATGTCAACTCCCGCCTATTTATGCTCCTTTCGTCTTGGATCAGTTTCACTGGACAATCACTGACTGACAACGAACAGATCCTTTGGAATAGATGGCTTAGTGGCCCCTTGGCTCTACCAAAGTATTGCCTGGAAAGCAAGTAAACCCTACAGCAGAGGCTAAATTTCAGTTGACACTCGGCTCTATTTTCTCCTTTTCATCAGATCCAGGTAATGTGACTGTTTCCCTAAAGGGGTCTCCAAGAATAGTGCTTGACTCAATAAGAGTAAACAAAAGTCAAATCCAGATAAGATCGAGTTCATGATGGTGGAAGACTAAGTGGTCCAGCAAAGCAACGCAATGTCAATCTTTTGGCTTTTCTTAGGGGCAGGTTTGTAGTCCAAGGGTGCTCCTGAACCTACAGCATTGCTTCTGGATTCTCAGGTGGTGGCTGTGGTCAGGAGGGAATTTTATCAACTTTATCGATTCGTCAGTTATGCCATTACTCTCATTCCTTTCTTCGTGACTTCCAGAATAGACTACTACCACATCCTCTACCTTATGCTGCCCCTGAAGATGGCATGGAACTGTAGCTGGTACAAAACTGTATCCATCTGCTGACAGGTATGCATGCAAGAACACATTACACCAGTTTTGAACACATCTGCATTTGTTTCCAGGCTCAATTCAAGGTACTAGATTTGATCTTTAAAACCCTACAGTCTGGGTCCCAAGGATCTGGAGGAAGACCTTCTTCCAGTCAATCCTGCCCATCCCACCCCCCAGCCTTATGATCTACCAGAGAGGCCCTGCTCTAGTTTCCTTCCTTTAGAAAGATAAGATCTACCAGGAGCATGGCCTTTTCTGAAATAGCCCAGGAATTGTGAATATATGTGTATATTCTTCCCTGGTCTCCTTTCATATAGAGCAAAAAACAGACATTTTGGGAATAATTTCACTGTTTTATAACATTTAATTTTTTATTGGTTTAACAATTTTGTTTTTATTCATATTTGGAATTCCATCTATAAATATTATTAAGAGATTAAAATTATTGCAAATTGTACAGGCTTCAGGAGAACGAAAGTTGCACATTAGATGGAGGAAATTAAAGAACTTTTGAGGGGATCTCTCAAAGGCACCGAAGCTTCTTCGGGGGTTGGACTCAATGGCCTTGTAGGCCCCTTCCAACCCTACTATTCTATGATTCTGGGTATTAAGCTAAGAATCTAAGCACCCTCTCCTTTGATGTAAGGTCACCATTTAATACAATAAGAAAGAATCAAGGTCACTTTGCTAAGACTCAAAGCACAGCAGAGGGTTGCAGGGAAAGAAAACCACTTGACAGGAGGCTCTGGAAGCACCATAAGTATGCAATGCATGTTAGAATTCCAGTCAGTGACACACAGCTTTATTTAATAATTGTATTCTTACCGGTGCTCTTATCCATATTAGAAATTTTTGATCTACAAGCAAAATACATACAATTAAAATCAAAAAGCCAGAAGTAGTGTTCTCCGTCACATGTAATTTCCCACTCTATGATCTTGATTACTGAACTGCCATGCACTAAATAACTCTTTATGTACATGTTTTCTTCTCAAACAACCTTGAAGATGGTATAAATGTACACAACTTAAAGAATCAACATTTCTGGTACAGAAAATGGGGTTTCTTCACAATGGATACTACCCAGCTCGTCAATAAGAGACTCAATTCACTAGAATTACAAGATAACCTGTAGTGTAGAAATGTTCTGAAATCATCCTGTGGTATCCCTAAAAATTCCAGTTGTTCCAAGGTACTAGATTAATTCCTAGCACAAACAGATTAAACTGCTTCCATAATCATCAAAATTTAAGACAGAAGATAGCATGAGTGGTATTTTTTTTCTTACCAGCCCAGCAATAAATGAGGTAAGTAAGTTCCACCCTGAAATTGACCTAAGCCCCAAACAGAAAACATGCTCAGGGTATTTCCAGACTTCAACAATTACGCATGCATGCTAGCCATGGCAACTGTAGCTAGGGGTATACGGATTACGTACCCTGTTCTGCTGGGGCCATCCGCTGGGGGGGGGGGAGGCAATCCATCCCACCCCCTCAGTATCCTCCCCGGCCAGCTCCGCTCCATGGGGAGCCTGTGGAGCCGCCGGCCAGGGCCGCCCACAGCCAGACTTCCGTCCGCTGCCGGGCTGCGGCCACCCTTTGCGTCCCTGCATTAGCTATGATAGGCTACGTAAATACTTGCGTATTTACGTAGCCTGTTCTCTAACATCGCTAAGTGTAGCACTGCCCTCTGGCTCCCAAGACCAGCTCCACTGGGCTTCTCTTTTCCCTGAACTGTTTGCACTCAAGCTAGTCGTTATAAGAACTATATAACATTTTAAGAACTGGTGACCGAGTTTGCTTGTTTCCCTCTTCATCCCTTTTTCATTTTGTGCTGCATCTTAAGCCGCTCGGAGAGCCTTTTTGACTAACAAGCAAGATAAATATGCTTTAAATAATCAAACACTTGCACAGTGTGAGCGAGCTATATACTCCCATTTTCAGTTCTTAATCAAAGCAGTAAGTATGCATACAGGATCATGGCCAGCAAGTAATAGTAAGTTGAGAATACTAACAATTAAAGTCTTTCACTCTAAATACTACTTTTGAAAAAAATAAACCCGTAACTTACCTCACTTGAGGCAAATACTTCTGTATCTTTTCATCCTTGTAAGAAAATGATACAACTGCATATGGACATACATGTCTTGGTCTTTGTCTGATCTCATCGAAGCCATATTCATAGAAATAATACTGGAAAGAAATTCATAATAACATAGATATAACTTTGTAGTTTTGTACAATGTTGTCAGGTATGTACTGAATTTATTTTATAAACAAAGTCTCAAACTCCTTATTTCATCACTGAAATTAGACTATAGTGCTAGTTATGCTGAAAGTTATCATAAGGACAAAATGATAAAGCATTGTGAAATCAAAAATGAACTTTTAAAACAAATTGCTACAAAACAAATTAAATGTGTGTTCAGAGTATACATTTTCCTGTTAAAAAATGAAATAAATAAAAATGTTAAGTACTCTTCAAAAATTAACATGCATTATGCTGCAAAAGGCTATATTGGTTATATTGTAACCTCTCCATTATATAAAACCTACAAAGTTAACCGCACGTACAGAAACATTTACGTGCAGTTGTGTTCACATAACTGCCATTCTCTTACCTGTGTGCGCTCATATGCTCTATAAGTTAAGACAGAAGTAATTCTGCTTGCATTCCTTGAAACATGGCATTCGTGCTTTGGCGTAGGGTCTAATGTACTTTTAACAGTGGAGTCCATTCCTCCCCGGTTGTCAGATATAGTCTTCATTTTCCCCTAAAAGGTAAGAAAGTGACTATCAGAAAGGTGCCAGGTACAATACATATAACAAACAGATAAACCCATACCACTTTCCATCCAAGAAAGTCACACACAAAACATTAAACAGTAGTGTAATTTGAATAACTTTAAAAGTTATCTTTAAAAGATAACTTTAAAAGATAAATTCCTGGAGGAGAAGGCTATCAATGGCTACTTGTCCTGAAAGCTATGTGCTATCTCCAGTATCAGAGGCAATATACCTATGTACACCAGTTGCTGGGGAACATGGGTGGGAGAGTCCTGCTGGTGGGTTTCTCATGGGGACAGCTGGCTGGACGCTGTGTGAACAGAATGCTGGACCAGACGGACCTTGGTCTGATCCAGCACAGTACTTATGTTCTTACAGTTCATTCACGATACTCTAAGAACATATTTTCCTTTAGCCTAATCTCTTCATTTTCAAAAGTCTACTTGCAATGTTATTAACTCCATCTCCGGCTGCTCTTTTCAGTTCTGAAAATTATCTACACCTATGGAACGATCTTATCATACAGACATTGGGCAGCATCCAATAGGGGCCGTGCACACACAGCCAGCCCAGCTGGGCCCTGGACTGCGCACCCCCAGCCCAGGTCCAGATGTGGCCACAATATAGTCCTTGCAGGGTCAAGCCCTGCACAAGCAAAAATGTTGGTTTCTGGAAGGGGCACGTTGCGTCCCTTCCAGAAACAAGTGTTTTCGCTCGCATCACGGCAGGCCCCCAGAAGCACTATATAGCAGCTGTGCATGGACCTCAGCTGGCGGGGCTGGACACGCGTGGACCGAGGCCTGGTGGGGCTTGCCGCACGCGCATGGCCCCATTGCATAGTACCCAATATGCACAACCACTCCTTGGTAACAGATGTTTACATTTTAAAATACTACAATCTGATTTATATAGAAAAAGGCTCTTTGAAGTGCCTCATGCCAGCAACTTTTTTAAACTTAAAAAAGTTTACGAAAAGGGAATGCAATATATCACTAGTGAACCATGAGTGAACTCAAACTCTTATAAACTTACCCTTATTACTTTAAAAATAATAATATCACCAGTTGCTCTAGCCTCCAGAGTATTGGCTTGCAACAAATCAGCATACTTAGAGAGATACACTCCTGCAGGGTATGAAGAGAACAAATGCCAAGCTAAGATTTAACTTTTATGGAATTATTCAAACATCAGAATTGTTTACTGGCAATATACAAGGAGCACCAGAATGACCATCACCACAAAAACGTGATTTCAAGGATTTTTTTAAACTTTCCATTACACTACTAAAACCTGCCACATCTGAAAGGGCAGTAGTGATACACGCAAGAAAGAAATGCAAATATTTAACTGTCTATAATGATAAGTCTATTTTTATTTATTTGATTTATGGCCCGTTTTTCCACTAATGTTCAAGGTGGCTACAAATAAAAAACAGTTAAAGTATTACATAATAAAAATATACCCACATCAATTAACACATCAGTTAAAAACACATAAAATCACATCAGCTACAAAGTAGTAAGAAATAAAAAGCATCCACCAGTTAAAACTTAGTTCAGCAAAAAAACAGCCTTACCGCCAAAAGCCTGACTGAATAAGAGCGTTTGCCTACTAAAAGAGAGATAATAAAGATGGAGCTAGCCTTGCCCACCTTGGCAGGGAGTTCCAGAGCGTGAGAGTAGCTGTCGGAAAGGCCGTCTCTTGGGTTCCCACCAAATGTGCCTCCAATGGCGATGGGACAGAGATAAAAGCCTCTCCTGGTCAAGTCCTCAAGGGAGAATGCAGTTATTTCAAATAACTGATCCCAAGTTGGGTAGGGCTTTATAGGTCAAAACCAGAATTTTGAACTGTACCTGGAAACTGTACAACGGCCAGTGAAGCCGTTGTAAAAAGGGTGTCAAGTGGTCCCTATAGCTGACCCCAATCAACAGTCTGGCTGCAATATTTTGGTCCAGCAGAAGCATCCAAAGAGTCTTCAAAATCACCCCCACAAAGAGCATGTTACCATAGTCAAAACAGGATGTTCTACGGCACGTGTCATCATGGCCAAACCCAACATCTCCAGAAATGGATGCAATTGGCACAAGCCTTAGCTGTGCAAATGCATTCCTGGCCACCACCGAAACCTGGACATTCAGGTTCAGGGCTAGATCAGGGCCAGCAGCACACCCAAACTATGAACTTGGGTCTTCAAAACCAAGTTGAGTCACTATTCCCTGATCTGCCTTTCGACTGACCAGAAGCACATCTGTCTTGCCTGGATTATGCTTCAATTGGTCTCCCTCACCCAGTCCATTACCAACATCAAACACAGATTTAGAACTAGAACAGCCTCCTTGGATTTAGATGGAAAGGAGACAATGACCCAGTTTGCACTATCACAACAAGCCACACTAGCCTGTTGTGACCTGCGGTGTGTTCCAGCGCATGCCAGCCGCAATTTACATAATCACCTCCCAGCCAAGGCTTATGTTGTCCAAACCCAGCCAGCATGGTTTGTTGGAGGGTTAAACAAAGCTCAAATAACTCTTCAACAGCCCATGGGTTATTTGAAGGTTGCTTAACCCTCCAACAAGCCATGCCACCCGGGTTCAGGTGACATAAGCTACGGCTGGATGGTGATTATGCCAGTCGCAGCTGGCACACACCACAGCTCACAACAAGCCATGGTGGCTTGTTGTGATTTTGCGAACCAGCCCAGAAGTTGGAGGTTATCAGCATACTGATGACACCAAGCCCCAAAACTCCGGACGACCTTTCCCAGCAGTTTCATGTATGTGTTAAATAGCATGGGGGGCAAGATAGAATCTTGAGGGATACCATAGGCTAATGGCCACAGCGTCAAACTGGAGTCCCCTAGCACCCCCTTCTAAAATCCCCCTTCGGGACAGACCGGAGCCACCATAAAACAGCGCCTTTGAGACTTAATCCAGCTAGGCAGTCAAGAGGATACAACTGATGGTATCAAAAGCCACTGAGAGATCCAGCAGAATCAACAGGGATATACTCCCCCTGTCCAGTTCTCGGCACAGATTATCCACCAAAGTGATCAAAGCAGACTCTATCCCATAACCTGGCTTGAAGCGAGATACTCCACCTCATCCAGGAACACCTGGAGCTGACATGCCACCATACACTCCACACTTTGCCCAAGAACTGGAGACTAGCCAGAAATGATCGAATTTAGTAGGGTTTCGGGAGGGTTATTTTTATTATTATTTTACAAAGGTCTCACCAGTGCATCTTTTAGGCATGATGGAATCACATCCTGTTTTAAAGAGTTGTTCGCTACACTACTCTTACCCACTTGGCCCATCTCCCTCCACCCCTCCCACTTGGCCCATCTCCCTCCACCCCTCCCACTTGGCCCATCTCCCTCCACCCCTCCCACTTGGCCCATCTCCCTCCACCCCTGCCACTTTTATAAGCCAGGAGGGGCAAGGATCAATCACACATGTGGTAGATCTCACTTTTCCAAGGATCCTGTCAATAGCCTCGGGCTGAATAACCAGACAACCAGAAGCAGAAGTTACATCCATTGGACCTGTACCAACTGTGGCATCCAAGCTGGCACACTTATGAACAATTTTATCTGCAAAGCATCGCACAAAATGGTCACAACAGGCTATCAAGTGGTCAACATTTTGTGGCCTTTGACCATCCAGAAAAGCTCATTTGGACAACTGTGCAGACACAACTGCGCTGGCGAAAAATAATTTCTTCATTGCCATCACCAGCAGAGTAGGCCTTCAAACAGGCTCTAGTTTTTCATCAATGTGTGTCTCTTGGCATTATTTCATCACGCCAGGTCCCTTGAGAACCGGGTTGCTCTGTTGGCTCTACTCTGCAGGAGATGGTGCTCAGGAGCAACTGTGTAAATGGCTCAAGCCATTTCTCCATTCCAGAGGTAAGCCAGTACCTTCAACAGAATCACCTGCCAAGGTGACAAGAAGCCCCCAAGAACAGTCAGGAAACTGCTTGGATTCATCAGCCTCCTGGGATGGGCCATCTTAACTGGTTCCCCACCCCTGCACAGGCTCCAAGCCCTAGTAATTCATTAAAAAATCCAATCTTTACTTTTGCAAAATTTATCTTTATAATGAAACTTGGAAAAGCTACTGTTCTTAGAGCACAAACTGACAAGTCGTTCAAAAAAACGTAATCATTAAATTTCAAAAGTTCAACAAGGACTCGTCAGACAAAGCCAATGATTGATGTAGCTGAATTAAGAGCACCAGAAGGTCAGCAATACCAAAAGAAAATATTACACTAGGTTTAGAGACAGGAGGAGCTGAACTTCCCATACTGATCAGAAATAATGAATCATCTCTCTAGTATTCTGTAAGCCACAAATTCAGTGACAATGAAAAGAGATAATTACCCATAGAAGGGCTGCCAAGAACGGTTATCTTGGAATGGCCCACCTGCAAGCCATTTTCACATATATTTTGCACCTGAAATTAAACATATAGTTTAATAAGAATTGAAGTAACTATAGTGGAGACAGATGGCATTAGATGCCAAACATAGTGTTCAAACTGCAATTATACTATATTGAGCTTGTGGTAGTGAAACGTCTAACGTTCACTGGCTCAGCCTGTGCAATGCCACAGAATGTTCATAATCATTCCAAATGCTCGGGGGGAAAAGGAGTTAGGCACTAACAGTGTTCGCATCATGAATGTTTGCTGACAAACTCCCTTTTGCCAGGAGCAAGAGACAAAACAAGTCTTCACCTCCGCTCTATGGCTCCAAGGCGGCAGCAAAGACAGAGATGTGTTGGCTTGTCTCTGCCGGTGTCAAGTGTTAACCTTGGACTGCCCAGAAAGTGTAGACACAAGCGAACATACATGTCTGCCTCCTCTTGCTAAATCACAAAATCAGGGACCTCATTCATTTGAGATAGGGCATGTTCCTGGCAATCACAAATTTTTGGTTGGCCACCAAGGCCTGCCAAAATATCTGAACCCTGAATTAACCTTTAGGACAACAGGTACATATTGGGCCTATTAAAGTAGCAGAAGCTGTTAACATTAGGTGAGGTAGCATACTGCACAGAGCAAGTAAGCTAAGCCTCGGTATTTGAGATCTGGGCATGGATATGGAGTACATGACTAGGAGCTTAGGCAGCATGAAGCTTCTTTTGGAGAGGACTGAATATGAATAATTCACAGTGGTACTTTTGAGGCAGGAATGCTATGTTTTTCAAGGGGACACCGAGTTACCTCGGTTTTCTTGTAAATATTTTAATATACTTGTACAAAACAGGTTTCTGTTGTTCCCTGTGGAAATCACACTGTTGGCAACTAGCTCAGTACTCCCTGATACCACTTTTCCAATTGTACAGTCAGACTGAAGTTACCAAGACAGCTCATGACATTGATGTGCTATTCCTAGTAGCACTTTTTCCTGTGAAGAAGGAAGCCCAGAAAATAGACTGGATTTCCTGCATACTTCACGCACTTAAGTGCTGAGCCGTCAATTGGTGCTAGGAAGGGAGGACAAATAGCAGCATGGGTTCTCTATACTACTGGATCTAGGACCTAGATCAGATCTACATTTTCCATAATTCAATTCACGCAAAATAGTGTCAGTTGAAATGTTTCACAAACATACATAAACTCTGGCTCCTTCAACACAAATATTCTTTAATAGTTAATTCCATAAAAATACCATTCTCACCAGAGCACGGTCAACCTTCAGAAATGCATATGTTTCAGCTAGCTCTTTTTCTGATCGGCCATCTCGTTTTAATTCTCTTCGTTTCTCTATGAACTTTCAAAAGATAAGGTTTAAATATAGACAAGAAAAGCTAGCACACATTATAATTTAAGGAATATGCAAAGTCTATGCTTTTACAAATGTGAATCCTGCAGAAACATAAACGGAGTGTCAAAAGACAATTTTGTGACCTGAATATGTTATTAAAATGCTTATATATAAATTATTTACATTTCTATAATTTATTGTACCTTTGCAAGCTATAGCAGAGGAACAAGGAGCTATGCAAAACACAGGAAACTAACCCAACCAAGTACCAGGACTGACACACACATAGGGCTGGTTCACACAACCAAACAGCCCACTATGTTTGACATATGACTTATTTAAGCAATGGTGGGTTGCAGCACATGGCAGTGGCCATTTTTAATATTCAAGCGGCGACCGTGGCTTTTTGTGTTGTCCGAACTTGGGGACAGTGCATTATACGTGCGTTAAACAACCTTCACGTATCCCTAAAACAGGCCATGGGTTCTGCGAGGGTTGTTTAACCCTCACATAGCTCACGGTCCCCCAGTTCAGACTACACAACAAGCTATGGCTAAAATATTCAGGATGGCGCCCATGGACGCCGCGACTCAAATAAGCCAAATTGACCTACAGCAATTGTGCGAACTCAGTCACAAAGAAACTAGGTTGGATCCAAAGGTTGTGCGAGTGGAAGGCTACTCACGCAAATGGTATATCTGTTATATTTTAATGTCAATTTGTATATTTTTATGGATGTAAGCTGCTTTGGGGGCCCTTTTGAAGGCCAAAAGGCAGGAAAGAAATCATTTTGTAAGTAAGAAAAATAAGTATGTCATCCCCTCCTGTCCCTTGCCCAGCCCCCTACAAAAGCCTCTCTGGAGGCTGGAGATCCTTCTGAACACCATGGACTGTGGATATGCAGTGGGAGGGGGAAATTGCCCCAAAGTGGGAGGAGGCATCAAGCACAAGCAGAGCTGCATACTCACATGATGCCTCTGCTCAAGTTGGGGGCACATACACACACACACCAATGCCTATTCTGTATGGGAAGGTCCCCAGACCTCATGGAGAGGTTTTTCAAGTGGAACGTAGGGACTACAGGGGGTGGTGGTGAAGAGAGGATGGAACAGGACATATTTTATTTATAAAATGACTCCTACCCTGCTGCTTTTCAGCCCTGTCAATTATCCTTTCAGTACATACAGTACAGGAATTAAAGCATTACAGACTTGAAGTGCACTTGTTATACTGAAGTAACTTAACTCACTGGAAGCTATTTTATTCATTTAAATAAATACATTACCTATTTGTTACATCTGGTATCTTCAAATTAAACAAGTATTTCATTTTCAATACAATTTTCCTTACATAGGGTACAGCCATCAATAAAATGGACTCAATCATCTAAGTAAACAGATATTGAATAAATGCTGCATGTTTTTATGTATGAATTTCAGGCAATATTTCATTATGTGTGAATAATGAGTACTCACCTCCTTTTCCAACAGTTCACTATGAACCAAACTAGCTTTTTTGTAGGTGAAGTTCTCCTTTGAATGGATTTCTAAATACGATGAATGCAAAATGTTCACCACATCTTCAAATTCACGAGATTCATTTGTTAATGGCTGAAAAAGAGCTTCAGAGAAAGAAAAGTGTTACCTTCTGATCATTCAAGTTTGTGTTCGCTATTAAATGACCACATTCTCACCTAAGTCAAAATTGCTGCCTTATCCTTTTACTGTGAACAAGCAACGTGCTGGTGCATACAGCTTCTTTGCTCCTTCCTTTTTGTACAGGTAAAACCACTCAGAAATGAAAAGCTTTGTGTGACATCCAAACCTGGGCTCCTGGGTTGTTGTCCTAAAACAGGCAGGTTCATAAGCCAGAAATAAACCAGGGTTTGTTCTTGGCTTACAAATCCTGCCTTGTCTGGGAACAACAAACCAGGATCCTAGATTCAGATGCCACACAAAGCTCCCCATTTCTGATTTGTTTCATCCACTCATGCGAAGTGGGAGGGAATGAGTTGCATGCATGAGCATTCTGCTTGTTCACAGTAAACCTAGGTAAGCCACTGTGTAAATGTTCTCAGTATCAAGATACCCAATATACTTAACATGGCGCAGGATATATAGAGCTGCAGCAAGAAAAAAAGCTTCCAAGATATCAGTTGTTGAACTGTTTGCAAAGCACTTGAAAGGACTAACTTGTGGGCATAATAATTATTATTCCTATGAACAAATTGTAAAGACAACAATCCAAAACAATGCTTTTGATGTGATTTTTCCACATATGAATCATAAGATTTTCCAGAAACTTCTCTGCTATATTCAAAGTGATGGAAGTGTGATTTACCATGTTAGAATTAATATTTAGAAAACAAATTAAACAAGTCAGGTTAATTTTACATGCTGTGTATTTGAAAAGTTTTTCTAGATGTCAAAAGTAGTTGAAATGAAACATCTGACCTGTGTGTATGTGTCAATGAATTACACTTACTGTGGTTTAAGTATTATATTCAAACAAATTCAACATTTTATTTGGAAATTATTTTTGGTGTAATATTTGTAAATATTTTAAGACATCACAGCACAGACTTCCCTTATGTGATTTAGATTTGAAGGGAGCAAAGGCATTGAAAATTGTTAACATACTAACTTTACCATGCCTGAAAAGTTGTGTACATGAACATGCGCTTTTTCAAGAATAGTCAACTGAAAAAAAAATTACAGATTTTTTAATATTTGACTAATGCTGCATCTATTCAATTTGACTTCTATTATGTTTATTTGTTGCACTACTCATTATTTGTTGTGTTACTAATTAATCTTAGGGAACAATACATTTCTAAGAGTGGAACACTTTCTGCCCCCCCATCACTGCAATATGCGTGGTTTGAATATTCAGTTACAAGTATTCATCACTAATTAGGTATGCTGGACAGTTAAGATGCTGTGCCAGAAAGAGGTTATACAAGTTTAGAGGAGCACGAGTAACAGAGATGAAGCAAACAAATGTGCTTCTATCACACTGAACAGAAATACACAGCTATAGATGTAATCGTAAGAAAACTTGGTTGCATGTTTCCCTGTTAATAAAGTACCCATTCAGACCTAGAGAAAAATTAATGTTCAGTAATCTAATCTTCAATTTTTGCCCAGGTCTGAGTAGGTTGTTTGCTTTTAGTAACATTTTTTGCCAGCACTGTATGCAACCTTTCCTAGAAGACTTCTACAATATTACTGCCTACAGACATACTTTCTATTCAGCTAACACGTACCCTACTACCCAACTCTTTCCTTTCTAGAAAACTAAACTATAAGCACCTTCCAGAATAGATGTAGGGTACCTGTGGTGCATTACAGGGTTACAGTTGTAGCAGGCAAAAGATTTCAACATGTGCTACATGTTTACCATCTAGGTTAACTGTGTATTTTGTGTTTCTGGGAAAGCTAAAAATTTAAACAAGGCAAATATCCTACTCCTATAGGTCTGACACCAAATGAACATTGTAAATATACCCTTCAGTCGACCTGAAATTCCACATCGTAAACATTATGGCCGCAATCCAATGAAGAATTAAGCATGCTTATGCCTAATGAAATGAATAAATTAAAATATGATTTACTCAAAGTTATATTGTGATCTAAGCAAATGAATAATAGGAATTATGCCTGGTATAATTTGACAGTACAAATACCAGGTTATGAAAGCCTAGCTTTCATTTTCTTCCATTGGGCATATGTTTAGCATCCATCCGTAAACATCAGATTCTAAAAATAAACCGATCATACTGTATATTCCCTTTGACTCCTTCTACTTTCATTCTTCCTCACAGTGGGCTGCATCCATGATAACCTCCTGCCACCAGAACAGACACCAGAAAGGGATCCAATTATCTCTCCCACTTGCATCCCCACCCCACCCCAAGCACACCCCAAATCTGCTCAAAGGGGTGAGGAATGCTCCAAGGCAGATTTGTAGGATATGCAGGGGGCTGCAGGAGGAAGGAGGTGAAGGGAAACTCTTGTTGCACGAGTGGAAGTCTACTTGCATAATATGGTTTTCAGCCCAGCGCCACACTATATTCTGATGCTAGGTTACATAATAAACTTCTAGAACCATTAGGCAGTCCTAAGTCCTTCCAGCGTACAGAGAAAGTCTGGCATTACCATAAATGCTCAATACACTGGCAAATGAGGTATTTCGTAGTCAGTGGCCACTTGCTCTGCTTTCCAGTTTTTTCTGTCACTTATACTGTAACTATACTAATAACTATATTATTGTTGTATTTTAGTAGTTTTAATGTGGTATGATTTTATTATCATTTTATTAATATTGTAAGCCACTTTGTGCTCCTTTTTGAAGGAAGACAGGGTATAATTCTAAATAAATAAAGGAATGCTCCCTTATGTTACCAACCTTCCTCAGTGTGGTGTTCTCCAAATATTTTGGACTACAACTCTCATCAGCCCATCAGTAGGCCCAATGGTAAGGTATTATGGGAGTTGTAGTCCAAAACATCTAGAGGATATCATGTTGGGGAAGGCTGTCTCAAACATACAAAAGTAGGAGAAAGGAAGAATACTGTGGTACAACCTTACTTCTATGCTACTTTTCCACCTGGAATTTTTGTTCCTGTTTTACACAGGGGAGCACTCAAATGTAATTCTTCACCTGCAGTCTGAAGTGGTATTGTGAATCCTCCACATGACAAAGGATATGGGGAGGGGCTGGATCTTAACTGATTTCAGATGGGGCTTTTGCAGAAACAGTACAACAGCCTTTCTGAAAAAGCCTCACCAGAACTCAAATGATACCCAAGACACACACAGGCACCTTGGAGGATAGGGGCAGGGCATTTTACCTCCTATGGAACTTCCAAGAAAGCAAGTAGTCACTCAAGTCTCTCTTACTACTTCCCCTTTATCCAATGCTATGGAAAGTTTATGTTGGAAGGAACTTGCACCTATTCTATTTACATCATTTTTATACCATCCAATTATTTATTTATTTTATTTATTAAATTTATTTATCCCCCATCTGGCTGGTCACCCAGCCATTCTGGGTGATGTACAATAATAGAAAGAGTTTAAAATAATAGAATTCTATGTTAAAAACATCGTATTTCTAAAAATACTCTAACCTCCCCAAATGCCTGCCTGAACAACCACGTTTTTAATGCACAGTGGAAGCTCATTAAAGAGGGGGCATGACGGAGTTCCCTAGGGAGGGAGTTCCACAGAGTGGGGGCCACCACAGAGAAGGCCCTCTCCCTCGTCCTCACCAGTCTAGCTGTCCTGGCTGATGGGACAGAGAGAAGGCCATCCAAGGCTGATCTTGTTAAGCGGCCTGTCTGGTGCTGCTGGAGGTGCTCCTTGAGATAGGCTGGGCCAGAACCATATAGGGTTTTAAAGGTCAAAACCAACACCTTGAATTTGGCCCAGAAAACAACTGGTGACCAGTGCAACTCCTTCAGCACTGGAGTGATGTGATCTCACCAGCGGCTGCCTTTAATCAGGCAAGCCGCCGCATTCTGTACCAGCTGCAGCTTCCGAACCATCTTCAAGGGTAACCCCACGTAGAGCACATTACAGTAGTCTAAATGAGAGGAGACCAGGGCACATACTACGGGAGCAGATGGTCGGGAAAGTAGGGGCGTAGCCGCTGCGTCAGATGGAGTTGGTATGGCGCTGTCCAGCTCACAGCTGACACCTGAGCCTCCATGGACAGCTGGGAGTACAAAATGACTCCCAGGCTGCGGACCTGGTCTTTCAAGGGTAGCCGTGCCCCATTCAATGCCAAGTCAACATACCCCAACCTCCTCTTGTCTCCCACCAAAAGTACCTCGGTCTTGTCAGGGTTCAGCTTCAGCTTATTCCTCCCCATCCAGCCACTCACCGTCTCCAGACATTTGGACAGGGATTCTACGGCCAACTTTGGTGAAGATTTGAATGAGAGGTAGAGCTGCGTGTCATCCGCATATTGATGACACTGCACCCCAAACCTCCTGATGATAGCCCCCAGCGGCTTCACATAGATGTTAAATAGCATTGGGGAGAGGATGGAACCCTGTGGCACCCCACAAGTGAACAGCCACGGGTCTGAAACCTCCTCTCCCAGTGCTACCCTCTGGTACCTGCCAGAAAGGAAGGACCGGAACCACCGCAATACAGTGTCTCCAATGCCCAACCCCTCCAGGCGGTCCAGGAGGATACCGTGGTCAACGGTATCAAAAGTCGCTGAGAGGTCGAGAACAAGGAAGGGGCATTCGCCCCTATCCAGAGCCCTCCTCATATCATCCACCAAGGTGACCAAGGCCATTTCTGTCTCATGCCCAGGCCTGAAGGCTGACTGAAATGGATCTAGATAACCAGCTTCTTCCAAGTGTGGAAGATCACACGCTCAATCACCTTGCCCAACAATGGCAGATTCGAGACTAGGCGAAAGTTGTTCAGAACTTGGGGATCCAAGGAGGGCTTCTTTAAGAGCGGTCTTATCACTGCCTCCTTGAGGGCTGATGGCATCACTCCCTCCTCAAGGGAGGCGTTCACCACCACCCTGATCCTCTCACCCAATCTCTCTCTGCAGCCCATAATGAGCCAAGATGGGCAAGGATCTATTCTATGATTCTATGATCACGTAAGCAGGTGGTCGGCATTACAGATGAAAGCACCTTGTCCACTTCATCAGAAGCTGGAATCGGTCCCACAAAACCGGTTTGCCACAGACCCCCTCTTGCTCACTAACTGTATCCACAACACTCCTAATCCGATCAATTTTATCCGCAAAGTGCCTTGCCAAGGCCTTACAGGAGGCCTTAGAATGCTCCAGAGGTTCCGGAGCCACTGGACCGACCAGACTCCGGACCGCTTGGAACTCTCAGCAGTTGGTACTCTCAGCGGTTAACAATAAGGCCTTTTCGGAAGCCCCTCAAGAGAGGAAGCATGCCCCTGTCCTTCCCCCAAGCCTCTCTGCATGTAAAGAGGATGGTGAGGGGGGGGGGAGCAGTTCGCAAAGGAGAAAGAAGAACTGAGGCTCATTTCATTTCCAGCAGCCTTTGTTAATGTTTACTTTAATTCTTGAAGGAAGTGGCTGGCCAAAAAAGGAGGAAGCACAGAAGATATGTTCGTGAGACTATGTAGATTGTACATTATACCAGTGGCTTAACAAACAAGCACCAGCACTAAATAAGGATGTCTACCAAATTTACACATGGTGAATAACACATTAGAAAACCGCAGCAGAAAACTGGAGTCAATAATTATTTAAATAGTTTTCAATCTTCACTATTCATTTACAAAATTCTGCAAAGTAAACACAACTGCATGAAATATAGCAACTAAGAATTAGATACATTGGGTCCTGCTCACTAAATAAAAAGATGAGCACAGCAGATTATGTGTAGTATGAACCAGAAGGTAGAGATATGGACCAGAAAGAATTGGTTATAGTTCCAAGAACTGCAAGCTGTATTCCAAGCACAAAGAATAGGAACTGAATAGCAACTACAGTCGTCCTCCTAAATTCCATGAAGACTCTTCTGCTTTTCAGTTCACCTATATTTTTATGGAAGAACCTTTCTTAGTTTGCTTTGCAGTTTGCCATCTGAATCTTGGCTTGATAGTAGGCATGTAAGAAGCTAACCCATACTGTCAAACTACCATGTAACTCAGTATCATCTACTCTGACTGGAGGAGTATCTCCAGGGTCTCAGGCAGAAGTCTTTTCCATCACCTGCTACTTGAACATTTTTTAAAAAAAACTGGAGATGCTGCAGATTGAACCTGGCACTTTTGGTATGTGAAAGCATATGCTCTACCACTGAACTATTATCCCTGCCATATAAACTGGAAAGAAGGGATTTATTTCCTTCATCTGTAAGGTCAGCAAGTATGATACTGCTGTTCAAGCCTTTATATTTCCTTTAAAGAAAATAGTTTCAAGCTAGTTCCCTTAGAACAAGGGCGGGTAACTTCCTCCAGACGTTTTGGCCTACATCTCCCATCATCCCTCACCGCTGGCTAGGGCTGATGAGTTGTAGGCCAAAGCACCTGGAGGGCCACAAGTTGCCCATTGTTACCCTGGAACAAGACAGAATTCCAGAGTCCTTGCAATCACTTAAGGAATCATTCTAGAACATATCATTCTGCTACTAGTGCATTAATTAATTGACTTCCTTAAAGTATAAAGCATAAAATTGTCACAGAAGTTCCACAATTAAAGGGAAAAAATGATCTCAACCTGAGGTTTAACCTAGAAACTTGAGATAACACTCCTGAAAGAAAAGCAAAGATGTACTACCCTACTTGATAAAGGGTAACTGACTGTGTTAAATCTGGCCTCATGCACCTTAACTTTTTTTTAAATCATATTTCAAATCTTTTAAGGATTGTTCTCTAGTTTATGCCTCTGAAAAAGAAAGCAAGTTTCCCCATCACTTAATGGTATTTAGAAAATAATGTCTCCGAGGAGCTATGACTCGCCACAAATAATCTCTGGGAAAAGGGTAATTACATAATCACTCCATTAGTTCCTTCATTGCTTTGCTCTTTTTGAGTCAAACATTTTCTACAATTCTCTGGACATTATGGTTCCCACAATATCATGTTCCATCTTATTTATTAAACTTTACTGCTGTATAATAAGGGGCCAAGGTGTGAAAACGGCCAGCATTTGCCTATAACATTTCTTACATTTTTCCGATTAAATTTAGAACTTTAAAAATGTCTCTAAATTAAGGCTGTCCACAAAAAGTTGCAACTTCACAGTATTCTTTTTAAGGAGATGAGAGAAAACAACTGACATCAACAGAAACTTGCAGCTTCAGAATGGTCTAAAAGATATCCTAGATACTTTCTGTTCTGAAGATTCATGTCTGGCCAATACCTGGATAACTGTCTATGAAACAACCCTCCTCTGAGCTTCTTAGAAGAAGGGTAAGATACAATTGTAACAAAAAAAAGGACTCCAAAGGGTGGAAAATACATAACTGAACCAGACAGACTTTAATTCTTCCAGTGGAAAAAGATACATCTATTATGCTGAATAAAGTAAGTTTTCATCTGAAGCTTTCTGGAAAAAAAGAAGGCACTCCCCTTGGTTTCCAATGTTATGAGTGTTCACAACACACATCTACTGCTACGTTTTTTTATGAACATTCTTCCAACACATCCAAAAAGCGCAAGTAGTATTAGTACACAAGTCTTCTATCATCCACAGCTGATTTATTACTGAATAATGGTACCTCTTGAAACACTTTGGTTGTTTCCAATAGTTATATTAACACTGAACTGACACTTTTGATAAGCGAGACAGCTACACCTTATACTAAGACACAGGAACTGTCCAACTGTCAAGACATGAAGAGGATAAAAGAGCTAAGAGAGATTGACCTATAATTACTGGAATAATCAGAATTTGTAAGAGGCTCACTGAGTATTGTTTTTAAAATTTAATTGCAGAATTAAGTTTATTTAGGAGCAGCCAGAATTAAATTTGCCACTGCAAGGTGCAGCAATCTATGTTGTAGACCTAAAAGTATCTATAGGATGTATCACTATACATCCTAATAGAGATCATGCAATAAAGAATTAGAAACTGTCACGTAGTGCAGTTCCAACTTGTATACCTGAAGTTTGAATAAAGTTCAGAATGGAATGAAGTCCTAAAAATGTCCATAAACATATGAAACTAACCGGTCCTTTAGCTTTATCTACGTAATATTACATGATTTTTGGACAGAGCTAAAGAGACCCTACTTGGTCTATGGTTTTTCTACCAGCTGATAATGAAGAAAGATTCTCAACCTATGAGGACACTTGGTTCATCTTTGTATGTATGCTAGACACAGACGCCAGCTTCAGGGAGGTTCCAAACCAACCTACCTTGGCATCTGCCGTACAAAACAAGAGTTGCTCTATTTTTGCATTACCTAAGTTAAAACAGTCTTCTTGGAGGATAAAAACTCCATAAGAACAGTAATGGCAGCCTCCTGAGAACAGCTGATCCCCAATTCTTTACTGAGGTTCAAGAATGAGGTCACTTTGGAAGAAAAAGATTCAAAGTAGACTCTCATTAGAAAGCTAACTGGAGACAAAAAAAAAAAAATTAGCACATTGCCACCCAAGAGTTATTAGGTAAGAAGATCAGTCAAACACCGAGGGAACTCGGATCAGCGACTGAACTTCCTTTGAAGGGCACGTGGTACTGGCATCCACTTCCCTCCTGAAACGTGTGGGAGGTACAAGTGGCTTTCCATGGGAATGAAACAGCCGATATTCGAGAACTTCTCTGAGGTGGACGTGTTTAACTCGGTTAGCAGCCCACTCTACCAAAGGATGCTTTTCCTTTACTGCAGAGAGCGCAAAGGAGGCAGGCAAGCCATCTTCTCCGCGCTCCCCAGAGAACCCATCTTCTCTGCGAGCTGGCGAGAACGTCGGGCTGTGGGGAGCATCCAGCCATTTCCCAGCCCCCCAACATCACGTCCAGCCTCTTTCCACGCTAACGCAGCTGTTTAAACCCCCAACGGGTGGCGTTTGCTCTCTCTCTCTCTCTCTCCTAAAAAAGAACATCCGTCTGCCCGGGCGCCTATCCGAGCCCGCCATGGCGCAGGCTTTTCTCCACACCCGCAAGGCTTTGCATGCAGCTGCGCGAGATGTCGCTACGCATGTGGAGCGAAAAGGGGGAAGAAGGGAGGAGGAAGGGGTGGGGGTGGGAGATGCGAGAGAACAACCTTTCTTTTCTCTGCTCTTCCTGGGAATCTGAAAGTTTTTCTTAAGAGGCAGGTCTTCAGAGGCTTTGGGGAGCGAGGCCCCCAGCCCCTCGCTAAGCTGCGGCGGCTGTGCCTGCTCCTGGGCCGCGGAGACGCTACTCTTGCGGTGGCCATTGCGCGGGGATCCCCTGTCCTCGGCGGCGGCGGCCCCCAGTGGCGGCTCCTCATCGCTTCGGCTTCTCTCAGGGCGGCCGCCATTTTGTGTGGAATCGTCCGCTTCGGCTGCTGCAGCTCTGTTCTCTCCAAGGGAGAGGCCGCTGCTGCTCCCCACCCGTTGAGGCGGCTCCGGCGTTTTCTCACCGCCGCTCATAGCCGCGACATCCGCCATGAAGACGTACAACACAATCAGGAGAAACGCCCCCCCGCGCTGGTGATCTTTGTCCCCCCAACAAGCCGCCCTTTCCTCCGAGCCATGCACGGCGCCACCAAGGATACTGCCCTCGGCTTCCCACACAGCAAACAACCACTCCTCTCTCCCTCCTTCCCCGCTTTCACTCTAACATGGCGCTGGGGCGTCAGGAAAGAGGAGGAGCTTGTTCCCCTCCGTTTGCGGCCAATCAGTGTACAGCGCTTCTTATAAATGCGAGGAGTCACGCCTTGTGCTTGCCTTGGAGAGGGCTGGAGGGGCTCCGAGCGGGCCGAGGCGAATGTTGGCGCTGCGGTCGGAAATATTATATTCCACCCGAACAAGAAAAGTGTGGCTGGAATATTCACTTATTTTCTTTCTGTCGCCATAAAATCGCGACGGGATTGTTTGCTAGTCTTCATCTTGGTGAAAAGAAACGGCGCGCTTCCTCACTTGCCTTTCTCTGTCAGAGATAATTTTAGACCCTGGACTTAACGGTCGTAGGGGGCTCCTTCAGATGGCCGTGTATGTTGCTTCAGTTGTAAAGTGCCCAGCTAATATTTCTCAGGCCCCTCCCCGTTGCCATTCCATCCTTTATAACTGCGTCTACATTCTTGATAACCAACACAAAAATGTTTGCCAACCCTGATGCGATATATACTGATATGCTTACACTGAGCATGTGGAAATTTTAAACTCGGTTAAGGCATAGCACCATCATGGCTAGAGGAATAAAATGGAGTTTGCATCTGTTGCCCTCATCACCTGCCACACTCTTGGCTGGTCCTTTGAGGGCCACCTGGGCTTGGAGCCAAGGCCTTTGGCCCTAAGGTCCAGCAATTAGCTGTGCTATTGTTTTCTCCTGGGTGTCTGAACAAGGTTTGAATCTATGCTAATTTATGTTTCCCTCACAAATTTTAAGAACTGTAGCAGAAAATGGTAGCATTCCACACACGCACACACTCCTCTTCCATTTTTGCTCTTTTCCATTCTCATGGCCAGCAAAAAGATTGAAATGAGAATTTTAAGTGCTACTATTCTCTTCAGGGGTGCTTGTAAAATTTAGCCCAAGATTGTGTTACTGATCAGTAGCTGGGATGTACTATCACTCTTTACTGGCTCACCTCAGTAGTCCAATTTGTTTGAATTAACAAATCAAAAACCATCTAAAAGAGCACAGCTTTGAATTTGCATACAGTTTGGGATACACTGTGGCCAAAATAAATTGAGGCTGGTTTTTAAAAATTGTGGCCTTAACATTTTTCCATGAAGGAATTTTTGATACCACCTGTCTTAACAAAACTTATAGAGCTCTGTTCTCTCCACATTTGTAATGGTTGGATTTCTAGCCAAAATCCACCCCACAAAACACCCTTCAGATCACAGCAAAGCTCATTATAGTTGCTCTCCTCCTCCCAGCCCAAAGCCAGCATTCAAATACAGTCAGGGGCATTGTGTTTGCCCAACTTGCATGCATCTTGTGCTTTTGCCCTAAGCAAAACATCATGTGACTATTTCCAGATCAACTTGGGATGTGTGCCTGGTTCCTTGATAAATCAAAACATGACTGAGTTGATTATCATACCAGATCTAAATGAGAAAGAGACAGCAGTAGTCTCTATGTGGAAATCATTCATTCTCTAGAGAGGAAGATCTCTTTCCAGGAGCTTCTACTGGTGGTTGGGCACACAGCTTTTCTCCTGGCTTGGCTTTTCTCCCTTGACAAGCTGCATTGCAAGCAGAGAAGCAAATGTAACTGCAACAATAGTCGAAAGTTGCTCCTGCTGAATTTCATTGTGTTGACATTTGTGCGTCATTCAACTGCTAAAGGCAGAGCAACCCTCGGGCAGGGCAGGGGGGGGATGATAATGCTCATGACTCAGTCTGTAACTGACAAGTCTTTCTTTGTTACCTGGCAGCAGCCATTCCATCAGGCTGCAGCAGAGGGAGAATAGAAGGGAAGGCTACACCCCCAAGTCTGCTGAGAAATCAGCTAGCTCTTCCTCTCCTTGAACTGTTTCTGTTCCAGATGCTTATCACAAGAACTACTATGAAACTTTAAGGATTGGTGCCTGTGTTTGTTTTCCTCTTCCTTCCTCATCCCTTTTTCCTTTTGTGTTGTATTCTTTTAGATTGTAACCCTGTGGGCAGGGGCTGTCTTGTTTTATTGATTGTATGTAGGCCTGCTGGGAGTCTTTTCAGCTAAAAAGCAGGGCAAAAATAATTTCAATAAATAAATAAAATCATGTAAAACAGAAAATCTGGAGATGTGGTTTTGTTCTCCTGTCAGCAAAGATAAAATAAAATTAGTTTTTATATCACTTCTAATATATAGAAATGATTCTTTTACAAGTTAATTTTCCTTTTGGATGAATGCTTATGGTTTTGATGGTCTCCCTCAGTGCTTCACTTAGGTTCTGAACAAAATGGAATGAATGCTCGTGCCTGCTAGTGCATGTAGGCTGCTGCATATCTTTTTCAGAACAGTAGAAAATTACACTTCTGGCATTAAGTAAGTAGTTCTGAAAAGTAATCTGCCTGTTCCCAAAAGCATTATTTGTAGTCTTAAGTCGCTCATATTTATCTGTAGTTTTATATATTCCATAGCAGTTATCTCGCTGGACTGAATCTAGAGATTTAGTGTCTTGGGATACTAAACTGTGGTAAACCTGACAGTAAGATAAGCAAAACAGAAGTTGAACCAATTCCTAAAAAAATAAATATAATAAACATTTATCTAAATACAGCAGAAGCACTGGACCAGCCGGCAAGGCTATTTGACTGTTAGAGGACAAACAGCAGCCCACAAATATGCTTGCCAGTGGCACACATGTTTTTTTAAATGTTTGGATATTTTTTTTCCAAAGTTCTCCAGGTACAATTGGAAATCAACATAAAATATGAGATTAAATATTTAAACATTCTACGGAGACACAGTTAAAAGTACAATTACAAATTAAAATAAATTGATAATCACTAAATTAATTGGACTGCGACTCCCATAAGCCCCAGCCAGCATGGCCAATAATCAAGGATTCTGGGAGCTGTAAGTCCAAAACATGAAGTAAGTGGAAGTGTTTTCTGATAACCGAAAGCCACAATTGGATACAGCCCCAATGTCTTTGTCTTGTCTACATATGAAAGCAAAGGAAACTATCTCTCATAAAATGCAGATGAAAACTTAAAATTAATTGAAGTTTAGATTTGCAGAGAAATTTAACAAATCCACACTTTAAAATTTCCACACTTCCTTATAACAACTTTTAACTATCGGAGGCTTTCTGTATCTTTTAGCCATCTGAAACTTTGCTGCAGTGAGAAGAAAACAAATCAGTCTAGAGTGCTGAAATATCAGGACCAAAATAACCCAGCAAAATCAGGACTGGATCAAGGATGGACTGTTTGGGGAAAGGGTGGCCTATTATTTATTTATTTATTTATTGCATTTATACCCCGCCTTTCTCCCTCTCGCAAGGAACTCAAGGCGGCTTACATTATCTTCCTCCTCACCGTTGTATCCTCACAACAACAACCCTGTGAGGTAGGTTGGGCTGAGAGTCTGTGACTGGCCCAAAGTCACCCAGTGAGCTTCCATGGCCAAGTGGGGACTAGAACCCGGATCTCCCAGCTCCCAGTCCGTCACTCTCACCACTACACTACACTGGCTACACTACACTACACTGGCCTAGAATGTGATTTGAAACCAATAGATTTGAAAACATTGGAATATATATTAGAAATGAGGTCACCAGTGTTAGAAAGGATATTTAAGCTCAAGCGCGGTAGAGAAGGGGGTCTTTCTTCTCCTTTGGGCACAAGACTCAAGTTGCTCTGAGACTAGTATTTAGGCCTCAATGGCTCCATAGTCTTGCCCTTTGGAGGAGGGCGTCCCTTTGCTGAAGAAGAGGGACCTTTACCAGTAAAGTACAGGTGTGGATGATGGTAACTTAAAGTGGCAAGTTATTTGTAAATGTATTTTATCTTTGCTTTGCTGAGTGAAGGTTTGTATGTTTGTTAAACTTTTCCTATCTTTAATAAAACACATTTAGCTTATGTTGCTGTTTTAGCCTTTAACTGTATAATCTGACTGAATTGAATCCTCAAAGGAACCTCACCTACAATTTCAGGCCCAAAACAGGAGTTACATGAAGAAGGCATGCCCAAGTGTTTAATACCGGGTGCCCTGGAAGTTTAGCCCCCGTTTTTCCCCTCACATTATACACGTCGTCATCCTCCAGGGCACCTCCCACTCTTTGCAACCTTTATCACGGTTTTTTTCATCATGACGAAAGTCCAGCATTTTTCCTCCTACTGCTATGAGCCGCAGTAAATCTATAGTGTACTGATGAAACAGCGCTTTATCATAGCAATATCACAGCGCCATCTAGTGGCTCTATAATGAAACATATAGAACTTGCCCAGAAACAAAGAAAAGCAGACCGGGGGGGGGACACATGGAAAGGAGCCGATTGCAATCTCTCAAGGACTCTGGAAGCAAAAGGCCCGGTAACATCGAGCAATTTTAGCTTCATGTAGAGAAGCCCTCAATCTGTCTCTCACCTCATAATCCTGGCTATTTGTACAAATACCCTAAAGCTCCCCATCCTTGTACAATGACAACCATTCACAGGTTGCCATTAGTCTCCCACTGAATCCACCCCCCCATTGGTCCCCCACTGAATCACCAGGATAAAGAAGTTTCAGTGGGTTATGCCATCTTCTCATGAATCACTGGAGAGACCCTTGCATCTAGCAAGCCTGATGCTAGTACTATAAGCACGCAATCCTAACTAGATAGGCAGCTGCCTCCGACCTCAGAGGTGACCGCCTATCCAAAGCAAGGCAGGAGAGGCACAGGGGGATCATTCCCTCCACGCCTCTCCTGCCTTGCTATTTTTCACTAGACAGCCGTTTTCGGCTGTCTAGCAGTGGGGGGGCCAACTGGGAGTGGAAGCTGCCGCATGACACATTGGATGTGTCATACGCGCAGCTCCGCTCTCCCCACCCTGGAACACCCCCAGCCCCGCCCCTTTTCAGTCGCTCTGCACTCCTCTTCCAAGCATGGAGGACAGGGCTTCTCTGCACTGCCTCCGAGGCAGCATGGACGAGGGGGGCGGTTTGTTTTCCAGGTTCCCAGAAATGAGCATATCCTATGGCCCTCTAGACAGTGTCTAGCGGCCATAGGATTGCTCTCTAAGTCGACTTAAACAGAGGGAACAGATGGTCTGGCTCTGCCACAGTGTGGCTGGCCACTAGCTTAAATGACTTTAAAAGTCTCTGTGGTGGCACCCACTCTGTAGAACTCCGCCATGCCCCCTCTTTAATGAGCTTCCGCCGCGCATTAAAAACATGGTTGTTCAGGCAGGCATTTGGGATGGGTTAAGGTATTTTAGAAAATGTTTTTACTGTAGAATTGTATTGTTTTAAACTGTTTTATTATATACTTTGTATATCGCCCAGAGTGGCTGGGTGACCAGCCAGATGGGCGATTAATAAATTTAATGAATAAAAAAATAAATAAAAGGGGGGATTTGACAAATTAATGGAGGGTATGCCTATCAATAGCTATTAGCCTTGATAACCAACTAGAACAGCCTTCCCCACTTAGTGCCTCTAGAGGTGTTGGACTGCAACTCCCATCATTCCCAGACCGGAGAAGGTTGAACAAAAATCTTCACATTCCGAGGCAGTGTACCTTTGTACCCCAGTTGCTGGAAGAAACAACGGAGGAATGCTGTTGTTTTCTTGCCCAGCTTGTGACTTTCAGGAAGCATCTAGCAGATCCAGCAGGGCTGCTCTTATGCTCTTGCACTCAGAGTAAGGATAATTAAGGGTGCAATCCTATGCATGTTTAGACAGAAAGAAGTCCTACAACTCCCAGCATTCCCCACACAGAATGTCTGGCTGGGGAATGCTGGGAGTCGTAGAGCATTTTCTGTCTAAACATGCATAGGATTGCACCCTAAAGTAGTAAAAAGGTGGCCTTAAAAAAAAGCTTCTACCTTATGGGCAAATGTGGGTTCTACTCTGTATTAGTGGTCACCATTACTGAACTGGGGAAGATGGTTGTACTAAATTAAAGCAGCACAAAATGGCAGCATTTAAACATCTGTGTGTAGTTCTAGAAGACTAGTAGTACTTAGTGACAATTTTTATCAACGGCTAGAACAAGGAAGAATGTTTTTGGAATAACTCGTTGGTAAATTACAGACCAAAAGGCACACATGTTTACTTAGAATGTACAAAATTAAAAATTGTCATGTCAATATGAACACATTAAATGGGAAATTATAACGTTATTAGAATTATTTTTATCTTCAGTCTAATGTACTCACTTCCATATACTTTCATATCTCTGTCAGGGCTGGCCCAAGACATTTTGCTGCCTGAGGCAGAGCAGCAAATCGCACCCCCCTCTCCCCTGGCTAGCCAAGTTATTTAAGTATCAAAGGCAGAAAATTCCACAAGCATCTTTCCCTTTCCCAGGCAGTAAAATACAATAATCATAAATAATTAACAATTTACTGCCTTTGATGGCATCCAAAATTAGCCATATGTTAATAATGTGATTGTCACGGTCAGTACTTTCTGCATTTAATTTCCTTCTGATCTCACTGTTTACAATTGCTATCTTTTAAGGTGCTGCAAAATGCTTTATTTTTTCTGCAATAGACTAACATAGCTACCCCCTTGGAAATGGTTGCTTCTGGTGTAGGAGCTCAACTATGGACAAAACACCTGGGGGACAGACTGAAGTGAGGTAAGCCAGGGAGTGGAGGGAAGGGTTCTGCACTCATCTGCATGTTCCTTTTGCTATTAAAACAGATACCATGATTTAAGTAGGTCTACATTTAAACAAGCACTTTGACTCATAGGGCATTCTGAACAACTTTACAATGTAGGAAATATGCAACACAAAAGCACATTTCAAAACAGCAAGCACATTTAAAAATACTACCAGAAACAGATGGAGGGAACAATCCTATGGCCACTAGACATTGTCTAGAGGGCCATAGGATTGTTCTCTTTCTGGGAACTGTGTTTCCCGCCCCCTCATAGCCAGTGTGGTTCTCTCTATGCTGGCTACATCTCCGCGTTTAGAAATGGAGCACAGACACAGGGAAAAGGGGGTGGTCCCGGGGGTGGGAAGGAGAGGATACCGTAGAAGCTGCTTTATGCAGCTTCCTATCTAGTCTCCAGGTCCCTTCCCTCCCCCTCTCCAAAATTGCCCTTCCAGGCAAAAATTCAGGGTGGCCGGAGCACGGAGGTCAGGATCTCCTCCGTCCTCCAGCCGCCCTGCATAGGATAGTCAGCAGCCTCTGAGTTTGGCAACCATCTGGATAGGATTGCACCCTAAACTCAGCAATCTAAAATATAATACAAAGCAGACAGCAGCAAAACTGTTGATGCATTAAAAGCCTGTCAAAAAAGAAATGAGGCCATACAGAGTTGATGTTTCCCTTCAGCTATCCACCATAACTCCAAGATGCAGTAGTGATATGTGATGATTTGATTGGTTCATTTATGCATGTGAAAGTAAGATAACCCTCACACATACATATCCCTTTCTCCATATTTAGATATCTTAACATTTTCTTCATTGTTGCATTTTAGTTCTTCCTTTTTTCATATTTTATTCTAAATTGGATACTTAAGTATTTAGATTGTAATAATTTTGTATTACTGAATATTAAATTTTAATACAAACTAGTACTAGAGATCATTCCTTTTTCCCAGGTCATTTTACTTACTAAAATAGTCCCAGCAGATGGCAGCAATAGTCTAACAACTTCACTGTGTTCTTTTTGTGTGTGTTACATTTAACAATAAAATGAATTACCTAAAATATGATTTTGGTTGGGATACAAAGAGCTTCTAAGCTTTCTGGGAATGGATTTTCATAGCCTAGTGGAATATTTTTGCTTTTAACAACTGTCCTCAGTAACGAAATGCTTCTGAAAGTCTCACTTTGAACATGAGTTTGCTATCAGATATGGAAGGGTACTGTTCAAGGAAAAACAAATTTTAATCCCATCTTGGGTTCATGGGACTAGCTCAATCATTCTTTGCATCCTGGCCTGTGTGATTTCTCATCACAAAGCCCAGATTTTTGTGAATTCTTCATGGGCTTTTAGTCCAAGGGCCTTGTGATTACATTATGTGGTGCAGGGAGAGTATTCCTAAACTCCAAAATCCATTTTAAGTTATTAGGGTGCAATCCTATTGATTGTGCCCTCGTTGCTTGAAGGACCCCAAACTTGGAGGCTTCCAAGTCTCCTAAGCCCTGCTAGGCTGAAGCTGGCAGGGTATGAGGAATGGCAGAGACAATCTTCACCTTCCCATCCTCTGATCTCCTGTATTTTTGCTAGATGGGCTTTTTAGCTAGGGCACTTTGGAGGGGGAGGAAAGGAGGCTGGAGGAGGGTCAGGACAATTTGTATCCTGGCTTCTCCGGTCTCCTCCCCACCCACTGAAACATCCCCTTTCCTCCTCCTCTGAGGTTACTTTTCTGACCTTGGAGAAGCAGCTGGTGTGGTTTTCTGTGTACCAGCTGTAAAGGGGCAGTATCTGGGGTCAAATCTCCAACTCCCCCATCTGAGGTTGGAGCACTGCCTCCAGCCTTGGAGCAGTTTTATGAGCCATCCTATGATCCCTGGGATGCTCTCCCAGGGACCATAGGATTGCTCTCTTACTGTATTTATACCCCGCTTTTCTATAAATTCTAACCAAAGTAGCTTATAAGTAAAACAAAAAAATCAACACAAAGTCAGCTAATAATTAAAAACATCACAATAAAATTCAGGAAATTATAGCAGCAAAATGACACAACACAGGCAGCAGCGAGTGTTACAAATTAAAGTCAAAACTGGAAATGAAATGTGTAAGTTAAAAGCCTGATGGAACAGTGGTGGAATTCAACTTATTAAAAGCTGCTTATGAAGATTAGAGTAAAATACTGGCAAACAGGAGCATAAACTTGACCAACCTGACTGGATTTTCATAGGCACATAATAATGTTTTAAGCCACATGGAGAGCTTTGGCCAAGAACATGATATAGGACATGGTATATAAATCCAAGTCATCGGGCTGTGTGTTATCGGAATGCAAGATACATTGTGCTGTGTATTGGGGTAGGGCACAACACATCCGCCACTTATAGCAGCAGACTTGTGTTGTGTATAACATGTCGTTCTGCTCTTAGATTAAGAACATAAGAACAGCTATGCTGTCGCAGACCATAGGCTTATCTAGTCTGGCATTGTTTATTCATTTATTATTAAATTTATTAATCACCCATCTGGCTGGTCACCCAGCCGCTCTGGGCGATGTACAACATACAATAAAACAGTTTAAAACAATAAAATTCTACAATAAAAACATTTTCTAAAATACCCTAACCCACCCCAAATGCCTGCCTGAACAACCACGTTTTTAATGCATGACGGAAGCTCATTAAAGAGGGGGCATGACGGAGTTCCCTAGGGAGGGAGTTCCACAGAGTGGGGGCCACCACAGAAAAGGCCCTCTCCCTCGTCCCCACCAGTCTAGCTGTCCTGGCTGATGGGACAGAGAGAAGGCCATCCGAGGCTGATCTTGTTAAGCGACCTGTCTGGTGCTGCTGGAGGCGCTCCTTAAGATAGGCTGGGCCGGAACCATATAGGGTTTTAAAGGTCAAAACCAACACCTTGAATTTGGCTCGGAAAACAACTGGTAACCAGTGCAACTCCTTCAGCACTGGAGTGATGTGATCTTGCCGGTGGCTGCCTTTAATCAGGCGAGCCGCCGCATTCTGTACCAGCTGCAGTTTCTGAACCGTCTTCAAGGGTAACCCCACGTAGAGTGCATTACAGTAGTCTAAACGAGAGGAGACCAGGGCATGTACTACCGATGGGAGCAGATGGTCGGGAAGGAAGGGGCGCAGCCGCTGTATCAAATGGAGTTGATACAGCACTGTCTGGCTCACAGCTGACACCTGAGCCTCCATGGACAGCTGGGAGTCCAAAATGACCCCCAGGCTGCGGACCTGGTCTTTCAAGGGTAGCCGTACCCCATTCAACACCAGGCCAACATCCCCTAGCCTCCTCTTCTCTCCCACCAAAAGTACCTCGGTCTTGTCAGGGTTCAGCTTATTCCTCCCCATCCAGCCACTCACCGTCTCCAGACATTTGAAAAGCACCTTGTCCACTTCATCAGGAGGAAGAAGCTGGAACCGATCCCACAAAACCGGTTTGCCACAGGCCGCCTCTTGCTCACTAACTGTATCCACAGCGTGCAGAGTAACACACCTAATCTGATCAATTTTATCTGCAAAGTGCCTTGCCAAGGCCTCACAGGAGGCCTTAGAATGCTCCAGTGGTTCTGGAGCCACAGGACCGACCAGGCTCCGGACCACTTGGAACAGCCTCCTGGGACAGCACTCTGCAGACGCGATAGAGGCAGCATAATATTCCTTTTTTGCTGCCTTCACCGCCACGTGATAGGCTGAAGATACAGCTCTAGCCCGTGTCTGATCGTCTTTGGAGCGAGACTTCCGCCACCGGAAGTGCCCCAGAGAATCCCCAAGCGTGTTCAGGAATCCATTTGGATCCATAAGACGCCTGGGGCGGACCATTTTAATGGGTCCTCCACCCCTGCTGAGGGGTTGTGGAACCGAGAAGTCCAACGTCACCAGATAGTGATCTGACCATGACAAGGGGGTGGTGGATATACCCCCGACTTCCAGATCACTCCCCGCTTCTCCAGAAACAAACACAAGGTCTAGTGCATGACCGGCTACATGGGTGGGCCCAGTTAGAATATGGTGCAGCTCCCAGGAGGCCATGGTCGCCATGAAGTCCCAAAGTGCTCCTGTGAGGATGGCCTCCGAATGTACGTTGAAGTCCCCCAACACCAATAAGTTAGGGGACTGTACACGCACATCAGAGACCACCTCAAGCACCTCAGCCAGGGAGTCAGTCGTGCAGCGGGGTGGACGGTACATGAGCAGAATCCCCAGACTGCCCTTCGGGCCCAACCTCCAGTACATGCACTCAGCAACCTTGGTCTCCCGGAGAGGGGGTCTGGTGAAGACTAAGGATTCTCGGTAGATAACAGCCACTCCCCCTCCCCGATCCCCAGCCCTCGGCTGCTGTGCATACGAAAATCCAGCTGGACACATGGCTGCAAAGGTTGGAGCAGCAGCCTCGGCCAGCCAGGTCTCCGTAATACATGCCAGGTCTGCACCCCCATCCAGGATCATGTCATGGATGAGGGAGGTTTTCTGGGTAACAGACCTGGCATTGCAGAGCAGCAAACGAAGGCCAGAAGATGGGGTCACGCCTCCCCCAACCATCCTTTGGCTCTGGACAGGCCCAGAACAGGGGACAGATATTACACATCTCTCCCTTGTTCCCCTTACCTGGCATGGCCTGCCCCTAGCGCTCCGCCAGTGCCTGCCACCCAGCCTCGGTATGTTCTGGCCCCCAACACTCCCCCCACTGCCTGCATCAGGTGGACACATGCCCCCTCGCTCCTGCCTATCAGACAGGCTACCCACCCCTAAAAACACAACAAAATCCCCCCCCAAAACAAAACAAACAAACCAATTAAAATCCCCTTAAAAATAATGCCAGGCAGGAGTCCACAGGGAAGGCCTGGTGGTGGTGGTGGTGGTGGTGGTGGCGGCGGCGGTGGCGGCAGCGGCGGCAGCAGCAGCAGCAGCAGCAGCAGCAGCAGGCACGCCTCTTCCCCGGTGGTGGTGGTGTCTTCTCCTGCAGGTCCTGGCTCTTCCAGGCCACCTCAGCCAGCCAGCTTATGTAGCCCCTCCAGGGAGGAGCAGGTGGAGCAGCACAGCTGGCTCGGTACCTGGGGGCCTGGTCCTGCAGGGACTGGCGGTCTGCCAGGCAGAAGTCTACAGGGAAGGCCTGGTGGTGGTGGTGGTGGTGGTGGTGGTGGTGGTGGTGGCGGCAGCAGCAGCCGCAGCAGCAGGCCCGGCAGCAGCAGGCACGCCTCTTCCCCGGTGGTGGTGGCTTCTCCTGCAGGCCCTGGCTCTGCACACACAATGGCCAGCTAGATGCCCATGGGAAGCCTACAGGTGGGGCATGAGTGCAATAGCACCCTCCCACTTGTGTTCCCCAGCAGCTGGTGGCGAGCTAGTTAATAACCGTGTTAACATGCACAGTGGGTGGAGTTTATACCAACTCAACACAACCAGTGGTAAAGGATAATTTAAGCAGCTCAGAGCACTTGTATCACTGAGGCCTGTGAATTAGTCTCTGTATCTAATATTAACAAAAATGAGTTTTGAAAAGCGTAAAGAAAAGGCCCTCTTCTACAGAGCATACAAACAAGTCAGAAAAAAAACCTGTGCTGGAACATACAGCTTAGACATACATTCCTGGCTGCCAGAGTAAACCTCCCCTCCTAGAATCAGAAGATTACCAGGGTTTGTGAAGAAGGAACTATCACAGTCTGTTTTTAAGTTTTCTTTCCAAAATGTAGTAATTAAACTATTATTGTAAAGTCATTTCCTATTTTTTTCTTTCTTCATCATCTATTTCTTTTTCAAAAGCAACCTAGCTCCTTATTAAAACTTCAAGTCAACTGCATAAGTCAACTTAATTCCCAGTGCACAAAACCTATTCAGTTACAAATTAGAATAGAGTCTGATGCAATTATCAATGTACAAGCCCCACCAAATGTATTTGACTTGTAATTTCTCTTTAAATATTTACTGATGCTTACAATGGTCTCATGAAGTTTCTTATCTAGTTTTACTAATCTTTTCTCTTTAGTTATTTAAACTACAATTACTCATTCGTTTTTTCTAATTATAACTGTAGTTTAACCACTGTAGTCCAGTTTGCACAATAATAAAATATCCATATTTTATAACAAAACACAAAGTACAAAAGTTTGAAGATGCATACTTGATTCAAAACTGTTAGGGTAGATGATTTTTTTAAAACATCAGGGTTCATGATTCAGCTACCACTCTTGGATTTTTATGGTGCTGTGCATCTGCTTCCTATACCCAGATATGTACAAGCACTTTGTTGTACTCAGGCAAAATGTTTGCATTGAGAATTACAATGCACGTTGCTTTCTAACTGTGATTTTCACATTACAGATGAGACAGATGAAATTGGTTAAAACAGATTTTTTTTTTACAGAGCCCATTCAATTTATGTCACATTTCAGTTACTTGTTTTATAAATTTTGATCATCAGTGAAGTATCCTCCATTTAGCTTAGATCAAATGTAAATATTACAAGTAGGATTTTTCAGAAATCAGTGAAGGTTTTGAAGTATGGGGTCATTTAGCTTTGCGTATTGAGCAAGAAGATATGAAAAAATTGTTCAGTGTAATTTATTTGAAATGCTTTGAGAAAAGTGCAAGTTATGCAAAATGATTTCATTAATACGTACATAATTTTTAATAAATGACAACATTACACAGTTTCTCCAACATTTTGGCAAGTATTTGTCATTTCAGTAGTACACATTCTAACAGCGCAATTCTGTGTAGGTTTACTCAGAAGTAGTTCCATCGAGTTCAATGGACCTTACTATCAGGCAAGTGTGTATAGCATTGTAGCCTAATGTATTTTCTATTTCCTTCTCTTTTGTAAAAATTCCACTGGTCCTGTTTGGATGTCACACTAAATCATAGTTCTCTTGTTCTGCTTTTCTTGATTGGCTAATACTCAGCTTCCAAAATGAAGCAATTTAAATAAATTACAAGCCTGAAAGAGAAAATAATTATCATGTTTAAATCCTATACATACAGAAATATGTTCTAGAGAATAAAATTGGCCATAATACTGTTTTTAAAAAATAGAAGTAAAATAATCTCTTTTATATTGATTAATTCAACACAATGATTCCTCTAACACGTGGGAAAACATATATACAAATTAAAATTGACACCTTATTTACTCCCCTAGTTTTTCTGTAAACATGTAAAATATACAACGTATGCATTTTGGCAATATTTTAGGAATATTACTGCATGTGCTGAGGTTGGAGTCAACATGGTACAGAAAATAACAATGGTTTGAGAGACAATTTCAGTGCACTAGGTTGTAAAATTTAGGGCCATCTTTAAGAAATGGATCAAATTTAGCATTCCAATATTGTTCAAACTTTCATTTGAAATTAAAGTTTGACCCAGAACTACCAATTTTATTGACATTTTCCCAGCTTTAAGGGTGCAAAGCTGATCAAAGTTGTTCTTGATCTTAAAGAGTTGGCGAAACATTTTCTGAGATGTAGAAGCCTTTGCAGTTCAGATGCCAGAGTTGCAGCACTAGTGGATATTGCAGACAGTTGCCTCAAGAAGCGAATACGAGGGCACACAGTAGGCCCTGAATGAGGCAAAATTCCTTCAATGGGCCCCAAAGAAAAATGATTGTGAATCATGGGTTTAAATCGAATGCGTAATCACATTTTTTTAAAAAAATATATAATTAAGCTAGTTAAAATCTTAATAGAATGCACCAAAAACATGAAGGTGATTTCTCTGAACATAACCAGTGAAAAATTGACACTTTTGTGAATATGTCTGGTAGAGTCCCATTCCCAGGGTTTGCAAGTTTCTGTAAGCATTTTATATAGGTCTAGACAGTCCATCCCCCTTCATGGATCACTGCCTTATTGTGGCGAAGGGGCTTGCGTAACTCAGTGAAGCCATAAGCTATGCCGTGCAGGGCCACCCAAGACGGACAGGTCATGGCAGAGAGTTCTGACAAAATGTGGTCCACTGGAGAAGGAAATGGCAACCCACTCCAGTATTCTTGCCAAGAAAACCCCACGGAACGTATCACAAGGTTAAAAGAGATGACGCCGGAAGATGAGCCCCTCAGGTCGGAAGGTGTCCAATATACTACTGGGGAAGAGCAGAGGGAATTTGCAAGTAGCGCCAGAAAGAGTGAAGCGGGTGGGCCAAAGCCTAAAGGACACTCAGCTGTGGATGTGTCTGGTGGTGAAAAGAAAGTCCGATGCTGTAAAGAACAATATTGTTTAGGAACCTGGAATGTCAGATCAATGAATCAAGGTAAGCTGGAGGTGGTCAAACATGAGATGGCAAGATTGAACATCGACATCTTGGGAATCAGTGAACTAAAATAGACAAGCACGGGCGAATTTAATTCAGGTGACCATTATATCTACTACTGTGGGCAAGAATCCCTTAGAAGAAATGGAGTAGCACTCATAGTCAACAAAAGGGTGGGAAAAGAGTACTGGGGTACAATCTCAAAAACGACAGAATGATCTCAGTACGAATCCAAGGCAAACCATTCAACATCACAGTAATTCAAGTCTATGCCCCATCCACTGAGGCCGAAGAAGCTGAGGTTGATCGGTTCTATGGAGACCTACAACACCTTCTAGAACTAACACCAAAAAAAGATGTCCTATTCATCATAGGGGATTGGAATGCTAAAGTAGGAAGTCAAGAAATCACCGGGATAACAGGCAGGCATGGCCTTGGTGTACAAAATGAAGCAGGACAAAGGCTAATAGAGTTTTGTCAAGAGAACACGCTGATCATAGCAAACACTCTTTTCCAACAGCACAAGAGGTGACTCTACACATGGACATCACCAGATGGTCAATATCGAAATCAGATTGATTATGTCCTTTGCAGCCAACGATGGAGAAGCTCTATACAGTCAGTAAAAACAAGACCTGGAGGTAACTGTGGCTCAAATCATGAGCTGCTTCTTGCAAAATTTTGGCTTAAATTGAAGAACATAGGGAAAACCACTAAACCATTCAGGTATGACCTCAATCATATCCCTTATGAATATACAGTGGAGGTGAGGAATAGATTTCAGGGATTAGACCTGATAGACAGAGTGCCTGAGGAACTATGGACGGAGGTCCGTAACATTGTTCAGGAGGCAGCAACTCAATCCATCCCAAAGAAAAAGAAATGCAAGAAAGCCAAGTGGCTGTCTGAGGAGGCTTTACAAGTAGCTGAGGAAAGAAGGGAAGCGAAAAGCAAGGGAGAAAGGGGAAGATATACCGAACTGAATGCAGATTTCCAGAGAATAGCAGGAGAGACAAGAAGGCCTTCTTAAATGAACAATGCAAAGAAATGGAGGAAAAGAACAGAATAGGAAAGCGTAGAGATCTCTTCAAGAAAATCGGAGATGTCAAGGGAATGTTTTGTGCAAAGACGGGCATGATAAAGGACAAAGAAGGCAGGGACCTAACGGAAGCAGATGAGATTAAGAAGGGGAGGAAAGAATACACAGAAGAACTATACAGGAAAGATCTGAATGTCCCTGATAGCCATGATAGTGCGGTCACTGAACTTGAGCCAGACATCCTCGAGAGTTAAGTCAAGTGGGCCTTAGGAAGCATTACTAACAACAAAGCTAGCGGAGATGACAGTATTCCAGCTGAGCTATTGAAAATCCTAAAAGATGATGCTGTTAAAGTGCTGCACTCAATATGCCAACAAATTTGGAACACTCAACAGTGGCCACAAGACTAGAAAAGGTCAGTTTACATTCCAGTTCCAAAGAAGGGCAATGCCAAAGAGTGTTCAAACTACCGTACAATTGCGCTCATTTCACATGCCAGCAAGGTTATGCTCAAATCCTACAAGCTAGGCTTCAGCAGTATGTGCACCAAGAACTACCGGAAGTACAAGCTGGGTTTCGAAGAGGCAGAGGAACTAGAGATCAAATCGCCAACTTTCGCTGGATCATGGAGAAAGCAAGAGAATTCCAGAAAAACGTCTATTTCTGCTTCATTGACTACACTACAGCCTTTGATTGTGTGGATCACAACAAACTGTGGCAAATTCTTAAAGTGATGGGAGTACCAGACCACCTTACCTGTCTCCTGACAAACCTGTATGAGGGTCAAGAAGCAACAGTAAGAACCGGACATGGAACAACTGATTGGTTCAAAATTGGGAAAGGAGTACGACAAGGCTGCATATTGTCTCCCTGCTTATTTAACTTATATGCAGAGTACATCATGAGAAACGCCGGGTTGGATGAATCACAGGTCAAAATTAAGATTGCCGGGAGAATTATCAACAACCTCAGATACGCAGACGATACCACCCTAATGGCAGAAAGCGAAGAGGATCTGAAGAGCCTCTTGTTGAGGGTGAAAGTGGAGAATGGAAAAGCTGACTTGAAACTCAACATTAAAAAAACGAAGATCATGGCATCTGGCCCCATACTTCCTGGCATATAGAAGGGGAAGAAAAGGAAGCAGTGACAGATTTTATTTTCTTGGGCTCCAAGATCACGGCAGATGGTGACTGTAGCCATGAAATTAAAAGACGCTTGCTCCTTGGGAGGAAAACTATGGCAAACCTAGACAGCATAGTAAGAAGCAGAGACATCACCTTGCCGACAAAGATTCGTATAATCAAAGCTATGGTTTTCCCAGTAGCAACGTATGGCTGTGAGAGCTGGACTATAAGGAAGGCTGAGCGCCGAAGAATTGATGCTTTCGAACTGTGGTGCTGGAGAAGACTCTTACGAGTCCCCTGGACTGCAAGGAGGTCAAATCAGTCCATCTTAAAGGAAATCAACCCTGACTGCTCATTGGAAGGACAGATACTGAAGCTCAAAGATTTTGGCCACCTAATGTGAAGAGAAAAGACACTGGAAAAGACCCTGATGCTGGGAAAGATTGAAGGCAAAAGGAGAAGGGGACAGCAGAGGATGAGATGGCGAGATAGCATCACCGATGCAATGAATATGAACTTGAGCACACTCTGGGGGAGAACGGATGACAGGAAGGCCTGGTGTGCTATGGTCCATGGGGTCACGAGGAGTTGGACATGACTTAACAACTGAACAACAAGACAGTCCATCTGGGTTTCATTCCAAATCTTGTCCCTGAAAAGGTCACTGAACAGATTCCCTGTAAAGGAGTGTTTATAAAAGTGTCCATACCTGTGAACCACATATTATGAGAACAGGTAGTATACGAGATAGTGAGGGAAGAAAGGCGTATTTTTTGCCAGCATGACATAATAGCCATCCCAAAGACAGGATGACGTTACATACAGCTAAAAGTGTGAATGTAAAAAACTATAAGGGATATTAGCACCATTTTACATACAAACCACCTGGCTGTGACACAGAAAGGGCTGCATGAAACAAAACAGAAGCAATTTAAACCAAATCACTGGGATATTTCAGTTCTACTTTTTTCTGGTACTTTACTTTTTCCTTGTTTTTCTAATGCTTTATTACAAATGGATTAGTAGATACACTGCCACCTGCTTATATAAAAGCACAATCATATAAAAATTCAGATTTTAATCTGAAGGTCCAGGTCTGGCAGCACCATCTGCTTTCAAATGACTGTTTGGCTTATACATTCTGCACTGGGCAGAATTTAGCTGTTAAATGCATGGATCTTGGCTTCCCCATAAGGACTCAGGAATCTATCTATACTTTAAGATTCCTGCTGACCTGATAGCAAAGCTACCTTAGGTTATCCTAAAACATAGAGCTTTTTCACAAATGCTTGTACATCACTTGATTTCTCATCGTTTCGTGAATGGACTCTCCACTGGCTCGCTCACACATAAAAGTGGTCACTGGATTGTGCAAGTCAAGTCATCCAGTAAGGAAACCATTCATTTTAGCCTTTCAAGCTTTTTGATACTTGTGTGTCATTTGCAACAAATGTCTGGCTTTGATAATCTTCTTTAAAAGCTTGTAGATACCTTGTGGTCAGCTGCCATGTAAGATATCAAAATAGGGTACTTTATAAACAGACATCTGTTATGTAATATGCATAAAAACAGTAGTTTAGAGATCATATCTACCAGCAGGACATTTGGAATAATTGATCAAGTACCTCTCTCAGCTACTGAAACATTTATAGAATATCACAGGATTATAATTGCCATACAGTCTAAATTACTCACACTGGCAGTTACAGTACTATGGTCAAAAAGTACAAATATAATAGAGACTGAGTTGACATTGTCACAAAAATATTAAAAAGTGCTTCTTGCTCCATATATGGAATGCTGATACTGTACAGATAAGACACAGAACACCTCTATGAAGTTTTTGTCAGACATTACTTTCTAATGCTTTGTTATTTTCCCAAGTGTCTGTCTGCTCCATGTGGTCACAGTCAATGCTGATTTCACTAGTGTCCATACTACAGTCAGACCCACTGTCTGATTGGTCCATTTGCTCAAGCTTTGATTCCTGCTCGGGTACTCTGTTCCTACTTGATGAGGTTAGCAAGGGTCCTTCGGAATCGGGCAGTCCACCCTCACCTGATACACACAAGACTGATTCTTTGGCTTGACGAATACAGTTGAGCCACTGCTGTTTATTGAAGGTGTCATTTGCTTGTAATGAATGGCACTGGCTTTGAGATCCGTTTGCGAAGCTGACTCTAAAGAAGTTTTTAACTGAAAGAAACCAGCCTTGTTAGTATATAGAATGCTTTCTGGAAGAGCTCATATGCTACTTTGTTAAATTTCAGAAGGAGATTAGATAGATAGATAGATAGATAGATAGATAGATAGATAGATAGATAGATAGATAGATGGTGTGTGTGTGTGTGGTATTTCTATACCACCTTTCTGAAACCAACTAAGGTGATGTTCAAAAAATTCAAAACTTAAAATAATAATCAGATAAAAACATAATAACACCATAAAAGCAACAATAAGAACCATGACAATTAAGGGTGATGTGATCACAATACTGTGCACAGGTTAGCAGCCTAACTGCCATATTTTGCACCAACTGAAATTTCTGGAAACTCTTAAAGGGTAGTTCAAGTCTTAGTTTGTTTCTTCCAGCAAAGTAATAGTAATCTAAATAGCTGCATATTCTATAAAGTGTTTTGAAGAACTTGGATTTTAGATAAAGTCCTCAATATTTATACTTCTATTCTACACTAAAGATACATCTCAACAGCACAGACCTGCACAATTTGGGGCCCACCAAGCCAAATGCAGCCTACCATCCATGCATTCATGTCCCACTAAGTCATTCTCCCCATGCCCCACACCATTTTGGCAGTTCCATATAAGCAGGAGCCAAAGCAGAGGAAGGTTAATTGAGTCTCCTCTATACAAAGCTTGGCGGGCAGGGGTTGGATTGGTCAGTTGCAAGCTGGACATGCCCACATGGGAGAAAACAGTTTCCTACACAAAATGCAGCTCTTCAAACTCAAAACAGTTTGTTTTCTTACTGTAATTACCTCCCCACCTTTTAACTTCTTTTTTTTTTTTAAGAACAAAGTCTCATACAAAAATTAAGTAATGCTAAAAATATGAGGCAATTAGCAGCCAGTGAGATGAAGTAATGGCAGTAAGCAGCAGCCACCACCAACAACAGAAAAAATGACAGAGAATTCTGTCAGTGGCCCTCATGGAACTCTGCACATCTACACAGTGTTGTCCTCGTCTATCCATGCCTCCAGTGATACTAGCAAGAGCACAGGGGCTCCCCTCTCTCCCAGTAATGTGGGCAGCCATTTACCACGGTCTCACTATCTCACCCGTGATCACTGCTGGGAATTAGGTTGCCATGTGTGTTTCACAGCATTATCCTTTAAACGCCACTCACTTAAGGTATCAGTACAAACACTTAAAGGTCTCCTTAGTCTTTCTTGGCAGCAGCATCTAGCACACTTTGATTTTTGAGCTGACATACTGCTTTTTAAACTCTTGCTCCTTCCTAAATAAGAAGCGGTTTGTTACTTTGTATGAATGAGACATTGTGGGGGGGGGGGGTTGTCTTCACCAGCAATTTACTCCGAGCTGGCTATGTTTGGAGGTCGTTAGGGATACATGATGTTGTGGCCATCCCACAGTCACCCCGGAGCTTATCTTGGAAAAAACAGTTCTTCTGAGACGACTTTTAGTCTGATTGTTTTCCTTAATTTGGCTTGTTTGCACTTCTGTTGTGGTGTGCACCACCCTCTGCATTTACTCCGGCATGACAGCCCTGCCCAGGGGTATGTCTCACCTGGCTTGACCTCACTAACCCCGATCAAGGGGTGTTTCCCCAATGTTTTCCCCGCCTGTGTTTCCTCACCGTTTCCACCAATTCACAGCTGGCCATTAGAGTTCTGAGCTACCTCATGGCGTTTACTTCACCTTGCCTACTACTAAACTCTGGTGGCTATCCTGGCAAAGTATACGTGTGCTGCAGGCAGCCTGTAACTTTTTTTAAAAAGTAAAGCATTAAAGCAAACTAGCGCTTTTGTCCGCAATACCTATACCCCCTATCGCACTATTGTGCGATACTGAGATAGTGGGTATAGGAATAGCTGGCAAATGTGAGATACTGAGACAGGGGGTATAGGTATTGCTGGACAAATGTGTGATAGTGACACAGTGACATTCAAAACCCCTTTGTAGGTGTGATTTGTTTAATTACTTCCTTTCAGGATAGGTGATTTCTTCCACCTCACTATGCCTCTATCACGCAATTGCTCTATCACAGAATTGTGCAATTGCATGATAGGACAATTGCGAGAGATAGGGGATGTAGGTGTTGCTAGACAAATGTGCAATAGTGACAAAGTGAGATAGCGCTTTTAAAGGGGAAGGAAAAAAAGAAATTGGCAGAAGCATAGGTTGGGGAAGCAGGTGTCTCCTCAGAAGTAACTCCCATTGTGGTCAATGAGGCTTGTTCCGTAAAGATCCATGCTGCGTGTCTTTACCATTTGCATTGTTGAAAGGAAGTAATTAGTGGGGGTGGGGTGGAAGAGAGAGAAAGAGACTGATTCCATGGGACCATTTCATGGGAGGAGATCTCCCAGGGTTTTATCAAGTATCAAAGGATCCACAGCTGTGTTTCCTTACTGTTTGCTTTGTTGGTGTAAGGAAGAAATTAGTGCTAAGCTCTGACCCATAGCGTTATGGGAATATCAGCGGAAGGAGATCCGGGAGGGGGGGGGGAATACTGTCTTACTGGCTGAGCAGCCCCTGCCAGTCTGGTAACATTTACTCCAGTCCCTCCACCCCACCCAGAAGTATGTTCTGTGAAGTGTCTTATACTGGTGCGAGCCCTGCGCTGATCAAAGCGCACCAAAACTGATTCTTTGAAAAAATCCGGGTAAGCCTCCATTCGCTTCTCCATTATCATGGAGAAACCCCCATGGTGGTTTCTGCTTCCAGGAAAGATTTTGGAAGAGTCTTGTAGTGCATGAGCAGAGGTTTCTTTTTTGGACCTTGTAACCTCTCACTTTACATTTCTAAGAGATTGATTCATTTATACAGTAGCTATTTGAAGAAAAATGCACATTTTCATTCTAACAAAGCAGTTAAATTGGAAGAACGCTTTAAACAAGAATATGCAATTCTGAAATTTCAAAATTTGATAAAACTGAAATAATCTTATTGTTTCTTACTTCTCTCATTGTTGCTAAATGCACCACGTATGGATCCACCCAATCGCATCTCTCCATCTTGCAAATCTTCCAGCACAAGATCCTTCACAGGAATGGGCTGCCGATACAGTTGGTAGCAGAGTTGTTCATTATAGGTAACAGTGCGAGTAATTACCAGCACTTCTTGGAAGAGAAAGACATGCAGTTTCTAGTGGTAAAGAAAAAGGAAATTGTGAGTTGTCATACTTACAGTTTTTGTTTCTAAGGGCACAATCCTATGCATGTTTAGACAGAAATAAGTCCTACAACTCCCAGCATTCCCCAACCAACCATGCTGGCTGGGGAATGCTGGGAGTTGTAGGAGGTTTTTTCTGTCTAAATATGCATAGGATTGTGCCCTAAATTCCCTAGTTGTTTTTTTTAAAGAAAAAAAAAAGTTCAGTAGCTCAGCACTGGACAGAAGAGGGGTGGAAATGGTCCATGACTATTAGGACATTTTCCCTATGCATTCAAATGGTAGTCTAGAGAAATTGCAGGATGATGTACCAAAAATATAGTCCTCAGAAGCAAATAGTTAAATGGTCTAAATGAGAAAACACCCTACTCTTAGCTTAAAAAGCAATGATTAAAAAACAAATAAATGCTGCAGTACCTTTGCTCTTTACAAGCAGCTTTCCCCCCGCCATCAAGGGTGCATATGAAAATAATGTACCCCTGGTGTATGCATTCATTGGCTGTCTGGTGAGAGCCATGACAGCCTGGGTGAAAACAGAAGTCTTTTTCTGACTAGTTGGGAAGCATAACTGAGCTCACAGAGAAGACAGGGACAAGAGTGTTCTTAGAGAGAAGTTGCCCATGCCCACAGAAATTCTTTTAATCTCTGTTAAATGGGTATAAACATCAATTAGTATTCCATGAACATGGAATCTAGCATCTATTCAAAAAACCTGGATGCATGTGGATTTACACTATGAGATGTAATATCTGTTATTCTCTTGAATAAATGTAGTTGTGTTCTCGATACATCTTTGTACAGCACATTTTTTTCCAATTTTGCCCACCCTTATAGGAGAACAAAAGTCGTATGGCTATGGGCACACTGGGACATTTATTTATATTTAGCATTATTACCCTGTCATTCAGCTCAAAGAACACTCAGGGCAGTTCTCTGAACAGTCCTAACACTACCACCACTTAAAAATACTATAATATTCTATAGTATGGAGGATGTAAACAACATCTAAAACTAGCAGTTATTTAGGTGTAGAATTATTTCCACATTTATTTTATTTCCATATAAAATTATGATACCATTTTTCTATAAAACATATTCAAAGTGGTTTACAATTAAAATAATACAATACAAAACAGTTTAAGAAGGTAACACTCAAACACTAATAAAAAAAATGCAAATATCTAAGTCATCAATCAAACCAAACATCATAAGGAGAAAAATAGGTTTCGGTCTGATCAGAACCTGGTTGGTGGACCACCAGGGGAATGCTATCTATATATGCCATCTCAAGTTCCATGAGGGACGAAAGGCAAGATATCAATATACTACAGTCAGAAACCATAATAAATAAGGTGTGCAAGGATGGAGTTTGACAGATCCCTCAAGGAAACAAGTTCTATAGTTGTGGCACAATGCTTCAAGTATCTCCAATTCTAATCTCATACAGATGGGGAATCAGGCATCCTGAAAGGGACATAGTGAATGGGGAAGCTAACATGAAGATGGTTAAGAGACGGCCTTTCTACATGAAGCTTTTATGCTACACCTTTACCAGAACTTCTGCTTTTGGATTCTTTGCAGGATTAAGATCAGCTCCTTTACATGTGTTTTTTTCCGGTGGGGGTGTGTGGTGGTGGTGTTCTTTTCTGGCTTTCTGTAAGTTCCATTACACAACCACTAGGCGATGTTGTGCTATAGCAGAATTGAGCATTACCCAGGGCTTTATAACACCATTCAGAAAAAATGCCACACTTTCCTTGTTAGGAAAAAACCCTGCAATAATGGATGCAAAGCATGGAGAGAGGCCCTGGAGGATGACGGCGTTGTGCAAAGGACCATGAATGAGCAATCACGAGAGCACAATAAAAGCCTCAGAGAGTCTAGGGGAATATGATAGGGGCTTATTATAAAACCTGACAAATGTGTTAAAAGTAGATAAAGAATACCTTCTCTCCTGAACACAATATGATCCATTCCACCCATGCCCCGCCTCCCAGTTCTAAACTCTGTTATAAAGCCAGTTGCAACCTTAAATGTCAAAATAAGCAGTTCACTCTGATTATAAATTATTATCAAAGTATAAAACAGATAAAACATCACTGGCAAAAAAGAGTTTTGAAAAATGAATTCCTTACCGCTCCCCTGTTGTTCTTTAGTTCACCATGACAACACACAACACGTGAATCATCTATCAGAGAGTCCTTTTGGCCTTCATCAAGATATATTAGCCTCTCTTTGTAATATTGACATTCAGATTCACCTGTCTTTTTGTTGATTTCCGCCACTATACCTTGGACAATATTAATCTGTGAGAAAGACAATTAAAGATAAATCATAATTTACCAAGCTAATTTTGCTACCTCCTGTCCTAGCTTTTTAAATGCTTGCTTCTGAAGTATTTAAAATCCTCCTAAAGGCCAGCAAAGAGCATGTCCTGGGGGAAAGCATTCCCAAGATGTCCAAAGAAAAAGCACTGTCCCTAACACAGTTAAGACTATTTGCCTTTTGGATCAACTTCCTGAAAAATTTTAACACTTCAAATTCATTTAGCCTGATGTGTCATATGATCTGACTTTAGCAATTTGCATTGTTGTATTACAACAGTACAATACAATGCAACTATTCTAGCATAAGCAGTCAGTGGATTATAGTGCTTACAGTCCCCTAGTTAAATTAAATTTTCCAAAACTATACTTTGGGAAAGGCAACCCTTCCAAAACTTAAATACCAGTATGCTAAAACTGAATATGCAGAACAAAATAAGGTTCTTTGAGTACCAAGTAACATATATTTACATTATATAATTGTGAACATTCTGTAAGGAAATTTATTAAAGTCAAGAGATTTGGGAAATAAATTGGCTAGACATGCAAATCAAATGCCACCTAAAGCTACAGGCTACAGCTATGTAATTTGGCACTGGAGCACATTGGTGCAACACTACTAGGCACTGTACATTAAGTACATGTACTGTACATGTCATGCCTGCCCTGCAGATCTGTGAGATAGATATAAAGCCAGAAATTGATGAGGAAAGAAACATGGTGATTCCTTTGTGGTTCCACATGGGGTGGCGGGGGAGGTGGTTTGGTGAGGCTACTTATAATCCTGTCCATAATGCTAGGATGAGGACCGCCCCTTTTCATGTACAACACTGCACACAAAAATCAAGAGCGTTTAGTAAAAACACAATGATAGGCAACTGATAGTCCCATTGGACAGACATCACCAGGTAAGTCTAGTGAGACTGGCAGTTTTTATGGTAAATCACTTCAGCTCTTGTCTATATAACACCTATTTGATGTAATGGGCAAAGTCAATTTTAATGATCACTAGAGAAGGAGCACATTGTTATTTTTCCCTTCACTCACATCAGTCAAGTCTTTTTCTTTAAAAAAAACGACTGGGGAATACCAGTTTTGAATATAATTAATGGCTATATATCATGACTTTAACGTACATATTACTTTTTTACTTATGCATTGCCTCGGTGCAATGGCATGATGGCGTCTTTCTTGAATACAGTTGTGTTAAGCATACAAGCAAAACAGAAACTGAGGCATGTCAGGAATGTGAATCTCTTCCATGCAAGAGCCTTGAAATTGACTGTGGCAACATTTTTAAACAATGCTCTATTATAGAAGATTAATTAGATTACTAAGTACATTACTAAGTACATACAGCTTCTTCAAGGTGCTGTTGGTCTGGATGATCATTTGGCGTGTGTCTCAGAATCTCTCTGAGTAGTAGTGGGTACTTCACCAGACGGCTTCTTGGGATGTCAAGGAAATTCCATAGGTCTAGTTTGCGGCTGAAAGGTGACTCTAGACAACGCTGCAGGAAATCTTGCACCCGATGGTCCTGCTTCTTATGGTCCAGCAAAGCTTTGGCAGCTACTTGGTTGCTACAATAGCTATCATAGGAATTCAGGCAAGGCAGCTAAGGAAAAAATAAATATTTGGAAATAGTTTGTGGGATGTACATTTGGCAAGTGTTTTTAATATATTCGCGTCCTCTAATTCATGTTCACGTTCTAAGAATATACATCTTGCACAGATTGTTTTCAACATTTTAATCCTGTTGCGCAGTGGTTTTGACTTATGCAAAAAAAAAAGCAACTTTTTATTTGATAATAGTTGCTACTGAAGGATACCAGTTCTACAGCTTATTTTATGATCCCAAGAAGCCTGGTACTGCTGCTTACTACCATCTAGAAGTATAAGGGAGCAATCCTAAGGCCACTAGACACTGTCTAGAGAGCCATAGGATTGTTCTGTTTCTGGGAACCAAGGTCGGAGCCAGGGCTCTGACCTCAGTCCCCAGAAACCGTGTTTTCCACTCCCTCATAGCCAGCGTGGTTCTCTCTGTGCTGGCTACATCTCCGTGCTTAGAAATGGAACACGGAGACAGGGAAAAGGGGGTGGTCCTGGGGGTGGTGAGGGGAGGACACAGCAGAAGCTGCTTTACACAGCTTCCTATCGAGTCTTCAGGCCCCTTCCCTCCCGCACTCCAAAATCGCCCGTCTAGGCAAAAATGCAGGGTGGCCGGAGCACGGAGGAGAGAATCCCCTCCATGCTCCAGCCACCCTTCATAGGATAGTCAGCAGCCTCCAAGTTTGGAGGCTGGCGATTATCTAGATGGGATTGCGTCCTAAATTGAGCAATCTAAAATATAATACAAAACAGACAGCAGCAAAACTGTTTAAACATTAAAAGCCTGTCATAAAAGAAATAAGAGGCCATACGGAGTTGACGTTTCTCTTCAGCTATCTACCATAACTCCAAAATGCAGTAGTGAGATGTGATGATATGATTGGTTCATTTATGCATGTGAAAGTAAGATAACCCTCACACATACATATCCCTTTCTCCATATTTAGATACCTTAACATTTTCTTCTTTATTGAACTTTACTTCTTCCTTTCAAGGCTCTTCTGTCCTTACTCTGCGCTTTACCATGTAACATCGCTACATAGATAAGCACAGATCTTAGACATTTCAAGACACTTGGACCTTGCAAGGGAGGAGGCTGTCTGGCAAAAGAGGTGCAAGTGGCTCTGTCCACAGTGACCCCTTGGCTCTGCCTCTGCCAGCGGGCTGCCCTCTGTTCTCTCAGCCTAAGTAGTCACCAGTCACCACTGCAATTTAGCTCTACTCATTAGAAGATGAACGCCCACATAGGGTTTAGATTGTTTGTAAATCCTGACATCAGTGTCCATTCTTTGCATATTTTACTAGCCTCAGTTATCATACTGCCTGATTGCTGTGATATCCAAATACTATTATCTTGTTTTCAATTTTCTAACCTCGAAAAATGGTAACAAGAAAACAAGTTAGCACCATTTATGAACATTTTCCATACCCAGCCAACAAGGATGTGACCAGCTGAGTCTGTAGATCCATCAGGCTTCCTAATTTCTTTCAGTCTCCTAAGAAGATCTGATGAAAATACAAGGGAAATAAAACATTAAAAACATTATGGAAAAAATCATGGCTTGTAAAGAAATACAATCTTCAACTTTCTCAGGTGCTGGTATGTGAGACCTTCACTGTCTTTGATGGCCTGGTTATCACTTCATCATGAGAGACAATGGTAGTTTGATATATATATATATATATATACAGAGGTCCACCCACACACATACACACCACAATTACACAAATCTTATGAAAAAGTTGAAATGGACAATTATTTTAAAAACCCTCTGATAGATCGAAAATAAATTTTGCTGGTACACAGATAGCCACTTCCACACAGTTTTTGCCAGTGAAGTTTTTTTGGGAACATTTTACCCAAGTAATGAAACTTTAACAGTGTAAATACTGAACCAATTCCAAGATGTGTGTCAACAAAGACACTGAAAGTTAAAATCAACAAACACAGCAACGACAACTAATAAAACCATAATGTAGTTGGTAAACAATGAAAAGTCAATTCCAATATACATTCTTCCTCCATACACAAAAATCCACACAGGATTTTGTAGGGGAGCTCAAAGATTAGATTCCTTTCCATTTCAGTTCATGGGTTTTCTTTCCTTCAAATCCATTGTGGAATTTGCAGTCCAAAATACCATTTTACACAACTGTTCCGCAAACATATTGAATAAAAAGAATCATACCTTCATGCAGAGGAATTAAAGAGTCCAGTGTCCCAAAAATTTGGTTTAATTCTTGCTCTGACATTATAGAGAGCTTAAGCATCGGGTCATGGTAAGCCTGCACAAAGACAGAAAAGTCATAAAATAAACACATATTTGAAATTTCCAAATTAATGATATCCTTTACACTCTGGCTCTTGTGCCCCCCAAATTTTTATGTATTAGAAACCTTATCCATATGCCTATGAACAAATTCAATAGAGGGACAAAACATTCAAGAGTATAATACCTTCTTCGCTAACTTCAAGTCTTCTATCAAGTCTTCTTCCCCTTGCAAAAGCTCGAAAATAGCCTGTAAAAGGAAACATAATCTTGAAAAATGCAGGTTGCTTACCCATAACTGTACTTTATTTTATTTTTATTATTAAATTTATTAATCGCCCATCTGGCTCGTCACCCAGCCACTCTGGGCGATGTACAACACACAATAAAAACAATTTAAAACAATAAAATTCTACAATAAAAACATTTTCTAAAATACCCTAACCCACCCCAAACGCCTGCCTGAACAACAGCGTTTTTAATGCATGACGGAAGCTCATTAAAGAGGGGGCATGACGGAGTTCCCTAGGGAGGGAGTTCCACAGAGTGGGGGCCACCACAGAAAAGGCCCTCTCCCTCGTCCCCACCAGTCTAGCTGTCCTGGCTGATGGGACAGAGAGAAGGCCATCCGAGGCTGATCTTGTTAAGCGGCCTGTCTGGTGCTGCTGGAGGCGCTCCTTAAGATAGGCTGGGCCGGAACCATATAGGGTTTTAAAGGTCAAAACCAACACCTTGAATTTGGCTCGGAAAACAACTGGTAACCAGTGCAACTCCTTCAGCACTGGAGTGATGTGATCTTGCCGGTGGCTGCCTTTAATCAGGCGAGCCGCCGCATTCTGTACCAGCTGCAGTTTCTGAACCGTCTTCAAGGGTAACCCCACGTAGAGTGCATTACAGTAGTCTAAACGAGAGGAGACCAGGGCATGTACTACCGATGGGAGCAGATGGTCGGGAAGGAAGGGGCGCAGCCGCTGTATCAAATGGAGTTGATACAGCACTGTCTGGCTCACAGCTGACACCTGAGCCTCCATGGACAGCTGGGAGTCCAAAATGACCCCCAGGCTGCGGACCTGGTCTTTCAAGGGTAGCCGTACCCCATTCAACACCAGGTCAACATCCCCTAGCCTCCTCTTCTCTCCCACCAAAAGTACCTCGGTCTTGTCAGGGTTCAGCTTATTCCTCCCCATCCAGCCACTCACCGTCTCCAGACATTTGAAAAGCACCTTGTCCACTTCATCAGGAGGAAGAAGCTGGAACCGATCCCACAAAACCGGTTTGCCACAGGCCGCCTCTTGCTCACTAACTGTATCCACAGCGTGCAGAGTAATACACCTAATCTGATCAATTTTATCTGCAAAGTGCCTTGCCAAGGCCTCACAGGAGGCCTTAGAATGCTCCAGTGGTTCCGGAGCCACAGGACCGACCAGGCTCCGGACCACTTGGAACAGCCTCCTGGGACAGCACTCTGCAGATGCGATGGAGGCAGCATAATATTCCTTTTTTGCTGCCTTCACTGCCACATGATAAGCTGAAGATACAGCTCTAGCCCGTGTCTGATTGTCTTTGGAGCGAGACTTCCGCCACCGGCGCTCTAGCCGTCTCACCTCCTGTTTCAGAGCTCGTAACTGCGGATTGAACCATGGTGCAGTCCGAGCCCTGTTCAGGGGGAGAGGGCGTTTCGGAGCCACCTGATCTAATGCCCCAGTGATTGCGGCATTCCAGCCACCCACCAGGGTTTCGACCGAGTGGCCGTTGGCATGCCCCAGAGAATCCCCAAGCACGTTCAGGAATCCATTTGGATCCATAAGACGCCTGGGGCGGACCATTTCAATGGGTCCTCCACCCCTGCGGAGGGGTTGTGGAACCGAGAAGTCCAACGTCACCAGATAGTGATCTGACCATGACAAGGGGGTGGTGGATATACCCCCGACTTCCAGATCACTCCCCGCTTCTCCAGAAACAAACACAAGGTCTAGTGCATGACCGGCTACATGGGTGGGTCCAGTTAGAATATGGTGCAGCTCCCAGGAGGCCATGGTCTCCATGAAGTCCTAAAGTGCTCCTGTAAGGATGGCCTCTGAATGTACGCTGAAGTCCCCCAACACCAGTAAGTTAGGGGACTGCACACGCACATCAGAGACCACCTCGGCCAGGGAGTCAGTCGTGCAGCGGGGTGGACGGTACACGAGCAGAATCCCCAGACTGCCCTTCGGGCCCAACCTCCAGTACATGCACTCAGCAACCTTGGTCTCCCGGAGAGGGGGTCTGGTGAAGACTAAGGATTCTCGGTAGATAACAGCCACTCCCCCTCCCCGATCCCCAGCCCTCGGCTGCTGTGCATACGAAAATCCAGCTGGACACATGGCTGCAAAGGTTGGAGCAGCAGCCTCGGCCAGCCAGGTCTCCGTAATACATGCCAGGTCTGCACCCCCATCCAGGATCATGTCATGGATGAGGGAGGTTTTCTGGGTAACAGACCTGGCATTGCAGAGCAGCAAACGAAGGCCAGAAGATGGGGTCACGCCTCCCCCAGCCATCCTTTGGCTCTGGACAGGCCCGGAGCAGGGGACAGATACTACACATCTCTCGCTTGTTCCCCTTACCTGGCATGGCCTGCCCCTAGCACTCCGCCAGCGCCTGCCACCCAGCCTCGGTATGTTCTGGCCCCCAACACTCTCCCCACTGCCTCCATCAGGTGGACACATGCCCCCTCGCTCCTGCCTATCAGGCAGGCTACCCACCCCTAAAACCACAACAAAATCCCCCAAGAAAAAGAACACACACACACACACAACAATTAAAAATCCCCTTAAAAATAATGCCAGGCCGGAGTCCACAGGGAAGGCCAGGTGGTGGTGGTGGTGGTGGTGGCGGCGGCGGCAGCAGCAGCAGCCGCTGCAGGCCCAGCAGCAGCAGGCGCGCCTCTTCCCCGGTGATGGTGGTGGCCTCTCCTGCAGGCCCTGGCTCTCCCAGGCCACCTCAGCCAGCCAGCTTAAGTAGCCCCTCCAGGGAGGGCAGGTGGAGCAGCACAGCTGGCTCGGTACCTGGGGGCCTGCAGGGACTGACGGTCTGCCAGGCAGAAGTCTCCAGGGAAGGCCTGGTGGTGGTGGCAGTGGCGGCGGCGGCGGCAGCGGCGGCGGCAGCAGCAGCAGCAGCAGGCCCAGCAGCAGCAGGCCCAGCAGCAGCAGGCCCGCCTCTTCCCTGGTGGTGGTGGTGGCGGCCTCTCCTGCAGGCCCTGGCTCTCCCAGGCCTCCTCAGCCAGCCAGCTTATGTAGCCCCTCCAGGGAGGGCAGGTGGAGCAGCACAGCTGGCTCGGTACCTGGGGGCCTGGTCCTGCAGGGACTGGCGGTCTGCCAGGCAGAAGTCTCCAGGGAAGGCCTGGTGGTGGTGGCAGCGGTGGTGGCGGTGGCGGCAGCAGCAGCAGCAGCAGCAGGCCCAGCAGCAGCAGGCCCAGCAGCAGCAGGCCCGCCTCTTCCCCGGTTGTGGTGGTGGCCTCTCCTGCAGGCCCTGGCTCTCCCAGGCCACCTCAGCCAGCCAGCTTATGTAGCCCCTCCAGGGAGGGCAGGTGGAGCAGCACAGCTGGCTCGGTACCTGGGGGCCTGGTCCTGCAGGGACTGGCGGTCTGCCAGGCAGAAGTCTCCAGGGAAGGCCTGGTGGTGGTGGCAGCGGCGGCGGCAGCAGCAGCAGCAGGCCCAGCAGCAGCAGGGCCAGTAGCAGAAGGCCCGCCTCTTCCCCGGTGGTGGTGGTGGCTTCTCCTGCAGGCCCTGGCTCTTCTTCGAGTGGTCATCTGTGCATTCACACACATGGGCTCTGTGCCTGTGCTGAGTCCAGTCGGGAAGCTTCCATAGCTGAGGAACGTTTTAGTGGGATCCCTTCCCCCACTGTCCACTGCACATGTCCCAGTGGGTTCCCGCCCATTCCCTCAGTTCCATGAGACCGCCTAATGTGGCGTTGGATCCGAGGGAAATCAATCACACCTTGGTACCAACATCAAATGCGACACTGACACTGAAGTGGGGACGGTGGGAGGGTTGTTTGAATGCACAGATGACCACTCGAAGAACTACAGTTACAGGTAAGCAACCTGCATTTCTTCTTCGTGGTCTCTGTGCATCACACATACGGGCGACTAACAAGCTCACTTACTGCAGGAGGGTAGGTGTCTTTAAGTCAAAACTGATGACAGGACGGCTCGCCCAAAAGCACAGTCTGAACGTGCTTGAATGTCGAGTTTGTAGTACTTCACAAACGTTGACGGTTTCGACCATGTCGCTGCCCTGCACAAGTCCGACAACAGTAAACCTCTGGTGAAAGCCGTAGACGTGGCCACTGCACGAGCGCACACCAAGGGGATGAGGGCATTCCAACCCTGACAAATCATAGGCCAATCCAATGGTCTGCACAACCCAGGAGGCCAGTCATTGGGAGGAGACAGGAGAGCCCCTCTTAGGACCACCGTAATAAATGAAAAGGCATTGCATGGTATGGAACGATGCCGTCTGTCAGGGTGGAAACTGAGCCAATAGAACCCCAGAGCAGTTCTGATTCTGAGGAGGAACAGCAATCCGTGGGAGAGGAGCGCGCTCATCTCTCACAGGCACAGCAGCTGACAGAGATTCCTCCTGCCAGCATTCCTAAGATAGATAGTGCACCTGGCAGCGAGAGAGTGCGGGAGGGGGGCTTGCTGGACGCTTGACGCCGAGAGCGAAGACAGCTGGAGGGCGTGGAAAGGAGGCGTAGTGCTCCTTTGGCACGCAAGCAATGGTCACGTCCCAAGGACCCAAGGGAAAGAGGAACTCTCCCTAGCCCATAAGTTCAGGGTCTTCCTGTGATTCTCCTTCAAATGGGGACCAACTGCCTAACCTGGAGCATAGGCTACTCTGCTGTTCCTTGCTTAGTCGCTGGTGATTAGCATCTGAAAGAGTCATTACGCTGTAAAAGGATTAAAGCCTTGAAAAGAATCCTTTTGTCTGTGTCTTGAGTTAGCTACTGGAGTAGACTGAAAGAGGCCGCCAGGGCACTTCTGACACCGTCCTGGATTTGTAGAAAGCCAGTGCCCTCCTGAAATTGAGAGAGTGCAACTTACTCTCCAGGTCAGAAGAGGGGTCCGGGAAGAAGGTTGGGAGCAATATGGACTGGTTAACATGGAAGTCAGAGACTACTTTTGGGAGAAAGGCAACATCTAGCCTAAGATCAACCTTGTCTTTATGAAAAGTCATGCATGGATGGTCTACCCTCAAGGCACAAAGTTCACTAACACGTCTAGAGAACGTGATAGCCACTAAGAAGGCAATTTTCCATGAGAGCAGGCGAAAGTCTGTCATGGCCAGGGGTTCAAAAGGCATTGTCCAAAGAGGTGTGAAGAGGACCGAAAGCATGACGATTGGCAGAGGACTGGAAAGAGGACCATTTCACGGCATAGGAACGACAAGTAGCCAGCTCCCTCGCCGCATCGAGGATTGCCTGAACTCCAGGCTGAACCTGAGAAGGAGAGATCAGTGCTGGATCCTCCAGGCTGTGAGGCACAATGTGTGGAGGTGGCAAATCCTGCCTCGGTCCAGAGCGATTATGTCCGGATCCTGCAGAAGGCGGAAGAATCGTCTCCTCACAAGGTGGCGTAAAGTTGGAAGCCATGGTTGTCTCGGCCACCAAGAAGCAACAAGAATGCAGTCCGTCCTGTTGTGTGCTATCTTCTGCAGCACCTTGGAGAGGAGCAGAAATGGCAGGAACAGGTAAAAAAGTTCTCCCCACCACCAAATTTGGAAAGTATTGCCTAGGGAGGATCGACCGACTCCTGCTCTCATACAGAAGTGGGAGCATACGGCATTTGCTGCAGTGGTGAACAGATCTGTTGTTGGAGTGCCCCAATGCTGGAAGAGGAGATGTAGACTAGAAGCTGACATCTGTCACTCGTGAGGAGACTGGTACCGTCGGCTTAGAGTGTTTACTAAGACATTGTCCTTTCCAGCAATATGAACAGTGCTCAAGAGAATGCCCCGCTGAATTGTCCATTGAAAAATGCTCAATGTGAGGTTGACGAGTCATGAAGAATGTGTCCTGCCCTGCTTCTGGATGTGCCAGAAGACTGATGTATTGTCCATCAAGATTTGAATGTGTCTGCCTTGAAGGTAAGGCTCGAAAGCATGCATTGCTTTCCACGTCGCAAGGAATGCCAAAAGATTTATGTAGTATTCCTTTTCTTTTGGAGAGCATAGGCCCTGATTGGGCTCCCCATCCGGAAAGCGAGGCGTCCGCTGTCAAGACTCGTGTACGCTGGATGAAAGGCATGCCCCGATCCAAATTGTAAGGCTGTATCCACCAGAGGAGGGGCGTTAGCACCTTGGTTGGGACGAAAAGGCGACAGCACCGAGCATCTAGGCTGGAGTTGTAGTTTCGAAGTAACCAATTTTGTAGTAGTCGCATCCAAAGTCTTTCCCACCTGACAACAGAGACCGTAGCAGCCATGTGGCCCAAGAGAACTTGAATGGAGTGGGCAGTGACCAAACGACGGGTAAAGACAGTCTCCGCAAGAGCATTTAATTGTGTTTGTTGACTGAGAGGGAGGTAGGCTCACGCAACCATGGAATCCAGTAGAGCTCCTATAAACTGGAGAGGTTGAGTTGGCTCCAAAGTTGACTTTTCTCTGTTGACATAGAGACCCAATGCGCCCAGAAGGTTCAAAACAATTCCAATAGCATGGCAAAGATCCCTCCTTGAATCCGAGACCAGGAGCCAATCTTCGAGATAAGGATAAATTCCGATGCCTTGCAGTGTCAGGTAGACACAACCACCATGCACTTGGTAAAAACTCTCGGAGTGATCGCCAGGCCGAATGGCAGGACCCGAAACTGGAACATGTTGGTACCAGTGATGAAGCGCAGGTATCAATTATGGGCATCCGCAATTGCTATGTAGAAGTAGGTGTCCTTCAGGTCCACAGCAGCAAACCAGACATTTTTTCGAAGAAGGAGGAGGATTGTAGCCAAAGTGTACCTTTGTACATTCTGTACCTTCTGGATTGATAAACTTGTTCAAGTTCCTTAAATCCATGATGGGGCAAAGGCCTCCACCCCGTTTCGGTATGGTGAAGTACAGGGGAAGAAGCCGTCATCCTGATGGAATGGAAGGACTCTCTGAATAGCTCCCTTTTGGAGCAAGGTAGACGTCTCCAGAAGGAGGGCCAGTGAAGGTGGTGTGACGCAAACAGCCCCCAGTGGGGGAAGAGTGTGAAATTCTATCATATAACCCCAAGCAATTATGTCCAACACCCAGGTGTCTGATGTTATCCTCTTCCAGGTCCGTAGGAAGCGTGACAGAATGGAACCAAGAAAGAGAGTGTTGGAAAGAGTGGGAGCAATGAACATCGGGGAGTCAAAGCTAACGCTTTGAAGATAAGTTGTTCCTGCTGCGGAGTTGACAAAATTTAGCAGAGGAAGTAGGCTCTTTCTTTTATTGAGTCGGTTGGTAGTGCTGGTACCGGTCAAACTGCTGCTTGGTCATGTATGGTTGGGGCCAAAACCATCTGTGACCCTTGTACTTTTGCTGTAATGGTTGAGGGGCCAAGCCCATTTTGGTTATCTTCGCTTTCTGGACAGAGTCCATCTGCTCATCCGTTTTTTAATTGAAGAGCCCTTCTCTGTTAAAAGGCAGATCTTCTATTCAAGACCTAGCTTCAGGAGTCAAACCCACAGACCTCAGCCAAGCATGTCTTCTGAGGGCAATGGAACCGACTATTGATTTGGCATGACAATCTGGGGCATGCCTCGAAGTATTAATCTGCTGTCTTGATAATCTGACAGCTTCGGCATGGAAGACCCTAGCAAGTTCCTTTTGATCCTCTGGAAGGATCACAGAGGGAATCCATCTTCTCCCACAGAAATAACTGATATCTGATAGTTGGCCACTCGGAGCCCCAAAGCAGCCATTGAATACATCCTCCGACCCAGGAGGTCCAATCTTCTCCCTTCTTTATCAGCAGGAGATGCATGAGACTTCTGTGAGCGAACCTGCGCTGCCTCCACAATGATGGAATTGGGGTGTGGATGTAAATACAGGAATGTCGTGTCCTTTTCCTGCACTCTATAAAGGGATTCAAGGCATTTGGATGTTGGAGCCATGGAGGAAGGAGCCTTCCAAGACTGGTGGACTGTCTGTAAAAGAGTCAGGAGAAAAGGCACTGCTACCAGTTTCAACGTTTCGGTGTGGTCAGCATCGAAAACAGGATCCTGTATATGCTCCTCCAGTTGCTGTACATCGATTCCTAAAGACTGCACCATTCTGCAGACTTGTTCAGCAAAGTGAAACATATCCTCAGAGAGGGACACCCCATCAAAGGAGCCCACTATATCGTCCGGAGATGGAAGGGACGGCAGAACAGAGGAGTATGACAAAGAATCCGATTGGTAGTCATCGGTGGAGTCATGGTGCAAAGTTGCTGGTGGAACAGTCTGTTGATGGAATCGGTGGTAGGACTGAGGTCAGGGTTGAGAGCACCAGTTTAGATGACTCCACTTGGCTCTTCAGCAGTGAAGTGGAACGAGGTGGCACAGGTGGAGGTACTGGGAACTCATCCCTGTCAGGAGGCTGCGACATAGTCTTCGGCGGAAGAGGCTGATATTGCAGAGAGAAAAGAGCAGCATACCTGGAGCGCTCCGAAAAGTATCCTCGATCCCGAGCAGCATGCCATTCACCAAAATGGTAAGACCCTTGCAGAGGGTAAGACCATTCAGAGCATATGTCTCAGTCACCTTGGGGGGACCATGATCTGTCTCTGTGATGACAGTCAAAACGAAGGTCCCGATTGTCAGGGTAGAAACTGAGCCAATACAGCCCCAGAGCAGTTCTGATTCTGAGGAGGAACAGCAATCCGTGGGAGAGGAGCTCGCTCATCTCTCACAAGCACAGCAGCTGGCAGAGATTCCTCCTGCCAGCTTTCCTGGGATAGATAGTGACCCTGGCAGTGAGAGAGTGCTGGAGGGGGGCTTGCTGGACGCTCGGCGCAGATGCAGGGAGCGACGACAGATGGAGGGCTTAGAAAGGAGGCGTAGCGCTCGCTTGGCACACAAACAACCGTCGCGTCCCGAGGCCCCAAGGGAAAGAGGGAGGATCTCTCCCTAGCCCATAAGTTCAGGGTCTTCCCGTGGTTCTCCTTCAAACGGGGACCAACTGCCTTACCTGGAGCATAGGCTACTCTGCTATCTTTCCCCAGTGCTGTTCCTTGCTTTGTTGCTAGTGATTAGTATCTGAAAGAGTCATAAAGTAATAAAGGAATAAAGTCTCGGAAAGAATACTCGTCTGTGTCCTGAGTTGGCTATTGGTGGGGACTGCAAGAGGCAGCTAGGGCGCTCCTGACACCGATAAGAAGAGAGATATGGTCCTGAGTGGAACCAATGCTCTTGATCCCGAGGAGGGGATGATAGACAGCAATGCGGGGCTTCCTGCCTGAAGAGCGAATGACAGCCTCCGGACAGAGAGAACTCTTGATCCCAAGAGGCTGGTAGCAGAGGGGAAAATTCCCGGATTTCGCCATCGGACACGATCGACACCAGCTCGGTGACCGGACTGCCAGGTGCCGGACAGAGTACACGGATTGGCGAGTCCAGCAATGGAGGGGGTGCTGGGATCAAAGAGGTGAAAACTTCTTTTTCTTATGTTTTTTCAGGCTACTTGATCCCGACTTCAGAATCGTTGCCTTTTTTGTGATTTTCCTCACGACCGAGAGTGCTAAGGAGCGCCCAGGAGTCAGAGAGTCAGTCTGCTCGACTGAGGTAGCCGGACGAGGAGACTTTGGCTTAGAGGAAGACAAAGTCGCCTCAAGTCTGTCACTCGTGGAGGACTCAGCAGTGGTTTTGGGGTCAGTAGCCAACAATGCTCTCCTCCACAACTCTGCCTTCAGTCTGTTCGTTCTGTTCTTTCATGCTTACTTAGTAAAGGATTTGGCACAGAAAGCAGGAGTCAGGAAGGTGTCCTTCTCGGTGTGGGTCAGTGAGGGGCAGCTTGCTCCCACACTTGACACACTTTCAAAAGGGTGCCTTTGCAGCCCTAAGACAGCACTGCAGCCACAGTAGATAGACGACAAAGACCAGATGACAAAGGAACTTTTTGTTGTTGTTGAAGGAAGACAACGACGAGGGGGACGATGAAGAAGAAAACGGACAAACAAGAAGACACACAAAAAACAGTATGAAGGACCTCAGCACTTCTCTTTCTGCACAGAGGAAGCTCCAAAAGGACTAACCACTGTGGCGGTCTCAAGGAACTGAACAAACGGGCAGGAACCCGCTGGGACATGCACAGTGGATGGTGGGGGAAGGGTTCCCACTATAACATTCCTCAACTGTGGAAGCTTCCCAAATGGACTCAGTGCAGGTGCCGAGCCCATATGTGTGATGAACAGAGACCACGAAGATGAAATTTGCTATTTTAAGGTTTCTCATATAATTTTTTAAAACTATGGATAAAAATATAAATTTGATCCTAGCATATGTATTATACTGGAAGGAAGGACTAGAAAACCAACGGACTAAATAACCTTTCCATAGCATCTATTCTGTCTTATTTAACTTTTTATATTCTTATCTATAACTTATTTTGGCAAGATAATTACTAGCCATATCATTAATTATATGGTTCATTTCTATATGTCAAAAGTTCTAAATCAGTGAATGGCAACAAAATTAAGAAGGGGGCATACAGTTAAAGCTCTGTTACAGCTGATTGGGTAATGACCCAAATAGTCATCTGTTGTTTTGTTTATGTTGTGATGCTTATATACTAAAGATTAATATTTCATACCAATATTTCAGGACAAGTTTAATTTCTTCATAAAAGACGACTTAGAAACATTTCCACCTATGACTACAAGTCAAGCTGTATTCACCACCCTTTGTTAGTCCCTTACTCCAGATGGTGTTTAAAAAGCTTCTAATCTTATTAAAAATGTTGTCAGCCTGCTTGCTCTGAGACCCACTGCTGTTGACTGGGCTTCTATGATATCATGGTATGCTCAGAAGCATTCTAATTGTACAGGGTGAATCTTAACAGCGCAATTTTGGGGAGTGAAAGGATGGTTTGGCTTGGAAAATCTTCACACAGCCTAGGGAAAGGAGGAGGTCTCAGGACAGACATAGTGACCAAAAGCTGAGGAATTTGTGAAAAGAGCCCAGGGTAGAGAAGCTAAGATATAAGGAACCCAGAGGCAGTGTTGCTCAAGGAAGGAAAGAAGGAAGAATAGGCAGTGAGCTCAGAATAAGGAACCTGAAGGAAAAAGCAGTGGGGAAGGCAGAAGACTGAAACAGAATAGAACAAGGCCTAGGGGAAAGGCTCTCTGATTTTGTTAAGAATTGTGGCAGGAAAGAAAGCAATGTTGGGTTGGCATGGGAACGGAGGGCCTGAAGTTGAATGGGACAAGGGGCAAGATGGCTGAAAAAAATGGGGCAGTGAGATAAGGATGGAATCAAGTAAACAATGATAATGAAGGCGTCCAAAAATCAGAAAGAGTGGCCAGGGAAAACCCTCCCAGAGCACAGTCACTCAAGTGGATGCCTGCTGTTTACAAAAGTGGGTAAAATATTTTCAAGGCTGGGGAACTCTGTTCAAGGAAGTCCAGAAAGGGAATTGGCATGGGGGACCTCAATTTCACATACTGATTAACCAGCCAAAATTTTCGCTATAAGTCTTCAGTCAGAGATGGCATTCAGCATGGTTGGGCACCTGCCAGGGACCACAATCTGGCAGCACCTCTTCGGTCATTCCCATCACCTTCTACCTGATCCTTTTAACTGGAAACAGATACTGGGCTAGATGGAAAAATACCTGACTGTCCAGTACAATAATGGGACCAGCAAGCCCATGCATGACAAGGTATTGTGAAAATGGGTCAGTATTTCTGCTTCCTCTTTTTAACCAAAAATACCTTCTGCATGTAAAGCAATGCCAAATGAAAAGTGCCAAATGCCAAATGAAAAGAAATAAGGCCAGCTTGAAAGCTGTAACACAGCAAAAGAAGAAAAACAAATAGGACCGGGCTATAAGTTTTCCTTTAAAAACAGAGAGCTTTATTTATATCTCCCCTTTGTTACATGATGGAATTTCAAGGTGACAGACACAGAGTTCTCCGACAGTCTTCCATCAGCACAGATCAAACCCAGACCTGTTCAGCTTCAGCAGATTGCCCTGGAGCCTTTTAATTAGGTAACTTGTAGGACTCAGGATACTATGCTAAGCTAGGAATGAATGCTACGCTATGCATGGAATTTCCTTCATTTCCAACATATTTTCTTCAGTTTCATAGCCTATTCATTATGAACATTTTATCCATGCCAAGACATTTACCCCTCCCTCCCTCAGCTTAGAAGAAAGAGTGGTTAGCTTCTTGCTTAGTTCCTCCTGGGTCAAGAATGTGCTACGTTGTCTTCTTTGATTGTGAGGGATCCTTTGAAAGCATGAAGTAGTTGTGCATTTACATGTTCTCTGTTAATTCAGTGTATGCCAAGGAGATAGGTGACAGCTAATTCTGTTACTGCCTAGCCAAGCAAGGAATGTTGGGATTTATATTCCGAAGGGTATGTGAATGTCTATGCTCACCTGCATTCCTTAATCCCATTTCATGCAAAGGTGTCCAAAGAAAATATAAATACACAAACCTCTTGGCGCTTGATTTCTTTGGATGTGAGCATCTGATTGACACGAACGTCAAAGGTCTCGCTCCAGAGTTTACTGTCTCTTCGCTTGGTGCTAGCGGGGAGTACATTTCTAGTCCAGGGACGTGAAGTAAGCAGATCAGGCCGACTGTCACTGCGGAAACTGATGGAACGCTATAAAAAAAAGAAAAGTAAAGGTATCCGTAATTATCGCTTAGCTTACATTTCATTTTAAATATTGGATTTGATCCAAAGTGGCATGAAGCTCCCTGGGTGACCTTGGACCAGTCACATTCTCTCAGGCTGTGTTTCCACCAGTGATTTACTCCGAGCCAGCTGCGTGTTGAAGTCATTAGGATTAGATGACGTTGTCGCTATCCAGCAGCCACCCTGCAGCTTATCAGGGAAAAACTGGATTTCCTGAGACTGCTTAAAGTCCGATTCTTTTCCTCAAGTCGTGTTCTCCCTGGAATAGTTGCTGTATGCCCCAACCCCCACATTGACCTCAGGAACGCTAGCCCTACCCAGGGGTGTGCCTTTCACCATGACCCTGGTCAATGGGTGTTTCCTTTCTCCTGTCCCTGTGATTCCCAGCACAAACCAATTAGTGTTTACTCAGAAGTAACATTGTGCTCAATGAGGCCTCTCTCCCAAATGCCCACATCGGAAGTAATTCATTTCCCCTGCCCTATTAGAGCAATCAAGCACAACAACAGGAGAGAAAGATTGGGGCTCATTAGGAAGCTTCTCCCTCACTTGTGCACATTGGAAGTAATCACTTCTAATTTTCACCTTTCTTAGGGAGAAAGTGGGGAGAGCCTGGAGTGGGATAAGCCTCTATTACTGGTTGAGCAGCCCCTGCCAGTCAGATGACGTTCACTCCAACCCCTCCACCTTACCCAGAAGTATGTTAGGAGAAGCGATTGAAAATGGGGTGATGCACACCCCCATGGAGCCTTGCCCAGACCAAAAGCGGGTTCTAGAAAAATGTGAGTAAGCCACTCTTTCCTTCTCTTTCTGTTGTCGTGGAAACATGGCCTCAGCCTTAACCTACCTCACAGATGTTGTGAGGATAAAATAGGTGGGGAGGTGGAAACTGTGTATACAGTCTTGGACTCCTTGGAGGAAAGGAGGGATGTTAATGCAGTGAATTAATAATATAAATATGAGCATGTTTCATACAGTTTCCTTTTCAAATGCTGCCTCCACAAAACTCTAAAAAATCACTAAATTCCACCAAGTTCAAAAAGCAGTCAGGAAATATAGTAGTAGAGCAGTTGAAGTGCTGCTTCATACAGTTTCTTCAAGGGTCTAAATCTTGGGTGTGGGTGTAGAACAAATGTGATTATTATTCCAGGTCAGAAGGAAACCGACAAACTGGGACACTAAAAGTTCAACACATTACGTGGGGGAGGGGGGCAGACATAATTTACTATAAATGAATACAAGTTCTGCAAAACAAGCAAGAGTTTCAAAAATTTAGGGGAAGTTTACCAATATGAAAATACCAAATACGCACATTTTTGATCACCAATAGTTAGCAGAAGGAAGGGGCTTAGTGAATTAATGTGTTCAATAGTGGCTATCTGTACTGATTACAGAATATAAGCTACCTCATTCACTGTAATCACCAAATTACAAATCAGAAGTTTTAAAAGACTATTATTTATCAAACACATTGCACCATTTATATATTAGGACGCACTCCTATGGGATTGCAGCCCATTAGACAGAAGCCTCCATTAGCCACTGATGTGCAAATACATGTAGCAAAGGATTGGGCTGGTATAGCTGACTTATTTATTTATTTATTTATTTATTTCTATACTGCCCAATAGCCGAAGCTCTCTGGGCGGTTCACAAAAATTAAATCCAAGCAACACACAATAAAACAATTTAAAATATACAGAACATTAAAACCACAATATAACAATACAACCACAATAAAACCTAGCAGCAGTGCAGGAGTTTAAAATACAGATTTAAAACACCAAAGATAAAAATTTAGAAAGCTAAAATGCTAAAATGCCTGGGAAAATAAAAAGGTCTTCACCTGGCGCCAAAAGGAATACAATATAGGCGCCAGGCGAACCTCACTAGGGAGCTCATTCCAGAGCCAGGGTGCCACAGCAGAAAAAGCCCTCCTCCTAGTAGCCACCCGCCTCACTTCCTTTGGCAGGGGCTCACGGAGAAGGGCCGCTGATGATGATCTTAAGGTCCGGGCAGGCACATATGGGAGGAGGCGATCCTTCAGGTAACCTGGCCCCAAGCCGTTAAGGGCTTTGAATGTTAACACCAGCACTTTGAATCGGGCCCGGAAATGGACAGGCAGCCAGTGCAGCTGGAAAAGTACTGGCGTAATATGAGCTCGCAGGCCAGTCCCTGTTAACAACCTTGCTGCCCTATTTTGGACCAGCTGAAGTTTCCGGACCGTTTTCAAAGGCAGCCCCACATATAACGCATTGCAGTAACCCAGACGAGAAGTTATCAGAGCATGGATAACTGTAGCAAGGCTATCTCTGTCCAGGTAAGGGCGTAGTTGGTATACCAGCCTAAGCTGATAAAAAGTGCTCCATGCCACTGAGTTCACCTGTGCCTCAAGTGACAGTTCTGGATCCAAGAGCACCCCCAAACTACGATCCTGATCCTTTAGGGGGAGTGCAACCCCCTCCAGAACAGGTTGAATATCACCTAGCCGTGCAGACGAACCACGCACTAACAGTACCTCCATCTTGTCTGGATTGAGTTTCAGTTTATTAGCCCTCATCCAGTCCATTACCGTGCCCAGGCACTGATTCAGAACAGTCACTGCCTCACCTGGTTTTGATGTAAAAGAGAGGTAGAGCTGGGTGTCATGTGCATATTGATGGCACCTCAGCCCACACCTCCGGATAACCTCCCCCAGCGGTTTCATGTAGATGTTAAACAGCATGGGGGATAAAATAGAGCCCTGTGGAACCCCATGGCACAATTGCCATGGCACAGAGCAATAATCCCCCAGCACCACCTTCTGGAATCGGCCATCCAAGTAGGAGCGGAACCACTGTAGGGCAGTGCCTCCTACTCCCAACCCAGACAACTTATCCAGAAGGATACCATGGTCGATGGTATCGAAAGCCGCTGAGAGGTCCAGGAGAATCAACAGGGTCACACTCCCCCTGTCCCTCTCCCGGCAGAGGTCATCCCACAGGGCAACCAAGGCAGTTTCTGTTCCAAAACCAGGCCTGAAGCCCGATTGAAATGGATCTAGATAATCCATTTCATTCAACACTACCTGGAGCTGTCCTACAACCACCCGCTCAAGCACCTTGCCCAGGAAGGGGATGTTGGCCACTGGCCTATAATTGTTAACATTCTCTGGGTCCAGGTTAGGCTTTTTCAGGGGTGGTCTAATTACTGCCTCTTTTAAAGCGGCAGGCACCACTCCCTCTCTCAAGGAGGAATTTACAACCTCCTGGACCCAGCCGGACAACCCCTCCTTGTTTGATTTAATAAGCCATGAAGGGCAAGGGTCAAGCACACAAGTGGTCGATCGGACTTGGCCAAGCACCTTGTCCGCATCCTCAGGCCTCAGTAACTGAAACTCATCCAATAAAACTGGACCAGACGGTGCTCTGAACACCTCTACCAATGGAACTGCATTAATCGTGGTGTCCAATTCATGACGAATCTGAGCGACTTTATCCTCAAAGTGCCGTGCAAACTCGTCACAGCGTGCTACCGAGGGTTCCACCGTCTCTCTCCCTGGCCCAGAATGTAACAGGCCGCGAAGCACTCGGAAAAGCTCCACTGGACAACAATGAGAAGATGCAATGCTGGTGGAAAAGAACTGCCTCTTTGCCACCCTCACCGCCACAGAGTAGGCTTGATAGTGGGCTCTTACCTGTGTTCGGTCAGACTCAGCACGAGTTTTCCTCCACCTGCGTTCTAGCCGTCTCCCCTCTTGCTTCATTGCCCTCAGCTCAGATGTATACCAAGGAGCTGGCCGGGCTCTGCTCAGAGGGAGAGGGCGCTTGGGCACGATCGTGTCAACCGCCCGAGTCATCTCTGCATTCCACAGAGCGACCTGGGCTTCGACAGGAGCACCAGCCATACCAGCAGGAAAATCCCCCAGAGCCCTCTGGAATCCATCGGAATCCATTAATCTCCGGGGGCGGACCATTTTAATAGTTCCCCCACCCTTGCAGAGGGGAAAGGCCGCCAGAAGTCTAAACCTCAGCAGGAAGTGATCTGACCATGACAAAGGGACAGATGTTAATTCCTCCACTTTCAGATCACCATCCTCCTGCCCAGTCGAGAAAACCAGATCAAGCGTGTGTCCTTTTGTATGTGTTGGGCCGATGACATGTTGGGACAGCCCCATGGTTGTCATGGCGGCCATGAAGTCCTGAGCCGCCCCGGATACAGCGGCCTCGGCATGGAAGTTGAGATCCCCCAGGACCATCATCCTAGGGGTCCTCAACACCAACACTTGCAGTTACTTCACCATTATCAAGTATTGCTTCCTCTTGCCTCCTCATTGCCCAGATGGCACTGAATTCATATGCAATGCCAGACTGATGTAGCCAGGGACCCACTCTTTAAGTAGGTATGGACACCTGGGGGCAAGTGCAAGATCAGGTCTTTGTCCTCTAAGAGCAAGCAGTAGGGCCAAGAGAGAAAGGGATCTTGTAGGACCTCCCATTTATGTACTCAGATGGATCATTTTCCTTGGTATTGACAATTATTTTATTTAAACATGGTATCAGTCATATCAAAGTAGTTTTCAAAGATAAAAAAACAAGTAAAATAATGACACTGAATTCATATTCAATACCAGACTGATGTCTGATTGATACAAGCAAAACAGCAGATAAATGTGGAATTAATAGTCAGAGTTTTAAATATTTACAATGTAATCATCCTATATACAGCTACACAGAGGTGTGTCCCATTGAGTTAAATGAGACTTAATTCCTGACTTAACACCTGACTTCCTATGTTCTTGCCAAGAAAGCAATTCCAAAAGCCTCTGGAGCAAATCATTTAGAGAACCTCTGTCTGCTAACACTTAGAAACAAACTCAATATGACAGCTCTGATACTTTCAGCATTCAGACACGCTACTAACTGTGTTTCGGTTTTCTGAAAAGCAGCTGCTTCATTTCCTAAGTACTAAGTTATACACCCCCTTCATGGATCACTGCCTTGTTGTGGCGAAGGGGCTTGCGTAACTCAGTGAAGCCATAAGCTATGCCGTGCAGGGCCACCCAAGACGGACAGGTCATGGCAGAGAGTTCTGACAAAATGTGGCCCACTGGAGAAGGAAATGGCAACCCACTCCAGTATTCTTGCCAGGAAAACCCCATGGGACATATCACAAGGCTAAACAATACGATGCCGGAAGATGAGCCCCTCAGGTCGGAAGGTGTCCAATATACTACTAGGGAAGAGCAGAGGGAATTTCCAAGTAGTGCCAGAAATAGCGAAGCGGCTGGGCCAAAGCTGAAAGGACACTCAGCTGTGGATGTGTCTGGTGGTGAAAAGAAAGTCCAATGCTGTAAAGAACAATATTGTTTAGGAACCTGGAATGTCAGATCAATGAATCAAGGTAAGCTGGAGGTGGTCAAACATGAGATGGCAAGATTGAACATCGACATCTTGGGAATCAGCGAACTAAAATGGACAGGCATGGGCGAATTTAATTCAGGTGACCATCATATCTACTATTGTGGGCAAGAATCCCTTAGAAGAAATGAAGTAGCACTCATAGTCAACAAAAGGGTGGGAAAAGCAGTACTGGGGTACAATCTTAAAAATCATAGAATGATCTCAGTACGAATCCAAGGCAAACCATTAAACATCACAGTAATTCAAGTCTATGCCCCAACCACTGATGCCGAAGAAGCTGAGGTTGATCGGTTCTATGAAGACCTACAACACCTTCTAGAAGTAACACCAAAAAAAGATGTCCTCTTCATCCTAGGGGATTGGAATGCTAAAGTAGGAAGTCAAGCAATCACCAGGATAACAGGCAGGCATGGCCTTGGTGTACAAAATGAAGCAGGACAAAAGCTAATAGAGTTTTGCCAAGAGAACATGCTGATCATAGCAAACACTCTTTTCCAACAGCACAAGAGGTGACTCTACACATGGATGTCACCAGATGGTCAATATCGAAATCAGACTGATTATGTCCTTTGCAGCCAAAGATGGAGAAGCTCCATACAGTCAGTCAAAACAAGACCTGGAGCTGACTGTGGCTCAGATCATGAGCTGCTTCTTCAAAATTTCAGCTTAAATTGAAGAACGTCGGGAAAACCACTAAACCGTTCAGGTATGACATAAATCATATCCCTGATGAATATACAGTGGAGGTGAGGAATAGATTTCAGGGATTAGACCTGATAGACAGAGTGCCTGAGGAACTATGGACGGAGGTCCGTAACATTGTTCAGGAGGCAGCAACTCAATCCATCCCAAAGAAAAAGAAGTGCAAGAAAGCAAAGTGGCTGTCTGATGAGGCTTTACAAGTAGCTCACGAAAGAAGGGAAGCGAAAAGCAAGGGAGAAAGGGGAAGATATACCCAACTGAATGCAGAGTTCCAGAGAATAGCAAGGAGAGACAAGAAGGCCTTCTTAAATGAACAATGCAAAGAAATCGAGGAAAACAACAGAATGGGAAAGACTAGAGATCTCTTCAAGAAAATCGGAGATCTGAAGGGAACGTTTTGTGCAAAGACGGGCATGATAAAGGACAAAGAAGGCAGGGACCTAACAGAAGCAGATGAGATTAAGAAGAGGTGGCAAGAATACACAGAAGAACTATACAGGAAAGATCTGAATGTCCCTGATAGCCATGATAGTGCGGTCACTGAACTGGAGCCGGACATCCTCGAGAGTGAAGTCAAGTGGGCCTTAGGAAGCATTAGTAACAACAAAGCTAGCGGAGATGACAGTATTCCAGCTGAGCTATTGAAAATCCTAAAAGATGATGCTGTTAAAGTGCTGCATTCAATATGCCAACAAATCTGGAACACTCAACAGTGGCCACAAGACTGGAAAAGGTCAGTTTACATTCCAATTCCAAAGAAGGGCAATGCCAAAGAGTGTTCAAACTACCGCACAATTGCGCTCATTTCACATGCCAGCAAGGTGATGCTCAATATCCTACAAGCTAGGCTTCAGCAGTATGTGAACCGAGAACTACCGGAAGTACAAGCTGGGTTTCGAAGAGGCAGAGGAACTAGAGATCAAATCGCCAACATTCGCTGCATCATGGAGAAAGCAAGAGAATTCCAGAAAAACGTCTATTTCTGCTTCATTGACTACGCTAAAGCCTTTGATTGTGTGGATCACAACAAACTGTGGCAAATTCTTAAAGTGATGGGAGTACCAGACCACCTTACCTGTCTCCTGAGAAACCTGTACGAGGGTCAAGAAGCAACAGTAAGAACCAGACATGGAACAACCGAGTGGTTCAAAATTGGGAAAGGAGTACGACAAGGCTGCATATTGTCACCCTGCTTATTTAACTTATATGCAGAGTACATCATGAGAAATGCCGGGTTGGATGAATCAGAGGTCGGAATTAAGATTGCTGGGAGAATTATCAACAATCTCTGATATGCAGACGATACCACCCTAATGGCAGAAAGCGAAGAGGATCTCAAGAGCCTCTTGTTGAGGGTGAAAGAGGAGAGTGCAAAAGCTGGTTTGAAACTCAACATTAAAAAAACGAAGATCATGGCATCTGGCCCCATCACTTCCTGGCATATAGAAGGGGAAGAAATGGAAGCAGTGACAGATTTTACTTTCTTGGGCTCCAAGATCACCGCAGACGGTGACTGTAGCCCTGAAATTAAAAGACGCTTGCTCCTTGGGAGGAAAGCTATGGCCAACCTAGACAGCATAGTAAGAAGCAGTAAGAGGTCAAATCAGTCCATCCTAAAGGAAATCAACCCTGACTGCTCATTGGAAGGACAGATACTGAAGCTCAAAGATTTTGGCCACCTAATGTGAAGAGAAAAGACACTGGAAAAGACCCTGATGCTGGGAAAGATTGAAGGCAAAAGGAGAAGGGGACGGCAGAGGATGAGATGGCTAGATAGCATCACGGATGCAATGAATATGAACTTGAGCACGCTCCGGGAGAGAGTGCAGGACAGGAAGGCCTGGCGTGCTATGGTCCATGGGTTCACGAAGAGTCGGACACGACTGAATGACTGAACAACAACAACAAAGTTATACACCCTTGCCACCCAATGGAAACAGAGTTGGTCAATAACAGCCTTTTTGATTCAACTGCAGTCTTGTGAAGTAGCATTTCTCTCCTGATATATGTGAGCAAATATATCTTTAGACTTGAAGTGGCTTTAGATTTGAAGTGGCTTTAGATTTGAAGTGTCTATTTCAACTCATGGAGGTTGCTTCCAACATGTGCTTTCAGAGGGCATCTCTTCTTTCTCTCTCTCTCTTTATGTTGCCATTAAAAAAAATCACACTAGAATAGTAGAACGTGGTCAGTAGTTGAAACTAAGTACTGAGCAAAGATGGGCAGAACGACCAGAAGTTATGATCCAAATTTGACCAGCTGGCCACTGTACTCAAACCAAATTTTAGATGGTTTTGCTAATATTTCAGATAACGTATGGTGTATTTTTCTTTGTTTTAGTCAAAGGTTCTCTTTGTTTTGGCTGTCTGCTGACAACAGGCTATATATATAGTCCCTGCCAATTCCTATAATTTTTCATAACAACAGTGTTGAAGAAGTATATAAAGTGAAATATAGGATATATAGACAAAAGGGGCAACATATAAGTGCTCTGTAGTCAATACAAAAAAAGTTAACCAATATGTTAAAAAATTAAATCAATTTAATATTTTATTTCAGCTCATTGTGCATTGAGATATAAAGATTTGAAAAGCAGCCAAATGCATTAAATAATAATAACAATAGCAGCAGACACAGAAACATGCTAGCTACAAGAAGGTACACCCACCCACACCCACATACATGCAGAAAGTTCCAGAAGCATAACTATGCTAGTCGTTCATATGTTAAAGAATAAAACATATTACAGCAAGAACAGGAAGAAAGCATTGCTTAAGAAAGGTTGCTGATAAAGCTATTTATGAAAAATATTTCAAAATTAATCAATCTTGATTATTATTAAACATCCATTGTAAATGGACTGCTTTTTGTCCAGCTTCGGATGGTGTATGCCACTACAACCATTCCTGTTATGGTCAAACCTGGCCATGGTCCTGCATATATTAGTTATATCTCATCTGGACTACTGCAACACACTCTCCATGGGGCTGGCCCTGGAAACTTCAGCTAGTGCAGAATGCTGCAGCTATAATTTTGACTGGCACAAAGTGCTGGGATCGTGAAACTCCTTTTGTAACAGCTGTACTGGCTGCCAACTTGATTCTGAGTGCAATTCAAGGTGCTGGTTATTACCTTCAAAGCCCTAAGTGGCTTGGGACTTGGCTACTTGAGGGAACATTTCCTCCCATGGGAATCTGCCTGTCACTTAAGATCAGCTGTTGCACCCCTCTTCCATGTGCCATTGCTTTCTGAGGCACAGTTCTTGGCAATGCATGAGAGAGCTTTCTTGGCGGTGGTACCCTGCATGTAAAACTCCTGACCCCAAGAGGTTAGGTCATCTTCCTCTTTATCTGTGTTCTGCTAAACAGAAGGCTTTTCTATTTAAACAAGCACTGCTTGTTTAATTTTATTTATTGATTGCTATCTTGGATTCTTTGTGCTCTTGTCTTTATTGCCACTTTTAGTCATAAATGTGTTTTAATGACTGTTTTTAAAATTTGTAAACTGCTCTGATTCCTTTTTTGGAGAGGAAAAGTGAGGTGTGTATGTGTGTGTATTTCTTAATACACACCACACCCTGGGGCTAATTCCTAGCTATATATAAAAATCTTCATAGGAATCTGTTAGCAGGTGGAACTTACATTAATATACATGGATATACCACATCTGGAGCTTGGATTCCTTCATTTCAAAGCATGACTGGTGTTCAAAGAATATTGTTAAATACTGATGTGGAGGGGGGGACGGATGTGAGTATGTTTAATTCTGTTACCTATTTCTAATTTTCTTTATTTGTTCTTGGGACTGAAATATATATCCTGAATCATGCACATTAGGGCAACAATTCCAGCTTTGTAAGATGATGGGATCTGAGCTAGCGGTCACTGACTAAGACAGAGTTCTTGTGGCTATGGTGGACAGCTTGATGAAAATGTCAACCCGGTGTACAGCTGCTGAGAAAAAGGAAAATTCCATGCTAGATATATTTAAGAAAGAAATCTAAAAGCTGTCAATATCATACTGTCCTTATACAAATGTATGGTGCAGCCACACTTGGAATACTATGTACAGCTCAGGTCACCACACCTAAAAAAGGATATTGTAGAACTGGAAAAGTACAGAAAAGAATAACTAAAATGAATAAGGCGTTGAAGCAACTCCACTATGAGGAAAAGTTACAACATCTGGAGCTGTTTAGCTAAGAGAAAAGGCGAGTGAGTGGAGACATGATTGCTGTTGTTCAGTCGTTCAGTCGTGTCCGACTCTTCGTGACCCCATGAACCATAGCACGCCAGGCCTTCCTGTCCTACGCTCTCTCCCGGAGTGTGCTCAAGTTCATATTCATTGCATTGGTGATACTATCTAGCCATCTCATCCTCTGCCGTCCCCTTCTCCTTTTGCCTTCAGTCTTTCCCAGCATCAGGGTCTTTTCCAGAGAGTTTTCTCTTTGCATTAGGTGGCCAAAATCTTTGAGCTTCAGATTCAGTATCTGTCCTTCCAATGAGCACTCAGGGTTGATTTCCTTTAGGATGGACTGATTTGACCTCCTTGCAGTCCAGGGGACTCGTAAGAGTCTTCTCCAGCACCACAGTTCGAAAGCATCAATTCTTCGGCGCTCAGCCTTCCTTATAGTCCAGCTCTCACAGCCATACATTACTACTGGGAAAACCATAGCTTTGATTAGACGGACCTTTGTCGGCAAGGTGATGTCTCTGCTTCTTATTACGCTGTCTAGGTTTGCCATAGCTTTCCTCCCAAGGAGCAAGCGTCTTTTAATTTCAGGGCTACAGTCACCGTCTGCAGTGATCTTGGAGCCCAAGAAAGTAAAATCTGTCACTGCTTCCATTTCTTCCCCTTCTATATGCCAGGAAGTGATGGGGCCAGATGCCATGATCTTCGTTTTTTTAATGTTGAGTTTCAAACCAGCTTTTGCACTCTCCTCTTTCACCCTCAACAAGAGGCTCTTGAGATCCTCTTCGCTTTCTGCCATTAGGGTGGTATCGTCTGCATATCGGAGGTTGTTGATAATTCTCCCAGCAATCTTAATTCCGACCTCTGATTCATCCAACCCGGCGTTTCTCATGATGTACTCTGCATATAAGTTAAATAAGCAGGGTGACAATATGCAGCCTTGTCGTACTCCTTTCCCAATTTTGAACCACTTGGTTGTTCCATGTCTGGTTCTTACTGTTGCTTCTTGACCCTCGTACAGGTTTCTCAGGAGACAGGTAAGGTGGTCTGGTATTCCCATCTCTTTAAGAATTTGCCACAGTTTGTTGTGATCCACACAATCAAAGGCTTTAGCGTAGTCAATGAAGCAGTAATAGACGTTTTTCTGGAATTCTCTTGCTTTCTCCATGATCCAGCGAAAGGTGGCGATTTGATCTCTAGTTCCTCTGCCTCTTCGAAACCCCGCTTGTACTTCCAGTAGTTCTCGGTTCGCATACTGCTGAAGCCTAGCTTGTAGGATTTTGAGCATCACCTTGCTGGCATGTGAAATGAGCGCAATTGTGCGGTAGTTTGAACACTCTTTGGCATTGCCCTTCTTTGGAATTGGAATGTAAACTGACCTTTTCCAGTCTTGCGGCCATTGTTGAGTGTTCCAAATTTGTTGGCATATTGAATGCAGCACTTTAACAGCATCATCTTTTAAGATTTTACATAGCTCAGCTGGAATACTGTCATCTCCGCTAGCTTTGTTGTTACTAATGCTTCCTAAGGCCCACTTGACTTCACTCTTGAGGATGTCCGGCTCCAGTTCAGTGACTGCACTATCATGGCTATCAGGGACATTCAGATCTTTCCTGTATAGTTCTTCTGTGTATTCTTGCCACCTCTTCTTAATCTCCTCTGCTTCTGTTAGGTCCCTGCCTTCTTTGTCCTTTATCATGCCCGTCTTTGCACAAAACGTTCCCTTGAGATCTCCAATTTTCTTGAAGAGATCTCTACGCTTTCCCATTCTGTTGTTTTCCTCGATTTCTTTGCATTGTTCATTTAAGAAGGCCTTCTTGTCTCTCCTTGCTATTCTCTGGAAATCTGCATTCAGTTGGATATGTCTTCCCCTTTCTCCCTTGCTTTTCACTTCCCTTCTTTCCTCAGCTCCTTGTAAAGCCTCATCAGACAGCCACTTGGCTTTCTTGCACTTCTTTTTCTTTGGGATAGATTGAGTTGCTGCCTCCTGAACAATGTTACTGACCTCCGTCCATAGTTCCTCAGGCACTCTGTCTATCAGGTCTAATCCCTTAAATCTATTCCTCACCTCCACTGTATATTCATATGGGATATGATTTAGGTCATACCTGAATGCTTTAGTGGTTTTCCCTATGTTCTTCAATTTAAGCCGAAATTTTGCAACAAGAAGCTCATGATCTGAGCCACAGTCAGCTCCAGGTCTTGTTTTTACTGACTGTATAGAGCTTCTCCATCTTTGGCTGCAAAGGACATAATCAATCTGATTTCGATATTGACCATCTGGTGATGTCCATGTGTAGAGTCGTCTCTTGTGCTGTTGGAAAAGAGTGTTTGCTATGATCAGTGTGTTCTCTTGGCAAAACTCTATTAGCTTTTGTCCTGCTTCATTTTGTACACCAAGGCCATGCCTGCCTGTTATCCCGGTGATTTCTTGACTTCCTACTTTAGCATTCCAATCCCCTATGATGAAGAGTATATCTTTTTTTGGTGTTAGTTCTAGAAGGTGTTGTAGGTCTTCATAGAACCGATCAACCTCAGCTTCTTCGGCCTCAGTGGTTGGGGCATAGACTTGAATTACTGTGATGTTGAATGGTTTGCCTTGGATTCGTACTGAGATCATTCTGTCGTTTTTAAGACTGTACCCCAGTACTGCTTTGATAGGGGTGTACAAAATTATGCATAGTGTGGAGAAAGTGGATGGGAAGCCATTTTTCTCCCTCTCTAATAATATTCTCTCATAAAACATGAAGCTGAACGGTGGAAGATACAGGACAGATAAAGGAAGTTCTTCTTTACGCAATACATAGTTAAATTATGGAATTCACTTCCACAAGATGTAGTGATAGCCACCATTTTGGATGGCTTTAAAAGAGGATTGGACAAATGCATGGAGCATAAGGCTATCAATGGCTACTAGTCCCGATGCATATATGCTACCTCCATTATCAGAGGCAGTATGCCTATATATACCAGTTGCTGGGGAACATGGACAGGAGGGTGCTCTTGCACTCATGTCCTGCTTGTGGGTTTCCTGTAGGCAACTGACTGATGGACCTTGGTCTGACACAACATGGCTTCTTATGTTCTCATTATTCTGAACTCACCAATCTTCAGTCTTTCTGTCCATTGTTTGGTTGGTATTAGCAGAATCTAGCAATGAAGACATAGGCCTTGACAAATCATGGTTTGTCATTACAAAAAGGAATCAGAGCAAAATTCAGGTTCGTGAGCTCTCCCTTTTCCTCCTCCTTCATCCACAATTAGAAACTTCTATTCAATGAAGTTTCCTCTTTTATCCAAATACATGAAAATATGGTTTGCACATACCATAGTTAATTAACAAAGCAGGACCTAATCTAATCCTGATTTGATATCATTGCTTATTAACTATGGTTTATCCAAACTACAATTTCACATATTGGAACAAAATGGGAAACTGCAGTTTGATACAAACTGCAAAGAAAACAGTTCACCCCCTCCCAATCTTGGGCCCCCATATGATTTGAACTACAGCCCCCATCATCCCCAGCCAGCAAGGTCAATGGTCAGAGATAAGGGGAGTTATAGGGCAACATCATCTGGGGACCTAAGACTGGGGAAAATTTCACATCTGAAGTGAATGCATGAACTAGAAGCTACTGCAAGAAGCAATTGGAATTAAGATTTTGCAATCATAGAATAGTAGGGTTGGAAGGGGCCTGGTAGACCATTGAGTCCACCACCACCACCCCAATATAAATTAACATTTGTCATTAGGAAGCAGCATTAGAATATCACAAAGCACATCTCTCAGGAAAGTTAAGGTTTTCAGCTAGTGGTGCAATGTGTTTAATTTAGCAGAGATGAACACCCCCACAAATATCTCCGTTCCCTCAAGCTACCCCTTTCTCTGGGGCATCAGAGATTGCCACATTCAGAGAATGAATGCTGGATAGCATGGGTCTGTTATCCAATACAAAATCAATAGTTGGGCAATAGTTTTATTAGGGCCGACTAAAAAAAAAAATGTGAAAGATTTTGAGTTCACCACAATTCTTCATTAGGCTAGGTGGTGCAAAAATCGGGGGATGGGGAAAAAAAACAGCAAAGTCACAAAATTTGCCCCATTGTTGTAGCCATGAGGTCTGCAGTCTAGACCTAGACTGGGTCTATCTATACTGCAGACCTCATAGCCACAACCTTGGTCAAATTTTTGAACTGTTTTTAGGTTCATTATGGAGCACAACACCTAAGGAGACAAGTGGATGTCCATTCAGCCAATCTGCTTCTCCCTCAGGTTTGCAAGGTATGTCCAGACAGCCAAGTCACAGCCAAGGCACAGCACAGAGGGCAGAATCAGAGTCATATAAATAAAATCGCAGTGAGGAAAATGTAATGGCATCCAAGTAGGAAATGAAAAGAGCATAGGGTTCAATTTCCCAAAACATCATTCCAAAATGACAGCTCTTTTAAAAAGATGGAAGAGTAACACTAAGGGTCTCCACACCTTCTATTTCTCTTCTGCTCTTTCTTTTTCTTCTTCTTCTTCTTCTAAGTTAAACTTTCTGTGTTATGGGAAAAGATGGAAGAATCCTAGAGAAAACACAGGAAGGCCACAACAGGAGAGATGATTCCATCATATGAACATCCCATAAGAAGTGTGTACAAAAAGGGTGGCAATTCTGGAATAATTAGTTCATCTGATAGTTGCCCCAGGATGAGATTTATATGCCCAACAATACAGTTTCTAGACTCCACAAGTGAATTCGATAATCTTATTTCCCTGCTCAAAATGTCTAATTTGTATGCAGAGTGTGGTAATTTCTGTAGCATACATGTGTCATTCAGGAAAGAAGTGGTTATTGTTTTAAAAGCTTGTAATATCTCTTGTCCGTTAAGAATCCTGACAGTGAAGTATGTGAAATGCAATGACATATACTACAATTAAAAAAAAAAAAACTTAAAAAAAAGTTTTTTCTTCTTAAAGGCGATTTCAAGCAGGATGATGTTTTGTTCATGGAAATATGAAAAACTCCTCAGATCCCTTGTGTAGTTTGTCACCTATGAGTGTGTAAGGTTGCTGGCTTGAGATATCATGATGCTAGCATCCTGGGACAGATCAGACACAGACCAGCAAGCATACGCAATTACACAGACACTTAAAGAGTAGGGCTTCTCTGCATTGAAGCAAGAATCCCGCAACCTAACCGGGGCTTCACCTTCTGGAGTCTTTGCAGGATTACGATCAGCACAATACACGTGCTTCCCCCCTCCCCTTTTTTTGGCCATTTCCTTTACGGGCAAGTTCCATATATTTCATTTATACAGCCAATAGATGGCACCGTGATATTGCACGATACACCACCTCATTGATAGCAGTTTATATTTATTACTGTATTTTTGGTGATTTTTAAAAAGGCGGAATAAAGCGTAAAAACAATGGAAGAGGCACTGGAGGTTGACGACACTGTGAAAAGGACACGCAAATTTCCATGAGTGACTGACCACAGGCGCACGAGAAAAGCCTCATGTGAAGAGGGCCATAGTCTCTGACAAGCAGTTGGCCTGGCCCCGTAGTGGCTTCAGTGTTTCGCATCCATGTCCACACAATAATAATACATGAATACTTTGAGTCACACACTGAAAGGGTGCTGGTAGTGAGCCCTGTACACAAGGCTGAGTGTCCACACAGCACTTTGCTGTGCACTATGGATGTTGTTATTTTGCAGCCATGGTCACTAACCACAAAGGCTGGGTCAGGAGCAGTCAGCCTCTTCAATATACTGAACTAGAATATCTCTCCCTAATATCAGTTAGCTCTTTCTATGGTAATTACATGGGTGGGACAATTTCTCTGTCAGATGACATACCAAACTGCCACTGAAAACGTGCAAGTTTCAAAAACTGAGAAATGTAGAGTAGAATGAGAGATGTTTATTGCTTCACATTCATGTTTTCTTGTTATTTGGTAATTTTAGTAAGTTCAGTTTTCTACCTCCTTCCCTCAAAGAAGATAACACACACAACAAACAGACTATTTTGATTATTCTCAAATCTTACATACCAGGACAGCTCATTCCTCTGTATGCATTTTAATGCCATCCATATATAAATATAGATAGCATGTAAGGGCTTATTTAACACTTGTAGATGGCACCACTATTTTTCCATAAGTGCTTGAAAATTGAACAGAGAGCAGTAGTTATGAAAATTGCTCACTGGGAGGTGAATTATGAATGCTAACGTTGCCTAGTTCAGTGACGAGAGATTATCTTAAGTAGTACTATGCCTGCATTTCAGTCTATAGTTTTAAACTGTCATATGCTTCTAGAAAGGTTATATTTTTAAGCAAAGGATCCCAAATTTAATATCTTGAATTCTTGTTGATGAGAAATCAAAATGCTAGTTTATGCATGCACGGCGTTCAAACAATTGTTATGTTGGCACTTCTGTCAGAATAATGGAAGATCTATTCCAGATATTTCCACCCAAAGCTGTTTAATATTTTGAAAAGAGCACAGATCCATCTACACCAGAAGAATGAATCATTAGGAACTGTGCATACATAAACTGTTGTGCAACAGAAATCATTTACTTGTTCTTACTGAAAGTGAAAACCATGATTCATATCTGATATTTGATTGTGAAAACAATGTTTTTCATTATCAACATATGGATGTGCAATATGAAAAAGAAATGTTCTACACAGAACATAAGAAAAAAGCCACAACAGTAGATGTATTCCTTATATTGAAACACAACAACAACAACAACAATAATAATGGTTTTACCTGAAGAGTCTGGCCAAATCGCTTCAAAGGTGTTGCTCGGACAGGAGGGATTAAGCTTGCTAGTGATGTAACTCTAGAAAGAGGCTTGACCCGTTTATTACTGGGTTCCTGTAAATTTTAGGCAAAATAATTGCATGTTAGAATCATAAAGCAACAGAGTGATTCTGTCATACAAGAGAGGACCCACAACAAAATGTTGCAATTGTATTCCCAGTACCTAACAAGAGCCCGGCTATTTAAAATTGGAGCCTTGTGGCACCTTTGGGCTCATAGAAAAACGGGGAGGTTTCAGATGGAGAAAAGAAAAAGAATACCTTGTTTTCCCTTTCACATTATCCCAAAACCTTTGTAATATATAGTGCTAAAGGGCTCTGATTTGAGTCTGGCTGATAAACCCAAATCTGAGTATTATCATCATCATTTATTATTATTGGTGTTAATAATATTTATTTTTACCCCATTGTACAAAAACAGAATCAAATATAAAACCAATAAAAATACTGAAACAGTAACAACTGCAGCATTAAAACACCCAAAATACCAACAATGTAAAATATGTAACATTTAAAAGCAGACTAAAATGGAAAGACCAGGGAGGGGGGTATTGGAGGATCTCTATTAGGAGGGTAAGGCCCTGTCTCTCATGCCCACCTGTCTGATCTCATGTAATGAGATGTAATGATGGGACAGAGAGCAGGGCCTCAAATGTCAGTCTCAATGATTGGGCAGGTTCATGTGGACTAGGTGATTTTCTGAGGACTGCTATATAGTGGCAGGAGATGGGGAAATAAAAATGTCCCCTTTCCTGTTTATAAAGTGCAGGGAGGGGGATTAACCTGATGGTGCATATAGCCCCCTCAACACTACAAGCTGTTACAGTCTCAAGCAGGGCAATTCTTTTGCTTATGCCATTTTTCCCCTCCTCCAACCCATCCAAAGCCACATGTTCAATGTTCCATGGCTCAGCTGCCCTCATCCGTTCCACTGAAAGCACTGTGGTTCCACTGAAAGCACCGAAAGCACTGAGCAAAGGCTCTTGCCAGACTATTTGGGGGGTTAAAAGCATTTTTCCTCTCTTAATTTACATACTAATATTCCTCTGCATACCTGGAGGTTGTCCCCAAGTAGGGAAAAACACTAGCCATAAGAAGACAGGTCCTCTTATGGATCAGTAACTAGGGAAAGAACAGACAGCAGAGCATGGGAATAAATGGTAAATTCTCCCAGTGGAGGGAAGTAAATAGTGGGGTGCCACAGGGCTCTGTATTAGGTCCAATGCTTTTCAACATGTTCATTAATGATCTGGAATTAGGAGTGAGCAATGAAGTGTCCAAGTTTGCTGATGACACCAAATTATTTAGGGTGGTTAAAACAAAAAAGGGATTGTGAAGAGCTCCAAAAGGATCTCTCCAAACTAGGAGAATGAGCATCTAAATGGCAAATGCAGTTCAACATAAGCAAGTGTAAAGTGATGCACGTTGGGGCAAAAAAATCCAATTTCAAGTATAGCCTGATGGGATCTGAGCTAGCAGTGACAGATCAAGAAAGAGATATTGGGTTTTTGGTGGACAGCTCAATAAAGATGTCAACCCAGTGTGCAGCCACTGTAAAAAAGGCAAACTCCATGCTAGGTAAAATTAGAAAAGGAATTGAGAATAAAACTGCCAGTATCATACTCCCCCTATACAAATCTATGGTGCGACCACACTTGGAATACTGTGTACAGTTCTGGTTACCACACCTAAAAAAAAAAAAAAAAGATACTGTAGAGCTGGAAAAAGTGCAGAAAAGGGCAACTAAAATGATCAAGGGGCTGGAGCATCTCCCCTATGAGGGAAGGTTACAACAGCTGGGATTGTTTAGCTTGGAAAATAAGAGGTTAAGGGGAGACATGATAGAGAGCTACAAAATTATGCATGGTGTGGAGAATGTGGATAGGGAGACATTTTTCTCCCTCTCACAAAGTACTAGAACCTGGGGTCATTCTATAAAGTTGATTGGTGGGAGATTCAGGACAGATAAAAGGAAGTACTTCTTCACACAGCGCATAGTTAAACTATGGAATTCGCTACCACAGGATGTAGTGATGGCCACCAATTTGGATGGCTTTAAAAGGGGGTTGGACAAATTCCTGGAGGAAAAAGGCTATCAGTGGCTACTAGTCTTGATGGCTATGTGCTAGCTCCAGTACAAGAGGGAGTGAGCCTATGTACACCAGTTGCTGGGGAACATGGTTGGGAGGGTGCAGTTGTGCTCATGCCCTGCTTATGGGTTCCTGGTGGACAACTGGCTGGCCACTGTATGAATAGAATGCTGGACTAGATAGACCTTGTGTCTGATCCAGCATGGCTCTTCTTTTGTTGTTAAGGTATTAGAGAGATTCAGCTATAACTATAAATGAACACAACCAATTCTTGTGATCATAATTAAGATTTGTTTTGCTCAATACACACAAATGTGTACTGGCAAATGCAGCCCAAGGAGAAAATGCTGTGCAGGGGGAAGCAAAGAGACACTATTGACTTATGTAATTTCATACACACAGTGCAAACCTATCCACGTTTACTCTGAATTAAATCCCACTGGGTTCAATGGTGCTTACTCTCAAGTAGGTGTGCGCAGGATTGCACTTTTAGACAACATCCTACACATGCATTTAATTGCTTCCCGGTAAAATTCCCTATCCCCTTTAATAACGTAAACGGTTCAGCAGGTTTTCTTGTTATGACAACCTTGCAATTGAAGGGCATAGATAGAGTTTAAAAACAGAACTCTTTAGCATCAAATATTTCTCCATGCTGGTAGTCAAATCACTTCACATTTCTGCATTCAATAAATATAATCTGTTCCAAGAGAAATTAGAAAGCTAAAGATTACAGTATCTGTAAAGGTCATTTGTTCACATGTACATCTCCTGAATGTATTATACATATATATTATACAACATCCAATATGTATTTAAATGAAATGAGATTTAAAAAATGGAATAAGCATCTGGCATCAAAGAACAATTCAATAACTAAGATTTACAATACATCTCATACACTATTTAATACCTTGTATGACAAGATCCTCTAAAAAATAATATTCTATTTCTGCACCACCATAAAGTGTAAACAAAACTATGATGGAAGAATCAGAAAGAGCTCTAGCAGTAATAATTGTTAAAGTTTACTATTACCCTTGCCTTCCTAATCTCCATCCGACATTGAAGGGTTCTTGGGCAACACATGTAAAAGATAAGTTGTGAAAGAAAAACCAAAATCTTCCAGGTAATGGGAATGAATCCATCAAAAATCATATTGCAAGAGCATCCTAAGCCATTCACCTTTCTTTTTCAGCCATGATTATGACGTTTGCTTAAGCACCTTATAGCTCCAGTTTCCTAGAAAAATCTCTGGGAAAATAAATCAGAGCTTACTGCAGTCTTCCACATCTTAGCAGATTCATGTTAGCAGTTCTTCTAGTACACACACACAAAAGTTAGAGCAGTGGTAGATTAATTAATATTGGCCAGAAATATTACTTGCACCAGCAGAGTTACTAAAAGAACCAAAAGCCAGCTAAATATTTATTTCTCCACAAAGCTGAAATCCATCAATACTCATAAAACATGGCACAAAAACATGCTAAAAAGCCCTATATAGATAATGGATTTATACACTTGTGGATCCTAATAAGAAGCAAACAAAAAGCATGCTGCACCCTAATCTTCAACCAAGGTGCATTCAGTTTCTTTTGTCTTCAGCAGCAGTCACTTGGCTCAGTGTTTTTGAAGGTACGTTTATTTTTATGGCACTGCAGCACCATTGGAATACTGAACACAGTAGAAAAATCTTTGAGCTTTCACTGTAATTTTCCTCTAAATGGCGCCTCAGCCACCCTCTGTTTCTTATTTTTCATGCCAGTGCTGCCGGGCCACAATACTCCTATGACAGAGAGAAGCTTTTCATCAGTAATACTGCACTGCACTGCAGTCAGAACACAAACAATGTGACAGAACGTCTCAAGTGTGTGGGTCAAAGCTATGTTACAATACACTGAGTTAAAAGCTTACCTGGGTATATATTTCCTTTACTTTCATGCCTCTGGAATATAATAACCTATTGAAAAATGATACTGACTTATAGGGGTTGTTATTTTTAGACTATAATTCCTGTCAAGGAATTCCAGGATGTTTAGTCACACACACCCCTTGCTGACTGTCTTATTTCTCTCCATGAACAGTGACCTTCACTCAGACAACCTGCTCTTGTCCTTGGATAAAAGAGGAAAACGCATGATACTGCTGGAGTTGTGGACTTGCAGCTCATCCCAACCCCCGTTTTGCTATGAAAACAAGGGATAGTATCCTACTGGGCTGCGTGCTCATGGGACGCACTGTTCATGCAATGGGACTTTGGAGCTTCTAAAAATAACCGCAAAGGAGCAGAAATGATTATTTCTGGAACAGGGAAGGTTAGTGGTGTTCTCAGAAGGGAGCTCGGCTGACCTGTTCCAATCTGGACATAAGCATTTCTGCTTGTTTCCGGGGTTGTTTTCAGAAGCAACTAACGCACTGTCACGCAAGCAGTGGGTCCCGCAAGCACTGCAGAACCAGCAGAGATGGAGCAGCCCTGTTGAATATTGCTCAAGATGCCCTTAAATTTTTTTTAAAAAACATTTCTTTACCACCTTTCTGGAAAAACCAATCAAAGCAGTTTACAAAAAAATCAAAAAATGCACATCACAAACAAATAAGTTACATGTGAAAAACAACTTGAAAAACTGTAACAGTTTAAGGGATGTGTCTTGACTTCCTTCAAGTTCAGCAAGAGTGGGGATCAGTCATAGTTCCAGTGGGAGTGCATTCTAGAGCCTGAAAGGAACAGAAGAGAACCCTTTCCCATGTTCCCGACAAGCAGGCCTCTGTAAGTGAGGGTATCTTCAAAAGGGCCTCTCCTGCTGATCTTAGTAACTGACCAGTTTCATACCAGATAGGGCCTACTTATCTGAGGACTGCATAAGTATCCTGCTAAGGCTGGGTCACACTCAGCGATAAGGCAAATAAAGGGTCAAATCCACTGGCAAGTCAATAAACAGGCAAAGGTCAAGCACAAAGGTATTAGTCCATCAAAAGAGCAGTTCTAGGCAGGAATAGTCAGTACAGGCAATGGTCAAAGGCACAGTATTACCAGGGAAGAGGGAGGGTTCCAAGAGAGAGGTCTGAGGTATGGACCAGGTCCAAACACAGACAAGCAGTCAGATACAAACTCAATCCAACGAGCAGAGTCAGGCAGGAGTCCAAAAGTCAGTAACACAAAACTTATCACAGAACAAGACACTGGAGCTAGTAGTAAGACATCATTTCCAGCAGCTCTCAAGTTCCAACTGATAGCTGAAACTGCCAGAGCCCCACCCAAAGGCACGGCTGCAAGTCCTCTGCGCAACAGCAGGAGTCTTACTTATGAGGTGTACCTTTCCTCCTGAGTAGACCTTTACTCATGGGGAGTCTGGTTATGATTCTTGAAGTGTGGGCTTTGTGTCTTTGTGGAAGCCTATGGCTCCACCTTATGGAGCCAATGCACTTGAGAGCTGAATGGGCACTTTGCTTCCTCCTCTGCAGCAATGGGTGACTTACAGTCCTCAGGGATCCCATCTGGGGGTCTCCCAGAGTCCAGTGCTGAAGAAGAGCCTGATCTATCCTCTTTACTGATGCTAGAGGTGCCTGAGGTCTTGCTAATGTGCGGTCCCCAAACCAGTATCACGTGTGGCTCTCAGGGCCAGAAGGTTGTAAACCCGATGTAAACTGATCTTAACAGATGGACTAAGAACAAGACCAAAGTGCATGTTCAGACTCTCTTATCCACAAACTATGAAACCTAGGGCCCATCTACATGGAGACGCTTTCCAATGTGATTTCAGTTAAAAATTGGATTTGCTCCTCCCATGGCACATGCAGCCAATGAAGGTGGTGTACACAAAAGAAGAAGAAAGAAATGCTTTTGCATGGCAGATGAGAAACGGCATTAGTTCAGACATATGTTGGCGGACTCTCGTGGCATCAACAAGCTTCCTTTTAAAAAAAACTCAGCTCCATGCTGAGGAAGTGCAGTGCAAGTCAATGGAAATTACTTCTGAGTAGACATGTGCAGCAGGCTGTTTTCAGGTCATAAGTGCAGATTTCAAAAGAACAGACTCACCCCAAAGCGCAGGCTCATTTGGGGAAAAAACAAAACATGTTAAAGTTATTAACATTATGTGAGAAGCTGCGCTCCTCCGCTCCTCCAGAAAAGCGGAGATTCTCCACGCCTCTCTCTGGGCTCTGTGCAGAGTACACACAGTGCAAGTCAATGGGAATTACTTCTGAGTAGACATGTTTAGCGGGCTGTTTTCAGGGCAGAAGTGGAGATTTCCAGAGAACAAAAGTCATTCCATAGCAATGTGCTGATTTTAAGGCTCGTTTTGGGAAAACAAAGCATGATCATGCACAGGTCTGGTCCTCCAGATATGATGCAACTTTCCTTTTCTCCTATCAGTGCTGCACCCCCCAACTGGCGCCAATGGCAGAATCACCAGTTGAGGTCACACAGACTCCCAAACTGCACTGAAGCTGGTGCGACAAAACTACTTTGCAAAAATGCGGGGTTTTCAGCATGAAAACGCCCAGGAGGAACATCATGTGCCACAATTGTTTGTGAGGCACAGTAGAACTGGAGTAAATCCCCTGTGTAGGTGGGGTCCTGAAAGCATTAGACAGGTGGATCCTACTTTCTCCAATATAAGTGCTATGTAGTCTACAATGTTCTGCCAACTCTGTTGCCTGGTTTTTGGAAGAGGCACACAGAATCAAGTTAGCAGGTTGTTGGCTGGATAATATCACCTTATATGAGAGTGGTCCTGAAATTCATTCAGATTAACTAATTTGAATACCCTCCTGTCAATTGGCTGCTAGCACTGGCAGAGCCAGTGTGGTTTAGTAGTTAGAATGTCTGACTAGGGTGCGACTCAAGATTGCATATATTGTCAAATTCCTGAAATTTAATATATCAGTATCTGGGCCATTAAATGTACTTACAATAAACCATGAAAGTTATCAAACTGTTAATTTGACTAGAGGAGCAAAACAAAAAACAAAACACAACAAATGGGCCAGTACTGAACTCAGGATTTGTTGGAAAAGCTTATATTACAAAGTGAACTTCTGTTCTGCTATGGTTATAAAGCAATTTCATGAAGGCTCAATAGGATTTTTGAAGTTGGGCTAGCAGAATGTCATCATTATTGAAGCAGTGGGAGTCTTCTATTGCAGGGACCTCTGGGGGATGCTGTGCAACTTTCTGTGCTCTGAACAGAACCGGCCCCTATCTGCATTGCTCTATCCTATGTTCTGTCTTGAACACACTGAAGGGTGTGAGAACCCACAATCTGGCTTTGATAGAGATATGTTTTACTCCGTGTGTTCTATATTATTCTGAACTACTTATAAATCTATATAATTATCTAGAAAGCCACATTTTGCCATCTTTTTGCCTTTTTTGTATCAAGGTTTCAGAGTGATACAATGCTATTATTTTTGCATAATCTAAATACTGATTGCAAAGAATGAAAGAGGTTGTTGGTATCTGACTTCTTATGCCTACTGAAGGAAAATGGTTCATCATAGATAAAACACAACTCTGACTTGGCAGACCACATCAGAACTCTATCTCGGTTTTCACAACAGTATTGTTCTGTATCTTTATCGCCTAGAAGTTTCCAGCAAAACTGTTTAAAGGTGTAATTTGACATTATCTTTTTTTTGCTATCAAACAATAGTTAAGTACTACGGCCTTGTTCTGATGATCATATCAAGATATGAATGAGCCTTTCACCCATGCACTCAGCCCCTTTGTTCTTCATGGTGTGCCACAATTAAACCAGGAAATCTCTAATTCAGCATATTTTCCTGTTTTATCTGAACCAGGTTTAAGTGAGGCTCTTAGACCAACTTCAAACTATGGTTTGTGATCCTAGCTTGTTCCAAAGCTGATATCCATCATTTCCCAGTTCAACAAAACAAGGAACTACGTTTCATTAGAAACTTCCTGGCTTAATTGCAGTGCACCATGAAGGAAGGAGCAAAGAGGCTTCATGTGTGGGCAAAAGGCTTGTTTGTATCTTGATTTATTACGCCAAGATATGATCATCCGAATGCAGCCACAGTGTGCAGTCCATAAAATTGAGCTCTTATCCTTTTTACAGTTTGCTGACAACTGATATTGTATTTTCTATATAACAGAATTCACGGGCTAGATCATTTGAGACAGAAATGATGAATAACCCCGACTCACACATTCAAAGCCATCCACAAGACAAACTAAGTCTATTCATTTACTTACGGAATGGGAATTGGTATTGCCTCAGAAAAGGTTCCCCTAGTTAGGTTAAATTAATTCCATTTCACAATATTTATTAGTTTTTTTATACAGTTAATTCAACAAGACCACCCAAAAGCTCCTTACCTTATTTTGAAGGAGAAAAGGAGACGTAGACAATTTTCTTAATAGAGAAAAAAAAGAAAAAGGCCAGAGTTCCTTGATTGTCTTTAGATTGACAGAAGCAGTGACCTGAATAATAAGTACTAGAAAACTGCAGTATTGACTGAAGCAGGTTCCACAAAATTGTTTTGATTTGTAGGCTAAATTTGTTTCCAAGGTAGCTAATTAGTTTCAGCTAATAAAAATATTTAAGAAGAGCGTATTTTTAATATGCTGTTCTTACATCCTTGCATCTTATTTATACAATAGGATGCAAAGACCGTACAAAATATTGAGAAACAAATCTCCAGAGAGATATCCCCTGAGAATCCATTCTATCTTTGACAATCAATACTGTACCCTACAGTTGCCATTCCATTGTGTTCAGTACGTCAAGTTATTCTTTTGCCATTCATAATATTTCTTTATTAAATCAAAATTTCATGGCAACAGTTACAGGCTGCAATCCTACTTTGGAATAAGCCTCACTGAAGTCTGTGGGACTTATTTTTGAATATACATGTACAAGATTGGGCTGTAAATCTCCTTACGCTCAAAGTCCTGAAGAAATCCTTCATTAGAAAATATTTCAATCAAATTCCATATTTTAAAACAGGTTCTACTATTTAACAACAAAGTCCTAAAAAGTACTGTTGCATATAAATTTATACAATGGCTATACCAACATCTGTGACAGTATAATAGTATCTCACAGCATGTTGCCAGCTAGAGACACTGGTATAAGATGCAGAGTAAAACTAACCAACTGAAACTAGCATAAATCAATAGGGATTGTTTTTTGCAACAACATGTTCAAAAGTGGGATTTTAAAAATGGTAAATGGCAAATCTACATAAAAATCTGCACACTTTACATATTTTCTTGATCCTGCTAGGGTTAAAATAATCCTGCTAGGAATTAAAAATAATCCTGCTAAGGTTATCTGATCAACATGCAGATTGACTTCCAGATTGGGCCCCATATACAAAAAGGATTTGCCCAGTGCTTCATTTGCAGTGCCTCTTGCTAGAGCGGGATTGCTCATGCACTGCCAGATGGTTAGCACTGACCAGCCTTAACAACTAATGAGCTGTTTGGATAGACTGGATAACTTATTGTAACCTCAGTAGATGATCAGAAGCAGCAAAAGACCTAGGATAGACTCCAATATTAGTCCTACTTAGAGTAGAAAATGAAATGGGGCTTAGGTTAGACTAACACCCTTATATGTGTTATTTGGGGAGATCATTAGCCACTGCTGCATATTATGGACTGAAATCACTATGCTATGCCAAAAATTCAGTAATGTGTACCACAAAGTAACTGGAAATATCTATATTCCACACACAAAAGACCAGAAAAAACTATTGACTGCCCCGTGGAACAGATTCCAGGAGAGAGGCAGGTGAAGAGAACTTCAGAGACTGCTTCTCCTGGACTCTCCCCCTGTCCCCCACTGCGCCATCTACCATCAACTAGCCTATGGGAAGGATTCCGGGGTGGTGGTGTCTCCATGAGCGTTTTACTGCGAGGTTGCTGCATTCAGAGACCATTTGGGGCACATGACATTGCGGCCACCCCAGAGTTTTGTGCCGAAAAGCCAGTTCTTCTGAGACTACTTTTAGTCCAGTTGTTTTCCTTTAAGTTGGCTTGTCTAAGCTTCTGTTGTAGCGTGCACCTCCTTCTGTATTTACTCAGGCATGACTTCCCTGTCCAGGGATGGATGTGTCTTTCACCTGTCCATGACCTCACTGACCTGGTCAAGGGGCGTTTCCCCAATGTATTCCCCACCTGTCTTTCCCCAGTGTTTCTGCCATTTCGCAGCTGGCCATCAGAGTTCTGAGCTACCGCATGGCATTTACTTCACCTTGCCTACCGCTAAACGCTGGTGGCCATCCCGCAAAGTAGAAGTGTGCTCCAAGCAGCCCCAACTTTAAAAAAAAAAGAATTAAAGCAAAATAGCACTTTTCTTGGCAGTATCTACACCTCCTATTTCAATATCATGCATTTGCCAGCAATTCCTACACCCCGTAATTCGCTATCTCACTATCACACAATAGTAGCGCTTGCTAATGTGGTTTTAAAGGAAAATTTTTTTTTAAAAATAGGCAGAATCGGGCATAGGTTGAGGAAGCAGGTGTCTCCTCAGAAGTAACTCCCATTGTGGTCAATGAGGCTTGTTCCCTAAATAACAATGCTGTGTTTCTTTACTGCTTGCTTTGTTGCTGTAAGGAAATAATGCAAAGCTTCGCTCCATCGCATTACAGGAGCTTCAGGGGAAGGAGACAAGGGAGTAGAGCCTGGGGGACAGGAGCCTCTCTTATTTGTTGAGCCGTCCCTGCCAGTCTGATGCAAACCCCCCCGCCCCCGGAAGCATGTTCCTGTGAAGCGACTTAGAATGATGCAGTGCACTCGTTCATGGAACCCTGCACGGACCAAAGCTGGTTCCTTGAAAAATCCAGATAAGCCACCATTTACTTCTCCCGTTGTCGTGGAGACACTCTGAGGAGAGAGATGGGAGGCAGATGAGGATGACACCAGACACTTGCTCCTGTTCCAGCTGGACAGCTATCTCTGTCCCAGAGCCATCTTCCACCAACTCCCCTGAGTGAAGGATTCTGATGATTTTTTTAAAAATTGTTAATATTGTTTATTGTGATTTTATTATTTTTATCTTACTTGTAAGCCACCTTGGTAAGATTTGGATCCTGAAAGGTGACTTACAAATAATTTGAAAGAAAGAAAGAAAGAAAGAAAGAAAGAAAGAACAGCAGCTAACCCGTGTCTTTCATCACACTCCGAAAATTGAGTGTTTCAAGAATACATAAAAGTTTGGTTGTTGGATTTTTTTGATGCAAGACTATTAATCATAACAGTAAAGCAATGATTAGGGCTTGAAGGAAGTGATCTGGAAAACAAATTAGACTGCATTTAACCATGTAACAGAGACTCCTAAAGTTGAAACAGTATATAGTCTTTGTCTCAAATATAAACCCCCAGCCTTACAACTAAAATAAAACAGAACTGCTTTGTTTCAGACACCTTATTCCTGGTACAGCTTCTATACTCATTTACTTTCAAAATTTCTAGTTTGGTCAACACTGTAAGGGCATGTCAACATTTTTGATGGCAGAAAGCCTAAAAAATTATTATTTGCATTAGTTTGCTACTGATTGAATTGGCACTAGATAAAATAATTGTAACAAAATAACCCCAAGTACTGGGCTTTAGTGGAAAACCACATTACAGGAAAGTCACGTTCAAGCTCTGCTACACAGCAAGTTACCAATATTTAGAACTGGACAGGATTTTGTTTTTTAATTATGAAGGTTGGGGGCATTTTTCGATGTTTAATTCACTGATCACAATCCTATGCTCACTTCACTGGTAGTAAATTCCACTGAACTCACCGAAAATGATTTCTGAGTAAATATGCATAGCAGCAGGCTACAACTCTTATTGTGCACTCTCAGACAGAAACATTTTTCTCATGAGAAGAGAGCTAATGAGAACTGAGCAGTGAATAAGTGTTAAATTTTAGCTTGAAGAGTAGACACATTCCTGGAAAACTAGCCTTTTGGATTACGTTGTAATTTGAGCAATTTTTTTAATTGGGGGGGATCATGAAATTTGCGCAAATGGTGGTGTAATTTTTTAAAATATTTTTTTATTGGCAGTCCTGTGCAAGTGCTCATAATCGCAAGTCCACCTGTTAGTTATGTAGCCCCATAGAGTTATATTCCCCTCTTGTCGATATCCTTGTCAGTTTCATCATCTCCACACACTACTTGGTTTAGCCCAGCAGAGCCATATCAAAAAACTTGTCAAGTTCCCTCACCCATTCACTCTGGAAGAAGTGGTCGATGAAACTCACACGTTCTTTGACAAGTACGGAATACAGCTCTGCCAAATTTCTGCCATTATAAAAAACTCGCAGAATCCATGTATTGGCTCAACTCGATACAGATCGATTCAACAGCAGGGGGAGAACAGAATGAAATCCACAGGGCCGAACCAGAAAAATCTGTCAAGTTTTCACCCCCAAAACAGAATGCTCATACATCCCCACTTGCACTACAGCCTAAATGAATTAAGGTGAATGCTGCCAGGTGAATTCTTTGCCTGTTTCACATTAATCATGGAGTCCCAGTTTGGCAAAGAAATCCTGATATGGGTTATCTTTGCTTTAGAGTAGTGGTCTGGATTATATAGGTGCCAATTCTGATTTAATGAGCCCCTTCTGTTTCTTCAATATCTGTAATCAAGGGGGTTGTTGGATGTGTAAGCTGGAAGCAACAATTTAAAAAGCGCTCCTGGAAAGAGATTAGTTTTTACTTAACTCAGTTTTTATTTCAGTGCTATACTGTGTAACAGTGGCATGGTGAGCGCCTTTACTATACAGAGTTGGGTGAAGCTCAAATTCCTGAGAAGCTCACAATGACCTGAGTATAAACCCAGATAATAAGCAAGAGGATGTGGCTAAGAACACCTTCAAATTCCTGCCAATGCTGCTTGTTCAAGCTCTTAATCAGTATATTGGATTAATTGAAAAAGCTGGTCACAGCTCTATGCTGTGCTGATCAAAGTACAACCGAAACATCAGAGAAGACAGGAGACAAGCCAGCATTAGTAAAATACGAAAGATCTTTCTAACCAACTTTTATATTTCAGGTTCTGATAACATACGAAGGAGTTTAAATATATGAATGTCTGGATTGTCCAGAGCCAAGAGCTTCAATGCAAGTTCTATTGTAAGCACAAGTATTCTCTTTAGGCTTAAACCTAAACATAATACTTATTAAGTTATTACATTATGTATTATGTGTAAATTATGTGTCCACCTAATGGAGGCAGTGGGGGGAGTGTTGGGGGCCAAAACATACCGAGGCTGGGCGGCAGGCACTGGCGGAGCGCTAGGGGCAGGCCATGCCAGGTAAGGGGAACAAGGGAGAGATGTGTAATATCTGTCCCCTGCTCTGGGCCTGTCCAGAGCCAAAGGATGGTGGGGGAGGCGTGACCCCATCTTCTGGCCTTCGTTTGCTGCTCTGCAATGCCAGGTCTGTTACCCAGAAAACCTCCCTCATCCATGACATGATCCTGGATGAGGGTGCAGACCTGGCATGTATTACGGAGACCTGGCTGGCTGAGGCTGCTGCTCCAACCCTTGCAGCCATGTGTCCAGCTGGATTTTCGTATGCACAGCAGCCGAGGGCTGGGGATCGGGGAGGGGGAGTGGCTGTTATCTACCGAGAGTCCTTGGTCTTCACCAGACCCCCTCTCTGGGAGACCAAGGTTGCTGAGTGCATGTACTGGAGGTTGGGCCTGAAGGGCAGTCCGGGGATTCTGCTTGTGTACTGTCCACCCCACTGCACGACTGACTCCCTGGCCGAGGTGCCTGAGGTGGTCTCTGATGTGCGTGTACAGTCCCCTAACTTATTGGTGTTGGGGGACTTCAACGTACATTCGGAGGCCATCCTCACAGGAGCACCTCGGTACTTCATGGAGACCATGGCTTCCTGGGAGCTGCACCATATTCTAACTGGGCCCACCCATGTAGCCGGTCATGCACTAGACCTTATTGAAGAGCTGTATCTTCAGCCTATCACGTGGCGGTGAAGGCAGCAAAAAAGGAATATTATGCTGCCTCTATCGCGTCTGCAGAGTGCTGTCCCAGGAGGCTGTTCCAAGTGGTCCGGAGCCTGGTCGGTCCTGTGGCTCCAGAACCACTGGAGCATTCTAAGGCCTCCTGTGAGGCCTTGGCAAGGCACTTTGCAGGTAATTGATCAGATTAGGTGTTACTCTGCACGCTGTGGATACAGTTAGTGAGCAAGAGGCGGCCTGTGGCAAACCGGTTTTGTGGGATCGGTTCCAGCTTCTTCCTCCTGATGAAGTGGACAAGGTGCTTTCATCTGTACGGCCGACCACCTGCTTACTTGATCCTTGCCCATCTTGGCTCATTATGGGCTGCGGAGAGAGACTGGGTGAGGGGATCAGGGTGGTGGTGAACTCTTCCCTTGAGGAGGGAGTGATGCCATCAGCCCTCAAGGAGGCAGTGATAAGACCGCTCTTAAAGAAGCCCTCCTTGGATCCTCAAGTTTTGAACAACTTTCGCCCAGTCTCGAATCAGCCATTTTTGGGCAAGGTGATTGAGCGGGTGTTGGCGGTGCAGTTGAAGGCACACTTGGAAGAAACTGATTATCTAGACCCATTTCAGTCAGGCTTCAGGCTTGGGCATGGGACAGAAATGGCCTTGGTCGCCTTGGTAGATGATATGAGGAGGGCTCTGGATAGGGGTGAATGCTCCTTCCTTGTTCTCTTCGACCTCTCAGCGGCTTTTGATACCGTTGACCACGGTATCCTCCTGGACCGCCTGGAGGGGTTGAGCATTGGAGACACCGTACTGCGGTGGTTCCGGTCCTTCCTCTCTGGCAGATACCAGAGGGTAGCACTGGGAGAGGAGGTTTCAGACCCGTGGCCACTCACTTGTGGGGTGCCACAGGGTTCCATCCTCTCCCCGATGCTATTTAACATCTATGTGAAGCCGCTGGGGGCTATCATCAGGAGGTTTGGGGTGCAGTGTCATCAATATGTGGATGACATGCAGCTCTACCTCTCATTCAAATCTTCACAAAGGGTGGCTGTAGAATCCCTGTCCAAATGTCTGGAGATGGTGAGTGGCTGGATGGGGAGGAATAAGCTGAAGCTGAACCCTGACAAGACTGAGGTACTTTTGGTGGGAGACAAGAGGAGGTTGGGGGATGTTGACCTGGTGTTGAATGGGGTATGGCTACCCTTGAAGGACCAGGTCCGCAGCCTGGGGGTCATTTTGGACTCCCAGCTGTCCATGGAGGCTCAGGTGTCAGCTGTGAGCCGGACAGCGCTGTATCAACTCCATCTGATATGGAGGCTGCGCCCCTTTCCTTCCCGACTATCTGCTCCCATCGGTAGTATATGCCCTGGTCTCCTCTCGTTTAGACTACTGTAATGCACTCTATGTGGGGTTACCCTTGAAGACGGTTCGGAAACTGCAGCTGGTACAGAACGCGGCAGCTCGCCTGATTAAAGGCAGCTGCCGGCGAGATCACATCACTCCAGTGCTGAAAGAGTTGCACTGGTTACCAGTTGTTTTCCGGGCCAAATTCAAGGTGTTGGTTTTGACCTTTAAAACCCTATATGGTTCCAGCCCAGCCTATCTTAAGGAGCGCCTCCAGCAGCACCAGACAAGCTGCTTAACAAGATCAGCCTCGGATGGCCTTCTCTCTGTCCCATCAGCCAGGACAGCTAGACTGGTGGGGACGAGGGAGAGGGCCTTTTCTGTGGTGGCCCCCACTCTGTGGAACTCCCTCCCTAGGGAACTCCGTCATGCCCCCTCTTTAATGAGCTTCCGTCATGCATTAAAAACGTGGTTGTTCAGGCAGGCATTTGGGGTGGGTTAGGGTATTTTAGAAAATGTTTTTATTGTAGAATGTTATTGTTTTAAACTGTTTTATTGTATGTTGTACATCGCCCAGAGTGGCTGGGTGACCAGCCAGATGGGCGATTAATAAATTTAATAATAATTATAATAATTATAATTATTATTATTAACACTGGAATAAGTAACCACTGGGATAAACATAATAATGCTATCCAATGGTAATTCTGTACATACATATTAAGTTTCTGTCATAGCATCAAATGAAGTACTATAGCCTTGCAAATTGCCCGTGTCACAATAGTGAGTTAACCTGGCACAACTGGGGATAAAGTCATTTTGAACTGCTTCCAAGGCCATGCTTCCATGACAATGGAAGGAGAAGCTAATGGAGGAGTACCAGATTTTTTTAAAGGAGTCGGCTTTGCTGTGAGCACAGTTCCACAAGCAGATTCTCCGAAGCAGTAAAAATTGCTTCACAGAACATACTTTCTGGTGGGGGTGGGGGTTGGAGTGAACATCATCTGACTGGCAGGGGCTGCTCAACCAATAAAAGAGGCTTCTCCCTCCCCCCCATTTTCTGCTTTCCCCTGAAAGTCCAGATGCACCTGCATTTCAGGAGCAAACCTCATTGAGCACAATGGGAGTTACTTCCCAATAGACATATGCTTGTGCTGGGAAGGGGCGGGGGAGAATACAAAGATGGAACCCAGACCCCATTTTAACCCACAGGAGCTCATTGACCACAATAGGAGTTACTTCTGAGAAGACAGTAATAGGTTTGTTTTAGGCAAAACAGCAGTAAACACAAAGACAGAAACCAGCCCCCACTGTAACCCGCAGAATATCTATAACGCTGTGAAGTACTTCCTAAGGCAATGGATTGGAGCCTCGAGGTCACGCTTAATCGCATTTAAGGAATTGGGCTTTGATATATGCCCTGTCAATTGAGGGGCTTTTCTGTTATTTCTGTGGTCATTGAGAGGGCAAGCCTCATTCAGCACAAGGGGAGGAAACACCTCTTGACTGGGGCCATGGTGAAAGGCACACCCCTGGGCAGGGCTAGCATACCCAAGCTAAATGCGGGGGTTGGGGCATATACCAGGGAGAACCCGATTTAAGGAAAGAATAGGACTTTAAGCAGTCTCAGGAAATCTGGTTTTTTCCCTGATAAGCTCTGAACTGGCTGCTGAATGGCCGCGACGTCATGTATCCCTAACGACCTCAACATGCAGCCAGCTCAGAGTAAATTGCTGGTCGAAACACCCCCCAATATGATGTGCTGCTTTTAATATATCTTACATGAATGTCCACAGATGGAAACATTATATGGGAAGTGTAGAACTTTTCTAGAGCTAAACCCATTGACAAATATAGGATCCTGTTCATAAATCCATCAGAAAATGTTACAGATCACATGTAAGATTTCTGCTTTTTGGCACTATTGCAATACCTTTTAAAAGTCAACACAAAGTGTTACATCCAAACACTTAGAAAACATTTCAAAGTATCAGGAAAGGATCACCCCTAAAGAATGGCAAAACATTCACTCTTCCAATACGATTTCTAAAAACTACATAATAATAGGAAGACTTTTATGAGAAGACTAGAAATCTAAAATGTCTGGAAATTTTGAAGCAATGGGAGGAATTAAAAAAAAATCAGTAAGATTCCCAGCATAGTTATTTCTTCCATTCCTTATTAAAATTATTAATCTATCTTTTACTGACAGACATCAGTAGAGATACTCCAAGTCATGCTCAGTTTCCCAAAATGACTAGAGTCATCATATAATGTGTGAAGAAAATGTCAATTCTTCTTGATAGTTTTGGTTTTGTTCTATAGAGTCCTATGTTTCTGGGCTTGTTCTGGATAGATGTTATAGCAGTCTTGTGATATCATATCCCCCCTCAGTCTTCTTTTCTTAAGGCTAAACATGCTCAGTTCAATCTTTCATCACAGGACTTAAGTTTCTAGTCACCTGATCATCTTTATTGTCCTTCTCTGAACTCGTTCCAATTTCTCTGAATCCTTCTTAAAGAAGTGGACACAGTACTGAAGGTGAGGTCTGACCAGCACAGAGTGGAATGGAACTATTACTTCCTGTGATTTGGAAACTATACTTCTATTGATGCAACCCAAAAGTGCATTTGCCTTCTTTACAGCTACATCCCTGTCCTCTGTAAAGTGCCATGCACTTTACATGTGATGATGATGACGACGATAGAGGAACTTGTATGTCATTACAGTGAAATAAAGCACTTAAATAAATCACACAGTCTTTAGATGCTTAGGAGAACAATACTAATTATTTTTCTTATTAGAAAGTTAATCATTCTTGCTCTCTTACAATTTATTAGTATGACGAATCAGTCAACTAATGGTCTCTGTGTAGGCTTAACAACCCCCCCCCCCAGCAAAACAGATAATTACGTCACACCCTGAGCATTCTATATACAAATTAATCAGTCAGATTTATTAATAAATAAGCCAAGGACCAAAACATCTCAAAAAAGAAAATACAAAAGAGCATACACAATGCATACAGTATAAAATATATGGGCAGTATAGATAACATAAATAAATAAAATAGGTGGACAAAATACAATAAAATAACCAATACCAATACACTGAATTACAACCCTAAAAAATTGGCTCTGATTTTTCTTGCAGCCAGAGTAAATCAGGTAACACATCTATAATCCCTAGGTCCCAAAAATAGGAACCAGCCATCTCATTCTACCATCAGACAGAGCAGCATAACAGATAAGGCAATTTACCAGCACCCCAAAACCTGATTAGAGATGGAAGGATACTAAAGCACAAGAAGATGTGGCTGCCATTTATCTCTACCAAGATTTCTCCTTGCTACAGGTTCTTCAAGGCAGATTTTAAAATGGAGTGCTACCTATCTAAGCTAACCTACCATCAAATGCTTGTGAAATTTCACAGCACGGAGGAAGAGTATGTTTTCTCTTACAAACAGCAGCAAATCATTACCTTAGGACAGCCTTCTCCAACCTGGCTGAGGATGATGAGAGTTATAGCCCAACATGTCTGAAGGTCACTGAGTTGAGAAAGGTTGACTCAGGACTACTTCATAAGTCTTGAAGGGGAGAATCTCTCCACCATGGAGGTGTAAGATTTTGGTGTGGCCCAAAGTTTACTTTGGGGTGCAGAGGCCTGTAAACTTCCCTTCTTTATTCAGGCTGCTCATGCATCTTCAGTCTTTTACATTTAGTGGGTGCATGTTATAGATCTGTGCTGTATACTTATGTATTTATTTTTAGTGTTACATTTATATCCCACCTTTTTTTCCTCTTGCAAGGAACTGAAGGTGGGTTGTACACTCACTAAAATAGTATTGTTTGAAGTTGTTGTTGTTCAGTCGTTGTCGTGTCTGACTCTTCGTGACCCCATGGACCATAGCACGCCAGGCCTTCCTGTCCTCCGCTCTCTCCTGGAGCGTGCTCAAGTTCATATTCATTGCATCGGTGATGCTATCTAGCCATCTCATCCTCTGCCGTCCCCTTCTCCTTTTGCCTTCAATCTTTCCCAGCATCAGGGTCTTTTCCAGTGACTATTGTTCAAGTATCTCAATGTTTATGTGTTGTTTTGTTTCTAAAACTGCATGTACTCTAAGAGTGTGTAATGTTGGATGTCCTGGCTAAACAGCTCTCTGCAGTGTGTATCCTTAGATTAAGAGGATACACAACATTAACAGAAGGCTTTGGGGGCACAGATCCAGGTCTGAGTCTGATCTGAGTGTTATCCATCAATAGTAAATAGTATCAATCCACAGAAAAACAAAGAGGCACAGCGATGGGCCACACAGCTGCTGATTCCTGTTTATTCAAGGCACAGACAGAAAAACATGACTGAGGCAATGGCTCATAAAACAACTCAACATTCCCTTCTTGTTTTACCTTAGTGATTTATATGTCTCTCTTTCAGAACGATAGTCATAGAAAATATCGACCATTATTGTATTTATTTATTTATTTCCCACCCTTCCTTCAAAGAGCCAAAAGATGCATACATGATCCTCCTCCTCCTGTGATGTAGGCTATGCTGAGAGTCAGTGAGTGACTGACCCAAAATCACCCAGAGAGCTTTGTGGCCAAGTACAGACTAGAACTGGGGTCTCCCAAATCCCAGTTCAGCACTGTAACCACTACACTACACTGGCTCTCATTATGAAAACAATTATTTCTAATGGTGCATACTATTAACTGTGAAAGAAATCTTATTATCTGACTGTAATGTGTATTAAGTACAGGCATGAATTAAAGGAATCACAACTGAAGAAAAAATTGATATTAATTGATAGCCATGACAATGTCTAATCAATTGAGAAGTCCTCCAAATTAAGAAGATTACGTAACAGTGTTCTTTGATGCTTTTAGAGTAGAATTTCCTTCTACGTTATAGTTTTAGTGGACACACAATTAGACCTTGTCTTGTATACCCACTAAACAGTCATCTTTGGAAAGCCTGCATATTTATATATTTTTGTTAACATATATACTAGATCTACCAGAGAGATGTGAGGTTGCTTCTGCTCAAGTACTGTTCTCCCACTCCCACCCCCCATTTTTCTTTTCAGGCAGAAGCCACTACAGCCCATTCTATCCATACCTCAGCCCCATCATAAGTTTGTAAAAACACTAATCTGAGCACATATTCCTATGTTGTGAATCTATATGACATTAGAGATGAACATGGACAGTAGCCAATGGCTCATAGACTGATGCTGGAAAAAGGCAGCAAAGTTTCAAACCAGAGTAAACCATGTGGTAACTGTAACTCTATTACAAATAGTTTGGGTTTTGTTTTTATTACTTTTGCCATTATTTCTTCCTTTTTTCCCTCATTTTCAGGCAATTTCCACACAGAGAGAGAAAACACATTTTCTCCCTCCCTTCCATATCTAGAACACACCTAATTTCCCAAGAATTTCGTAAAGAGGTTGTTGGAAAAAATAACCAAGAAAACTGCTAGTAACTGATCTTATCCAAAGTCATCATGAATAAGACAAGGGTGACTTCAAAAGACAAAGATCTCCTACTCTTTACCTTTGCCACCTCCCCACAAGCTTCCTCTTGTTTACTTCCTGCCACTACTGCCTATTCAAACTCCCTGCTGTTCTTTGCTTGCATATAGTAACCAGGTCCAGCTTTCTATTTTTTGTTCACAGCTGCCAAATACAGAGCTTCACTCATTCCGTTAATACTGTAGATATTTGCTTGCCTTAAAATTACCCTCCCCATTATTTAATTTTTAAAAATCATTTTTCCAAAACAGAGCTGAAGGAAATTTGTTGAAAAAATAATTAAAATAAATAAATTTATATAATTTACATAATTATGGGTTGGTGTGTTGTCCGGACCTGGCACGCAGCAGGGGTAGCTTCATACCCACCCTATAACCACTACTGCAAGTCATGGGTTGTAGGGCAGGTACAACCCCCTCACCCCCCTGCACCTGATTTGGACAACACACCAATCTGCACTGCGGCGTGGGTAACTACACAAATGACAGGCACACAGAAGGAGATGCCACAATGGCTTGTTTTCCTCCCGTGATCATTCAAACCCGAGTACGATTAATTTCAGTTGCTTTTATACTGCTTTTATCTGCTTTATTTCTCCCACAGGTGTAAGATTTTAAAAGATTTACCATTAATTGTTCCAGCTTGCTGCTATTTGATATATGCATAACTGTCTTATTGAAGCAAAATCTATTTGGCCAGGGACCATAGCTGCCCTAAATTCTGTGATACGTTTCCAAGTTTCTGAAAAGCTACTGACTCTCTCTGTTCAAGAACAGGTGGCAGGTACACTGGCAACCACTGCCTCTACCACCACCACCATCACGACCATCCACCTATCTAATTTTAGAGAGAGAAAGAAAAACCCTTCCTGTGTCTATGATCTCCTCAGAATACCTGCTATTCATATGAAGAAGCAAACAGCAGAGAAATTAACAAAGATCCTTATGGGGTAGAAGCTATAAATATTTATATCAGAGGATGTTGCATTTTTCCTGTTTATTTTCCTTCCTTCCTTTTCAAGGAACACATGTTTGAAATATTAATGTTAAATTAACAATGCTGACATTGTTTCTACTTATTATTACAAATTAAAAACAAATTTATTACAAATTAACAATTAACAACCTTTTCACAACAAAGCTGTTTATTACTTAATGTGCATATAGCTTTAACTTGAAAATAAAACTATTTAGTTGCTGTACTATAGATGAAATAAATTTCTAGGAAGGAAACTCTTTCTCATATATCCTGTTTATACCCACTACTCAGAGGGCTAGATTTACCCATTTACCCTAACGTGTATCCTTTTCTCTTTAAGTACTTCATGAGCAAATTACAATGCAACTTAAACAGGGCAGACTTCTGTAAAGCAGAGATGTCAGATGCCATAGGCTCCTATTTGAAGTCACCACATCAAACAGCATGCTAAAAATATTCTATAGAACCTCAGAGATGCAGGCTCGTCTTGAAGGAGAATATTCTCAACTTCAAAATGTTTCTAATCCTGATTAGAAACAACCAGCTTCTAATATCAGCTTCTCACAACCAGCTTCTCAAACCCCTCTGCACAATGGCTTCTTTATATTCACCCCTTTCTATGCAGAAACTTTCCCATCAGTTTCTTGTTAGTTCCTTCCATAGCTTCCAAATGCTCCAGTTAGAACAATGTTCTCTCATTCTGCCTTGCATTTGGACTTAACTATCAAGCAGGAACACAGTAAAACTTACTGAGATGGTGAGAGGTATGTATGGGGTTGTTGACAGTAAGTTACCTATCCAGAGGCCAGAATACATTAGACCTGCAGGAACAGGAAAACTAGGACCAAGGGGCTTTACTGACTTGATAATGGTGGGGGCTATGCCTCTACAGACCTTCTGTAATAGCTGGCCAGGAAGGAGCAAAATCTCTATTTAAAGGCCTTGTTGCCTGTGACAGCTAGTTTGGAGAAGTTAAGCTGGGGTGGGAAACCTGTGACCTTCCAGATTTTGTTGAACTACACTCCCCATCATTCCTGACCATTGTCCATGCTGGCTGAGGCTGATGGGAGTTGGAGTCCAACTTCAACTAGAGGACCACAGATATCCCACCACTGGGTTAAAGTAATGTCCCTCATTGAGATGTTACTTCAATCTCCAATATTAAATCCAGAGGCTAAAAATACACTGGTTATTTGCAACGATTGCATCTGCATATCAATCCTTACTTGAAAACAAGGGTGGTGACGAGATGAGAAACATGCAAATTCATTACTTTTAAGTAGCACTTGGCCTCACTTGACTCCCACAATTGGCACTCCCTTAAAGCACAACATCATGTTAAAGCTTATTATCATTATGAAACTAGATTACAGTGCATCAAATGCCTCTCAGGTTTTTAGTCCCATTACATCACACAGTTCAACGTTCTTGTTTTTAGGTGGATTAGCCAAAGTTAATTGTTATATTTATTTATTATTTATTTATTGAGTTGTTATATTTCTTAGCTGATACACTTTTACTGTACATTGTCTGATTTAGGTCCAGCAAAATACAGCAGTAATTTTGTAACATTCATATTACAAAAACTTAGAAACTAGAGACACTACACAAAGAGACACAGATTTATAAAGAAATTTAAAGAAATCTACTAAATTAATAACATTAATTCTGAATGAATGAAAAGTGACCATGTGTGTTCTTCAAAGCTGCATGTCTGCTGACTTCATCATTTGAGGGTAGGGTTCATTCTTTTCAGCAAAAAAGCTGATATTTGTGGAAATGTCAATGAATTTGTCAATTTCTGCACACAAGTTCTGAGCCTATTTCTGATCACGAACAATTTCTAGTCACATAGAAGAAGAAAATAATAGGCAACTAAACGAACAGTTGAAAACACCCGTCTTTTAAAAAATGACAGATTTGTTCCACGTGGATATGAAGTTTACCAGCTCCGGAAGAACTACCTGTTCACTACATAATATAATGCAACTTTCTGCACAACCAGGGCAGGTTGCAATCAGAGGCAGCTAGCTTAAATTGTGCAGCACTGAAGCAGACTGGGCGGTGGATTGCATCTCTCAGCCCAAGGGTCAGGTGACCTGAGTAACCAATACGGTCCCCATAGAGCCATTTACATAACTGCCAATTTTAGCCTGCCTTCTCAGACAGAGTAAGTGGACATTCTGTGCAGCTGAACTGCTCACAGACCGAATTCCAGCCTACAGCCTTGCTTGCACCTCTGCTGACCCACTGGCTTAGTTTCCTACCTGTCTGTGCTGACATTAAGAATTGCTTCATCGCCAAAGAAAGCACTTCCTTTCTCAAACTGATAAAATAATAACATCTTATTTAGAGTGCTGTAATGCTGGTTTGGTATTATTCTGAGCACAAATATTCTGCTTCTTTTCCTCCAATTTCAGAAGCACTTTGAATACAAACGATTCTCACACTAAACACACACTTTGAAATTTTATGGACAAGACTATGTCAAGAATAGCTCCATCCACTTTAGCTAGCAAGCCCCTACACATCCTCGTGATGCCATGTCTGATCGCATGGATGGGTTTCTAGAAGAAGGTAAGACTATGCATGTTTCTCTTGGCCCCACCAACATTCACCAATAAGCACCACATATGACAACCTTTGTACCACTCAATACACACCAATACCTTGTAATAAAATAGGTTTTTAAATATGGATATTTATACATGTATACTCCAGAGTATCATTGTGTATGCAGAAAGTAACATCTATTCTTACATTTATTTATTAACAAAATTAGGTAACATTATACCTAGCATTATTCAAGAGAGAAATGAAGAAATGAATATGTTAACCCCAATAATTTTTAAATATGATAATATGTAATACCAAGTCTTTTAATTCACCAAGATTTGTTCAGTTGGCAAATTTGGTGCATACACTAGACTAGTGGTAGGCAACCTTTTCAGGACTATGGGAACATTTTATATTTTTTTCGGGACTGCAGGCATATTTTACATTGGTGGGGGCCTGTGAGCACATTTTACGTTTTTTCAAGGCCGCTGGCACATGTGACATTTTTCTTCCCCGACCCCCTTCCAGAATTCCCAATGTTCTTGACCCCTCTTCCTTCCCATTTGGAATTTCCTTTCCCCCACCACCTCTCCTTTCATATTCCTACCCCTGCTGCTTCTGTCCCCACTACCTCCCTTCTTACCCTCGTTTCCCCCCCCTCACCCCCACTGTAGCTTCTGCCTCCCACCACACCCACCTCAACAACAAGGAAACAGTAATCCAGCAGATTGGGAGATAAGGAATTAATAACAACGACCTTTTCTACATGAGGCTGTTTAACCCGCTGTTTCTACTTCCAGTTTCATTGCAGAATTAAGATCGGAGCTCTACATGTAGTTATTTTTCTTTCCTGCCTTTCTGTACTTTCTGCTACATAACCTCTAAGTGGTGCTGTCATACAGAAGAATAACGCAATTACCCAGGTGAGACTTGTGCTTTGCTTTGCAATGCCAAAAAATACCAGATTTTCCTCACTCCAAAAACTGCTACAAAAGTGCTCTTAAAAAACAGAAGTGAAACTGGAGGATTATGTCATCTAAAACACCTGTAAGCAACTGTGAGTGATAAATGGCAAGCACACAATAAAAGCCTCATCTAGAAAAGCTGAAGATGACCATGATCTCAGCCAGTTTCAACTGCCTGCAGCTAACAAGCAGAGGATTTGCAAGGCTAAGGATTGCTGATACTCAAAGCTGCTTTGATTCATAATGGCTAATATCACAAAATCATCATACAACTAATGTCACAAAATCATAGTAGTTAGAGTGTGAAATGAACTGTCTAATATTAATGTCCCTCCCTATTAATATCATATTAGACCATTTTGGCCATGTTCAGGTGATCCGATGAAGCTGAGATACATACAAGTTTCATGCACACACATGCAGCCACTTTGCTCCTACTTTGCTCCTCCTCCTTTATGTGACTGAGCAAACAAACCAGGTAACAATAGCTTCTTCTTACATCCATACCGAGAACTACGGTTAATGACTTTCAAACAAGCCAGAATATGGAAGCCAACTTTAAACCACAGCTTCATATCCTGGCTAGTTTGCAAGAGTTTGGAAACCATTAACCATAGTTTCCCAGTTCAGATATAATGGGAAGCTATGGTTAACTGCAGCTTCCTGGCTTGTTTTGCCATTTGTGCAAAGGGAGGACTGAAGCAGCTGCATGTGAGCACAGCAGGCTTGCGCATATCTCAGTTTATTAAACTGAGATTTGATTGTCTGAACCGGGTCAATATGCACATAACATACTTGCTTCTATAAACATTTAATTCAAAGTTGTATTTTTAAAATGACATTTTACTCCCAGTTTGTCCGTCTTTTCTGTCCATTATAAAAAGGTCTACACCTCTTCAAGAAGAGAGCTGTTCAACTTCTCTTTTGTCACTTTAGCAAAACACTTTTTCCATCATAAATGTTTGTGTTTATCTAACACTGAAATTTAGGAATCAGAGCTGCAGAACTAAACTGATTAAAGAATGTGATTTTCATAATCTGAATGAATTATGTTGATTGATAATTGCATCTCAAAGATCAAGACCATTATTATTTCAGAATTTTTGATTGGTAAAAATTTACAGTTACAACTGTTACAACTGATTGAAACAACCCATATAAAACTATATTGTATATACATTCAAGCAAGTCAGTTCGGGAAACATTTACTGTTTCATACAACTACATGCCTGAACCCATTGAACAATACCTTACTGCAGTTATTAAGATAAGCTTCAAGTGCAAAGCACTTCACAAAACAGAAAGGGAGTGGTGAGATTTCTACTTGTTTTCTAAGTAATTAACCATGACATTTTTAAAAAGTAACAGCTGTATTTGTATTTTCTGGACACAGGCTGCAGTCCTAAACCCACGTCCTCGGAAATTAAATCCCACTAAAATCAATGGGACATACTTCCAAGTAAATATAGTTTGGACTGGCTAGTAAATGTTATAAAAGATAACAGAAGCAGCTAGCGCTGAAAAGTCCCAGAAAATCACAATCATGGTGACCTAAATAGTATCTGAAACATACATGAATTCATCAACATATTATGTAATAGATTCTTGTTAAAATGATAATTTATTCCTTAATCCCTCTTGTGAATTTATGAGAATGACAGTGTTTAAAATAGCCTTATTTAACAGATCATTTATATCCTAAAAGATTTTACCTGCAAGTAATTTATTTTATCATGAAATCTGCTTTTCATTTTCATGAAATTTACTACCAATTGTACCAAATAGTCACTAATACTATGCATTTAAATGCAGTATGACGCATACAACTCAAACACTTATTCCAGAAATGATTCCTATTTTACTAAAGTGCATTCTGACCTAAGACTTATTTCACTGTATAAACAACTAAAGAAAGCTGCGCAGATCCTCTGTGTGAGAAATAGAAGACTTCAGCATCTACATTTGAGGTTGAGTCGTCATTCTGCCCCAGCGAACGCAGCTTCTTTAGACTAGAAAAGGTACATACTGCTGTGAAATCTCTCAAAATCCATAGACCATACCTCTGTCTCTCTTGCGGAGACACTTGCTGTCTGTGCATCCAATCCACAGTTAGCTCTCTTGACTGTGAGATAAAATGGATAATCCTTTGCCACCATTGTGGCTGAAGGAGCAGCAGTTTCGGATGTCACCGCTGATTCTGTTGCTCTACAAAATATGAAAGCAAAGCCAAGTCTTCCCCCTCAAACTCTCTGGCGCCTTGCAGCTGGGGAATTGAAGTGTGCTCCTGCTGCTGCACTAAGCTTCTGATAGCATTATCTAAGGCAACTCTTGGGCTCCACTGAAATAGGACGCAGAAAAGCTCTCGAGTGTGTCAAAGAAGTGTAACTGAACACTGCTCATTACTGAGACCCGCCCACTGACACAGGATGGGAGGAGAGTGGGCGAGATACTTCAGTGCAAATCAGCAGAACACAGCAAATTACTGAAAACACATTTGGAATCCAATGGGAAACACTTGACTAAGAGCAGTTAATAAAAAACAAAAGATTAAAAAGAAAGACTTTTTTCAAAGAAAAGGAAAAATCACTGCTAGCTGTCCTCACTTTTCCACAAAGTGCTATTTGATTGTTGGCTATCTGCATTTAAATAAGAAGATACATGTATGTATGTATGTATGTATTTATTAAATTTCTGAATTGCCTTAATACATGACATTGGAATACAGGACAAAACCACCACTTTTGAATTTTTTTTTTTTGTCTGTTCAGAAGTGAATCTCTCCCACATCCTTCATGACTGTGTCCTCCTTGCACTTTATGAGCTCAGAGTTTATTTTTTTTATGTGAGAGAGCATTCAAGCATGCAATTCTCCTACCTGTGTTCTGAAATGATACAATCCCAAGAAGGCTGTATTATATGCATTTTTTAAAGCAGGTAGTTTGTCTTTTGTATGGTAAGAATGTAAGATATAAAGGACATTTATGCAGCGTGTAGGGAGATTAAATTTCATTACTGCTGTGCCCATCCAGTAACATTCTCTGACTTGTACTTATCAAATCAGCACCTGCCTAAAAAAGAAAGTTATTACATTCTACTAGGTGCTGTTCTTCAGCTATTATTAGTTGACACTGTTGCCTTTTCCCATTTGGCAGAGGAAAGGTTTGTTTGATGGTTACAGTTATTACACAGACAGCTTCCTCTTCTTCATCTCCTCCAAAGGGTGCAAGGTAAAGCAAGTGGAAAAATAATTCTGTATGATGCATCACGGGTGTTCTTCAATCCATGAATGCAAAGGATTCCTTTTGCGATTTACAAAAGTACAAAAAGGGAGGGAAGTGTTCTGGGATCCTCTTAATGCAAGAGAAATACAGGGAAATGCTTATTGATTGATTATTTAAAGTATTTTATCCCACTCTGCAGCCAAAGAGGGTCCCAGAGTGGCTTACATGCAATCATTACACAAGACAGTCCCTGTCTGCAGGCATACTATCTAAAATAAGACACACACAAGGAAAAAGGGATGGGAAAGGAAGATAGAAGAAAAAATTAGACCTTCAGCCAGTGATGTGGGATGGAAAATTTTGCAATGCTTTATTTTTGTGTGGAAAATATTCCATTTCATAAGTTAATTAGTAACAATAAATGGATGCCAACTGCAAATACAATAGTAACCAAGCTTGGCAATTTTAAAGTTGTAATTAATGTTTTTCAGGTGATTATGTTTAGCAAGTATATATGTCAGTGAAATGCATGTATGTCTCAGTGTGAAATAGAACTAATAAGTAATGACAGTGAAATTGAAGGTGCCTGAATGACAGTAGTGGAAGAAAATTGAACTCTGTTGAAATAGATGAGTGGTTCTCAGTATATCATGCACAGTTCTTTGGGTTGCTAAAATTAGTGCAGCCTTCCCCAACCTGGTTCCCCCCATGTTGACTGAGGGATGTCAGGAGTTGTAGTCCAACATATATAGAGGGCACCGGGTTGAGTAAGGCAAAATTAGTGTCTCAACCTTTGTTGTTTTTCTTACATTTAAACAATAAGGGAAGTATATGCTATTGTCTTTAAATTTTTAGAAGTAATCGAGTAAACATATCTGCATAATATAACACTTATATCACATTAAGTGTGCTTTAATTTTTTTCCTCTAATACTTCAGGTCACATACTTATGATGTACTAAGACAAAAAATTAACATGGCTACTTTTTTTTTGCTTTGTTGTTTATTTTACTTGTATTTACTAAACATGCTAAATTAGAATAAAGGTAAGGTAAAGGTAAAGGTGTCCCCAACCAGTCGTGTCCGACTCTAGGGTGCGGTGCTCATCCCCGTTTCTAAGCCGAAGAGCCAGCGCTGTCCGAAGATGCTTCCGTGGTCATGTGGCCGGCATGACTGAACACCGAGGTGCATGGAACGCTGTTACCTTTCCCGCCGAAGCGGTACCTATTTATCTACTTGCAATTTCTTGCTTTCGAACTGCTAGGTTGGCAGAAGCTGGGACTGAAGACGGGAGCTCACTCCGTCACGCAGCACTCGGGTCTCGAACTGCTGACCTGCCGACCTTCCAGTCTGCAGTTCAGCGTCTTAACCACTAAGCCACCGCGGCCCTTAAATTAGAATACTCTCTAGCAATTTTTCAATGGAAACGGAAAATCTTCCAATGCAAACGGAACATTTTCTGATGCAAATGACCCTATGCAAATTAACCTAATTTTCTGTACTGGAAAATTTTCCAATTCAAATTTTTCCAAAAAAATCCACATCACTGCTTTCAGAAGGACTGGTGGAATTGCCCCGCTTCCCCTCTCATCTGCTTCTGTTCAGCCTGCTTGAATGGCTTACAGACAAATATTTTATTTGATGTATATGGGCTTTTGAATCTTGCTTTAACAGTACATAGTCCTGAGATCTACTTGCTGTAGGGTGACCAATAAATTTAATAAATAAAACTTAAATGACAAGAGAAAGAGTCCAGGGCCCAAGGTAAAGAAAACGATGAAGATCAGAAAGAAAAGGAAAGGGAAATAATATTTAAAAACTTCTTTAAGAGGGACAAATGCAAAAGTTGTTCATAACTATCATATATAACCTCATTAGAGAAACTGACATCCGTGTGATAAATTTTTTAAAGAAATCAAAGCCTGAAGAACTGTATTACAGCACATTATAGTCTTAGAATGATTTATATCAGATGTTTCAAGGTTGACTACTATTTCTGAGACTGCAATCATGAAATAAGACTTACATTTCCAGAAGTTATTTCACTATATATATTCTACCTCTCTTCCTAGTGACTAAGCCAATGCACTTTTGTTTAACATTATTTGTTTTAAAGACAAACTATCATTTCAACAGGATTATATTGGACGGTCTACAATTTCAAGTAAAATTAAAAAGAACGGTAAAGATATGGGTGCTTTAGTCAAACCCATGGTTTGCTTATGGCTTATAACTCTAGGTTGTTTCTCCCTCAACAACCTACATTCCAGGTTCGAACATCATGAAGAACAACCTAGGGACGTCCCTGGGTTATTTAGCGCACTGGATGCAGGCAGGAGCCACACTTTTGTTCCCGCAGATTTCCAAACACCCATGGTTAACAAACCATGGATTGTTTAATTATACAAACTGGGTTATTATGATGCACACTGAGCACCTGTTTTCCCTCCTCAAAGTCTAGCTTCTGCAACAGTTTGTGCAGCTAGCTGCTGATATTTTTTCCCTAATGGAAATAAATCTGATGGGAGCTGACATAAGGAAGGTTTGGAATAGTTTTCCGCATTAGCAGAACTACAATATGTGTGTCAGAAATTTAATCTGGTGGGTTACTATGGCATCCCTATCTTATGCCAATTTACACTAATAAGTGTGCTGAAGCTACAATTCTAATGATACTTATGAGTAATTAATTCTGACTGAACGAAGTGGGACTTCCAAGCAAACATGTTTAGGATCAGGTAGCAGATGTACATGCACACAACACCTTCATCAGAGAAGATTGAGACAAATGTTTTAGGGAATACATTTGAACTCAACAGCCTGCACAAAATTAATTAATGCATACCATAGACACTATAGTATAGAGGAAGGTCACAGAGCGTTCATTCTTTCTGTAGAACAGACCATAATCATGTCTCTACATCAAGAGAGAGCCAAAATAGTGTCAGACTTCTGAGAAATCCATCTACGGAAACTGCAAGACAACCACAATGACTTCCCATATTACCCAAAGTCTATTTCAATTATCCAAAGCAAAGATGAAACTTTAAAATAACTGTAGTGTCACAGAGATATGTGTTTATCATGTATATGAACACAGAAATATATAAACATGCAGCATTAAACATTATTGAAAATGCAACTAATTTTTTCCAAAGAATGGAATCCTATAACATACTCTACATGAGTGCCCCAAAACGGAAGCTGATACGAAATGCAGCCACCAGCTTATTAACTAGAACAGAACACAAATATTTTGACAACTTCATTGGTTTCCAAGTAGTTTCTGGGCCCAATTTCAAGTGCTGGTGTTGACTTTTAAAATTCAAAATAGCCTTGGCCCAAGATATCTAAACTTTCCTGGGAGAACCTGGGGGGTATCTCCACAAGTGACTTACTGCAAAGTTGCTGTGTTTTGAGGTTGTTCGAGGCACATGATGTTATGACCATCCTGCAGCCACCCCAGACTTTTGTGCCAGAAAAACGGTTCTTCTGAAACTACCTTTAGTCCAATTGTTTTCCTTAATTCAGCTTGTCTCCACTTCTGTTGTGGTGTGCACCAACCCTCTGCATTTACTCCAGCATGATAGCCCTGCCCAGGGGTGTATCTTTCACCTGGCCGTGACCTCACTGACCCAGTCAAGGGGTGTTTCCCCAAAGTTTTCCCCTCCTATGTTTCACCAATGTTTCCATCACTTTGGGCTGGCCGTCAAGAGTTCTGAGCTACCTCATGGCATTTACTTCACCTTGCCAACCACTAAACTCTGGTGGCCAGCCCCAAGAAAGTATAGGTGTGCTCCGGGCAGCCTCTAACTTTTTTTAAAAAGTAAAGGATTAAAGCAAAATAGCGCTTTACTGGGCCAGATCGCAGTTCCAGAGGTAGATACTGCAGAATCCGCAGTTGCACATTTAAAAGCTATCCCTATCATGTGATAGCAAAATAGGATATTTGTCCTATATCCCCTGTCCCACTATCTCACTATAGCAATATCGCGCATTTGTCTAGCAGTACCGATACCTCCTATCTCACTACAGCACTATTGCGAAATAGCACATTTGTTCAGGAATGGCTGCTAAAGCGGTAATGCGGTTTTAGAGGGAAGTTTAAAAAAATGGAGGAATCAGGCATAGGTTGGGGAGGCAGGCACTAACACACACTGGTCAGAGAAAGCAGAAAAGGCAGAACAAGGTGAGACTGGAAGGGAGGGAACAGGCTCTCTAAGTGATGATGTAGATCAGACTCCTCCTGGTAGCCACCCAAACAATTCGGGGTAAAGTGCTGTGTGACCTGCCAAGTGCCCCAGGCTAGCTTTGGGATAATCCGGGCTTTCAAGCCCTGTGTATCCCCACACAGAGTAGATTCAAATCCAGTAAAAACCACAGTAAAGTGGCAAACTAAATCTGTCGCCATGGAGATCCCCCCTGCTCTGTATGCCCTCCTTGCTTCTAAAGGAGTGGATGGTTACATGGGGCGGGGCCTTTTCAAAAGTGGTACCAACATCCTAAAACTCCTTGCCTACGGAGGTTCACTTCATTTTTTCCTTGTTGTACTTTAGGCATTTGACAAAGGCAATACTTTTTCAGCAGGAGTCTTGCAACGGTTCTGTTGTATTTATGTTTTGCTTATAGCTTGATCCTCTGCTAGAATACTGCTGATTTTATTTTCTGGATGATGACGATGATGATTTATGATGATTTAAAATTTCCATTGGGGTTTTAATGAAGTGTTAAGACAGCTTGTGGATTTTTGAATGGCTGTTTTAGAAAATAAATACATGCTTCTCTTTTTCAAAACAGTACTCCTGGGAAGTGGAGGTTTCCTTCAAGCAGATTGAATTTGGCTTGCTGTCAACTGCAAATTTAGACCAGACACTGGGGGCATTTAGCTGTGAAATTAGACTCTAGGTAGGAATTGACACCTATCTAGAAGTGATGAGCTTAATGGTCACCAGTCAACACCAATTTCCATCCACAAGTAGTATCTCTCTTCGGAAGGAAGCATAGTGGGGTGTCCTGGAAGGTATGTGACAATTCTCTGGGACATCTTTTGCTGTTTCCTGGAAGGTGACTAGAAAAAGAGGGATTTTCCACCTAGAAGTCTGTCATGGTTGGTCAGTTCTGACCACCAGCCAAAAAAAGCCACTCAAGCTCTATTAATATTGGAAATCACAGTCACAAACTGGCAGCCACCCAATCAACACTCTGAATGGAATGGGAAGGGCTGTTATCAGCCCCATTGCCTCCCTGACAATTCTATGCAAAGTCCCTTGCATGGCACTTGCACATTGTATCGTAAAAGAGTAAACAATGGGTCCAGAGTTGAATCTCTGAGCATTGGTACAAAAATGCCAGATGTGACTTTGGGCCTGTACTGGGACTCTTAAGGCTGATCTTCTGAACTGGAATGGCAAACAGGAATCAGAATCAATCTGTCCTTTTTCCTTTTGCAAGCTGAAACTTGCTTAGGCTCTTGAAGTAAGGCTAGGTCCAGTAACTACATGCAAACAGGGTCACGCATCTGTTGCAATGCAAACAAGAACCTTTTATCTACATGTTCCACATTCAACATTCATTTTAGAGCAACAATTTCTGCCTGTCCAGCAATATCTCTAGAGGCAGAGGATGAACAAACTATGTTGATCCTATTGATTTGGCAACAAGACTACCATTTGACTCAAGTTAGGATTTTCAAGGAATCGAGGAATGAAGTAGTACCTACTTCCCAGCAACCAGATACCCTACATACTTAAAGCACCTCAAAAATCTGTTCAGTGGCCCTTTGCTTCCACCAGGAAGGAAATTCCCTGGGCAGCTTAAACCACTATTGAAATGCTTTTATAGGTAAAAAGGCTCTTTAAAATATTTCTTCCTCCCTTTAAGTTAAAATTATTGCTTCTTGTTCTATCCTTTCCAGACACAGTATAACTGTTGTCTGTTTTCTTACATACAGCTTTTCAGAAGACAACAGACAGCACATCTCTTCTTATTCTCCTGTACTGTAGATCAAACATACCCAGTTCTTCATCTTCGAGGCTTTCTTCCTAATCATTTCCAATTTGTTGATATTCCTCTTGAACCCAAGTGCCCTCAACTGGACCCAGCATAGTCCCTGTTCCCTGGGACCAGATGTCTATGTGAAGTGCATGGCTGCTTTCCAGGGATTCCGTATATCAGTATTTGGGGTCTGGGGGGCGGGGGGGGGGGCGGAATAGCTGCATTTAAGAGCATAAGAACTGCTGTGCTGCACATGCTGATAGCCAAATGCTGGAAAGACTCAAAAGGCTTAAATATAAGGAGGTGGTACAACATAGTATGGGAAATAGTACTCTCAGAGAAACTTAACTAATGTCTGAGAATGGGCAAAGGCAAAAGGGAAAAATAAAAAAAGACACTTTTATAATAGAATGGTGGCACTTCATCACATATACAAACAAAACAACAGCATCAACACAGGTCCCAACTACCTTCAATAACCTATGGTCGCAATAACGTTTAATCTAAAGAATACTTTTTCTGGAGATAAAATAACAGACAAATAAATAATGTCACACCTGTTGTTGTTATAGTTTAAAGAGAATATAAAGTCAGTCAAACTGTAGATAATAAAGTTAAGAAGACAAAAGCATGCTTATGCATGTATTTGTATGGAGAATATCAGCTGACTGAATTATGTACTATGCTGTTTGCTGAAATGGAAAATTAATAAAAATTATTAGAAAAAAGAGAAGTAGTACTGTGCTGGATCAGACCAAATGCCTACCTAGTCCATCATTCTGTTCTGGCAGTAGCCAAATAGATGCCTTTGGGAAGTCCAAACGCAGGACATGAGTGCATCCTCCCACTCGTGTTCCCTTGCAACTGAGATAATGTTCTTACATAAGCACATAAGAGAACCATGCTGGATCAGACCAAGAGTCCATCTAGTCCAGCATTCTGTTCACAGTGTTAGTCCAGCATTTCGTTCACATTTTGTTGAACAGTGGTACTGAGACGCATATTGCCTCTGAAAGTGGAGATAATATATAGCCATCATGACTAGCAGCTATTGATAGCCTTATTGTCCATGAATTGTCTAATCTCCTTTTAAAGTTGTCCGAGTTAGTGGCCATCACTATATCTTGTGCTAGAGAATTCCATAGTTTAACTATGTGTTGTGTGAAGAAGTGCTTCCTTCTGTCTGTCCTGAATGTCTTACGATTCAGTCTCATTGGATGACCCTGGGTTCTAGTATTATAAGATACACTTTCTCCTATCCACTTTCTCCACCTCATGCATAATTTTAAGCACCTCTATCATGTCTCCCCTTACTCATTTTTTTTCTAAGCTAAAGAGTGTGGGTTGTTGTTGAACCGTGGGTTGTTTGTTGAACCGTGGATTAGCGTGTTGTCTGAACGTCCATAGGGTGGCTTGTTAAACATGCAGTGTGGCTTATTTTCTTGAACAAGCCACCTTGAGAACCCATGGTTTGTTGTTGGTTGTTCAGGGTGGATAACAAGACACACTGCATGGTAAACAAGCCATTGTTCCCATGGTTCAACAAACAACCCATGGTTTAACAAACAACCTACACTCAACCACTGAGTATGGGTTAGCATGTTGTCTGAATGCCCCATTGACTGGGTTCACATGACACAATCACCCATCATGGATGACAAGCCACGGTCGGTTGTCATGTTGTCCAAACCCAAACCGATTTCAGCAGGGTGGCTTGTGCGTCGGCAACAAGCCACCCCAACAACCCATGGCTTGTTCTAGGGGTTGTTGTAGCCACGATGGGTTGGCATGTTGTACAAACCCAGCACTGCCAACCCATTGTGGGTTGCAGGCATTGGGCAGTGAGTGCTTGGCAAGAGCAGCAGAAACCCCCACCACTCTTCCTGAGCACAAGCCACAATCAGCCTTCACGATGGAAGACAAGCCGCTTAAAGTGCCCCTTGCCAATGACAGCCCTTTCAAGTGTGCCCAAACAGCACTTTGGAGGGGATGTCACTGTCTTCTGCTGTCTTCCACCAAGCCCCCCCACCCCTGCTCTGATTGCAACCCCAGTTGCAGTTGGAGCTTTAAAATGTGTGTGTGTGTGTATGTATAAAATCTGCATAAAACAGGGCTATTTTTTTTTGTATTTGCCCTCCTCCCCGTCCACCCCTCCCCGAGTTGGCAGCGACTCTTTTTCAAGAGGATCTATGCACACGCCCTTTTTATCTTCAAAACACAGTAACTGTGTCTAATTTGACAGCTATCAAATTAGCTGTGTCTAATTTGACAGCTATCTCCCAATTTAAAAAAAGATGAGGGTATAAATCTCCCTCAAAAACACCTGCTGGGGATTTGGGCAAGTGGGGATTCAAGGCAGGGTTCCCCCAAGGTTCAGGGCAACCCTTTCAACCCTGGGGATAACTTTGCTAAGGGGGTGATCTACAGCCCATTTCCCCACCTGTTAACTGTCAAAGGCTGTCAAACCATCCTGTATACAATCTAGTCTTACCTGTTACCTTGTATGTTTGACAGCTCAAACATACAAGGCTCCAGATAAGGCAAACCTGTATATTTTAAAAGTTATGCAAGCGTGCAACTCTGAAAACCCGCTAATTCTCTTTTTTTTTAAGGGGACATTTGTGCACATTCCCCAGGGCTGGGAAAATACAAAACAAAAATATTTTGGCCCTGTTTTGTGCAAATAAAAGGACAAATTAAAAAATGCTCCAACCACGACCAGGGTCATGATCAGAGCAGGCATGGGGGACTTGGTGGCAGACAAGACAGGTTCTGACACCAAGTCCCCTGGGATATCGGGCGGAGCCAGTTGAAGGACGAAGGTGGAGAACAACAAACAGACTGATCATCTTTCGGGCTCACCAAGGGTTATTCCAGTGACAACCTGCATTGCTGGCTTATTCCACAGGTTGGGTTGTCGTGATGTGCAAACTCAGCCATTGACCTGGTTTGCACAACACAGCACAGTACCCATGGGCACCACTTTGCATATCCAAGCCCCACTCGGGGGTTATTGTGCCATGGAAACTCGGGGAGTGTGGGTTATGTGAAGCTTAAACAACCCTCGTATAACCCATGGTCTGCTGCAGGGTTAGAACACGGTTTATTTAACCCACAGCATCACTGTGGGTTAAATAAATATTGGAAGTTTTCTTTTATCCCCAACAACTGCTTGGCCACTGTTTGAACAGAATGCTGGACTAGATTGACCCTTGGTCTGATCCAGCATGGCTCTTATGTTCTTAACATGGTATTCACCTTTTTCACAGCTGCTGTGCACTGTGCTGACATTTTCACTGAGCTATCCACCACAATTGCCAGTCATTCACTACCAGCTCAGACCCTGTGTCAGTGTATATGAAGTTGGAATTCTTTACTCCAATGTGCACCACTTTACACTTACTTGCATTTGCCATTTTGATTCCCATTCCCCGGGTTTGGAGAGATTGTACTGGAGCTCTTCGCTGTCCCTTTTTGTTTTAACCATCCTAAATAATCTGGTGTCTTCAGCAAACTTGGTCAACTCCCTGCTCCACTGTTTATTTATTTGCCCTGTATGAGGCTACTCGTGCAGAGCAGCAGAGTCTAGGGATGCAACTGTTTTTCACCTTGATGCCAGGTGATCTCATGGCCTAGAAACCCAAGCACACATAGGCCTGCTTTCACTTCCTGTCTTCAGTCCTCTTGCAATTATTCTCTTGGCACCACAGACCATCAGCTTCAAAACTTAGCTAAAGCAGATTTCACCACCTCCTGCAAGAAGCGGCAGCTGTTATTTATAGATGTGTAAAATCAAATGTTACTTCCTCCTTTAACTTGCATTCCCATAGTCTCTCCGTATGTATGTATGTATGTATGTATGTATTTATTTATTTATTTATTTATTAAATTTATTAATCGCCCATCTGGCTGGTCTGGCGATGTACAAAGCATATAATAAAACAGTTTAAAACAATAAAATTCTACAATAAAAACATTTTCTAAAATACCCTAACCCACCCCAAATGCCTGCCTGAACAACCACGTTTTTAATGCATGACGGAAGCTCATTAAAGAGGGGGCATAACGGAGTTCCCTAGGGAGGGAGTTCCACAGAGTGGGGGCCACCACAGAAAAGGCCCTCTCCCTCGTCCCCACCAGTCTAGCTGTCCTGGCTGATGGGACAGAGAGAAGGCCATCCGAGGCTGATCTTGTTAAGCGGCTTGCCTGGTGCTGCTGGAGGCGCTCCTTAAGATAGGCTGGGCTGGAACCATATAGGGTTTTAAAGGTCAAAACCAACACCTTGAATTTGGCCCGGAAAACAACTGGTAACCAGTGCAACTCCTTCAGCACTGGAGTGATGTGATCTCGCCGGCAGCTGCCTTTAATCAGGCGAGCTGCCGCGTTCTGTACCAGCTGCTGCTTCCGAACCATCTTCAAGGGTAACCCCACGTACAGCACATTACAGTAGTCTAAACGAGAGGAGACCAGGGCATGTACTATAGATGGGAGCAGATGGTCGGGAAGGAAGGGGTGCAGCCGCCGTATCAGATGGAGTTGATACAGCGCTGTCTGGCTCACAGCTGACACCTGAGCCTCCATGGACAGCTGGGAGTCCAAAACGACCCCCAGGCTGCGGACCTGGTCTTTCCAGGGTAGCCGTACCCCATTCAACACCAGCTCAACATCCCCCAGCCTCCTCTTGTCTCCCACCAAAAGTACCTCGGTCTCGTCAGGGTTCAGCTTCAGCTTATTCCTCCCCATCCAGCCACTCACCATCTCCAGACATTTGGACAGGGATTCCACAGCCAACCCTGGTGAAGATTTGAATGAGAGGTAGAGCTGCATGTCATCTGCATATTGATGACACCGCACCCCAAACCTCCTGATGGTAGCCCCCAGCAGCTTCACATAGATGTTAAATAGCATCGGGGAGAGGATGGAACCCTGTGGCACTCCACAAGTGAGTGGCCACGGGTCTGAAACCTCCTCTCACAGTGCTACCCTCTGGTACCTGCCGGAGAGGAAGGACCGGAACCACCATACGGTGTCTCCAATGTCCAACCTCTCCAGGCGGTCCAGGAGGATACCGTGGTCAACGGTATCAAAAGCCACTGAGAGGTCGAGGAGAACAAGGAAGGAGCATTCACCCCTATCCAGAGCCCTCCTCATATCATCCACCAAGGCGACCAAGGCCATTTCTGTCCCATGTATGTAACAGTTTACACACAAACTGAATCTGAAAGCCAGATTTTCAGAGAATTTGAAATTTCATGTCATGAACTGATAAAAGAAAACGTATGCAACTCTCAGAAAGGCTGTAGGGTCAGGAGAAAAATAACCATGGAGAAAACAACAAAGAACTCTGAAAGATAGTGAAACCTCATCCATTGACTACCAAAGGGTTTGCTCAACTTTTCCACCCTGGCTTTTGAGATTTTACTACATAATGACCACAGGTTTTCAGGTTTTCATGATAGCTGAGATTATCCAGATGCCATATTGTATACCTCCACAGCAATCCTGGGGATATATAAACTATACACAAAGACCTGATGGCTGTGAAGGTGATTTAGGAAACTGAAAATAAGTGGTGACTACAATGCCCAAACTCACAGGTAGCATATCACAAAACCTTTACATTACTACAGATTACTGTATATTTATATCTGAGCCACTGTCACTTCACTCAAGATAAAGGAATGCAATTGAGGCGAGAAAGAAAAAAACTGATATAAAAATCAGGAAGTACATCTTTTCATAAGATAGAAAGTAAGATATTTAATAAGACATTTTACTGCTGAGAATGTACAGAAAAGGTGATCAATAATATATCAGAACTTAAAAACTGAGCTATTTCATATCAGATTTAACTTTGGAACCTCATTTCAAGAAGTCCTGTAGTAATTCGAACTAATGTCATAGCCAAACACTCTCTTTCCAAAAATAGCCGCTACTGAGCTATGGTTAACAAAAAGTGAAGAGGGAAAGCACAAAGCAAGTCTGCCACACAACTTCACACAGTCAGGTGCGATATAAATAAAATAAAACAAAATACAATATCTTTATCAGGTTTTCCCTATGCTTGCCATTGGTAGAGAAGTTACATTTTTCATCTACTAGCTTTTTATTGTTTCTTCATTCATGGAATTCCATCACATTCCCCAGTTACTTATCCCCCTCCTCTTCCATAGTTTGCATAAATACATAGTTGGCATACGGATTCTATTATAACAAGGTCTGTTAATACCTAACAAGAGTAAGAAAGATAAGGGTTTAGTTCTGACATTATGGAAAATCATAATCTAGTGAGTGAAGGTTTGAGGCCTACAGAAGCAAAGGGAAAAGAGGTCATGCCTGGGGTTTTTTGTTGAGAGCTCTGAGAGGAGCAGTTCCATTTCCCCAGTTAGGTTTCAGTCTCATTTCCCCAGTTAAGTTTCATTTCTTCAGGTTTGAAGCAGTACTTTCGGTTTGGGGGGAGGAGGGTATATAAAGAGAGTGAGAGAGCCAGTAACAGCAGAGTCCTGGAGACCACAGCCTGAAGAGGGAGCAGAAAGAAGCAGCTTGAAGAAGACTAAGTACCACTAGGGTAAAGGAACTTGCATTTTGCAACTTCTATATTCTCTTAATGCCTTTTGTATCACTCAGCTCTATTGTGTAAATACCCTTCCTTACTTGTGATTTTCTTGCCTTAATTTACCCATAAACTGTTTTGGTTGAACCCTGTGACTAGAGTGTAAATCACCCCACATCTACAGCCTAAAGCCCATGTTACTGGACAGGGGAAGGTAAAAGAAGGAAGGTGGGACTCTTAAGGAGGCAAGAGATCCTTAAGGAGTTGCTCAGGGGGTCCAGATCATAAGGGGAACCCTGACAAGTAGCATAAGAAAAACAAGCCTGGAAGAAGCATCAGGCTTATTTATTTAGTTAGAACAATTAAATACCACATTCAGCAACAAAAAATCTTGAAATGGCTTGCATATTTCACTGAAGTCATTTACACTCTTAAAAGGGATGGGCTTATACGTGTAGATCTTAACACGCGTAGGGATGTACGAAAGTTCCACCACGGATCTTGGGGAGGCCGAACGCCAGCGCATTTGGCTCCCTGAAATCGGTGGCAGAACGGCCCGCCACCCCCCCCTGGGATGGGACTTACCTGGGGCGGATCTCCTGGCGGCGGTGGCTCCGGCGGTGGCTCCAGTGGCGGTTCGGCGGCAGCAGCTGCGGCGGCTGGTCTTCCGACCGGCTGCCATCACCGCCATTTCCAAGTTTAAAAAAAAACAAAAAACAAAAAACATGATAGGCTATGTAAAGATTTACGTAGCCTATCACGGCTAAATTAAAAAAAACACCATGATAGGCTATGTAAATGTTTATGTAGCCTATCACGGCTGATTTAAAAAAAAAACAAAAACACGCATACGCAAATGGCAGCGCCCATGGGCGCCGCCATTTGCATTCCTTATTTTGGCATGTCTTCGTCTACGTAAACATTTACGTAGACTAAGGTGGCGAAAATAAGGGGAACACAAATAGCGTAGCATCTACATTGCACGTGTTTTTTGTGTTTTTTTAATCAGCTGTGATAGGTTACATAAACATTTACGTAGCCTATCACAGCTGACTGCAGGGATGCAAACGGCGGCAGCTACGGCCGCCGCCCTTTGCGTCCCTGCTAGCCAGCGGCCGGATGTCCGGCTGCTGGCGGAGCCGGCTGGCGGCTCCGCAAAATTGCTGCAGAGCACAGCCGGCTGGCCAGGAAATTCTCAAGGCGCAATTACAAACAATTCCAACAAGAAAAAAAGGCGGAAGAAAACAGAAGTAGCCCATGTAGCGTCACAAAAAGCTTAGAGATGACCTGAAAACAAAAAAGCACACCTATAGGAAGTGGAAAGAAGGCCAAGCTACAAAGGAAGGGTATCGGCAGGTAGCACTGAAGTGCAGGGATGGCGTCAGGAAGGCTAAAGCTGAGAACGAGCTGAGGTTAGCGAGGCAGGCCCAAAGCAACAAAGAGGCTTTCTTCAGAGACGTGCATAGTAAAAGACAGAGGAAAGAAATGGTGGTTCAACTATTAAGGATGGCAAAATGATAACAGATGACAAAGAAAAGGCAGGTGTGCTCAATTCATACTTCAGCTCAGTCTTCTCCGGAAAAAGGGTCTATGAGCCCCCTGGCAAAGGCGAAGTACAGGCTGAAGGGGCAGGATTGCAGCTTGAGATCGATAGGCATATGGTCAAGGAACACCTAATTACTTTGAATGAGTTCAAATCCCCAGGGCCAGATGAACTGAATCCTAAAGTAATAAAGGAACTGGCAGAAGGACTCTCAGAACCATTGTCCTTGCGAAATCATGTAGGATGGATGAAGTGCCAGAGAACTGGAGGAGGGCTAATGTTGTCCCTATCTTCAAAAAGGGCAAATATGAGGAACCAGTCAGTCTGACATCAATCCCTGGGAACATTCTGGAGCAGATGATAAAGCAATCCATCTGTAAGCACCTTGAAAACAACCCAGTGATTACTCAAAGCCAACATGGATTTATCAAGTACAAATCCTGTCAGACTAATCTGATCTCATTTTTTGATCAGGTAACCTGCCTTGTGGACTGTGGGAATGCTGTGGACATAATATATCTCGACTTCAGCAAAGCTTTTGACAAAGTGCCCCATGATATCCTAATGAGCAAACTAGCTCAAAGTGGGCTAGCTGAAACAACGATCCGGTGGATCTACAGTTGGCTACACAATCGGACTCAAAGAGTGCTTATCAATGGGATCTTCTCAAACTGGGGAGAGGTAATGAACGGGGTACCACAGGGCTCAGTCCTGGGCCCAGTGCTCTTCAACATTTTTATTAATGACTTGGAGGAGGTGCAGGGAATACTTCTCAAATTTGCAGATGACACAAAATTGGGCGGGATAGCTAATACTTTGGAAGACATAAACAAAATTCAAAGTGATCTTGATAGGCTGAAGCGCTGGGCAGAAAACAACAAAATGAAATTTAATAGAGATAAATGCCAAGTTCTGCACCTAGGAAAAAGAAACCAAAGGCACAGTTACAAGTATGGGGGATACTTGGCTCAACCACACTACAAGAGAGAAGGATCTTGGAATTGTTGTCGATCACAAGCTGAATATGAGCCAACAATGTGATGTGGCTACGAAAAAAGGAAATGCTGTTTTGGGCTGCATTAATACAAGTAGAGCTTCCAAATCCTGTGAAGTACTAGTTCCCCTCTACTCAGCACTGGTTAGGCCTCATCTGGAGTACTGTGTCCAGTTCTGGGCACCACACTTTAAGAAGGATGCAGACAAGCTAGAGAGGGTTCAAAGGAGGGCAACGAAGATGATCAGGGGACTGAAAACAAAGCCCTATGAAGAGAGACTGGAAGAACTGGGCATGTTTAGCCTGGAAAAGACTGAGAAGAGATACGATAGCATTCTTCAAGTACTTGAAAGTCTGTCACAGAGAGGAAGGCCAGGATCTCTTCTCCATCATCCCAGAGTGCAGGACACGGCAGAATGGGCTCAAGTTACAGGAAGCCAGATTCCAGCTGAACATCAGGAAAAACTTCCTGACTGTAAGAGCAATACGACAATGGAATCCATTACTAGGGAGTTGGTGGGCTCTCCCACACTGGAGGCATTCAAGATGAAGCTGGACAGCCATCTGTCAGGGATGCTTTGACTTGGATTCCTGCAATGAGCAGGGGGTTGGACTCGATGGTCTTATAGGCCCCTTCCAACCCTACTATTCTATGATTCTATGATTCCACTATCAGACAAAGGAACTGACTCCATCATCTTACACCTGATTTTCTATGCAGGTTCTAGCTGTCTTGGACAGCAATCTCTCCTTTGAAGCACCGCCCCCAAGACCAGATTAAAAAACAGTTCAGAAAAAGATCAGGACAAGAGGACAGGGCTGCTCCTGCCACAAGGTTCTTCAAATAGCTGACTTGCTGACAGTTGAATCCTCACAGGAGGGGATTTGGTGTAGTTACCTTCCTCTGCTACCACAGACCGTGGCATTCTGACTGACTTGGCCTCCCCAGAAGCACCATCAGATCCAAGAGCAGAGCAGGTAACAATGTCCAGGCTAAGAGGGCAGTACTGCTCCTGCTACACAGTTCTTCCCTCAGACAGCACTCCCTCCTCTCCTAACATGCTCAGAGTTAAGTACTTCCTTCCTTTTTCTTTCTCTTTTAAACCAGGGAGGATTAGACAAAAGGGCATTTTGACTTCTTTCCACTCTTGCCAGGAGAGCAAAATCCCACCACCATTTTATATGTTCCCCTGTAGCAAAAGGTTTAATTTTGTTTGAGAAAGGTGAGCTATGCCAAGGCTTGGCTACACAGGGAAAATCTAGGTGTACTCAAAATGTTTCTCATCAAATAGTCAAGTGTGTGGCTCCACCCATAGCGTGGGACCTCCAGAAACCATAAACACCCAACTTCCTATTATAAACTAATCCCGCCTATGATTACCTACCAGTTGAACTGGACACTGAAAGCCCTAAATCATGGGTGTCAAACCTAAGGCCTATGGGCTAAATGCAGCCAGCTAGGGTTCCAATCAAGCCCCTTGGGATTTCCCAGATGGCCACACCACCTTCCCCTGACCTCACCCTCTTTCCCTGGCCACTGATAGTTTGTTTGTTTGTTTGTGTATTGCATTTACCCCCGCCTTTTTTCCTCTTGCAAGGAACCCAAGGCAGCTTACATTATCCTCCTCCTCTCCATTTTATCCTCACAATAACAACTCTGTGAGGTGGGTTGGGCTGAGAGTCTGTGACTGGCCCAAAGTCACCCAGTGAGCTTCCATGGTCGAGTGGGGACTAGAACTCAGATCTCCCAGCTCCTAGTCCAACACTCTTGCCACTACACCACACTGGCTCTCACACTGGTTTGGTGGTTTCCTGGCCTTCGCATGGGTTTTTTCCCATTCTAATAGGTTGAAATGCCTCTCCTACGGTTTAGTTACTGGCACTAAGAGCTTTAAGCTAAAATATGCTGGTATTTTGGCCCTGCCCCCTTTTGCCTTCAGCCCCATCCATCACTGAAAGAACTGAGCTGGACAGCCCTGACCTAATTAGTAAGGGCCACTGTAGAAGAACTAATGTAAAACCCACTACTAGTGTACACTCCGTATTTTTGTTCAACAAGCACAAGAAAATTACTCTCTTTTTGTGTGCTGTTTTGTGGGAGTCGCCCTTCCAGGGTTCCCTTGCAAGCCTTTTATTGCCCAAACCAATAACTTGGCCAGGAACCTGTCTCCCCCCTCCTCTGGCATTCCCAGCTTCCCCTCCCTTAAGTTCATGATCTGCCAGCCAAATGTCTGCTGTGACTGCACCCTTGAATCAGTGCCTAATCCTCTGATCACACAGAGCAATAAGGAAGGACTGGTATTCTCAATCTCTTCCCCTGCTTTTTAAAAATGTCTATTCCTATCTCCTTTCCACTGAAGCCACAAGCCATACTGAGCAGCCACACCGCTCACTCCATGAACCTTCCCTCTCTCTTCTGGGAAACTTCGTAGTGAATCATTTAATTCATATTTATTATATCCTTCTCAAATAAACTTCACTTTTTTGAAAGTCCTAGCTTTGTCTCATTGCCTCCATTTTCCAGACTTAACAATCCAGTTATGCACACTTGGCTCCCAGTGTTTTTGGTTAAAAGACACTAGCTTCAATGTGCTTTACTGGACCAACAGAAGCCTGTCCTCCAACAGAATGAGCCCAAAGCCATATAGGGAAAAGGTTCCCTTAGCACACATTTCAGCTACGTTCCCCCTTTGGAATTGAAGACGCATTCATTTGAATTTTTTCATTTGGATATGCATTGACAAACAACTTCCTTCAGGAGAGAAACAAATAAAACTTTTTGATCACTTACTTCTAGGTTTACTGGAAAGACAGAGAACTCTTGGACCAACCACACTGTCTCAGATATTGTTTATAAGAACAAAAGTTAACTGAAGGCTACCCTCACTTTATATTATTGCAGTTATTTCAGGTTTGGCTTCCTTCATCTCAGTGCTATAATGCTAGCCCACTGACAAAGTTACTGGCTGCTTAATGCTTCCCCTCCTATTTAACACAAGAACAATACAAATGTCTGACCATGGTGGCTCTTCACTACAGAGTGCATGAGAGGTGATGAGGTATACTAGTATAGAATTATCTGTACAATAAACATTACCCTTTGGAAAATAACAATACCAGAACAAACTCCACAGTTTCTTAAGTTTTCTTCTGGATCCGGAGCCGAGGACCAATTTTAGAACAATATGTAAGAAACTATCTTTTAATGAGCCAGCCTGAAGTTGCTTAGCAACTTGCAACTTAGTTGCAAAGCTGACCAGCAAGAGAACTTTGAAACCAATTCTCCAGGGGCTCTGAAGCAGAGTAGTTTCTCAGCCTACTGTTAAGCTACTACCTCTGCCTAAATCCACAACTATTCCCTGTATTTACATTAAATGCTATTTGTAAATATACAAGTTGAATATGTGCGGGTAGGCAAGCACCCAGACAGGCAGCGTCAGCTGACATCAGTTCTCAAAAGCCCCCCCCCCCCCCCAGCTTCTTGCCACTGAGCTGGAAGAACTCAGAATTCTTTCTCTCTCGTTGGCATCATTCCAAACGATGTCACAATCCTCACCAAGCATGTCTGCTGCCCAGTAGCTAGTAGTCACCAGCTGTCAAAAGACCATTAAGCAAGCAGTCAAGAAGTACAGATGCCTAGCAAGATGGCCATCTCAGCACTTTGCTTGATCATAACAGTATTTAAACCAGAAGTGCAGAACCTCTTCCAGCCCAAGGGCCAAATTTCATTTCAAAGAAGCTCTTGGGAGCCACATTTCACGGGGGGTAGGGCCAATGGAAAAAGGGGCAGGGACAAAACAAAAACAAAACCCAGCCCCAGCATATTGTAGCTTGAAGTTCTTACTGCCAGTAACCAAGCCTTAGGAAAGGTACTGCAACCTTTTAGAATTAGAAAAAAAAAGCTGCACAAAATATGGGAAACCACCAAATGATTTGCAGTTGGAGGAAAAGGGCTGGGGCTGGGGAGGGAGGCCTTCTGGCGAACCCCGGAGAGATGGATTGGGAACCCTGGAGGGCCAGATTTGGCCTCGGGCCTCAGATTCTGCACCCCTGATTTAAACAATACATATGAAATACTCATCATATACAATGCAATTAATTAAAATCAAGTTATCAGCAGTATTTTGATCCTGTCATATGTACAGGCATTTGAAGATCTAAACTACAAAACAAACACATTAATTTCCATATTGAGGAAGCCTACTGTGGTACATACATAGCCTGTGGATTTTGAAGCACAAATTCTTTCTACCAATTTTTGCATTGGTAAATAGATACTGGGTATAAATATATGTAACTCTTGCTATTGTACAGCTGAGTCCCCTTTCCTTTGTATCTGGCATCTCACAAAAATGAGCTTGACATCAGTGGTACTTAAAGGTTTCACAATTGATTAAAAATAGAATACATGTGCATCATCTCTGCTCAGCAATTTCTTCCTTTTGTCCTTTAAAATTTAACAACAATGCACGTTCAATATACAAAGTCTGTGACTGTCACTGAAATGAAGCTCCTATTAAAGAAAAACTTTGAACTGAACATAACTAACTTAGGATAAAAAGAAGCTATTAAAATTTTGTAACTATAGTGATTGCATGGGTGACATCATGGCTACAAATCCCATTGCCAATTCCTCAGCCTTTTACTTGTGACTTCTCCTCCTTGCTACCTCTCTACTCTCCTAGACTGTACCTGGCACATCATTTCCTCTACTACTGACTGTTTGATAGGAATGCTGGATAAGAGAACAACAATCTGTTGTACTCTTTACTTAGCAAACCTATTGCCAAACAGACATGGCACTAGTTTGTGCCATCATGGTAAAGCCCAGTAAGGCTAATGTTCTGTATCTATTCTTTTTATTCTGGGTCTTTTGTGAACTTGTGTGCGTGGGCCAGAAGTTAAGGAGGCTGGAGAAGGACTCACACAAACCTATGACAAATCTTATCATACATACAGGCCGCAGAGGTACTATCTGAACAAGCCCAGTGAGTGATTTGAATTAGTTTATTAAACTCTCACATACATACACTATATATATAGTCCACTTTCACTGAGGCTCTGAAATATATCGTTTATCAATAAACTGGTTATAAACTAGAGACTTAGGGAGCAATCCTATGGCCGCTAGACAGCAGCTAGATGGCCATAAGATATGCTGTTTTCTGGGAACCGACCTTGGAGCCCGCACTCCAAGGTCGGTTGCCAGAAAAGTGACCTCCCCCCACATCTGTGCTGCCTCCAAGGCAGTGCAGAACAGCCCCGTCTTTTGCGCTCGCAAGAGGAGTGTGGAGGGGCCAGAAAGGGGCACGGCTGGGGGCGTTCCGAGGCAGGGAGATTGTAGCTGCCTGTACAACACACCCAAAGTGTCGTACAGCAGCCTCCTTCCCCGCTCCATGCTCCTGCAGCTATACAGCCCCAATTGGCTGTCTAGCAGAAAAAGCAGGGATCGTTCCCTCCGTGCTTCTCCTGCCCTGCTCTAGATAGGCAGTCGCCTCCGAGTTCGGAGGCGGTCGCCTATCTAGATAGGATTGCGCCCTTAATCAATTAAAAATATCTTGTGCCAGTTGACAGTTCTGAATCTTGCATCCCTTCTGGACCTCTCAACAGCTTTTAACACCATTGATTGCAACAACTTCTGGGCTGCCTTAAAGGGATGGGGTTGGGGGAGACAATGTGGTGAAGTTCCAGTCCTTTCTTGTGGGTAGGTCTCAGAAGGGGGCTCATGTTCAATCCCTTCGGCTTTTGTCTATGAGGTCCCACAGAGTTTGATCTTGTCCCCTACATTCTTCAACATCTACATGAAACTTCTCAAGGAGCTGGTCCAGGGACAGTCCATATTTCCTTGCCATTATATTCTGGGGAGGCCGTGAAGCTTCCAAATTGTGTTTAGAGTCAGTGATGGAGTGAAAGAGGCTAAACAAACTGAAATTAAATCCAGACACAACAGACATGCTATTTAGTCAGGAAGTCTACCAGTCCAGGGATAGGATTTCAGCCTGTACTGGATGAGGTTGCAATGCCCTTAAAAGTTCAGGTTTGTAGCTTGGAAGTACTCCTAAACTCAGCTTTGTTACTAAATGCTCAGGTGTTGGTTGTGGCCAGGAATATTGTTGCCCAGCTTTGGCTGGTGCACCAGCTGTGCCCATTCCTATTATGCTCAGACCTAGCATAGTCCTACACACATTAGTGACAGCTTGTTTGGATTGCTATAATGTGCTCTATGTGGGGTGCCATTGAAAACTACTTGGGAACTTCAACAAATGAAGAATGTTGATGCTAAAATCTTGACTGAGGCAAAGTGCTGGGATCGTGTGACACCTTTACTGTATCTGTTGCACTGGCTTCCAGTCTGTTTCTTTTCTTTTTCTAAACTTTATTAAGAGATTTCAGTGACAAAAGGAAGCCAAGTAGTATCATATGCCTCAGAATTAGTATGCCCCTTTGCCATACGTAAGTTGTAAGTTAGCTTTTCCATCAGGGCAAGCTTCCATACATGACTATACCAAATCTCTAAAGAAAAATCTGAAGATGTCCACGCCCCTGCTATTCTAAGTCAAGCTGCTGTTAAAAGAAAAATTATACATTCCCTATGTAATAATTTGGTACCTATAAATTGGGAAAGGAGTGCGAGTACTGGGGTTTGGGGAACTAATTATTTAGTAATCATGGAAATCTGATTAAAAATGCAATCCCAGAAATCTGATACATGGGGGCAAAGAAACCACATGTGAAATAAAGAACTGTGTTCCATGCATCCTCTCCAACAATTAGGGGATAAAGAAGGGTTCATAAAACTCGGTTTCACTGGAGTAAGATACCATCTATGAAGCAACTTTAAGGTTACTTCCCGTACTGAACAGGAAACAGATTTTAATGGAGGAGATGACCACATGTTCTTCCATGCTGAGTCAGAGATAGTCAGACCTAGGTCTCCCTCCCAAACAGCCCTGAGTCTGGAAAATTGGTCAAATTTTGCATCTATCATTATGTGATATAAAATGGAGATCAGACCCTTTCTCTGGCTTGGAGATTAATTATATTATAATTAATTATATTAATTATATTAATTCTTAATTAATTAAGAATATATTGCAGATATTCTTAAATGAGGTGAGATCCCTAGTCATGTCATGAGAGTGGTTTAATTTTTTAGCAAAGATTTGGACTTGGAAGACTTTCAACCATTGCAAAGTAGAAGTGGGAAGTGCTGAAAACAAACTGGTATAAGATCTCAGGCAGTCATTTGCAGATACATTTTTCATACACTTGATCCCATCTTCTTCCCAATGTTTAAATTGATTGTAACATTCTATCTTCAGATCCAGAATGGGACAGAGAAGAGAAGGTGGGGAGTGTAAAAAGCTTTTGCCATCTTTTCCATGCCATTAAAGTGGTCTTCAAAAACAGGTTCTATAAATTATCTAACTCTTGCTGCAAAAGTGGGCCAAATGGAAGTGCCTAAAACCTAATAGATACTTGTTGGCCTTCTAATCTGACCCATGGCAGTTCAATGTTTCTTTGAATAATAGGAATTAATTAGTGGATTTGGCAAGCCTCCCAATATATTCTTAAACTGGGTACACCCATGCCTCCATCTATGTTCACCCTGGCCTGTTTGCCTTTATGGCAGAACCTCTCATTATATCGCTGCCAGTTTTGGAGTTGGGAGAGTGAGATGAAAACTGGCAGCGCTTGAAGCAGGTAGAAGATCCTTGGAAGAAACATTTATTTTTATTGCAGCAATTCTCCCCCACCAAGTGAATGATGATGCCTGCCATGATTTTATGTTTTGCTTAAAGGATTTTATTAAAGGGCCGTAGTTGCGCCATTTAAGCTGCAATAAGTCTTTTGTAATAAGCACTCCAAGATATTTAACACTAGCTTCTTGTAAGATTAAGTTAGCTTTTACTGCTAATGCATTCTGCTCTCATCTTGGTATGCTTATGCACAAGAGCGGTGACTTCTAGTCTTTTTCTGAGTGCAATTCAAAGTGCTCGTTATTACTTTAAAGCCCAGAGGGAGCAATCCTATGGCCCCTAGACAGCATCTGAGGGGCCACAGGATTATTCAGAGTCCCCCTCTGAGGCTGGAGCCAGTGCTCTGACCTCAGAAAGGGGAGTCAGAGAACCCACCCCCCAAATCCTCGCAGCCAATGTGGAAAGAACCGCATCGGTTGCTCTCCAAGGTTGGAAAAGCAGCCTCGGAGAGGGGGAAAGGGTGGGGAGGACACTGGAGAGGCCAAGATACGAGCAATCCCTCCCCCTCTGAAGCAGCCCAGCTAGACAGGCAAAAAAGCCCACCTAGCAAAAAAATTCAGGGCGGGAGGATGGGGAGGTGAAGATGGCCCACGTCATTCCTCCTGCCCTGCGTAAGATGACTGTAAACCTCCAAGTTCGCAGGCTTACTACTGTCAAGGGTGCATTCGATAGGACTGTACTCTAAACGACTTGGGACAAAGCTTCTTGAACATCCATGTTTTCCCATTTGAATCTGCTCGCCGTATAAGATTAGCTGGTGCAGCCCTCTTGGATGTGCACCAGTGATACAGAAGAGTGAGAAAAACTGTGTTTAGGAAGGCTGAGGGAAGAAGAGACAATAACTGGGTTCGCATGACATGACAACCCATCGTGGGTTGTGCTGTGAAACAAGCCATGCTCGGTTATCGTGTCATCTGAACCTGGACTGCTTCCCGCAAGGTGGCTTGTTTTTCGCCAACAAGTCACCCTGACATCCCATGGCTTGTTCTAGGGGTTGTTTTACACACAGTGACTTGATGTGTTGTCCAAACTTGGCAGAGCCCACCACTGTGGGTTGCAGTGATTGGGTACAAAGCCACTCGGTAAGAGCAGCAAAACCCCTTGCTGATCTTCCTGATTGTGCCCATCTGAGCCACCTGAAGCCTCCCTTGCCAGTGACAGCACTTCCAACAATGCCCAAACGGCACCCGTTTCTAAGCCGAAGAGCCAGCGCTGTCCGAAGATGCTTCCGTGGTCATGTGGCCGGCATGACTGAACACCAAGGTGCACGGAACGCTGTTACCTTTCCCGCCGAGGCGGTACCTATTTATCTACTTGCAATTTCTTGCTTTCGAACTGCTAGGTTGGCAGAAGCTGGGACTGAAGATGGGAGCTCACTCCGTCACGCAGCACTCAGGTCTCGAACTGCTGTCCTGCCGACCTTCCAGTCTGCAGTTCAGCGTCTTAACCACTAAGCCACCGCGGCCCTGTCACTCATTTACCAACCCCTTTATATTTTTTCAGCCCCTGAAATTTGCACAGCTGGGACCGTAATGTACATTTTATTTTTTCAGCCCCAGGAATTTGCACAAATATATTCATAATTTTTTTTTGCCAGTCTCTCACAGTGGCACACTTACAGCTGTCAAATATATATATAGCCCTGCCTTGTCAATGCCTTTGTATGTTTCAGCTGTCAAAGGGAACAAAGGACAGTATGAAACCTACAAAGAAATTGACAAGATGAGACTTCATATAGAGTGATTTGACAGCTAGGAATAGTGGGAGTTGTAATCCAAAATATCAGGAGGGCACCAGGTCGGGGAGGCTGATATACAGCAATAGATGGGTAATCTGGTGTTCTTCCACTTCCCTTGTTTGTGGACGTGATCATAAACATACACCTTTTTGAAAAGTTGCCACATTTTGGTAACCCAAATCACTAGTCATTTCTGAAAGCCTAGGTTAAAAAATACATAGGGGCAAATAAGTAATAGCTAGATAACACTACACTTAGCACTGACAAAATCTGCAGATTATTAAACACAGTTAAATCTAGAGCCATTTGGAATGTAAATGTGACTTGCCACTAGTGACATGAATTTCATGTATTCCTGGTTTCAGTAACAACAGAGAAACAGATTAATGATCCGCAAATTTAGGTACCATGATGTCCACAGCATGTGCACAATTAAAAGTCAAGCAAATTCCATAATGTATGCAAGCCAGCTCCTATTGTAATCACTTCCCAGAACAAAATATGCATCGTAGAACAGGCTACTGCAGTCATAGTTCATTATATCAACATTCTGTGCTTTGATCAGTTGTGGGGAGAAAAAAGGTTGTGGAGGGGGAGAGAAATTCCTTGTTAGAAAAAACAACAACTCTAGTTCTTTTTCCTTTCACATGTGATTAACATCAGATCCATAAGTTAATTATTTTAATGCAGTCTTTACTATGATTTTGAACTTAGGAGCCCAATCCTAGATACCAAAATGACAATGTGTGTTGATGGGGGCAATTTTGCTGAACCTAGTGTTTTTATTGGCTCCCTTGCCCCCTGAGAACTAAGAAGATTGTTGCTCAGGTAGGTAGGTAGGTAGGTCTTTATGGCTCTATTTAAGCAAATTTTCGGGGGCCAAATTTTTGTTTTTAAGGAGGTTGGCAAACAAGTGCCAACCCTTCCGAGGTGCTGTTTCAGCATTGTTGGAGGGGCTGTCACTGGCAAGGAAGGATTGACACAGTTTGGGCAGGCACAGTCGGGAAGAGCAGCAAGGTTTTTTACACAGAGTTGCTCTTGCTGAGCAACTCTGTGTGCAACATATGTGCATTTGTCATATGTGATGATGTACGCACTTTTAAAGACACCGAGATGCCAAACATGCAGGAAAATCATCCTGTCTAAAGCAGCCTCTCTTTTCCTGGGTTAAGTAGGCCAAGTTCTTTTAATCTCAAAATAAAGTCTCCATCCTTGTGATCATTTCAGTTGTGATAGTCTTTGCATTTGTTCCAGCTTTAATTTGTTTATCTTAAATAAAGGCAATTTTAAAAGCTGGGAATAGTGTTCCTGATATTGCCCCATCAATGCCTTGTACACAGGTATCAATACTTCCCTGTACTTACTATTTCTAGTTCATCTAATCTGTCCAAGAAGGACACTGCATTTTTGCAGCAGCATTATATTGCTGCTCAGCATTATCTCTGATGAAACAATATTCACAGATCTTTTTTCAGTTGATGAGCCTCCAGCCAGTAACAAAAATGCTTTTTCTGGGTCAAGGGTACCTGAAGGAATAACTTCACTCAAATGTTCCCAATTCTTCCATGTGTCTTAAGTTGTGCAGGAAATCCCCTGCTCTCATGCTTTTGTGCACAGATAGTGGTGATAGGATCAAGGAAGTCCCTTCTCTGTTTTGACTTTCTGTCCTTGGAATCCCCACTCTAGGGAGGCTTACCTGGCTGGTTTCTTTTGGTATTTAGAAGAGTTGTGAATCAATTCCTCTGTAGGAAAGCTATTGGCGTTCTGGAAGGGTGAAAATATTAATTCAATGTGGCTTCCTTGATTATTGCACCTTAGATGGTGCAGGGAGCTGCTGAGGCACAGTGAGTTGCAGGAGCCAGACCAGAGTGGCCACATGTTCCAACACCACTTCTGATACCATATATGGATGCCAAGAGTCAACTGGCATGCTTGGTGACAGGTTAGAGCCCACTGAGAGGCTGGCTGGAGAAAGCGAGACATGGCTTTTCTGCAGAATTGGGCCACTGAAGTGGCTCAGTGAGACAGGACAGGAGAAGTGAGGGCGGAATCAAAGAGGAGGGTGGAGCCAGTTGCTGGTGAAGTCAAAGCTCTGCAGCAGGGTGTGGTACAGCAGACACCCAACCAGGACCGGATGCTGCTAGTTCTGGAACAAAGGCAGAGAGAAGCAAGGAGAACCTTTCGCCAGCCAGGGTGGTTTGGGGACACAGAGCAGGGTGTGCACAGTACAAGGGCTAGTCCATTTTGCTACCCAAGCAAGAAGGCAAAGAAGTCACAAGAGCCAGGGAGTCAGACTTTTGCTACTACTCTCCTTCCTCTTCCATGGCAAACATGGAACCCCAGACAAGGTAGGCCCCAGGGCAAAGACAGCAATAAGACCTTCCCTGAGAAGCACAAACAGATGAGAGGAGCTCAAGCTCATATGCACAGGAATTGCCCTAAGACGTGGGACAGTCAGCCCATGACAAAAGACGCTGGGGGCAGGGGGGACTCTCCACCTTGAGCTGAAGTGTTGTTATTTAAAGTAGGGCTGTGCACCGCTTCAGCCTGAAGCCCGAGTGCCAAGCCGAAGAAGGGTGCTTCAGGCCACTTCCAAGGTGAGGCAGAGGGAGCACGAAGCAGCACGAAGTGGGTCAGGTCGCTCCGAAACACTTCTGCAGCACTTCGGAGCAATCCAGAAGCCCAGCCACACCACCGCTGCCCAGTCCCCAGCTCCTTACTTGGGACGTGCACCAGCAGCCCTCTTCCTGTTCCAGGGAGTCACCGTGACTCCCTGGAACAGGAAGAGGGCTGCTGGTGCATGTCCCGAGGGCCCAGGAGCTGGCGGCAGTGACAATGGCAGCAACAGTGACTGTGGCGACGACTCCCTGGAACAGGGAGCAATTGCACTGCAGCTGGCACACATCTCGAAGGCTCAGCTAAGGAACTGGGAGCTCGTGAGGGCAGCAGAGGTGAAGCAGGATTTGGCCATCCGAATCCTGCTTCAGTTCCAGAGGCCGAAGTGGGTTGGGGGGGGGGGGGCGGCAAAGCAAAGCAGGCCAGTACTTAAGAAGCCCCAAAGTGGCCTCCTAGGTGGATCGGGGGTCCCTGCACAGCCCTAGTCAAAAGGACAGCCTATGTGACGTAACTAGTGGGGGCCAATAAGTCTTATCCTGTGGAAATATTTGCTTTCAATTTTTCTTTGTGTCAAGGGATGGAGGGGAGTAGCTTTGATGTTCTTGTCCCCAGGGAATGCCTGACAGATGAGCTTTTAAATTATGTAAAAAATATTATATTAATTACTTGCACACTACATGGAACGCCCACTGGGGCTAGTTTAAGCAGGGTATAAATTATGAAATAAATAAATGTTAGATCCATGACCTTTATGTCTATTGAACTGTATTGCATTCCTAATCCTCCAATTCACCAGGCATGCTTGCAGACAGAAGGCTCCTAACACTGACAGTCAAAAGGCATTTTGCAGCTATTCCTTCTCTTTTCTTCCTCGACGGTTTTTTTCTGGTAAGAACAAAGATGGAAGAAGTGGTGGAAAAGCACAGGCAGGCTACAAATTGAATACGTTGTTGTCTGGTCCCTCTGTAAAATTCCATGAATAAGGCAGTGCAATTGCACAATAAAAACCTCATCAGGAAGCACCAGAGATCATCCCATTTATCCTGCATAACTTCGCCTTTCATTTTTAACAGTGCCGCATTTTTTTCAACACATCTCAAGACTGATCTCTTGAATTCCTGGGGTTATTTCTCTTCGCTATAACCATCAGTGTGGATTATGTATACCTTTTACATAATTTTCAGTCATTACAGTTGGAACAAACAACTAATCTGTTACATCTAATCTATCTTTTTATTAAAAGGAATGGAAATTACTCCAACAGCAGATGAAGAACCCTCATTTCAAAAGTACTGCCTGGGGCAGAATCAAGTCCAGTCTGCTATGCACTGAAAGGGAAAGCCCCTTTACAAAGAAAAATACAAGAGAAGGGAAGATCAAAGGAGCAAAAAGAATGTTAAAAGCTTGCTTCCTTGATCGGAATTAAGTTTCTAAAAAGGACAAGCTGGATACCCCTCCACTGGGCTGCTCACACTTTCTATATTCTATAAATAAAAACCAAGTAATAAAATTAGAAATCATGGTAAACAGGGAGGGATTGTATTTATTGGCTACTATATGGCAATTACTCACCTCTTCCCTTTGTTTTATCTCTTCCTTTTTCAACCCTAGGAAGCATTTTTTAGTAATATTCATTCTATCATTCCACCTACTTAACTATCCCACATTTATATTATTTATTTATAATGTTTATATCCTGTTTTTCTGTCCATACATGGAAGCTCAAAGCAGAAACTTATAACATGTATCAATTATAACATTAAGAGATTGATGGATTAAACCCTTAAGTGTGTAAATCTCCCATGCATACCTGGTCACATTTAAAATTCACTTATGACATGGGCTGGCCTATTCACATTGAACATTACCTTGATAGATGCCCCAGTCAAATGCACCACCGGAGTTCCCTATAAACTCACTGCAAGGTGACTGCAACTGCTGTGGTAAGCTAGCCATTTTTTGGCATCTATAATATACAAGCATTTTCATACTTGGCTGATAATTGTATATTCAGCCCTCATAAAAATTACTGCATCTTGAGTGAGGTTTTCAAAGGTCACAGAAGAGTTAAACACTCTGCTCTCACCACAAAGGCAATGGCTACGGTGTATATAATTGCATTTATCCGTTTTAAATCCCCAGCTATAAGACTGATAGACAAGAGCAGCATGGCTGATGCTAGAATGCACATATATTTTAGTGCAGATATCACATTACAGAGGCTTAAAATGGTAATGATGTGATAACTGCTTTTTAATAGAAGGGGGAGAGAATCTGGCACATTACCAATTCTCTCCAATGTGAAGATCTTTTTTATTTTTCCTTCTCCAGGAGTGCTTTCAAATTTTAATTACTTAGAGTTATTCTTCTTATTTGGTTGGAGGGCTGAACTGTGCAATAGGCTACATTTCAGGATATATTTAACCACATCACAGGAATAAACCAGATAGCTAAAACAAGAAAATACAAAGATCTTTTAGAATTTAAGATCCTCCAATATTTTGGCCACCTAATGCGAAGAGAAAGGCACTGGAAAAGACCCTGATGCTGGGAAAGATTGAAGGCAAAAGGAGAAGGGGGCGGCAGAGGATGAGATGGCTAGATAGCATCACTGATGCAATGAATATGAACTTGAGCACACTCCGGGAGAGAGAGGAGGACAGGAAGGCCTGACGTGCCATGGAGTCCATGGAGTCACAAAGAGTCGGACATGACTTAATGACTGAACAACAAAAGATGGCAGTTAAATAGGCCCAATTTATATATCTACACTACCAGCAATATGATGCAGAGGTTCCCAAACAATTTTTCATTCAGAATGTTCAGTAGTGTGTGACCATGCACATATGGCCCCCTGGGTGACCTCAGCACATCTCATGGGTTATTAACACCACCTATATGCTAATGATACCCAGTTCTGCCTCAGAAGTTTCTCATTCCATCCAGTATCCCATCCCCAGCTGCCTGTTCACTAGTGTGCCTCATTATCACCTCAAGCACAATACATCCAAGAAGATCAAATTTCTTACCTATCTTCATTCACTCTATTATATCCATTGGAAACACCACCTTCCAGTCTGTTTACCAGGCACAGATTCTTAGCTTTATCTTTTCTTCTTCTCTCTCCTTTGTTCCCCACATTCTGCCTAGTCATGTCACTTCTCCAAGTCATGTCACTTCTCCTTTTAAAACATTGCAAAAATATGGCCCTTCCTCTCTGTCCCTTTGGCAAAAGTTCTGGTCCACACCCTTGTAATCTTTCACCTTCGCTACTGCAACTTTCCCCTCTCTGGTTTTCCATTGTCTCATCTTGTTCCCCTACAGGCAGCACTCCGCGGCTAAAGTCATTCACTTTCTCTTTCATTGCTCTAATCATGTAATACTCCTCCCTCAATCCCTACACTGACTTCCTGTCTGATCCCAGAGCTAGCACAAGTGCCTTGTCCTTACCTTCAAAGCCCTCCATGGCCTTGCGCCACCCTTATTTGTCTGTTCTTATATACAGACACAATGCTGCCCATGACCTTCAGTGCTCCAGCTCCACCACCCCCAGCCATCTGAAGATCTCCAGCTCCCTGAAAAGACTCCTGTTTTTTTCCCCTTGCTGCCCTGATGCTTGGAACTGTCTCATCTGCATGATGCCACCTCTCTTACTTCCTTCAAATATCTAATCAAAACCGACCTTTTCCATGAAGCCTTTGTCATAACCTCTTAATCCCCGTGCCCTATGAGAACTCAGCCTCTTTCTTATTATTTTTTATTGCTGTGCTGTATTTTGCTGATATATCTTGCTGCCCCATGTCTTCTAATTTTTTATGACATTTTATTGTGTTATTTGGATTTTATTTGTTTTTAATCTGTGTCTGCTTTGAAGACATTTAGGTTGAAAAGTGGCCTATAAATAAACATTTTAAAAATATAGGCCTAAAACTAACCTTTAGTTAGGTAAAAATATAAGCCTAGAATTAACCTTATTCTCTCCTTGTTTAACCCTTCCTTCACTTACATCCTCTTCCTCTGTTTTCTCCAGTGTTGACCTATAGATTGTCCTCCCTCTGGGCAGGGACTTGGCTATCAGAGGCACAGAAATGTGGCTAAAGAAAGATGGCAATGCTATCCCTAATCTTAATCTGTCCCTCTTGCTGGTCTGTCCTTCATTTCTGGAGGAAAAATCTCTCTACATTCTCTTAAACTGAACAACAGATTGGAAAGGGATTCTTGCCACAGCAAACAACTAATTGAACGTCGAGTGCTTCTTCTGAGTTAATTCAGCAAAATTCTGCTCCAAAGAGAATGGTTCTTCCACATATTGCATGACAGATATAGCTTGACTATTACATCAGATCTAGGTAAGTTCTGGGATGACACAACACAGTTTGGCACAAAGAACAAAACTGCATCAATGTGGCTTTCCCACTATAAGAATTATAACCGCATTTGACTGGTAGTAGTTGGGTGAATCTTTTCTTAGCAAAAAAACAGTGGGAGTACTAAAGAAGACTTTATAGAGTCTTAGTGCTTTTTCATATTACCGTGTGGCTAATATGTCACATGCAGTTACTGAATTACCTGGCAGACCTAACACTGAAAAAGCAAATTGTGTTTTGAGTGTTAACTCACCTGTCTCACCATATATTAATGAAGTGTTTGCTTTTTAAAAATATACAGGATTTATATTCATGAAATATTTACAACTGTCCTAGGATTACATAGTATATCCAACACTGCTGTTCCTTGAGTTAAGCATTCAGCTCCTTAAAAGGCCAGGGATACATCTTTGTGCTCTGGTTGGTGTTTTTTCAAAAAAAGTAAATCTCTCAGGAAGAATACATCAGTTTAACATAGACACACACAAATACACAAAACAGTTCCTTCCTTAAGCTGATAAAGTTGGCATCAAATACAAAGTAGGAAATAACGAGAAGTTCCTGAAGCATATGGAAAAAGGAAAATGTGACCTTTAATTTAATTCAAAGGTGTTGCTTCTTCCTTTTGAATAGAGTTATGTATACTTTAGTCAAGCAGGCAGAGATTGTAGCAGTAAGGTACCCCCCATAATGAGTAAATTAGGAACAGAAAAAACTAACAATGAACAAATACTGTACTCTCATCTCTTTTCATTTTTACTAAGATCTAAAGACAATATAGCCATAGCATAAATGAAACAAAGTGTGCTTACACAGTTTTGCAGGCAAGATCCAATGCTGAAATATTACATAAATATTCAAATATAGTCCAACTTTGTTGTCTGAGCCTGTCCTTATATTCTGCCACCCTGCACCCCAAGAACAGCTGCTTGGGGAGAAGGAGATTTTGAGAAGGAAAAGCTTAGCATGGAAAGAGAAGATAAAGCACCCACTCCCCACCTGCCCTTTCTCCAATCCCTATGCAGCCTCAAGCAACTAATATCTCAAAAACTGGGAGAAAGTTGCAGAGAACTCTATATAATATGTAGTTTGGACCTAAGCCTCCACTGGACAAAAGGGTCACAGCTTTCTCCCCATTAAGCTGGTGAGTAGCACTCCTGGCTACTGCAACCTGGAATTCTGGGATCAGAGAGGAACGCAGAAGCTTACAAAGAATGTGAGCTTGAGTGACCAGGGATACTAAATCCTGCTGATAACAGGCATCCCAGCAGCACCTCCCATGCTCACAGGTGCTGCCAGTCATGACATCACTCTTGTCTGGATCAGCTTCAATCAATTTGCCTGCTGATTTTTAAAAACTCCATCCAGGGGGGTAATATCTGTCAGCCAGACTGATAAGGACTAGCCCTTCAGCAGGCCCACATTCCCTTAGCCATATATTTCTTTTCAATATGTTGTCTATAGCCAATCTGATTCACGTGTCCATTCCAAACAGTCTCAGCTGGGATCACTCAGTATACAAAGACAACACTTCAGCTACTAATTCAGCTGGAATGTCAGGGTCATGAATCCAGTCAGGCCTATGTACCCAGTGACTCATCACAGAAGCTTCAACTTCTGCTGCTTTTCCCCTTGATCTGCTCTGAGCAGTCTACAGCAGTTGCCTTCTGTTATACAAGACCTGGTATGTACCTGTCATACTTTGAAGAATGATTGCTTCCCTTATTCCAGACATCTCCCTCATGTACCATACCACAACTTTGTCAGTTCAGCAAATGTTTTTGTTGAAAAAGGCCACATCAAGTGACTTTGGGAAGGCAAGCAAGCCATTTGTTTTTCAGGAAGCTTTTTTCAATTTAATTTTATTCATACATACACAATTGTAATTTTATTCATGCATATCTTATTTCTTAATTACACACTAACAGCTCAATCCAATCACAAACACATACTGCATGTGTGGAGACCAAAGAATGGAGGAATGCACATGTCCAAAAAGTGGGATACCAAGTAAGCATTGACCCAACCAAAAAGATCCCCTCTGGAGGAGTACACAGAGACAGCACCAATGGCAGCAATGGAACTTGACCCCAGGCAGTGTGTGAAAGTAGTGTGCAGTAGCATACCTAGAACAGGGTAGCAATTACCACTTTCCATTTATTGCAGAAATAAGAAGCTGCAGGACAACCCATCATCTTCAAACCAAGCTGGGCAGCCAAAAAACATAACATCTCAGCAAGGCTCCCCAGCTTGAGATGAGAGAGGTGGTAAATCTGTCCAGCCTCAGAATCACTCAAGATTGACCACCTGCCAGCAAAGGTGATCCAGTCAGACAAACCACTTCAGAATAGGGATGTACAGATTTTATGTAATCTGTTACATCTCTGTTTTGCGGATTGTCAGGCATCATTTGTTCCATTCTCTGCTCATTAATGGTACCTGATTTTGCCCCCTTCAGAAAAATATGCAAAAAAAACCCCTGCCATAATTTACATAACTTTTCAGTGGCGTGTAACATTTTGTGTATTTTTCTTAGCTCAGCATATAATCAATGAGCAGAGCACACAAAAAAGAGTGGTACACAGTGGGGGCTGAAGACAGATCAGTATAAAACTTTTAAAAATACATATATGATAGCATTATCTTTTTCATATTTTCATACAACTAAATTTGTGTACAATTCCAGAAAGTAAAAAATTTCCTTCAAGTCCGCAGAACCCACATGACTCAAATGATTCCAGAAGGTCGGGTTCATAGAAATCAGAAGTCATATGCATCAGTTTCAGATTTCTCTGATATCCCCACTTCAGAATGAGGGCCCATGCCTTCAAGTCCTCCACTCTGGGACAGACAGGGGCATATCTCAGCACCACCAGTGATTCCCATACACACCATCCCCATTCTCGTTTAGTAACTGCAGCCATCCATGTCAGTGGGCCAATTTGCACAACACAACAGCCCATCGAGGGCTAATTTACCCTGCAGAGCTGCGGTGTGTGCCAGCCATTATGCAATTCCTGACCAGAGGTTGTTGGGGATTGTTGTGTCAAGCAAAACTGGCTGGCAGGGCTTTGTTGTTGTTCAGTCGTTAAGTCGTGTCCGACTCTTGGTGACCCCATGGACCATAGCACACCAGGCCTTCCTGTCCTGCGCTCTCTCCCGGAGTGTACTCAAGTTCATATTCATTGCATCAGTGATGCTATCTAGCCATCTCATCCTCTGCCGTCCCCTTCTCCTTTTGCCTTCAATCTTTCCCAGCATCAGGGTCTTTTCCAGAGAGTTTTCTCTTCGCATTAGGTGGCCAAAATATTGGAGCTTCAGATTCAGTATCTGTCCTTCCAATAAGCACTCAGGGTTGATTTCCTTTAGGATTGACTGATTTGACCTCCTTGCAGTCCAGGGGACTCGTAAGAGACTTCTCCAGCACCACAGTTCAAAAGCATCAATTCTCCAGTGCTCAGCCTTCCTTATAGCCCAGCTCTCACAGCCATACATTACTACTGGGAAAACCATAGCTTTGATTAGACGGACCTTTGTCGGCAAGGTGATGTCTCTGCTTCTTACTATGCTGTCTAGGTGTGCCATAGCTTTCCTCCCAAGGAGCAAGCATCTTTTAATTTCATGGCTACAGTCACCGTCTGCCGTGATCTTGGAGCCCAAGAAAATACAATCTGTCACTGCTTCCATTTCTTCCCCTTCTATATGCCAGGAAGTGATGGGGCCAGATGCCATGATCTTAGTTTTTTTAATGTTGAGTTTCAAACCAGCTTTTGCACTCTCCACTTTCACCCTCAACAAGAGGCTCTTTAGATCTTCTTTGCTTTCTGCCATTAGGGTGATATCGTCTGCGTATTTGAGGTTGTTGATAATTCTCCCAGCAATCTTAATTCCGACCTCTGATTCATCCAACCCAGTGTTTCTCATGATGTATTCTGCATATAAGTTAAATAAGCAGGGCAACAATATGCAGCCTTGTCGTACTCCTTTCCCAATTTTGAACCAATCGGTTGTTCCATGTCCGGTTCTTACTGTTGCTTCTTGACCCTAATACAGATTTCTCAGGAGACAGGTAAGGTGGTCTAGTACTCCCATCTCTTTCAGAATTTGTTGTGATTCACACAATCAAAGGCTTTAGCGTAGTCAATGAAGCAGAAATAGATGCTTTTCTGGAATTCTCTTGCTTTCTCCATGACCCAGCGAATGCTGGCGATTTGATCTCTAGTTCCTCTGCCTCTTCGAAACCCCGCTTGTACTTCCAGTAGTTCTCGGTTCGCATACTGCTGAAGCCTAGCTTGTAGGATTTTGAGCATCACCTTGCTGGCATGTGAAATGAGCGCAATTGTACAGCAGTTTCAACACTCTTTGGCATTGCCCTTCTTTGGAACTGGAATGTAAACTGACCTTTTCCAGTCTTGTGGCCATTGTTGAGTGTTCCAAATTGGTTGGCATATTGAGTGCAGCACTTTCACAGCATCATCTTTTAGGATTTTCAATAGCTCAGCTGGAATACTGTCATCGCCACTAGCTTTGTTGTTAGTAATGCTTCCTGAGGCCCACTTGACTTCACTCTCTAGGATGTCCAGCTCAAGTTCAGTGACCGCACTCTCATGGCTATCAGGGACATTCAGATCTTTCCTGTATAGTTCTTCTGTGTTTTCTTTCCACCTGTTCTTAATCTCCTCTGCTTCTGTTAGGTCCCTGCCTTCTTTGTCCTTTATCATGCCCATCTTTGCACAAAACGTTCCCTTGAGATCTCCGATTTTCTTGAAAAGATCTCTAGTCTTTCCCATTCTGTTGTTTTCCTCGATTTCTTTGCATGGCTCATTTAAGAAGGCCTTCTTGTCTCTCCTTGCTATTCTCTGGAACTCTGCATTCAGTTGGATATATCTTCTCCTTTCTCCCTTGCTTTTCGCTTCCCTTCTTTCCTCAGCTACTTGTAAAGCCTCATCAGACAGCCACTTGGCTTTCTTGCACTTCTTTTTCTTTGGGATGGATTTCGTTGCTGCCTCCTGAACAATGTTACAGACCTCCGTCCATAGTTCCTTAGGCACTCTGTCTATCAGGTCTAATCCCTTAAATCTATTAATCACCTCCACTGTATATTCATAAGGGATATGATTGAGGTCATACCTGAATGGTTTAGTGGTTTTCCCTACGTTCTTCAATTTAAGCCGAAATTTTGCAAGCAGCAGCTCATGATCTGAGCCACAGTCAGCTCCAGGTCTTGTTTTTACTGACTGTATAGAGCTTCTCCATCTTTGGCTGCAAAGGACATAATCAATCTGATTTCGATATTGACCATCTGGCGATGTCCATATATAGAGTCGCCTCTTGTGCTGTTGGAAAAGAGTGTTTGCTATGATCAGCGTGTTCTCTTGGCAAAACTCTATTAGCCTTTGTCCTGCTTCATTTTGTACACCAAGGCCATGCTTGACTGTTATCCCGGTGATTTCGTGACTTCCTGCTTTAGCATTCTAATCCCCTATGATGAAAAGGACATCTTTTTTTTTTTGGTGTTAGTTCTAGAAGGTGTTGTAGGTCTTCATAGAACCAATCAACCTCAGCTTCTTCAGCCTCAGTGGTTGGGGCACAGACTTGAATTACTGTGATGTTGAATGGTTTGCCTTGGATTCATATTGAGATCATTCTGTCGTTTTTGAGATTGTACCCCAGTACTGCTTTTGCCACCCTTTTATTGACTATGATTGTACCCCAGTCCTGCTTTTCCCACCCTTTTGTTGACTATGAGTGCTACTCCATTTCTTCTAAGGGATTCTTGCCCACAGTAGTAGATATAATGGTCACCTGAATTAAATTCACCCGTGCCTGTCCATTTTAGTTCGCTGATTCCCAAGATGTCGATGTTCAATCTTGCCATCTCATGTTTGACCACCTCCAGCTTAAACAACACTCGCATAACCCTACAAATGACTGGGCCGGTTCGCATGATTGCCACAGCCCACCATGGTGTCTCACTACACACATAAACCAAGACTCTGTGACTACTAGAAAGACCAAAACACTGAATACTTGGGCAAGTGATTGACCTGTCGGTTGTGAGAACACAAGAAAAAACAGATAAATAATTTTTTACTCTTACCATGCAGAACCTGGCAATTTCTTTGCCCTGAACTCTTGGCAATAGATTTATTTTAGCTGGATTTTAACTGCTCTAGCATGGCAACCTTTCCATTAAAAGGTTTAAGTTAAACCACTGCATGTTTGATAGCTTTAGACTGAGACTCTGAACTTGATGTTGGACCTTCACTGAAGGTTCAGGTGTATCTGTTTTCCCCTTTTTGTCCAAGCTTCTTATTCCTGGCTTAGCTTTTCAAGAGTCTCTTTACAACTGGATTTTGTAAACATTGTTATAACAAAAATCTCCACATTTGAAGATTAAGGAATCACTTTGGCAATGGAATAAATTAATATTGCATACTAATTCTCAGTGGTGAGTGATCTGGAGTATTGACTGATGAAGCAATCAGGTTTTATTTACAAATGCCTAAGAAGAATGTGGGCATTCAAGAATTTGTTTAGATTAGATGCATACTTGATCAGTTCTACTTCTATGCATGAGCCAAGCGTGGTGGCAGGGACCTGCCAGTTATTTAGTCTCAGCTGGCACCTATGCTGATGTAATTTAGGCATCAGGCAAATACGTCTGTTATTTGTCTAGACCTTTAAAGAACTTCTAGCTCTGGGATTTTAAGCAGCTGATGTAAAGGATACTGTTTTACTTTATTGTGTCTGCTGCAGCTGTGTTTGAGTTTTAGTAGTTTTTATATTTTACTGACCTTGCATTTCATGTTTTCATATTGTTAGCACTGGAAACGTCTGGAAGGTGTGATATATAAATAGTGTAAGTTAGTAAAATAAGTAACATATAACTTAAATCTACAGAGGGAACCTAATGCAGAAGTTGAGGACTTAAAGGAATATCTTGGCATGGAAACACAAATCTAGAATATAAGGTATCTTCCAAACTAGTGTGAAAATGCTTCTCACAACAAAACAGATTGCATTAGTGTAACTGCCAAGTGTACAGCAGATCATACAATCTACAATAGTGGCACAATTCAGTGCACAGCTGCAGAAGACATGTGCAGAAGGGAAACAGCATACAGCTGAGCAGTATAACGACAGCAAATAACAAATGAGATCCATTAGGAGAACAGGAAAAGGAAATTCCCACTATTATAACCACTGAATGTTTTGTCTGTTGTTGTTTTTTTAAAAGAATTGGCTTTCTATTTCAGCCTACTGAAAACTCAACATAAATGCTGCAAAATGTCTTTAATTACAAGCAGTAACCATAACCATATAGGACTCATTTAGACTAGAAACAGCATTTCAAAAAGAGGAGATCCTGAATTCTATTGCTGGTTAAGCCACATTCTGTACTGCCTTAAGTGTGGATTTATTGTAGTAATAATTATATTTAGAAGGTAGCACTGTTAGTCTACTGCAGCAAAAATGACAGAGTATTGTGGCACCTTAAGGACTAACAAATTTATTCTGGCATAAGCTTTCGGGGACTTTTGTCCACTTCATCTGATTTAAGGTGCCACAAGACTCTTTCTTTTAAATTATTATAGTTTATAATTAATAGGAATGAATTATTTATTTATTATTTATTTATTTATGATAATCAGGAGATTTATTGCTGTGACTCAAGTCAAGTGCATACGCCCAGTCCAAGTAATATAACAACCACAATGTATAAAATATAATTTAAGACAGCCCATCAGCATAACTATGGTGTTATCCACCACTGTCACTGGTGTTGACAGTGAAAAATCTGTCAAAGTGCCCTTTACCCTGGTAAAGAATAACCACAAGCAGGGTTTGTAGCAGTGTTCTAAACTAAACGGACCTAAGATTTTCTTATGCTATAATAGACTAGCAAGGGAGCAGTTTACTAGTCAATCCATCTACAGCAGTATCCTGACTTCAACCATCATTGCTATTTGATGCTGCACAGGAAAGGTATAATGCCTACCGTTATGAAGAGTCTTCTTCAGTCCCTGTCAGTCTTTCATATAGAGAATTTCCAACAAGATGGTATGTGTCTTAAGCACGTTAATTTTGCTTGTTTATCTCTATGTAGAAACAGCTACATCAGCTACAAAAACAAAACAAAACTCTGCTCTATGAAAAACCTCTAATGCTGTAAGATATGGAAGCTCTCCTACTTCACAGGAGATCGTGGGAATGAGCTGGCCATAATGACCCTTGGAAGAATAATTTGCCATATTATATGCAACGCATTACAGTCCAGTAACAGCAGAACAGCAAGGATGGAGCTGAATTTGAATGGAACTAAATTTGTGAACAGGAATTTCTAGGAATCTGAGTACTTCCATTAGAAATGTTTTAAAAATTGCTTGAAGTCTGCATGGCAATAGCAGATTACCAATTATTGCTTTGGAATTACCAATGAATTATATGGACAAAGCAACAGAACCTTTCCATTAGCCAATTTTCAGAGTTGGTATTAACCCCTTTTGCTACAGAGCTTCTTCAGAAAACATTTAATATTTTTTCAGGCATAGATCTTAAAAACTGGAATGCAACAGGTTTGTATTAAAGCAAAGTTCTCTCGGAGTTACCCAAAACAACCATCATGTCAACTCAGCCCCATGGTGCATGACAAAGTCTGGATAGTTCTTGGCATTTCTCTATAAATGGACTAAAGCAGGTTTAATGTTATCTTCTCCTATTTCTTCAAATCCCAGTGCAAATGATCACTGCCTTGTTGTGGTGAAGGGGCTTGCGTAACTCAGTGAAGCCATAAGCTATGCCGTGCAGGGCCACCCAAGACGGACAGGTCATGGCAGAGAGTTCTGACAAAATGTGGTCCACTGGAGAAGGAAATGGCAACCCACTCCAGTATTCTTGCCAAGAAAACCCCATGGAACGTATCACAAGGCTAAAAGAGATGACGCCGGAAGATGAGCCCCTCAGGTCGGAAGGTGTCCAATATGCTACTGGGGAAGAGCAGAGGGTATTTCCAAGTAGCGCCAGAAAGAGTGAAGCGGCTGGGCCAAACACGAAAGGACACTCAGCTATGGATGTGTCTGGCGGTGAAAAGAAAATCCGATGCTGTAAAGAACAATATTGTTTAGGAACCTGGAATGTCAGATCAATGAATCAAGGTAAGCTGGAGGTGGTCAAACATGAGATGGCAAGATTGAACATTGACATCTTGGGAATCAGCGAACTAAAATGGACAGGCATGGGCGAATTTAATTCAGGTGACCATCATATCTACTATTGTGGGCAAGAATCCCTTAGAAGAAATGGAGTAGCACTCATAGTCAACAAAAGGGTGGGAAAAGCAGTACTGGGGTACAATCTCAAAAATGATAGAATGATCTCAGTACGAATCCAAGGCAAACCATTCAACATCACAGTAATTCAAGTCTATGCCCCAACCACTGAGGCCGAAGAAGCTGAGGTTGATCGGTTCTATGAAGACCTACAACACCTTCTAGAACTAACACCAAAAAAAGATGTACTCTTCATCATAGGGGATTGGAATGCTAAAGTAGGAAGTCAAGAAATCACCGGGATAACAGGCAGGCATGGCCTTGGTGTACAAAATGAAGCAGGACAAAAGCTAATAGAGTTTTGCCAAGAGAACATGCTGATCATAGCAAACACTCTTTTCCAACAGCACAAGAGGCGACTCTACACATGGACGTCACCAGATGGTCAATATCGAAATCAGATTGATTATGTCCTTTGCAGCCAAAGATGGAGAAGCTCCATACAGTCAGTCAAAACAAGACCTGGAGCTGACTGTGGCTCAGATCATGAGCTGCTGCTTGCAAAATTTCGGCTTAAATTGAAGAACATCGGGAAAACCACTAAACCGTTCAGGTATGACCTAAATCATATCCCTGATGAATATACAGTGGAGGTGAGGAATAGATTTCAGGGATTAGACCTGATAGACAGAGTGCCTGAGGAACTATGGACGGAGGTCCGTAACATTGTTCAGGAGGCAGCAACGAAATCCGTCCCAAAGAAAAAGAAATGCAAGAAAGCCAAGTGGCTGTCTGATGAGGCTTTACAAGTAGCTCACGAAAGAAGGGAAGCGAAAAGCAAGGGAGAAAGGGGAAGATATACCCAACTGAATGCAGAGTTCCAGAGAATAGCAAGGAGAGACAAGAAGGCCTTCTTAAATGAACAATGCAAAGAAATCGAGGAAAACAACAGCATGGGAAAGACTAGAGATCTCTTCAAGAAAATTGGAGATCTCAAGGGAACGTTTTGTGCAAAGACGGGCATGATAAAGGACAAAGAAGGCAGGGACCTAACAGAAGCAGATGAGATTAAGAAGAGGTGGCAAGAATACACAGAAGAACTATACAGGAAAGATCTTTATGTCCCTGATAGCCATGATAGTGCGGTCACTGAACTTGAGCCGGACATCCTAGAGAGTGAAGTCAAGTGGGCCTTAGGAAGCATTAGTAACAACAAAGCTAGCGGAGATGACAGTATTCCAGCCGAGCTATTTAAAATCCTAAAAGATGATGCTGTTAAAGTGCTGCATTCAATATGCCAACAAATCTGGAACACTCAACAGTGGCCACAAGACTGGAAAAGGTCAGTTTATATTCCAATTCCAAAGAAGGGCAACGCCAAAAGAGTGTTCAAACTACCGCACAATTGCGCTCATTTCACATGCCAGCAAGGTGATGCTCAAAATCCTACAAGCTAGGCTTCAGCAGTATGCGAACTGAGAACTAACGAAAGTACAAGCTGGGTTTAGAAGAGGCAGAGGAACTAGAGATCAAATTGCCAACATTCGCTGGATCATGGAGAAAGCAAGAGAATTCCAGAAAAACGTCTATTTCTGCTTCATTGACTACGCTAAAGCCTTTGATTGTGTGGATCACAACAAACTGTGGCAAATTCTTAAAGTGATGGGAGTACCAGACCACCTTACCTGTCTCCTGAGAAACCTGTACGAGGGTCAAGAAGCAACAGTAAGAACCAGAGATGGAACAACCGATTGGTTCAAAATTGGGAAAGGAGTACGACAAGGCTGCATATTGTCACCCTGCTTATTTAACTTATATGCAGAGTACATCATGAGAAATGCCAGGTTGGATGAATCAGAGGTCGGAATTAAGATTGCCGGGAGAATTATCAACAATCTCCGATATGCAGACGATACCACCCTAATGGCAGAAAGCGAAGAGGATCTAAAGAGCCTCTTGTTGAGGGTGAAAGAGGAGAGTTTAAAAGCTGGTTTGAAACTCAACATTAAAAAAACGAAGATCATGGCATCTGGCCCTATCACTTCCTGGCATATAGAAGGGGAAGAAATGGAAGCAGTGACAGATTTTACTTCCTTGGGCTCCAAGATCACCGCAGATGGTGACTGTAGCCATGAAATTAAAAGACGCTTGCTCCTTGGGAGGAAAGCTATGGCAAACCTAGACAGCATAGTAAGAAGCAGAGACATCACCTTGCCGACAAAGGTCCGTCTAATCAAAGCTATGGTTTTCCCAGTAGTAATGTATGGCTGTGAGAGCTGGACTATAAGGAAGGCTGAGCACCGAAGAATTGATGCTTTCGAACTGTGGTGCTGGAGAAGACTCTTATGAGTCCCCTGGACTGCAAGGAGGTCAAATCAGTCCATCCTAAAGGAAATCAACCCTGAGTGCTCATTGGAAGGACAGATACTGAATCTG